>NC_064566.1:101035714-102314285 GCF_937001465.1 Orcinus orca | reverse complement strand
AAGTAGGGCGCGCTGCCTACACGCAGCCCAGTGTCATGTTTGCAGACACAGGACATTAATCTGAGCACGCTGATGGTCACCAGTAATGCTCTTCATCACCAAAGAGATCATGTCGCTTTCACTCCAAACCGTGAACATGCCTGGAATAGTCTATCAGCTGGGCTGAGACCAATTGTTTTATATGTGCAGATTTAGCCATTCGGTAATGGTGTCCACTGAATATGTTTTAGGAAACTGCTGTGCCAGGCTCTTTGCCAAGGTGAGGTTTTGCTCTCAAGCCCCACAGTTGCCCACTGCCTGGTAGGGACTGAGAATACAAAAATGCATGAGGCACGGAGGGAACTTTGTAGCATAGACACAGTTGAATGCATTCCTCATTTTTCCTACTTCTTACCTCATTCAAACCCTCATACCCACACCTCTCCCATCATGAACGAGTTCAGACCAGGAGCTGGTGCTCGTGTAAATCTCTCATTGGAGTCACATGCCGAAAGGACTAAGGTCATTCACTCCAGGGATAGCTCTTCCCACCACTTTCAGACACCTTGCCAGCATCGCATCATCTGTGGTCTTTGGGGAACAGTTGGGGGAAGGGGTTGCCTTGGTTAAAGACACGAGAAACATGTTTTATAAGAGCAGGAGGGGTCTGCTTTTGAACCTATGGAGAAGACGTTATCCAGGAGGGAGGGCGGACAGTGACGAAGTGACAGATCAACAGGGTGGGTGCTATGTTCATCATGTTTTGTCTTTGCATCTAATTGCTTTCAATATAGATTTGAGGAGAGAGAATGGCTCATCACAAAGTATTCTGTTCAGAAATGTTGCACAGATAAACAGATTTCTAGAATAAATATATGTAAAACTCAAAACTCTGTCCAACACGTCTTATGATAAATGAGATTTTTTATGTTTCCCATTGATTTATCTGCTTTTAATGGGCCCATTTGCAAGCAGCCGTGCTTCCAAACTCTCAAGGATGGTGTGTGTGTGTGTGTGTGTGTGTGGTGAAGGATGGTAAAGGGAGAAAACTAGCAGTTCATTCATTTCAGAAAGCTAAGTGTTGGAAGACTAGATCTCTCCTACAGCTCTTCCTCTCTTCTCCATCATTTGTCAGTCCTATTAGTAATTCAGGCTATAAAAGCCTATTTTTTATTTACCTAGATGTTTCCAAATAGTTGAGGAAAATACATTGATGAGAAGATGAAAGGGAAGGGGCCTTTCGAGTTATTCACAAGTAGGGTCTATGTTGTCTGAATTTTTAGCTTAATTGTCTGCTTTCCATCTGCATTTTTTCTGGGTATCCCGATCTCAATCCAGGAGCCAACTCAGCAGTCTGGTCTCTGGACCGTTAGCAGCTGCCTGGAACCACAATTCGAATCAAATCAATCTTGATGAGTTTGATTAACTGAGCTCCGGGAGTTTTGCTCGGTGCTGGTTCTTTGAATCAAAACCTTAAGATCTCAGGCAGTGTGTGCTGAGAGAGCTCTAAATGTACCCCAGGGCCTCTTTAGAAAGACAGGGTTTGTCTCAGTGTCCTAGGCTCCATTTCTGAAAATGGCAAAATAAAAACAAAAACAGACAAAGAAAACCTGTTATAGCAGAGCTTGTCCTGTCCCACAGGGGGTAGTTAGGCTATTAGCTGCCCTGCTCTTAAGATGACTGCTTGTTTCTGTTTTCCTCATTTCACATTTATTCATGGAGGATTTGCCTTTTATTTATTTCTGGCAAATAAATTAACTTCTTTTTCTCCTTTCATGTTTCCTGAGTCGTGTCAAGGTCTTATCAGGTACTCCGCCTTCTTCCCTACTCCCAGCAGACTTCCAAGGGAAATCACTCATTCATTCATTCAATCATTCATTCAGACAACAGCCATTTATTAAGTATCTGATATTTGCCAAGTACTTTGCTGGGAACTGAGGAATTTTAAAAAATGGATCGATCAGGATTCCTGTCCAGAAGGAGAATAGAATGGAGCATAGAAAGACCTGCCTAAATAAACAAGTACAATAAACATTTGAAGGCATGATAAAGAATGAGCTAAAACAGTGCTAATGTGCATTAGAGGTGGGGGAGTTAGATATGAGGGGAATCAAGAGGTCAAGTCTACTGTCCTTGAGCACCAGGTGGATTCAGGGAGTGTCAGATGCATGGCCCCAAGGTTGGCTACCAGAGTGGAAGGTGGGGCATCCTTTGACATAGGGACCAGTGGAGGGGAGGCAGGTTTGTGTAGCAAGTGCTGTCATCTCCTTTGGACTCACTGAATGTGAGTGAACTTGATGTCTGGGAAGGGGTATCAAGTTGGCAGTTGAATATATGATATCGGAGCTTGAAGTTTGGAGGGAGGGATCTGGACTAAAGAGAACAATTTGGGCTATTTCCACATAAAGGTGGTGGTTGAAACAATGGGAGTGGGTGAGGTTATCTAAGTATAGCTTGTGGAGCAAGGAGAAAAAAGGCTAAGACAAAGACCCAGTAAAAAACAACATTAGGGGTGTATTAGTCAGAATTTTCCAGAAAAAAAAAACAAAACAAAACAATAAAAAAATGGAACCAGTAAGATGTATATAGAAAGAGAAAGAGATTACGTAAAAGAAATAAACTCATGTGGTTATGGAGGCTAGGAAGTCCCACGGTCTGCTGCCTATAAGATAGGGAACCAGGAGAGCCACTGATGTAGCAAGTTCTAGTCCAAAAGCCAGCAGGATGAAACCTAGGAAGAGCCAATGTTTTAGTTCAAGTCCAAAGGCAAGAAAAAGATGGATCTTTCATTCAAGCAGTCAGACAGGCGGAGTTCCCTCTTACTTATGAGAGGGTCAACCTTTTTGCTTTAGTCAGCCTTCAACTGATTGGACGGGGCCCACCCACATTAGGGAGGGCAGTCTGCTTTCCTCAGTCTACTGATTTAAATGTTAAGCTTATCCAGCAACACCCTCACAGGCATACCCAGAATACTCTTTGACCAAATATCTGGGCTCCCTGTGAACCAATGTAGTTGACACATAAAATTAACCATCACAAGGGGCAAACAGAGGAGAAGGAAGGGGCGCCAGAGACAGAGAAGGTAAAAGAGATAAAAGAGAAATGCTCTCGTTTGTAGGAATAATGCCTCAAATCACCTTAAACACCTTTTGCTAGGGAGGTTTTGTATGAGTATTTTGCATGATTGGGCAACAAAAACTATGTGTGAAAAACACTGTGCTAGGTATTGTAGGAGAATTCACAAGTGAAGGTGATTCCATACCATCAAATGTAGTGAGAGAGGTTAAACGTATCTATAGATAAAATGGAAGAGGAAGGATGGGGCTGAAAAAGTGCTAGCCAGTCTCAGGGTCTTGAATGTGGGTCCCTGTTATACATCATCACTTATTGTGGCCGGTTGGGCAGAGGTCCCCTCAGCCAGAGGATGGGAGTTGGGCTAAAATGGAAGAGCTTCTTACAGATGCTTGCACAATGTCAGAAGGAGGATAGTTCCGTGGAACACCAGCCCACGTAAACTTTACTTAAGATATGGGCTCCTCTGGGGACATCCCACGTTCCACCATTCTGTCTTTGTGCTTGATGAATGGTCATGATCACACAATTATTCTTACATATTCACACTCCCAGATATCCTCTTATTTTTTTTTTTTTCTCAAAAATCCTAAACTGCAACTACTAGAAGGGGTGAGTTAACATTTCAGTGCCAGGCACTGTGCTCTACATACATTATCTCCTTTACCTCTTCCAACAATCCTTTGAGATTGTCCAACAAGACTAAAACTGCAATCCACTTCAGATTATAAGAAGCTGTGAGGATTAAGAGACCGTAGAGGACCCCTGTTCTCCATTGTGCTCTGTAAACTGTGAAGCAGCACACAATTGAACAATCTTATTGAGTCACGTGGCAGCCCTCAAGATAGATGGCACCCTGCCCATTTTACAGAGGAGGAAACAAAAGTTCCTTGAGACTGATTTGCTAGTGAGTAGTAAAGCTGCCAGCAAACCCAGGTCTTGTGATACCCAGATAACCTGGTCCTCCAGGTTACCCACAGCTACCTGTGCAGGAAGAGGTCAAGGCCTACCCTCAGATCTTGCTCTTGTCCAGGCAGAATTCAACCCTGACTCAACCCTACGACAGAGCCAACCTGCCTCCTACGCCTTAGAAACTTCTCTCATCCAAGAACTCACCAGGTTGCCACGGTCCAGCCTTTCTTTGCAGCCTGCGCTTTTTCTCAGACTCAGAAAGTGCTGAGCTGGCAGTGCTAGAGGCTCTGTTCTCGGGTACGCTGAGCATCAGGTAAGATACGTTTGAGCTCGCACCTTCCCCTGGCAACATTTGACAAGCATTTGCCATGGAAAATTCAAAATTAACACTTGACAATTAATCTCTGACTTGAGAGAGCCGTATATACCATAGGTGTAACCCCTGGACATTTCAGTTTCCAATCTGCACAAGTAAGATAACATTCTGAAAATGAAACGTAATCGTTAACGAGCGATGTTCCTTAGGATAGGTTGATCTGCAGTAGTGAGCAGTCTGCACGATCTGAGCAGTGGCTGATGGTAAGGAAGAAGCAGGAGAGTCGGAAGAAGGAGAGAGATGAGCGTCTGGGCCTTGAGATCAGTCCCAGAGGCTGGAAGGTGGAAGGCCGGCTGCCATGAAACACTGGCCAGCTCTGTCTTCCTGGGGCTTAGCTCTGTGAATTCATCAGTCAGCAGCAGCCATTGGCTGGGCCAGGATGAGGTTAATGGAGGCACAGTGGGGAGACACCAGAGAAGCGGAAAAGGTGGTCCCTGCTATGAAGACTTGGTAATTGCCTTGCAGAATCAGACGATATACACATGAAGTAGATTAAGCACACCACCCAAGAGGCACCCACATGAGTACAAATTAATATGGGGCCTGGTGGTTGTGGGCCTGTTTTCCTGCCTCTGTGTCACCAAGGATGACAACTAGAATTGCCTGGCAGCAATTGTAAAAAGTACTTGTAGATCCTTGGTGAGAAGTCATCAGGCCAAAAGAGTGCATTGTGATTTCTTATTATATTTAATGTAAAATTGAAGCATTTGGATATTTCCAAAGTGTAATTTGTTCTGATGGGTGGGCTGACAGTGAATTGGACTGCTTCACTAGGGAAGAGGCAAAAAATAAATTAAACAAATTAATGACTGTGACGCATTCCAGGGAGGAGAGAATGCGGTTGATAATCTACCCCCACCATCGCCCCTAACAAAAATCATCAATTTTATTGCAGCCACATCTCCTTGGGCTGCTGCTTCTTATGGCTATTCTTAAAGAAAACTTGCCCTCCAGTCGTTTTCTTTAGCCCAATAAGCACAGTCACTATTTTCTCTCATTTGGAGATTCCCTCCTGGAACTATATGCCATTAAAATGCTTGGACATGTGGAAATGGGCTGAGGGAGATATGAGGAGAAGGGGATTGTCAGATGTGGAGAGATTTTATCAGACGGAATGACTCTAACATGGGATTCACTAACCAAAAGAGAAAGCTCCTGCCACGGGATGGTGAAGAGGAGAGCCAGGCCCCGTGCCTGGAAGCGTCCAGGAGGCATCGTGTGCCCAGAGCACAGCTCAATGCCCAGCCTCTGCCAACTGCTCATTGGCCGAGTGAGCGAATGAGTGAATGGATGAATGAATGAATGAATGAAGTCACAAACAAATGGGCGAATGAGCAAGACAGATGAGCCACTGAAGCAGAGAGGCGGACTGGAGTCTGGGAAGCAGGGTGGGGCAGGGGTGGGGGCAGGATGCAGGACTTGCAAGCCGGTGAGCATCAGTGGAAACCATCAACTGATGGTTGAGGGCAGCACAGAGCACAGCATGGGGTGGGTGTGCGGGCTTGGCACGTGTCTCTTGGGGCAACATGGACCCATAGTTGCGTGTCCCCTTCTTCATAGAACTTTTTACGTCTTGCATTTACTTGTGTGATCATTCATTTCATGATCACAGGATAATATTCAAACTATTTAAGAACTGGGGTATCAGTGGCACCGATCAACCAGAACAGACACAACCCCAAGGGACACCAGCTAAAAACCCAGTGTGGCCATCCAGAATACCAACCCTGACCGCATCTCAAGACCTAGGTTTTCTGAGGATGAGTATCATGTTTGTTTTAATACTTGTTAAAGCCTCAGCACCTAGCTCAAGCCTTTGATACAAATATAGTTCCTCGTTTACAGACACTGTGTCTGCTCTGGGTGTAGCAGCTACTCAATAAATACCTGTGGAATAAGTGAATGCATTATGTAGGGAAGGCATGGTCTGCGTGAAGTGAGGGAGGTTTCCCTGGCCTACCCAAACGGCAGGACGGCCTGCCTTCCTTCCGGGGGCCACATAGGACCACCCTGGGGCCTTGACACACGGAGAAGGGAGGGCAGAGGCAGATCCAGCAACCCCGCCCCCGGCAGCCCGGGCATTTCCTCCAAAGTGCTTTCCTCGGCTTGGGTAAATAACTCTGTTAATGCTCTCCAGACCTCTCCCCTTTGTTAGGGAGCGCAGTGTATTAATTAAAAACCACGGGCAGCTGTAAGTATCTCCAGAACAAGGATTAAGCCAGCCTTCTGTCAATTGCTTTCAAAGCAAGTGCTTTTGCTTAAGAAATGCTTTCTTTAGGTCTTAAAGCAATGCGCTTTCCACTGTTCCATCTCCTACATTACCTCCTTACCCTTCTGGTGCCTTCCCCTAATTCATGCTTCAAACCAACTTCAGCGGGAAGACCACAGTGAAATACCATGTGCCTGAAGCAGTGTCCCCTTGGACAGACACGGCTCACTGGGTTCTAATGTGATCAGAGCAAGGCCAGCATAGTGAGCGGGTCAGTCCCCTGCCCCTGCCCACCTCTCAGCTTCAGCTGAGTTAAGGCACATATACCATAGTCATATTAAGCATGTTTAGATGTGCCGATGAGGGGGAAGCAAAAGACAGGGCTGGACAGGGCTGGTTCCTACGTGATGTGTCTCAGTTTACTCTTCTTTTTTTGCGTCCGTTACATGGGTCGCTTACAGGATGACAGTGCACCCGGAGACCCGTTTTTGCCTTTTATGGGAAGGGACATTCTGATAGAGTGGTTCAGGGGTGAGCCAGGCCGTCCATCTACAGAGATGCAGCCCACCAGCATAGGCTCTCAATATGACTGTTCAAATGAACCGCCCAGGGGATTGAACTACGTGGCCTTTGAGGGCCCTTCCTGGGTTGAAATGTAATGTTGTGAATCCAGCTGTCTTATGAGGTTTGAGCTGAGTTGAGAAGACTGTCTCCCCTCCTTCACGGACAGGCAAGGACCATCCTTTCTGGACCATCCACTCTACCCGGCCTGTATAGTGGTTCCCCCCTTATCCGCAGTTTCACTTTCTTCAGTTTCAATTACCACGGTCAACTGCAGTCTGAAAATATTAAACGGAAAATTCCAGAAATAAACAATTCATAAGTTTTAAACCGCATGCCGTTCTGAGTAGCATGATGAGATCTCATGCTGTCGTGCTCTGTCTCACCCTGAATGGGAATCATCCCTTTGTCCAGCACATGTGTTAGCTGCTTGGTAGCCGTCTCGGTTATCAGATGGACTGTCAAGGTATTACAGTGCTGGCATTCAAGTAACCTTTATTTTACTTAATAAAGGCCCCAAAGTGCCAGAGGAGTGATGCTGGCAATCCGGATACACCAAAGAAAAGCTGTAAAGTACTTCCTTTCAATGAAAAGGTAAAAGTTCTTGACGTAATAAGGAAAGAAAAACTCGAATGCTGAGATTACTAAGATCTATGGTAAGAATGAATCTTCTGTCCATGAAATTATGAAGAAGGAAAAGAAACTCATGCTAGTTTTACTGTCACACCTCGAACTGCAAAAGTTAGGACCACAGTGCATGATAAGTGCTTATTTAACATAGAAAAGGCTTAAATTTGTACAAGATATTTGAGAGAGAGTGACAACATTCACGTAACTTTTAATGCAGTATACTGCTTAATTGTTCTATTTTATTATTAGCTGTTGTTCATCTCTTACTGTGCCTAATTTATAAATTAAAATGTATCATAGGTATATATGTATGGGAAAAAACGTAGTCTATATAGGGTTTGGTACCATCTGAAGTCCCAGGCATCCACTGGGGGTCTTGGAATGCATCCCCCAGGATAAGGGGAGACTATTGTATAAAGGGCTGGAGGGGCACGTGGGGCTGGGGGTGGGAGATATATAGGAGACCACGAGAAAGGCAAAGCAGAAAGAAGCAGTTCTGAGCCCCCAGACAATGTGTGATTTGCAGATCTTTACATTATAACAATGAATATTAAGTAAATCAGTATGTTCTCCATTGAAGTGATAATCAACCAGCTATAATAGCACAAAATATGTCTGAATTCTAATGTGGCCATAAAATAAAATGTCAAATCTGAGGCAGACTTTTTTTTCGAGAGACCTGATATGAACTTCCTGAATTCCTCTCTCATCCTCACTCGAGCGCAGGCAATGGCCGTCTCCATCCTCTGGTACCTATGGGGATGATCTCAACACCTCTGTCCCCCTCATTTGGAAACCTTGAGGAATGACTTAAGATACAAGAGATAGTCACAGCCCCTGGTGAGAATTTAGACTCTTCATACACACACACACACACACACACACACACACACACACACACACGTACACACACACACACACGTATACGCCTGACAGACCTGCATCTTGTCGTACACCATTCAGCAGATTGTGCTGTGAAACCCAGCCTCAGCAAAGAAAGAAAGGGGGAAAGAAAAGGGGAAAGAAAAGATCTAAATCAGGATAACATAAATAAGCCTGTGGCAGGCAGAGAAAAACCCAACCAAACAAGTAATAACACCAGGGAAAAGTCACTGCTGAATTTATATGAAAACAGGATGTCACAAAAGCTGTTTGAGAGACCTCTGAGAGGCAGAAATCACAAAAATTCTTTCCTGCCAGCCTGTGGTTTGAAAGTGTAAGAATTACTCTTTTGTGAAACATTGGTGACGAATTTGATTATTTTCCGTCAGCAATCAGCCTTTTTGTCTTATCATACTTAGTAGATTTGTGACTATTTCTCGCTCTCTCTCTGAAGTGTGTGTGTGTGTGTGTGTGTGTGTGTATTTAAGTCACATTTGCATCTTTGCTCTTTTCTACAGCCTCTTCTCTTTGAACTATCAACGTGTTCAAGTTATAAACAAATAAACAAAACTCTATTTGCTCTTAAACCCTCATTGTTCCTCTAGTCCCTATCTTTTTCCAACCTTTTCCAGGACACATATATATATATATAGGATAAATGCATACATATTGGTCCAAGCTCATTTTGAGCCTCAAGCCCACAACTGGCCTTTTTTTAAAGCAGAGTTTCAGTTCTTCTTTCCTTTTTCCTTTTGTCAATGGCTTCTTTCCTCAAGGTGAGTTCACCGCTGTAGATTTCAGTGGAGTAGAAAGGATGGCCGGCAAGCGGTCAGACAATTCTGTCTCTCTGCGGGACTGATGGGACCAGTACCTTTGCAGTTCCTTCCATCACTCAGAGGTTTGGTTTGCCTTCTGGTTGCTTTGTTTCCAATGTCTCATATGCCAGCCTAATGATGGGGACAGCTGTCTTCACACCTCAGATGCTATCAGCCCTTCCATCATGAGGAAGAGGTAGGATGTGTTCCTCACTGAGAACTTGGCCTCAAATCCTAGTCCCCTGACACAACAAAATCTTCTTGTTCAGGATTGTCTACTACTCTCTGAGCCACTCCTAAGTAGAGCACACCCATCCACCAGTAGCAGACGCCTCATAACTTCCTCCTCGTGCCAACACTCATGCTGGGCAGTAAGGCATTATTGAGCATTTACTGTGTGTTCTGCAGTGAGCCAGATGCTATGGGCAATAAATTGGAAATTGTAAGACATGGTTTCTGCCCCTCTGAAGCTTATGTTCTAATTAGAGAGAAAATCCAAAAATATGAGTGTCCATTATCAAAAGCTCAAAGCGTTTCTGTTGATGCCCGCGCCTCTCTTTTTAACCTCAGGTCTCTGGATTATTAGGCTTTTTCTGTTACTTCTATCTTGTCTTAAAGCAAAAGGTACATGCGGTTCTTCTCTCCCATGGCTATTCTCAGAACCTGTGCTTTATTTACCTCTTGTGGCAAATAGATGATGGCTCCCAAAGATGTCCATGCCTCATCCTGAAGGCTGTGAATATGTTACCTTTCATATCAAAAGCAGATGAGATTTGGTAAAGGATTTTAAAATGGGGAGATTATCCTGGATTATGTGGTTGGACCCAATGTAATCACAAGAGTCATTATATAGAGAGGCAAGAGGGACGGAGTCAGAGAAGGGGATGTGACAACAGAAGTAGAGGTAGGAGTGATGCAGGATCCGGAGCAAAGGATGCAGTCAGCCTCTAGAAGCTGGAAAAGTGAAGGAAGTAGATTCTCCCCCAGAGCTTCCAGAAGGAACCCGGCCCTGCCAACCCATCTTCGACTTCTGACCTCCAGAACTGTAAGACAGTAAGATTGGTGTTTTTTTCAGCTACTGAATGTGTGGTCCTTTGTTATAGCACCAATAGGAAACTAATACACAATCACACCATCCCTGGTTACCTGACCCGCATTTGCATCTTTGATCTCCTTTTCTACAGGTCACGTATTGTCAATGCATTTAGATCATAAACAGATAAACAAAACTCCATTTGTTTTTAACTCCTCAGTGCTCCTCTATCTCCTATATATTTTTCAACCTTTTATAGCCAAATTACTTCAAACATGGCCTAAGGCAGTGATTCTCAAATCTATCACCAGAATCACCCGTGGAGTCTTTAAATAATACATCTTCCCAGGCTTCCCCACAGACCTGCCTAGCTGGGGCTCCCCATCCATCACTGATCTTTGGCACCTACCACACTAGAGAGAAGATTCTCAAGGAAGTTTATGACATTGCTCCTCCTCCCTTATTTGCATAATCACTCAACCCACTGGCTTTTCCTTAGTCTGCTTGCTTTGAAGCTCTGCTGCATTTAACCATACTTCAACTTCTTCCTGAAGATTTTTTCTTGGCTTCTAAGTCCCTTTACTGGTTCGGCTTTCCTAATTTCTCCTTAACTGCTCATTTGTTTCTTTCCTAACCTTAAAGATGAGTCATCAGATCTATCTGTTTATCTATCTATCTATCATCTATCTATCTATCTATGTATCTATCGGTCTATATCTATCTGTCAGTCTAGCTATCTATCTATCCATCTGTCTATCTATCTGTCGATCTACCTATCTATTGGTCTATCTATCTATCTATCTATTATCTATCTGTCTGTCTATTATCTATCTCTCTAACTATTGGTCTATCTTATCTATCTTTCTATCTATCTATCTATCTCTGGTATTTTCATTGTTCATCTCCTTCCTCTCTCGCACGGAGCTCAGCTATTCTCATGGCACCACAGAGTCCCTCCATCTTCTGTGTGGACAACTAACTGCTAAACTTGTAGCTTCGGCTCTGACCACTCTTCTAACTCCAGCATCACTTTAACAACTGGATGCTAAACGCTTCTCTGTAAATAGCTACCCTTTGTTAAATGCTTTCAGTCTTCACCGCAACCCTACAAGATCTTAGCCCTGTTGTCACAGATAAGGACACTTAGGTTCCTTAGGAGGTTATGCAACCAGCCAGAGGTCATATCTCCCTGTGAACCAGATTCAGAATGTGCCCTCAACATTCTGTTGGTCACCAGAATTCTCGATTCTTCTTCTGACAAGTTTTCAGAATCAAACTATATAGGGAGCTGACCTCCTTCTTTGGGGGGTTCTGAAGGCCTAAGTCCATGATCATGCCTATGTTTCTTACTAAAGCCAAGAGTGAATCTATCTGTGTGTACAACTCAAAGATGATCTGTCCAAGAAAAGACACCAGCTTTTCTCAAAGTGGGGAACTCCCTATTTTTCCATTTATTTAAAACTTATCCTTCAGTGCTCAACTGAATGTCTCTGTGCACAGAGCTCTTCCAGACCAAGCCCACAGGGAAGAAATCACCCCTTTACTGAACTAAGGGTGTTCAGGATGTTCAGAATAGGGACGATATAGTAAACACTCCCGTCCACACCCATCCCAAACCCAAGTATCTGGGAACATGATTCTAGGGTGTTGCCAAAGGTGATTCAAATGATGACATATTGTATTAAACTTGGGAATACTTTTCTCTGCTATCTAGTAACTGGTTTTTCTGAACAGGACACCTAGCTTAGAACTGTTTCCTATCTCTGAGTAACTTCTCTGCTCTCATGGGACAGGAATCCTCTCTCTGAGCTGGTCTTGGAAACTCCCCTTTATTTGTGAAGGTCGATCTTTGTTCCCCAAGAGGTCATTCAGCCCAGATCTGCTTCATCACTTTTCTACCAAGGTGTTTAGGTGCTCTGTGCAAATGTAACCAGTCCTAGCTTCCCGGAATTCCTAAGATAAGTATGCAGATGGATGGTTCCCCACCCCTACCCTCAACTGTGCAATGGGAAATGGGAGAAGAGAGGGACCAGCCCTGGTCAGCACCAGGCAAAGGCATTCATTACCAGCTTGACCTTAGAGAAGGATGTATATTCCTACATGGAGGAGGAAAGTGTGAGCTTCTTTTTAATGCACCAAGCTTAAGTAGAGACCTGAAGGTAGAAATAAGAATGAATGATGGACAAAGTTGGCCATAATGAGGAAACTAGTCTGGTTGAGCTGGAGCATTTATGAGACGTGAAATTAGCTAAGTGTGCAGGGTCAGATTCTGAAGGCTCTTAACCACCAGCCATTAGCCTTGGTGTTAGGGCATTGAGTATCCTTGTATATTTTAAAGCTGGAAAGTGATCTAATGCTTAGGTTTCCACAAATAACAAACCAAAAGGAAGAAGAAAAAAGTGGCCAAATATCTTAAATTCCTCTTGGGCCTATTGCCTGAATTATCTTGGACCCCAAACACACAGACTTGTGCAGATTTTCTTGGATTATTTATTTTGGTTTGAATGTACACAGTGGAGAACTCGATGTGAGCTTGGCTGGATGCTTCAGAGAAAAGGACTGTGTTGTGTATGCATCTGTTGATGCAACTGGTACCCAGACCATCTGTGGGTGGTTCCTGCCATTCTTAGCAGCCCTCCTCTCTTGCAGAAAGAAGGCTCCTACACTGAGTCATTTGGTGGCCACTGAATTTTATTTTAGAGATGCGTCCTAAATACTGAGAGCTTCCCACTCACTATGCAGAAGAGAATGCCCTTTGAGAAGAGGATTCCTATTTGTCTAACAACAGCATGCTGCCTGGGCAATCTCTCTCTTTTGTCACAGGCTGAATGAGGACACGTTCAGCCTTTGAGCTCCAAGGGTGAGTGCATCCAGGGAATATGCTTAGCAGCCTGTTAGGGTTTGAGTCTGAACTATACCTTTATGTCCCTCTATATGTGAAGATGCGTGTACATCACCATTTCAGTGTTCCAGAAGAATCAGAATCATAAAATTTAAGAACTAGAAGGGACGTGGGAGTCCAACTGCCTACAAATCACTAAACTCCCTTTATAGCAGATCCAATTAAGAGTCATTCTGGAATGAAATAACGCCGTTTGCAGCAACATGGACAGACCTAGAGATTATCATACTAAGTGAAGTAAGTCAGAAAGAGAAAGACCAATACCATATGATATGACTTATATGTGGAATCTAAAATAGGACACAAATGAACCTATCTATGAAACAGAAACAGACTCACAGACATAGAGAACAGACTTGTGGTTGCCAAGGGGGAGGGGTGGGGGTGGGTTGGATTGGGAGTTTGGGGTTAGCAGATGCAAACTATTATATATAGAATGGATAAACAACAAGGTCCTACTGTATAGCACAGGGAACTATATTCAATATCCTGTGATAAACCACAATGGAAAATAATATGAAAAAGAATGTGTGTGTGTGTATATATATATACACACACATTCTTTATATATATATATATATATATATATATATATATATATATATATAAACTGAATTACTTTGCCGTACAACAGAAATTAACACAACATTGTAAATCAACTATACTTCGACTTTTTTAAAAAAGAGTCATTCTGCTTCTTCTTGCTAGCTTCTTCTGACGGAATACTTACCACCTTACAAAGATATCTAATCCACAGTACCCATTAAGCTCATACACTGCTTCCATACAGCACTTCCAGAGAGACTGAGTTATATGTCTGAAGCTCACCAAAAATCATACCTGCAGAGCCAGCAAATTCATATCTAGGAATTTATCTAAGGAAAGAAATGAATCAAACAATCAATTAATCAAGGTATTATATTCCTCTCAATAGTAGTAAGGAAATTAAGTGAATTACAAATCTTGCTGTAGAATAATAAATATTAATGGAGAAAACCAGTAAGAGCTAATATTTTCGGCACTTGCGCTGTGCCTTTGCTGAGAGCTTTATATGTATTAGTTCATTCATTATTCACTCAGCTCTGCGATGTTTACGGAATGTGTGTCTATGAGAGTGGGTTTTGGAGGCTGGATGGGTTGGGGATTCTGTGAACACGTTAGGGTTTGTGAGGACCAGCTGGCAGTGTCTCCTCCCTCACATCCCCTACTCTCACTTCTGAGTTGCTGTCCCGCCCCCAGGCCTCTGCCTCCCTGGAGTTGAACAAAACATTTCCCCAGTTTGGTTACACCGTGAATGGGGCCAGTTACCTTTTCCTCCCATCCTGTCAAGGCGGGCACCCCCAGGAGGTAGGATTTCTAGGAGTGCTTTGAAGAAAGAGGAAACAGCATTGGGCAAAGTTCTGAAGAAGGAAAATTGAATCCCATGGGTCTTTTACATGCATGTTAATACTTAATTGTTTTCATTGTTCTTTGGAAGCCAAAAATGCCTCCTAGCTTTCTGGACCTCACAACCCTGGGGAAGAACTGTGTTATCTGTCAGACACTGGACTGTAAACCCGAGTTTCTGCTAGCTGTGAGCATAGCCTTTGTGAGACCTGGACCTTAGCTAACATCACAATGATCAGAACTGTATCCAGGTCCCCACGAGCTCTCAGTTGAACTGCAATCCTTCTATAAAGGGGGACGGGTTCATGTCAGAGTGTCTTTCTTATGCCGTTCTTAAAAACTTGACCATTTTTTTTAATGATCAAGTATGATTTCAGTAATACAGAATTGGTTTCTTATTAAATCAAAGGAGAAAGATATCAAGCGTGGTAGGTATTATACTTTAAGTTGATTACAAAAAGCATTTATTGAGGGTTAACCACTAGGCACTGGATAGAAAATCAATTACACGGTAGTTAAACATCCAATAATATGTGTTTTAATGAACGATTCATATTTAACACCTCTTATGAAATCATGGGCTCTATTGGAGTTTGGGGGAGCTAAGCTGCAGTTGGGACGTCTGAGTTAACTCTTGAAGAGCCTGGCACCATTTAAAAAAAAATTGACACGTAGTTGATTTACAAATACATTAGTTGCAGAAATATCACTCATCGGTGGAATCTGATGCCATGTTTTGTCAAACAGCATTTCACAGCCTCATGGGAACTGAGGGCTGGTTCACTTCGGTCCTAGCATCGTGCCTCCTGACCCACACAGCTTCTAAGAGTCACCATCTAGACTAGGCTCAAAGACGACGCTGACATCACATTGGCCTGAAAGAGCAAGTCGTCATTTTGAAGAACTCACTAGGATGATGCTGTGCATTACGAAATGACATTTCCAGATTTCTTTAGGTAACTTGAAGAGCCACGGTGTCCCAGTCCATAGAGACCCACCTCTCCATCATCTGCCGTATCACCTCTTACGTGATACGTGATAACCTGACCCAGAGATCTTTGTCTTGAAAAGGTGTTTGTATGCACTGTGTGCGTGTTTAAGTCAACTCAGTTGCTATTCACGCTTTCTCTTTTCACTACACTGTCCAGTCGAATGTGGTTTCAGGATAGAAAAAGGCCATCCGGTTTCGAAACATGCCAAGACACCCACACTCCCAGCTTCATTGAACGTTGCTCTGGAATTCCCTAGCTCTGCTGCTGCTCTGGGTTCTATAATGTGTGGCTACTCTTTTCAAAGGAGTTCATAGTCTGTGGCGCTAGAATCAGACCATGGGAGAGTCCTTCAGTTTAGCCAATTCACAGCTATTTTACAGAGTTATAGGAGAGGTGAAGGAAAGAGCAAAGAGTGGAAGACAAGAAGAAAATAGCAGTGCGCATGTGGCAGTTGAAAATGAGAACCAGTGAAAGGGAGAATACAAAGTGGGTACTTCATAGGTAGAGGACGGCGGTGGGGAAGCTTAGCTCCCATGTGCGAGATGCTGAGTGGGCAAAGGACCATGGGAGTGAGTAAGCTGTTGACTCAGAAAACACCGGCTTTGGCTGACAGTATGGAGATCCCCAAACAAAGCTGAGGAAGATAGGATGGTTAGCACTTAGGAGCTTGGGCTGTGGACCCTGGCTGACTAGATTCTTTCTGCCATTTGCTAGCTTTGTGCTTGGGAAGTCAACCCCTCTACGCCTGGAGACATGATGCCAAGTACCTAGTACAAGGGCTACCACATCCTAATCACACAGTAAACCTTGGTTGAACAGTGTGTGCATAATGATATCTACCTTATATGGTTGTTTTGTCCAGATAAATTGCGAAACCCACATGGAACATTTAGTGTATTGCCTGATGGGTAATACCTGTAACATTAATAAAAACAATTCTTATTATTACACATATTAGTAGGATTCCAAGTGTTTGATTTTCTGTAGTCATTTAATCTTATTATCTAAGTGATGTCCTTCCTGATATGATTACTGGGACATATTTTGTGAGCTCTTATGATTGTGAGTGACATAAAACATGTTTTCAAGATACATTATATAAATGAATCAATTAATTTGTAGGACTTCAGAGTGGAAAGTCACCTTACTGAACATCTAGTCTAGCCTGTAGATTTTATAGGCATAGCCTGTAGATCCTTTTCTGACAATATATAAATATTATAACTAAAGCAGAATGGCATTTTATTAACGAGGAAGCTGAGGCCCAGAGAGGTTAGTTGGTTTGGGCTGGGTGACCCAGTACATGAGGACCAAATCAGAACTACAGCCCAGGTCTTGCAGCTCCCAACGTGGTAGCATGTCATGTCAACCAGATCTTCCCTTCTGGGGGACAAAGGTGGCTGGCCAGTTGCAGAGCCTGGAGGCTACTGCCTGAGATGTGACTTCATTTTGCAGTTTCAGGGTCTATACCATCATTTCAGGGGAAGAAATGCAGCTCGAGTCTATGCTCCAGGTTCCTGTCCTCACAGCGGGTGTTTGAGCCCCGGTTGGAGGGCTCTGGTTTCCTTTGTTCCGGTTCAGAATTCTTGGCGGTTCTGGTTAGGCTTCCTGACTTGATCTGAATTTCTAAAGCACCCAGCTCAGGATCTGAGATTTGCAGAGGCATCACCTAGCAACTGTCACCATAGGTTGTGGGAAGGGCACGTGAGGAGTGCCAGGAGTCAGATGAAAGAGGTCAGTGCCGCTTGGGGAGGGAAGTGGCAATTCTCCTTAGACGGCACATCCCTACTTTTTATGGCTGATGTGCTGGGTGGATCAAAGGGAATCTGCAGAGAAAAAGTAACCGGGAAAGAGAAGATGTGGTGACTGTGGGGGGACAAGAAGTGAGAAGGGTGTGTGGGGTACCTGCATCCGGGAAGCATGTGGTCTCACTTCCCTTCCAGCCTGGTTGACTCCAGCCCGTTCCCTCGGAACTTCAATCCGGGGAACCCTAGGCCAAAGGATACATGACAAGTACTCAATAGGTATTTGATGAATGAATGAATGAACCCATAAATGAATAGAACTTTAGGGAAGTTCTAATAGCTGAAAGCTATTAGAGGTCCTTAATGGACCTCAAGTGATTAATATAATCAACATGGTTGCAATGATTAATTCCAATAAAGCAACTCTAAAATAAAGCACTAACAGAAGCTTGAAACTGCAGAATTTATAGTCATCAACATGCTTATTGTTGTCACCATCTTGATGGTGACCTGCCTGGAATTGTCCCCCCTCTTTCCAGCTGCCCTAACGAGGTGGGAAGGCTTAAGTCTAGGAACCCAGCAGAGGAGGGGTACATCTGTTGTGTGTCTAATGAGGCTCTCAGGGTGGAGGAAGGTGAGCAGCTTTCCCCAAAGGCACCAGTGAGATCTGTTTCCGCACAGCTTGGGGGAACGTATCTGAAGATTTGCTCAACTGCAAGTACAGATGAAAATGATACTGAAAGGCCCCAGGCCACATTCTTCCAGGGACCTTGTGGAGACTGGGGAAAAATGACTTTTTTTCAACAGGACGGCAGTGCTGGCTGGGAGGAAGATGAGGAAAGAAGGTGTAGGACTCCTTCCTCGGTCCTTCCAGGAAATAAGCGGAGGTGTCCTCATGCCGCAGACACAGCCAGCCGTGTCAGATCCACACTTGTGGCTGAAGGTTGCTGACACGTCGCTGAAGAGCTCTAGATGCTAGGATGCCCGAGAAGGATGGCAATGGCTCTGTCATGACAAAAATCACGCTGGACAGCAGCCAGGCGGGGACGGGGGCTGCAGAGAGCTGGGCCCTGAGAATCTGAGCACGTGTCAAAGCAGTTTTATCATCGGGAAAGAAAACCGAAAGCGAAGCATAATGGAGGACTCGAGGCAGACAGGGTGTGTCAGTGAGATTTAACTTGTTTCAGAGCAGAGGGAATCGCGAGGGCCCCCGTCCTTGATTGGAGTGGACCCGCGAGGTGGGCACAGCTGGAGGGCTGGAGCTCTTCATCCCAGACGGGATGTGGCTCCACCCGTCCCATGTATCTCTTCATCAGCATCTTGAATAAAAGGCAAGTAGAAAGAGGGCAGAACATAGCCTGCAGATTAAATCTGGTCAGAGCCAATATCTGACAATCCCCCATGCTGTTAGCCAAATGAAAGCTAACGCAACTATAAATTAGCAGCTCCGGGAGCCAGGGAGGAGGGAAGTGGGTTCTCCTCCAACTCAGCTCCAGCCCAGATGGAGACAGAGACAGGAGCCCCGGGAGGCCAGTGTGTGCCCCCCAAGCATGCAGGTGTTGGAGGGGGTGGCAGGTGTGGGCGCCCCCCTTGGGCTGCCCCGCTCTGGTCTCAGAGTCGTGCCTTGTCTCCCATGGAGCCCACATGAGCGCTGCCTCTTCTGGAAGGTTTCAATGGCAAAGGCGCCCTGTCCCCTCTGAGAAAAATTGGTTCACGCTCTCATCTTCCTCCTGCCCACCTGGAGCGCGACTCTTTCCTCACAGTGAGCCCTGGACAAGGTTCCCTGGCCTGGCCATTGATATCCCCACCAGGCTGAATCCAGTGACAACGTATACCCCAAACCTTGAGACTTGGCCATTTCCCCACTTGGTTTTCACTCACCGCAACAGGATGTTAATGAAACAAAGAGGACAAAGGGGAACGCTGACGCCTTCCTTTCACTTATGGAGATGGCTCTTTAATGCTCCCCTTAGAGGACATGCCTGCCCTTGACCCCTTACATCAGTCATTCTGGTCCCCCTGACCCTGCGGTCGTGCCCACCTCCCAGCCTTCCACTCCACATGGCACTCACGCTCAGAAATATATTCAGTACTGATGCCTGTGGTTCATTTAGCTTTCGGTCTGTGATTTAATCTCGCCCTGGGCTCGTCCTCACCCGTACTCCGTGGCAGTGTCAATGTGCTCGCAAGCGTGTAAGAGGCAAAGCCGGCCATGTCTAGGCAATTCTGTGTGTACGGTGCTGTCTGTAAAGGGGCTTCTTTTGATGATGACGGTGATAATGATATCAGATCGTGCTGAGAGGGGCAGAGAAAAGCTGTGATTAGTTCCAGGAGTGAGGCTTTCTGTGGCAGAGATGGAATCTCCATCCCTCACTGAGACACAGCTTTCACTGGGAGTGAGAGGAGGGAAAGGAGGAAGATGAATGTCTTACCATGAGGGCTGCTCAAGGCCCAAAGGCATCTCAACAGCCAACCCCCGAGACCCCCAAGAGAAAGGCCCAGTGGAGAAGCACCAGGGTCCATAACACTGATGGGAACATTTGTCAGAGATCTGCAAATGAGAGTGCCGGAGCAGAGGCTTGTCCCAAGAGACTTTGTCTGCAGTAGGTGGGAGGTTGGAAGGAATATCTTAGAATAAAATCTTTTAATGTTCCTTTCCACAGCATTAGAGCCTCCTTGATGTGACAAATCGGCGCCCCTGCCTACTTTACTGCCTGCATGTTAATGAGCAGAGCCCGGGTAACAGCGCCATTGGGTGGGGACAGTTTACAAACAGCTTGGCTTTGAGATGCTCAGGGACAGAGAAGGAAGATGAGGTTGCATGAGAGCAGCAAGCCCGGAGGAGGAGGCTGCCTCCCTGCAAGCCCTGGGGTCTCAAGGAGAGCCCCCAGGGAGTGTCCTTGCTCTAGGAGGGGCCACACAGAGAGAGCCAGGGGAGACCTGAGACTCCCTTCCGCTGAAGGACCCCATTCATTAAAACAATATACAAAACACCCTCCAGTGCAGGCCACACGGCTCCCAGGATGAATGCAGGTCACTGTCCCCGACTGGCTGCCACTTCGTGGTACTTGAGTGACCCTCTCTAGCTGGGAGAACAGGGGAGGGAGTGGGGCCTGGGCTTTTGCAGAATGTGTAAGCCCTTGTTTTCTCAATCCAAGGTAACTGATTCTTTGTCACCAGGTTCTTGAGGTCACTTTGTTACCTTGACAGGGTGATACAGTGGCCAGTGTTAATCAGGCCCTTGGGAACACTGGAGATTGTGTGGTGGTGATGATGATGATGACATCATGTAACAGGTACCCAGTGCTCACCATGGGCCAGACATGGCAGTAGGTGTTCTAGATGCCGGTATTATTTAATCCTTACTCAACTATTTGCTTGATAATGCTGTGACTCCATTTTTATTAAGGAGTAAACTAAGTCTCAAAGAGATTAATAACTTGATTACAGTTATGCAAAAGTATTCATCATTGGAGGAATGTATACAGAGCTCCCTTGGACTGTGTTATATTACAGAGTACTTGAACCAGAAGGGAACTTAGATATTATCTGGCCCAACACTTTTTTTTTTTTTTTGTGGTGCGCAGGCCTCTCACTGTTGTGGTCTCTCCCGTTGCGGAGCACAGGCTCCGGACGCGCAGGCTCAGCGGCCATGGCTCACGGGCCCAGCCGCTCTGCAGCATGTGGGATCTTCCCGGACCGGGGCATGAACCCGTGTCCCCTGCATCGGCAGGCAGACTCTCAACCACTGCACCACCAGGGAAGCCCTGGCCCAACACTTTTTATTATTTGGGTGAAAATAACTGAAGCCAGGAAAGCTGAAGAGACTCCTGTAAGGCTACAGCCCTGGAAGTTGGCAAAGCTGGCGTGAAAGGCTAGTTTCTGTCGAATTCTAGCCCTTTGTTCTTTGCACTTTGGCAGACCCCTTGTCTCATTGTCTTCCCGTTTGGAGTGCTGCAGGATTTTCATTTTTAAGTAACTCGTTGGTGGCTTGTGGTGAATTAAGTGCATGATGGAACTAGAACGTCTACAAATTGGAAAATAACCAGGGGGAAGCTTGTGTCCATTGAGCAATTATAGGTGCGCTGAGACAGACAGACACCTGGGAAGCCCACCATCTTCCCCAGGGAGGCAGCCACCTCCATCCGGTCTGCCTGGGGAACACTGCAGAGTTGGAGGTGTCTGGTTCTGGTCCTGGTCCTGGGACACTTGTTCATCCAGGCTGGTACCCAAAGACTGAAAAAGGATGAAGAGGAGAGTGGGAAAATGAGCAGAGTTGAGGCCTTTCCTCTTATCTACCTGAGTGTGCCCAGCACATGCTCCAGACTGGAGGGATATAAATGTCAGTTTATGTACCACACTGGGCTGGCTGCCAGGAAACACCTGCAGAGTAAATTAAAGGCAGATTCCTAAGGCCTTCTTCCAGAACTTCTGATTCAGTAAGTCTAGGTTATGATTCATCTGTATTTTAAAAAATTGCTTCCCAGGTGATTCTGATTATCGGCCCAACTTGGAGGCACTACTGAAGGCTCTAATGTCACCAGGCAAAACACAGGGGAAGCTGGAGAGATAAGCGACAGTGTGGTCAGTTAAATAAAAGAAGATGGTGTAGGGTTTGGAGGGATGTTTTTGGTTTTGTTTTAACTATAACTCCTGGGCTATTGCTAAGAGAGACACTGAGGATGATTCCAACATTGAGAAACAAGAAAAAAAGGTTTTATGGGTATGATCCACTATTTGAATGTAAATGAAATTTTCCATAATTACAACTTCTTGTCCAACATGAAGGCTCAATTGAAATAAAATCATGAATGGTGTCTGAATTATCTAGATCAGTTCTCCTGTATGCATTGTCCCTGGTAGTCAACAGATAAAGCTTCCATCACACTAGGTAATTATCTGGATAAGTGAGGCAACTAATAACTCCACAGTAAACCAGCCATAAGTGAATTGTCTAAGTGACAACTTAGACTGATGGACCCAGAGGAGAGGAGGGAACCAGAGCGTGGTCCAAAGGGCTACATGGCAATCATGACCTCATCCGGTGCTGTCGTCATTTAAGGGCTGAATTACTGCCTATAGGAGCAAAGGTGGGGGACAAGGATAAATTAGAAGTCTAAGGTCGTCCCTCAGTTTCCCAGCAGGCAGGCTCCCAAAGTGAAGTATTATGAGCCATGTGACTGGAAGAATACAGCAACTTCAGTACTGAGAACATGGTCTTGCACATAAGATGAATGTCTGGACACTCTGTGGTAGCAGAGGGGGTGAACACACACACACACACACACACACACACACACACACACACACACACACACGCGCAGCATAGATATGGGAAAAAATTTACGTCTCTCCATTGTAAATTTAAATGAAGTCCGGAGTAGTGAAGGCCATTTGTAAGGTCTGCTGAGCTAATGGATTCATAATGACTTTTAAAGCTTCACTCGGGTAAGAAATACGGTTCATTTTTTAATTGCATATAATTATACTTTTTCATAATCTAGGGTGGCATAGCAAAAGTAAATCTACTGGCTTAGTTATCAATCTTTTTATTATCTGGAACCCTGCTGAAATAAAAAGGAAAAGAAACAACTATTGTTTTTCTAATCTAGGAAAAAGGATTTTTAATAATACTCTCAATGTTAAATGAGTTATGATGCTTTTGATGGGAAAACACTGGTTAGCTGCAACGGTTGATACTCCTTTGGGGGAATGCTCATTGTAGAAGTGCCGGGGTGTTCTGACCTACCTGTGGTGCACACCGCTTCTTGTCCTGGAGGAGTGGCATTTGATGGTCTGTTCAATAAGCTAAGCAAAGAGTCCATTTTTATCCCTAGAGGTGGACTCTGTGAAAATCTTCAAGCTTGAAGCGGCAGGAGATTGGGGGAAGGGACAGTGAAGAGCGTAGTAGGAAGTCAAGGAGGTGAAGTTCCTGGGAACATAATCAGATTTATCTTTCTGCTGGGTTTCTCCTAATGATTTTCCCAAGGCCCTCGTAGGACCCTGTGGTTCACTCAGAGTGACCCTGGGGAAGAAGATGTATCTCTGAAGGACACGGGATGATAACTTGGCCAGGAAGATTCATTGCTTTCATGGAGATAAGATTTGCTGTATTCTCAGTTTCTTGCAAAGTGGAAATGCTGAATCAATCATATGTAGGGAAGCAGCCTCATCTGGGAGGAATGAGGGCGAGTTCTGGTCTACAGGACCATGCCAAGGGAAGGAGGGACGTTTTGCTCACGCAGGTACAGCGTAGTTCTCCACATCCAACTCTCCTTGTGTCTCATCTCACTAATCCGAGAGATGCCCTCAGCCTGCGAGAGGCACCGTCTCTAGGAGACAGCAGTTGGGTGGCCAGTGGAGGCCTGTTAAATGAGGCAGCTCTCTACAGCACCGTCCCAGCCCTTGCTGAGCTGCCACGTGGGCCTGTCTTCTCCCTGGCCCAGCATCCCATGATCCCTCGAAAAGGCATCAATTCCGGTCGCCCCGTGTTTGAGTGAATCAATTATTCAGTCATTGTTGGGGAGGCAGTAACCCAGAAAGAAAAACCAATTAAGCTCTTAAAGGTTGAGCAACCCATTTGGGTCTGATGGAGATGAATGATGTTGCAGTACATCTCAGAAGGGGGAGATGACTTCCTGTGAAGAGACAGCAGTTAGCAATGAACATCTCTGAATCCCTTCAAACTATTTTTTACCATCCTCCCCTAGTCCCAAACCAACATACACATCAAGCCCATTGACAGCTCAAGGATGCTACAGCTTATGCATCTTACACCTAGAATAGCAATAATGACCATCACGGTGGTGCCTGTGGTATGTGCCTGGAGCTGGCTAAGAGCTTCTCTCACTGAAGCCTTTGCCCAGGCAGGTGCTAGGTCTGGGCTTCACCCTCCACAGGGACTCCTTTCTCCTTTTTGCCTATTCTAGGCTCCAGGAGCTGTGCTCATGCCTGGTGGTGCCAAAAAGCGGTGTTTTAATCTATACTTCTGTCTCTAGAAAGAAGCAGAACCTCACATCTCCCGTGTAGAACTCCTTTACTCCTTTACATCCTGTAATCAGTGTGGGTTTCCTGAAAAAGGTGGAGTTTAAGGTACAAAAGTGGTTGTAGACAGTGAAAAGACACTTGGGTCCAGAAAGTGTCTTTATTTTACAGTTTAAAGTATGAACATTGTGATACACATGGAAACCTTGTGAGTTTTGCTAGCTAGGGAATCCCACTAGGGATCATCCAGACCCATTTCCAAGTAGATGATGTTTTTAATCGGTGGTGACCTAGAACAGCTGGTCCCTTTATCCTAGGGCATGTGCTTTATTCCTTTAATTTCCCTCATAGCAGGCAAGACACATGACAGCTGAGGATCCTGGCACTGCCACTTGCCAGCTACTTGACCTTGAGCAATTTACTTAACCTTTCTTAGCCTCAATGTGCTCAACCACAAAATGGGTCTAATGATACCTAGTTTTCAGAGTTGGAAGAATTACAGAAAAGATAAAACTCAAGTACCTGGAGTCAGAGACCTGGTACCTAATCAGTGCACAGTAGGTGGGTTTTGTCCTTGTCACTGTTATTACTATTACATCACTAGATTCAGAAAACTGGGTACAATCACTCTTCTTCCACTTGCCGGCACTTTGACCTTGGATGACTTGTGTAGCTTTTCAAAACCTTAATTTTGGCATCTGTGAAGTGTGACTAGTAATTTCTACTTTACCAGATAGCAGTAGGTTTAGCAACAACAAACGGAAAAGCCAGCCACAATGGTTTAAACACGTAGGGAGCCATTGATCTCACTTAACAATTCTGCCAGGGACACGATGCTACAGTTGGTTCAGCAGCTTGACCTCAGCAGGACCAGCACCTGGGCGACTCTCCGGGGTTCTCTTGGCCTTTTCCACTGGCTCTGCCCTTCATGGTCCCAGTATGACTGCTGTCCGTTTAAGGCATCATCTTTGTCCTAGGCATGGAGAAGGGGGAAGAGGAAGCACAGAAGATAAACCTCTTTTTGTCAGAAAAGCAAAAGCTTTCCCTACAGCCCACCCAGCAAACTGATGCTCACATGTCACTGACCACAACGGGGATGAGGGTCAGACCAGCCAGCTAACAGAGTTTGCCATGTCTTGTAATAGGGTTGCTGAGAGAATAGATGAGCTGGTGTATGTTAAAGCATTTTGTAAGTGCTTTACCAAAGAAAGTGATTATTCTCACCCCAGCCCTTGCACAAAGCAGAGGCCAGTCAACTGGTTAAGTGATAACTTTATTGTTCAGGCCTTTTAACCCACACAGAGATAAATGGAAGGCGATGGTTGTTTTAGGACTAGCCGACAGGTCATACCCTCTTTCTGACCAAGCTGGGAGATATCCTGTTTGATTCTGTCAGCGAGATGATGTTCGAATTGGGCTTGGTGGCTTCAATTGTCTCTGCTTGATCTAACTATGAGGCCACGACCTAGATAAATACGGCAAATTTCTAGTACCGGCAGGAGGTATTCCTGAAAGACCCGTTCACCAGTAATGGGGTGATGTGAAATTAATCACAGGTAGTCTTCCTAATGTGTGCCCTCCCGTTCATGTGCCCTCATGACGTCCTTCATTAGCATCCGCTATTTTTTAACAGCTTTAGGGAGGTTTAATTTACATACAGTAAAATTCACTAAATGTACAGTTGAATGATGTTTAGTAAATGTACACAGTTATGCAACTATTGATACCATCCATTTTAGAATAATTCCATCTCCCTGAAAAGGTCCCTCATGCCCATTTTCAGACAATCCCCAGAATTGTCCCCCACCCTACACTCACGCCCGCCTTGCTCTGGGCAGTTGCTAAGCTACCTTCTGTCTCAAGGTTTGCCTTTTCTGGGCATTTCGTGTCAACAGAATTTTAAAACATGTGGTCTTTTGCTTCTGGCTTCTTTCACTTAGCATGTTGTTGAAGTTCATCCATGTTGTAGCATGTTATCACAAGTTAGTTCATTTTGATTTTTAAATAGTATTTCATTGTATGGCTATACAGTTGATGATAAACATTTAAATGCCTTCCACTTTTTGCTTATTATGAATATACTGCTACGCACATTTATGTACATGTCTTTTGTGGCCATATATATTTATTTCTCTTCAACAGATATCTAGGACCGGATTTGTTGGGTCGTGCAATAAATTTATGTTTAACATCCTAAGAAGCTGCCTAACTGTTTTCCGCGTTCTACCAGAGTGGAACATTTGTCACAATCCATGAACCTACATGGACCCATCATCACCAAAAGTCCATAGTTTAAATCAGGGCTCACTCTTGGCATTGTACATTGTATGGGTTTTGACGAATGTATAACGGCCTATGTCAACCATTACACTATCGCACAGAGTAGTTTCCCTGCCCTAAACATCCTCTGGGCTCCACCTATTCACCCCCCCTCCCAACCCTTGGCAACCACTGATCTCGTTACTGTCTTCATAGTTCTGCCTTTTCCAGATGTCATATGATTAATCATAAAGTTTGTAGCCTTTTCAGATTGGCTTCTTTTACTTAGTAATACACATTTAAGTTTGCTTCATGTCTTTTCATGGCTTGGTAGCTCATTTCTTTTTAGCCGTTGTCTGGATGTACCACGCCTTCTTTATCCATTCATCTGCTGAAGGACATCTTGGTTGCTTCCAAGTATTGCCAGTTATGAATGAAGTTGCTCCTATAAATATATGTGTGCAGGGTTTTCTGTAGACATAAGTTTTCAACTCAGTTAAATACCAAGGAGTGTGATTGCTGGATTGTATTGTAAGAGTATGTTTACTTTGTAAGAAACTGACAAATTGTCTTCCAAAGTGGTTGTACCATTTCATATTCCCACCAGCAATGAATGAGAGTTTCTGTTGCTCTTCATCCTCACCATCATTCAGTGTTGTTAGTGTTTTGGATTTTGGCCATTTGGATAGGTGTGTGGTGGTATCTCATGTTGTTTTTATTTGAAATTTCTAATGACATATGACATTGAGCATCTTTTCACATGCTTGTTCTCTAGGTATGCATCCTCTTAGGTGAGGTGTCTGATCAGCTCTTTTGCCCATTTTTTTAAACCAGGTTATTCATTTTCTTATTGTTGAGTTTTAAAAATTCTGCTTATATTTTGGATATTAGTCCTGTATCAAATGTGTCTTTTGCAAATATTTTCTGCCAGTTTCTGACTTGTCTGCTTTTGCCCATTTTTAAATTGGGTTGTCTGCTTTCTTATTATTGAGTTTTCAAAAGAATTCTTAGTATGTTCTGGATATAAGTTTTTTATTATTCATCTGATTCAGAATATGTTCTCCCAGTATGTGACTTACCTTTTAATTTTCTTAATGGTGTATTTTAAAGTACAAAAGTTTTAAATTTTGATGCAATCCAATTTCTTAATGTCTTTCTTTATGGATCATTCTTTTGTTGTGTATTGAAAAACTCTGCCTAAACCAAGGTCACAATGGTTTTCAACTATGTTTCCTTCTAAAAGTTTTATTGATTTACCTCTTACATTTAAGTCTATATGAATTTGGGGTAAATTTGTGTGATGTGAGGCAAGGATCTCAATTCACATTTTTGCATGGGACTATCCAACTGTTCCAGCACCATTTGTTGAAAAGGTTATTCTCCCATTGAATTGCTTTGGCATCTTTTTAAAAAATCAATTGGCCATAAACCTAAGGCTTTAGTTCTGGACTCTCAATTCTATTCCATTGATCTATTTGCCTCACAGTATATCAGCACGACACTGTAGGGGTTACTGTAGCTTTAAATCATGTTTTAAAATCAGAAAATGTAAGTAATCCAACTTCGTTCCTTTTCAGAATTCTTTGGGCTATTCTGAGTTCTTCCATTTCTATGTAAATCTTGGCATTGTGTTGTCAATATTTTCAAAAAAAAAAAATCCTGCTGAGATTTTGATAGGAATTGTGTAAAATCTAAAGATAATTTGGGAAGAATTACCATCTAACATTTTTGAGTCTTTCTATCCATGAACATGGAATGTTACTCTATCTATCTGAAACTAATTTCTCTCAACAATGTTTTTTAGTTGGCCGTGTACGAATTTTTCACTTTTGTTAAATTTATTCCTAAGTGTTTAGTATTTTTAGGCTACTGTAAATGGTATTGTTTTCTTAGTTTTATATTTGGATTATTGCCAGTATACAGAAAGAAAATTAATTTCTGTATGTTGATTTTATATCCTGTGACCTTGCTGAATTCTTTTATTAGTTCTAGTAATTTTTGTTATAGATTCCTTAGGATTTTTAATATGTAGGGTCTTCTACAAATAACAACAGCTTTCCTTCCATCTTCCTTCTAGTCTGGTTGCCAAGTATCTGTTATTGAATTTGAAATTTTACAGAACACTCAAAAACAGTAAAGAGGAGGTGCGCAGGGAAGATAGTGTGATGACTTGGGGGAGGAAGAGCCTGCAAATTGGGGCTGGGGTGGCAGAAGGGACCAGGGAGTCCCTCATTAGCCTGTGATGAGTTTGGACTCACTTATTCACCTTGCAAAGCACTAGGATGAAGGAACTGGTATAAGAAAGGCATGTCCAGGTTTGATGGTGGAGACTTTGAGAGTGAGACAGAAGATGCGTTATTGTTGAGCCCCTTTCAGAGAAATTGAACTACATACTCCAGTATTTTTTATTTTGTTCCGTGAAGAAATGGTTTGTTCCCTTCCTATTATTTTGGATGTCCTTTTCTGCTCAGTAGGGAATGGCTGGTACACTGTCCCTTCCAAATGAAGGTGGGGAAACAGTGGCACGAAGGTAACCAGGTGAACAGTCAAGAGGCCTTGAGAACATGAGTTTATCTGCCATCATAGCAGTAATTCCAAACCATAACAACCATGCTTCCTCTTCTCCAGTGAAGAGCCTTTTAAATAATTCCTCATTATTTATTTTTTAAATAAATAAATAAATTTATTTATTTATTTATGACCATGTTGGGTCTTTGTTGCCATGCACGGGCTTTCTCTAGTTGCGGCGAGCAGGTACTACTCTTCATTGCAGTGCGCAGGCTTCTCATTGTGGTGGCTTCTCTTGTTGCAGAGCAAGGGCTCTAGGCATGTGGGCTTCAGTAGTTGTGGCACGTGGGCTCAGTAGTTGTGGCTCACGGGCTCTAGAGAGCAGGCTCAGTAGTTGTGGTGCAGGAGCATGTGGGATCTTCCTGGACCAGGGCTCGAACCCACGTCCCCTGCATTGGCAGGCAGATTCTTAACCACTGCACCACCAGGGAAATCCTCCCTCATTATTTAATATGCAATGGCTATATGGTTATATGAGCTGTTATCTATTTATGTTGACTATTAATAAATGATTAGACCATATTGTGTGGGTTTTAATAACTCCATAGGGAGGGAAGTGTGGCCAGGAAGTGAAATCTCAAGCAATTGCACATTAGTAGGTTGAGTTATTTTTTTTCTAACACGCAGAAGCTGTTCACTTACAAGTAAATTGAACACATAGGCCTGCAGCCCTTACTTAGGATTCTGTCCATGCAAGAAGAAGGCACTCACAGCAGATGCATGGTTCCTGGTGGGAAGAACCTGCGGGGAGCAGGCGTGGCAGGGACTGCCCAAGGCAAGAGCTGATGCTTGTTAGGTTGGATGCATTGCACTGCGCCTTGGCTTTTCAGGTGGGCTGAAAACCTCCATGGGGACAGGAATGTTGATGGTCATATCTGTGTGATGCCAACCAGGGCTTTTAAAATGTATTCCTCCAAATCAGATAGGTCCCCCCCACAACTTGGCCTGCTTGACTGCTTTCCAGATAAGACCCAGGAAGGCACACTGCACCCCTTACACACATGCCCTTCCCCATTCTAGACAAACAGGTGAGAGACTATTGGAAAATCAGGATTAGAGTGTCAGCCAGGGATATTGGACAGAGGCAGAGAAAGCACCAGGCTTCAGCCACAAAATGGAAATGGACTCAAAACATCTTCTTGTCAGCAAGGATTTTCCAATCAATACCAAGCCTCCTTGCTACATACTTATTCTTTTTCTTCTTTTCTGGCTGTCTGCTGAGGGTGATGATGAATTTCTTTCTCCAGGTAGCTGTAGAAATAAGGTCCTTATACTCTCCTAGGTACCAGGTGAGAACACAGCACTCCTGGGTGTCGGCCTACCTCAGGGCTCTGCAGCATTTGTCACCATCTTTTCTCTTTGCTATAACGGGAATTGAATCCACTTTTCCAGCCTCACTGCTCCCATCTGGAAACTGGTGAATTTTCCTAGGATGCTCTAAGGAAGAATGAGTACAGGTACATGACTGTTCCCATTCCGCATTTGAATTGTTTAGACAGCCAGTCCTACTCAGGGTCCTCACTGTTACAGTTGCTACTAGAAAGCAGATTTGGACATAAAACAAATTCATTCTCTAGGATGGCCATCCTAGAGGGTTCACTAAGGACTCCCTTCAAAAGAAATGTATCGTAAGTTTGTCCCAAGCATGGATCCCACAGCACTTGGGCTCCTGGAAGACAGGGAGGTTCTCCTCTGTAAACGCCTTCTCTTTCCATAACCAACAGTGAATGCTTGTGGAGTGATTGAGAGCAAAGGACGGAGAGGGAAGGGAGGGAGGGGAGAGAGATACTGATTCCAGTGTGTCCATTTGTAAATAGGGAAGAACATTTTGTATCCTATTACAAGTTAATCACTAAAGGGATGTTGCCTATAAGCTAAAATTATACATAATGGTCCATCACTGGGGACCCTGCTTCCCAGGTGATGAGCAGTAAGCTAAAATACCTTTGTTTAGCTCACAGGAGATATCCTGACCAGGCCCACTTGTGAATGACTGCAGTGAGGAAGAAATTAACACATCCCCTCCGGAGGCTGATGGGGACCAGGAAGTGTTTGACTTTATTCCCTCGCCTTTTAGTATAAAAGGAGCCTGAATTCTAACTCAGGCAAGATGGTTCTTTGGGGGCGTGAGCCCACCATCTTCTCCGTTTGCCGGCTTCCAGAATAAAATTGTTATTCCTGGCCCCAGCAACTCATCTCTCCATTATTGGCCTGTCGTGCGGTGAGCAATAGGAGCTCTGACTCGGAAGCACGTTCATCCAATCTTGATTTCAGCACAGATGATGTGCCAAGCAGTGCAGTAGGTGCTGGAGATAGAGCAGTGCCCAAGAAACAGGCCCTTCCCTCAGGGAGCTTAGCGATGGGCTGGCAAGGCAGACACACGTGGATGATGCACGTAAGTTCTGTGCTGGGCTGAGCACAGAGGGCTGTGGGAGCTCAGAGGTAGGACGTTCAACTCCCCGAAGGTTTCTGAGAGAAGGTGAGTTGTACGCTTCTTCTATGTGGGAAGGAAGATGGCGGGGGGACATAGGGCAGAGCGAACAGAATGTAAAAGCCTGGAGACAAATGGCTTTTCCGAGTGTTCAGGGCAGCTGGGAAGAGTAGGTGTAGAAGAGGGTGGTCAGCTATGAAGCTAGTAGATGATGAAGGGCCTGAGAAGAGGCTGTGTGAAGGATTTGGGGCCTGATCCTGAGAGCAAGGAGGGCGGGGGGGAGCATGGGAGCAGTGTGACCCGATAGGCAGTTCAGTAAGCCCCCCGCATTGTGTTGCATATGGGATGGGCTGGCGGAGCAGAGCTGAATGCAGGGAGGTGATACAGGAAGATGGCAGACCCAGTGGTGGCATGGGAATGCAGAGCATCCTGTGCCCACCCCTCATCCTCAGCAGCCTTCCTCAGCATCGGTTCCAGGCAGTCACTGCAGGAAAGGGCAGAAGACTGAAAGCAAGAAAGTGGATGCATCACAGAGACAGCTTTTAAGCTTGGAGAAACTTTGAGGGACAAAGGGAAAACGCCTGCCGTGGAGCTCTAGAGCACTTAGGAAAAGTAGCGAAAGGCCTGCCCCCATCAGTAGAGTAGGGTAGCAAGGCGATGGGCATCAAGCATGGGTTTGGAGGTACTGAGGAGTAACCCAGTTCCAGCGCATTGCACACAGGGCTCCAGAGGCACGGGTGAGATCCAAACGTTGCAAAGAATGGGGGAAGAAAAGGCTTTGGCGCGCACAATAGGGTTCATTCACGAACTTACTGAGTGGCTCCTGTTACCACAGTAACATGTCAAGGGTTTTGCAGATCTGGGAGGAAAAAAAAGAAAAAAACGAAACCCTAAGTTAACAGTAATCAAAGCAAATTAGGTCACTGTTACGAGTTATTAATTTTAATGCATTAAGAAAAGTGTGCAGGGGGGAGTGAAGGGTTTGTGTGTGTGTGTTTTTTAAACATGGCAAATGGGAAACAGCAAAAAGTACAACAATAATTATGCAGAAAGCAAAGTGAAGTGTTCCATAAAATGTAAGAAATGAACAAATTACATGCCCCTTCTTCCTCCTCCCTCCAGTGTAGTTAGGGGTGGGTGAGGTGAGGAAGGGGCCCGCAGCCTCTCGTGCAATAACGAGCTCTCGGTTCATATCTCCCTGCATGTTCACGGGCGTTAGTTAAGCCAAGCTGAAATTCAGCACTGAAAAGAAAGCACAGAGGGGCATTTTTCTGGGCTGAGTTATGTTTAGTGCGGAATCGCTCTTAGGCAAATGTGCCATATGATGAGGGGAAATTGGAAGCCGTGAATAGATTCTCCAGGAACGTTCGTACCCAAGGGGACTCCGGGCAGGCTGGCTTTTTTTGGATGCTGGGCCTGGCTGACTCACTCCACAGCCTACTTCCCTGATGGGGCTCTGGGTCCCCCAGCTGCAAATCTGGGTCATGTGCGGCTCCAGCCAGAACAGGCTTGGTATGCTTTTGTTCTGTCTTATTTGGCTTCCCTTTTGTTGTTGTTGTATTTGTTTGCTTTTTATCATCTTCGGGTTTGCTCTGCATCTTTGAGGCAGGACAGAAAATTCTGCGTTCCAGATGATGTCACGTGTAGAACTGACCTCCTTTTTTCTATACACACAGTCTCCCCCTCCCCCCGACCCTCTGACCTCTTCCTGAACACACCCTCATTGCCCACATGCCCACACATTCCCCCTTTTGATCCCTGTCCAGATGGCATTTGGGTCATTAGCTGCTTTTCAGATTTGGGAGGAGAAGCTAGGACTCAACTCTGCGGCTGCATCACCTCCCTTGACTCTTAGGATCCGACCACACTGTCCTCCTGGAAACTCTCTTCTCCTTTGCCTGTAAGATCACTTCCTCTCATGTGCCTTTTCTCCTTCTGACCAACTCAGTCACAACTGGCTGTGCATCGTCCCCATTCTCTGAGCCCTGCTGGCTGCCCACATTCTTAAAAGCTCCTAAGGAATCTGTGCATCTGAACTTGATAACTCCCTCTCTCTCTCTCTCTTAGGGTGATTTCATCCTCCCTTTCTCATAGTTTTACCAATTGGGAATCAGCTCATAACTCCCAAGCCCAGAATCTGGCCTTCACCTTTCACCTAAGCTCAGAGGAACCCACTGGAGATCTCCATCCATGTAGCCCGTAAGCACCACAAAACCATTTTTTTTTAAATCGAAACTCAACTTCCCCCTCTCCTCGGTAACCTCTTCTACTTTTATCCTCCCCAAGCAAACAAAGAAAACAAAGCAATATCATATAAAACAACAGCAAAAACTCTACTTGTCTTTTATTTCTTGTTGACATTAAAACATAGCATCTGCCGGCCAGTCGTGCAGGTGAGAGGCACTTGAGTTGACCAGGATCTCACCCTCTCAGTCCCTGCACGTGGATAATACTTCTGCAGTAGCCCACAGTCCTCCCACTGTCACTGCTGTGGTTCCAGCCATCACCCTCTCCAGCTCATGGACGGCTCTCTCAGAAGCAGTGTCAGTCTACAGGGTCTCCCTTCTCTAGTCTTCTCTACACTGATTTCAGAGCTGTCTTTCCAAGACCTGGACCTGATCAAGGCATGCCTACCTAAGGTCCTAGAATAAGCTTCTCATTGCGTAAAGGATGATGTAAGAAGCATTTCAAGGTCCAGTGAAATCTGGCCCCAGTCACCTTCGCCGCCCTCAATTCTGGCCACTCTTCCCTACCCCGTGACTAGCCCCATATCCGATAGTTCCTAATGCTCCGTGCACATCCGTCTGTCTGAGCCTTTGCTCCTGATCTTCCCTCTGATGGCATCCACGCCATCTCTTCTCTACCTAGAAAATTCCTACACATCTTCAAGACCCCTGAGGCCCCCCTGAAGAGTGAATCTCCCTTCCCTGGACTCTTCGGAAAATTGCCTTTACCGTAGCACTTTTCACAATCTCCTGTGTTTAACTGTACACATTCCCGGTTCCCCCATCAGATTCTGAACCCCTTGAGAGACACCATCTTTGAATCCTCATCGAACATGGGGAAATTTATGCTTTTTTTTTTATTCTTTATTCATGTTTTATTCTTTTCCTCAACGAGATTCTCACTTACAAATGGAAAAGTTCTGAGACGTCATCATAACCTATTCAAGACTGTAGATCCCAAGGTGGCAAAGCTTAAGTGAACTGAGAGGTAGAAGTACTAGAAATACTGATCAGACAGTCTCCTCTGGAGGATGGTCTCTCTCCAAGGTCACACATTCTAGGGATGAATACTCTGAGATCTGAGAACACATCAAGGCACCAGGTGGATGACACAGCAAGCTCCTGTACCTGGCTCTTATGTGAATGTTTCTGAAGGTTCGGGAGTCAGAGGGCAGGGGGTGGGAGGGTGGACAACACTTGAAATTCTGGTTTCTTTTCTACTCTATTGTTAGGTGATTTGAGTAAAAGTCATCTCCACCTTTTCCAGTAAAATAGTCCAAAGGGAGAGTGGTCAAAGGAGAACTTTCATTTTTCATTTATTAAAATACTGTTTATTTTTATGATAAAGAGAGAAGGAAAAATGTGAGCCTGGTGGAATCCCACAGAAGTCTGACCGATCTTTTTTTTTTTTTTTTTAACATCTTTATTGGGGTACAATTGCTTTACAATGGTGTGTTAGTTTCTGCTTTATAACAAAGTGAATCAGTTATACATATACATATGTTCCCATATCTCTTCCCTCTTGCGTCTCCCTCCCTCCCACCCTCCCTATCCCACCCGGTGTGTTGACCGATCTTATGCCTAACATTGCTAAGTAAGAACAGGTATAGAATGTTGGGTATAACTGAATAGTACATATCAATATATGAGTGTATATACACGTAGTCATAAATCCAACTAATATTTGTTGAGTAGCCACTGTGTCCCAAGTGAGCAGTGTGTGTGTGTGTGTGTATGTGTGTGTGTGTTTGTGTGTGTTCCACATGCTAGGTTGGGAAGCTTTCCTTTCAGTAATTTGTATGACCCTCACCTCATCTGTCTTAAGTACTTTCTGGACACTGGGAGAGAAAGCACATTTTTTTTTCCCCAGAAGCTAATTTACCTTGTGAGTGGAAAGCTCCATTTTAATTGATTCTATATTTCAAGATCCAAGTAACCTATAATCTCAGCTCAGTTGTCAGTATTTTGCCTGCCCGGTCCCTTAGCCTTGGACACGCAGGTGGCGCAGGCAGAGAGCCACTGGCATGGCTCAGGAGGAGAAGGAACAGCAGCTCAGGGCAATAATCTCCTTTTGATTTCTTTCCCCTTCCTTTTCCTACACCCTCTCTCAAATCCACTAAAACGGGGGAAAATCCATAGCGATTAGAGAAGCTTCTGACCGAGACCTCTTTCTCCTTTGGCTTTCATTTTTTTTCCCGCACCCTCTTTAGTATTCAGAAGGCACCCAAACATCAGAGGTTTCCATGATGCTTGGCTATGCTCAGTATCCCAACCACAGAGTGGGGAGGAATTCTTACTGGAGATTTCACTGTTCGTTCCTTTCAGGCCGAGGCCAGGTGGCTTCTGTCACACTCGCAGGCATAATTCTGCCAGCGAGCCACTGGAGCAGTGATGGCAACAGTTCTGCAGAGGCAAAGAGAGCATGTAGAGATGTGAATTTAGTGGGGAGTAGCCTCTGACTGGACAAGGTACCCAGGGAGTCTCTCAGCTGTCCCGTAGAGCCGTGGGTCTACCTGGTAGAACCTGGGAAGGTGGACACACACAGGACTTCAGGTTGGCCCTACAGAGAGCTGCGCGGGTCACCAAATGAGAAGAAAATACTCAAATTAGCCCAGTTAGGTTCAATGATGATCCTGGGCTCTATGTTAGGAATATTGACTTTCATTGTACAACCCACTAGCTAGACACTTGTCTTCCCATCTTACAGAAGACAAAACTGAATTGCTTAGCTCAGGGGGCACAACTAGCAGGCAGTTGATCCAGATTTCAACCCCAGGTGTGCCAGGATCCTGCCCTTTGTTACCGATGGGCAGGATGGACCTCCAACACTGTTTTCCGGTATCTCCTACGCTCCTCTCCCCGGCCCTGGCGAGATGTGTGGACAAGGCATGGGAACACAGGGGAGTGCTGTGCAAGGTTGGGGTCATAGAAAGGACGTCAGGAAAGAGAAGCAGAGTGCCTCAGCTCTCTGCCTGCCACGCACAGGACAGGTGACTCTTCTGGACATGGATGTCCCAGGTCCTGGTGTGTCTGATTCCTGGTGGCCTCAGCCTGCCAGAGAGCCCTGTTCTCTGTCCGCTGTAGGTACAAGGAGGGTAAGTGCCTGGGAACGTACAGGGCAGAAGGGGGAGGGGGAGGCAGGTGCCCGCACAGTGGGGAAGTGGCAGAGATGGGAGGGTGGGAAGGGCAGCCAGGCAGTTTTAATGCTGATTCCCCGGGGGTGACTCCGGGATGCCGGTGTTCTTGGGCCCTGCGGAGGGTGAAGCTGGGAACCTGGCGGTCACTGACAGCAGGAAGACATAATGCCAAGGAGGAGAGGGCAGGTGGGCAAGGTCACAGGCGCTGGCATCTGCTCTCCAGCTCAACCCTCATGCTGAGTTCAGCTCAGGCCTGACAGCCTCCTCCATCTAATCTGAAAATTCCCCCATCTGCCTCAGGCGGTTCTGTGACTCCATGCCTGTGTCATGGGGCGGCCACTGACTTTTCTTGCTCTCCATTCCATCCCTTCCTCGTTCCCAGTCTCCCCTCACTGGAAGGAAGCAGCGGCCTGCTGCTGCCTGGCAACCTCATCACAGGGGCTGGGCCCCCTCTCGATGGTCAGGACACACGCATGTGCGCGCAGGATCCCAGGGCGTTGACAGCCCAGGGAAAGGGCAGGAGAGCCTTCCAGTTACCAGTGGATTGTGATGGTGGGTGGCAGGTGGGGAGATGGCAGAGGGGCATCGGCCAAACCTTTGCAAGGGCTTCCACGATCCTGTAAACTCTCACCCTTTTCCCTCGTGGAAGGAGAGAGCTGGGAAAATGAGCAGAGATCTTTCTAGAATAGTCCCTTTTAAGTTCACACACACCCTTTCCCTTTGCGCTAAGAGCACAGCTCCCAGGCATAGTTATTATTCTTTCCCTGTCTCCTCTGCCACACACCCCCCCCCACACACACACACAGTCACGCTGAATATCCATGCCGTTGGGAAGTGAATCAGGCTACTAACAACTTCTATCCTCAACCTCCAGGGAACCTAACCAGGAGGGGTGGGGAAGCCAGGTGAGGTGTCAGTGGGCTGGGGGACAGTGCATCCAGTGTCACCACTGTAGTCAAACAGTGGCGGGGCTGCAGATGAGCACGGGCACAGCCACGTTTGCTTGGAGAGGCAGGGGTTTTAATGGAGCCAAGCTGCTCCTTTTTCTTTTCCTTCTTCCAAATCCCCAAATGGCCCTACCTTTTAATAAATGCCGTGCTGGGGCCAGTTTCTGGGAGGAAGTGAACAGAAGAGACTGCTGAAGAGCAGTCTGCGGGTCTGGTGTGTGAAGCCACATATGTTCCTTATTGCAAATGGGCAAATATAACAATGACATAAAATTAATGGGCATTAGATTTCCCATGTGCCTGGAAATCCTCTCTATTTTAGATCCTGATCATTTTTTTCATTGAGCAAATAGTTTGGAGTGCTTGATAAGTGCTTGGTACTCCAACAGGCGCTGGCAGAGAGCTCTCTGCAGGTTGTAAACAGGACAGTGAGACCGAATTTATGTTGTGAAAGATCACTGTCTCTGCAGTGAGGAGAAGGGATGAGCCACAAGAGGACACGCGGGTCAGGAAAACTAGTTGGGTGGGTTCATCCAGGTGAGGATGATGGTGGCCTCAGTTAGGAACATAGGGAAGGAGCAGGGGGCATAGAGTCAAGAGATGTCTCCCGGATGGAAAGCCACTGTTTATTGAGTATCTACTATTGACAAGGCACTGTGAAAAGTGCTGGGAGTAGAGGGATAAGCAATATTGAGGAGTAAGATGAAAAGAGCTTAGTGTTGCTTTGGTCCTGGGAGCTGAGGGTCAGGGAGAAGCTGTGATGACTGATGCTCTAGTTTTGTGTTTGAACAGATGGGTAGATGGGCAAGCCCTCACAGCAACTGGGACCATGTGAGGAGGAGAAGGTTTGGAGGCAAAGCCAGTGACTTCCATTTTGGACATATCGAGCTGAAATTGGTTCTGGAGCCTTTAAGTAGAGATGCCCAGTAAACAGTTGGTTATGTGGGGCTGGAGCTCAGGAGAGCTCCAGGATTATGAAAAGAATCTGGGAAGAACCCCCAAGAAATACTAACATTTAAGAAAGGAGCAAGATGTAGCTGTCCAGTTTTCCCAGCACCACTTAATGAAGAGGCTGTCTTTTCTCCATTGTATATTCTTGCCTCCTTTATCAAAAATAAGGTGACCATATGTGCTTGGGTTTATCTCTGGGCTTTCTATTCTGTTGCATTGATCTATATTTCTGTTTTTGTGCCAGTACCATACTGTCTTGATTACTGTATCTTTGTAGTATAGTCTGAAGTCCAGGAGGCTAATTCCTCCAGCTCTGTTTTTCTTTCTCAAGATTGCTTTGGCTATTCAGCGTCTTTTGTGTTTCCATACAAATTGTGAAATTTTTTGTTCTAGTTCTGTGAAAAATGCCATTGGTAGTTTGATAGGGATTGCATTGAATCTGTAGGTTGCTTTGGGTAGTATAGTCATTTTCACAATGTTGATTCTTCCAATACAAGAACATGGTATATCTGTCCATCTGTTTGTATCATCTTTAATTTCTTTCATCAAGTGTCTTACAGTTTTCTGCATATAGGTCTTTTGTCTCCTTAGGTAGATTTATTCCTAGATATTTTATTCTTTTTGTTGCAATGGTAAATGGGAGTGTTTCCTTAATTTCTCTTGGAAGGTGTGGAAACCTAAATTGATGTTATAAAATTTTATTTCCGGGCTTCCCTGGTGCCGCAGTGGTTGAGAATCTGCCTGCTAATGCAGGGGACACGAGTTCGAGCCCTGATCTGGGAGGATCCCACATGCCGCGGAGCAACTAGGCCCGTGAACCACAACTACTGAGCCTGCACATATGGAGCCTGTGCTCCACAACAAGAGAAGCCACGATAGTGAGAGGCCCGCGCACCGCAATGAAGAGTGGCCCCCGCTTGCCACAACTAGAGAAAGCCCTCGCACAGAAACGAAGACCCAACACAGCAAAAATAAATAAATTAATTAATAAACTCCTACCCCCAACACCCTAAAAAAAAAAAATATTTCCTTGGGTCTATAGCAATACACCCCTTCCCCCCATCTGGTGTCATAGGAATGTCTTGCGTCCAACTGCCCACTCTCTCTAATATGCATCAATTAGAACACTCCCTAACACCATACACAAAGATAAACTCAAAATGGATTAAAGACCTAAATATAAAGCCAGACACTATAAAACTCTTAGAGGAAAACATGGGCAGAGCACTCTATGACATAAATCACAGCAAGATCCTTTTTGACCCACCTCCTAGAGAAAGGGAAATAAAAAAAATAAATAAACAAATGGGACCTAATGAAACTTAAAAGCTTTTGCACAGCAAAGGAAATCATAAACAAGGCAAAAAGACAGCCCTCAGAATGGGAGAAAATATTTGCAAATGAAGCAAGTAACAAAGGTTTAATCTCCAAAATTTACAAGCAGTTCATGCAGCTCAATATCAAAAAAACAAACAACCCAATCCAAAAATGGGCAGAAGACCTAAATAGACATTTCTCCAAATAAGATATACAGATTGCCAACAAACACATAAAAGGATGCTCGACATCACTAATCATTAGAGAAACGCAAATCAAAACTACAATGAGGTATCACCTCACACCAGTCAGAATGGCCATCATCAAAAATCTACAAAAAATAAATGCTGGAGAGGATATGGACAAAAGGGAACCCTCTTGCACTGTTGGTGGGAATGTAACTTGATACAGCCACTATGGAGAACAGTATGGGGGTTCCTTAAAAAACTAAAAATAGAACTACCTTATGACCCAGCAATCCCACTACTGGGCATATACCCTCAGAAAACCATAATTCAAAAAAAGTCATGTACCACAATGTTCATTGCAGCTCAATTTACAATAGCCAGGACATGGAAGCAACCTAAGTGTCCATCGACAGAGGAATGGATAAAGAAGATGTAACACATATGTACAATGGAATATTACTTAGCCATAAAAAGAAACAAAATTGAGTTATTTATAGTGAGGTGGATGGACCTAGAGTCTGTCATACAGAGTGAAGTAAGTCAGAAAGAGAAAAACAAATACCATATGCTAACACATATATATGGAATCTAAAAAAAAAAAAAATGGTTCTGAAGAACCTAGGGGCAGGACAGGAATAAAGATGCAGACGTAGAAAATGGACTTGAGGACACAGGCAGTGGGAAGGGTAAGCTGGGATGAAGTGAGAGAGTGTCATGGACATATATACACTACCAAATGTAAAATAGATACCTAGTGGGAAGCAGCTGCATCACAACCAGGCAAGGGGGTAAGTACAATGGGTGACTTGGTGGTCCATGGTATCTCAGCTGGATAGGGAAGAGAGTGAAGATGCAGGGTCTGTAGGATAAAGAGAAAGAAAGAGGCCAAAGAGGGGTTTCAATAATATCCAAGAACCTATCTGTCTTAGAACACATCCTGAGCTATAGCCAAGAAAGATCAGGAAAATTAGGAAGCTGTGAATAGGAAATAAGACGTCTAAATTTATTCTTTCAGAAAAAGGGCCCATGGCACGGCCCCACAAGAACAAAATGAACGCCAGTAGAACCTCTTCACAGGAAGACTTCTTTAACTGGAAATCCCAAATCCAGATCGAATGGATTAAATTCCACAGTGAAGTGAGGATCTTTGCATTTAGAGAGATTTCACTCTACCTTTTGTTCCTCGGAACAGTGATTTGATAGCATTATTATAATGCTGTGTACTTGTCTATGTCTAATCGATAGGTCTCTTGAGATCTACTCATGCATCTTATAGTGGTAAAAAAAGACATTTTATAGGTAGAGTCAGCAGTGGGAGAGCATATCAGACTGTGTAAAGGCAATAAAGCATGAGTGTTAGGAGCATGAGTTTTGGGGGGCAAATCTCTAACCTCGCCAGTTATTTTCTGTTTGACTTTAGGAAAGTGATGTAACCTTTCAGAGCTTTCATCTATACGATAGAGAGAATGATGAGTGCTTCATGGAACTGATGTGAAGACTAAATGATAGAATTAAATGATGAAATAAATGATAGAATTATAAACACAGCATTGTGCCAGGCGTGTAGTAATGGTTCAGTAAATGACAATTAGTGATAGTAGTAGTTCTGTTACTGATTAAGGCAGAAGAACAATCTAGACTCTACGGCTCATCCCTAGCTAGCAACACCTATGGCCCACATTTGCTGATACCAACTGAGCTGGTCCCACACGTCACCCCAGCCTGTGCCACTGCCTGTCCTCTTTGGAACCTTACAGCCTAAAACTTCTCCGCATCTACTCTGAAAGTCATGTACTCTTATCTGGCCCCTCTCAGGAAGTGCTTCTCTTCCAGAGCACGGCTGACTGTGGGAGCTCAAAAGACTTCTGCACAACAGGCCTCACTAAACCGAAGCATGTCTCGGCCACTGCGGCTCAAGCACCCAGAACAACCGGATCGCAGCTCTGGTATCTCCCCCAGCCAGAGGATCAGGCTCGCCACCCGCGTGTCGAGGCCCTGGGTGGTGGCTCAACATCAAGGACCTGGTTATCCATTATTCTAATTGTTATACCTCACCACGGCCAGAACTGCTGAGGTTTAAAGCAGTTTCCATCCTCCAGATCCATGAACTTGCCCTTGGCTTACTGAGCCCAACCACACTAGTTTAACAGAAGTGATTTTAATTACTCAACTGGAACTACAGAAGGAAGGAAGTGAGGAGGGTGTGGAGCTGTGATCAGTGTTTAAGCAAAGGGCTGGCGTTCTCCTATCTCAGGGGCAAAGCCACTCCTGATGGCTATACCTCCCACGAGCTCTCTCCCACCCACACCACAAGAGCATCCGTGCTGAGGGATCAGACATATTGAAACCCACAAAGTTTCTATGCCTTAATTCTAAAAATTACATGTTTATTTAGAACTTGGAAGGTATGGAAACCTAAGTGGATGTTATAAAATTTTATTTCCTTGGGTCTATAGCAATACACCCCTTCCCCACATCTGGTGTCATAGGAATGTCTTGCTGATCCAGCTGCCACTCTCTCCAATATACATGGATCAGGATTGCTCACACGTACTGCGATCCATTGGTAGTGGCTGCCCGGCCTTCAATGTAAGAAAAGACGCTGAAAAATAACACTGTGCTTGACTAGTAATGTCTGCCATGGGCACAGGCATGAAGATTGGAACTACCCTTTCTATGTATCTGCAAACCCCATCTTAGATTACAAACTTCTGGGAGGCAGAGAATGTATCATTTTCATTCTCTGTGTAAATGTACCTGACATATGTCATGAGTTGATGATGATGGCGACAAATATTTATACCAAAATACAGTATTTTAACTAGTTGTAGCCAGCTAAAATCTGATGATTGTCCTTTACCCCTTAAGCTTGCTCATCACCTTGTCAGAGAACAAGCAATACAGATTACAAAGTCTTCACTCCTTATCCGAAAACTACTTGGCTCGTCTAAAGCACTGTCATAAATATTAGACACCAAATTGTCAAAATAAATAAAGAGGGAAATTTTGTGGTGTGGCCAATTCTTCTCTTCTCCTACTAAATCATGTTTATTTGCTTATTTGAGATTCACTAGATGTCCCCGGCATCCAGCAATGATTTTGAGGCTCAGCTGGACACAGGCAGGGGAGAGGGAACAACCTTATGAGCCAATGAATGACCGACATTTTTTTTGCTTCAGCATCATTTATCTCACTCGAGTCGTGTGTCCTTCCACTGCTACGTCATGGGTCCCCGTCTTCCCTCTGAGAGGCATGTATATCATCATGTGCTAACCTCATAACACACATGCCAGAGATCAGCGTGGACTCCAGTGGAAGCCCAGCTTGAAGAGAAGAGTCACAAGTCCAAATTCTGCCTCACTCCTGTAAAATTCCCACTAACCTTCTTTCTAAGTTGGACTATTCCTAAGTTGGTATCCCCTACCCCATGGTCTATATCAGTGAGTTTGTTGTTTTGCTTTTTAATGAAGGAGGAAAAAGGCTTCTGCAATGAAGCCTCACGGGCTGGCTTTCTACACTGATCAGTTGAATTTGAGAATCTAGTCGTAGGCCCAGAGGATGTTCAGAAGAGTCTGTCTCTCTCATGTGCCTTTGTCTTGCTCTTTATTAGCTATGATGTTAATGAATGGCTCTCAAAGTGTGGTCCCAGAACCAGCAGGAGCAACATCCCCTGGGAACTTACTGGAAATGCAGATCTGGGTGGTCCTCCGAGACCTACTGAGTTGACAATGTGCCGGTGGGACTCAGAAATTTGTGTTTTAATAAATCCTCCAGGTGCTTTGAGGCATGCTAAACCTTCAGAAACACTGATCTCCCTGAAAAAATAGCACATGCTGAGAATCAGGTGACCTGAAATAGACTCCGGTTTTCCCACTGACCAGCTGTAAGATCGTAAATTACTCACACACTCTCTGGACCCCAGCTGCTTTATAAGGAAACTAAGGATGACTTTACCTCTGTTACCCATTCGGAGTATCAGTAGGCTACAGTTCATCAGTAGGTGTGGAAATGCTGTGAGCAGTTTGAATATATTTTTCATATGACTAGACTTTTATTCATTCATCCGTTTAACAAATATTTTTCATCACCTATATGCTCTGGGTCTGGAGGATGCTACAGGAAGAAGACAGATGAGGCCTTTGCTGTCATGGAGTCTACACTCCACCCTGGATCGTTTGTGATACTGTTTAATATTTGCAAACAGTTACACAATCCATTTTGAGATTAGGTTCAGATCTCTCACAGGAATGGGAAAATGTGAATTGCTTTTACCAAAGAGTAAGAATCAGGTTATGTCAAGCATAACAAAGCAGGAGTTGACTACAATGCAGCTAAAGCAATATGAGCTACCAGGAGAGAACATAGGAAGAGATTTAAAAACTGTCAAGCTGGACCTTGCCTCTCTACGATGGAGGCTTGGATGAATGGTACTCTAGGCCTCATCCAGCTTATGATATTCCAGTTCTGCTCTCTCCATTGGAGCCAACTATTGTGGCCTGGCTTGGACGAAACTGTACGCTATTCAGTACAAAGAGTAAAGCAAAGCATATATTTCCTGAGCTCTTTTCCAGAATCATAATTGGTCAAATCGCTACCATCTGAGATATGGGCCTGGTGAGAATAAACAAATGTTCATCAGATGGATGGACCCCAGGGCACATTTTTAGAAGCAGGATTTTAATCCTTAGCCACTATCATTGACAATCAGCTGCTTTTTCTTTTCTCTTCAATCCAGAGCTAAAATTCAATTTCCTAAATTTTATGAAAAGAAATGAAAAATATGCTGGGGGGAAAACAGTGGCTCAGGAGAGTTTTTGGACTTCAAAACCCTCAAAAATCTTTTAATGATTTAAGTGTAAAGGAATCAGAAACATACTGATGAAATTCCCCTTGATATCCACATGGTGCTTACAAACTCTGGAGGGAAAGTTCCAGCAATGAAATCTGCTATTTTTTATCAAACCCAAACCATTTGAGATGACTGGTGAACTCCAGTATGGTGCAGTCATATCTTTTCCCCAATAATCCCTTCTCCTCAAAGGCAGAAGGGGAAGGAAAGGCCTAATTAAGGAACATTGGTTTTGAAGGTCAGAGTCTTAGAGGGGGTGTCAGGTTATATCCTATGCTGAGCTGTTTGTGATGTTTACACTGACCCACAGGTGTGCTGTGAATATACAAAGTTCAAGTGCCAATTGTCTAATCTTCTGCTACTTTCCAACATGCATTTGGCAAGACTTGTTGCATCTTACGTTTGAAAACAGTAGATTTCCAAGCTGTCATAATATTGAGGTCTCTCGTGTATTGCTTACTCTGCATAATTAATTGTAAAGTGATAATTGTACACTAAGATATTTTCATTCAAACATGGAAGTGCAAGTCTCAGCATCTTTGCCTCCAGCGGACAGAAGAAAAAGTGAAGCGGTGTGTGCTTTCCAAGCATTGACAATGCCTCTCCTTTCACTGAGGCCAGCTGATAAGGGGCTTGGAGGATCTTCAGCTGGTCAGGCTTTGGCCCCTACCTGTTGTGAACCCTGTGCACTACTTTCTGTAGGTCTCACCCAGTCTTGAAAGTTGTCCCAACAAGCGTAGTCCAACTCTGGTTTCCTTCCCTCTGAATTCTGGTGGTCCGCACAATATCTGTGTATAATGTATCCCTGAATTTTGTACTCTCTGTAATTCTTTCTGGCCTTACTGTCTTTGTAAACCCTCTGAGAACAGAAACCATGCCTCATAATTCTGTGTCTTCCAAATCACCCTGCAGAGTTCTAAGAATATAGTGGCACTTGATATATACTTTCATTAGCTTGAGTGCCATAACAAATAACTCCAGAATCTCATCGGCCTACAACGAGAAATGCTGACCTCTTATTAATGTCACAAGGGGGGCTGTGGGTCAGATGTGTCTCTGCTCCACGTGACTGCATTTAGGGCCCTGGATGAAGCAGTAACACCTCTCTGAGACATTCCTTTCTCATGACAGAAGGCAGAAATGGGTCAAGCCAGATCAGACACCTACGGTCAGAGCATCTACTCACATGAGGCATCCCTCATCTTTACTCATCTTCTATCAGCCAAAGCAAGTTGTAAAGCAAAGGCCAGTGCAAACCTGACTAAGGGTTGAGAAAGGAAACTCTGCCTACAGGGAACACTACAAGTCACATGGCAATGGGGGGAGGGAGTCGAATTGTGGGGAGCAAAATACAGCCTACCCTAATGCTGCCGATGGATTGTACTCGAGGTGGGGAGAGCTGACCTGCTCTTCCTGAGCAAGGATGGATGTGCTGCCTGGTGACAAGCCGCCTCTGAAGCAAGCATGTAGGCGTCAATCACAGGGACCCCTCCCTGGCTTTGCAGACCTTACGATCCATGTACCACTGCTCTGCCCAACCACTTCCTGTGTTCCTCCGTCAGCACTTAGGTGATGGTCTCTTCCCAAGCAGACTTGGAAGGAGGTATTTTTCAAGTATTCTTTGGGTTTCAAGTAACAGAAACTGACTCCACGTGCCTAAAGCCATAAAAAATTTTGCTAACATAAACAGAAATCCAGAGTTAGGTGCTATTGAATAAAGGCTCTGGGTCTATTTTTCCATCTTTGTCTTAACTCCTTCTTTCATGGATTGCCTTTAGCCCCCAAGCAAGCCTCCTTCCTGGCCATAAGATAGCTACCAACAGCAATCTTGGCAACATGATTCTGGGTTTACATCCAGGGAGAGAGAGAGAGTGTGTGTGTGTGGCTTTCCATCACGCTCTTAAGAGGGAGATGAGTTTCCAAACACCCCTCAGCAATCCTCCCTTGCATCTCGTTGGTCTAAAGAGGGCCACTTCTGAACTGATGACTTGTCAGGGGGTTGGATAGCCCTTAGACCCGTCAGGCTCCTCCAGGGAGCTGGTCGTTTCCCTAAAGAGTATTGCTGCTATTCAACGGAGGGGAAATTGAACGGATCTTGGAGAGTGAACTGCATTCCCCAACTACATTTGGAAAATCTGGTATCCCAGATAGCTCATGGAGAAAGAATATCGGAAGATGGGCGAGATGAGCCCAGCCTCCCTGGGCCCTGCTCCTCGTGTTGGATCCACATTCGAATCAAATTGGGTAGTTCAGGCCAGAGGTGCCTTCTAAATTTCACCTCCTGTCAGCCGCTCTTGTTAACTGTGTTTGCTTGGCTGAGAGCCTTTCCAAGGGAGCCGGTGGTTCCCTAAGGATCACCTCTCATGCCTGCTTTGACTGACTGTCACACCTCAGATGTCAAGACTCAGCAGCCCCTAGCATGTCACCATGATGAAATGGCACTGGTAGTCATGATCACGAAAGAAGTCCATCACTAGTTTCCATTATCATGTCAAGCCCTTCTTGGCCACGCTTCACCTGCCACACCCATGGGAACGAAGGGAGAGGCCGGTAGTTAGGCTGATAAAGCGGGATGCTCCGTGGTGCCTCAGATTCAAAACAGAGACCCTGGACACATAATGAATGGCAGGTGCAGAAGCCCCATAGCTACACAGCATGACCTCCAGGAGGAAGGCGAAGTGCCTTGCCCTTCCTCTGCTTAACTAATAGACAGGCTGGGTTATTTCTGTCTAGCAGCTCATGGTGGGCTGACTGTTCTGTGTGTGAGAGAGGTCCTCCTGGCTGATGCGTAGTGTGGCAGGCGCTCAGGGCTGGGGCCAGTGAAAGTGCTGAAATCTTCACACACACTTGCTGGAGGAGTATGAGATGGGCAGGGGTGATTGGTATGGACAGAAGTGAAGAAATATCTCAGACGGTGGCAGACAGGGTCCCGAGAGGCAAGGAGAGGGAAGACCGGCTCGAGGTACCCGTGGGCTTCACCTTTACGTCCTGAATGCCACGTAGCTTGCTTGAGGTGTAGATTGTCCACGTATCTCTGGGGAAAGTGGCCGTGCTACTGATGGCTGTGCTTGGGTACTATCTTGTCTTTCTGAAAGGAGAGCTGGTCTCCAGACGGGCTTTCTGGAGGCCTGACTCACTTCATCTGGGCTTCTGAACCCCACCCCAGTCCTGCCAGGACTCTGAATGGTTTGGGCTCCTCCATGGGTGCCTGGGCCTGGAAGCAGCCCTCCAGGGCTTCTTTCCTGGTCTCTACTGAGTCCTCCCACTACCCACCGGGGCAAGAAGAGGAGATTGCTTCATAATAATCCCTCTGCCGCCACCCCCATCTCCCACCCCTACCACTTCCTGGAGGTGTGTCCACATGTAAAGTCATTCCTCTTGGAGCGGGGAAGAGCGAGGCCAACAGAAATCTGGGCTGAGCCTTCCCTTCTCCGGCCGTCAGTGGCCAGCAGGGCACAGAGGTAATTTAATGGTTGGGCAGCCTTAATGCTAGAATGCCCTGCTCAGTGTCTGCAACAGAATCCACATCGGATTGGGCCATATGGAGACTTCACCAGAAGATGCACTGGTTGCGTCCCTCTGTGGCAAAATCTCCATTAGGTTTTTTTAATTAGACAAATATCAGTGTTTCATTCGGGATGAGAAACTGTTTTCTGATGGCAACAACAATGCCTCTTTCAAAAAGGCAGCTCAGCATAGGGACTGCCTTTCCTCTGGGTGCCTCCTTCCCCCTCTGTAGCTCCTACTCGGAGAGGAAGGGTAGACCTGGGAGTACGTGATCATCGTTGTCATCGGCAGTATCCCGAGCTCTGCCATACCTTGGAGCTTCCTGCTTCTCATTGCTTCCCCTGCCTCCCCTCCCCTCCACCCCACCCCCTTCTGATCACAGTGACTCCCCCACCCCGCAACAGAGGGTCAAATACAGGAGGAGTGAGACTGGCCCAGGGCAGTTGCAGAGGGGATTGTAAAGCCCAGCCTTCCTTCTTCTTGGCTGTTGGAACATATATCTTTCTGTCTTGCTCACTGCTAAGCCCAAGGGTCCGGGGCAGAGCCACTGCTGGGCTCCTTCTTCTTCTGATATCATCTGATAGCAAGGACACTCCAGCAGAGGTGTTCCCTCGACCAGCTAAGCGGAGCCAGAAGTGTCGAACACTTACTGAATTCCATCAGAGTACATATACTGTTTCCTGGGAAGCGGGGCAGGAAACAGTGGCTGACGTGTTAACATAGATTGGTTCTTTGGGGCTTGGGGCCCGACCCACCTGCCTTAGTAACCATGTGACTGTGAGGATTGTGAGTCTTGGACAGATTGACAAACTTGCCCAATGTCACCATCCACAAAATGGGGATCCTATTATTTACCCCGTGAGCTTGTGCTAAGAATTGAATGGGTTAGTTTATGAAAATCCCTCAACAGGGGTCTGGGCCTTCGTAAGCTTTCCGTAAGCAGTAGCAAGGTGTATCATGAAAACGCCCTACTGACCACAAGTCTGCCCATAGGCGCCTCAAAACCTTGTTATGCCCCTTGTCATCCAGATGGGCGACTACAAAGTCCCGATCGAGGATTTCAAGACTTTTCTACTTGTTAGCCACCAACTCCAAAAAGGCCTTAAAATCCCCCCCCCAGATGATCCCTTCTTTGCAAAGTACTCCTTGGTTGACCGCTTCCTCTTCTTTTAAATGAGGGCCTTTATACCAAGGGCTGCGCCTCCATCAGATAGCTGCCCCCTTTCCCTTCCTGAGCATGAAAAGCCCACCTCCATGGAGGTCTTTTCAAAGTCTGGATGCTTCTGGGAGTGGAAGATGAACTCGTATATCAGTTGCAAGGCACAGACACATGGTAAAGGAAAGGATATCCGGTGGTAGACTCCGGGCTGAGTTGGTTTGTTGCTTTGAGTTCAGGTAGACAATTTAGGGTGATTTTAATGACTCTGAAATGTTTTATCTTTTACAATCCCCACAACTGCTGCTCCGCCACCTTAACAGATTGCTGGCTTTCCATCCCTTGCTCCCTGCCATCTTCAGTTAACGCAGGGTCCATTAGGACTTGAGAAACTTATTATTGCAATAAAAAAATATATCCTATCCATATCACAGACCATATATCTGAATCTTGCCTAACACCCTCTGGGGATTAATACATATTTTAACCCAGTGTTTTACAATGCCGATGCTTCGACCCCCTACACAGCCCTTCCCACCGATGCTGAGACAATAGAAGCAAAAGGTCATCTCTGAGGTTAGGATGCCGCTTCTCCTGGGTTTATGGAGAACAAAGCGCATCTCCCCTCCTCTGGCAGGCCTCCCAGGAGACACTGAACCTCCCAAAAGAGTGGAAGACACCACGGAGAAGGGGACCATCGTGACCCCAGTCAACAGAGCCTGTTCTCAGTTGTAAATTACCCGTGGGGGGTGCATGTGCGTGGGGTGTGTGTCTAAACTGAGATCACCATCTCATCACCAGAGCCACCCCTCGGGACCTGGTGCTCAGCTGGTGTTGCGGGCACCTTGGGTGCGCTACGCAGCGTGCCTGGTGTTTTCTCCAGCTACAAAGAGTGCTTGCTCTTTTGCTTTGAGGAAGTATCAGGCTAGCAAAGAAGTCCTCACTCAAGCCCATGGCCATTTATCCGTGATCAAAAAAGCCCGCAGCTGGGACCTAGGCTTTAGTTCCACAACCCCCTCTAACCCCTTCCTCTCCATCCCCACCTCCTCCCTGCCCCACTGTGGCTAATTCACATGCCGACCATTTCTCTAAGGATGCCCCCCATTCCCCCTCAGCCCCTGGAGGATGCAGATTACATCTCCTACCCTTCAGGGTCCTGGTTCCCTGTACCTTCATAGTGCTCATCTAACTTGTAATTACATGTTTATGTGACTTTTCCAACATTCATCTCTCTACTTAGATTACAGTTTCCATAAAAGAAGGAACTATTCTAGTTGATCTGTTGCAAAATCCCCAATTTCTAGTAATCGGACACACTTAACTGTGTTGAATGAATGAATGATTTTGAGCAAATTACTTAACTATCTTAGCCTTCATTTTTCTTAATAATAGTAACAATAGCCAATGCTTCTAAAGTACTTACCTTATGCCATGCCTATTCTAAGTATTTTATATAATAATTAATCTTCCTGACAACCCCATGAAAGGGTCACTGTTATTTCCCCCATATTACATATGAAAAAACTGAGGCACAGAGGGGTTACATGACTTGCCCAAGGTCACACAGCTAGTAAGTGATGGAGCTCCAGTTTGAACCCAGGGAGTCTGACTCCAGAGCCCCTGCCTTGGTTGGACAAAGTGATCACAAAAATCTCTTTAGCTCTTGGTATCTATGAATTTAGAAGCTACCCATTGGCATATCCACCTAGATTCATTTATTTAATAACTATTTATCAAATGCATGTTATGTGTCTGGGTACTGGAGCTACCACTGTAAACAAAACAAAGATTCCTGGAACGTACGTTCTGATGAGGAGATCAGCATAGTTAACAAACTACACAGCAGATTTGGCCAGTTAGATAAGAAGTGCTACAGAGGAAGATAACACAGGGGAGAGGTTTGGGGGTCTTGTGGGTGGTGGTGTAATTTCATGTCAGGAGGTCGAGGTAGGTTCTGTTGAAAAGGCAACACACGAGTAGCGACCTGAAGACAGTGGGGGGGTGGGGGGCGAGTCATACAGAGACCCCCGCAAGGGAAGGGCCTGGATGGAATGGAGAACGTGTAGAAAATGAGTGGGAGAGAGAGTGGGAGAGGCGAGGCTGGAAGGTAGCAGAAGCCAAGTCCTGCTGACTCTGAGTTCATCTCCGTCACTTTACACTCATTTTCTGTTTACAAGTTTGGTCCACCATTCCATTAGACTAAGGGAAAGACACATTCATCTTTTTAGCTCCCAAAGTCAGCTCTGAGCCTTGCCACAGCTGGTACTCAGAACAGTTTTTGAATTAATGGTAGAAGTGCTAGAAGACCTCCAATCCTAGACTTCTTTTCTTTTCTTAATTTTGTTGCTGAAGTTCTTTTAAGATTTATAACCTGTCCTTTCAACCTTTCAACCTTTCAGCAAAAGGTTCCTTGCCTGGCCTGGAATGTGCAAGATTTCAGATGTCTTTTTCTGCTATTTCACTGTGTTATGTGCCATTGGCAGTGACCTTCCATTTCAACTTCCTCTGTATTGCAGCCATCCCAAAGTGTGGAGAAGACTATGATAGTCTTTGGTGAATACAGTCATAGCTATATTTGTCACAGATAATGATTTGATCAAATGCAGACCCCTCCCTCTCAGGAGATGGCACCGTCTTCAGTGCAGATGTGGGAGTACGTGGAGCTTAAGATCAGTCACTGTGTGCAAATAATGGAGGGTCTGGGGATAGAGTTCAAGGGCATTTCCAACTGGAAGAGATATAACTTTGCGCTTTGACCAAATCTCAAGTCGAAATTCAAGTCCAACAGCAACTGTAATAGTGACACCCTCTACTGTTAGGTTCATTGACTGTGTGCCAGGCCCCATGTGGGTGACTGGACACACATCAGAGAGGTGATCTCATTTGAAAAAATAAGGACGCTGTGGGTTGCTTCGTAGACTTCCCTCCCTCTTCTGAACCTTTCATCATGCTTTTCCTATGTGGAATAGAATAACTCAGAAGCAGAAAACCGGGGTTCAGCCAAACCACTCTGATTTCCCTCCATGGTCCCCAGAAAGGCAGAATAAGTCATGACAAGGCAGTTGTCCCAGAAGATGTCCATCATGTCCCTGAGGCCAGATGCAGCCTCGTACGTACGTGGGGCTACGGAGGAGAGCTCTAGGGTCTAAAGGGATGGTAAACTTTCAGGATTTAATTTGTTTTATAATGTGTACAATTCACATCGTCTGCTTTTAATACTATTCCTGACTATTAGTGAATATAATGTTCCCATACATGCTAAAAACAATGAAAGGAAATGAGATCTGAAGCAAAAACACTGTTTCCTGCAGCAGGAGAATCCCCGTCTGCTTATCTGCTGGAAGGAGAGTCAAGTTATGGGCAGAGGCAGCGAGGAGATCGTTTGTAAGGTCCTCACCATCTGGGAGGCTCTGTGACTTGTCTCTTTGGTAGCCATCTTGCTGTTAATACCTCCCTTTTCTGAGCCTCAGTTTCCCTCTGTTGATAAAAGACTAAGGATCCCAGTTCTTTCCCAGCCTCCCTACCTTTGAATGCTTTTCCCTTTAGCAAAATCCACGCCACCAACAAAAAGACCTTGGCAGCTACACAAAGCAGAATAACTTTGATTTCAGAGACTAGGAGCCACGTCTTTGAACCTCCTGCCTCTTGAGTGGTCATCTGGCAGAAAGAGGCCCATCAAAAAATCTTCAAAGGAAATGAAGGGCATGGGGAGAAAGAGGACCGGTGTCTGCAGTGAGAGGACCTGGAGAGGGGCAGGTCGGAGCTGGGACCCACCGCAGTGTGATTGCAGCCTAGGGCTCTGCACACCGCCCAGCCGTGAAGCCCGCCTGGCACTTTGTTCTACAAAGCTCCTGGTTTAGCAGATAAAACGATTTTTGACCCGGAGACCTGAACTGACAACTTTGTGTACAAACCCCAAACAGAATCGCCCTGTCAGCTCTTTCATCCCCACCACGCTTCCCCACGCTGCTGCACCAGGCTTTTTGCACTGCTGGGTGTGGACGAGGGAACCCTGGGGTCCTTCGGGGAATTGCATCCCCCCTGAAGCCGCTCCCCAGCCTCCCAGCATGGAGTGACAGCCGGTTTATAGGCTCCGTGTTGTCAGGCCGTGGAGATGCGCGATAGCTCCATTTCACACATGTCTCCAGTGTTTTGTAAAGGTTCACAGTCAGACAGACAGGTTAGACAATGGTGGTGCCTTTCAGCAACCGAATCTCAAACCCATCCAGCGTGTAGGCTGAGGCTGGTGATGTGACTGCAGGTCACAAGCGCGACGGTCCAATAAGGCCTGAAAAGAAAGACCCTCCCTCCCCATTCTCTGACCCCTGGGCAGGGAACGATAAATGCCACACATGGGCTCCTCAGCTTGGAATCCCAATGAGAAAGGGCATACGGGGCATATAGGAAGTGCCTGTCTAGTGTGTTGATGAATTACAATTCTTTAGGGCTGTTTACGTCTTTGATACCATTTTGCAAATGAGAAAATAAGGCAGGTGAAGCTTAGAGGATTTCCATTCATCTCACAGGAAGTCTGTGTACCTGGTTGAGACCCACAGCTAGCAGCCCCCTCTATGAGCCCCTCCTTCATTAAAAAACATTAACCGTCTTCACCCCACTCCCCAGCTGTGCATGGCAAGTCCTGCCCTCCAGGATGGAACCCTCTGAATCAAACCTAGCTCAGCCTCTACAAATTGAGCTGTGTGGCCCTAGAGCCATCCATCCAGCAGTGATACAGAGTGGACACTAGGCATAACACTGCCCTTTTTGCCCACCCAGGGAATGACCCAGACGCCCCCAGCTTCTCCTTGGAAACATTGCCACAAATACCTATCTGAAGATGGGTTTGTACATTACCTCCTATATCTGCATCATCATCTTCATCATCATCATCATCATCATCATGTCAATATTTTTTATCTACTTGACAATAATACTTGTAGCTGTCCTAGATACCTTCAAAGAACATTTTCACAGTTTCTGTTCTCTGGGTGGGGTCTTAATGTCTCAGAGGGATAGCATCCATGCTTACAGATGCAAAGAGAACGTTACAAACATGGAGTGAACGTGGACTAAAAATAGATAAGGAAAGATTAAATATGTACATTATGCAAACCTCCCCCTCTTGACCACCTCCCCCACCCCAAGCTATAGATGTGCTAAATGATAGCAGGGGGCAGATTTTCTTGGCCCAAGTAAGAACAGTCTTATAAAACAGATGATTTTTTTCCCTGCTTGTCAAAAACATATATAGAGAGTCATCAGTGGAAAGCCATCAGCAGCTGAGCTAAGAAGCGTGGCTGAGAAATTTTAAGGAAATATTATTAGGAATGACCTCTTATTCACAAAAGATTTTGTGACCGAAAGTCTGTTCTGTTGATGTTGCTTCAGACCAGGTCTCTTTTATCAACTGTAATATCCCTAAGAGTAATCAGTCTGATTGGCGTCAGAGACGCAGTAAATATCAAGGCACAATTTAACCGGCAACAGCAAAATAGCAAGTAATCATAAATGTGTGGGCCTTTGGCCATAAAAATGCAGATGTTTACCTTGAATTTTGATTTAAACCACCTAGATTTTGCGCCAAATGAAGCTTGAAATGTATCATCTGAAGTACAGTGTCCAACAGATAAAAATAGTCCTAAAAGCTTTGCCTTTGTATGAAAAAGACGTTTCCAAGGGGATGGTCCTCTTAGAGCCAGGCAATTTGCTCTATGCCATTTTCATAAAATCATAGTATTTTCAAGTTGCAAAGGACCGTCGGGGTCTTATAATCCAGCCGCCTCCTAATGCAGAAACCCCTGCTCAAGAATTACCTCCAGGCCGGGCTTGAAATATGCTGTCTACCCAGGGCAGGTCTATTATAGGGTCACCTTGGGGAGGGTCGATTCTGTTCCAGGGTGAACCAAGGGACTACGTTCATTGTTGGGCACCTGAAGCTGATGTGAGCCTCCAAATCAAGGTGCCCAAATAACCCAGTCTCCCTAGAGGAGGTGGCAGGAGGACTGGTGATAATTTGGAAATTTCTTTGGTAAGACCATCTTCTTATTTTTCCAGCTGGCAGCATCCATTGTCATGCTGACCTATTAAGGTGATTACAGAAAGTGTTGGTGGCCCAATATATCTAATTTCCATCATTGCCAGCCTCCTGCAATCACAACCTCTGGACATGTCATAAATCCAATAGACTGAATGGCTCCAGGAGCTCAGCAAAGAGGCTGCAGCTTTTTTGTTTCCACTTAGGCCAGGGTTATGAGTAGTAATAAACTCAGCAGTCAGGTCCAGAAGTGTGATAATAGGGGGAAATGAAAAAGGGTTCGAGAAAGAAAAGCAAAGCCAGAAAAATGCTCAGCGTTCCTTGCTTTGCTGAGTTCTCAAATTCATTAGCAACCCCAATTATTCAATGCCTCAATTTTAATCTCTAATTAAACACAGACACTATATCTACGGTGGGTGGAACTTAAGTGGCCTCTTCTTAATAATTGTGCAACTATGATCCCTGCATTGTTAACCCAGAAAAAAGAGGGAAAAAAAACTTTATTAAATAAAAAGAAAGAAAAGAAAACCATGAATGCCTAAAGCTCATACCAAATGGTAATTACAGAGAGACATTATTTCCCTCTAAATATAGCAAAGATGACTACGAGGCTTCCAGCATTTTCCTGTAATAATTTCTTAAATCAAAAGCATATTTGCCGATTTGAGGATGTATCCCATAGCTATTCTTTCTGGAATAATTAGACAAGCTAGAAGACAACAGGCAGAGGTACAATATGTTGCTGGCTGAATGATGAGACTATTTTCTGCGTATTTCACAAGGTTGAAGAATCCTGGGCTTCCTTTAAAAAAATGATTATTCGGATGAAGTAATGAAATAAATATAGACAGAGATGTTGGATGAAGTATTTTGGTAACCAGATTTCTGTTTATTTAAAGAAAAACTCCCTGAGAGAGGGAAGGCACATCTACATAGCCTCAGAAGGAAATGTGATTAAAACACAGGTAGGAGGAACATAGAACACAAAAGTGCATCTCTTCCACAATGATAGGCATGTAAGAACTAGATTGTTCCATACAGGACATCGGAAGAGAGCCGCGTCCTAGTGTCTGCCCAGCATCTGTCCACTTCCTCACACGCCGCATTGTAGTTGTTGGTTTTCTCACTCATCTGCCCCATTGATTGTGGACTCTTGAGGGAAAGGAGTGTGCCTTTCACTTTTGTACCCACAGGAATTAACACCTTGCCTGACACACAGCAAGTACCAAGTACGTTAAACAAATCTGCTGCATTAAGGCAGTTATAGTTAGGAGTACATTCTTTTGAATTCCCTTTTGTAAAGTCTTAAACTAATTTTATGAAATACACACTTCAAAGTCATGAGAGAATGTATATTACATACATACATGTACATGTGTGTATATACATATTTCAAATAGGTTAACTTGACCCAAAGAATCAAACTAAGAGTAAGCCAGGAACTTTAAGCAATGGGAAGGAAACTCTTCCTCTATAGGAGAGACACAAAACTATGCTCCTTGGCCGGAACTGGGTCTCTTTTGTCAGTTATGTAGACCCTTCCACCAACTGGGTGTTTCCTTGCCAGGGTCAACCATAGCGCCTTTAGGTGGCCCCAGAGCTCTGTGCACACTCCATGAAGGTAACACCATTGGACCAAGGCTCTGTGGGTGTTTCTGACTGGAGGGTGACACCCAGGGACCAAAATGTGCTTTGTGGACCCCAGAGTGCTGGGCATTGGAGGTGTTACTCATCGTCCTGTGGGGGAAAAGAATGCGGCTGCAGAGGTTCTGCTCCAAGGCTCTTAAAATGTTTCCCATTGCAGTAGGGGTGTCCCAAGAGCCACCTGGCAACCAGCTGGGGTCACAGCTGTGAATTATAAGATGGCATCAGTGCCAGGCAAACTCATTGGCTGTTTCTTTGCTTCGAGGAGGACAACCAATTATTGAAAGAGTTTGCACTGGGCACCCTCAAGATGCATGTATTTTATTGAGACCGTCAAGTGAGAAAAGGACTTTTTTAGTCTCTACCCTCAAAAAGTTTATAGTTATGTAGGGGAGATGAGTTCGAATTACAAATCCATGCTTGTCAGCATCATATGATGGCATTAGACACCCAGTAAGGTCATAATTCAGATGACTTTATGGGGTATCAAGGGCTTTTAGCCCCAAAAGAGGTTCCCTGCAAGTTTATGACTGACCCAAGCCATCACCCATTCTTTCTCCAGTCAACATCCTGTTTCTTTGCTGATCGAATTGACCCTGAGTGCCCTCTGACTCTCCACATATCCTTCCCGAGAAAATGGGGCTTGATTTGCTGTGACTGTGCAGATTTTTCAGACTAGCAACTAGCTGTCTCCTCTTCGAGAAGCCCCCTGCTCCCCAAGGGAAAGTGGACGGCTTCTTGCCACAAGGGTGAAGATGAATCCTTTGTCAGCTTTTCCCACAGAAAAGAAAAATGATGAGAACTGAACACTAAAAAGAATCTGTAACTTGAAGCAGGTACCGTGTACTGGTTTGAGCCAATATCCCAGCAACCCTCTGTTGGTTCCATATTTTGGTCTTTGCCATTGATTTCTACCTTGAGTCTCCTCCAGGTCCCTTTCTTCTCTCCCCTCCTCTCCTAACTTGCCCTCTTTTCCTATAGTTTCCAAAAAAAATCAGCTACTTGACTTAACTTGCAGTTATTTTGAAAGTGTCTTTAAATAAGCGCAATGCATTCCTTCCAACGAAATACTCTGGAAGAGCTCAACAGCCCTGAAGATACACAATCAATACTTTGCCTGAACCATTGATACCCTTGCCCATCACTTAAATATTATTACAGAAAAGATTTCAACAAGATCACGGCACATTATACTTTAAAGTTTGACTTTAAAGGATGTCTGGGCCTTGCTGAAAGGCATTGGTAATGGAATTCTTTATCTCTGAGCTTAATTTATTCTGAGGAGAATAGGGCCATTATCTTAAATCTATTTTTTTTTCCAACAGAGAAAACAGGCCTCAGAAGTCCAGCACTTATAAAGAAATTATTGTTTAATTACTTTTTTGTTTAACCCTTTGCAGAAGGAAAGGGAGTGGGAATGCATTATTGGCAAATGAATATGCATTCCTATTGGGTTGCCATCAATAGACTTCTAGTATTTCTTTTCTTGTCATTTCTATTCCTATGCTTCTCGGCATTTCTCACATACAAGAGCTCTGCAGTCAAGGAAACCTGAGTTGTACTGAATCCACTTTCTTTTTGAGCATGGGTGATGAAGTGGTCTTTGTTGAAGAATGTAAGCAATCGGTAACTGAGGGATTAGTGTTCTGGTGTTAGGCTCCATACTTGGTGTAAATTAGACACGCGAGAGCTGTGTGTTGACACACCTGGGAACAGACACACTTGCCTGTAGCTCCTTGACTCTGGCAGGGTATCTCCACTGTGCAAAACACCTGGTTTGAAGAGTAGAGAAAATTATCTATCAACGGACTCCTCCTTTTACAAAACAACAACCACCAAGCAGTTAATAGGCACACTGTTGCTTCCCTCCCTCCCAGCAAATTTGCTTAACTGAAGGGCAGTTTGGGATTTGTAGAAGGAGACTTGAGCTCCAGAAAAGACTCTAAGAAGATGCCATATGTCTAGGACCTCTTCCAGGGTCTCTACTTGCTTCTTTTTTTTTCATTCTAATATGTAAAACTCAACCACTAGGCCCCCATGACACATTTTGGGCCAGGTTTGGTGATCACTTGTGAACTAAATAGAACCAAATATTATAGAACTTCAGGAATAGCTGCTTTGCTAGCCTTAGGCTTCATCAGCCTCCCTAATCAGCCCTTTTGCTTGATGGCATCTTTCCCTCATCCCTAGGATTCATCTGGTCAGACACGCCAGTTGGTGAGAATGGCATGGCTTTCCAGAGGTTGAGGGGTGCTCCAACTTTGAGGAAGGTTTGTCTTCCACTACATTCTTGCAGATTGATTAGATGGAAGGAGAAAAGTAGGCACCATTATAATTCCAGGATCAGAGAGTTTATCAGCATTTCACATCTAACTTTCAGCTGCACTCCTTCCCTTTCCTTTCCTTCCCTTTCTTTCCCTTCCCTTTCCTTCCCTTTCCTTTCCTTTCCTTCCCTTCCCTTCCCTTTCCTTCCCTTTCCTTTCCTTCCCTTTCCTTTCCTTTCCTTTCTTTTCCTTTCCTTTTCCTTTCCCTTCCTTTCCTTTCCTTTTCCTTTCCTTCCCTTTCCTTTCCTTCCCTTCCCTTCCCTTTCCTTCCCTTTCCTTTCCTTCCCTTTCCTTCCCTTCCCTTTCCTTCCCTTTCCTTTCCTTTCCTTCCTTTCCTTTCCTTTCCTTTTCCTTTCCCCTCCTTTCCTTTCCTTTTCCTTTCCTTTCCTTTCCTTCCCTTCCCTTTCCTTTCCTTTCCTTTCCTTTTGTTTCATTTCCTTCCCTTCCCTTTCCTTCCCTTCCCTTCCCTTCCCTTCCCTTCCCTTTCCTTTCCTTCCCTTCCCTTTCCTTCCCTTTCCTTTCCTTTCCTTTCCTTTTCCTTCCTTTCCTTTCCTTTCCTTTTCCGTTCCTTTCTTTCCTTTCCTTTCCTTTCCTTTCCTTTTCCGTTCCTTTCTTTCCTTTCCTTTCCTTTCCTTTCCTTCCCTTCCCTTCCCTTCCCTTTCCTTTCCTTTCCTTTCCTTTCCTTTCCTTTCCTTTCCTTTTGTTTCATTTCCTTTCCTTCCCTTCCCTTTCCTTTCCTTTCCTTTCCTTCCCTTCCTTTCCGTTCCTTTCCTTTTCCATTCCTTTCTTTCATTTCCTTTCCTTCCCTTCCCTTTCCTTTCCTTTCCTTTCCTTCCCTTCTTTTCCTTTCCTTTCCTTTTCCGTTCCTTTCTTTCCTTTCCTTTCCTTCCCTTCCCTTTCCTTTCCTTCCCTTCCCTTCCCTTCCCTTTCCTTTCCTTTCCTTTCCTTCCCTTCCCTTCCCTTTCCTTCCCTTCCCTTCCCTTCCCTTCCCTTTCCTTTCCTTTCCTTTCCTTTCCTTTCCTTTCCTTTCATTTCATTTCATTTCCTTCCCTTCCTTTTCCTTTCCTTTCCTTTCCTTTCCTTTCCTTTCCTTTCTTTTCCTTTCCTTTCCTTTCCTGTCAGTTAGGGTACGTGACACTTTTTTCTTTTTTTATTGCTATTATCAGAGATTTTGTGTTTGCTGGTTGCTGGGTCACATTTTACAAGTGCACATGGCTTGGATGACCTCCATCCACTTCTTAGCTATCTTCACATCTGCAGAGTGAAAGGCTGTAAAGAATCCAGACCAGCTCTTTTTCCATCAGCCTCTCTGGATGATCATTATCTGCAAGTCAGAAAGTCAATGCACTTCCCGAATCGGAGTCATATATGTAAGAAATCTCCATTTCACAAGAATGTAGAACATCTCTTGGGTTTCTTTCCATCCAGGTGGGTCAGTTAGTTTGTAATTGAGTCTAACTGACCATCTACCTTCTGTTTGCCTTTACTACCTAGAGTCACAGGGAACTGAGAAGTGGGAGAGATTTTCCACCTGCTTTTGAATCCCTGCCCCATGACCCATCTTACAGCATCCCTACTGATTGTACAAGATATGTAGGTTCAGAGGACCATTGGAAAAGGGAGCCTGGATTGTAATCATCAGAATCACCATTTATGTTGGAATTTACATACTCCATGTTCTAAGTTAATGTGCTATCTTTTTAATTGAATATAAGCTATGAAGACTTTGGCTAATCATATTTCTCACCTAATGGACATTGTCACCCATTTAAAAAGAACTCTCTTTTCTATATTTTTTTACCTTTATTTCTGGTCCTCACTCCTATTTCCCTATCTCTACCCCTAGGTAACTATTCTATGTTTAATATATGTCTTTGAATATATATGTAAATATGTAGCATTTCCTATGTGACTGACTTTAATTTACCTAAATGACATTGTACCACATATATAATTCTGTTTTCTTCTTCCACCCAACTCTATGTTTAAAAATTGCTATTGTTCATGTTTACCCAGTTATTCTCTCTAATTGATGCAATTATGAAGCTGTATTTAGCCATTCCTTTTTTTTTAGCCATTCCCTTTTGTTGGATCTTTAGGTTGCTTCTGTTTCCACTCCCCACTACCATGAACCTGTTTGAGAATTCTGGCATTCATACACCCAGACAAGATTTCTGGGTCTTAGGATAAGTAATTTTATTAAGTACTGCCAGGTGTATTCTAAAATAATTGACCAGTTTACATTCTCACCACTAGTTCACAGGGGTTCCGTTTCCCCTCCATGTTCACTAACTTTCGGTATTCTCCACTTTTCTAGTTCTTGCTAACCTAATTGGTACAAGTAGCATTTCATTGTTACTTTCACTTATTCTCATTACTGATAACTTTGATGTTAAATCTTTACTCTCAACTGTCCACAAGATAGGAAGGAGTAGCACCAAAGAACAGAACCAGGGTCAACAACCTGAGGTTGCCCGAAATGGAACACTTGGGCCTACGGGGCAGCTGTTCAAACTCCCCAACTTTTCTGAGCTGCAGGCCTCATAATGACTGCTCTACTGCTGCAGGAATTCAGTGACTCGATAGTGCTTGATGGGCTTGGACAACCCAGGCATCTACTCCCCCTTCCTCAGGAGAGGCAAAGTTACGTGCCCTCCCTGGACCCAGCTGCAACTGGAGGTGTCATACATCAGTGGATATGTGCAGACTCACTTAGTTTAATGTTTCTGTCAAAGTAGCCCACAAGTGCCATCTTATCAGAGGATCAATTTCATATCAGAGGATCATTAAATTCTTTTTTCATGAGAATAAAATGGGCTTTTGCTGCTGCCTGTTGTACTGCTGCTCTTCTGAAACTGAAGATGAAATCAAAGTGGAAGAGATTTAACCAAATTTTCCATCTTCAGAAAATAAGCTCCACTGTAAATGTATCTTTGATGTGGCATTGTGCAACACGGAGAGAGGAGAAATAAAAATATCCTAATGATTCTGTTATACACAAACAGGGGGAGGCTGTAAATTTAACCCTCTGTGGAAGCAGCATTTCACTCTCCTTCCCAATGTCAGTGAGGTAGGGAGTGGGGTTGGTTAGGAGTTCGATAGGTGAGTGACAGAGGTCTAACCCATGATAGGCCGCGCTGGGGTCCAGTTGAATTGCACATTCATTTGTTATTTTTTCCCAAGTAAGAGAACACTTGGGGAAGGCTTCCGATTTTCTATGAGGGTTTGAGCACCTTCAAGGGAAGCCTTCCTAAGCTGTGTGATCCAGGGCTGGCCTCATTCCAAGACTGACCTCTTCATCTTGGAGTTTCCCATCAGCCTGGGAGGAAGGCTCCACCCCCAACCTGGTAGGCCTGGGGCCAAATTTCTGCTCTTCCCAGCAGGGGCACCTGTGCTCCTCCGGTCCAGTGGCCAGAAGGGATTGTTTTAGTTATGAAGTTGTTTGCGGTCCATATTTGTGAGGCATTTTTCTTAGGCTGATAACTTGGATTGTTGCAAAAACAGGAAATAAAGAGGTCAAGGCGCAGCATGCTGGGAGGAGATCAGCACAAGAAAGGCACTTGGGGCCCATTACTCACTGCAGCTCCTTCCCTGACCTTTTCCTAGGGTCCTGCGATTGCAAAGTCCTAGAAGAACAAATGAACAGAGCCAGAAGCATCAAACAGAAGCCATGGTGATGCTTATGAAAGTAGCCCTGGGAGGAGCGCAGTACTAAATGCGATTGGGGGTAAGGTGTGTAAACAACAGCAAAGGAGAAAATGTGCTTGGATAAGAAATAAGGAGGAAAACAGACACAGAGATGAAACCTATGGTGAGAGTGAATTCTCAAGTGCTAGAGATTACTGACCGCACCACCCCTCCCCCAGGGGTCTGAGCAGAGTCAGAACTCTGGGTGGCATTACAGTCCTGGCCAGTTCACACAGTCTCCCATATCCTGGATGGAGGGCACTGAAGCCGCCGATGGGACCCACATATTTTTGTAGGGCATCTGTGCCATTATTCCATCCACTGGGAATACCCCTCGCTCTGCCTGCTTCTTAGATTTTGATGTGTTCTCCATTCCGAGTAAAGAGCAGAAGTCTTTAGAAAGCATGCCTGTCCGTGGTTCTGCAAGGACCACGGTTACCTGGAGGGGGTGTAGAGGAGAGCCCGTGAAGCCCGCTCAAAAGCCCAAAGCCCAGTATTGGGAGAACTCAGCGAAGCCTTCTTACTGGCTCAGCTTTGCTCTGAGATGCTGCCCTTTCTCAGGGCTCATTTTCCCCTTCGCAGACTAGCGAAGAGGCAGTTCTGCCTTGGATGCTGTGGGGTTAGTTGCTTAGCTATCCAACCACCTGGCAGTGGATTAGAGCAGTCACGGTATCCTGGAGAATCACGTCTCTGTGATTAATGGAGGCCTTGTCTTTTAAAAGGCCCAGCTACATTTTATATTTGCCATAAGCCATGCGTGTGCTCTTCAGAGAAAACAAGAATAAAAAAAGCCATTTGCAAGATAAGTAAAGAGAAATGTAATCCCTTAGTGGAATGAAGGGTGCTTTGAAATGAATGGGGGATAATCCTTTCGTTGTCTGTTACAAATGCACTGTGCTTCTGCATTATCTGGCTATGAGAATGTGCCATTCGCTCTGGTGACAAAGTCACTGCAGTTTCTCCTCTTGATGTCATTTTAAGCGTGTGCTACAAAGTAGTGTTTATCGTCTGGGGTCTGAGGCGTCTGCCCGATGGGGGCAGCTGGGTCGTGTGGCCACTGAGGGCTCCTGACAGGATGAGTTCTGTTTCAGGCTGTAAAAGGGAGGCTTAAGGCAGGGATGGAACGAATGTCCATCCCCCACCTGCTCCAGAGGTGGAAGGACCTGGCGCTCTATTCACAGGGTCTTTCAGTAACCAGAAGAGTCATAACTCAGACCCTCGCTCCATCTAAGACCTGGGACTCATCTCCTGCTTCCAGGATCTGGCATGTAATTCTCTTAAAGGGAGAGCAGGAAAATTCCAAGGCCTTCTCAGAAGTTTTGCTTTGAATGTTTCTTCCTTCCTCCCACCTCTTCTCTCAAGCCCGCTCTGCTTTTCTTTCCCTTCCTCCCACAAGAAAGATGCTCCTTGTTGGGAGGAAGCTATCATGGAAGCACTAGGAATGATGGCAAGCTGCAATATCTGAGAATCTCTGTTCCTGAGAGTTACTTCCTCTGAAGCTCAAATTTTCCCATGCTAATCTGTTGATTCTCACAGAGAGCTTTGGAGCCCTACACCCTGTAGATTCCCAGAGAAGATGGAGTGTGATATGAATGATTTTATATCTCCCACTCTTAGTGCCTAGACAGCTCAAGAACTCATCTGATCACTGGTCAAGAAAATATTGGAGGGACGGGGGTGGTGAATGATCACGTCACTTCCTGCTTTAAAGGCTCCAGTGGCCTCCAATGGCCAAGGACAAAAATGAAGTTCTGTGGCAGGGTCTGCAGAGAGCTCCCTGCTGCAACCCCAGCCTGACCAGACAGCCTCAGCTGGTACCACCCTCCTCTTGTTCTTTTAGCTCTTGGCTACTTTTTCTCCTGGGACCCTCATGCATGCTACTCTCTCTCCATTTCCTGTTTGTCTAATAACTTCTACCCATCCCTCACAGCCCAGCTGAAGCGTCACTTCCTCAAGGAACCCCCCTTGGACCCAATGAGTAGATCGGGCCATCTCTTCTTTCATGGCACCCCATAGCTCTTTATTTTACTTAGTGTGATTAAAAATGAAGAATCAGTTAGGGAATTTGCTGCTTGCTGTGGTCTCCTTACACTGATACAGGCTCAAGAGGCAGGAAGCATGCCTGTCTTGTTCACCACTATATCCCTACACTGGGATAAATACTTACTGTACTGAGCAAAGACATAAATTAAAACAACCCTAGCTTTCTCTAGTTTGCATATATAAACCTCAATTCATCACTTCCTTTCACTCCCTTAGAAGGAAGACAGGAAGCTTGATTCCCAATAAAATCACATCATCCTCCGAGGTCGCCCCAGACGTGATGATTTAGGCATGTCAGGCCTGGAAATAGATTTTGTCATGACTTCCTGCAGCTGCACCCTGGGGAGAATTGTGCTGAGTCTCCTTGAGGTTCATCATTGGCGTTCCTACCACCTCATTCAGCATCCAAAAGCCCACACAGAGCACTGAGTCACGTGTGGCTCTGGGCTAGGCATGTACAGAGACCGTCTCATGGGTTTGCATTCTACCTCCTGAGAGCTTACAGTCTAAGAAATAGAAACTGATTCTAGAAATAGTAACTGTATCTAGAATATCCTGGCAACATGATCAAAACCTGAAACTATGAATGTTAAGGCATTTATAACATACATGTTTAATAATATAACATTTTTCTTAGCAGGAAGGAGCCAGTTTAAGTGCATTTGGAGGTAGGAAATGGTTAGCTGGCTGAGACAATTAGACAAAGAGGATGTGGGGCTTGGAAGTCCAGGCCAAAACAAATGATTTTCTCATAATAACCCAGATAGCCAGGGCTTCAAGAGGGTCAATTCCTCCAGACTCTAAAACTTCTAGCCTTTCAGGTGGCTGGTTCACTGGTTCTGTTTAGGGCATGAGCTCAGCAACAAATTAAGTAAAGTGTCCCCAGTAAATGCTAATAAGTCCCAAGAGGAAACAGGGGCATCCCCATGCATACCAAATGCACTCATTAGCATCCCTGCTATTATGAAAGATAGCAGAGTGACCTTGCAATCATTAGAAGCTTAAAATGCTATGACTTAAGTTTAGGGGGATACATATTACATTGTAAAACCTAATTAGTGTTACCTTTGCTAATTGCTGCCTAGCACTGAGCTGGATAAAATAAATGCATGATGGACGTTCCAGGGCGACAGACATAACCCCATCACTGTTTTTAAAGGAAGTGAAATTATAGGAGAAGCGCCGTTTGAAAAAGTGTTTATCTGAATTGTTCTGAGTGGTTTGAAGGAAGCGGGGAAGCGTGGTCAGTGAGTGGATTTATCTGCATGAACCCTAAATGCTGACGTCTTCTCTGGAGAACATGGTTCTTCTCCTGTGCTTCTCTAATGTGAACTCAGGGATGCCAAACAAGAGGGGAAAATTACTATGGTACCAAAATCCCTCCCCGGCATGCAAACAGCTGTGCAGGGAGATAGTGAAAGCGTGTCTAAACAGGCAGTTAGAATACTCAGCACTGGCCCAGCCCAGACCCGCAGCCGGGATGTCAGGCAGTATGCTGTGTCCAGGGCTGGTTTTTGTCCGCTAGACCAGCTGGGCCTGAGTCTCATTAACACGGGAGACCCAGTGGGCTCCCTGCACTCACATGGGGTGTGAGGAGATTCACAGCCCCTTTACCATGCCGGGGCTGACGTGCGCGCCGTGCCAGGGGCACAAAACTCAGATCTGACCACAGTCTCTACCCTGTTACTGCAGATGACACCAAAATAGCAAAAAAGGATTGGCCCTCCACCCACACCCACCCAAACCACACGCACACACACACTCACTCACACACACACACACTCACACACTCACACATACATACATTCACATACACACTCACACACACACGCAGCCTTGCCTTGCTTCTAGCTGTGCTCAGCATTCATAATAAAGCTGTGAAAGGGAAATCATTTTCTCAGGGTTGTCATTTCTTTTTCCTCCTTAAAGATAAGTGATAGCTGATTTTTCCAAGAAAAAAGTCTGTCACTGTGCCTCTCTCAGAGCCCCTCCTGCGTGTATCCTAAATGGCACAGATTAAAATCAAGTCCTAGATATTACAGCCAGAAGCCGTTGTAAAGATAGTTTAGAGCTTTGTTTTCATGGTGGGTTCTGAAGAGGGCTGGGGTGCTCCGAGGTCCCCCAGCCTCTGCTGGGGCAGCAGGGTAGGAGGGGGACCAAGAAAAGCAGAGCATGCTGGGACCTCCTGCCACCAGACCAGCCCCTCTTAGCTATTTTATATAATGAGTTTGCACTTAAAATTTCATTTGGAGAAGAAAACACTTCCACTGCTAAAAAATGGTTGGAAATCACCAAGGCCATTGAAGACCTGGGAGGCTCTGTGACTTCCCTCAGGCTGCACCCCAATGCTGGTAGGGCCGGGACCGGCATCCTGGCCTCACGGTTCAGTGATCTGTCTCCAGGTCGGGGTGGAAGGAAAGTGAAGAGTGCCAACTGCTCCCAAATCCGTAACAGGTGACTCCCTAAATAACGTCAAACCCAGCCTTACTTTTGCAGACATTCTTAGGTGGTCTTAGATAAGATGCCTTCCCCTGAGCTAGACTTCCCAAGGATCGTGCTCCTCTTTCAAGGATAACAGGGACCTCAATGAAGGGGGGAAGGGGGTTAGCTTTTGCCCACTAACGCTGCTCCAGCATCACCTCCACCACTGCTATAGCTCTAGGCTCAGCAGGTCCTGGTGGCCGTTCTTCTCTGACTCAGCTGGTCGAGGCTGGATTTCAAAGCTAAATTGCTTCCCTGTGGTTTCCGGCGTCTGTGCATTTGCCTTGATTGTTAGCCCACGTGGCTTCTCTGGGGTCGCCTCCTGCCATTTGCTGCCTGACAGTGTTAGTGCAGCAAGACAGACTAGCGGCCGAGAACCTTCTGCATCTGCAGCCCAGGAGTCCCTCCATCCAGCGATGGTGGGATCTGTCAAAAGCAGCAGGATTTCATAGCGCTGCTATTTCACCTGCTTCCTCCCCCTCACTGTGCTTCCTCCCAGCTCCCCTGTCTTTAAAAGTACTGAAGATAAAGCAAACAAACAAACAACAAAAAAAAAAACAGAGCTGCTGATAATTAAAATTAAATCTTTGTTCCACCAACGTCTGAAACTCTGGGAAGTCATTATCAGAGTCAGACAGTGATATTTTGATATTCCAGAATCTTTTTGATATGAGGAATAAAGTTCTAAGGCAGGAGAAGATAGAGCACCATGCTATTTCCTAATCAGCCTTTATAATTTGCAGTATCTTGGGACTCTTCTCAGATGTTTCCACTGTGGCTTATGTATGCTTCAAATCCTTGTGCCATTAAATGCAGAAGCTGGGCACTGAATTAATGAAGGGAGCTTCAAAAGCGTACCTCTTTGGCAGACTGAAGATCTGAGGGTGGACTCAAAGAGGGTGATGGGGCTTTGAAAATCCCTAAGCACAAACAATAAACCTCATTAAGTAAAGTCAGTGGAGTGGGCTCAGGAATGGAATAAGGCAAGTGGGGGACAGAAGAGGCAAGACAGACTGAGGACTGGCTCAGTTGAGGGGGCTGGGTTTGGAGTGGAAAGCATTGTGTTTGGGGAAATCACATGACCCCAGAAGAAGCCGTGTTAAGGAAAGTAGTCAGGAGGATGCTGGAAGAACCCAGGGTACAGGCAGCCACCACGAGGACGGTGATGGTGATGGCCTTCCGGCACGAGCATGCTGTGAACTAGAGGCGCTCTGAGTTTAAGAGTGGGGCTGCCGGCTCCTGTCTTACTCACCCCAGCAGCTTGAGGAATGTCTAAAGAAGGCAGAGCTTTTGAGCAGGGTCTGTAAAGGAAGAGAGGAGCTGAGGGCAACTGCTCGGCCATCCAAATGAAGTCCCCAAAGGTTGGTGAGGTTGTGAGTCACCCTGTCACACAGAAGCTGAGCTGGGACTTCCAAAACCCTCAAGGCACCTCTGTGTGCAGTCAGGGAGTAGGAACCTTAGGGAGTTGATCGCTGTTCAATGGGAGAGTTCTTCATGAGATTCCACCGAAAACTGGCCAGCACTTTGGACGATCAGAGTGCCAGACCAGTGGGTAGAGTTTTCAGAAGTATCTTAGTGCCACCGGGTAGTACGTGGAGACATTTCATTAGGACACAGCAGGAACGTGAAGAAGTGCTCGGTGCTGGAGCCCATGCTTCTCCCTCTAGACCCTCCTGCGGGAAAGCCGAGACCACTGGGCCAATGCAAACCCTTCCTGGACCATCATTGCTAGTCAGGGCCATCTCTCGTAGGTACCAGGCACTCCCTGGGTCCAGGTGGGAGGCCAGTTCTCTCGTGAAGCTTCTGAGCACCACAGAGCATCCCCCTCCACTCCCAGCCCTCTGCCTCTAATAATTATATCTTCATTTTAATTCAAGAATTTAACTACAGAGATAAATTTAAATATACTGACCCTTTCCCCTAGAATGAAAGGACGGAAGATCCTCCACCAGATAGTTACATGTGGTTGCAGCTGGGGGTTTATTTAAACTAATTTTATTATTCATGACACTGACAATTTATGCAGTGAATGCAATTATAGGCTATGATTGGCTGCCACCGCTAAGGGCAAAAAGTGTCACTTCCCTGGATATGCAAGAAAGAAAGGCAGAGGATATTAGAAAAATAATCAGTCACAGGGATATTTTTTATGAAGTGTTCCCCCCAAAACCTTCACTGAAAAAGAAAGGCTAATTTAATTTCCCAAACACCCTGCAAAAGATATCCAATTATCCACTCCTAAATTGCTCTCATAATTTCTCCAAAGTTCTCTATTGTTTATGCCTCTGTGAGTTCTCCTCTGCAAGCAAAGAAGCTGTCGTCTCGATGTGCAAGTCCCAGTAAAACCTACACACGGTGATGCTCTCGCTGCTGGGTTCTGAAGGCGTGTGCAGCCTCCGATACGTTTGTCCGTTTAATTAGGAAGTATTTGAGGAGCAGACTTGAATTGTTATTATCTACAGTTGGAGGAGGAGTAGAGGGAATTGACTTTTTCTTCCCCTTTTTCCTAAGAGGAGCAGTTAAAAAATATCATTGAACATCAAATCAAGACTAACTGTGGTGCATCTATACAGTGGATACACCTTGGCAGTAAAAAGCTGTGCGTTACTGATACACCCAACAATGTTAGATGAATCTCAAAATAGTTATGCTAAGTGAAAGGAGCCCTGCAAAAAGGAGCTCCTAGCATGTGATTCCATTTACATAAAGTACTAGAAAAAGCAAACTCATTTTTAGAAACAGCAGATCACATAGTTGTTTGAATGGGAGGGAGAGAGAGAAAACTTTGGAGGGAGTGATGGAAACGTTCATTATCTTGATTGTAGAGATGACTTCACAGGTGAATACATGTCAAAACTGATCAAATGGACACTTTAAATACGGGCACGTTATTGTATGCTGATTAGACCTCAATAAACCTCTTACAACAAACACACACCCCTAGATAGATCTTGGCTCCAGCATTTACTAGGTATGTCAACTTAACCTCTCTGGATGGTGGTGTACTCATCTGTAAAGTGGGGATGATAAGATCTTCTCTACCTACCCCGCAGGGTGTCATGAATGTCAGCATGAGAAAACAACAGCCCAGGTATATACGTACTGATAACTTCACAAATGGACTTCCTCAACCTCAATCCCTGGAGAGGTAACAGGGGTCAGTGCTACTGTCCCAGCCTAGCAAACAGTCAGCACTCAGTCTTCGTTTAATTGAAATGATGGACGTCTGATGTTTAATGCTTAGTAAACCTCCATTGGCACCACAGAGTCTAATTATTATCTATTGATTGAATTTCTGATAGGGACTCATAGAATCCTGAAATAGCACATCTTAGGATGGAAGGACATCAGGAGAGCCTCGGCACTGCAACCTAGTCTCAAACAGATGAGACGTAAAGACGTCTAGTACCTGATTTGGGGCCCAGCCTTTAAAAAGGATGCTTAAGCATCCTTTTTTTTTTCCGGTACGCGGGCCTCTCACTGTTGTGGCCTCTTCCGTTGCAGAGCGCAGGCTCAGCGGCCCTGGCTCATGCGCGGCATGTGGGATCTTCCCGGACTGGAGCAAGAACCCGTGTCCCCTGCATCGGCAGGCGGACTCTCAACCACTGCGCCACCAGGGAAGCCCTTAAGCATCCTTTTTAATGGAGGAGAAAGTGGTGATCAAGACGAAATTCCTAGAACTTTCTATGTGCTCTCCTACGCTATTCCCTACTATAGGAATTGATCAGTTGAGAGCCTGGTGTGAATCTGGTAAGAGCCCTTTAAACTCACAGCACAGCCAAGTGGAACTGCAGTGGGGGAGCTCCTGCACTTCAAAGCCTCTTGCAGACCTCGGAGAGCTCCAAATTGTAAATTGTCTGATGCCAGCCTCGTGGCTGCTGTCTACATTAGCATCCCAAACTCTCAGAATTTTCTCCCTAGCTTCCTGGCAATCAGTTCAGCCCACTTGATCACACATCTGCCTCTCTCCAACCAGTACTAAACATTTGTTTATGTCGCCCTTTGCAGATCTCAAAGTACTTCCGTGTAATTATCACATTTAGTCCTCACCTTGGTTCTGTGGGATATTTAGGATAGATCCTTCTAGGATTCCTCTTTGTGGTTAGAGGAATTGATGCCCATGTCAATGAAAGATTTGCCCAAGATCCCTCACTGAACAGAGTAGAGAGAAGAACCAATTCTCTACCTTCTAACGTTGTTTCCCATACTCTCTCTACTCACGCCATCCCCAGGGAGATGGGTGACCTCACCTCCACTGAAGGCAATGTTATGCCTATTCCCACTTTTCAGATGTGATGGGGAGAAGTAATGTGACCTACGTAATAAGGTCACCCGGTGGCTGAGTGGGGATTAGGTCCTGGCAAATGCAGCCTCCTTTCCACTCTACCAATTGCATCTCCAACACAGGCAAAGCTTGTTTTATTGCACTTTGCAGCTATTGCATATTTTACAGATTGAAGGTTTGTGGCTATCCTGTGTTGAGCAACTCTATCAGAGCCATTTTTCCACCAGGACTTGCTCACTTTGTGTCTCTGTGTCACATTTTGCTAATTCTCACAATAATTCAAACCCTCCACCAGCAAAAAGATTACGACTCACTGAAGGCTCAGCTGATAGTTAGCATTTTTTAGCAATAAAGTATTTTTAAATTAAGGTATGTATATTTTTTAGGCATATGCTATTGCACATTCAGTAGACAACAGTGTAGTGTAAACATAACTTTTATATGCACTGGGAAACCAAAAAATTGGTGTGACTGGTTTTATTGCGACGTTCGCTTTATTGCAGGGGTCTAGAGCCGAACCCGCAGTATCTCCGAGGTATGAAGTTCATTTCAAACTCTTGAAATGTGTGTGTCATTCTGCTGCCTTTACATTCCTGGCCAGGTTTGGGGAACCCTAGGGGTGTCAAGAGATGGCGGGGAAGAGAGGTTGAGAAATGAAAACCGACTCAGTGGACCAGCCCAGATCCCTGCCTCTCCCATCCCCTCCCTGTGGTGATGGATGGGTTGCAGAAAAGCATACCTCACTCCTTGCCGAGGAAAGAGCGGTGACCCTTTTGTCTTCAAGAATTTGGAAAAATAACAGCATGGAAGCTAAATTTGGGCAGATAGGAGAGTCCTCCCTAGAAAGCACACTGACCGTGACCATAATCAGTAATGCTCCTTTCTTCTTAGCCTCCAATCCCCAAAGCATCACCTGCCGTTCCACCAACAAAAATATGCTTGTCTTTTTGTCTTAGAGTGATGAGTGCATGCTTGTTCTAATATTCATGGGCTACATTCAAAACTGAACCAGGGCAATTATCAAGAGTTTTGGAAAGTCAGACTCAGTTGTTTCAGATGACACGATACCTCAATTATTCAGAGGCCACCTTTTCCAAACTGCCTTCTATAATTTTGTGTCCTGTTCACCTTGCATGGGTCCCTACACATCCCCCCCTCCACCATCACTCTGCCTTTCCCAAGGTCTTCTGGGAGGCTAGTCAAGGTGAAGCAGTGCAGGGCAGGAAGAATGATCTCTAACTCATGTGTTAACCTTAGATTTTGACTTTCCTGAGCCCACTTGGAACCATTATCCTCTTTTCTGAATGTTGAAGGTTTCTTTTTTCCCCCGAGGAGATATTTATGAAACGGATCACCATTGGACTGTGAATTTTCCTGTCAAGAGGTGGGACAGAATAAAGAATGTGACCGTTATTCTCTGCTCATAAAAGCGGCCTCCCTCCAGCCCCTTTGTCAGTTATTCAAGACAATCTAAGCCCTCCTGGCACTGGGTCACCCTGCAGACGGGTGCTCCCCAGTCGAGGCCCAGCCCAGCATTCGGTGCATGGGACCAAGCTGTCCACTGATGGCAGCGCTCAGCTCTCCAGCCCGACTGTTCCATAATGCTCTAATTAACTACTGCAGACTTCAGAGGACCCACTAACTGTAATGGAGAGATCAACAGAGGCTGCACAGATTTAGATGTGCATACTAATTACTGAATTAGCCATCGCCTGTTTTGGAATGTAATGCTGGAACATGGCTGCGTTTTCAGGCAGAAGACCTTCAGTTTAAGAAAAAAGTTCATCTTTTGGGAGAAAAGTGAGCCCCACTTCTTCTCTGATGAACAAGACCCTTTTGTTGGCACCGGTAGGTGATAAAGCGAGGGCTGAGGCAATGCAAATGAAGCGGGTACATGAAGTACCCGTGCACCTAGACCTCAGGGGAGACTCTGAAGGGGAAGACAGGGGCTGCTTAGAATGGATATTAATGAGGACTTTGATATCAGGGAGGGAGCCATGCTTGGCATCTGTGTGTTTCACGGCTGTACCCAGACCACGTTTCTGCGTCTTCTACATCTAGCGTGCACCACCATCTTGATGCTAGTAATGGGTCAAAACCACTTAGCATCTTCGTTAGGACTAGAAGGAACAGCATGGGGACAAGCTATGTCAAAGGACAGTGAAGAGGAAAGGGTGTAAGAATCAGGAAGAGAGGAGAGCAAGGGCTGAGTGAGAAGACAGAACTCAGGTGAGAAACAGATTTGGACAGGTGAAGAAAAGTAACTATTTCTTAGTCCCATTCCTTATTTTTACTGATTAGCTTCAATACCCCGTAATCAGTGGATTCAGACAGTGGCGAAATCATGCTTACCCTGTGAGCCTCATAATTTTTTAGATAAAATATTGGTTGCCCAATAGAAAAGTGAGACCTATTTTTCAAAGCCCCAAATACCCTAGAATGAATGAGCACAATGGAGCAGCCCGAGGCATCCAACGTGAGAAAGCTCCGGAGCCAGCTGGCTGCCCTCTGCTCTGGGCTCCACCTAACTGATACGGTCTTATTCAGAAAAGAAAGGACTCCCAGTTACCACGAAAGAATTGCCTGCAAGACAATAATAAGGCAGATTCAGCATTTCTGGTTTTTTCTCCGTTGGGAGATGATGATGCTAACGATGATGGTGTTGGCAATGATGGTGCTAATGACTAATGCGTTCACACACAATGCAAACAAAACTTAACAAGATCTAAGGGACGCTGGGATTCTAGGATGATCTGTCCTTAAGCTGTCTTTTCTAAGAAATTCAATACATTTGATAAGAACGTGCCTGAAAAGTTCTCAGAATATCCATTTGGGGAATAGGCTGCATTTTCATGCCTCCATCCTTTCCCTGGGGAGGCTGTGCTATCAATGAGACCGACATGGGCGTTGCCGAAGATGTCACCACACTGAGATTCTTTATGTTTCCCACTGTCTTCCTACTTGAACGTGAATCTTCTCAGACTTGACACACCTCTGCCTTTGAGATCGTTCTCGCTGCTGAAATGTAAAAATGGCGGGACTGTTGTCCAGGACGGAAGAATGCAGTACCCATGGCCATCTCTTGGCGTCAGATTCCTCTCCCCTACTCAAAGCTTTAACAGCCTTTGAAAGAACCCTATACCCTACCACTGCCCAATCTGAAGGGGTGGGGGTGGGGGCTTCTATATTAACACTAAATCCACGGAAGGGTTTTCTATTTAAAAACAATATCCTAGCCTCTTAACCTTTTGCCCCCTTCACCCAACATCTATTCACAAAAGGTTGGGTTAAATTATGAACCCCGGATGCTGTTAAACTTTGCACATGTTGTGTCAATTTTCTTAATTTGGAGAAACCCCATTGCCGAGCAACCCCCGGTTGTCTTTCTCATATTGACTGACCGCTGCACCTCTGTGCTAAAATATTGTTGTGCTTGTTGTGCTTTTCTAGATGAACTTTTCCACTTCATTAGCCTCTGCGGAGAGGTGACATCGTTGCTTTTGAGCTCTCCCACAACCTTTGCAAATCTCCTTGTCTCATTTCTCTAGGAATAGGCCTCAAAATCTGTCATCTAGCTGGTCAACTAATTAGTTTCCTGGGTCATGACCCTTGCTTGCTCGATCGTTTGTTACACTCCCCCATAGAGCACTGAGCTGTCCTGGGCTGCAGAGATGCGCGACCTGTATCAGTTTTGTACATGTGCCTGTTACCGACCTGCCCAGCCTTCCTCAAGACTCTCCAAACACATCCTCCCTACATCCTGACAGCCTGGCTTTGTAGACCTACACATCTCTCTGTGCTTGGACTTGGAGCCCAAACTGTAAACTTTTCACACTCATGTATTGGGAGATACCTGAAGCTTGGGTCGACTTCATGTCAGTATAAAGAGAGATTTGTCGAATAAAGTGGTCTAGGGTCTGTTCATTGGCACCTTCTAAAACAGTGTTTCTCCAATGATAGTCCAGAGCTACTTCCAACAAAATCATCTGTAGTGACTGTTTAAAATGCAAATTCCCAGTGGCTGCCTCCACATTACTGAACAGGGTTTCTGGTAGTGGAGCCCAGGATTTTAACAAGCTTTACAAGTGAGTCTTATACACGCTGAGAACCACGCAGTATTAGAGAACCTTTTTTTTTTTTTTACTTTGGAAAAATATTTATTCTATTCACTGAAAGGTAAATCAGTTTGTAATAAATCCCTCTAAGTTTGAGGGAAAAAACTGATGAAGAAATGCATCACGAGGTCGTTCCAATCTGCCCTGCTTTTTGTCCAGTTCTAAGGGGCAGCAGTCATCCTAGGGCTTCTCTCCACTGCAGTTAGAGAACGTTTTTAAACTGGTAGACACGAACACTTGTTTGTTCATCTATACAGGCCTAATGCTTCATAGAATCTTAAGGTTGACATGTGTCATAAGCATCACTGAAGTCATTTGTGCCATCTCCCAGGGAGCGCACACTTCCTCCAGTTTTATATTTGCAGAGATAAGGAGCTTATGACTTCAAGAGACCTCCACTGAAGCTGCTCTAATGATCAGAAAGGTCTTTGTACCGATTCAAAGCGTCCATCTTCCCCTCTCAGTTCCAGTTCTGACTCTGAATAAATATGTAATGGCCCTTCTTCTACACAACACGCTTTCTAATACCGGATCATAAATTCAAACCAACAAGCATTTTGGAACATCCTTCATGAATCCATAAGCCAACCTGTGTTCAGCTTTGGAATTCCAAACCTAAGTTTGGTGCCTAATGCTTGCCCGTGAGATTTTTATATTGTGATGTGGGGAAAAAGAAAACTCTATGTAAGGATGTGAATGCTAAAATAGAGGTGTATGAGCATGCTAAGGAGAGAGCAATGAATTATTCACTGCAGTAAAAGTACACATCATGTAACTTGAAGAGAGTGTTGGATATTTTCCAGGTGGAAAAACGAGTGAAGGGCATTCCAAGGTGCCAGCATGAGTAGCATTATGGAAATTGTGATGGTGACCGTGCACTTATGAACCAGTCCAAAGTTGTGTGTGCATAGAAAGTAGGTGGACAGGATGCAGGGAGGAAGGTGACAGGAAGCAAGAGTAGAAGCAATGTGTGGGAACGGGTTGTGAAGGGCTGTAAATGCTGTGTTGTTTGGAGATATCTCTCACCACCCTGGTGACCTGCTTTGCCGTCGCACATTGCCTTGCTTTCCTCCTAATGATTACTGGCTTCTCCATGACTCTCTACAACACGTGATGATTCTCCTATCTCCTCAACTGCCAAGATGTTAGGCTCCTGATTCAGTATCTGATTCAGTCCCTGTTTGGAAGAGAAAAAAGTAAAGTAACAAACCCTGAGGACTTTCACTTAAACAGGAGGAGGTTTTTTACTTATAAGGATATTTGCTCTAATGGGGAGCATGCATATATGCTGAGTTGGGGTGTTAGCAGCTGGGCTCAGCGGGCAGACCTTTGAGGTCTATCTAAACTCTCACCTCTTGTCTCTCCTGCATAGTCATCAAATGTCCAACAGATCATATCCAGGGAGGTGAGGGGCTTTGCATCCATGGACCCTGAACCTAGGAACTCCAAAAGTTTCTTTGTTTGGGTGACTTTTAAAGTTTCTGTAGAACTGGAAAGCTGCCACTCAAAATGCATCCATTAGTCAGTCCAAGCATGTGATAGCAAATTTTCCACCAGTCAGGGAGTCACAGAAGGGGAGCAAAATCAGCTCTTCACTGCACTTCAGACAGCCAAGAACGTCCAGGATGGCTCTTGCCATTGCATCATTTGTTGGCATCACCACAAAGCATGAAAAATATGGAAATAAGATTGCCGACAAGCAGAGGGTTTAGGGACATAGTTTCTGCCTGCATTCTGCTTTCTGCTGGGATGCCTCCCTTCCCAGTTTCTCTTTGTGCTGAGAACCAGAGCACTTCCGCTGGTTACAATCTCACACACACAAAGGGCAGGGTGGACAACCCAGCCAAGTGTTTTATAACAGCAAAATGCAAATACACAGGTATGATTTGTGCTCTGAGTTCAGTCAACCAGGGAAGTGAACGCTGTAACTATGGGGTTAGATTTACGCCCACCAGCCCACCCTACGGTGCCTTAGCAGGATGAAATTCTAAAATGTCCTGTACTGAACAGGAGGTCTGCAGTTCCCGATCTCAGGAAGAAGGTGAGCTATGCACCTGCTCCTACTTTAACAAGTGGCTGGCAATTTTTAGATACATTTGAAAGGATCCTTCAGTGAAAAGTGTTCTCAGAGAATGTCAAGAGTCCATGAGTCAGGGTGAGCAGAAAGTTTCCAGCACTAGAGTGCTCATTCCCCAGATGTTCCAGAGTACAAAGAAATGATATGGAAAATGACCTAATCAGGGGCCGATTTAGGACTGGACCCCGCCCACTCTCGCACCCCAGGAAAGCTCCAGAGTGGATCTTCTGTTCTCCAAGCGCTGCTTAGCTCATCCTACTTTTAGTTCAAAGTAATAAATACATTTTTCCCCAGACGTTTTGACACTCGTTTTTTGAAAACCAGGCACCCCTTTTTTTAAAGTTGCATTAAGAGCTTTAAGCAAAAACAGCTCAGCCAATTGCTGAGACAGGTCTTAGCCTAGGACCTTCTGTCTCAGCGACCGTGACCGAGGGAAGCATAGTAGGGTTTGTTCTGAACCAGGCTCCTTGGCCCAGTCTGAACTGAGTGTTTGTCGTGCCAGCCTGTTCATGGGCTCTGCAATCTTTGACAAGGGCACGGCTCTGGAGGAGCTCGGAGAAGGGAAATGGGATCAGCTGGCACCGAGAGAGGCCCCATTAGCAGAGCACGAGGAGAAGGGAGAGGCGGCCGCACACAAAGTTCAGCCCATTTATGCCACTTGGTCCCATTCCGCTAATCAAAGATACACTCCCATTAAGTACATTACACTGACACTGTGATTGGTGGAGGGAGCAAAGTACTTGTCAGCTGAGTGAGTATTGGCTGTCACTTCTGTTATCCAGCTGCCTGCTTATTTGCGATTTTATTTTCAGATGTGATTGACAGTTGGATGGCTCTGACATTCTCGGCGCAAACATACAGCCTGTTATTATGCTTGCATTAACATTTTTATAAACACACGGTGCACATTGGAAAAGTAATTATGTGTCATCACTTCAGTGCTTCATCAAAGAAAAGTTTACTGTGTAATTGCTCTGTGATTTACCTAGGTAGAATGTGTTACATTCCACAAAGTCTCTCTCTATTTAATAGTTTACATTTACTCTTTAAAATACACAAGATCCCTTCCCAGGGGCTTCCTTGGTCTAAAATAAACTTGGCAATATAATTTAGCTTTCCATAAATATACTTAGATATTACTGTGGAGTACTTTTGCATAATAGTTATTTAATGCCAAGTGTAAATATGCAGTGCATTATGCTGGCTGGGCTATCAAAAAAAAAAAAAAAAAGAACTTTCTGACGACAAGGAAAAATAAGATATTGTTACCTTGGTTCCCACGTTAAGAAAACGGCCTTTTGCTCTTATATTTATATCCATGCTTTTCACAATGACATCTAATTTTACAATAAAGTAACTTGAGCTGAAGCGCCGAGCAGTAGAATCTAAAATGTTGGTTCTTGTTAGCTTTTCAAGAGCTCTTCTGATGTAGCACTGAAAGAGGTATATTCTGGAGGAAAGCACAAATGATTGCAGGGTACTTGGGAACCGAGACAAAGGGACTGTTTGACTGATGTTCCCTCAGTGGGATCTCTCTGAACAGCTGGATATCTAGGGAGCAAAAGGTAGGGGTGGATGGGTTGAAACAAATAGTTGTTGAAAGCCCCCACCAACAGAATCTCAAAACATAAATTGCTTTTATGGCTGATATCGGTCAGGCACTTTGATTGTCATGTGCTTTGTAATTACTGAGGAGCAATTCCTTACAGCTACAGCCAAGATCAGAGAGGTAAAGCTTTCCTAGGATGCTTTGCACATCTGGATCAGCCTCCATCTGAGAAAGGGTAGGCACGGAGAAGGGACAGAGAGGAGAGGGTGGGCCAGATGACTTTCCTACTCAAGGGGTCTCCTTGGGCAGAGCGCTTCCCAGTAAATACCACAGCTTCCTCCTTGAACAGCTGAGATGGAGCGTGGGGCAGTGGTCTATCCTGAGATGGGCCAGTCACTCAGTAAGAGATGTGGTGGTGTAGGTCTCTGGAGATACAAACTTCTGGGTCATGAGACCAATTGAGGCCTTGAAATGGTCTTTACCATGAATCCAAGTGGTCTCTTTGCCAAAGGATTATTTGTTGGATGACCCACTCGGTACTGTACCGACGTTAAATGAATGAACCACAAAAATCTAAGTGAAATCCAAAGGCTTTTGATTCTCTGGCTATTTCTCCACTCTTTTGGGATAACTTATGCCTGCATGGAAAGTGGTTTAGCAGTGAGAGAAGCGGGGAGACATGGTAGAGGTTGCAGGCTGATCTTGAAAACGAAGGTGGGAAGCTGACATTCGGACACAGATAAAGAGGAGCAGTGAAAGTGTCAGAAGTGGGTGAGGGCCGTGGTCTTGACCAGAAGGGCCTATAGTTATCCCAGTAGCATGACATCGATTCATCTGGGCCTAAAAAGCAATGGCAACTTTATCAGCTGCTTCCTCAGTGCAGCTGGCAGCCACAAAAAAGAAACAGTTAAAACACGCATTTCCAGATGTGTATAATGGTTCAATAATTCCACATCAGTGTATATTAATCCTCTCTGGAAATTGGCATTAACTCGGCTTTAGCACCAATCTAAATAAACACGTCAGCTCTTAGAGCAGGGGTTTCTTTGCATAACAGCTGCGTAGAGCATCTGCATCCTGGTTATAGGTTCCCTCTACGTTACCTCTGAAATGAGCTCCACTCTCCCACTTTACATTTAGCCAGACTCAGGATATTTCCTCCTTTTGCTGTCACTGATGAGAAGAAAGATGCCATTGTAATTGCCAGTTGGCCTGTGGAGTAATGCCCTGTAATTGACAAAGATTGCTTAGCTGCAAGAAAGAAAGATACACTGTTTAGGAGAGATCATCTTCAATATTGTATTTAACCCGCACTCTTTTTCCACTTTACTTTTCACCTGAGCCCTGTAAAAGATGTCTTCATTCTTTGCTGTGCTATTTTACTCTTTGCGGGAGAAAAAAGAAGTACAGTGAGGTCCACGAGGGAACACTTCGTCCCTTGGGAGTAATTTCACTGAGTTGGGAGACTTAAAAGCTTTAATATGGTTATATGCTGAACAATCCAAAAGCAGAATTTGTTCCCCATCACATTTAACACACCCTTTGGCCTACCAGTCCCGAGGGTGGCCAAGGCTTATGCCGTTTTTTAACCGTGCCTCAAATTACTAGGTCAGGTCTTCACATCTTCATTATTCTCAGAGGGTTTTTTTTTTTTTTCTCCTTTGCTCCTGAATTCAGGGTTGTGTTACATTTTTCCTTGAGAATCACATTGACTTTTTTTTTTCCCAGAGAGCTTTAAAAAATTGCACTGTTAGAAAAATATATATACAGGTTAAAATTCATTTTTCATGTCCTTTCATACTTTATTGATATTTTTTCCCTCGTTTTTCTTACAAAAGAAAGTTTTAATGCAGTTTTGGGGAAAAAAAAAAAAAAGCAGTCAGCAGTTGCTCCCTCCCCCGGGAGTAAAAATACTGGACACCTTGCTTAAGAAATGCAACAGCAGCTGTATATAATGGGAGTGGGAGGTGGTGAAACCCTGTTAGTCACCTGTAACTCAACTCTTCCTGTTACACACTATTTTAATAGCTACAGGGGACTTTTAACTCCCCACAGTTTCTAACTGTGCAGTAAAGTTTAAATGTCCTTAGCGGAGTTTTTGATGTACCTACGGGATGTTCAATCTGAAGATGGAATAATTGTGTCTAAAAGCTAACACTACCTAGAGAATATGTATCTATCCATCTATCTCTCATCCACATACATACCTGTCTCTCTCCCTGTGAATGAAACGTCGTGTGTGGAGTGGAAAAACACTGAGTTAGAAATCAAGGGTATCCAGGTTTTAATCTCAGCTCTAAGTCTCTGGGCAAGTTATCTCACCTCTTTGAGTCATCTGTGAAATGAGAAGCTTGGATTATATCTCTAAGGAGAAATCCAGCCTTGACATTGCAACTGTTTAGCACCTATTACATTAATATTCTGCCTTCCCATGCATTAAAAAAATGTAAATGGTGAGCTCAAGATTGCCGTTATCACATACTGCTGTATGCCACTTCCTTTATGTTATGTAGTTTCCGTCACTCCTGTGTTTTTGTACGCCATCTTGAGCCCAGAGATATTGTAGCAACAATTCAACCACTCTCTCCCTGTTCAAAGTTATACTGGCACATTCACAAGTTATGCTAGACAAATAAAGTTGATAAATTGGAATGATTTTCTAAATAACCCAAGTCAAAAATGCTTTCATCTAAATCAATTGATGCTGAAATTATTTTAGCTCCCAATGTAATTTACTTCACTTTTCTGGGGTAGACCCGTGTGCATTAGGTGTGTCTGGGAAATTGAGGAGAGAGATGAGTAAAGGAACAGATACTTTCCACTGCAGGATCACAGATCTTCACTGTAAACTGCTTGGGTGTTATAGGTCAAATAATTTACTTCCCCTGCCCCCTTACCAACCAAACCCTTTCCATTCAGACTTGCATTTGGTTTGAATGTACAGAATCCACAGGAAGATTTGGAAAATACAGTCGTGCATTGGTGTCCACAGGGCATTGGTTCCAGAAACCGCCCCCCACAGATACCAAACTTCACAGATGCTCAAGTCCCTTACATAAAATGGTATAGTATTTGCATATAATCTACACACATCCTCCAATACACTTTAAATCATCTTCAGATTACTTGTAACGTCAAATTCAATTTTTGCTTTATGGGACTTTCTAGAAATGTTTTTTTAGCATTTTCAATCCGTATTTGTTGAATCTATGGATGCAGAACCCGCAGATACGGAGGGCTGACTGTACTTGTATACACGCAACCCAGTTTTCATATACGAGTCCGGTTCCAGGTGTAGCTCAGCTCTTGGCTGTGGCCATTCCAGAGAACACTCTTGCCCCCAGTGGGTCCACACTGCTTGCTATCAGCTAAGAAGCATACAGTGCTATTTCTCAATCCGTGGTCTCTTAACAGAGCTGGAAATCCGCTTGGTCTCCCCCTTCCCGTTCAGACATCTGCCAAGTCTCCTATCCGCCCAGGAAGGGGTCCCCAGCCTTGCCTTGGCCAAGTGCCACAAGCAACGTCGATATTTATGCAGACTCAAGCAGCCTCCCGCCCCTCCCTTGTCCGTTCTCCCTTTTCTTTGGTCCTCATTAATACAACTCTTTTCATCATTTCAGGGTTAGTCTGTCTTAAAGCTTTCTGTCATCTCCTGTAGGCGCTATCAATTATGAAATAGTCCAGCTTAATGATAAAGTCATTCTTTTTTTTTCATTCATTAAAAACTATTTACTGAGTGTATACTGTGAGCCAAACCCTATGATAGATGCCGTGGGTGCAATAATGAACAGCACAACGTCATCTGTACAAGCTGACCAGCTATGTGCTTATTTTTCCCTGAGTGTGATAGGAGATTCAACTCTCCAGATGGTCACCAAGCTGCTTTATACCACAGTGACGCCCCTTCTCCACATTTCTCTTTTCTCTCATCAATGCCTTTAGTCTGGGAAACTGATTCTAGTGAGCCTGCACCCAGCAGGTGCGTTTCTGCAGGCCAGCTGTAGCAAATCTTGGTCAGTAGAGAGAACTAATGCTGATTCTGGAGAGAAAAGACCCAGGCCTGGTGTCAGTGGTCTATTGAGCCAGTGTGGTATTTACGCCCAGAAAGTTCTGAAGGGTAGATAGAAAGATGTACTTTGAAATGACTATTTCCAACACGAGGTCGCCTGGCACACCCTGCCCCCCATCACCAAAGTCAAGCATGGCTGTGCTGTGCTCACCACTTGCAGGGAATCAGAGATTTAATTTCAGTTTCACCTCCAAGCCTTTGCCTGTTTCTAATGTCTTATGATATAGGGACAAGTCCTCCCGTGAAATGCCATGTTTTCTCTCCAAGTATTCATCTCATTAATGATCGTGCTGCGTTACTCTGTTTTCCCTGTACTATTCTGTAGATCATTTTTGCTATGTAGATACAAACTCTTTGATATTATAATTGTGAAGTACATATGAAGACAAATGCATAGGGCATAATAAGAATGGATTGCCAATAAAAGCTGAAAAACAATGAACCAGTTTTAAAAGTGACCCCTTATCCAGAGCACTGTCACTTTGAATGCTCTGTGGAGGCCCTTGGATGGAAGAAGCTTACTTTTAGTCTAATGTTGATAGAGGTTTGACTTTGGTAGCATCTTAATTATCTGATAAAAGCTAGAACCCTGTGCCTTGCTTACCTCTAATGTCTAATGCCTTCTACTGCCATTAAAATTATTGCCACGGCTCCAGAGAGAGAAACAAGAGATAGCGGCATGGATTTCCAAGATGTGAATTAGAATTTAAAGAGTCACTTGGTTTTGTTTAAACAAATTACAAAAATAATGGGTTGCCCTTAAAAGGTCTGTTTCATGTATTGCTATCCTTCACTTGTGACACCCCTGGCAGTGCTATTCCCAATATTGTATCTCCCGTTAGTTGCTAGGGAGAATAGTGATTTCTGGGGGTCTCATCTGTGTTTTTGTCACTTTGCCTCTGATTCTGAGGAGCCGAGAGAGGATGTTCAGTGTCACACCTGGAGGTGCGCAGAAGAATAGAGTGGTTGACTGGTTGACGTAAATTCAAAAACTCTGAATTCACAGAGGGCTGGGAAAATATAGAATGGGGCCAGAAATTGAGATGGGGTCCCTTAGAGGCCAATGAGTATTCCTAGAATATGCAGGAAGCAAGACGAGCAGACACAGACCTCTGCCAGGTCAGGGTCAATCACATAACAGGAGAGCATGATGTAGACTGGCCCATTAGCTGTGTGACCTTCCCAGGTCACTTGACCTCTCTGGACATTCATGTCTCTGCTACAAAATGAGGAGGCTGGACTGGGTGTTCTCTGAGGTTGCTGAGCCTTTAATATTTCATGAGGCTCTGGGGGCTGGAAGTTCACAGCCATGCGTCCAAGCAGAGCCAAGCGGGAGGCTGAATTCTGAAAACGTCCCCTCTCAAAGAGAGAACGTGCCTGCGGAAAAGTATTTCAGCTGACCCAATTCCCACACTAAGGCAATAAGGCCCGGTCCCATATGGCTAATTCCTCCCCAAACTGTGTGTTTGCCATCACGCAGACCTACCCTGAAAATAAAGTGTCTAGGCGAGTTTCAGAACCCAAATGGAGCAGAATGCAAATGAGCAAGATAATGGTGAAAAGTACATTTACTTTGAAAATTCTTTCAGATGCAGTCTTCAGCGGCAGAAGCACCGCGAGTGTTGATTTTTAAACTGCGCCACTTCGCGATTCAAGCATGTAATTTTTACCTTGGATAAGAGATGCCGTTTATTGAACGCCTTCCTCCACTCCTTTTTTTTAACTTTTTTTTTTTGCTTTGGCAAGTACCTAGTCTTGTTTGCAAGCACGGTTGGAGATCTGAGATACAGGATTTTCTGTTGGGTTGCAAAGGAAAGGACTTTGACCCCACTGTAAACCATGACCTAGGTCCCCGGAGGTTAGGAGAGTTCCTGAAGACCCTGTAGCTACTTCGTCTCTGACTCCTATCTGTTTTATGCCAGCTGGGAATAAGAAAGCGAGAATGAAACCAAGGCCAGAGGGTTGCATTTGAGTAACAGTTGGGCGGGTACCTTGTATTACCTTGGTACCTGAAGTATACACAGCACAGCGAGATGCGAAGCTGTGGACATTATTGGGTTAATCTTGATGGTGCAGACCCCCAGGCTGGAGAGATGGGATTCCTTAGGGGAATTTTTTGGGAGCAGAGAGAATGAGAGGTGATCTTGGTGTCCTAATCTATGGCCTTGCTGATTGGATTAACCTTCTAATTTCCAATCTTGGCATCCTTTAATACTAGGTAAAGAGTTACTGTTTCTTTGCTTGAAAAAGCATCTGTCCTGCACACAGGTAGTGGAGTCAGGCCAGACAGATGCCTGGATTCCTCCTGTCCGGGAGGTCGCTGGTCCCTGAGTACTTGGAGGTGTCCCAAAGGCCTTTGTGCCAGCTGTGAGTCACTCCTCTCCTTAGCTTTTTTTCTTTTTTTTTTTTTTTTTTTTTGCGGTACGCGGGCATCTCACCGCTGTGGCCTCTCCCACTGCGGAGCACAGGCTCCGGACGCGCAGGCTCAGCAGCCATGGCTCACGGGCCCAGCCGCTCCGCAGCATGTGGGATCTTCCCGGACCGGGACACGCACCCACGTCCCCTGCATCAGCAGGTGGACTCTCAACCACTGCACCATGAGGGAAGCCCATCTCTTAGCTTTTAATGCGTTGAAAAATAATTTTCCACGGGCCAGTAATTGTATAAAAATTGCTTTTTCTTTAAACAAGGATTATGCTTGAACATTTTGAGCCAGAAGAAAAATGTACAGAGGGAATCATTAATTTTGAATAAAAACACTTACTTTCCCATAGCCAACAAGGGAGTGAGATGTGAAATTGGTGTTTTCTCCAAGCAGCCCAGCACTGCTCCCCAGTCTGTTTGCTTGATCTATTATCCAGTCACCTGCAAAGTTGAATGTCTTGTTTGGCCTGAATCTGACTTTTATTCTTTTCCCTCTACCTATTTTTTAAGGACTGTGTTATATGCATACCTCAGACTTCATTTGCATCCCATTAAAGTAAAACATTTTAAAGTTCTTCACAGCAGAAGTAAATCTGACAGACTTTATGAAGCTATTATACCTGCAGGTATTTTATACTTTTAAAACACATTCTTGTCAAGCTATCTTAATTATATTATTATATGTACTTTTGAACTTGTATCCGCTATTCCATGATATATTACACTTTTGACAGAGCCCTCTGGAAAAGCTACAATTTCTATCAAAGTTCTTTGGCTGCACAAAGGTGTATCTGTTGTGGGCTCTGGAGGTATTTGTTCATCTACACACTGGAATGTGTAACCATTGATGGAGCAGGCTGCTTTAGTTTTCCATCCAGGTGATGACACATGGCCAGTGGCTTTCAGGACCGGTGGCCAGAAAAGTAGCTGATCTACAGCCGCCTAATAACTCAGCTTCAGAAGTGAACACTGGCCATGCCCTGGAAGCCTTCCAGGCCTGCTCTTGGAGTTGGGCTGCCTTTCAAAAGACCACAGCTATCGTCGGGGCACTCTATGGCACACCAAGAACGCCGAGGGTTGATCAGTATCTTGTTCCTTTCTCATGTCTATACAACACCGTGTGGCCACACGGAGTAGGAAAGTGCCCCACTCACAGAGAAGATGAAAGCAGGGCTGGGCTGGGCTGGAGACAGAGAGAGCAAAGCTCGAGGCTCCGTAGAACTGTTTCAAAGGTAACACAGCCCGTGGTCCCTTTGAAGGGCCGCTGCGTCTTTGAGGTAGCCACTCTCTGCATTCAGTGCAAAGTGGGGGGCACTGTGGTCTGTCCCGGGCAGCCTGACCAGGTTGGGGGTTATCCTGAATTGGATGGACCATGCCTTCTCTTCTGCTTCTGATGGCAGGGCGTCCTCGTGGTGCGAGCTCTGTGAGAGCAGGCACAGGGATGGATGTTCTGTTGACCTGTGTCCCCAGCATCCTGCATGGGCCCTTGATGAAACGTGCTGAATGAGGGCTGAGATGGTTTCGGGTCCATGTGCACCAGGCTGTCTGCCTCTGCTGGGCTTGGGTTTTCCTTCCTTTTTACATTGACCTGCTTTCCGTATCCTCTGAGAGCTCCTCCCACACACTGCTGATCTGAGGGACACAAACTCGTTGTCATGGACGTGCTCAAGCAAATCCTGCAGAAGCGATTTCTGCTTCCAGGAAGAGGCTGGTGCAAATGACAAAAAGGCCCTTTTCCCCTACGTCTAGATTCTCTCATAGCGGGTCTACAGGGTAACTCAGCTCTCCTGACGAGAGGCCAGGAGAATGACAACAGCTTTATTCAGAAGCCGTATCATTCTCTTGCATAAAAGGTTTTATCCCCTTCTTTTTCACGGTCTGCTGATCCCTGTGAGGTGTATCCGTATCCGGCATTGTTGAAAGTGCAGAGAGGGTAGGTGACTTACGCAAAGTCACACAACATAATGTAGCATGGAATGCTCTATACAGACCAGCTTGCCTATCATTCATGCCATGAGTCTCCCCGTGATTGCCTTTGAGCTCAAAGGTGGCTCTGCATGTTCCCCTCCCACTCAGACCTAGAGGTCCTTTATCAACGGTGGAGGGAATCACTTGTTTGTGCTTCCTCTTCCTTCCCAAGAACACACAACCATAGTCTGGGCGTCAGAGCAGAAGGCCATGTGCTCAGCAGACCCTGGCCGGCAGGGCTCAGCTGTTTGAGGGATGGAGATTTCTTCTGAAGAGTCTATTTGGACTGTTTTAGGCATCATCTGTTGGCTTTACCAAAGGAGGCTCCACATATGCTCTTGATGTCTGCTCCTAGCTCCAGACCCCAGGCCAGGCCAGCTTCCAGGTTGACGGCAGACCTGCTTGTCTGGAGAAATGTGCTCCGTGCCTCTGTGCTCAAGTAGAATAGTTTGGGTCCAATCTTTCTGTGAGGCAAGAAAAAAATCCCATTGCCCAGTGCAGAAAACACACATCCCAGCTATCACCGTATATATCCTGTGGCCCGTGCAACACCCTGCTCCAAGCCCTCCTTTGTTCTCTGTACAGAGTCCCAAGGCCTCCACTGAGCACAGACCATGCACGGTGCACCCCTTCTCCCGTGCTCTCCGCTCTCCCTCCTGGCAGATGCAGGAGGTGGGCGCGCCCCAGGCCTCCTGGAGTTCATGCTCGCATTATCACTGCTGCCTTTGCAATGAGTGGAATTGGAAGAGAGGTTGAGGGAGCAACTGTTTATCCAGTTAGGGGCCTGCCAAGCCTGGCGTGATGAGGGTGTGGTGAAGCCAGGAGGACCTACAGTTGGAGGGGTTGGCATGGGCCAGACCAGGAAGCTGCGTTCTAGTGAGATGTTTGACTCTCACAAGGTGGTACTGGATTTTTGGTGACGGACCCGCCTTCTGGGGGACTTGCATCTTTAGGGGCAGGGACGGAAGCCTCAGGGGGAGGGCTCCAGTTCTGCTTTAGCGCTTTAGCTCTGACCCAGCAGTGGTGAGCCATGTCTGAGCGACGATCCACTTGGCTGGATGGGACCTCCAGGCGGCCTCGGCCCCTGGAAGCCAGGCTGGTTCCGTTGTCACCTTTGATAATTATATCCTAAGCAGTAGTCAGCCATCTAATGGATCAACTGTCGAGTATATGGCACAGGCAGTCCTGGCATCTCAAGGAGGGTGTGCGGAGTGGGCCATGCTGCTGAGGAAAGGAGGAAGATGCACTCTGCTGCCCTGGCAGAGTATGAGGCTGGGCCAGAGAGGGTGCGGCCTTGGCCTTGGACTGAGAAGAGCCCCGCCCCAGGACAGGGATCGCCTGGGCCACACACTCGCCAGCACTCACCCCTGCTCATTAATCACGGTGTTCTCAGGCCCCAGTTTCAGAGGAGGTGTTCGTCTACACGTGGACCAGGTGAGCTTTACTGAAGGTAGCACTGTTTAGGGACATTTGAAGCTGATTGAGGAAAGGGTCCCGGTGATGCCATTTGAAAGGCCACTCACGGTTTGTACAACAGGATAAATAAAATAATGGACTGATTACAAGGCACTTGTGAACACTGCGGCTTCGGGAACTGAACTTTTATCACTTTAGAAGCCAGAGAAAGACATAGGGATTAGGTTGCTTTTGGACAGAGGGGTATTTTTTTCTGTTAACACAATCCAATTTAAAGACCATTCATGGGGCACCCACTCTATGAGCGGGATTTACAGTAAGCACTCAACGTGGCACAGCCCCTGCTTTAAGGACGTTACAATCCTAGTTTGGAGTGGGGTAAGGTCGGGGGCTGATAAATCAAACACCGGATGAGCACACCATGAGCGCGATGCTGTCAGCCTCCTGTGAACATGTACGACACTCAGAGCTGAAGGTTGACCTGATTTACGACACTTGAGCAGAACCCATCTGGACAACTCGGGGAATTGATCTATTAGCACATGTGCCTATCTCTACAACTAATAAAGACCCCACTGCCCTCCTTTGGGTTCTCCCAGAAGTAGACGCTCCAATTCGAGAGCAAGCAGTTCGTTTGGGACGTGATCCCTAGAAACACTGTAGGAGAAGGGGAGGAAGCCAGAGAAGGGAAGGCAGCCAACAAACAGTTCATTATGCAGAAGTCACCGTGGGGCAGCCAGAGCTCAGGCTGCCCAGACCAGGGCTCCGAACCAGCAGAGCCAAGGAGCAAGGAAGCAGGGCCTTTGACCCCCTGCTCCCATCTGCCATTGCTTGAGAACTGCTTCTGCCTGAAAAGACTCCCTCAGGCCGAGGGTTCCACCACAGACAGCCTCTGCATGTAGAGTTGAATGCTGCTGAGAAGATAGAGCAGGGCACCAGCCTCGTCAAAGACGATAATAAATAATGACCAGATGCTACATGTATATAGGACCTCCACTTCTGCACTATACTCCCAGACTTGGTCCCATTTTACCCCGTGACCAGCCCGTGAGCAAGGCTGAGCAAGCGCCATAGCTTAGCAGGCATCATGAAAAAGTCTAAGCAAAGCCCAACCCGACGCTCCAGAGATCGCTAAAGAGTGAAGGTGAGGAATCAGGGGCAATCTTTCTCACAAATGTGCCTCTCCCCCTCGCTCCACCTGCGGGCACATTGCCCATCCTCAAACCCCACTGGCCCCCTTTCTCCTGAAGCTCCCTCCAGCCACAATGGGGACCTACCTTGATCCTTTAATCCCCCTTTCCCACCGTGTACCACGCAATCAAGCAAGAACAAAAGGCTGCCTTTCTTAGCTCTCTGGTTGCCTCTTTTCAGGCTCAGCTTTGCCTCCTTTGTGGCAGGAAGGTTTTTGATTCCCTCCTGTCCCCCACATGCCTAGCATGTCATAGTGTGTGTTTAATAGACACCTGCTTGATGACCTTGAACTGGTCCAACATCAAACTTCCCTAAGGAGAACTGGCTATGCCATCCTACCTGTGCCCCACGGTCTGCCTTGAGCACTTTTCCATAATGAGAAAAGAGAGAAGTTTCCAAATCTGGAAGCTCTCTGGCCAATCAATAAAGGATCAAATTTATATTGAATGCCTCTTGCTTATCTGGCTCTGAGGTTAGGTACCGTAGGGGATACAGGTATATCCGGCATGAGGGGCCTCCTTAGGGAATCCACAGTTTTATTGCGGAACTAAACTAAAACCCAAAAATCAATCACCTCAGAAGTAATGCTGGACTGAGAGTCAGTAAAGGGAGTGATTAAAGGCTCATCAAAAAAAAAAAAAAAAAGGCAGAAAGTCTGGTTTTAGATTCTGGCCAACGTACTTACCTCCTAACGGAATGTAAATTTAAATAATTACCTCACAGGGGCTAAGCCTCCATTTTTGTCACCTGGAAATATTAACAGCATATCCCGATGAGGTTTGTGAGAGTGGAAAGAGGTATTGCGTGGAAACCACATGGTGCCCAAAAATCACTCAGTGAAATGTATTAGTATTATTATCGAACACCGGTATTATCTATTCTCTAATTCGAGTCACTGCTGACTCAAAGTGCTATGGAAGTTTGGGGAATTGAATAAGCAGAAAGGCTTAGTCATGGAAAGAGGGATGGATGAAGTGGGTGTTAGATTGGCCCTTGAGAGAGTTTAGAAATGGGAGGGAAGGGAGAGAGTCTTCCAGGCCAGGAGAACAGCTGGACGGGAAGTTGATGGCAAAGGTGTGCAGTGTGCAGGCATCTCGGGGCACCTGGCCCCAAGGGGGTAAATGGGAAGGCAGTCAGGCGTGCAGGTGCTGAAAGCTGGCATGCCTAGAGAGGAGTGATTCGATTTGCTTGGGGGAATGGCGTGATCGTGGTGGAGATTCAAGACAGTGATTCCTATGGGGTCGAGGATGGTCCTAAGCGCAAGAATCTGGGAACGAGGAGAACACGGGTTGTGGGGAGGGAGGCCCACCCTGCCTAGCCAGGTCAGGCAGAAGGGGAAGCAGAGTGTCCCTGCAAGACGCAAACTACTTCCCTCTCATTCTGTTTCTTCCTGAATGCCGGGCAATCTTTGGCTTCTCCATAGTGTTTAGACAAGAGTCTACCACCCTCCCCCAATCGCTCTCCTAGGAGCCCAATCAGATACACAACCGAAGCACGCATATTTCTCTTTCTTCTATTTTTGTGCTCCAAAGATGGCCTGACATTGGTAAATCACTGCAGCAGGCTTTAAATGATGTATGAAATGAAAAATGCCTTCCCTGTGTATTGGGAGGCTCCTGCCCAGCAATGGGTTGGCTCTGCTGGGCTGGCTACTGTATTATTCAGCTCAGAGGCAGCCAGAAACTCAGTGGAGGTGAGAAACTCAGGATCACAAAGGAAAACAAAGTTAAAAAAAAATTATTCTAAGGTAATAAAAATATCTACTGAAACATTTACATGCCTTTCTCCCTGTCTCTCGCCTTTTTTTTTTTTTTAATTTCTGCTAAAGCTTTTTGGATAGGAATACTTTTTCTCTGCTTCTTTATGCATTTTTCTCCCACCCAAGTGTCTGCTCTCATTCCTTAACTTCCCCAAAGACAGAAAAAAAACTTTGTTTCAGAGGCCTGCACAGTTGATGGCATTTCTGGTCCTTTTCTCAGGGACCATTTTTAGTTTGACTTTGCTCCTGTGAGTAGTTCAGGACGGCCAAGTCGAGAGGGACTTCCTCATGGCCCAGGTAGACTCCCACCCCATGCAGTGTGGCCCTGCAAGGGGTACAGGATGGTCGTTGCTGCAGCAGCCTGGGTCTGCTTTAAAAAGCCTCGGAGGAAACTGTCCACCTGACCTCTACCCCAGGATCTGCTGAGCCCAGGCTAAACGCATCCGTGATCCACTCTGTGAACTCCATCAGTGCAGAGAGCACCAGGCAGCCTCGACTCAGAGCAGCCGCCTCGTGCCTTTCAGACAGAGCTACAAATAGACTGAGGGCCTCCTCAGTCTGCAGGGAGAGCGGGCTTGATCAATTGGCTTTTAGCCGATGAAATACTTATTGACGGACTTCTAATCTTGGCGCAGAACAGTCAAGAGGCATTTTAGCTATAGAGGGTAAATGGGATCATCTCAGGATAAATTTAGCAACGTGGCCTGGGGGCAGAAGAGAAAGAGGCTTTGGGATCCAGGAAACACGAAGTTAGAGCCTCTCTGCGCCTGGAGGCAAGTCGGGTGAGTCCGTCTGCCTTGTCGGAGGGGCCCTAGGTGTGTGTGCTGGGGTTGTGCACAGGTGCTTGCAAGGAGGGGCGAGGAGGAGCTCCATGCTGGGCGCTGGGCGTGGAAACACGAACGTGACACGCACACTGTCTGTGCCTACGTGCAGGAAAACACATAAGGGAGTAGAAGACTGTGGAAGAGCAGCGAACGTGCGCATGCGCGGGACAGAGGCAGGGCCTGGAGGGCTCGGAGCATGCGCCCTGCGGCCGCGCAGCCCGGACTGGCACCCTGGCTCCACCAGCTTCAGGGGCACGCAGTGGGGCAACACATCTCCCCACTGTCCCTGGGTCTCCTCCACCGTAAAAGGAGGATAAATCGACACCAACTCAAGGCTTATGGTGAGGGACAAATACATGTAAGGCACGTACTTCAACGAAGTGTATGTCACTATTTCTTATGGGGAGAAGAGCAAACCAGGGACACCCGATCTGGGGAGGACCCGGAGTCTGAGACCAGTTCACACAAAGTCAGCTCGAGTCTTATATTTGCTTCTGAAAGGAGAGGGGCCACGGACGGTCATCCCTTGGTATCCGTGGGGAATCGGTGCCAAGACCCTCACGGATATCGAGATCCACCGATGCTCAAGTCCCTTATATGAAATGGGTTCTGCATCTGCGGATGCAGAGGGACCACTGTGCTTTCCCAAGTAATAAGAATTGTAGAACTCTGCCGCTGCTCTCACCTCCACCATGTGGCCATCACGTGTCACCATGTCAAGGCAGATGTCCTACAAGGCACATGACCCTCCTACTCCCACTCCTGTTTTTCTCCAGATTTCACAGGGGGGAAGGGGAGGGGTGATGCTCCAATATCAGCATCCTTAGGCTCATTCTGGAAGCCATTGTCCTGTCTTGCAGGAGACAGAGATTCTGGGGTGGAGTGGAAGACTGAGTTTGAACTGGGTGTTACTAGTTTCTTAGTGGGCCTGGGTTTCCTCATCCATAAAATGGAAATAATAACTCCAACTTCTTGACTTCACAAGAGACACAGAGAAGGAAAAGGCTTTTAAAAACTGTAGTGTGTTCTATACTTTGCAATACACGTTATCTGTCCAGACCCTCTCTTCAGCCAAGTGTTGAGCTTCCGGCAGGATGCACAGGGAGGAAGGAGGGGGAAGAAAGTTAATACCCGCTTCACCACCTATGTCATGCGAGCCAACCCGGCCGTCAGTGGGTTAACACATGGTGCAGCCAGGTAGCAGCAGTCCCCGCAGGACTTGTTCCTGGCCACCTGGCTCCAGGAGAGCTTTGGCAACCAGTTGAGACCTGTAGCCCCCTTTACTGTGTGAGCTTTGGCATAGGAGGGAGGTAGGTGGAGGAATAGCAGCTACTGGGGGTTCTGAAAAGCCCAGAAAACCTCCCCTGCAAATCCAGCTTCATGTGACTTCGAAGACCTCAGCTTCACTGACTCAGTTCCTCTTCTCCCTGCAACTGTGTGCGCATGCAAGCACGCACGCACAAATGCACACGCATTCCCCCTTCCATTCAAATATCCGGAACCCTGATTGGGCTGAGCTGTCTTCCTGGGCAGCTGAGAAGAGAAGGCTGGACCCCAGCGCAGAACAGCAGCTGAGCAGTCCTTGGTCGTTTCCCCCAGGTAGCACATTCCAAACCAGCAGCCCAGATGCTGCAGAAACACCTCCGTACTTTCTTCCACACCTCCGTGTAGGGGAAGAAGGCATCGAGGCCATGGCAGTCAGGCAACAGCAGGAGCTGCTGACAGCCTTTCAGACAGAAGGGAGCATACAGGAAAGGAGGAGGCCAGTCCCTAACCATCACACTTCCTACGCCTGGAATTAACGCCTTGTCGCTCACAGCTCTGGTCTCCCAATGCTGGCTGTCATGGCCATGGAGCAGGTGTGATGTCCAGGAACGCCGTGGTCAGGGAGCCACAGCAAGAAACTGCCAGAGACATCCCACTCTGTCTGCTTCTTGAGTGCCTGGCAGTGTAGGTTCAGCCTCAAGGGTCTGCACCGTCAGAGGCATCACTCTCTGGCGGGTTGATTTCTCTGTGCCTTCTCCATTTCTCAGAATTACAGAATGCAGAGCTGGAAGGGACCTTGGTGTTACCGATAAAATAACATCCAGTGGGGTTAGAGTAGATGGTAGGAGTAGAGGCTAGTAACTGGAGACCAGAAGCCAGTGCCTGCCTCCTGGTGCAATGCTCTTTCTGTTGCCTCAGCATCGAGAGACCGAGTCTCCTCATTCATCAGGGCTGCTCACTGCCAACGAGGGACAGAGGCTTGAGGCCCCCTTCCAAGCCCACTGCCCATGTGTCCATGTCCATTAAGCCAGCACACCTGGTGTCTGCTCAGATAGATTCAGGTTTTCCCAGATCCCAGGAGGAATGGAGATTTTGTCAATACCCACAGCAGAGGCGCTGGCTTGGTTTCCAGTAAGAGTCAGTGAAGCTGGGAAAATTACTCATTACAGTTTTATTGATATTCACTTCACTCTGCAAATGACGTGGGATGGTTCTGATGGGATGTCTTAATGGGATTGGCTGAGTATCCATTTGGGTGGATGTGGGTTAATGGGGCTGAATAGACTAAAGCGTTCAATTGCATCGGCCCTATTCCCCAGGCATCTCCTCCACCATCAGGAGCAAAACGACGGGACAGTGCCCAGCGTGATGCTTGGGGGAAGCACTGCTGCTCAGGAAATCCTCAGATGTCTCTTCCTCTCTCTTCTTCCATCACCTGAGTAGCATCCAACCTCTTTACTTGGTTGTGGCTTTGTTCATCAGGGCTGCTCACTGCCAAGAAGGGCAGGGGCTGGAGAGGCCCCTCTCCAAGGCTGATGCCCGCCTGCCCAGGTGGCCACCTGCATATTAAACTGGTTCTGATACTAATGGTTTAAAAGCAGGTGACTGGAGCTTCATCTTCTGCAGAAAGATTTCTTATCACCTGGTACAATCCAGTGCACCCAGACATCTGTGACAGCCTACTGGATGAACATGTCCCGTGGACTAACCCCAGCCCATCCCTACTCCAAATCTAGGAGGCAGAGAAGTAATGACTAAACAGTTAAATATGGATTCTCTTTGACTGCCAGACAAAACTCTAATACACCAACATAATTAAGTTCGGAGCTGCATTTGGGTAGCCTTCCGTAATTTCTGTGTATGTAATTTCCATGTATCATTCCATTTGATTCTCACCGATATCCTGTGAAATAAGTGGGGTTAGAGACATCTTGTGAATTTCCTATGTTGGTTGTTTGCCCGTTTACAGGCTCAGATACATTCCCCATCCTTCTGCAAAATATACCTCCCAGACTTCCTTCCAACTGGCATCTGTGTAGGTTTAGCCAACGGAGCCTCTGTCAAGGGATTAGCGGGTAGAGAAGAGGTGAAGCCAGTATATTTCACTCCTTCCATCCTGGTTTGGGTGGCCTGTAGTTTTGTCTCTTTGGTGGTCTAGTTCCCACTGGGTGGCCCTATGCCTCCAGCTTTGGCCTGGCTGCCACCTGCTGCTAGCCTTTGGGCGTCCTCACCCTCCCCTTTTAGACTACCTGGTATGGGCTCTGTCCACCTGGCTGCAGCCTGACCAGTACATTACCAGAAATGATGAAACCAAGCCCAGGGCAACATAGCTACCATGTACCGTGTCGTTATTGCAAAACAAGTCCTCATACTTCCAGAACACACCCTTTCCCAACCCATGTGAGGGCAAAGAAAAGGGGTCAATTTAATAGCAGTTAATACAACTCAAAGTAATACAACTCTAGGGAACCCAGAGGGGAAAGCACAGACGTAAGCAGGGGAGCACAGAGGAGAGGGAGTTTATCTGCAGTTGGGGCATCAGTAAAGGCTTTGTGGATGAAATGACATTTGATTTGTGTGGGATATGATTGTGCTGAAATTTGGTGTGAAAGAAGGAGATACTGTTTCCCACACTGCAGAGAAGGGTCAAGTGTGGGACACCCGACTTTCAAAGTGCCCACGGCTGCTGCCCTGCATTTGTCCCTGTGCCCCCCTCCCCATGACTACCAAGATTGTCAACCTCCTCTCGCTGGTCTGCCTGTCCATTCTCCACCCTCTGTTAGGAAGTGTCTCTCTAAAAAGCACACATCCCACCAAGTCAGTCTTCTGTCTAGACACCTTTGATGACTCCCTGTTGCTGATGGGACTGGCCCAAGCCCGAAATCCAAGGCCACGTGGGGACCAATCACCAAGTCTCCAGTAGCCCATGTGCTTCTCTTGCTTTGCTCAAACTCTCCCCTCTGCCTGGAATGCCCTCCTTTTTGTTTTCATCCAGTAAATTCCTTCCCATCACGTAATGCTGTTAAAGGATGTGACTTCTGTAACTCTCCCTGGCACTTCTACCTGAAACACAAACACAGACAACCTTTTTGGTGCTCCCAGAACCCATTGCCCACACTTGTATTGAATTGTATCAAACTGTCATATCCTTATGCATTTACCAGTCAGTTCCCACACTAGGAGCTCATAGCTCGTCTTCTACGTCCCAGCACCACACACCCAGTAACTGGCACATAATAAATGCTCATTAAACATCTGTTGCACTGAAATGAATTCCATTGTTGTCCCTCCTCCTCATTTCCTTGTACTCCCTACTCCCCTCCTGAATTCCTCTACTTAGACTAGAGGTCAGAAGCATCTGTCCCCTTCCACACTGCGGTGGGCTCTCAGAGGCATCTGTGGGGCTGGGAGAGGAGAATGCTGAGTATCCCCTGACACTGACACAACTTCATTTGGGGTGTGCTTTTCACACAACAGTATGTTGATAGAGTTGAATACAGTTGGCAAGGTAAATAATAGAAGGGAAGAAGGAACTTAAGAAGAACATTAGAAAAAGAAAGATTTATTCTCAACTGAGATACAGAGAGATAAAAATGGAGCAAGGCAGGTATGCTGGGAAGAAGTGCTATGTTGAGGGAGAGAAATAGCCAGACTCAGGCTGACGCTGGTGCTGTGACTAGCAGTCTCCCCCACCCCGTGGCCTCTTGGTCTACCAGCCATCTTCTCCTCACTCTGGTTCACTCGCAAGTTGCCCTCTCTTCCAGGCAGCTGGGCTGACTACACCTTGGGAAGAAAGTTCTTTCCACAACTGTGCTCTTTCTCAGGGTTGGGTAGTGCTTTATCTCTAATGGCAATTAAATTCATGTATGGTTAGGCCAACGTTTTCAGTCATTTCCCTGTGTATGTGTATGTGTGTGTGTGGTTCTCCCATTAGATTATTAACAAACTCCCCAGCTGGAAGACCATTTCGAGACAGTCCCTTCCTTGTCCCTCTTGGCGTGGCTCCCTGCCTGTCCCTTGGACACTGCCCACTGTCGTCCAGTCCAACCGTCCCTCTGTGTACAGAGAAGTTATATATAGCACCACGGTTAGAAGCATAGACTCCGAAACCAGAGAGCCTGGCTCCCAATCCCAGCTCTGCTAAATGTGGCTCTGCAGCCTTTCGTGAATTTACGTCTGCTTCCTCATGAGTAAAAACAGGGATAAAGATAGGAGGTCCCTTCCTTCCCATCACATAATGCTGTTAAAGGATATGACTTCTGCAAAACTCAACACTTGTCCTTGCAGAACTTCCTTAAAATGTGTTTGTGCCCCAGCAGCTCATCATGTAAATTTGAGGGAAACCAGAATCCTTGTCCACAGCTTGAGTCCTCAGCGGCTGAGACCTCTGTTCTGAGATCTCAGGAGCCCCAGCCAGGAGCAGTGCAGCAGCCTTGTTTAAACCACACTTCCCTCCTAAATTCTTATCCCCAGCAAAAACCACAATCTCCCCTAGCAGCCCGGCATCCTACCTCTCCAGCTGTGCACCGGCTAGTGTGCAAGTCCTTCAACACAGCCAGCCCTGCCCCTCCTCCTTCTCCGCCCCGAAACTGAAAGACACACACACACACACACACACACACACACACACACACACACACAGCTGACCAACCTCCTAAGAGATCAAAGCCAAAATATGAGTCTGCCTTGTGGATGACAGACGAAGACTCACATTGGCTGTGTGTGTGTGTGTGTGTGTGTGTGTGTGTGTGTGTGAGAGAGAGAGAGAGAGAGGGAGGGAGAGAGAAGGAGAGAGAGAGGAGAGAGAGAGAGGGAGAGAACATGCTAACATGCTCTCAGGGGTCAGAACCTGGAGTTTAAACCCTTTTGCTGATGACAAACATGCCCAGTGGCAAGCAGTGTGCCCCCGGCCCCCCACACACACCCCGTTCTCGGCATTTATGGTGGGTCTCTAGTGTATTAAGAGAGAAATGCATCTGGCAGTCTAACATCCGCTGTTTAAGTCCTCTTGCTTTGTGGAATCAGACCCAGCAGCCCCTCATAGTGGCCAACTCTAGAGCATCCTTTGACAGGATATGGGGCATCCTTCAAGGTTAATGAGAGAAAAGCTCCTTTGGTCTATATCTGTGTATTTTGCTGCCATGACATGAGAGCTGAAATGGACCAAATTGCTTCCCAGCGTGAGCCCACAGTAATATTTCTCCAGCTTTGTACATGAGCCTCTTGGCCTGGTTGGCTGTGGTGGTTGGCAGGTAAGTTGTGCCCTGGCCAGGTGCCAGCGTGTTAGAGCTGTGTGTCTGTTGCTAGTTCATCTTCAGCACCAGCTCTGTACCCTTTGGCTGTCTGGAGCAGGGCTGGGGCACCCACAACGGATAATTTCCCCGAGGTATATTGTGGGGGGCTTCTCTGCCTCCCTCTGAGAGCCTTCCACTGCCTCCAGCCCCTGCCACCCTTCCGGGCACATCCCCTGCAGCTCTGGAGGACCAGGCTCACCCCTGCACCCCAGATGAGCAGGTCTGCCCAGAGACCATCCTCCCAACACATCTGCTGCCTCCTTGGGAATCAGGAGAGGAGTGTCTGCTCTGGGTTCTGGATATGCTGCTTATGAAAGGTGTGACCAAAGCGGAAATACCTGTGTCAGATCAGAGTCCCAGATGCAGTCTCTAAGTAAAGATTCCTGAACAAGTGCTCCCAGGAGAAACAGGCAGGAGAAAGGGCTGCAGATAGAGATGGAGAAGAAGCCAAGCAGGAGTGTGATTTTAGGCAGAGCCCCAGTCCCGCTAACCCTGCAGAAAAGCTCTGGAATGTAACTTACACCTTAGGGCGTACCTGACTCTCAGCAAGCACTCATCCTGCCACACCAGCCGCTGGCTAAGGGCCCCAAGGGGCATAAGCACTCTCAGGTGTCTCCCATTCTCTGAAGGTTTGGGTGAACAGTGAGGCCAAGTGTCTGCACCGCCCAAGGGCAGCGGTGTCCAGAGACCTGCGGGTGTGGGCCGGTAGGAGCAAAGCACGCAGGTGGGTAGGGACAGTATGTGGGACCAGCAGGAGGATGCAGGGGTCTGCGTGGACCACCAGTCGTACCCGTTGCAACCGCAAACCCACTGAGTTTCATGGCCCTCGGTGTAAATGGAGGATACAGATAGGTATGCCATAAAGTTGATGTGAGATCCAAAGGCCGTCACACATGCATAAATGTCAGCGCCCTTTTTTCCCGTTCACCTGTCAGGTTTCCCGCCTCCTGTTGACAGTTGCACTCACTTAAGAAGCTGAATGCTCATGATATAATGTTAAGTGGGAAAAAATTCAGGCTGTAGGGCTGTGTCCGTGGCATACTCGCCATCGTATAAAATTCTTAAATATATATATATATATATATATGAACATATATAAAATTTTATTGGAAAATACTCAACATGCTAATGGTGATTATCACTGGGTATTGAAACTATGAGTTGTTATTTTGTCTTTATACTTTCCTGATTTTTCTACCGTAAGCAAATGTTATTTTTATTTTAAAAGATCACTTTAAAACACCAAGGCTTAGAAAGGTCAAGCAGTTTAAATACTGTGAGAAAAACTTAAAGACCATCTTGTCTTCACCTGTTCCCACCTCCTACGTTTAGATGCAGAGGCAAAGTCGTGTGGTTGGGAGATTTTATCTTTGGTTCTTAATCCCCATCCTAGCTATGCATTTGCATTTCAAGGGAGATCTTGGTGGATACTGCGGCTTAAATAAGATTAAACGGGCTTCTTTACTGTGGAATTTTCCAGAGCCTTCAATGTATTAAGGTGCATCCTGACTCTGGAGATAAGTAGCCTACGAAGTGTTCTCGCACATTACCCAGCGCTAGGACCCTTTCCTCAAGGATCATTTGAGGCACTTTCAGCCCAGGACCAACTTCGGGAAACACCAGGCTTAAGGCAAAGAGAAGGAGAGCTCTCGGGGCAGATGTTTTAGGGGCAGGCACATCTCCCCAAATCTCCTGCTGGCTCCACAGCTCCTGCCTCCACCCACAGCCTGGACCGGGTTCGGGAGAGTCCAGATCCTGAGAAGACCTGATGAGTGAGGCACGAGTGCCAGCAAAGGTGGTGAGAGGGAGGAGGAAAACGTGATCCGTCGCCCCCAGTTGTGTCTGGTCATGTCATGTCTGGCTAGACCTTACCCAGAGGTGGCCAGAGGAACCTTGGGGGTTGAGCCCCCCAGAACGGGAAAGGCTGGTGACTGGACCAGTGGGAGAGCATGACCCACTGGGCGGCCAGAGCCTCGGCTTTCACAAACTGTGGACATCATGCTGCTTGCTAGAAAGCAGGTCTGGGTGGCGAAATGGCAAATTTGTAAAATAAGGTCAGGGGGCCACCCCAAGATCAATGTCTCTGAAAGCCAATATAACACGGCGATGATGCGCCCAAGCTCCTTAACCCAACTCCCCTGCGATGAGTCCTCTTCCATCGTGCTCTGGACCCTCAGGCTGGGGCTGAACTTCTCTGCCTCTGATCCATCCTCTGTAACATGGGCATTACGTGAAGACAAGGATGACTCTACATCTGTAAAAGATTATTTTAATGAGGACTGTGGCTAGTTATTCCATGCGGACAGAAAGAGAGGTTGAAATGACTGCAGGAAAAAAATTGGAACCTTGTGCGTTGCTGGTGGGAATGAAAAATGGTCCAGCCACTGTGTAGAACAGTGTGGTGGTTCCTCAGAAAATGAAACAGAATTGCCGTATGATCCAACAATCCTGCTTCTGGGTATACACACAAAAGAACTGAAAGCAGGGACTCAAACAGCTCTTTGCACATTATTTACAAGAAGCAAGAGGTGGAAGAACCCAAGTGTTCATCGGTGGATGAATGGATAAACAAAATGTAATATAGCCATACAATGGAATATTATTCAGCCTTAAAAAGAGAGAAAATTCTGATACATGCTGTAACATGGATAAACTTTGAAGAGATTACGTTAAGTGAAATAAGCCAGACACAAAAGGACAAACACTGTATGATTCCACTTATCCTTTATAGAGACAGGAAGATTGGTGGTTGCCAGTGGAGGGAGGTGGGGGAACGGATAATGCGGAGTTAGTATTTAATGGGTATAGAATATCAGTTTGGGATGACGAAAAAGTTCTGGTTACAGATGGTGATTATGTTTGCATAACAGTGTGAATGTACTTAAGGCCACTCAACTATACACTTAAAAATAGTAAAATTTTATGTTATATATATTTACAAAATAAAAAAAGAAGTCTCAACATTAAAGAGAAAAATAGAATCTAAAAAATAATGTCAACCCCATGGGGAGTTGGGGCCATAGGTCAGAAGGAGTTTTTCCTGAAACTGGAGGCCCCCTGTCCTTCAGGGCTTTCCAAGTGGACTTGGGTGAGATAATTCCTGTACCTTGGTTGTTGATCCAAGTGTTGAACTAATTGACCTTGGCGATCAAGCACCATGAATTTTCCACCCCACCATGAATATCATTAAGACTGAGAAATATATTGTTAAATCTCTGACATTTAAAGTCCCTGTCATATATCTAGAATGAAACATAGAATCAAGTGTTCTGCAAAATAGGTCCAGAGATCTTGCAAGGAGGTCAAGAGAGTGTTTTTCTAAGTGCGTGTAAAAAATAATTTTGACAATTTTTACAGGATTGGTACAATGCCATGAGAAGCATATGCATGGTGGCAAAAACTTGGAGGGAGTCTGCTTAAATGTGAAGCACTCTCTGAGGCCGGCAGAACTAGGGGGTGGATTTTTTCATGTTTTAATTTCTTTTGTGTTATCAAATATTGTTTTAATAATTAATAAAATGGACAAAATGATAAAAGTAACATTTGAGAAACTAAATGCATGAAAAGCATATGAAGACTGACATCCCTTCTTTTACTCATTTAAAAACCCAGGGCTTCCCTGGTAGCACAGTGGTTGAAAGTCCTCCTGCCGATGCAGGGGACACGGGTTCGTGCCCCGGTCAGGGAGGATCCCACATGCCGCGAAGCGGCTGGGCCCGTGAGCCATGGCTGCTGAGCCTGCGCATCCGGAGCCTGTGCTCCGCAACGGGAGAGGCCACAATGGTGAGAGGCCCGCGTACTGCAAAGAAAAAAAAAAATACCAGATATGGGAAGTGGGATGAGCAGAATATCCTGCTTAATATAAATGAAAACAGCTCCTCATATTAAAAACTCAAACTACAGCCACAGGATAACTCCACGAGATGGCGTTCACAGAATCGATAAAACTCCAGTTTGTTTGGAAAGTCAGGTTGCCTATATGCCAAAATACATATTTTGCAAATTGCTTAATTTACATTTGAAAAGACCCAACCTTAATTCTTCAAGAAACTGAATAGAAGGACTGAGAGAAAGGAAAGGAAAAAAAACCCCAAAACACAGCCATTTAAGCATCTTTTTTGTCTCTGCAATATACATAACTTGATTGAAATTGATAGCATTTGGAAAAAGGAAAGATTTTTTTCCATTAAGAAAAAAAACAGCAACAACACAAAAAACTTGCCAGAGTTACATGAAACCTTTGTTGTCAGTGAGGTTTTACTGACTCCAGAATAGTGGTAACACACATTCTGACAGGGGTGCACAGCCTGCCATTGCTTTGCTGTGGTGGGACCTTAACCCTCATGCTTCCGTTTCCTTGAAAATTAATATAATAAAAGCACAGCAGATATTTTGAGCTCAGATACAGTACCTTGAATTTGAATTCACAAGGTGCTTTCTCTTCTGTCATCACATCACTGTGTCAGTGGTGCTCTCAACTCATCATATCGGAGCAGAGAAGGCATAGGCTTTCGAGTCCCAAAGCTGGGTGACCTTGCACAGACGACCTCTTATCTCAAGACTAGGTTTCCTGGTTGCAGTGAGAAGTGAGGAAATGTATACATGTGGTGTTTGGCACAGAGTAGGTGCTCAGGAGTTCACCCCTTTCCTGCCATGCACATAGAAGACAGATGGGCTTCAGGGAGAATAGATGATTGGTCTCAGGCTAGACAGCTAATAAATGGCAGAGTTGAGCCTGGAACCGTGATCTTCTAAGTTCCATCAGGCCCAGTGGCGTTCCACTGAGTTCCTCCCCTCCTTCTTGTCCAGAATTCCTGAAAGCTGTGCTTTATAAAAGAATGGCCGATGGAAAGTAGCTGGGTCGGGTGGGGTGGTGGAGAGGCCATGGCCCGCTTTATAGCTGCTCCTGTGTCCCCCGCCTAGTTGCTGGAACCACCTGCACGTGGGCACCTTCATGGCCCCAAGGGAGCTCAGAGGAACCATCCAGCTTTGCACTGTCCCATCAAAAATCAACAAATAAAGAGCTCGCCTCCCTGCCAGGATGTCTTAATCGCTCTCACTGGGGGCCTGAGTCCACCATTCACAGCCCGCAGGCCAGAAAAGAGAGAGAACCACAGCGGGAAGACAGGGTGGGTGCCCCGGAAAAAGGCACCTTGGGCTTGAGGGGGTTGAGTAGGCGGCTCCCCAGCCAGCAGGAAAGGACGATGGGTATGCTCTCTCTGGCTGAAACGAATGGTGTGGCTTGAGAACGGGGGGAAGGGAGCAGATATTACCCAGGGTGACTCTCAGGGCATCCCCCTTGGTAGTCCCAACAACTTATCAACCACACATACGTGTTTGTTTAGCACCAAAGCCATGTCACTGAGGAAGCTTCCGCGCAGCCAGGTAGAGAGGTGCCTCCCCCCGTGGATGCGTCACATGTGTCCCCCAAATGCCTGCCAGAGCCTACTGGTGTCCGTCAGTTTATAAGTCACGTTCTGCCCCCGGTCCAGGACTTTTCCCACTGTACCATCAGGATGTCACCTAGGGCAGCACAGCCCAATGACCCACACACTCAGGTTTCCAAAACACAGCCCTTTCATTCAGTACACACGCACTGGCTATCTGGTCCATGTGTAACTGGACACAGACAAAATGATTTGAGATCAAAGCCTTCTCTGTACAGAATCCTTCTCCTTCCTGACCCTCAGAGCTCCTACCAGAGAACCTAATGCCCTGGCACCTTCCACGTGGGCTGGAAGTCATCTGAACTCCAGCAGGTGGCGCTGCTCTGCGTTTGACTTGGTGTGCAGTGTCGATGAGGCTCAGGGCCTGTTCTACCCCCTTGTCTTGTGGTCTGACTGCCTCTGCGGCCTGGCTTTGGGTGTGGGGTCTCCTGGTGGACCAGGTGCAGTTTTCTCCCAATCACAACCCTCCGGGGTCCTGGTCTTTTAGCCTCACTCCCCTGCACAGTTGGGGCCCCTCACAGATTCCCAGACCCAACATGTCAATCGCTTGAGTCTGTCTTTTGAATTTGGTAATAAACCTTTGCCAAAGTACTGTTCTCTGGAGTCCTGGCGAAAATGTCCCTCTGTTGGCAGCAGAGGTGGTGACAGGGACCGTCTGCTCACTCCCACCCGCAGACCCTTATTAGTTTGTGAGGTTGGCTCATGGTCACCACGGAAGGGGCAGGGAGCCTGAGCCCAGAGCCATGAGGTCCAAGAGGAGGAGGGGTCCGGAGCCTCCATGGGGATGGGCCTGGGTTAGCTTTGCCTCCATCTTCCATCCTAAGGAGGCCTCCCCGTGGTCCTTTCCCCTCCAGAGGACAGGAGCAGAGCTGCAGAACCCCAGTGGTTTCCTCTCTATCTCTACTTCCTCCTCTGAAAAGTGGGAATAATAAAGTCCACCTGCCAGGGTGCTTGTGCCACTCAATGAGATAACGCAGGGGAAATCTCTCTAGAAAGTCCGAAGTGCCCGGCAGGCGGTGGCTGTGGGCGCTGGGCCTTCACTGTTTAACTCTGCCTCCTCTGCCCCAAGCCCAGGCCAGACAGACCTCAGGGGCCTCACCTTCCACTGGTGGCCCAGGAAAGAGGCCCTGCTGCGACCTGACAAAAACAGATAGTTTGTGATTACTATTCACCTCTTCTTTTAGAAAGCGCAATGAATAAAACATATGCAGTTCATGGACACTAAAGAGCCTTTTCATATCAATTTGGGCGGAGTTGTCAGCTTTGATTTATTAAGTAAAGTTCTGAAACAGGTTACTGATGGGCTGTCAGCCTCCTGGTAACGGATGGGCCTCAGCTGGCTGCGTGGTGACGGACTTGCGTCCTGCCCCTGCCACCTTCCAGAGAGGCAGCCCTTGAAGACGCAGCGCACGTGTGAAGGCAGCCTTGTGCTCTCTTGATGGATCTGCCCATTTTCCATCACCCCTGCCTTTGGTCTCTTTCTGTCTCTGCAGTTCTCCCCGCCCCATATTAGTTCTCCTCCCTCAGAGCCCTGTCCCCCACCCCACCCCTGTCGCCAAGTGCTTGTGACTGGAAAACATCGCTGGGTGTTTCAAGCCTGCCTCCTTCCACATCTGGTCAAGGTGTCCCATCGGTCAGGAGGGCCAGGGTGGCTGGGAAGACCCTCTAGGAGCAGGCTCGCCTGGAGACCCCCATTTCTTTGCCAGGCTCCATGGTCTCTTTCACAGTGGTCAGCACTCTGGTCCCTTGTTCATAGTACAAGCCACTAGGCTGTGTGATTCCTGAGTGGGGCTGAGGCTAGGCAATCCCACGCCGAATGCAGGAGGTGGGGCTGGGATCGCTCCTTCTTGTAGCCAAGGGTCGAGTGAATGACTCACCCACTCCAACCCCCACCATGAAATCTCTTTTTTTAATTTTTATTTTATATTGGACTATGGGAACTCTGCTCAATATTCTGTAATAACACAAATGGGAAAAGAATTTGAAAGAGAATAGCTATATGTATATGTATAACTGAATTACTATACTGTACACCTGAAACTAACATGAAATCTCTCTCTAACATGAAGTAAGCATTTCACCAGCACCTATATACTTGGAGATCTTCCCAATTCCCTTGACCTCCAGGCAAGAGCCGACACCCATTAAGCTGCTTCAGTGGGTTTTCTGTTAGTGTTTTTCCTTGGTTTTTGTCCTGCTCAGAGACCATATCTTGGTCACAGAGAGCTGTTCTGTGTTGCCCCTTGCTGCCCTGATGGTACAGGATGTTGTCCTAAAAGGCAGGAGAGAACGAGGATGTCACTCTACAGAAGTAGGGACCAGCCTCTCAGTTAGGCTTTGGATTGTGTATAGTGAGGCAGGGAGTCTGTGGCACAGTTCTTCAGAGTGCCAAGTAAATGCCTTGCTTTTGCAGAAAGGAAAGAAAAAAATCTGTGATGCTCGGTCTTTCTGAACTTGACCCATATTCTCTTCTGATTGGGAGGTCAGCTCTCAATCCAGCTGGAGGATGTCATACTGAGTCAAACTCATGGTCAGCCCACTGTCTGCCTGTGACAGGGGCCGATAGGACACTGGGCCTTTGACGGGTGGTAGTCCAGTCCACTTTCTGAGGATAAACACGGGTCCCCATCACCCATGCCTTGCCCTTCCCAGCCCCTTAACTGTGGCTCTGTCATCTCTGTGCCACCTCTTGGAATGTGTCCTTTAGCCTCATTGTATAAACCGTCACATGAGGGCCAGAGCCAGGTCTGACCATGAAGCTCTGTGGATTCCTCTGCCTCCAGAGGAGGGACCATCAGTCCCACCCTAGCACTGCGATCCCAGAATTAGATCCCAAAGGAAGGCAATCCATGAAAGACATCAGGGGACTCAGTCTGAAAAAGAAGAGGGTGGGCCCTAGTGTAATCATGGTCTTCCAGTGGATACGTGCTTATTACAAGAAGAAAAGGGCAAGATGTTGGCCTCTCCACCTGGAACAGAGTAGATGGAAAAGCATTTGTATCATGGAATCCTGAGAGATTTAGACTTGATACAGGGGCAGTTTTCTCATGACTAAGAGAGTTAGGTCCTAAACAAGTTCACAGTTCTTTAGCGGTTCAGACGCAGACAGCTGAGCAGAAGGAACCATGTGGCAAGGGGAAGACTCAGCACTACGAGTTGGATGTACCATCTCAGGCCGTGGACCTGTGTGCAGAGACTGACGTAGACAGGGCTCCACACGGCAGCCCCATCCAGCCGGGCTCAGTGATTCTTCTTCTTGCCACCTCCTCCCAGGAGTGCTCTATTCCTCCTCTGTCCCACCTCTTCACTGCTGCAGAGATCAGCAGAGCCTGGACACATCCAACCACTCCTCACCTGCCCCATCCTTCCTGGCCCGGAGCCCATCTGGGGACACAGGCTGAGGGGGAAAAGGGGGAGGAAGGCTTACTCCCTAGGACTGCCTCCTATTTCTCCTTGTTTCAACCCAAAGGCTCATTTTGACCATATATGTAGCTTTGTCTTCTCCTGCAGAACCTAGTTAGAAAAAAAGACAATTGTTGGGTAGGTGCACATAAGAGTAAGGATTGTTCACGATCCTTTCTAGCCAGCTGGGAGGGAATCAAAAAGACCACTGTCAACGATAATTAGAAAGCGTCCCTAGACACTGAGCATGGCTCTGAAGCACAAAGACGACGTTGCAGGGCACACAGGAATGAGTAAGTTTCAGGTTTATTGCTGCAATTAATTGAACTGTAATGGATATAACTCTCTTTCAATAAGCAAACACTTATCAAATACTCATGATCCTTGGTCCTGGGAATACAGATCAATAAGGTGGGACTTCGACCTTTGAGGGCCCAACTGTCTAGTGGGCCAGACTAACATGTAAGCAAATAATGAAGCCTAGTAATCTGATAAGTATTCCAGAGAGATCTACACAGTATGCTGTAGACACCAGAGGTGGGATTCCCTTTTTTTTTTTTTGCCATGTCACGCGGCTTGTGGGATCTTAGTTCCCCGACCAGGGATTGAACCCACGAATTCAGCAGTGAAAGTGCTGAGTCCTAAGCACTGGACAGCCAGGGAATTCCCAGGGATTCCCTTCAGAATGCCTCCTCCATTCCTGGCACTGTGCTGAATGCTGGGGATGATAAAGAAACAGATATAGGCCTTGCCCCTCGAGGAGGCTTACAGTCAGCTGAACACACCCCAATCTGCCCGGGCAGCTCAGACAGGGCTCCAGGAGAGAGAGGACCCAAGGCTTGGAGAAGGAGCTTCAGTTGTTCCACAGACACGCAGGGAACAAGGGCTCTCTAAACAGAAGAAACAGAAAGTACAAGAATGTAGAGATGCGAAAGCATGACCTACTTGGGGAAGTATGAAACACTTCTTTGCTTCTTCTGTTGTAACCCTAGCCCCAACTGTCCTTTCAACTCAGACCCGTGAGTAATGGGAAATAGGACTATGTCACTGAGATACAGTTTGAAAACATTAACTGAGATCCTTAGACTTGACCGCGGGCACTGGAACATTCTTGAAAATTTTGATTAGGATGAGTCCGTTCTCTTGTCCATGAGACTCCTACAGAAATCATACATAAACCAAAAGAAACTGGTCTGAATTTCAGTAAGTTCTAGAGCTGTGCTTTGCATGAATTGCCTCTTTCTGCTAATAGGAACGATAAAAATAATAACTCTCTCCTAGAACCCTGTCTCCAAAATGGCATGAAAAGGCAGTGATTACCAGCGTCAGTAGATACCCATATAATTTAATCCCCGTAGTGGATCTTATTTTTTAATGGATCAATCTCCCAGGGATTTCTCAATGTTCATGTCCCCAGTGAGAAGTCGATTTTATTGCTCTAGCCGTGTGTACTTTCCTTCCTGAAGTCAAGAATACAGAAAGCAATCTGTAAGGCACACAGCAGGAAGAGGATGTATCCTTGTCCACTTAAATATTCATGGTAGCTTGCATTTTGCTTCAAAAAGACCCTTGTTTATTTAGATAAGATTTAATTTATTCATAATTTACCTAAATTTGCAGGCGCATGCATGTACATTTTAGCGTGTAAGTAGCATAATACATAAAACATCACTGAAGCATGCAAATCGTACATTGACAGCAGCGGAGCCCGCCTGGATGTTTTAGGGAGATAACACGTTTCCACCAGAGCAAAGACCTGAGCACAATGGCCTGGGATTGTTTGCCTGTAATACGATGAGTCATCATTATCTTTTTACCCAAGGCACACTTCTCATTAAAAACTAAAATGTATGTGATATAAAGTGATGCCGAAGAACAGCTTTCAGAAACCAATGTTGTGCTTCCTCCTCTTCTCCCTCGTCCTTTATTGTTGTACAGCCGACCCCTTCTCTCCTCTCAGCCCGCAAACAAAATAAAACAACATATTTCAATGGCCTCTAAGTTCCCGGTTAATTAGTGACAACCTTACATTCCCATTCGTGTATTCGTTCATTCAAGTAATATCCATTGTCCACTTGTTGCATAGAAATACCATTCTCGGCTATTCCAGCAGCCTTGTAGAGCACCTGATCTGTCTTCTCCACAAGACAATGAGCTCTCTGAAGGCAGATGCTGTGTCTTGTCCTGAGACAGGCTGGGACCTGAGACCTGGGACCCTTTGCTGCAGTGCTTGCTCCTGGACAAACATCTCCTCAAGCAGCAAAATACAAAGAAACTCTAAGGGACTAAAAATAACTGCATGTGTGAGCAGTTGGGGCAAATTATGGACAACAAAATACAAAAAGACCAAAACATACCCAAAAAACCCAACTGCCACTTCTGAAGAGCCAGTAGCAAGAACAGGGTGTTGGGAACAAAAGCGGGGTACTGCGTGTGCCCCCTGCACTCAACACCACCAAAGGGGTGGGCAGACTACCTAAACCACCCCTCCAGGCTGACCCCTGGACCTGCCCTTACCCTCAACCCATGCAAGGAATCAGCTTGCCCCCACTCAGGGAGAGAGCAAAGGAACCTGTTGCTTGTTTTTGTTGGCCCCAATAAAGCCTTGCCTGAATTTCTTTTCTGGCCTCTTATCAATTTCTATTGGTTGGGGAAGGCCAAGAACCCTGGTCAGTATTCCGGTGCCCAGCCCTGACCCTGGCATATTGTAGCTGATGGATAAATGTTGTTAATGATCTGGACCATTGTTTTCAGCAGCATATGGGAATTCTTAGAAATAGAGAGAAAAAGGAACTTTTCATGAAAGTTTTTGCCATGAGAACTTTCTCGTGACTTGTCGCTGGTCATGAGTCTGACAAGTCCTTCATCCTGACTCTTACGAAAGAAGAAAATCCCAGTTCTCGCCCAGAGCTGGCAACAGTGTGCCTTCCCTTCTTGGTATGCAGGGTTTCTCCAGCCAGAGCACCGTTTTTAGGCTTTGGAGGAGGAATTGGAGAGACAGAATCTGAAGAGAGTGTAAGAAGATTTAAAGGAAGGGGATTTGTTTGGAGTCTTTGCTACCTAAAGGCATTAAAACTTTATAATGCCAAACAATCCCGTTTTTCTTTATTTATGGATCATATATTCCCCCCGTTATTACTGTCATATATTTTTCCAACCTGACAGCTGGTAACACCGAAAATTCACTGCTAGCAAAAAATGCCATTTACCACTCTCTCCAAGATAATAATTTTAGAATTAAAGGAAAAAATACATATACATGTCTATGCAAAAATACCCATATTTATTTTTAGCCCCTGAACTCATACTCCAGACTGAATATGGATTGGGGGTCTAGAATCACATTTTGATCAGAGTTCAGGGGGATTCTTTTAAAAACATAACCCTCGAACATCCTCTCTTACCTGTTAGCTATTAACTCGGGTAAGAAATATCAGAGCAGGTCATCCTGGTTTCCCCAGAGTTGGTGCAATTTAATTTCAATTTGTCAAACGTGGCACGATGGCAGAGATTTATTTTTCCTCTTGATTTATTAGAAATATTCTAAAAGGGGCAGTCTGTCACTCAGGTTATTTTAGCCAGTCCTCTTGTTGAAGTTTCTTTTCCTTTGGCTTACAATCCAAATCCGCAAGAAGGGGAAAAGCAACCCAAGAGATAAAAACCACAAGGGGGAAAAAGAAAGAAATCAATGTGTTTTAAACCTGATGACAGGATGGGTTGTTTAAATTGCTTCTGCACATTGATTTAAAGCACGCCCAGTAGAAACCTCGATTATGTTAACAATCTTTTCCCTTCATTTCAATCACTGTATTTGCTGTATCTGATTACCTTCGGAAAAATGATGTCCAAATATAATGTTGAATACGATTTTATTATTATTATTTGTTAGAATGATGGCAATGACTTAGACGTCTGGGGACAGGATTAGTAACATAAATAATGTGAACTCCAAATAGCCCAAGATACTGATAAATCAACTGCATGTTTAACTATAGGTTATGTCCTAGATGTATTTCTGAAAATGTCAGTTCTTTCAGGCTTCAGGAGTGCAGAGAGATAAGAGGTAATCCTGGCCATAGACTGCAAGTGGTGGGAAATGTCCTCCCATGTGAAATGAACAAAGCTTCCAGTGTGAGAGGCTGTGTTGTGTTTTGACAAAGTCACCTTTAATCTCAATAATTTGTCATTGAGATACCATTGCCAAGGCCGCCGACATCTTTTGTAAAAATACTTCTAGTTAGCCTACTTGTACTTCAGCTCAGAGGCAATGGAGCCGTTATTTCCCATGTTGCTTTGATATTTGCACACCAGTGTGACTCCCTGATGGTGGTTAGGATTGGAAATAATGGGAAGTGGTCTTTCCATTCTGTACCCATATCTTAGACAGATCTGGCTCCCGAGTAACTGTTGTGGAAATAACCCAATGATGAAGAATCCAACCGACCCATTCACTAGGTTTCTGTTTCTGCTCTGAGTCTAGCACCATCCTTATATATGAGGATTGTTGTTTTTCATTCAGGATTGTGAAAAGTTATCTGACCATATGTGAAAGTTTGCTTTTTTGCACACTGAACACGTGCTTTCACGTATGCTGTGTCCTTCAATCTCATGAAGCTGGTTAGATTTAACCCATTTCACCATTGAAGAGACTGAGTTTTAGCCAAAAATGTCACTCACCTAAGGTCACCCACTTGTTAAACGCTGAGATTAGATTTGAACCAAGTGTTGTTTTTTTTTTTTTACTCCAAACCTTCTATTCTCTTCTCTACACCACATTACCCTGAAGCTGTTGTTTTGTTCGACTCACCAAAAAATACCTACTGAATAGCTTCTATATGTCAGGCCACCCATGTTCGAGGCGCTGAGGATCAAAGCAAGTACCCACTGAGCCTACTCTTAGGGGCACAGTACAGAGATTAGTTTGCTGTGTGTTGGAAGAGCTATGCACAGGGTATCATGAGGGTGTATCCGAGGTCTCCATGTCCACCAGGCTCAGGGAGAACTTCCTGAAGGAGCAGACCCTGTGTCAAATCTTATGAGACACTTACATGATTCCTCCCTCTGGGCAGTGTCCACCTTGTGCACGTAACTAGGAGGTCTGTTGACCCGTTCTGCAATGAGGAGGTCAAGGACAAACCTATGAACGTTTTCTCTTCCCTACACAAGTCAGAGGAAGCCGACCTTCTTGCTAGCATGTTCTTTCAGGAGGTTAAAAAGGAAAAAGAAATAACTCTATCCTCTAGGCATCTCAGACAGGCATCTTTAACCAGTCAATACAGTAAACACTTTTTGAACTGTTTGGTTTAACTGAAGTTCAAGCAGCCTGTTCATCTTCCTTATAGCTGCTTGACTCAGATGCTTATCATATACCTTAGAATCCTGGTAGGGAGAACAAAGGCTATTTATCAAGGCTCTGCTGGAGTCAGGATTTATACCAGGCAAGAATCTTAAAGGTATCAGATTTAAAAGTGAGTCTATGGCACCTTTATTCTCTGCCTACCAAATTCCCATTCATTCTTGTGTGAGTTAGACCCACCCCCTTGTGTATAGTTAGAGAGAACAGCCCTCGCAAGAGACCACCTTACTTCTGACATCAGCTGGAAGTCCAGGAGGGTCCCCCAAACCCCCATCAGGTTTGATCATTTTCTAGAGTGACTTATCAAATGCACTAGAAGCTGTTATAGTCATAATTAAGGTTTTCTGCAGAAAAAGGATTAAAATCAGCCAAGGAGGGAAGACCTCAGGGCAGAATCTGGGCAAACACCAAATGCAGAGCTTCATTTGTCCTCTTCTTGTGGAGTCAAGATGGTCACTTTCCTGGTGTCCACATTTAACAACACACAGGGAGAATTGTCAACCAAGGATACTCACCTGAGCCTCAGTGTTCAGAGCTTTTACTGGGGTTCCATTGCTAAGGCATGATTGGTTGATGGACTGATCAATTGCTCTCAGGGTTGATCTCAGTCTCCAGGTCCATTGATGCCAGGCAACCCAAAGCCCCCAACCTAAATCACATGGTTAAATTGCATGGTGTGAACCAAAGCCCCCCAGACAAACAAAGGCACTAAAGACACTGGCCAAGACATTGACAACAGCCAGACCTCTCTGGGGGCAAAGTTAAGTAATTTACGGTCTCATTCTCAGTACCAGCTCAAAGATGCACTCCGCCGTGCAGAGTCTGCTTTCTCCCTCTGAGTCCCCGCAGCACTTTGTCCAGGTCTCTGTTTGCGCTGATTGCATTGTAAACTCCATGGAGCTGGAGACTGAATACTCGTTCTGCCTTCAACACCCAGCACCTATAGGGTCAAGCACGTAGTATGTGTTTAATAAATTTTAACTGGGTTGGATTTTTCTATTCGATGAAGAAACTCATCTTTAGATTTGTAAAGAGTTTGGATCTTACTAGCTGCTTTTCTTTTGTTTTTCTGGTGGACATTTATGGGTTTTAGGTGTAATTCTGCCCTTACACCCAAGTGCAGGACATCAGAAATATTTTTTAACTTTCTACCAGCCTGTAAAACCCTCGGCTGTATCTCAGTTTCCACTGATGGCTGCAGAATCTTCTTAAGCCGGAGCAAATGCCATACCCCTTCCTGGGCATGTCGATGACGTTTATAGGAGAAAATAACTTCCAAGCCCTGGGAAGTATAGAGTCCAAAGCAGCTATTCCTTGCTTTGTGTTATTTCTCCATTTGGTGACGTTATTAAAGATAAGTCTGCAGGAGAATTCAACCCACTGAGAATGAAGCACAGGACTTTGAGGAGAAAAACTCCACTATCTTAGGAACAGCACATTTCAAACAAAATATAAAAAGGAGAGAAGTGGCAGGGAAACCACTGAAAAATGCACAACTGGATGCACCTGGGTCTTTTTCCCCTGCTATCTGTTTGTTGTTGCATGTTTGTTGTCTTGTGGGTGGAGCTGCTGTTCTCTGAGCATGAAGAGTAGGCGGAACGCTCACAAAAAAATAGCAATGATTCGCTTGCACTGAGCTTATAATTATGTGCCAGCTGTGGAGTGTTCCTAGTGTGTCTGCAATGGTGGCGCCAACTAGGGGCCACTCTGCCACCTGTGCATGTGAGAGTGTTTCGTCAGTGCAAGACCGTGCAGCTTGCCATGCTCCCTGTTAGTGAGGATGGGCTGCAGGTCTGTGTCTGCTGAGACACCTGTCATGAGAATTCTCTTCTTTACAAATTGGGGAGATATTCAGTAATGGCATTCGGAGTGCCCCTGAGTGATCTGATTTCCAATTTTTTTCTCAATAGTGAGCTGCTGAGGTGATACACAGTGTCATTGGCTGTTCTCTCTCCTGCCAAGAGCCAGGGTCTGAGAGTGGAGTTTCTTGGGGCTTGTGAAAGGATGGGAAAGTCCACGTTGTATCTATGACTCAGGCTTTTCTCCTGGCCCCAAATCAGATTAGGTGTTAACTGTTACACTAATGAGTAGTTTCACCCTAGGTTGGACCTCTTCTGGTGGCTACAGTCATCTGGAAGGTACACTCTTGAAAGAAAGCAGTCCCCACCCAAGTTCCAGGTCATGTGAGCTATGGTACCCTCAGAACCCAGCCTGCAATAGGAGGTCACGTGATGGGGTGACCCTACAGAGTGCCTCCAGGGATTGTAGGTAATCCAGCCTCAGACCACAATTTGAAATTCTATCTATATCACTGTATATGTAATGGCTGCATTTCAGCTATCCCTGGTACAAGATTATGATGTAGAAAAACTCAGAAAACAAACTTTCTCCCAAATGCTGTCCATTTGGGTGGTACATTGGTGGGACGGGGGAGGCAGAGCAGATGCTCAGAGCAAAAGAAGTTGAGAAAAAAGATGCAGTGGACCCTGAGGGCTAAAACAGACTTTCAAGGGAATGAAACCTCAAGAAGTGGCTGGGTGTTAATTCTTCCTCACAAGTCTGAAGTCAGATGTAGGCTGAACATCATTTTCAAGAGTCTAAGGCTGAGTCAGACCTGTAAAAACAACGCACAAGGAGAAATGTGGAACTCAGGAAGACAGGAACGATCTGTGTACGATTTCAAATCAAGGCTTTGTTGAACACGGCCGAGAGCTCCGCGTGTCAGCAGCCTGTTCGTCTGCTTGGAGCCGCACCGTGCTCAGGGGACTAAAGGTGTGAGACGTTCATTCTTCATACATGGTAATGTGTCACCGACTGTCTTCACAACGGAATTCCAATTTGCATGTTTCAGTGCAAAGGAAACACTTTAAAGACTCCGTCCATCACCGCCTTAACGGAGTACTGTTGATATTCCAAAGGGTTCTTATTACGTGGGCGCCACAGATGAGCAGACAGCAAGACAAAATATAGCTAATACAGCAAATGTTCAGATAGAGGTAATAATGCGTTCCTCTGTCCACAGGGAGGTGGCCGTGTGGACCTGCAGTGGCCGACTGGTCTGGGGACCCTAGGTGCATCCCTTTTGCCATAAACGATATGAGCTTTGCACTTGGGTGTGCCCATTTGTGATATGCGGGGATGCCTATTTCGTGCTTTTAAGGGCTTGTTGCCCCGTGAGCAAAATACTTAACCGAGAAAAGGGAAGAAGATTGGGCTGCAGAGGAAAGCAAGCTCGCTTCATCCTTGTGCTGTCTGCAGGAGGTCAGGTGGACCTGCGTGACAAATTGCTTCTGTTTGAAATAGTTGGAACTGAGCATCTCGGAGACTAGATAAACGAACTTGAATGATCCCGTTAGGAGGATAACAGCAGTGAGAAGAGGGGACAGACAGCCGTGTGCGGGCACGTTCCACTGGTGTAAAGGTGGTGTGGCAGCCTGAACCTCGGGATCCTCTGCTTTGGATTGCTTCAGTAGAGACCTTTAACATTTTTTAAAAAAGTTTTATTGGAGTATAGTTGCTTTACAGTGTTGTGTTTGTTTCTACTGTACGGCAAAGTGAATCAGCTATGTGCATACATATATCCCCTCTTTTTTGGATTTCCTTCCCATTAACATTATTTCAGTGTAGCTTGATCTGGGCACTACGGCTGAGTCCCCTTGAACACATCCATGTTCAAAGGAACGTGCCATCTGGGCATCAAACAGAAACACAAAAATAAGCACTGCTAGGTCTTTGAAGAGTGAGGGTGCCAGGGAAGAGTCCAGGCAAAAAGGAACAGGTTTTCCTAGGTCCCAGTAGCTGCATCGTGGGCCATGCTGACCCTTTCAGAACCCACGTCTGCTCATTATGACATTCCCAGAACACAAGCCCAGTGCTACCTCTGAGAGCAGGGCCCTTCGAAAGGAAGACCCTCTAGCGATTTAAATTTCCAAGAGTAATACTGTGGCCCCATGAGTTTATTCTTCATCTGATTCTACCCTAATGAGATACACAGCTCTGGCTCTGAGTAGTTCTGAATGTGCAAGGGATCTGCTGTCCTGAAAAACAGGATATTCCTTAGGATAATTTCAGCTACTGGGAGGGGCAGGAGGCTTGCTTTTCTGTGCAGCCTCTTCCAGGGATCTCCTTACAGGAATAGGTTTATTATAAATTTTCACATGCTCATTTATTATTTTCTCCAACATATTTATCTCCCAAGTGTATAATCATCATGTGAGCTTCACTTTAAAAACAAACATGCATTGACTTCTAGACCTTATATTAATAGATGCTGTTTATTCTCATTTAATGCAGCCCTGAGCCGAGGGAGAAACATCTATTCACACAGTGCACGTACATATGGTGGTTTTGAACATACCATCAGGCACAGCGATGACTTGACTCTGTTCTTCCATTCCGACCCCCACTTGCTGTGGAATCTGGGACACGTGCTCCTTTTCCTATTTTAAAAGAAAATGAAATATTTGATGGAGAAATAACATTTAATTTTTGAGAGTTTCCGAGGTTTAAATAGTATGAGAAGTAAAAGACCAATTAAATATAAAGATTTAAGGAGTATATTATTTGTACAATTGTAGAGATAGATAGATAGGTAGATAGAGAGAGAGAGAGAGAGAGAGAGAGAGAGAGAGGGTAACGCTTGCTTGTCAATGAGTTACATGCCATGGAGGCAATTGCTAAATAATGTTTTACAAATAATAAGACATTTCAAATGCTCAATCAATAGTATGAATGTGTCATTAGTTCTTTGACCACCTACTGTGTCTAACTATCACCCTAAATTATTTCTCTAAACTTACAACCATTGCTTTAATAGGATAGTAGAATCCCTTCAGGAAGGATTCCAGGCTCAGTATCCTTCAAGCAAACAAACAGAAAATACAGATTTTTCTGTTGTATGTAACCCCAGATTATAAGGTACGGGTACCAATTATTCAAGGACATATTCGGCAATTGCTGAACCAATTAAGGAGGGTTGTAGTTGTCACTTCTAAGGTGCCTTGGGACCTTCAAAACTATGTACCTATTTTTTTGGGGGGAAATGGTTCAAAAGAATGCTTCCTGGCTATGCAAAGGTCACCCAGTGGCCTAGGTTGTTATTTATTTATTTTTTAACATCTTTACTGGAGTATAATTGCTTTACGATGGTGTGTTAGTTTCTGCTGTATAACAAAGTGAATTAGCTATATGTATACATATATCCCCATATCTCCTCCCTCTTGCGTCTCCCTCCCACCCACCCCCCATCCCACCCCTCTAGGTGGTCACAAAACACCGAGCTGATCTCCCTGTGCTATGTGGCTGCTTCCCACTAGGTATCTATTTTACATTTGGTAGTGTATATATGTCCATGCCACTCTCTCACATCATCCCAGATTACCCTTCCCACTCCCCATTCATTCTCTACGTCTGCGTCTTCATTCCTGTCCTGCCCCTAGGTTCTTCATAAAGTTCTCTTTCTTTTTTTTTTTTAGATTCCATATATATGTGTTAGCATACAGTATTTGTTTTTCTCTTTCTGACTCACTTCACTCTGTATGACAGACTCTAGTTCCATCCACCTCACTACAAATAACTCAATTTCATTTCTTTTTATGGCTGAGTAATATTCCATTGTATATATGTGCCACATCTTCTTTATCCATTCATCTGTTGATGGACACCTAGGTTGCTTCCATGTCCTGGCTATTGTAAATACAGCTGCAATGAATATTTTGGTACATGACTCTTTTTGAATTATGGTTTTCTCAGGGTATATGCCCAGTAGTGGGATTGCTGGGTCGCATGGTAGTTCTCTTTTCAGTTTTTAAGGAATCTCCATACTGTTCTCCATAGTGGCTGTATCAAGTTACATTCTCACCAACAGTGCAAGAGGGTATTTTCTCCACAACCTCTCCAGCATTTATTGTTTGTAGATTTTTTGATGATGGCCATCCTGACTGGTGTGAGGGGATACCTCATTGTAGTTTTGATTTGCATTTCTCTAATGATTAGTGATGTTGAGCATCCTTTCATGTGTTTGTTGGCAATCTGTATATCTTCTTTGGAGAAATGTCTATTTAGGTCTTCTGCCCATTTTTGGATTGGGTTGTTTGTTTGTTTTTTTATATTGAGCTGCATGAGCTGCTTGTAAATTTTGGAGATTAAACCTTTGTCAGTTGCTTCATTTGCAAATATTTTCTCCCATTCTGAGGGTTGTCTTTTTGCCTTGTTTATGGTTTCCTTTGCTGTGCAAAAGCTTTTAAGTTTCATTAGGTCCCATTTGTTTATTTTTGTTTTTATTTCCATTTCTCTAGGAGGTGGGTCAAAAAGGATCTTGCTGTGATTTATGTCATAGAGTGTTCTGCCTATGTTTTCCTCTAAGAGTTTTATACTGTCTGGCCTTACATTTAGGTCTTTAATCCATTTTGAGTTTATTTTTGTGTATGGTGTTAGGGAGTGTTCTAACTTCATTCTTTTACATGTAGCTGTCCAGTTTTCCCAGCACCACTTATTAAAGAGGCTGTCTTTTCTGCGTTGTATATTCTTGCCTCCTTTATCAAAAATAAGGTGACCATATGTGCTTGGGTTTATCTCTGGGCTTTCTATCCTGTTCCATTGATCTATATTTCTGTTTTTGTGCCAGTACCATACTGTCTTGATTACTGTAGCTTTGTAGGATAGTCTGAAGTCCGGGAGTCTGATTCCTCCAGCTCCGTTTTTCTTTCTCAAGATTGCTTTGGCTATTCGGGGTCTTTTGTTTTCCATACAAATTGTGAAATTTTTTGTTCTAGTTCTGTGAAAAATGCCATTGGTAGTTTGATAGGGATTGCATTGAATCTGTAGATTGCTTTGGGTAGTATAGTCATTTTCACAATGTTGATTCTTCCAGTCCAAGAACATGGTATATCTCTCCATCTGTTTGTATCATCTTTACTTTCTTTCATCAGTGTCTTATTGTTTTCTGCATACAGGTCTTTTGTCTCCTTAGGTAGGTTTATTCCTAGGTATTTTATTCTTTTGTTGCAGTGGTAAATGGGAGTGTTTCCTTAATTTCTCTTTCAGATTTTCATCATTAGTGTATAGGAATGTAAGAGATTTCTGTGCCTTAATTTTGTATCCTGCTTCTTTACCAAAGGATTCTCTATGTGTAGTATTATGTTATCTGCAAACAGTGATAGCTTTACTTCTTCTTTTCCGATTTGGACTCCTTTTATTTCTCTTTCTTCTCTGATTGCTGTGGCTAAAACAAGGTGGACAACCTTGTTTTTTTCCTGATCTTAGTGGGAATGTTTTCAGTTTTTCACCATTGAGAACAATGTTGGCTGTGGGTTTGTCATATATGTCCTTTATTATGTTGATGTAAGTTCCCTCTATGTGTACTTTCTGGAGGGTTTTTATCATAAATTGGTGTCGAATTTTGTTGAAAGCTTTTTCTGCATCTATTGAGATTATCAAATCATTTTTATCCGTCAGTTTGTTAATATGGTGTATCACATTGATTGATTTGCATATATTAAAGTATCCTTGCATTTCTGGGATAAACCCCACTTGATCATGGTGTATGATCCTTTTAATGTGCTGTTGGATTCTGTTTGCTAGTATTTTGTTGAGGATTTTTGCATCTATGTTCATCAGTGATATTGGCCTGTAGTTTTCTTTCTTTGTGACATCTTTGTCTGGTTTTGGTATCAGGGTTATAGTGGCCTCATAGAATGAGTTTGGGAGTGTTCCTCCCTCTGGTATATTTTGGAAGAGTTTGAGAAGGGTAGGTGTTAGCTCTTCTCTAAATATTTGATAGAATTCGCCTGTGAAGCCATCTGGTCCTGGCCTTTTGTTTGTTAGAAAATTTTTAATCACAGTCTCAATTTCAGTGCTTGTGTTTGGTCTGTTTATATGTTCTATTTCTTCCTGGTTCATATTCGGAAGGTTGTGCTTTTCTAAGAATTTGTCCATTTCTCCCAGGTTGTCCATTTTATTGGCATATAGTTGCTTGTAGTAATCTCTCATGATCCTCTGTATTTCTGCAGTGTCAGTTGTTACTTCTCCTTTTTCATTTCTAATTCTATTGATTTGAGTCCTCTCCCTTTTTTTCTTGATGAGTCTGGCTAATGGTTTATCAATTTTGTTTATCTTCTCAAAGAACTAGCTTTTAGTTTTATTGATCTTTTCTATTGTTTCCTTCATTTCTTTTTCATTTATTTCTGATCTGATCTTTATGATTTCCTTCCTTCTGCTGACTTTGGGGGGATTTTTGTTCTTCTTTCTCTAATTGCTTTAGATGTAAGGTTAGGTTGTTTATTTGAGCTGTTTCTTGTTTCTTGAGGTAGGATTGCATTGCTATAAACTTACCTCTTAGAACTGTTTTTGCTGCACCCCATAGGCTTTGGGTCATCGTGTTTTCATTGTCATTTGTTTCTAGGTATTTTTTGATTTCCCCTTTAATTTCTTCAGTTATATCTTGGTTATTAAGTAGTTTATTGTTTACTCTCCATGTGTTTGTATTTTTTACAGAGTTTTTCCTGTAATTGATACCTAGTCTCATAGCGTTGTGGTCAGAAAAGATACTTGATATGATTTCACTTTTCTTAAATTTAACAAGGCTTGATTTGTGACCCAAGATATGATCTATCCTGGAGAATGTTCCATGAGCACTTGAGAAAAAAATGTATTCTGTTGTTTTTGGATGGAATGTTGTATAAATATCAATTAAGTCCATCTTGTTTAATGTATCATTTATTTTCATTTTGGATGACCTGTCCATTGGTGAAAGTGGGGTGTTAAATTCCCCTACTATGATTGTGTTACTGTTGATTTCCCCTTTTATGGCTGTTAGTCTTTGCCTTATGTATTGAGGTGCTCCTATGTTGAGTGCATAAATATTTACAATTGTTATATCTTCTTCTTGGATTAATCCCTTGTTCATTATGGAGTGTCCTTGTCTCTTGTAATAGTCTTTATTTTAATGTCTATTTTGTCTGATATGAGAATTGCTACTCCACCTTTCTTTTGATTTCCATTTGCATGGAATATCTTTTTCCATCCCTTCACTTTCAGTCTGTGTGTGTCCCTAGGTCTGACGTGGGTCTCCTGTAGACAGCATATATACGGGTCTTTTTTTTTATATCCGTTCAGCCAGTCTATGTCTTTTGGTTGGAGCATTTAATCCATTTACATTTAAGGTAATTATCGATATCTACATTCCTATTACCATTTTCTTAATTGTTTTGGGTTTGTTAGTGTAGGTCTTTTCCTTCTCTTGTGTTTCCTGCCTAGAGAAATTCCTTTAGCATTTGTTGTAAAGCTGGTTTGATGGTGCTCAATTCTCTTAGCTTTTGCTTGTCTGTAAAGGTTTTAATTTCTCTGTTGAATCTGAATGAGATCCTTGCTGGGTAGAGTAATCTTGGTTGTAAGTTTTTTCCTTTCATTCCTTTAAATATGTCCTGCCACTCTCTTCTGGTTTGCAGAGTTTCTGCTGAAAGATCAAGGGGATTCCCTTGTATGTTATTTGTTGTTTTTCCCTTGCTGCTTTTAATATTTTTTCTTTGTATGTAACCTTTGATAGTTTGATTAATATGTGTCTTGGCATGTTTCTCCTTGGATTTATCCTGTATGTGACTCTTTGTGCTTCCTGGACTTGATTAACTATTTCTTTTCCCATATTAGGGAAGCTTTCAACTATAATCTCTTCAAATATTTTCTCAGGCCCTTTCTTTTTCTCTTCTTCTTCTGGGACCCCTATAATTTGAATGTTGGTGTGTTTAATGTTGTCCCAGAGGTCTCTAAGACTGTCCTCAGTTCTTTTCATTCTTTTTTCTTTATTCTGCTCTGCAGTAGTTATTTCCACTATTTTATCTTCCAGGTCACTTATCCATTCTTCTGCATCAGTTATTCTGCTATTGATTCCTTCTAGAGAAATTTTAATTTCATTTATTGTGTTGTTCATCATTGTTTGTTTGCTCTTTAGTTCTTCTAGGTCCTTGTTAAATGTTTCTAGTATTTTCTCCATTCTCTTTCCAAGATTTTGGATCATCTTTACTATCATTACTCTGAATTCTTTTTCAGGTAGACTGCCTATTTCCTCTTCATTTGTTTGGTCTGGTGGGTTTTTATCTTGCTCCTTCATCTGCTATGTGTTTCTCTGTCTTCTCATTTGGCTTATCTTACTGTGTTTGGGGTCTCCTTTTCACAGGCTGCAGGTTCATAGTTCCCATTGTTTTTGGTGTCTCCCCCAGTGTCTAAGGTTGGTTCAGTGGGTTGTGTAGCCTTCCTGGTGGAGGGGACTAGTGTCTGTGTTCTGGTGGATGAGGCTGGATCTTGTCTTTCTGCTGGGCAGGACAGTGTCCGGTGGTGTGTTTTGGGATGTTTGTGCCCTTATTATGATTTTAGGCAGCCTCTCAGCTAATGGGTGGGGTTGTGTTCCTGTCTTGCTAGTTGTTTGGCATGGGGTGTCCAGCACTGTAGCTTGCTGGTTGTTGAGTGGAGCTGGGCCTTAGCACTGAGATGGAGATCTCTGGGAGAGCTTTTGCCATTTGATATTATGTGGAGCCAGGAGGTCTCTTGTGGACCAATGTCCTGAACTCGGCTCTCTCACCTCAGAGGCACAGGCCTGACACCCGGCCAGAGCACCAAGACCCTGTCAGCCACATGGCTCAGAAGAAAAGGGAGAAAAAAAAAGAAAGAAAAAATAAATAAAGAAAGAAAATAAAGTTATTAAAATAAAAAAATAATTATTATAAATTTAAAAAATTAAAAAGTAATAAAAATAAGGAAAAAGAAAGAAGAGAGCAACCAAACCAAAAAACAAATCCACCAATGATAACAAGTGCTAAAAACTATACTAAAAAAAAAAGGGACAGACAGTACACTAGGACAAATGGTAAAAGCAAAGCTATACAGACAAAAATCACACAAAGAAGCCTACACAGACACACTCACAAAAAGAGAAAAAGGAAATATATATTTGTTTATAAAAAGGAGGAATAAACAAATCTACCAATGATAATAAACTCTAAACACTAAACTAAGGTAAACATAAAACAGGAAACAAATTAGATTCAGAAAACAAACCCCAAGTCTACAGTTACTCCCAAAGTCCCCCGCCTCAATTTTGGGATGATTCATTATCTCTTCATGTATTCCACAGATGCAGGGTACATCAGGTTGATTGTGGAGCTTTAATCCGCTGCTCCTGAGGCTGCTGGGAGAGATTTCCCTTTCTCTCCTTTGTTCTCACAGCTCCCAGGGTTCAGCTTTGGATTTGGCCCAGCCTCTGCGTGTAGGTCGCCTGAGAGCATCTGTTCTTCGCTCAGACAGGACGGGGTTAAAGGAGCCGCTGATTCGGGGGCTCTGGCTCACTCAGGCCGGTGGGGAGGGAGGGGCACGGAGTGCAGGGCGAGCCTGCAGCGGCAGAGGCCGGCGTGACGTTGCACCAGCCTGAGGCGCGCCGTGCATTCTCCCGGGGATGTTGTCCCTGGATCCCGGGACTCTGGCAGTGGCGGGCTGCGCAGGCTCCCCGGAAGGGGGGTGTGGATAGTGACCTGTGCTCGCACACAGGCTTCTTGGTGGTGGCAGCAGCAGCCTTAGCGTCTCATGCCCGTCTCTGGGGTCCGCGCTTTTAGCCGCGGCTCGCGCCCGTCTCTGGAGCTCCTTTAAGCAGCGCTCTTAATCCCCTCTCCTCGCGCACCAGGAAACAAAGAGGGAAGAAAAAGTCTCTTGCCTCTTCGGCAGGTCCAGACTTTTCCCGGACTCCCTCCCGGTTAGCCGTGGTGCACTAACCCCCTGCAGGCTGTGTTCACGCCGCTAACCCCAGTCCTCTCGCTGCGCTCCAACCGAAGCCCGAGCCTCAGCTCCCAGCCCCTCCCGCCCCCGGCGGGTGAGCAGACAAGCCTCTCGGGCTGGTGAGTGCTGGTCAGCGCCGATCCTCTGTGCGGGAATCTCTCCGCTTTGCCCTCCGCACCCCTGTGGCTGCGCTCTCCTCTGTGGCTCCGAAGCTTCCCCCTCCGACACCCGCAGTCTCCGCCCGCGAAGGGGCTGCCTAGTGTGTGGAAACCTTTCCTCCTTCACGGCTCCCTCCCACTGGTGCAGGTCCCGTCCCTATACTTTTGTCTCTGTTTATTCTTTTTTCTTTTGCCCTACCCAGGTACGTGGGGAGTTTCTTGCCTTTTGGGAGGTCTGAGGTCTTCTACCAGCGTTCAGTAGGTGTTCTGTAGGAGTTGTTCCACATGTAAATGTATTTCTGATGTATTTGTGGGGAGGAAGGTGGTCTCCGCGTCTTACTCTTCCGCCATCTTGAAGGTCTCCCCCTTAGCCTTCTTATACCACTCTCATTAACACAAGACAATTTGGGATCTTCTGATGCTGTAGATCTCAGCAACCTCAGCATATGATTTTCTTTCTTTCTTTGGCAGAGAACTTTCATCTTTTCGCTTCAGGGAAGCACTTTACAGCTTCTCTTTGGCATATCTGAATTGCCAGCATCACTACTCTGGTGCTTTGAGGCCATTATTAAGTAAAATCAGGGTCACTTGAACATAAGCACTGCAATACCGCGAGGCGCTAAGTGACAAATGGCGGGATGCGCTTAGGTTGTTATTTAGAATAGAAGAGGATGATGATGGATGGATGGATGGATGGATGGATAGATGGATGGGTAAAGCATGGAGAGAGAGAAAGAAAGAGAGGTTGATTTAATAAATAATGAGCATATCCTCCAAGAAAGCTGTGCCTTGAGTTACTTTACTGAGCCCAGCATTTCTTTGGCCGTCACTCTCGTCCTAGAACATCATCTTAGTGAAGGTGAACTTGCACCAGTGAATAGATAGAATAATAGCGATCTCAAAATTGAGCTTAAGCCACGAGCTGTCAGTAAGTGCTGTGCCAGGCATTTGCTACATGCTCAATAACCTTAAAGCAAACATCACTGTCCCTCTTTTCCAGATGCAGACAGTGGGGCCCATACAGAATAAACGATGAGCATAAGACCAGAGAGCTAGTAAGGGGCAGTGCCAGTTTTCAATCCCAATTTTGTGTGATCCACGATCCATGCTCTTAATCCCTATGCTGAGGTTTAGCATCTGTAGAGTCTGGGTGATGATAAAATCCAGGATGGTATTCTTCACATATGTGAAGTCATATGTGGATGTACTATTTGGCCACAAAGCAACATTCCAGTAATTATGATGTGATCTTTCTTCTAATTGCTCTAATGAAGGACCAAGGGTGATAAAATGCATGGAGGGCCCAGGCTCCAGTCATCAGTGACATAAACAATAATACCGTCCCTTGGCACAGGTGGGTGCACTGTTAGGAAGACATCACCTCAAGAGCTCTCACACTTCAGCTGCTATGCTCAGTGAGTTTTGCATCCAGGCAGTTAGACAATGAATGCATCTGGCACCGCCAACACCTTTCTGAATGCCTGCCTGTCCAATCCCTGCTTAGCTGGCTCTTAACAGCTGCACTGAAATCGAAACATTAAGACAGTCATCGAAACATGACTGTCGCCAAGACACCTGTAGAATCCAGGGATGCAAAAGGATAAGCCCCTCATTTAATTGTAAACGGAGCTTCTGGCGGTCCGATTCAGAGGACCGTCACTTAGAAATGTTAACACTGTTTATTGTAGCATGCCTGGGATAATGGCATTTCTCAACATCTGTTTTCATTTAAAATTTCTACGTTGCCTTTGTGTTCCGTTCTGTGGACGCCACTTGGTAAGGATGCCGTTCATACTTATGAAGCAGGAGGATGGAAAGTGACAAGTGGGAACCCAAACGAAATATTATTAATAACTATTTGCAGCTGCTGCTGGGACTTGTTGAGTAGCTGCCAGCGTCGCTGACAGAATTCATCTTGCAAAATGTACCTATGATGAATATCAACCAGGAGTGATTAGCAAAGGTTGTTAATTCATGAATGACTTGCAAGCACACCAGCCACTCAATCGCCACCAGTAACAGGATGCATTTTTTTTTTCTTGTGCAAGGCAACCAGGAGCTTAAGATCATAACATGGTCATCATTGTCACACTCTTAGCTCTCTTTTTGTACCTTGATAGGTTTAGTCTGGAAGACAGATAAAATGAAAGAAGCAGAAGTGTCTGCATGTTCAGGGAAATGAACTGTGGAAAGACCATGCACATCTTTCCAGGCTCACATCAAAACTCACTTCTTCCCAACAGGCTTTTTGGCAACATCAGCCTTCTGGAACCCTCCCTTCAGGCTCTCTCTGCACTCATCTGACTCCGTCACACTCATTTATCAATAACATTTAATCGTATTTTACCTTTTATGGTAAAGCCTTATAATTGTGCATTTCTTCTCTTCCTGTGTGTGCTGCAGGTTCTTAAAGGGTATCCGTTTTCACCTCTTTTCCTCCATCATGGCCCCACCAAAACTCCCATGCTTGGTCCCTGACACCTAGTCATTCTAGGTGTCTACATGCTGTACTATCCCACACTGTGTTTTTTAAACACTTTTATAACTATTTCAATGTAATTGCTTTCTTTGTATCCTATATATTTTGTTTTATATTTGAAAACATTATTCTGAGAAGAGGTCCATAGTGTCGGCAGATTGCCAAAATTTAAGAATTCTTGTTCTGGTTCAGGTGTTCAGACTCTAAGCATAATTTTGAGGGTGTTTCATACCCAAGAACCCCATTTGTATTGTTCTACCTGGAGCCACAGTGTCGTAGCCACTAGATGGTGGAAAGCATGCTGGGGTAAGAATCAGAAGGCCCATATTTATATCTGGATACTGCCTATGGATAGCTGTGTGGCTTTGGGCAAGATATTACCCTCTCTGAACCTATGTGTCCTCATAGCAAGTCTTAGGTAATATAATTCCTGCCTCACCAGTTGTCATGAATAGAAATGAGATCATTTATGTGAAAACACCTGCACAGCTAGACCTTCCCTAAACATTTTTTGAATCTGATTCAAGGCCGTGGGCTCTTCAGTCCATTTGCATATGCAGACATCAGCTCCTAGGACTGACAAGAATGCTTTCTTGTCTCCCTCCTGCTGCGACTTGGGGGGCCTGCCAGGAAGCTTGGGGATGGCTCTGACAGCGAGGTGCCAAGAGGAAACCTGCCTCCATTTCCAGCCCTGTCCCCACAGGCGAACCAGGCTGAGCCAAAGGGTTCGCAGGGATCAACAGGAAAAGGGAAAACAATTTGTTTGGGGGCCCTAGAGTCAGATACTCAGCATGCTGGGCTGGCGGGGTTTTTCAGCTTTAATCAACATCAAGTTGATCTCATTTTGAGAGATGCCAACAAATCCAGGCTATCTACAGGTAGCTCCGGCCAGACATCCCCGGCCCTCCACCTGTTTGTTCCCTGCCCCTTCCCTGCCCTCCTGAAGGCCAAGGGCACCAAGGTGCCTGGACTGCTGTCCTGGACCCAGTTGTCAGCATTCTCCTCTATGCTTCAGCTGGGAGCAGTGGGCAGCAGAAATTGTGTTTTCTCTTTCTGTCTTGACAGGTTGTTTTTTTTTTTTTTTTCCTCCTCTCTCTTCTTTTGTTGAGCTGCATTTTTCTGAAAATTAATTAATTGTGACTGAAAGGACTGCAGACAGAGAACCCTGGAGACTGATTTCCCCCTATTTATCCAAGGTATCAGCCTGGTGCTAGCAGGGACACACCAATGAGACCAGAGTTAAATAGCTTCTGTTCTCTGAGGAGCTCAAAGCACTTTAGAAACATGAGCTCATTTGGGGTCCGTTCTGACCTGGATTCAAAGTGCCCCACGATCCTCCCAGGACACAGATGTCTAAAACAGCCCGCATTCCTGCTGAGGCCATTCTGTCTGCCTACAGTCAGAAAAATGGAGGCATGAAGCCCAAGTAAGATGAGCCTATAATGAAAAGCAAATGCCCTGAAGGTTAGATGAGGAAATATAAATTTGCCCGCCAGCCCCCCACCATGTCCTCCAGGCTTTGGTTTGTGCCTTAGCTGAAACAGAAGACTTTCTTTTCAAAGGATCAGAAGAAATCATGAATATGAAAGCACCTAGCATGATGTGTTGCAAACAGTGGGTACACAATAAATGTTAGTTGAATCCAGAATGTGCAGAGTGACGCAGACCAGTGGGTTCAGTGCTTGTTGTATGGCCAAGGATGGACAGTTTAGTCCCTTACATCCGACTCCCATTTCTCTTATTCTGGGTTATCCCTAAGGAATACTAGATTTATGTGGTGGATTACAGAGGGTCACAGAGTCCTTGACATTCTTTCCATTGAGAGGTGCGGTCATTGGATCCCATTGAATCTGGGCAGGACCTCTGGCTGCTTTGACCCCCAGGAAATGGTAGATGGAATGCTGTGTGTTTCCTGGCCCAGCCCTTAAGAGACTACCTCTGCAAACACTCTCTCTGGAAGCCCTGCTCTAAAGAAGTCCAAGCTAACCACCTGGAAAGGTTATGGAGAAAGAGCGATGCTGGCCAGCCCCCAGCTCTCTCTGCCAAGCCAACCCAACCACAAGGAACATGAGTGAAACTGGCTTGGACCCTATACTCTAGACCAACTGAATAACCCGGATACCATGTGGAGCAGAAGAACACTCAACCAAGCCCTGTCTGAATTCCTGACCCATGAATCAGGAGCTCTAATACAATTATTTTAAGTCTCTAAGTTTGGGGGTATTTTGCAGTACAACAATAAAAACCTCAATGCTACATGAGTTATGAAAAGTACCCAGGTCAGACCACCTTCCTCAAGAAGACACATGTGTTAAAATTAAATTGAAACAGGAATTGGGCGGGCTTCCCTGGTGGCACAGTGGTTGAGAGTCCGCCTGCCAATGCAGGGGACACGGGTTCGTGCCCCGGTCCAGGAGGATCCCACATGCCGCGGAGCGGCTGGACCCGTGAGCCATGGCCGCTGAGCCTGCGTGTCCAGAGGCTGTGCTCCACAGTGGGAGAGGCCACAACAGTGAGAGGCCCGCTTACAGCAAAAAAACAAAACAAAAAAACAAGGATATCTAAAAAACAGGAATTGGGCAAAGTCTGTAAGTGCAGGACCTCCTGGAATTTGAGAAATGTGCCTGGATTGCAACTGGGAAGGGAAAGTTCTAGAGCGGTGGACAAGGTCCCTCCTCCCTTCACCTTTCCATATAGCAAAGATAATCGTTGTTATGTTTGAGGACATAACTAAGTGCTTTATGGAACAGTAATACCATCAGCGAACCCTTACCGTGTGTCAGAAAGCATTCTGGTACCTCACACGTATTGGCCATTTCTTCCTGACAGCAATTCCACGAGGTAGCTCTCACTTTCATCGCCATTTTACACTTGAGAAAACTGAGGAGCAGAGAAGTCAAGTATTTTCCAAGGTTACAAATTTAGAAGTACATTGTAATATTTAATTCTCCCATTAACCCTATTGTTGCTGTAACAGATTACCAGAAGCTCTGTGGCTTAAAACAACACAAAGGTACTATCTTCTAGTACCTATCTTCTAGTTCTATCTTCTAGTTCTGGAGGTCAGAAACTCCAAACGGATCCCACTGGGTTAAAATCAAGGTGTCAGCAGGGCTGCCGGCCTTCTGGACGCTCTAGGGGAGAATGTGTCTCCTTGCCATTTCCAACTTCTAGGGGCCGCCTACACTCCTTCGTTCCTGGCCCCCTAATTTCATCTTCAAAGAAAACAATGACCAGGCAAGCCTTTCTCATACTGCATCATTCTCGCAGGCACTCTCCCGCCTCCCTCCCTCACTTATGAGGACCCTTGTGACTACATCAGGCCACCTGGATAACACATCTCAAGGTCAGCTCCCCATCTCAAGGTCAGCTGAGGAGCGACCTTACTTTCATCTACAATCTTAATCCCCTCCCCTTGCCGTGTAACGTGACATGTTCACGTGCTCCAGCAATAAAGACATGGACATGTCTTTGGGGGAGAGGAGGGAGGGGTATTATTCTGCCTACCACACCCTGTAAGATGGGAAAGGCTAGGTCTCCCTTTTATAAATGCGGGAGCTGAGGTTCATGGCAGTTCAATAATGTTTCCAAGGTCACACACACCAAATGTCACTTCACCTGAAAACCGTAGGGCTAAAAAGCAGGAGTATTCTAGAAAAAGGCCAGGTAAGCCCCTTCCAAAAGCAGGGATGTTATTTGGAAGTGGACTAAACAAATCACCACGCCTTTCCACCAGTCCGTGGAAATGTCATTTTCTATCAGCTTTACTGTGGTGAGAGCATTATTGGGGGTTTCCCCCCTGCCAGCTTCTCTAGCCTGAAAAAAAGAGAGAGAAATCTTGTCTAGGAAAACCCCTCTGAGAGTGCTCACTTATCTGTCCGTGAGAATTGAAGAAACACCATTTCTCATCTCCAGGAAAGGCTTCCGATAATGAACTCTGTGATAAGGGGACTCCATTCACCATGAAGCCACAAATCATTCCAGCATATCAACCCTGTCAGTCCCAAGGGAGATAAAGAGGGAATGTTTTGGAGCTCTTTAAAAATATTTTGTGTGCCTCGGACCTAGAAAGCGCCAAATGTGTCCCACGTGGCACTTTGCTCGCCCTGCCTCGAATGCAAGGCTTGCTGTCCCGCACACGCCAGACATGGCGGCCAGCCAGACACCTGAGGGAGTGTCCTTTAATCCTCACCAAAACGCCCCCGGGTAGCTGTTACCCTCTCTTAGTTTCCACATTTGCAGAATGGGGATAAGTCTGCTGTCGACAGCCAGTAAGTGGCAATAGGATGCGAACCCAGCTCTGTGTGGCCCCAACCCCGTACCCTGGCCACTTTACCTTCTGCCCCCCACCCTGCTTGCTCTGCCCGCTGAGCCTCTGCTCACTCCTCGGTCTCCCAGGGACACCATCTGTCACTACACCTCCCATCCATCAGAACCTCTCATCTGCCCTTCCATCCCACCTCGCCCACCAAGAAGCCTGCCCTACTTTCTCCTACTTGGTTCCCTCCTTTGGCCAAAATCCTCTACCTCTTCAAGTGCAGTAGCCCGTAGCTATGTGTCTTTATTCATCTCCTTCCCTGGGTTTGAGTCATTCTCCCAGGAGAGGTTGTGAGCACAACTGGGACAAAATCCATCCCTTACACAGGATTTCCCTTGAGTTCATCATGGACCCACCAGAAGATGAGGGGCACAGGTGTTTGATAAGGGTAGCCTGAGCTGCAGATTGACCTACTTTATCTTCAGAACATCTTGGTTATTATTTAAAGAAGCTTACTATAAAGTTTCATTCAAAAAGTTAAGGAGCTTGCTGTACACCTGAAACTAACATAACATTGTAACTAATTTTTTTAAAAAGAACGTTAAAGAGCACACGTAGCACCCACAGCCAGTTCACTGCTGGGTTCGACCTCAACCTCAGGGGTCCTGGCTCCCACTGCAGCATCCCCTCTACCCCACGGGCCAGCTGTAATCCTTTTCTTAAAGAAAATTGCTACGCAAATAAAATGGGACAGGGATTATGGAGAACATTATGGAGAACAGTATGGAAAGTCCTTTAAAAAGTAAAAATAAAACTACCATATGATCCAGCAATCCCACTCCTGGGCATATGTCTGGAGAAAGCCATAATTCAAAAAGATATGTGCACCCCCAGTATTTATTGCAGCACTATTCACAATAACCAAGACGTGGGAGCAGCCTAAATGTCCATTGACAAGGAATGGTGTGGTACATATATACAATGGACTATTACTCGGCCACAGAAAAGAATGAAATAATGCCATTTGCAGCAACATGGATGGACCTGGAGATGATCATACTAAGTGAAGGAAGTCAGAGAAAGACAAATATCATATGATATTGTTTATATGTGGAATCTTAAAAAAATGGTACAAATGAACTTATTTACGAAACAGAAATAGAGCCACCAATGTAGAAAACACACTTATGGTAACCAAACGCAGAAGCGGGGGAAGGATAAATTGGGAGATTGAGATTAACTGTACACAGTACTATATATTAAATAGATAACTAATTCAGACCTACTGTATAGCACAGGGAACTCTACTCAATATTCTGTCATAACCTATATGGGAAAGGGATCTAAAAAAGAATGGAGATATATATATATATATATATATATATATAACTGATTCACTTTGCTGTACACCTGAAAATAATACAACATTGTAAATCAACTATACTCCAATTTAAAAAATAAAGTACTCCATTAAAAAAAAAAAAAAGAACCACTGCTTTATAGCAGAATTGTTCATTGTTGCTTCTGAACCTGGCGAAGGGCTCTAAGTTATATTGATAAGTTGTCTGCAGGTAAAATCCTTTTGACAGCCAGAGAGGTTGGCCAAATTTTCCCTTTCACCATTACTCAGAGAGGTGTATGGAGGACCATATCCTCCAGTCAGTCTTCCAAAGTCTGGCCTGAGCCCCACCCAAAGGACCCTGCACATAGTAACTCTGGGAGGAGACCCGCTGAGATGCTCTGATTGGGAGGCTGCCAGGAAGAACCATCCATCAGTTCTGCTGGTGACAGCGGCAGGATGCAGCAGCCCCCGCGGTGGGCCTGCCAACTCTGCTGTCCACACCTCGTTACACCTGAGAAATTGACATCCTGTTGTTCTGTTTTGACACGCTGGGTGGAGCCACATCAGATAGTTGCTTCCTGTATTTTTCCTCTTTCTTCATGTTGCCCTAAGCAGCACACGGGGATGGACCTGCCCTCAGAAAGCTCTCATGCCCCTCAGCCTGGGAGAGGGTGGTGTACCCTGAGAGACACCCCCATGGGCAGGAGGAGCCTGGCAGACTAGTCCATCACCCCAGGCTGCCTGGCAAGCTAGGGACTCCAGGCTTTCTGCCACCCTTCTGTTGACGTCATCTCCTGGGGTCCCGCCTATCCTTCCACTAGGCTGGTGGGGGAGTAGATACCTAAAGCTGCCCACATGTCCTTACCAGGTACATGCCTTTTCCTGCTCCTTGTCCCCTGGCCCACCATGTAAGCTCAGCACAGTTCAGTAAAATGTATTGGGTGTTCACATGGCCCAGGCCCTGGGCCAGGGCAGGGATGTGGGGATACATTCCCTGCCATTGGAGGGTTCAGCGTCTAATGATGTCTTGCATTCAAGGAAGTTGAATGACTGTAAAACTCCCTGCAGAATTTGGGGACCAGAGACCAAGTAACGGACTCTAGGTGGAGGCAGGTCTGGAGTCAACAATTACAATCACTTTGTCGTCTATATTTGGGGGAATCCTGACAATCAACAAGGATATCTCTACAGTATTTCCTAAGCCTCCACATAAGGATCTCTCTCTCTCTCTCTCTCTCTCTCTCGCTCTCGCTCTTGCTCTCGCTCTCGCTCTCTCTCTCTCATACACATGCACACACACACACACACATACCAATTTCTACTTTAAACAACATGTATAGTAAAGTGGAATGGTTAACATTTTATTGTCATCCTATAGCATTCTGGGTGCTTTGTATACAAACTTTTATTTAATATATGCAACAACTCTGTGAGATATATGGCATTGTAATTAGGCGAGAAAATTGAGGCTCAGAGAGAGGTTAGGGAACTTGCCCAAAGTCACACAGCTTGTATATGACAGAGGCAGAATTCAAGTGTCTGCCTTACTCCCAAGCTGGTAGAGCACCTCAAACTCTGCCACATGGCCTCCCTATAGACACGTATTTGCTTCACTGTTCACCCTTCCTAAGTCATTATTTGCCTTTTTGATGAACCAGAAGCAGTTGCAAAGGGCTGGCCTATCGTCTGTGCCTCTCCTTCCCACTGGAGGCCCCCGGCCACCTCCCCAACTGTGAACACATTTCACGTGTCATGAGGCTGACTGCTCCCCTGCCGTGCGGTGCGCCTGGCCTAGACTCGCCTCACAAGCTGATTTTGAACAGATGCTCTCGCCCACCTGAGCGCCGCGTGCCAGGTGTCTGCTAGGTCTCAGCATCCTCGAAAGGTTCCTAATACTCCCAACAAGATTGAGCCGCACTTCTGTAGAACATAGTGACCCTCCTAATAAGCTTGGGCTCTTTCGAGGCTCTTCTGCTGAAGCCACTGATTAGAGAGCTGACTGGCCCACCTGAGTCATTGGTGAAGAGAACCCCCCAGAGCCAAACAGAGGGGTCACTGAGATCTAGAGTCTGTACCCTTGGACTGTTAGGAGTGAGCGAGTCAGAGCTTCTTCCCCGTGGGTTACCAATGGGTTAACACAGTGACCCCTCAGCCCTCAGATCAGGTGGAGCTGGGACAGCCAGAGCCCCAGGGAGTCAAATCCAGATTTGAGCCCATCACCTGTTTATTCCATGCACCATAAAGATATTATCATTTTCTCTGTGTGTCATGAACAAGTTTTGGGAGCTCTAAACGGGGAGCTCAGTGGAGCTTCCTGATCCCTTTGACACGTGGCATTGGGTCTGACTGGTCTTCTGTATGTGACTTCATGAGAGTCATTTTGCTTTCCCTTAGACCAGAAGGATGAGAAAGCAAGGTATCCCCTTCCGGTCAGAGTGGGGGGGCGGGGGTGAGGTAACTGAGATAAAGATCCTATGATAAGACATCAGAGACTTGGTCATGTGGATGTGTAATTGGTCAGAGGAGTGGCAGGAATGGCCCATCTCTCCGTCTGGCCCTTCGCATAAGCAGAGGAAAGAGCAACATTGTTATTCCATCCTCTCTGCCTCTGGAGACTGGGAGGCAGACGCCCTTGCTCACCTGCAACCCTCGGCCAGCAATGGCATCTAAGTCACCATAAGCTTTTGCTAACTGGTTTTGCCATGGCCACTGCCCTCAGCACGCTGCATCCTCCCTCTTTGGAAACCGATTCTGACTCAGAAAATCTGCATTTCTTTCCTTTATACTTGACAGTTGCAAAAGTAAACATCTGCAACACAGTGTGCACTGTTTATCCTCTGGTCTTAGATGGGCTGCTTATACACTTGGCTTTTTTGCTGTGTATCGATGGCCCAGCCGTTTAGATCTTTTTTCCTTTTCTGTTAATTTCAGTAGAGTTGGCTTTTTCCTCTTTGGTCTTTTTTCCCTGCACTCCTACGATTACGTGCTCTTTTCCTGGGCCCTGTTTTTAATGCAGCGGGTTCTCCCTTTCATCAGGTAACATGCTCCCTGTAACTGATTTTGATCGTGCCCAGTGTAAATACACTTGCTTAACGAGGCTCTGCTCAGCTGCTCCTCTAGGTGCCAAGTCTATGATTAGAAGGAATGCTGTGCTTGTGCCATTTCCACATGCCTTTTCAATAAATCACTTATTTCTCTTCTCTGAGTCTGTTTCCTGGACAATTATTGATTGTGGTGAGCCTCCCACGGCTCCCAGAGTAGCTCTGGTCTGGAACAACATGGCAAGCAGGCCTTGGAACAGACAAGAGCCTGACATTTGCTTCTGCTGACCTCCCAGCTGGGGTGGAAGAGGGGTGGGTGAAAAGAAGATTGACAAGCAGCCCTGAAACTTTGTGAGCACTTGGGAAATCCCTGGTTTGGAGATTTGTACTTGGATCTGACCTTAAAATTCAGCATTAGGGATTATAAATGAAAACATAGCCAGAACTTTCTTTTTCCCCCGCGGGTCTCCAACTGTACAATTCTAAGTGGTTCTAACACACTTAATTCAGAACTGAGGCAATGAATCCAGAGGAGACAGATGAAACCTGCCTTCAGCCCAATTCTAAATCCAGTGGCCATTATAATCCTGTCGGCTTGTCAAACAGTGGATTTCTCACTCTACCTCAGAAAATGTAAACTCAGAAAGGAGTCTTGCAACTAGAGATTATCATACTAAGTGAAGCAAGTCAGAAAGAGAAAGACAAATACCATATGATATCACTTATATGTGGAACCTAAAATATGACACAAATGAACCTGTCTACAACATAGAAACAGACTCACAGACATAGAGATCAGACTTGTGGTTGCCAAGGGGGTGGGGGAGTGGGGGAGGGATGGACTGGGAGTTTGGGGTTGGTAGATACAAACTATTACATTTAGAATACGTAAACAACAAGGTCCTACTGTACAGCACAGGGAATTTTATTCAATATCCTGGGATAAACCATAATGGAAAAGAATACAAAATATATATATATATAGATATATAGATATATAGATATATAGATATATATCTGTATAACCTAGTCACTTTGCTGTACAGTAGAAATTACCACAACATTGTAAATCAACTCTACTTCAATAAAAAATAAATTAAAATATACTTCTTTTAATCTTTAAAAAAGAAGTCTTCCCCCCAAAAGGGGAAAAACAATTTGCCTCTTGTCTGTGAAATTTTAGGATAACTGAACTGACATACCTTTGAATGATAATGAATAAGTACTGTTCTTATTTGTTATTTACCTACTTTCTAATTTTAACATATAGCACTAGTGATAATTACCAAATTCTATATTTATAGAAAGCTGACTCTTTCTTAAGAATCCAATGGGGCAATTATCTCCATACTGTATGTGCTATTTCTCTATAAATGTTGAAGATTCAATAATTACCACTAGAACTTGCTGTGGCATTTTGAATACGGATACATAATAAGGAAGGAGGTCATTTCTTCATTAATATTCAAAACACACACTAATTCCTGCTTTTCTCTGGTGGATGAGCTCAGCTCTGGGTTTTGTAAGAACTTTACATAAGCCAGTTTAAAACTCTGTTATCATGTGGCTTTTACTTATTGAGAGTTGATAAGTGCTGTAATAAAGGGAAAAGAGAACAAGAAGTATATCTTATAATAAAAATAACAGCTCCCACTGTTATTATATATCAGGTATGGTGTGGCTTCAAATTTGTCCTCTTCATTCTCTCAATACCTGTACAAAAAAGGCATTACCCTTCCCCCATGTTACAGAGAAGTCAATTGAGCGTTCAGAGAAGTTAGTCATGTGCCTGAGGTCACACAGAGGAGTGACAGCCAAGAACAGAAGCAGGACTGTCTGGTTTCACAGCCTCATTCCTTCCACCCAGTCACTGTGGTGGCTCAGCTGGAATCTTGGTGACCCCAGACTTTTCAGTGGGGAAATAAAGTGTGTCGACGGTTGTTATGGAAATGAGCTCAGAAGCGCTACTTGCTCCTGTGATCCTAGAGAGGGACGATGAATGTATAAACCAGAACCTTCCGTTATCTGTCTCAAGTAAGCCATCACCATAAGAGCCGACCTCCAGAGCCAAAAGAAGGGATCAGCGGGTTTAGGTACTTCCGTGTCCATGATTAATCCTCTAAATTTAGGGTAAATTGCAGGAAGGTAACCTAAAAGAACTTATTTTTGTTTTGGTTTGTTTTGGCTGTGTTTTATCACTTTGTAGATTTTGAATAAGAAGCTTTGAGTGAAGGACCCCATTCACTGACTCATTACTGTGACCTATTTGCTTGAAAGTCATCATAGATCTAAACCTCAATACAAATGATCTAAGCTCGTGAGTCCTAATGGCAAAAGGGTTCGTGCTAGTCAAGGTGCTTATGAAGATATTAAGGCTAAGCGAACAAGGGAATTCGTTCTTCAGTCGCTCTTTGGGCAGAATTCCCACTCACTGCAGTGAAAGTCAAGTGGGCCAAATCTCAAGGTAATATTTTGGTCCAAAATACTTACAACTTTTTAACTGAAAATATCGTCTTGGCAGCGTGAATATGTGGGAAGGAGATAAATGAGGGACCGCCTGAGGAGAAGCTAGCAACAGGGATCAGAGATTCCACCAATTTATTTGCTTCATACACAGGTGGTGAGAGGTGCTTTGGACTAATGAACATGTTTTTAATGATTTTGAAGTGAATGCCAAAGCCTTGTTAATGCTCCAGCCACAAAGGAAAACAAGGCTGCAAATGCCTTCATCTCCCTGAATCCTGGGTATCTGAAGGCACAGTCCTTAAATCAAGTTATTTTCAGCTCAAATCCATTGCTGAATTATTTTCGCTAGATAGCTACTGCCTCCCTAAAATCTTGCAGTGATTACAAAGAGAGGTACATCCTATTTCGATGATGGAAGCCAGTTTATGGATCTGAACTGGGGAAAACAGGGCCTGACGCAGAGTGAGCTGTGGCTAATGAAATGGAGAAACAGGCATCATTGCTTGATCTGCCCGTCATGCTGTGCTGTGCGGTCCTACCTGGCCGTGGACTCCCGCTTCCCGTGTGAGGGAGGTGAGCAGGCTCCCAAGGCCCCTTTCCCCAGGACAGCGCCATGCTCTCGGGCAGGTGAATGGAGATGGTTCACACAGGGTCTGAGAGACAGCGCCCAGCCCAGAATGTGGACTACAGTCGAGCTTGATGGAAATGCAGGTACTGATTGCTTGAGCCTGGGTCTCAGCGAAATAGTAGCTGCTCATCCCAATGAAAAGAACTTGAATTTCCAACACAGAGGCTCAAAGTCCAAGCAAACTGAGAAAGCTTAATTACTAACAATTTCCTTTCATCTGTAACCCACACAGGTTGGAGTCTAGTCATCAAATAGTCACTAGTTATATACAAATAGATAAACAGCAAGGACCTACTGTATGGCACAGGGAACTACAGTCAGTATCTTGTAATAACCTATAATGGGAAAGAATCTGAAAAACAATATATGCATATATATATACATATATATGTACGTATAACTGAATCACTTGGCTGTACCCCTAAGACTAACACAACGTTGTAAATTAATAATACTTAAATTTAAAAAGTGGTTATAAAAACCAGTCACTAGCATTTGTGACATGTGTACCATGTGCTGAGTACTGGAGATGCATCTCCAGTACTTGTGGACGTGTTGTCTTACCTTTCTAGAATACCTTGTTCTGTCCACTAGATAGCATTCAATGCAGATGCTGTCAGAGCTCATCAAGAAGTGCTGTCATAAAGTGTGAACACATTCTGGACAAGCTCTGCTGCCTAAACCAGAAGTGCTTGGCAGCCTGCCCCATCACTGTGCCCCCCATTCCTCGCCACTACAACATCAGCTGCATCTTCAAAACAATGTGAACGAGAGCCTACTCTATACACAGCTCTGTCATAAATGCCCCAAGTACCCAAGTAGGAAAGTAAAGGTCTTTGGTCTTCTGTTTCTTATGATCGCAATAGAAAGAATAGGTTAAGTGGTAGAAAATAGCAAACTGTTTGCTTAATAGGTAGAATCTATTACATCTTGACATCAAGGTGAATTGTTCAAATAGAAATCAAGTTTAAAAATTCTCCAATCCTGGGACTTCCCTGGTGGCGCAGCAGTTAAGAATCCGCCTGCCAATTCAGGGGACACGGGTTCGAGCCCTGGTCTGGGAAGATCCCACATGCGACAGAGCAACTAAGCCTGTGCGCCACAACTACTGAGCCTGCGCTCTAGAGCCCGCGAGCCACAACTACTGAAGCCCGCGCGCCTAGAGCCCATGCTCCGCAACAAGAGAAGCCACCGCAGTTAGAAGCCCACGCACCGCAACAAAGAGTAGTACCCGCTCGCCACAACTAGAGAAAGCCTGAGCACAGCTACGAAAACCCAACACAGCCAAAAATAAAAATAAATAAATAAATTTATTTTTAAAAAATGTTTAAAAAAAAATTCTCCAGTCCTAAAAGTGCCATAACCTTCTCAGTGAAAATAGACGGTCTGTGATGTGTCAGTATCAGTGCTGGAAGAATGGGAGGGCTGGATTGAGAAATTAGTCTCTTGACTGTAAATTAATGTTTTGAGGGCTTGGTCTGATTTGTTTTAGTCTTAGAGAAGTCCATTGCTAATGTGGAGTGCTATAAAAGAAGGCATAGCTGTCACTGGCACTGTTCCTGCCCAGTGCCCACTGGCCCCCAGTGTTCATTCACTCATTCACTTGTCTGTCCATCCATCCAAACAGTCAACAGCTATTTATTGAGAATTCTTCATGTGTCAGGCCCTTTGTAAGGTTCTAGGGACACAGCAAGAAATAATTCAGACACAGTGCCCCTACCCTTAACAAGATAGCAACCACATGGAAAATTCAGAGAAGGACCACGTGACTCCATAGCAAAGTCATTTGGTTTCTGGGTCAAAGTTCTCCCTGGAGAAAGAGCATGATGGGAGGGAGGGCAGGAGAGTGCTGAGGAGGACCTGCTTGAGAAGAGCAGCCTTCTTAGAACAGGAGGAAAGAGGCAATTGCGAATGTGAATGGGCCCTGGTGACACACCAGGCGTGGAGTTGCTTGTGCTGGCTTCTCAGAGCCTGGTCGCAGCAAGAGCTTAGAATCGGGGATTTAAAACTCCCGTTGGTCCCTCAGCAGGGACCAGCACATGCCCAGGGTTGCCGGCTGAGCAGACAGAGAGCCTAGGTGGCCGACGGAAGGGAGCAGATGGGGTTTGTCAAACGGGCTGCACAGCTCGTTAGCAAGCTCCCTCCTTCCTGAGCACACTCTAACATTCACCCAAACAGCTGCAGCTGTCAGGGAGACAGCTCAGAGCTGGGGGGCTTCAGACAACGTCCAGAAGAGTATCATAGTCTCAGGGTTGCAGCCAGGACCGCAACAAAAGGTGGCAACTGCTCTCTCCTGCTCAGCCTCCCTGATTAATTTGGTATTTCAGACTCAGTAGCCCATGAGGTCTTCATCTCTTTCAGTTACTCCTCCAAACAGATGTCCATTTTATGAACCATTCCTGAGCCTTGCCTTGGGAGCCAATTCCCCTCCTCCACATGAATGCCTCTGGCTTCAACCAGTTTCCAGAATGTTGCCGATGCCCAGGTACAGGGCTGAGCACAGAGAAGGTCTCTGGGCTGAGCGTTTTTTGCCTTATGGTTCCATGCTCCCATTTATGGGATGTTTGCAAGACACGTAACCTAAGGAGAAAAAACACATTACAGCTTGGAAACGTACAGAAATCAGAGATTCTGGAGGGACCCTATGGGACTTGAGGGCTTACACAAAATGTTTTAAAGTGCTGTCCAGAAAGAAGGCCCCTTGGAAAGTCCTCACATGTCTTCAGGAAGCTAATATATGGTAATCAGAGCCGTGTGCAGCGGCTGTAATTTTCGACAACGTAACAAGAAAATTATCGCTATTTTCCGCTGTTGCTGCATATTCCTAGGATCCTTGCTTGCTGGAGAGGCGTGAATAGGAGATTTATTTTGTATTGTTAGACTGTCAAGGCACTCTAGAGCAACAACTTTTAAATGATAACTTCCCAAGCTTACAGCAGTTGTGAATTACATGCTTTTAGTCCAGTGTACTTGAGGGGCTGACAGCTCTCCCCTCCCCCCTCATCCTTCACTCGGTGCCCTATATGATCAGTGACTGAACACGCTGCCCTTCCCAAACCCAATGGGACCATTATGAAGAATGACAGAAATCTATTTAGCCACGAAGCGAGCTGAGGCAACTGACGTGGCATCGCAGAAAGAGAACTGTTTCACACCTCGGCCCCCGGGGGCCCGAGGAGAGCCTTCTTTGCCAAAATTGAGACCATCTCGAATGAGCTGAATGTGAGAAAGGATTCTGAGGTTGGGTGGGGGAGAGAGGGAGGGATGTGCAATGAGATGGGACACAGTTTCAGGGAAGTTTTGTCAAATCTTCCACCTTAGCAGCCACTTAGTCTTGGGGGCTGCCCAGCCACTCCCTAGAAGCGGGCGTGATAACAAAGCTTTGTACAGGACAGCACCCGATGTGCTTTGACCTTGACCTCTAAGCAGCTGATGACCTCTGTGAGCCCTCCAACCTCTCCAGTTAGCATAGAGGGATTGAGATAACGAACTAGTCTCTTGAATGGGGTTACTAACAGATGATCAGTCTAAAGACACTGAACACAGCAATTTCATTTTTTACTCCTGCCTCGCCCTTTCTTTGCATCCACATAGCACTTAGAGCTCTCCTTATTACACGGGCAACTGAGGTTACTGAAGTGTCTCTCTCCCCATCTGCCCACTGGATTATACAGTCCTTTGAGGGCAGGGTCAGTGCCTTATTGGTTGTCTTCTGTGTCACCCAACACACTCGGCACTTAGTATGCACGTAAATAAATGGTCATTGAATTGAATCAGGGTCCCAGCTGATCATAAGGCCATCATCCCCCTTGATCATGCCCCTTCTTGAGCCCAGAGGAGGTGGTGTTTTCCCCTCAGCCTCCTGCCTAATTGCATTTGCTCCTGGGCCCGTGAGTCAGGGCTTGTTTTCCAGATTGGGTGAACCTCTTCTCTCCACTGCCCCTTAATGAAGGTTCTGCTGAAGCCAAGGGCTCGTGTTGTGACACTCTTATGGTTTACTCCTGCCTGCCGAGTTCGAGTTTATTATTAGAGGCCTGTACATAAGGGCTGGCTGCTTGCCTTTTTTTTTTTTTTTTTCCTAAGGCAGCTAAAAACAGAATAGTTGCATTTGTTTTGAGGGGGGAAAAAGAACAAGAGATTTTGCAAACAGTTATAAAAAAAAAAAACCGAATTGGTCCATTTTGGAATCTCCCGACCTTGACAGTGTCCCTCTAATGCTCTATAAACATTTGTTTGGGGTATTTAGTAAGCTGCCAGCTGACAAATGGCAGAACTTTTGCAAGAGCCCCTTATCTTTTCTAGAACCACTGAGATGGCAAAGTATATTCTCTGTCTCCACAATTCACTCTCTATTTGCATGTGGAAATTGGAAAGCAAGTTGTTTTTCTTCGTTTGCATGACAAAACTCAGACCCCAAAATACAATCCAGCATTTAATTTGAGCTAGTTAGTGAGTGCAAAAAAGGACCTCCGCCCCCGGTTGGCTCCCTTTTGCTGCTGCTGTTTCTGCTGTTACAATTGAAAATGATGTATAACGCTGAGAACATAAAATACCTCCTTGGGCAGTGCTGCGGTGAACCTGGGGAGTCGTCTGCCTCAGGAGGTCACGGGGAAAAAACAAACCCCATGAAAATCTGCCTTTAAGACCTGAATAACCGGGTTTCAACTTGGTAGAGGCCTCCCCCCAGCATGAGAAGGGGGCCACTCAGCCCTGGGCAAGGCCGGAGTTGCTAGAATGACCCCTTGGAAGCAGACCCTGATCACAGCTTGCCAAAAGCGGATCATGAGAACGAACTTAGGACAGGTAATGTTTAAGTAAGCGCTCCCCTTGGCTAATGACTCCGCCGCGGCATCCTCCAAGGACAGTGGTGCTCTGTTCCTTTCCCCTCCCAGCCTCCAGAGGGTGCTCCTTCCGCCAAACTGCATGCAACTGTTCCTGCCCCAGGGCAGTAGCTGCTCCCTGCTGCAAGGAAGGAGTAGAGGGCAAGCAGTAGAGGGCACTTCCAGTCTGCAGCGAACCCTCTTTCACTCTCCTTGAGACATTCACCCACTCCACCTGTATCCAGTGCTGACTGTGGAGATGAGCACCCTGCCAGCCACTGAGGGACGCAGATAGCCTATAATGGAAACAATCTGATTCTCTTACTCAATCAGTTTGCTGTACACTTGAAACTAACACAACATTGTAGATTCACTATACCTCAATAAAAAAATAAAAAAACTTATCAGAAAAAAAAAAAAAAAAGAGGATCTGCTCCATGCCCTCGGGGTCCGATGAGGGAGGCAGGAAAATGAACAGGCACTTGTAACGCCAAGCGAGTCCGTGCAGTGAAACTTTGGAATCAGAAATTGGGTCAGATTCTGACTCTGACATCCAGAGGTTCTGTATCCTTGGGCAGGTTACTCACACTCCCTAACTTGGGTTTCCTTTCATCATCTTCCCCTAGGAGTGCAATGAGCATTATATAAGGCAACATATGTGAACCATCGAATAGCGTGGTACTAAGTGCTGAAGTAGTCACATCTGTCCCAATAAAGAACAACCTCCAAAGAGGAGTCCCGACCCGTATCGCAGAGCAGACATGTGGAATAACCTCAAAAGCCTTCTAGAAATGCTTAAAAGACCATTTTGCAAAATTCAGGTGATAGGTGAGGGGAAAAGACTTTCCAGGCAGAAGAAGTGACAAGTTCAAAGACCTGAAGATGAAAAACAGCAGAGCATCATTGGGTACCTGCAGGTGGTTTCATGTGAGGACCCATTCGGCAAAGCTGGTGTTGGCTGTCGTGGTGGGTACATGTCCCAAGGGGGGTCAGGATGACTTTTTTTAAGTTTTGAATTGAAATGCATTTTAAAATTTTTTATAGTAATATATGTATGAGTGGTGAAACGTATAGCTAATGAGAAGCTCTCAAACACTAGAGGCTGAGGGTAAGTCTGAGGGCTGCCTGCCAGTTAGAACATCTGTTCCCTGCAGAGAGGGGGAGACAGGGCTGGACAGTCTCATTTACCAGAACTATCCTTTCTCCTAACATCTTTCCCACCACATGGAAATGCAACCATAATTCACCTTGGTGATCTGATGATTCTCTGTGCTGAGTTCCAAAATTTCAGCGTGAGTAGTTCCCTCATCAAGTGAGAAGTGTAGGGTGTTACCAGGGAGGGTCTGATAGAAGAACTAAAACTCTGGCAGGGAGTAGGGTCTGAGCCCTCCGCCCTTCTACTTTCTCATACTGTATCCCACTCCCAAACATGCCTGTGTACTGGACTCTCTCTGGGTCTCAGTTACACCCCCTCTGCTGAAAGCAACATGGTTAATATCTGATCCTCACCTAATAATACTACAGGCAGACCTCAGAGGTATTTCAGGCTGTGTTCCAGACCACCCCAATAAAGCAAATATCACAATAAAGGGAGTCACACCAAATGTTTGGTTTCCCAGTGTATAGAAGTTATGTTCACTATACTGTAGTCTATTAAGTGTGCAATAGCCTTATATCTAAAACAACATGGCATATACCTTAATTAAATAATACTTTATTGCTAAGAAATGCTAACCATCATCTGAGTCTTCAGCAAGTAGTGGAAGTAACGGCAAAGATCACTGATCGCAGATCACCATACCAAATATGTTAATAATGAAAAAATTTTGAAACTTTGCGAGAATGACCAAAATGTGACACAGAGACACAAAGTGAGCAAATGCTTTTGGACAAATGGCGCCATTAGGCTTGTTCGACATACAGTTGCCATAAACCTTCCATTTGTAGAAATACGCATTATCTGTGAAGCACAATAAAATGAAATATGCCCGCATTGTTATCCCTAACTTATATGTTAGAAGTCGAAGGCGCAGCAGAGGTCATATAACTTGCCTGAAGTTATCCATAGCAAGTATGCCATGGAACTGGCGGGCGGCACTCCAAAGCCCAGGAAAAGTGACCACTATACCGAGTTCCATCTCTGGCTGAATAAAGGACTTTTGTGATTACTATTTGAGCTTCCTCTCATGGAATAATACAGTCTTAGGACTGGAAAGGACTTATTCTCCTACACCCGCCCCCACCCCCTGCCCCACCCGCCCCCCACCCCCGTTTATAGATGGAGCTCGGCAGGAGTAAGAGATTGCTAGCCCAGGGCCCCAAGGCTACTCTGGAGGTAGCCTTGGTAAAGGATTGCATTTGAAGGCAATCTCTTCTTTAGTATTACCATCACTACTAGTACTCAAATTGCTGTTGTGAGTATATGAGGGAAAATATTACTCATGTTCTTATTATCTCCATGAGGCCCATCAAGGCTGAAGAATCAAGACAATAGCCCTCCCTGAAGACCTTCGCTGGGTCTGCATCTTATTCATTCCCCAGCCTCTCTTTTTGTTTGTTTTTCTTTGCTTCTTCTTTTTTCTTTTTTGCAGTTTGAACTCAAATTGGGATGCAAGGTCTGGATGTTCGGACAACTGCTGGGCTGGTGACTGTTCAGGCATTTAGTTTGGCACGTGACGGGCTCCGTGTGGATTTTAAAAGTTTGTTGAAATAGTGGAAGAGAGGAGTTGGGGACACAGGCATATTAAGAGGACAGCCAAGGAGCAGGCGACACTAGGACACGTAGGCCACCCACCCCACCACTGCCCACTGGGTTGGGTTTGAGCCTCTGGTCCCATGGAGATGGAGAGGGGGCTTGGATGCAGAGGCTGAGCTGAAAACTGTCTGAGGTCTAGGGTACCAATAACTCCTCCTCCCCTCCTTCCTTCCTTCCTTCTTTGTTTTTTCTACCTTCCTTCCCTCCATCTCTCTCCCTTCCTTCTCTCTGTCTTTCTTTCACTTACATGATAAACAAATATTGAATGTCTGTTACATACTTTGTACTGTGGAGATTAACAATCACCCAGAAAATAAATGTTCTTCAGATGACAGGATGACCGGGTGGGGAAGCATTATTTAATTTATTCCTAAATGAATAAGCAGCAACTTAGAAACAACAGTCTGCAATGAGATCAAGGTTTCTTTTTGGGGGGGACGTCACATCACACTAAACATTGGAGTTCAGAGCAAAACCGGATGAGGTGGGTTGAGGCTGGTAGGGGAAATTGTCCAAATAGGGCACTAGGACCTTTGAGGAAGATGAGCAGGACATTTGAGTAATTAAAGCCGCTCCACCCAGAATGGCTTCTAACAGGGGAATCTCCTTCCCCTCCCCAGGTCTATTTATTAATGAGAGGTAGCCCTTCTCCCCACCTTTAGGACGAGACCTAAATTAATAAACAAGTCTTCTATGGTTTCTAGAACACTTGTCATCACTGCCTCATTGTTTGTATTCATCTATGAAGGAATTAATCTAAATACAAAGATGCTGTTTTAGTACATTAATGTATAAATATATACACACATATATATGTAATTGTTTCATTATAGGTTAAGACCCATCTACAAAAACTCCTCAGATGTTATGAACTGTTCTCCTTAAATGATAAGGCTTAAATCTTTCTTCATCTCAATCCCCTTGCAACCCCTCCCAGAACCAGACACCCGTCCAACCTCACCTATCCTTTGATCGCAACCCTTAGCTAAGAAATGTCCAACAAGGCACTAAAATGTGATTCTTGACCTTTTTTGTATCAGCGATCCCTTGGAAAACCTAACTAAATCCTGGATTTTGCTCCCTGGAAAGATGTGCCCAACATTTGCAGATGGTTTATCCACTCTTAGGGATCTGAACATTCCCAGGTTGGGAACAGCTGCGTGGAGCAAAAGTCATTATATACCAATGACTTTCCAATTTCTGTTAGTAAATATCGTTGTAAATGTGACCTATGACTTTTAGTTTCATTCAGCGGACAGATGCCCATATATTTTTTTTAATTTGGTTGTACCTGTCTTAGTTGCAGCAGGCAGGTTCCTTAGTTGTGGTTCACAGGCTCCTTAGTTGTGGCATGTGAACTCTTAGTTGCGGCATGCATGTGGGATCTAGTTCCCTGACCAGGGATCGAACCCGGGCCGCCTGCATTGGGAGTGCGGAGTCTTACCTACTGCACCACCAGGAAAGTCCTGCCCTGTATTTTTTTTTAACAAAAAGAAGTTACAAATGAAAACAGGGAAGCATATTTCGTAGTTTCTTTCTCCCTCACTAAGATGATTTGTCAAAAGATATTTACCCACAGTTCACCCCCTCCTCCTCCCCATCCAAAAACCAGTTTCAGACCTATTTCTCAAGCTGAAGTTCACCAGGGAACTCAGATCGGCTTCCTCTGACATCTCCTCATAAGCCCCTAAATGGATCACCTGCCCCTCCTTCCACGAACAAGAGGAGATTTGCCATCGGACAGCATCTTTCAGTTTGTAGGCATTTCCCTTCCACCCTTACGTATTTAAGGAAGAAAATTGCCACTTATTTGTACAGAGTCAGTTGGCTTATGTGCCATAATAGGCTTCTCCACTCTTGCTTCTGCCGGGAAAAGGTCATCTTCAGACTCTTGCACTCCACGGAACTCAGGGATTCTTGACAGTAAGTAGAGAAATCACACGCTCCTAAACTGTAATTTCCTTCTTGGATTAAGACATCACCGGTCACAGGTGTTTGGTTTCAGCAGGTTTATTTTCTAACACTGCTGGCTACTGACTGGCATGTACATTGTACCTCATGTGCCCTTATCGAAATACAGCCAGAGTGTCTGAGACACACATAAGCACGAACCTACATGCATACTCCCAAGCAAACATGTGTGCGTACACACACACAAACACAGACACGCACACACACACACGCCCCTGTCTTTGCTCTTTTCAGTTTGGATAACTCTTCAGCATACCACTCAGCAATATCTCACTGCAAAGGGCCCTGTTCCAATTTGATTTTATTAGCCGTTGCCTTGGCAACAGATATAGAGGTTGTATGTGTGACAGTAGGATCCCAGGTCCCTATGGAGCTCTTACCCTTGAATGTATCTAGTTTACAGCTGAGACAAAGTGAACATAAAACAAGCAGGTTAGAAAAGAAGTAAAACCCATGTAGTGTCCAGCTGATAGTACAGTTGCCCAAGGGATGCAAGTGGAAAGTTAGCTCTGATCATACTGGGATGGAAAGCCTCCCTTGATTAAGCAGTCATCTTCTCCAGCTTATCTTCACCCGGAGACTTAATAACTTACAGGAGAATTTCATAGCAGCCAAGTGTTATAATTTTTATATATTATAAATCCCACTAACAGTAGGATTTATAATACATATTCTTCCAGTCCTCTGACAGAAGGTAAGAGTTTCCTACCCTCAATCCTCTGATGATGCTCATGGGACCGGAAATGATGCTCCGCTCTCTTAGAGACAATCAGGAGCTTTCATCCTTCTGTGCTTTTGCAGGAGCTGTTCCCTCCGTTAATAATGCTATTCCTTCAAATCTGCGTGTGGCAATCTCTGTTCCTCATTTTCAGGGCCCAGCTCCGTTGCGTTCGTCCCCGTGAAGCCTTTACATATTCCTCTAAACAGAATGGCCGTAGCACACATCAGGTCCCACTGCAGTGTGAACGTGCCTTGTGGAACCGTATGTTACAGTCAATCCGTTAAGCCCGAGCTCCTTGGACTGGGCGTTTCAGAGGCCAGGTGTGCCCCTCAGACTGTTGTCTGCTCCTCCCAGCACCTGGCATCCTGTCTGGGCTGGCACATCGTTTTCACGTTCTCAGTGTTTCTGAACTGATGAGTGGAGGAATCAATTAGGTGACTCTGTAATACTCATTTAGGAAGCTCCCTGGGAAAATGGCTCCCTTATATATAGAAACCATTTCTCATGCTGTGTGAATGGTGAGTCTGGGACTAATGCCGTCTCCCTAGGCTGCGCTTCCTTTGTTTCTGCTCCCACCTGCCTTCGCCGTGCCTGTGTGTGGGATGTTTAACTTGGTTAGCTCCTCCACTTGATATAGGGCCAATGCAAAGACAACCAGAAGCAGGCGATTAAGGCAGCAGGTGAAAGGGAGTAGTAACTGGGACGTTGGAACTGGATTCCTGAATGTCTGCTCTCTTTCCTCTTCTTCTCTGTCACAGCCACAGACAACTGACTGGTGGCACCATCTGCCCGTGGAATAGTAATTGATCAAGTTGTAACCCACTGACTGGGGATGTAGGGTGTTTGGAGGCAGTGGAGTGGAATCTTGTTTTAGTTTTTCTTCTCAGATTTTAGGATGGTTCAACTTTTTATTTTAAACAAATTAACGAAGAATGTTTCCTATGATAGGCACTGTGCTAGGCATGTGTGTGTTTCTCATTTATGCCTGCCCCACGCTGTTGGGTGGGTATCATGATTCCATCTTACAGATGAGGAAAAGTGTCTGGCCAAGGTCCTGCAGTTGCTAAGCAGCAGAGCAAGGATTTGAACCCAAGGCCTCGGACCCAGAACCCTGTGGTCTTTGCACTGCCTCCCAGTGCTAACACAGCTCGTATTGGGGGAGAATTGTTTTCTCATCTGACTTCCACATAGTAGAGATTTGGGGATGGGTACCCCATACCAAAGACCCATGCATCATGAGGTACGTCTTGGGCTGTGTGCTCAGATGCTACATCATCTATATCCATGCTCATACCTGTGGCAGCAATATCCCAGCACCTGGCCTGGTGTTTGACGTAAAGTGGAAATTCAAGAAATGTTTGCATAAGTAAATCAATGAGAAATGATGTATCTGTCTGATGTCCTCAAAGACTCTGAAACCATCAATTAAATTAACCATACTATAACTCTGAAGATAGAAAAGAACGCGAGTACATTAAAAAAAATAATTTCCAGGGCTTCCCTGGTGGCGCAGTGGCTGAGAGTCCGCCTTCCGTTGCAGAGGACACAGGTTCGTGCCCCGGTCCCGGAAGATCCCCCGTGCCGCAGAGCAGCTGGGCCCGTGAGCCATGGCCATTGAGCCTGCGTGTCCAGAGCCTGTGCTCCGCGACGGGAGAGGCCACAACAGTGAGAGGCCCGTGTACCGAAAAAAAAATTTTTTTTCTACAAACTTACGGTCACCAAAGGGGAAAGGGGGGGATAAATTAGGAATTTCAGGTTAACAGATACACACTACTAAATATAAAATAAATAACAAGGACCTACTGTACAGCACAGGGAACTACATTCACTATCTTATAACCTATAATGGAAAATAATCTGAAAAAGAATATATATATGTGTATGTATAACTGAATCACTTTGCTGTACATCTGAAACCTTGTAAATCATTTATACTTCAATTAAAAAAAAAGATTAAGGGTTTCCCTGGTGGTGCAGTGGTTAAGAACCTGCCTGCCAATGCAGGGGACACGGGTTCGAGCCCTGGTCTGGGAAGATCCCACATGCCGCAGAGCAACTAAGCCCATGTGCCACGACTACTGAGCCTGCGCTCTAGAGCCCGTGAGCCACAACTACTGAGCCCACATGCTGCAGCTACTGAAGCCTGCGCGCCTAGAGCCCATGCTCCACAACAAGAGAAGCCACCGTAACGAGAAGCCCGCACACCACAACGAAGAGTAGCCCCCGCTCACCGCAACTAGAGAAAGCCCGCGCACAGCAACGAAGACCCAACACAGCCAAAGATAAATGAATTAAATAAATAATTTTTTTAAAAAAAATTAAGCCAAGGTACACAACCAAGGAAAGACTCAGGTACTACTTTAAAGAAGATAATCACATTTTGAACTTCCTATCTAATTTAGTACAAACATGTTATGTCTCATAAAATTTTTGAGGAAAAAAATCCATAACTTCTATGATGACAATGTTGATAAAGAATTAGGAGTCATAAGCTTCCAGAATATTTTAAAATCTGAGACACATATAAGTAATATAGACTTATCTCAGATGTAGGGGATCCCCAGAAATCATTCTGAAACAAAGTTTTTAAAGGTGAAAAAAAAAAGATTTTCTATAAAAAAGGAAACTTAAATGTAGGGGTGGAGTTTCTAGCGAATCCTCGGTTGTGCAGAATGAACTTAGTTAACCATTAATCCACATGTTTTTCAAGCACAGAAGTTAAAGTTTTACTAAAACTCAGAAAGCCCAAGGAGACTGCAGCTTTGCCCTTGTCAGATCTGAGGGCATGCGTGCACCCGAGATGCGAGTTCCTCAAGGGCCAGCGCTCCTTCGTGTCCCTGTCCCTCACCAACCCTGACAGCCAGCAGGCATCCTATCAGCTGGAGCTTCCAGAAGCTGCGGCTCAGAGCCCAGCCACTGCTCTCTGCCATCCCATTATCCCCCGTCACAGCCGCATCCCCTGTATAATGATCCCTGGCTTCCCGTTTGCTTCCTGATTGTCCGGGGCTTGAATAGTTCTGTTTAGTCAGAAGGCCTGGAGGTGGCCTGTTTGTATGCTGGGGACAGAGTGCTGCGTCTCAGTCACTAACGGAGCTGAGAAGGTGCCCAGGGCTCATTATTCTTGAGGGAATCCTGAAGGTCACAGCCCCACAGACGCTGTTTGCAGGCAGATGAGGCAGGAGGGAAGCATATTTAAGATATCTGAGAATCCTAGCACTTGGTTGTTTGTTGTGTGTGTGTTTTTTTTTTTTCTACATGAAAGAGGTATAAGGTTTCTGGTATTGCACTGCAGTTAAATCTAAATCAAGGGAGAAATCCCTGCCTGGAGACCTCCATACCTGTGGCCGTTTGTGCCATTTACACTAACACCCTAGTGAGATTTTCTTTCTCTAGGTGCCCACCTTCTCTAACCCAGGTTATCATAGTGCAACCCCTGCTTTATCGTGACAACATGGCTTTCCCCAGGCCAGAAGGTGGAGCTCAGGCAATGCAGAGAGCTCAAATGAGGACACAGGGTTGGGCCAGCTTTCCTGTAGATGAAGAGGGAGGCCCTCGGTCCCACTTGGGTCAGATTCTAAATGGCCCAAATTAATTAGTTTTCTGTCAGTCTAGACCACTTCCCTGAGATATCCCAAGAAATTCTTAATGATGCCAAACCTGTGTACACAAGGGATGTGCCCTGGTTGCAGTCCAGGCCCCAGCCCTTTGAGATCTGGTTACAGGTGACCTGGGGCTGTGTTAAAAATGGTCTGCGTCTCTGGCTCCCGTTGGGATCCCCGGGGGGAGTTTCAAAGCAGCTCCAGGGCTTGGAGTCCCACCCCCAGAGATTCTGATGCATTGGTCTGGAGCAGGGCCTGGGCATTGTTATTTGTTTGAACTCGTCATATGATTGGAAAGAGCAGCGGAGTGGAGACCACCCCTCCAAAGCAGCTCACGTTCTCACGCTCACCCCAGCATCCCTAGGCCTGTTGGCCCTGGAACCCCCAGGAGGGCAGCCTCCACTCCTTCGGAAGCGTCCCCATAAGAAATCACTCACAGCAAGCCTTGCATCGTTCCTACTGGAAGTTTATCAACATTGGGGGCAGAGGGGTTTCCAGGGGTGAGGAAGGGTCTCTACCATCTCTCTATCTCTCTTCCACTCCTCTGGCCCAACCCCTTTCCTCCCTGCTGGCCCCCCTCTCTCTGCAGAACGACACCAGATACCCCCCTAGTTTTCTGCTAAACTGTTATTTCCACCTGGGCTCAAGTTCCCAGGAATCTCCTCTTCCCCCAACTTCTCATCATTTTATTTTTCCAACAAAAACCATTCATACCCAAGAGAAATCTGGGAGAACCTGTTACTATAATAATGTTTCCTCCTCTCCATAATACACAGAAACATACACACACACACACACACACACACACACACCCCTCTTTGCAGTTCACCAAGCACCTGTGTGTAAGTCCTCACAGGTGCTCCGCTGTGATAGGCCTTATTGTATTCTTTGTTTTATAGACTGAGAGGCTGAGACACAGCAAAACTGAAATCGCAGAGCCGCTGAGGATTTGAACCCACCTTTAGACCCCAAACCCATGCTCTTTCCTCTTAGAGCACTTAGAGCACTTCTCAATCAAAAAAGCATTCCTTAGGCTAATGCTTCTGCATAGCATTTCTCTAAAGAGATCCCTGAAGATGTGCCTGCTGTCCAGTTAGAACCAGAGACACCAAAAAGACTGGGAGAACCTGAAGGACAGGCCCAGAGTGAGCCATTTAGAGGCTCCATGTGTTCAAACGATGGTCTGCGGCCCCCGTGTGCCCCCCTGGTGCCCCAGGCCACTATGGACTTGTAACCAATACTAATCCACCACGTCAGGAAAGGAGGCTGCTCTGAGACCCTCTGCTCATGCTAAGGAGGGTCTCTGCCATTCTTTTAATGAAATAGCAAATGGCAGGTTCTTTCCCCAAAGAAATGTGTTCCTAATTCTTTAGCAACCCTGGCTTTTCTGGAACCCAGCACATCTGTTTCTGTTGCCACTGGACGCGGAGCCCTGGGCAGGCCTCCTAGGAGGAGCCCTGGATGTCAGTCAGCAGGTTAGGGACCCCAGCAAGCGATATGCTAAAGGTTCTGGCAATGGAGCAGGCTGAGACAGACAGGAAGATTCAGATATTTTAAAAGAGAAAAGAGCTGTGTGCCTGGGATCCCAGAGTGGTGGGGGGAGGCTGTGAGGGCCACCGTTGGGGGCTCCTGAATTAGGGAAGCAGAAGGGGGCTGCCCGGGGGCCCCGAGTACAGGGATATCTTCCCTCTCCACCTGGCTGGGGTGGGTATAATGAGCCATCACTTCCACAGTCATCAGCTTCGCACAGTAGGGAGTAGAAATCCACCTGCTCCGAGATATTCCCCTTCCTCCTTGCCAGGCACACAGGGAGGCAGAAACCACAGAACAAACCCGTGCGTTACTTTGCAGTGTCCACAGGCCCTCAGGATCTGTGTGGACATGCAGATGAATTGTTTCAAGCGAGTCTGAATGCAATTATTTCATTTTCCTTCCCATTCCGAATTGTTGATGTTTAGAAATAAATTGCTCCCGGTGCTTCTGATTTACAAGGACAAAATGCAAATGCAGAAAACAGGGTCAGTGGAGTGATTTGAATTTCCATTACAATTACAGTTCTTTTCAACCATATGATTCTGTGCTTTCCTCATCTACATCAGCCCGGTGCTGACAGGGCTTGGAGGCTGAGGCCCACGCTGCCACCGCTCCCTCAGCAGCCCTGTCACTTGGCCCCAACTGCCGCAGGCTACCCCGTGGATTAGGACTAAGCTCCACAGTCAGCCACTAATCAAACTGGAGTGCCCATCAGAACTTGTTCACCCTTCCCCGGTAACCGATGAAGCTGGAGGGTACCAGACACTGACCAGCAGATTCCGCCTGCCAACAAGAGCCACGCCTTCAAAACCATCAATATTAAGCAGTTCCCTGGGCCAGATACTGTGCTAAGAACTTGATGTGTTTTATACTCACAATAGCTCTGTGAAAGGTTATCATTAGCCTACTTTACGGATGAGAAATTGAGTCTCAGAGAACTTAAATAAGTGGCAGAGGTGGAGGTTAAATCCAAATCGTTTAGATATTCAGAGCCCATGTTCGTTTTCCCTGCACGATGGTGCATCCCCCAAATTCGGTGAAGGAAAGCTGAAGTAACACCCCCAGAGTCTTGGTTTGCTCATTACAGGTGGTCCTGAAACTGGGCTTCAGGGAATCTGAAGGATGCTTTTTCCCTTTCCTTCCCCTACAGGCACCATCTCCCCTGCTAAACAGTGTGCACAGACATGCACAGTATCAGGCTTTCTGGCCCCAGCCCTGATATGACCCCGCACCCCAGACACTCTGCGTTTGGGATCTTCCCCACTCCCCACTCTGTGCTGGCTCCCCACCACTCGCAGGCAGGCCTTTTTCTGAGCCCCAGCACTGTGACACTCTTGCTTTCTGAGCTGCGGCTCTGCCTGGGAGCATCAGCATTTATAAACAGAGCCAGGGACAGGGTGACACTTAACGCAAGAGGGGATCCACGCCAACATCTCAAGTGCCCTATTACCCAGTGGGCGCCTGTTCAGCATTTCACTCAGGAAGGAGGAGAATTTCAATCTCAGTGGCAGAGACATTGGGGCATTTCAAATCACACCCCTTAGGCAACGCAGCCTGTTTAAGGAGAAGGCTGGCTCTGCCGTCACGGTTGTGATGTCCCCTCCTCCAGCCGTGCTGGCTGGCTCTCCAAGGCTCTCCTCCTTCCTTCTAGATTCAGCAATGCCCTTGCCCAGTGCAGCAGGACAGGACCGCAGAATGAAATCCCTCCATCCAAGGGAAACTTCAAGGCCGTGCCCTGGGCCAGGAACTATCACCAACTGAGCCCCTCCCTTTTTATCCCATTAGCCAGGTTTTTTCAGTTCCCCCATTTTAATGTATAATCAGTCAGGTCTTATTTGGTGTCTCGCCTTTTTTTCCTTTCCCTGTCACTCCCTGGGTCATCTCTAGAGACTCGAGAGTATGTTCAGGATTCCAACTTTATTGCATTAGCAAAAATAAAGTCAAGCCTACGTCCCCCTGTGGATACAAAAGTGTCCCAGTGAAAGGTTAGTCTAAATCACAAATTAAATGAAGACATGATAGCAAAGTGGTTTATTACTGATTGTATGAAAAACAAAATAACCAGAAAGGTAATAGTTCAGCATGAAAAATGTGCTGTCATTTTTGATTCATGCTTTTCCCAAAGCTTGCGTGAGCCTTTACCCGGCGTGGGAATGAGCCCAACATCGCCGAGGCTGGGCTGGCGTGGGAGAGCTGTTTCTCTACAGGGACCAGGTGGGGAAGAAGAGTCAGGGTTCAACCAGCTCTGTAATTAATTTTTTTTCATGAATAGGCTTTATTTCTTAGAGCAGTTGTAGGTTTACAGGAAAGTTGAACAGAAAATGCAAGTACTCCACATACACTCTCCCCACCCCTATTATTAACATCTTGCATTAGTGTGGTATATTTGTTACCATCAATGATCCAATATTGATATATTTTCATTAATTAAAGTCCCTAGTTTACACTAGGGTTCACTCTTTGTGTTGTACATTCTATGGGTTTTGCCAAATGCATAATGACACAGTATCCACCACTATGGTACCACACAGAATATTTCACCGCCCTAAAAATCCCCTGTGTGCCATCTATTCATCCCTCCCTCCAAACCCCCAACCTCTGGCAATCTTTGTACTGTCTCCACAGTTTTGTGTTTTCCAGAATGTCAATAGTTGGAATTATACAGTATGCCACCTTTTCAGATTGGTTTCTTTCACTTAGCAAAGATACATTTAAATTTCTTCCATGCCTTTTCATGACTTGAGAGCTCACTTCTTTGTGCCGCTGAATACTATTCCGTTGTCTGGATGGACCACAATTTGTTTATTCATGTACCTATGGAAAGACATCTTGGTTGATTCCAATGTTTGGGAATGACAAAAAGAAAAAAGAAAAAAAAACTGCTTTAAACATTTGCGTTCAGGCTTTTGTATGAACATGATTTTTCAACTCATTTCAGTAAATACCTCGGCAAACAATTGCTGGATCAGATGGTAGGAGTATGTTTAGTTTTGTAAGAAAACACCCCGCTGTCTTGCGAAGTGGCTGCACCATTTTGCATTCCCACCAGCAATGAGTGAGAGTTCCTGTTGGTCCGTACCTTCCTTAGCGTCTGGTTGTAACTTACTTTCAGAAATAACCAGGTTACCATATTTTTGTAATCATAAAAGCCGACATTTTCACACATAGTCTCTCATTTGATCTTTGTTACCACCCTGTAAGGAAGCTTTTATTATCCCCATTTTATAGATGAGGACACTGAGACTCAGGAAGATTATGTGAAAAGCCCAAAGTCACACACTAAGTGACAAGAGCAGGGCCTGGAATCCAGTCTTCTAAGGACAAAGTCCATGTTCTCTTGCTTCTATCCCCCTGAACCAGCCAAAGAGATGGTGCGCAGGGGGGAACTATGGACCCAGGCCGGCAGGTTCTACAAGGCTCTTCCACAGTTAACTTACTCAGGAGATAGACTGAACAAGTCCTAAGGGTACCTAAAACATCTTTCAGATAAAATTTTATATTCAGTGTTTAAAACAATTAACTCCAGCCATCATGAGAAACATCAGAACATTGTTGGACTTCCTTACCATTATTTTTTGTCTTAGAATTGTTTTTATTTTCAAATAACAGAGGAAGGCACATGCTAATATTTTCAGTGTTTAGTGCCCTTTAAAGGTTTCAATACAGCCCTGATCTCCCTCTGTTCACACATCTCTCATCCTATCCTTGGAAACTCAACTATTAGAAATTCATTCATTTATGCCTTTATATAACTTTCCAGATTTTCAGTCAGCACCTATTAAAATCCAGGTACTGGTTAAGAGTGAAGAGAAGCAGCCTGTGTATTTGGATTGCAAATTTATTCACAGTAGAGCTCAGGAGTTACTCCTATCTACCTATTCCTTATCTGAACTTCTCATGAGTGGGCTTTTGGTTCACTCCCATACACTTGAGCCAATGTAATAATTTACACATTTGCCCTAGTTAATTCTCAGTCTCTTTGAGTGAAATTGTTCAGTCTCTCAAATTGTGCCCTCTTCCTGCAACAGCTCCCTATCACATCCTCTTTGGAAAGACTCCCGTGGCCTTGCATTGTTTCTTCTGTGGGGTTCACTGTTGGTGAGCAGTGGTGTCCTCCTGGTGCCACCATGAGTCTTCTGCTGAGCCCCTGATGACATCTGGTCTACCTCACTGTTACCTGTCTCTTCTTTCTTTCCTTTTCACCCTCTGCCTAACTCATCAGACCCTTGACTCAGCATTCATGTGGAAGAGAATGAAGGAAGGTTCAAAAGGGCAAAGTCACCCCTCCCTCAGCCCACCTGAGGTCTGGTGGAAAGATGGAGGAGGGCGGTGGCTGGTTGAGCCAGGACCCCAGCCTTATCCACTGGCTCAGAAACTGTTCTCAGACCCCTTTGCCTACAAATGCTGGGCTGCAGCCTCCTCCCCTCAGTCATTCCTTTTCATAAGTGCCCTAGAAATTCATTTTTTTTAAAGAAGGGCAAGAAAAGGAAATCGATCTGCATGATCTGTTCAATCTTCTGCAAATCCCATATCCATCAGGAGCGGCCAGGCTTCCATTTCCCATGAGCTGAGGCCCAGCTGAAACACCCGGGAGCAGAAGTCCGGTGAGATGGTAGCTGACTGCATTAGACCCCGGCCAGGGACGATGAATCGGGATTTTTTATCGTAACGCTCTCTGCCCTTCCTTCAGGATTTAATACCTCAACTCTTTCGCATCTCTTCAGGTCAAAAAGATAACAACCAAACCGTCAGTACAGGCCCCCCAAAACGTGCACTGTTTCCTCAGGAAGAGGTTTCCTAAACACAGACCTTTCTTCGGAAGCATACAGGGTATGCAGGCGGCAATTTCTGATCTTCTGTTCACAGAGATGGTTTTTCTCTCAGCTTCCAGCAGCAGAAAAAGGCCATTCCAGGGACCACAGTTTTTTCCTCCAAAACCTAACAAGTGACCTCATTTGCATTTGCATTCTCATTTGCAAATCCCCCCACCACCAGATTTAGTCAGTATATTATTTTATTCCTAATTTTTAAAAGAACACAGCCCATTTCCAAGCAGTGCACAATAGGCGTTGTTCTCGTTTATGATGTTTCCATCCATCACTGGCTCCTCTGGGAGCAGGAGTGGGAACAGGAAACAGAGGCAGAGCCTGGGCCAGCGCTGGAGACTGGGCCAGGGACCACCGAAGAGTACCCTGACCCATGTCCGAGCCAGCGGTGTTCTCACCACATCTGGGCGAGCGCTGAGATCATCTTTCCTCCGACTCACGGGTGGTGATGCGTGCTCATTATTTACTCATCCGTCCATATGCTGTTTAGGTTTACCTCAGGCTGGGTGGAACACCTGCCAAAACAATCAGAGAAAACTATTGATCAAATGGTTGGGTTGTTATTAGAGTGTGTTTTTTTTATTTAATGAAGCATGAATTGAGCGCTAACGATGTGCTAGGTGTTATGCATGTAAAGGTTTTGCAACGTTTATGCCTATAAACGTTGCAATAACCCTATGAATTCGGTTTAACTAGTCTCACTTGATAGATCAACAAACTGAAACTTAGCAAGATTTAGTTCTCTGACCAGTTGCACCAAACGAATCAGGGACGAGCCTCTTTCCATGAGAACCGTCGGGCTACGACTTTTGACTCTGTGCCTTTCCTTTTACTATTCACCCATCCTTGCATCCATTCATCATCTGATATATATTTCCCAAGCATGTGGACCAAGTCTGTTTAATTTACTAGCATCTGCCCAGGACCCAGTGCAATGCCTGGCCGTCTCAGATTGAGAGAAGAGAGACACGTGGACCAGAGACAAGGGAACAAATCCGTGGGGTTGGTGAGAGGACCACACAGACAGAGTGGGCGAGGGGAATTAGAGATGGTTCAGAATTCCAGCCTGGGCAACTAGGTGGACAGAGATTTTAGTTACTAAGATAGAGAAGACTAGAAAAGGATGTGGTTCTTGGGGAAGCAGTGTGATTAAAGAAGTTAGTTTGGACCAGGGTCAGTCTGGAGTGTCTGTGACACATTCAAGGGAGAGTGTCAAGAAGGCAGCTGGATACAGTGGAAAAGTTTGGGCTGGAGATGTTGATATGGGGATTGTTAACCGTATATGATGGAACTGATGAGATTCTTAAAGAGAGTACAGCATAGAAAGGAAAGGTTGAGGTCAGGGGCCCATGTTTAGGAAACAGGAACCTGCCAGGGAGGCTGAGAAGAAGCTGAAAGAGAGGGATGAGAAGGAACAGCAGAGCACTGTCACCCAGGCTGAGGGGAAGTGCGTTCAGAGAAGTCAGGAGGAGATGACGGTGTGGAATTTTTCCTGCAGCTCCAGGAGGGTAGAGGCCGATGGACCCCAAGATCTGGCCACCTAAAGGCTGGCATTCATCTTGAGTTTTTGTAGCCATAGGGGAGAAACCAGAAAAGGTCGGCTCAAGAGTGCATGGGAGGGCTTCCCTGGTGGCGCAGTGGTTGAGAGTCCACCTGCTGATGCAGGGGACGTGGGTTCGTGCCCCGGTCCAGGAGGATCCCACATGCCGCGGACCGGCTGGGCCCGTGAGCCATGGCCGCTGCGCCTGCGCGTCCGGAGCCTGTGCTCTGCAACGGGAGAGGCCACAACAGTGAGATGCCTGCGTACCGCAAAAAAAAAAAAAAAAAAGAGTGCATGGGAGGCAACAAAGTGAAGGTAATGTGTATAGATGACTTTCGGCAGAAGTTTTCCTGAGAAGGATGCAGAGAAAGGGGATGACATCCAAGATAAGAGGTGGAATCTAAGGGAGATTTCGAGAGTGGGTGGTAATTGACTATGAGTTTGCTTGCTTTTTGTCTAATGGGAATGATCCAGGGAAGAGAGGAAGGGCTTCAAGAAGCAAGAAAGAGAGGAGGTAGCTGAGGAATCCTTGCGAAGGCAAGAGGCGATGGACACAGAGCACATGGTGAAGGCTTGGCTTCTTTCACAAGAGACACTAGTTGTGAGAGGACAGAAGAAGGAAAAGATGTGGTAGGTCTGTGGATTTCGTGGTGGAAATATCTAGTTGCTCCATAAAGTATGAGCTTCGTCAACATTTGACAAATCAATGTTAAGTGCCCACTGTAGGCACTAGAGGTGCAAAGGGGATTAAGAGAAGTCTTTGCCCCTAAAGGGCTCATGGTCACATGGGGGAGACAGATACCTCGTCACATGCTGGAGGTCTGCACAGGACGTGGAGTGAGTGGCAGTGGGGGAGAACAACCCAATCATCAGATCAAAGAGATCAGCTTGAGTTGCTGGGCAGGGTGCCCAGGCTCACACACTAGTAGGTGCTTAATAGATGTCACCCTTTGATGATGACAATTATTTAGAATTCTGATTTTCTACAAATGGAGGTCCTGATTTGGGAACTGAAATCTACAAAACAGCCCTTGATTTCCCCTTCCTTTTCCTATGATGCTGCTGATACAATGTATAGCTGCCTGCATTACTCCAGATTGAACTCTGACCATCTCCAGATCAAAACAGTTTCTTTGATAGTGATTGTAAGGCCTTTGTGGAGAAGTGGTGATGATGGGTCTGGTGGGGCTAAAGTTGGCTTTTAACCCAAGCGTCATGCAGACTACAGCTCGGTCTACCCTACATCCTTAAAGCAGGCCTCTCTAAGGTGAACTTAACACTGCAGGTTTCCCTGCAGCCCAACACCCCAAGGGGTGGCTGTGCTGCCCCCTTGGACCTCTTTGACAGGAGTGTTTGCACTCTGAAAAGTTACTGGTAGGAAACAGACAAGGGAGGCAAGGAAAGGAGCCTGTCCCTGGCTCAGTCTCAAGGCCAAGGGCCTCAGACCCTGCAGAAATGCAGAATGCAGCTTGTACCCTCTAAGTCAGAACAGTGAGAAGAATCATGTCTCGGCCAGTAGAAGTGAAAGCCCAACGAGAACAAGATGAACACAAAAGAACTCAGACCTGCAGGGCGGCCCTGAGAGGCAGTGTCTGTGGGAATGGAAAAGAAATGATTAGAGATGATTTCCTTCCAGATTGCGAGGGCAGCAACTGAGCTGTTCTCATCTTTTTCTCAGCCCCAGCTCCATCCCCCCATTCTCCCGCACCCACAATGCCTAGCAGGTGTCAGAGGAGGCAGAATATGTCTTGGCTACGAGTATAGGCTCTGGGCCAGGCTGCCAAGTTTGTCATATATCAGCTGTGGCAAGTCTTGAACTCTCAGTGCTTCTGTTTCCCCATCTGTAAAATGGGAATGATGGTGGTAATAATACTAGTAGCTGTATCATTGGGTTGTTAAGAGGATGAAGTGGAGTAGCTCCTGGCACAGAGTAGATAGTTAATCAATAAAAAAAAAACTGGATAAATGCCACAAGGAAGCAGGGCCGAGAGTGGTTGTGTCGGAATAGACGGGCTTCCACTGTGAGAAGACAATCCAGGGAGGCCAATTCATCAGGAGCGTTCCCTTTGAAGGCAGGCTGTCTCTGCTGGCTGACAGGATGGCAGCCTCGGAAACAAAGGCCCAGGCGGAGAGCATCTGTGCTTCACTGGGTGGTGAAAAGGAAAAGAAATAACAAGAAGCAAGGACTGTATTCCTGAAACTGGCTGTCCAAGCTGCACCATCTCTGCCTCCAAACTAAGGAGCTGCAAGAACATTTACATTCATTAAAAATTTATCTTTCCAGGAAAAAAAAAAGACCAGTCTTCTTTTCCTCTAGTGAGAAACATGAAAAGAAGATGCTAGAAACTGGCGTGAAAAGTTGGGTCTCCCTTCTTTATCTGTGGGAAGGAAAACAGTGTGATGAAAAGTTCCGTTGTGTGTTTGGGTGTGTTTATGTTGAGTTAGGTGAGGTTTGTTTGAGCTTATTATTCTTAGCATTTGGCAAGGATTTAAATTATGTGAATGGTGCGATATGATTAATCGTGCAAACTCCACGCACATAAAGCAGGCTGTTTCCTTGTGGTCCACACATTGCAAATCAAAGAGAATCCTGAGAACATGTACAATGGAGAGGACAAAACCCATCCACCTGGGGATTGATTGGTTCCATCATTTCATCATTCTGTCGTTCATTACATCAGCTGTTCCCTCCAGTCAGTGTCCCGGTGGCTTGGCTAAAATTACATCTGGCCCATTTTTTCACTGATGACGTAACTGGACACCCCGGGCTGGCCCTTTCCTTGCTATTATGCAGGCAGACGCCCCAAACCCACTGTGCTCCATCAGCCAAGAGTTCCTCTAACTACAGATAAGGGGATGCAGAGAGAGACACTGCCTCTCCCTCAGACCCCCGCTCCCACGGCTGCTACTGATGGCTCATCTGGAAAGGCCAGCTCCATTTCCTGTCCTCTTTCATACTGGTCTTCATTCCTGGCCGCCTGTCCAAAGGCTCCAGCCCAGTTAAGAAATCAAGTGAGGACTTCATCCAAGGTGCCCTGCAAGCAGGACCAGCCTAACTAGGGCTCCACCGCTTCAGCCCAGGGAGCCCTGGGGAGGGGAGCCACGGCTCAGAAGTGGACAAGGCATCTGCTTCATGGCTGCACAGCTGTGAGCAGTGTGCAAGCCTGGAGTTGGCCAGCTTCCCCCAGGAGCCTAGATCGACAGAACGCCAATCACTTTGATGAGAACAAGGCCCCCCAAACTGATCCTGGAGGAAGTCAGTATGTCCCTGTTAGGAAATCATCACACCATTTTTCCCAGGCTGTGTTCACTTTTATGTTATTAATTTTTATTAAGGTTCTTTTATTATTGATGACCATTATTATATTTTTCTACACATATTATGGAACCCCACTCTACTATTCATATGCACTGGGGGACAGAACTTGACATGTTTCTAAAATAATCTCTTCCATTAGGATGTAATATTACCACATCATAGAAAATTTGGAAACTAGAGAAAAGAAAAAAGAATCAACTCAAATCCCATCAGTCTAATACAAACTCTATTAGCATTTTGATGAATTTCCTGTGAGTCTTCTTCTTATGCATATTTTAACACAGTAGTAATTATCTTTACTTATATTTTTATCTTCCCTTTTTTGTTCTTAGCATAGATTTCATATGCAATTTCCATATTATATAATTCTCATAAACAATCATTTTAAGCGTTCCATAATATTCCATCAAATCTATGAACCGTAATTTATTTAACCCTATCTCAGTGATTGAATATTTAGGCTGTTTTTGCTATTACACTTATAGATTTTTTGGTATTTAGAATTATTTTCTGAGAACAGATTCACAAAAGTGGGATTACTGAGTCAGAGGGTAGGAACATTATTTTGACCGCTGATACACACTGCCAAATTACTTTCTAATGCGTGTTTTAGTCTAACCATATTCCGTAGGCTTTTTAGTCAGCTGCGTTGTTTTTATTTTTGGAGAGGGGAGGAGACATATGGCCCAGGAATGGCATCGATATGGTGACAGTCTGGGCTGTCTTGCTCTTTAGAAAGAAGGCCCCTCGAGAAGGCCCTTCTCATGCCCTGGAGCACTTCACACCACAGGACACTTGGCGAACAAGGAGGAACAAACAGGACCTCTGACCGAGGAAGAGGCAGCCTTGGAAGAAACATATCAGTGTGTCTCTTTGTTAGGGTGAAAAGCAGGAAATTAACGTCAGACTTGTCATGCATAATTCAAAATGCTTGTTTCTGCTGCATTAAGACATTTTCTTACAGAGAGCCACCTGGCCAGCTGTCACCAGGTCACATGTAAATAATAGAAGACAACACTCTGAGGGCATTGCTCTGGATGGATCCCCACCTCCCCTGCCCCCCATGCTTTCCACACCTCTTTACTCTCATGGGAGGTCAGTAGGGCTTGGTGTAAGATTCTCCCCCTACTGTATCCCTGTGAGCAAAATGTAATTAAGAATCCATGAGATCCTCATCTTCCTTGACACACCTGGCTTTTCTACCTTCAGACAGGTAGAAAACCAGAGCTGTCGTTGTCCAGGCTTGGAAGGTAATGCTGCTTTTTTCTTTTTTCTTTTTTTTTTTGCTGTACGCGGGCCTCTCACTGCTGTGGCCTCTCCCGTTGCGGAGCACAGGCTCCGGACGTGCAGGCTCAGCGGCCATGGCTCACGGGCCCAGCCGCTCCACGGCATGTGGGATCTTCCCGGACCGGGGCACGAGCCCGCATCCCCTGCATCGGCAGGCGGACTCCCAACCACTGCGCCGCCAGGGAAGCCCGGAAGGCAATGCTTCTTGAAGAGGAATCCACTGGCCAGTGGTGGTTCATGAGGTTTCTTCTGGAAACTCATAGTTGACCGGTGTCATACATCCATTTATGATGCAACTGACTATTCTTTTATTTCTAGCACAAACTAGTACTGTGTTTAGATGCAAGACAAGCTCTAAGAAAATTGGCGATAGAGGGTAATTCTGACTTTAGGACTGCCACTCAGGCTGTGCAGGTTGTCCATTGCACAAGAGTACCTGGCTTGGGGGGGAGTGGTTGGGGGAGGAGGTGGCAAGTAAGTTAAGACTGATACCTAGCCTACTAGCTACTACCCAGTATATACCCCCTAGCATGAGGCTATGCCCAGGTAATATTGTTATTCTCGGAGTACCATTTTTTAAATGAACTTTTTATTTGAGAACAGTTTTGAATTTACATAAGGATTATAATATAATACAGAGTTCTCACATACCCCCCACCCAGTTTCCTCTGTGGTTAATATCTTCCATTAGTATGGTACACTTGTTAGAATTAAGGAATCAATATTGATACATTATAATTAAATCCATGCTTTATTTAGATTTCCTTAGTTTTTACTTAATGCCCTTTTCTATCCCAGCATCCAGGATACCACATTACGTTTAGCAGTTTTGTCTCCTTGGGCTGCTCTTGACTGTGACATTTTCTCAGATTTTGTTTGTTTTTGATGACCTCGCCAGTTTTGAGGAGTCCTGGTCAGGCATCTTGTAGGATGTCCCTTGGTTGGAATTTCTCTGATGTTTTCTCATGATTTAGACTGGGGTCACTGGCTTTGGGGATGACCACAAAGGTAAAGTGACACTTTCATCACATCATATCGAGGGTGCATTCTATCAACATGACGTCACTATAGAGGTTAACTTTGATCACCTGGCTGAGGTCATGTTTGTCAGGTTTCTCCAGGTAAAGTTACTCTTTTTTTCCACTTTTCATATTGCTTTAGAAGGACATCACTACATGCAGCCTACAGTTAAGAAGTGAGGAGTTATTCTCCACTACCTCAAGGGCAGAGTATCTACACAAGTTATTTGGAATTCCTTTGCATTGGAGATTTATCTAGCCTCCTCTATTTATTTGTTTTACTTATTTATTCAATCATTGATTTATAATAGGAGTCCATACTCTATCCACATTATAGTTATTTTTTGTAAAGCTTCCTCATTTGTTGGTGACTCATCAAAAGCAGCTCCACAATTTCCTTTTCTTCTCCAGAGCTAAGGTGGCAGATGAAAGTGGGTGGGCCAGGTGGTCTGCAGAGCCCCCGGGTGCCCTTGCATGGTGCATGGGCCAAAGGGAATTGAGAGGCACCATTCAAGGTCACCCTCCTCCATGTGATCTCTGCTGCTGTGGGAGAACAAATGTTTTTATTAGGAAAGGAGATGAGACCCATTCTTCTTAGAATTTTAGTGTCAGACAAAACTTTAAAAATGAGGTCCAAATAATTTTTTAATGACACAGGGAGAATGCTTATGATAATTTAACATTCAGGGAGAGGAAAAGCATGTTACAAAATTGTTCGACTTCACTCTGCAATACACTATGTACAGAGAAAGCGGAATACACCAAAATATTAACAATGGTTTCCTCTGAGTGGTGGAATAATGGGTGTTTTTAATTGTCTTGTTTATACTTTGATATATTTTCCAAGCTTTCTGTAATGAGTACACATGACTTTTATCATCTGGAAAGGAATGCTGAGAAAAAAATTTAAAGATACCTAATCCAAGTCACCTCCCTATTGTAGAGATGAAGAAACCAATGCCTGGAGAGATTAGATTGTTTCTCAACATGACACAGATATTAAATCGAAAGGTCAGGAGCCCAAGTGCAGCGTAGAGCCTATCTTCTCCACAGCTCCCATTAGAGAGTATAGCACGTACAAATTAAGCCCTAGGGGAATATCACCCCTACTTCCACCCACACCACATACCCATCCACAACCCCCCTTTCACCCCGATCCAAAAAGCCAGGGTTAAAATGGCTCCCAAACCCTCGCTCCACTTCACCCAGAGACCTAGGAGCTCTTGTCATCTCTAGGAAGGGGAAAGGAACTTTTATTTAATATCTGAGATAGGCAGGCATTGTGCTGGAACTTTATAACTCGCTGAAACCCAACAGCGAGAATGGGAAAGGGAGGGTGGGGAGAGGAAGACTAACACGAACTCATAACAAACTAAGCCATAAGGCTGCTTCATCCCCATTTTACAGATGAAAAGACTGAGGCACACTCATGGCCACCAGTAGCAGAGCTAGGATTCAGACTTACCCCAGGCTTTCTGGCCCTCCTGTGGACACCATTACCATTGAGCCTCCCTGCTGCACTACGTTTCAGGTGCATATTCAAGGCTCCATAGGTATTTGTTGAATTCATATAAAGACCTCAATTGTGTCCCATGCCTGAGATTTCAGCAGGCTCTCAAATCTCACCCTGAGAACACCTGACAGCCTAGCACAGGTGGCCTGGCCTGCATCCCGAGGTGATGGATATGATGCCAGATGTGGGCATCTGGGCGCTTCTGGGTACCCATTTACCTTTGCATAGGACATCCCCCAAGCTTGATGACCTGTCAAGAGGCTGCTCAGGGAAGATATATACTGATGAGAAATCTCAGCCTCCAGGTTCATTTTTCAAAGAAGCCAAGCAAATCTGGTGATTTATTCTCTGTCATTCTGATCCCAGCGTATGTTCCACATCAGGTAAGTGAGATAGAAGGGATGGTTCAGCAAACATTAAGTTAAAAGAAACCCTGTCGGGCTTCCCCATGAATAGCTGTTTTTTATTTAAAGCCACAGAGTAATTAATTACACTGAGTAAAAAGCTATGGCTCTCTCCTGCACCATACTTCTCAAGTGTGTGCAGCAAGAAGACGCTGTTCTTACACAGTCGCGGTACACATGCCCGCGCTGTCTTGGGATTGTGCTGCTTCCTTATTTTATTCCTTCTCATCTGCTGTCCCTTCTTGTTTTCCTTTGAATCTGAATCCCTCCCTACCTCTCTCTCCCTGTGCTTCCTGCCCGTCTTCCCTTTCCTAATCCTTCTCCATCTCTTCCCTTCGCTGGGACTCCCGTTTCTGGTCTCAGATGTTCCGTCCTCCCTTGCACACACGACCTGGGGCTTCCCACCGCCAGTGCATGCAGCCAGGCTCAGCCCAGCTCCCCCTCTGGTGACAGACCTAGAACTTGTTCTCTCCATCCCTGCCAGCTGTGCATCTGCTCCTGAAGATGGTATACATGGTAGCAGAGCACTTAGCTCAGTCATTTCTGCTTGATCCTAAGAAGGGACCTGTACCGTGTGTCATTAATTCATGAAACTAATCTGAATAGGAGAGAACGTCATGACTCTATTTGGTTACGATGGTGACTGTTGTGGATGGAGCCATGTAGATGGACAGTTGGGAGGAAGGAAATAAAAAAAAGTATGGAAGGACATTAGCATCTCATTCATACATACATTCAAGAAGCGTTTATTAAGCACATACTGTGTGTTCAGCTTGGTGTCAGATGCTGAGAATATGAATATAAAGTAAAATGAGATTCTGATTCTAAACATTCTAGTTGGTGAGCTACACATGAAAATAACAATTATAAATACAAAAGGAGACCTTATAAATAGTGATTGGGCAAGGTTTTCTGGGATGACAGGAGAGGATATTATCATTCAGGTGGGGAAGGGAGAAAGAGTTAACATAGGTTTCCCAGGAGATGATCTTGCGGACAGTGTTGGAAAGGAAATAAATGTGTTTTAGGGAGAGAGAATAGCCCTGTTCCCAGTCACTGAGAAATAAAGGGTTGAATCTTGTTAAAAGACCCACTAGTAGAGCATGGATGGGACATGGGCGAGGGTGGGAGACCCACGGAAGAGGAAGCTGCAGGGTCTCAGGGGCAGGTCATGGAGCCTTATAAGCCCTACTAAGGAGTCCAGACTTCGGTGTGTGGGCGATGGGGAACAACTGAAGACATTTCAGCAAGGGAATAATATGGTCCATCATACATTTTTGTTAAAGCACTCTGACAGGTGTGTAGATTGGCTTATAGGTTTCCAAGACAGGTGGCTGGAGACGACCCTTCAGATAAGAGATGATAAGGCTATACCCACAGCAGCGGTGATGGGCAAAGATGGCAGGAGCATTTGTTGAGTTTCTGCTGTGTCCTAGGCACTGAGCTAGATGCTTTCATACGTGTTACCTCATGTGTGTGTTCAGAAAGCATGTACACAACTGTATAGCTCGTCACACCAAAACTGAGCACACAACTGGTCGACTATAAGATAATAAGAGTGACAGTTCTTCTGCACTGAAACGGTATAAATGGGTCCTTGAATGGAATTGAAATAGCTTGTGTTGGTGTTTACATGGACCACGTGATAGCTTTTGTTCAAGAAGAGCTAATGCGCACTCTCCGTACATCGCTTGTGGGAATGTATGTCGGTACAACCTTTCTGGAAAGCAGCACGGCCCTACTTTTCAAAAGCTGTAAAGTATGCAATTTTTGTTCCAGCAATTTCTGTTCTAGAAATTCAAACTAAGGAAAAATGAGGGATGTGTGCAAAGATTTAACTAAAAGGATATTTATCGTAGCATTGTTGTCATAGCAAAAATATAAAAGCCATACAAACTGCAACAATTGAGGCCTGGTTAAATACGCTATAGCACAACTGTACAGTCACATAGTTTGCAGCCTTTCAATGCCATGGTGTGGAAGTATATTCACAGACATGGAAAGATGTTCGCACAGATTTAGCTTCTCTTCAAAGATGCAGTCTAAATAGAAATGGGTGATTGCTATGCAAACACAACTTTAAGACAAATCCCCTGGCATCCCCTTGCACTAGTTTCCAATATATTTTTAAGTGGAGAAGCAAGCTATAGCACAACATATATAGCGTGATCCCATTTTAATTAAAAAGAAAAATATGTGCGTGTGAGTCTCATGAATATATAACCCTAGAAAGGGTGGCATGATATCTACTGAAATGTTAAATGTATTTATCACTGGGTAGGGAAACATAGGGGTTGGATCATTTTTATTTTATTCTTTTGGATTGTCTATAGTTTTTTCATTTATTTGTACAATGAGCACATATTTCTTATACTTAAAAAAAGAAAATAGGAGGAAGGAAATCCATCACAGTCCTTACAACTGTGCAGAGGGTAGACTTACCCTCTTGTTGCTTCGTTTATTCAACCATCCTGCTTGATGTACCTATTATTTCTAGGCATCATGGAAGGTACCAGGGATGCAAGGATAATGAAGCATGATTCCTGTCCTCAAGGAGGTTGTAATCTAGCAGGAAAACTGATTAATAGATAAATAGTTAGAACATGGTGCAGTAGGGAAAGCAATGCTGGAGGTGTTTACATCATTTGATGGGCTCACAAATGAGTCCTGTAGGTGATTAAAAAGTGACTTGCATTGGGTGGTTGTCGTTCTGCCCTCCATGCATCTCGTCTTGTCTTGTCTTGACTGGAAAAGAGGCAGCGTGGTGGGTGGACAGAGTACTAGGTAGGAAATCGGCTCTGGTCTGGCCCTTCAACTAACCCAGGAAACCATTTTCATCTTTGTCGTTTGGTGTACAAGACCCTTCTCTGCTTCCAACCTACATTTCCAGTCTCATCTCCCACTCTTGCCTTCATTAACTCTGCGTCCTGCTTCTCACCTGAACTCGCACTGTCCTCTTGACCTTCCAGACCTTTGAACAACTTGGTGACTTGAAACATACTGTTCTCTTTACCTCGAACCCAGCCTTCTCTACCTCAGCACCATTGACCTTAGGGGCCAGATCATTCTCGGTTATGGGGGCTGTGTCGTGCCCATGCCTTGCAGCATCCCTGGCCTCCACTCTCTAGAAGCAGTAGCCACCCTCCAGTCGTGATAATCAAAAATGTCTCCAGACGTTGTCAGATGTCCTCTGGGGAAAAAAGTCTCCCCAGGTTAAGAACCACTGCAGTCACCAACCATGTAACCTCGGAAAGGTCACTTAACATCGCTGGGCCTGAGCCATCATCCAGAAAGTCGGGGCATGGAAACAGAAGCAAGCAAATGTCCTGTGGCTGTGATGGTCTGTGGTTCAGTCGGGTTTTCTGGGCTCCTTGCATCTTCTCCACATCGTGCTATGGGTTAAGGGGACACTGGGAGAAGTCCTGTTCCTGCTGTCTCAAGTTGCTGGAGAAAAAACTGTACATATCAAACAATTAACAAGCAACAGGCTGCAGCGTGTAAACTGAGTCCAGTTCTGAGGCCCTGAGGGTTCCTGCCCTGCAGTCCGGCTGGTGATGCCGTTCCGGGGCCCTGGGGCAGTTTCTCTCTTGACATTTGAGCTTTGGTACCGCTCACACGTGGCAGTGCTGGCTGACATCTCTCAAGAAGCCACATGGGGCATCTATGGTTGCAAATCCAAATTTCCGAAACCTCACGGAGGCCTCATGTGGCCACTGCTGTCCTGGGCTTCCAGGGGCTGCTCCGGGCAGTGCCATGAAAGCTGGGCACCGCTGGCTGGGTGGGAGGCCCCGTCACCCAGGGCTCATCTGAAAATGCTTCCTGTGGAGAAGAACAGCAGGCAGGGGATTCGGTGAAAGGAAAAAGGACATCCACTAAACCATCCCCTCCGTTCTCTTTGGATAACCATGAAGTTTTAACAGTCAACTTCTGTGACTCCAAAATCCCCAAGCTTTGGATAGACACCCTGCATTGGGTCGAGCTACAGCCTCTTCCTAGAGAAGGACTCAGTCTCTCCCAAGGGACCTGGATTAACCCTGGTGTTTGCTCACGTGGTATGGAACCCAAGGTTGACCCGGTCTTGCCGTCAATGTCCTGAAACACTGTGTCTCTGCTAAGGCGTATTTCTCTAGCCCTTGTTCATCACCTCATTTGACTCCCAACCACGCTGGGAAGTAGGTGGCAGTGTCTTTATTCTACCAGTGGGAAACTGTGGTTCTGCGAGGTTTCATCACTGAAGATGGACAGAACCAGGACCCGAAACCCAGGTCTCTGCCTCTCTCCATGCTCACTGCCCGGCCCCTCAGGAAGCTCCACCTGAAACACACATTCCCTGCCCCCTGTTCTTCACTCCTCCCCGTGCAGGTGTGAAGGGAGCCTCGGAGAGAGAGGAGGGCATGGGACGGAACCCCCTGCAGACAAGCCTGGACCAGCTTCTAGAGGCCAGGCCCCAGCAGAGCAGGCAGAGGCCCAGGGAGCCCCCGAAGAGAAGGCTGCCCCACCAGCACCTGGGCCAGGCCTGACCGCCCTCTGGGGCAGCTGCCAAGGCTCCCACCGTGCTCTCTGGAGCCTGGCCCCTGCCCCTCAGGAAGAGCAGTGGTCCTCCAGCCTCAGCACCCCAACTCCCCCCAGCCACAGAAGTCAGGAGCCTCAAGGCAGCCTCTTGCTCCAAGTTCTTCAGGTAAAAAGAGCAGGGACATTACCAGCGTGATGTGAGAGAGCCCCAGACTTGGCTTGAGAAGAAGCCAATTCAAATCCCAACTCATTCCCTCATCTACAAAATGCAAATAACAGCATTTCCTCCTCCAAGATCTGTGTTAGACTTAAAAATAAAAGGTAACTATATTCAATATCTTGTAATAACCTATGATGGAAAATAATCTGGAAAAGAATAAATATATATATTATATATATATATATAAAACCTGAATCACTTTGCTATATATCAGATGCTATCACAACAATGTGACTCAACTATACTTCAATTTTCAAAATGGCAGTGGGGGGGCAAGGGGGGAATCACTGCCACGACCAGCACACACAAAGAATCACATACATAAGATACTTTACAGTACCTGGTCCATGAAAGGCAATTTTTTTTTTAATCAGGACATGTTTCTTGAGCACTTATTATGCACCAGGAATGAGAACAGGCCCTGAGGACCTGGGGGAATGAGACAGGCTCCGGGCATCCTCGGTGATCTGGAGAGCCAGGCAGGGCCTGATGGGGCTGCTGTTTGGAAAGCTCAGAAGGAGGGGGGCAGCTGTCATGGGCACTGTCCCAGGACTCATATTTATCTCCTGGCGAGTCGAGACGGGCTCCTGGGTCAAGGAGCTCCGACCACCTGCCTTCCCCATACAGAGCTGGCATTACTGGAAGTGTCCATGCTGCTGGGGAAGATCTGTAACTCGATGCGTCGCTCAGTGGGACTGCGGAGAATTCCATTTTGCTATCGGGAGGCGCCTTCCAATGCATCCATCTGAATTTTTAAATCGATGGACTCCTTAAGTGAGCACATCTGGCAGACAGCTCCTTCTGCCTGTCTCCCACAGCTTGCATGTTCTTTGACAAACCACCAGGAGGTGAATGCAGTGATTTCTAAGGAGGACCTATTCCGGCACCATGGAGCTGGTCATTTGTTGTTTACCCCAACTGCTTAGAGCCAATAAAGCCTAGTGGACAACTGGTTATCGATAGCATGATGGGAAACCCTGTTGTTCTTTTATTAAGGTAAACCACATTTGGGACTCCTGGGGTGCAGCAGGGGTCCGTTCTGGGGTGCCGTGGGGTGGAGCAGCTCATAGGCAAGAGTCCAAGACTTGTTCCAGAGCCGCCAGGAGAGGAATGGCACCTTGACCAGTAGAAGCTTTAGAAATAGGGGTAGGAGGCTGGGCCACAGCAGGAGCCTGCTGTCAGCTTACTTTCCATTGAGGGTGCAGATCCAGTTGGCCCGGAAGATGGGTCAGCATCTCCGAGAGAGCCCTGCCCTGCAGGAGCCAACCCAGCCCAAGCGCTCAGCTGTCCAAAGGAGAATTTTGCCAACTGGAGCTGAAAGAACTTGACAGGAGTCCCACTCTGCCTCTGCCCTGGGGGGAGGCACAGGTCATGCCGATGCAGTGCTGCCGTGTAGCGTGTGCAGCCCACACCCACTCTCAGCTCCCCCCACCGTTTGCACGCTGCACACACGCCCTGCACTATGTTTGGGTGAGTGCATGGGTGGTGTTCCGGGTACGGGTAGCCCAGAGCTCTGACGACCAAAGCAAAATTCCGTAACTGAAGTAAATCCAGATCACTTCCCCCTCCACTTGCGTATCTGAGGGCAGAGCCCATCCCAAAGGCCGCGGAGGCCCCATTCTGCCGCCAGGGCACCCAGTGCACAGGCTCTGGGCCCCAGCGGGAGGTGACTGAAGTGGCCACTGGCATGGATTCTGAGTTCTTTCTCTCACCTCCTGCACACAAAATAGTCCTTCCTAAGGCCTGTTTTCCTGCTGGGTTAGGGCCCTTGTCCCTAACCCCCATCTCTACTCTTTACCCCTTCTTCATTTATTTATATTACCTGAAGATTCCACGCCAGAGCCTGGACACAAGTCCCTAGCAGAGCACAGGCCACGGGGAAGACATTTGGTAAAATGGGCTTCCCTCCCATCCCCTCCCTCTTTCCCTCCAGGTTTTGGTGTTCACTCTGTTACCCCCAGGAACCCCATCACTTCTTCCAACCCATCACAGGCCCTACAGCCCTCTGCCCTGGCCTCGTTCCTATCGGCCAAGATATTTAAGGGGCAGGGAGAGTAAAGAGGGGACCAGTATGTGTCCTGCTGCCTGGAGATTTGGAAAGTCCCCAGAAGTATCCAAAGAACTGAGACTCACAAAGGTTTTTGCTTTCCATCAATCACTCACTCAGTACTTACTGTCGGCCAGGTTCAGTGTTAGGGACTGGGACGATAGAAATGAATAAGGCATGTGGGTCCCAGGCTCCAAGGAACTCACAGGACACACACACACACACACACACACACACACAGCTTGACGCTCTTCCTGTGTCCAAAGCCAGCACTCTCAGAGCAAGGAGGACTGTCAACTGTATCCATTACTTCATGTCTCTGCAGGGACCTAGGTTCTAGACCCCATGTTAGTTCTCATACCTCGTTGGGCCTTAAATTAGTCAGAGTTCCCCAGAGAAACAGAACCAATGGAATGTGCATATACAGAAAGAGAGATTTATTTTAAGGAATTGACTCACAGGATTACGGGGCTGGCAAGTCTACAGCCTGCAGGGTGGGCCGGCGGGCTGAACACGCAGGGCAGAGCTGCAGTAGGAGTTCGCAGGCCGTCTGCCGCCAGGATTCCCTCTCACTCAGGGGCGGCCAGTGTTTGTTCTATTCAGGTCTTCAGCTGATTGGATGAAGCCCACCCACAAGTAGAGCAGTTGGAGGATAATAGGCTTTACTCCAAGTCCACCGACTTCAATGCTAAATGCAAAAAACACCTTCGCGGAAACAGCCAGGATATGTTTAACCAAGTATCTGGCCACAGGGATCAGTGGACACATGAAATGAACCATCACTGTCCCGTTAACTCAAGAAATTGAGCGGCAGTGAGTTGGAAGATTCCTTCATTTCCGGTGTTTTAGGAGGCTAGCAGCTCTGGTAAACTAGACTCAGACAGTGCTTTCCCTGTTGGAACGTTTTAGAGAAGCAAGCTATCCTTAGGGGTTTGCCCCAGATCAATGAGGCCACCAAATGACTCCACCATGGACCCCTCTGCCCAGCTGACTCCAGATGACGAAACCTCAGGACGTGACTTTGCTCGGTGGCCTAGTTCTAATGTTCATGGGAATCACCCGGGGACCTTTCAACCGAGCGGTTTCCAAACACATCTGTGAAGATTCTTATGTGTTAGATGTGCCATCGTGTCGGGGGCCTGGGCCCTAAAACCTCCCCAGCAAGAAAGTAGCTACTTGGGACCTGGGAAGAAACACCCCCGGGGCAGGAGGCTGCCAAAAGTACCATGACTGCCTCCCCAGGAGGCGGCTTGGTTAAGGAGCCCCCAGGCGACTCCATCTGGTGCGATCTGTGGACACACTTTGAGATACGCTGGCCTGGCCTCTTCAGAGCATCCCAGGCTGAAGTAGTGAGGGTTGAGGGGTGAGTTCAAAGCGGGTAGGTAGGTGCCTTTGGAAACACATCAGTTAGCAGCTTGCCACTCCCCTCTGCTCTTTCCTACACGTCTCACTGCTCACCTGTCCCTCCCACCCGGTGGCTGAAACTTCCTCCCCACAAACCTCTCCCTCAAATTATCCCAAATCACAAACCAATCCTGCTGGGGGGGAGGGAAGGTGCCCACCTGTACGTGTGCTGCCTATCACTCTCTATCCCAGAAACCCTCTTAGCAGCCTCGAGCTTGAGGGTCTGCTCCTCCAAAAAATGACCAGGAAGGAATTTAGCATCCTTCCTGAGCACCGTACCCCAAAATCTTGCTGCTCTGGTTTGCTTTTAATTTGTAGCATCTCTTTCCTCCCAAACAACACTGGGAGATTTCATCAGACCTGATGATTTGGAGTCTAGACTAGATAAGAACTCCCATCAGTGAGAGCTACCCTGGGTCTGTCTGCCCAGGGAAGCAGCTGGAGCCTCCCTGCTCTCCAGGCAGGTGGGGAGATTGTGGTTCCCTGAGATTGCCCTCTCGCCTCCACCGTAAGTCAGGCAGCAGGTGGAGAGGAAGGGGTTTAGGGAACAGGACTGGGTCAGAGGATTTTAAGATATAGTTAAGGCAAGAGGATGCTGCTTTCTATTGATAGAAGTGTACAGATGGGCCTCAGATCTTTGGGTCAGGAGTTGATGCCTGCAGGACGGAAGCCATGTCTGGCCGGATTAGTCTGCACCAAATCTATTGCTTCACCTGAAAATGTTTTTTAATAAAGATGTTGATTGGTGACCAGATAATCTTACTTTGGTCACTTCTAATGGTTCGTAGCCACGGAGGAAACCAGTTATTCATTCACCACCTATTTTTTCTAACTGCCCACAGGCACCAGGATAGAGCCTGGCAACACAGTGCAGAGTAGGAAAGACAGTGATTCCCTGCCCTGGGGAAAGCCCACAGCAGAGCCGGCAGGAGAGGCAGGCAAATGATTAGTCAGATGGAGGATGAATAACAGCTTAAGTACTTGGAAGGAGAAGTTCAGGGAGTACTGTAGCATGGGAAGGAGTACGGGCTCCCTAACCAAGCGCTGCAAGTTCAAATATTTCTGCCAAATGGTCTCAAACAAGGCTAAACCTCAGTTTCCTCGTCTGTTAAAAAAAAATAATAGGGCTTCCCTGGTGGCGCAGTGGTTGAGAGTCCGCCTGCTGATGCAGGGGACATGGGTTCGTGCCCCGGTCCAGGAAGATCCCACATGCCGCGGAGCGGCTGGGCCCATGAGCCATGGCCGCTGAGCCTGCGCATCCGGAGCCTGTGCTCCGCAACGGCAGAGGCCACAACAGTGAAAGCGCCGCGTACCGCAAAAAATAAATAAATAATAATAATAATAAAGTGAAGGGATGAAATGTCTTTCCTTGCCAGGTGGGTTAGTGATGACTGAGATACAAGGGTCAGAGCCAGAGCATCTCACACAAGACTTGGTCTGTATCCCTTTGCAGCAAATGTTGGTTCCTCTTTCTGACCCTCCATCTTCCAGTGGTGCAGATGTCCGTTCCCTTGCCTGCCCGGGGTGAGACGTGGAGTCCAGACAAGGGCTTCAGGAAGAAGCCAAAGTGAGTCTTCCTCCAAGGCTGTCTTGAGGACGAGTCCCAGGGGGTCCCATGAAAGTTGAGGGAGCCTCTCTCGTCGGGCGTGACTGGGTGGAAATATCAGGTCCTTCAAAGCCTGTGCAACCAGCTGCCCTGTAATCACTTGCAACAGAGACATGATGTGCTTCGCCTTCCATTTTATAACAATCAAGGCATTTTTTAAAAGATTCTGTTAATTGCCATTTGCAGACGATTATTATCTATTCAGAATCCCCTGGCGCAAGTGAATCACACACTGTACATCATGTCTGAGCTCTCGCAACCTGTTCACTGACCCCAAATGCCGCTGGGACTGGAGAGACAGGAAGAGAAAGGGGCTGAGTGGCAGGGAAGGGGCAGAAGTCTTGGGAGGAAATCAGAAGGCTCCTTCGGGTGTCTGTAGGTCGGAAGCGGGTGAGTCGATTTATGATCTCTCTGGGGTATGTTTAAGGCAAGAGAAGAGAAAGGTAGCGAGTGGGTGGATTCTGCTCACAACTGGCGCAGCAGAGGAGGGAGGACCCTGACCAGCTTGCAGCATGGAGGCTCCACCCCACACCCAGCTCGGGCTCCCAGCTGCTGGCTCCATCGCTGTTCCAAGTTGAGCTGCAGTTATCCTGACTCTGAGGCTTGGAATGTGGGAAGGAAGGAAGCTGGACATGCCGGCAGAGTCTAGCCAGGAGTTTTTAATGGAATCTGTAAATCCTCCCATAGAGGGAGTTGGGAAAAACAGTAATCAACAGCTGTTACCCACAGAGTTCTAGCTATATGCCCAAAGCTCTGTCAAGTCAACCCAACTAGTTATGTATTGTTACCTTCACTTTATAAACGAGGAACCGAGCCTCAAGGAGATTAAGCCAGTTGCCTAAGATCACACAACTCGTCAGTGTTGAAATCCACATCTTCTGATTCCAGAACCCCAGATGGAAACTGTAGTATTATATTCTTCTGCCTCTCCCCTGGGGGCCAACCTATGTAATCTCACCAAAGACAAATTTTTTCTTCCTTATCCGTCACAGGGCCCAGCATCAAGCAGGGTATTCAGGAAACATTTAATTAAAAGTTGCTAAATGAAGGAAGGAAGGAACCAGGGGATTGAGAAGTCTGTCTGTGCATTTCAATGTTAAATGGAAATATGCAAAGTGCATGAATATCATATGCAAATCAACCTCTCTCATTCTCATCAACTGCCTGTATTGGCGTCGCATTGGAGAGAGGAGAGGGCTGCGTGGGTTTCACTGGGATGGGCTTCCCTTCTTGATGACAATATCTTTCAGTCATGGCTCCTGTTGACTTGAGCAGATATTGTAGGATGTGTGTGACTCCAGCCTCTTTTGGTCATCTTTCAAAATTCTATCCATCCTTCAAGATTTGCTTCCACGGAGTCTACCCTGACTACTGGCCCTGATTGAATCTATTAACCCCCTTCCATGTTCTGGGTCCTTTGTTAGAGGAGACACTTGTAAGCAGGTAAATCTATTAGACTTTGTGCAAAACAGAGGTGTGTATGAAGCATAGGAATAAGAAAAAGGAGTGATGGGCAAGAGACAGGGCCTGCAGGAGGGTCAAGGGAGGCTTCACAAAGGAAGAGATACCTGAATGAGATCTTAAAGGCTCTGTTGGAGACTGACAGGTAAACAGGACAGAGAGGAGATTCCAGGGGACAGCCTACACAGAGGCATGACAGTGTCCCACAGAAATGTGTATTTTGGAAGCTACGAGTACTATTTTATTTTTAATGATTTTGAAACATAAACCAGATTATGCTATTGCCCTGCTAAAAATGCTTCACTGGTTTCCACACACAGAGAAAGCAGTCTTGACACGTTGCCATGGCCTGCCATGTTCTGGTCCCTGCCTTCCGCTCAGACTTACACCAGGTCCCCCTGCTCCCAGATTCATCAAGCTCCAGCCACAGCAGCCTTCCTTCTGTTCCTGAAGGATACCCAGCTCATTTGCACCTTAGGACCTTTGCACTTGCTATTCCATGTGCCTGGTATTCTCCTTTCTCAGCTCCACTCCCCCGCCCCCATTTTGGGGAAACGATGCTCATATTCAAGTCTCCGCTCAAATATCACATCCCCCAAGAGTCCCACTCTGACCACCCCATCCAAAGTACTCTTCCAACCCACCTTCAGTCATCACCCTGTTTTACTTTCTCCTGTGTACTTCTCACTGTTTGAACCTACCTTATTTATTTCTTTACTTTTTATTGTCAGTCTCTTCTCTAAACCGTAAGTTCATAAGATCCTCAGCCTGCCTGACCCATTCACATGCATTCCCCAGAGATCAGGGACACACAGTGCCTGCACCTAATAGGCCCTCAGTATTTGTGGAATAAGTGGATGGATGGATGGATGGATGGAGGGATGGAATAAATAAATGAATGAATGATTGTTGTTGGACAAGGCTGATATAATGAACCATAAGGATGGAGAGACATTCAGGGAGCCAACCCCACTGGACTTTGGATGTCATGCAGATCATTTATCCTGTAGCTGATGGGGAAACTATCATTCTCCCCAGACAACTTAGCATTTGATTATCTCTTGCTTTGCATTGGCTTTTGAGAGTTTCTTATGCCTGAACCTTATCTCACCAAATCACCAACCAGATAGCGTGAACCAATTTTTGCAGAGAACTCTACGTCGTCCTTCTTTTACTGGGTTTTCATGGGCAAGTTTCTCCTTGTAAATCCCTCTAGCACTTGATTGAACATAGAGTAGATTCTCAATAAATATCTGTTAACTGATTGAATGTCTGAGGTGGTCCTTCAAAAGAGTAAAAAGAAGGAAACTGACATATCCAGCATGTTGATGTCTGGACACCAGGCTAGGGCTTTACATACTCGGTCTCCAGAGCTGCCTTATGCAGTGTGTGTCATTAGCCCCCTCACGGTCAAACTAGGGCTTAGAGAGGATCGACAGTGGGTCTTACAGCTGAGAAGCAGCAGGGCCGAGACCCAAGCCTCAGGCTCAGAACTCTTTCCGTTGTTCCATGTTGCCCTGCAATCCGTGCACAGTCCTGGCCTTAGCAGCCCCTGGGAGCGTCTGTCCCAGAGGCAGACTCAGTGGCCACAACTTAGGCAAGAGCTCAGTGGGCTCCTAAGTGTATCTGGAGCCTAATCACTAAGGACGTGATTAGACCTCTTGCCCTGAGGATGCCCCCAGCCCCCTCCCATTAGATTTGGTAGAAAATGCCCTTGGAGTTTCCAAGAGGCCCTTTGACCATGGGGCTGGGTGCCTGGTCTAAAACACAGAGAGAGGTAGGCTGATTCCTAGGCTTGCTGTCTCTTCCTGTGTCCTGGTGTGTACTGCCAGACCCTCCGTCACCCCCATTTGAGCCTGACACCCCCTGGGAAACCCAGTACTTCCACCAAGAGGCTTCTAGCGTTGTTCCTAAACATCCAGGCTCAGCAGGAGTCTGGGAGCCTCAGCCTCGTACGTCTTTGTTGTGTTAAACCAGCCTGCATATCTCATGTTGAATGTTCCGCATCCCCATGATGCAGCCACGCCTCAACCCCCTACTGTCTGCAGAGCCCTCAGTCTCTTTGCCTGGACCAGTCCCTGATGGCCAGACAGAGTTAGTGCTTTGACCCAGCTCTCTGTGCCTCAGTTTGCCCATATGCCAGATGGAGCAATCTCTTTCTCTCACCTCCACAGGGGAGTCCTAGGGACTAATTACTGTAAGCAAATCACTTTAATCATCATAATTATCAACAGCACTTTATGATCCCCAGTCAGAAAGCTGATCGTTAAGTTCTGCGACACCCCTTCTTCCCTGCCCAAGGCAGAAAGTTAATTTTGTAAGTGCCTGTTGAGATTATGAAAGCCCCAGCAAAGAACATCCGGGAACAGACTGCATTTGGGGACATGATCATGGGATGACACTGCTGGCTCCACCATGGTTCCCTAAGACCCAAGTGATACCTTCCCCTTCCCAGAAAACGTGTTCGCTGGGTTAGGGATATATGGTTACACGCTTGTGTATCTTTTTAGTGAAATAAAGGAAAATGAAAGAGGAATAATCCCACTTCTTAAGAGGAGGAAAGAGAGAAAGAAAGCAAAACAGCACAAGATTTCAACCCTGCCCCCTCTCTCCCCAGTTTTTTTCTTCTCTATGTAGGAGTGAGTGTTCTAATTCTGCAATGCTGTCATTACTGTAATGGGTTTGGCAGGTCCATATTACAGCCCCGAGGCTGTCAGGAATGGATGACATGCTGTCTGTTACGGGCTCCTACTCTTCTCAGCCAACCGAGGGCCAGGAAGGCAGGGGAGGAGGTGGGGGGCAGAGAGACTCCGGTTGGTTTAGGCATCCTAAGAGATTATCATTTTAACCCCCTCACAACATTAGGGATGAAATGATACTAGATGCCACCCCTGGAGGGCTGGCAAATGCAAAGGGTTATGGGGATTGGAAGTAACCAGCATTATGAGGAGGTGAATTAACTCCACTGAGAGCTACTTTCCACGGTGGCCAAGCTCAGATTGCTTGCGATGGATTCTGTAGCACAAAGTGGAAACTGCAGAGCACTGGGTTATGGGGCTTGGTGGGAAGGGGAGCGGGGGATGCTGCCTTATCCAGGTAGCAAATTTAAAAAAAAAAAAAAAGTTTTCACTGGGGAAAAAAAAAGCGTGAGCTCGAACCTAGTAAGAAGCTGGCTCTAATCACTTCCTTACCTTTCAGCCAAGTGGCAGGAGCGGGAACGATTAATCACCGTGAGGAGTGAGGTGGGTCCCACTCTCTCTGCTGAGGTCAACTTTGTTGCTGTGCAGCTCCTTCTAAAACTGCCTGGTTCCCTTTGCCTGACCTTTGACCCCTTAAAGGGAGACAGTGAAGAAAATTATAGTAGCACCCTCTTCCCAGGGCCCTAAGGAAAAGGGCTTTCTGCGATCAAAAATAACTGTAGAAGTAAGTAATGGTGTCCCGGCAATTATCAGAACATTGTTTTTTTGTTTGTTTTTACATCTTTATTGGAGTATAATTGCTTTACAATGGTGTGTTAGTTTCTGCTTTATAAGAAAGTGAATCAGCTATACACATATGTATATCCCCATATCTCCTCCCTCTTGCGTCTCCCTCCCTCCCACCCTCCCTATCGCACCCCTCTAGGTGGTCACAAAGCACCGAGCTGATCTCCCTGTGCTCTGCGGCTGCTTCCCACTAGCTATCTATTTTATGTTCGGTAGTGTATATATGTCCATGCCACTCTCTCACTTTGTCCCAGCTTACACTTCCCCCTCCCCATATCCTCAAGTCCATTCTCTAGTAAGTCTACATCTTTATTCCCATCTTGCCCCTACGTTCTTCATGACATTTTTTTTTTTAGATTCCATATATATGTGTTAGCATACGGTGTTTGTCTCTCTCTTTCTGACTTACTTCACTCTGTATGACAGACTCTAGGTCCATCCACCTCACTACAAATAACTCAACTTCGTTTCTTTTTATGGCTGAGTAATATTCCATTGTATGTATGTGCCACATCTTCTTTATCCATTCATCCGATGATGGACACTTAGGTTGCTTCCATGTCCCGGCTATTGTAAACAGAGCTGCAATGAACATTTTGGTACATGACTCTTTTTGAATCATGGTTTTCTCAGGGTATATGCCCAGTAGTCAGAACATTGTTTATTCCACAGCCAAAAGCTGGAGCCACAGTCCTGCCTGAAAATAGCCTGAGGAGCACCTGTGATGAGGAAGCCCGCCTGCCGCGTGCCCCATGAGGGCCAAGGAGCAGGTGCAGCAGTGGACTTGCCGGCCGTAAGGCGCCCCTGGTCCTCAGGAGGACATGGGTGCATTGGTCTAGGTTTTCCCTTTGCTCTGCACTGTCTGCCATTGGGAGCTGGCCCAGAATGGAGAAATACTGGGAAGAGAGTGGAAAAGGACACAGGGACTTAGCTCTGTGGGGTTTTAGTAAGTAGATAAATCCATAGGTGAACTTGACAACCATTAGATCAAGACTTTCCTATTTCAGCCCTAGAAGGTTGTCCATCATCATGGCCTCCATTTTACAGATGGGGAAACTGATAACCTAGCCAGTAAAAAGAGTTTGCAGAACCATGGAATATGGTTGGCCTGGGGTATTTGGTGATCATCAGGGGCTTCTGAATTACCAACCTGTGGCCGCAGAAGGCTGGGAGACTCTAGGCACTTTTTATTACACTCTGATCTTTCACGAAAGGCTTCCGTTCTCCATCTCTAGGATGTCATATGGTCCCCTTGTGCTGTCTCTAAGCTGATACCTTTTACTTTTTCACCTGTATACCAATTGATTACACCCCAGAATTCTTCAAACTGCAGCGAGGAACCCTTTCACTTGACAAACAGAGATGAGGTATCAGTGGGAGTGACACTTAGATGGTTCGGTGCAGACGATCCAGGAGTGTGGGAGTCTTGGCCTAAGGCTCAGTCTTAAGGGGACCTGCCCCTTTGGGTCATGAAGTTAGATCACGGAATAGCCATGTTCATGGGGCCCCAGAGGCCGACAGCACAAGCCCCACGCTCCACTCATGTGTAAAATAACTTATCAGGTTGGCCCAAGACTTTGTTCAGGTTTTTCCATGAGATGATACAGAAAAACCCAAGCGAACTTTTTGGCCAACCAAATACAAACCCAGCATTCCGGACCTACAAGTCCAGAGAGAGGGAGACGGTGATAACCAAGATCACATTAACGGAGACCCATGGGATGAGTGGGGAATTGTTTTGGGGGTGGAGGTCTAGCTGTCATTGGCACATGGAGGGCTGGCAGGAGACTCCTGAGGTGGTGGGAGTGCCATAGAGAAGGAGGTGGGCATCGGAGATGGATGTGAGAGGAGAAGGTCCTCAGTACCCCTGGAAAAAGTGCCTCTGCTGGGAGCAAACCGAGAGCAACACAGCCCTGAAGCCACCGTGCCACCTGTTTGTAGGACAGACATTCGTAGCTTCCCCTGAAGGCAGAACGCAGCACAGTGCAGTCATCTTCTTCCGTCAACATCTAGCTAAGGAAGGTGGTGAGAGGCAGGACGCAGGGCAGAACCGATACTTGCTGAGATCACTGGCGCTGCTGCTTTCGGCCCGTTGACCACAATGACCTGCTGTCTGATAGCTTTCCTGGAGAAACTGAGTTATGTTTCATTTTGTCCCAGGGTATACGGGTGAGTGGGTTAGACAGGGGGAAGGTTAGCATTCTATTCATTCTGATCTGAATCCTTTTTCAAACTCAAATGGCATACATAATCTTCCCCTTAATTAGAGCTTCTGAAATATCACTGGGCATCTGTATAACACCACCTTTCCTTGCTCTCTACAGAGAAGGAGGGTGGGAGAGCTTGGCTGGGGAAAGAGGTGGTAGGGGGTGTGTGTGCAGAGTTGTAGGGGAAAAAAAAGATACGGGAAAAGAGAGCAAAGATTCAGGGGGCAGAAGCCAGGGGAGTTGGAATATTGGCTGGAAATTAAGTGGGATCCTTAATCAGAGTCTGATGTTTTCAGAGAAGAAAGGGAGTGAGAGGGGGGACAGAGAAACGGAATTCACTCAGCACCTACTGTGGGTCAGGTGCTTTAGGAACATTCCCAGCTTACGTGTGCACATGTGAGGGGGGCTGCTTGCATTATCCTGACCTGACAGATGAGGAAACCGGGGCTCCAAAGCCTGGAAACTCATTCAAGGTCATATAGCAAGAACGGTGGCGGGTGGGGGCAGACTTCAGTCCTGTGTTAAGGGCACCACGCTCACCTGTCCCCGAGGCCCACCTCTGCTTTGGCCTCTCCTCGGGGGCACACTACCTGAGTGACTTATTAGGCTGTTCTCACAGATTCTGTGTGTGTGTCTTGTGGCTCCAGAGAGACTAGCCCCCTCAAGCCAAAGGTGTCTGTCAGCTGTCAGCTTTGTGATATCTGTCGCCCCCTGCACCCCCATGCCGTCACCCCTGCCCCTCCACCAAAGCACCATTCAGGGCTCAGCAAAGGATGAGAAGTGAGCAGAGCGGCTCTGCCGGGCCCTCGGCACAGACGTGCACCTTCCTGAGGTCGTTGGCCTTGTGTACTGAAGATGACACTGCAGCCACAAGGCTGGCCGTGGAGTTGTCACATTATGGAATGCCAAGCTGGAAGGAATTCCAGCCATCAGGTAGCCTAACTCCCTTATTTGGCTCGGGAAGATAGAGAGTTGTTCAAAATCACACAGCTGGTTAATGGCAGAGCCAGAGTCAGCTCTCGAACCCTGCCTGAGACCAGACCATGAGAAGAATGTGTCTGGGAGTCAGGACGGTGTTCCTGGGCCCCTGGCCCCCCTCCTCCTACCTTGTCATGCTCTCAAACTTCAACCCCAGGAGCGCAGAGTATGAGTGGCCTCTGAGAGTGTATCTCCAGAGCTGTCAGCCACAACCAAAGAAAACAAAGGAGAAATTTGGGGCCAAGCGTGGTTTGGAAGGGACTGTTGCAAAAGATGGCCCCAGATTCCACAGCGTTGGGTCCCAGCTCCTACTTAGATTGTACCTGCAGGGACCCTGCCCAGCAGATTGACAAAGGAGAACAAGACAGGAACCCCCATCCCAGGTCCCGCACTGAAGGTCTCCATAGCAAAGGTTTCTGTTTAGGGTCATGTGACAAAGACCCAACTTAGCAAAGCTGTAAACCACAAAAGCGTTCATTTTTCTCATATGTAGTCAGGAGGTAGGCAGCAGAGCATGACTCCCATCTCTGGTCCCCCATGCTTTCTCCAGCTGCCACTGTCGTGCCCAGATACCAGCCGATGGGAAGGGGAGAAACAGAAGGGAAGCACTTGTCTCCTTCTCTTAAGGGCAGAGTCCAGAAGTTGTACACATCCCTTCTGCTCACATCCTGTTGGCCAGGAGTTGATCGCATAAGGGACAAGGGCAGATGGGGAATGTGGGGCTTATTCTGGGCAACCTCATTTTCTCCTAATATTTAGGGTGTCCTTTAGTAGCAGCTAAAAAAGCAGAGAAGAATGGATATTAAAGGACATCTAGTGGAAAAAAAAAAAAGACATCTAGTAATGTTTGTCTCCGTGAAGAGATTATTTCTAATGAAGCTTATGCATCTTCTTCGGGAGCCCAATGCAACCCAGCTCCCCCAGCCAAGAGAGGGATCCTTCTGCAGGGCATCCCCAAAGGAAAGGTGAGTGAGCCAAGATGAACAGCCAGCAGGCCCAGAATAAATTCAATTATGGGAGATTCAGAGCTACATATCAGAAAATGAGATTGAAAGCAGGGAGCAACCTCCTGGGGAGGCTCCCTAAGAGATCTTATAGGAAAGAAGATAAAACCAAGAAGAAACAGCACAGATCATAACTCTGCTCCAGCCCCCAGGGGCTGAGTGCGGTGCTCACTGGTCTACCTCCTACGATTCAGTGATACACAGACACTACACGGTAATTACATTTGTACAAGATTAGTTAGCATTAAGAGTAACTGCGTCCCAAAGTAATAACACTATAACCATATAATCTGCTTTGTGAGTTAGGCTTACATTTGCTTCCTAAATCCTCTTCCCACTTACTGATCTTGACATTACTCGGGGGGCGGGGTGGTGGGGGAGGCAGGAGGAATGGACTCTAGACACTGCCCTCTGCTGGTGACCAGCGGTGAATCACCATCTCTGCAAGTCTCAAGCAGTAAGAAATTGTCCAGAGAGGCCAGTCCACTGCAGTCCCCCCCAGTGAGCCTCAGGGAGGGAGAGCTGTCAGTAGCCTTTGCATGGGCAGAGCGCCGGGGCCTGACAGGCTGACTGCCATCCCTCTTCCCTTATTTAGGCCGTGCATGACCCCGAGCCCCTGTCAACTCCATTTCCACCCAGAGTTTCCATTCTTCTCAGACTGGTCAAGACAAGGACTCCAAGCCCTAGCCGACTCCTCAGAAGAAGGGGTGGGTTGGAGGAAGTGGACCACCTCCATGCCCATCCCAGGCGTCCCCCATGGTCCAGCATCAAGGAATATGAACTGATGAACTGACCTTCAGCTTCTTATCCCATGTATGGCTAGCAGTATTTGTCCAAGAGGGCGAAAATGGACAAGAGAATAACCACCTTCCAAGCTACCCCAAACCAGACTGACCACCTTTAATAGTAACTCCTAAAACGTGTGTGGCACTTCCCAGCTTATAAAGCATTTCCACAGCCATTGTCTCATTTCATCCTCAAGACGATCCTATCAATAGGTATTATCACTCCTGTTCTATTGCTAAGACTCAGAGAGAGAAGTAGCTTGCCCAAGGTCAGGTAGCCAGTCAGTGATGGAGCTAAGTCTGGAGTCCTGATCATATGTCAAGTCTTAGCCTTGTTCTAGTACATCACAGTGGCCTCCCAACTCCTAGCAGACCCTGAGTAGAGCACTAGCATTAATGGGTGTGGTGCTATGTTACAGTGGGTATGTCTTGCTCTGTGATAATCCTCCCGTGTAATCTTGGGTTTCTGGTTGATCCCTCCAACTATGATGCAAGTCAGTGAGAACAGGGACTGACTCTTACCTGCTCCTTTGGATCCCTCCAGAGTCAAGCTCAAGGTGGAACATAAAGGAGGTTCTCAGATCTGAGTGGATTAGTTGTTGATGGTCCACAGAAATGCAAGCTGTAAGAACATGCTAGAATGAAGCCATCTGAAGGAGCAGCTACCAGGAAGGAGTGAGGACGGTGCAGACAGGCTGGGCGTGGAAGGCTCCCATTCTCTATGACAGCTCTCCCTTTCCTAGTACTGTTGGAGCTCTGTTGGAACATATTTGATGATCTACAGTTCTCAGTATGGGAGCAATGAACAATAAGTAGGAGCCATGAGCTGGGAGCCTCCCCAAAATTCCAGAGTGGTGACCAGTGGGTGACTCCCAGCCAAAGAGGAGGGAGGAGAGGAGAATCTCAGGCTGATCAGAACCATGCCTGACACATCTTAAACACCCAGTAAATAGTTGTGATTGAATGAATGGGGAACCAGAGCAGAAGGTTCTTGGGAATAAGGAGAACTGTGCTAGATAAAAATCAGTTGCATGGGAAATCTCAGAGGTCTTTATGTCTGTGTAGGGAGTCCTGGGGTTGAGTTGGGTTTGGGTAGGGTGCCTTTGGACGCTAGACCTGTGTTTGGGCTGGCTTAGCTGGCATTACATATTTCCCACTTCTCCATCTTGGCCATTCTTCTCTGAAAACACCTCATCGTATTTTATTCCAGATGTATTTCCTTACCCAAAGAGAATTGAATCTCTTTTAGAGATATTGATAATTGTATTTCAGAAAAGCATATTTCTTATTGTCTGAATAGAAAAGTGTATAAAATGTTAGGTGTATTTATGTCCAATTCTTATAGTCATAGAAGTTCCTTATGTCATAGAAGTACCTTCTCTAACAGTCTATTTGTTCATACAGCTAATGAGCTTTTCCTTCTAGAAAATTCTCTTTAAAAGCAGGCCATCCTCCTGGCCACATCATCATATATGTTGTCTGCTAATGATTGCCAAAGATTTTTCTTTTATCACTAGCCCCTATCAGTAAAAAATTTAGCATATACCCAGAGTATATGCATTTCTACATAAATTATACACATGTACTCCAGTTCCAATGTATTATATGCATTAAAAATATATCTGCAAAATAGGCAATATAGAATTAAGAGATGAAGTACTTTTTTTCCTGTACTCCAAAGGATCAGATGACTTCCCGGGGTGCCCACAGCCCATTTTGGAGGCCACTGCCTTACACAAGATGACACCCAATGCACCCAAACTAAACATAATCAAAGAAGAATTTTACGTTGTTTTCCAAATCAGTGCTGAAACATCTCATTCCAACAGGTCCCATTCCATCTTGTAAGGGTTGAAAAAAATACCAACATGCCACATTTCAGATCGGTCAAAGCTTTTTCTGCCCCAGAAGCAGTTTTGAGGGAGAAATTGTCATCTAACGCTACAGTTATGCAAATGTGATAGTTATTTTTGACACTGGTAAATAATAGTTCTGTATGCACAGGCACTGTGTTCTTATCTTATCATGCAAGGTCTCAAGTCATAATTTAGATGTACGTAAGTGATTAGCATTTTGGAGCTATGGTAAGCAATTTGTGCAGTGTTCCCCATCTATCTTCTGCATTGAAAAGGTGATTAGCACCTTGGGGGTGGGGAAGGGAATACCTAACAAAATGCTTCTCTGATCAAGGCAAATCAAGCTGGCTGACGGATGATTGGCTGATGTACGTATACAAGCCATACCCTGGGTTGTCCTGTGTTCATGTTGGAATTCACAAAGGCTGCTTTTATCAGAAATTCACCTGACTTTTCTTCAAATGGTATGAAAATCATTACCCCTCAAAATAGTATTACCACAAATTATTTGATGCAGAATAAAAATATACACGCAACACTGGTAATACAACAAGCATAGTACTGTTATACAAATCTTTAAAAGACTACAAGACAGCATTGCCAGCCCACTCTAAAACTAACTAATTGAGAAAGATTCCTTTATGCTAATACTTTTAATTGCCTGGGCAGCTTTATAGAAAGGTCAGTTACTGGCTAGTACTTTGAGAAGCTTAATAGCCAAAACCAGGAGCCCAGTTAAATAGTGTCACAGCGGGAACACTGGTTCCTTCCTGCATGGCGGTACTGGATGTCTTTCTGGCTAATTAGTGAATCACAGCCATTGTGCAAATGAGCACCTCCTGATTGGCAACAGCTTGTATCTCTCCCCACCGCCCATGCAAAATGAGGCCAACTGAATGGCTGTTTGTAGTCCAATGCAGAACGAGGGAATGGTAACGTATTAGAGCCAGTCTCCTTCAGAGATCACATAGTCTAACTTCTCAATTTACAGATGAGGAAACTGAGTCTTCAGAGATTAGGACCCTTGCCTAAAATTCTTCAGTTAGCTAGTGGTAAAGCCATGCTTAATTTCAGACTTTTAAACTTCTAATAGATTCTGTTCTTTTCTGCCTTTAATTTTTTTTTCATCTTGGAAACGTTGGGATGCTACACACAGAAACTCATGAGACCCTATTATAGTGACAGGGAAACTAAGGTTGACAGAATGAAGTGTCACCAGATCAAGGACTCAAGAGACCTGTCATTTGAAGGACCCTAAAACCACAGACTCTCTGCCCATCACATGGGAATTGAGCCTTTTCCCATGCGAAAATTCCTGGGTCATCTAACACCACCATGAAAGGACATAGACATGATTTTCATGAGTCCTTGAAACACTTCCCCACAGTGCTTAGGAAGTACCCAAGGTTTTCCTATTTCCCCACACCCCCGGAGTTCTGAGCTGAGGCCAATGGCTTCAGTCATAGCAAATTTGGATTATGAAACCTCTTCTCTTCTGAATTGTTGGGACTGACTTTTTCTTTTCTTTCCTTTTCTTTTCTTTTTCCAATTCCTTTGTAATCATCTCAAAGCCAAGTGCTCATTTCCACCAGAACTTTAAACATTGTGCCTCTGTGTAGCACAGCTTTTAATTTTCCTCCCTAACAGAAGTGATTGTTTATGTTGTAAATGCCACATTAGTCTCCATGAAGTGGAGATGGAATTGATTTTCATTTCAGAGATTTCACAGCTTGCCCCAGAACTTTATGCTTGATTGCCAATGCTCAGAAATGCATGGGCTTCTGAGAGGTTCAGACATGATGTGTGTAATATGGCATATAAAAATGTGAGAATTGGAGCCGCATTTGTTGGGAGACAGACCCCTGTGTCTCAGTAGCTGTGCCTGTCCAGGTACTCAAAGAAAAACAATGCCTTGAGGGACTTCCCTGGTGACACAGTGGTTAAGAAACCGCCTGCCAATGCAGGGGACACAGGTTCGAGCCCTGGTCCAGGAGGATCCCACATGCCGCAGAGCAACTAAGCCTGTGCGCCACAACTACTGAGCCTGCGCTCTAGAGCTCGTGAGCCACAACTACTGAGCCTGCACGCCACAACTACTGAAATCCCTGCACCTAGAGCCCATGCTCCACAGCAAGAGAAGCCATTGCCATGAGAAGCCTGCACAGAGCCATGAAGACCCAATGCAGCCATAAATAAATAGACAGATAGATAAATTTATTTAGTTATTTATTTTTTAAAAATGCCTTGAGTAGACGTGACACCTTCAAGAAACAGACTTCAGTCTCAAGTCAGCTCACCCAGAGTACCACCATCTTTCCCCTCCAGAAAGCTCTGGAAGATTTATTCATGGATCCCTTATTTCAACAAGCATTTCCTGAGCACCTGCCCAGAGCTGCTTGGGCATTATAGGAGTGAAAGGAGGAGTAGCACGCACCTTGGGAAGTTTATAACCTAATCGGGGAGAGAAGACGCAGGATGCCACCAGCGCATTTGTCAGGGACACGTGGATGCACTCCAAACTGATTTCAGAATGTACACTGCTCAAAGCAAAGGAAGGGAAAAGCTACAGAGGCACATGAGGGATGGAGGTGGAATGAAGGGCAGATGTCAGATTGACCCAAAGGAAATGTTTTATTTTTGCTTGTCTCCCCTGCTGCTTACAGAGCTACAGCCCCCTCCTCCTTGGGAAAGCTGTTGTTTTTAACTGCTGGAGCCAAGATGACAGATGGTTCCACTCTCTTTCAGAGATGTGAGATAATGCCACTGGCATTTCATGGGCTTGGACAAATACTACATCTGTCCTGGTCTTGGTCATCTATTGGCCTAATCATCCAGAGAGCATGCCTTCCAAAGGACCCGCCTTACTTTCCTGGAAGCCCCTTCCTCTTCAAGAACTCCTTTGAAGCTGGAGTTTTTAGAACAAAGTTAACATTCAATACAATATAATTAAGATATTCCCTATCATTCTATTGACTATTACATTGGACAGACCATTTTAAAGGTCTACATTTTCATATGGGGTGGACAGAATGACATCTCTGTAGCACACTACTTTTTTTTCTGTGCAAGTTTTTTTATTTTCTAACACAAATTTCAAATGTTTTCATTGAAGTATAATTGACTTACAATATTATATTAGTTTCAGGTGTGTAACATACTGACTCAATATTTTTATGTATTACAAAATGGTCACCATTATAAGTCTAGTTATCATCAGTCATGATACAAAGTTATTACAATATTTTTGACATGTATATATATGTAATATACCTTCAAGCAACTTAGGCTGCTTCCATATCTTAGCTATTGTAGATAATGCTGCAATGAACACTAGGGTGCATAAACGTTTTCAAATTAGTGTTTTCATTTTCTTCAGATAAGTACCCAGAAGTGGAATTCCTGGATCACATGGTAGTTCTATTTTTAATTTTTTGAGGAACACTACTTACTGTTTTCCCTACTGGCTGTATCAGTTTACATTCCCATGCAAGTGTTCCCTTTTCTCCACATCCTTTCCAAAACTTGTAATTTCTTGTCTTTTTGATAATAGACATTCTGACAGGTGTGAGATAATATCTCATTGTGGTTTTGATTTGCATTTCACTGATGATTAGTGATGCTGAGCATCTTTTCATGTGCCATTTGTAGTACCACACAAATATTAGTATTATCTATTCCAGTTCTGTGAAAAATGCCCTTGGTATTTTGACAGGGATTACATTGAATCTATAGCTTTCTTTAAGTAGTATGGACATTTTAACAATATTAATTTTTCCAGTCTATGATCATGATATATCTTTCCATTTATTTGTCAAATATTCAGTTTTTTCACTGATGTCTTGTACTTTTCAGAGTACAGGTCTTTCACCTCCTTGGTTAAATTTATTCCTAGGTATTTTATCCCTTTATTTTATTCTTTTTGATGCAACTGTAAATGGGATTGCTTCCTTATTTTCTCTTTCTGATAATTTGTTATTAAGTGTATAAAAATGCAAAAGATTTCTCTATATTAATTTTGTACCCTTTACAAAATTAATTCAACTTTTTGGAATTCATTTATTAGTTCTAATAGTTTCTTGGTGGAGTCTTTAGGGTTTTCTATATGTAATATCATGTCATCTGCAAATAGTGACAGTTTTACTTCTTCCCTTCCAATTTGGATGCCTTGCATTTTATTTTTTCTTGTTTGATTGCTGTGGCTGAGACTTCCAACACCATGTTGAATAAAAGTGGCAGGAGTGGGCATTCTTGTTTTCTTCCTGATCTTAGAGGAAATGCTTTCAGCTTTTCACCATTGAATATGATGTTAGCTGTGGGTTTGTCATATATGGCCTTTATTATGTTGGGGTATGTTTTCTCTATACACACTTTGTTGAGAGTTTTTTATCATAAATGGATGCTGGACTTTGTCAAAAGCTTTTTCTACATCTTTTGAGATGATTATATGATTTTTATCCTTTGTTTTGTTAATGTGGTACATCACATTGATTTTTCAGATATTGAACCATCCTTGGATCCCTGGAATAAATCCCACTTGATCATAGTGTATGATCTTTTTAATATATTATTGAATTCAGTTTGCTAATATTTTGTTGAAATTTTTTGATTCTCTGTTTATCAAGGATATTGACCTGTACTTTTCTTTTTTGTAGTGTCTCTGTCTGTTTCAATATCAGGGTAATGCTGACCTCATAGAATGAATTAAAGAGTGTTCTTCCCTGTTCAATTTTTTGGAATAGTGGAAAAGGACAGGTATTAACTCTTCTTTAAATATTTGGTAGAATTCACCTGTGAAGTCATCTGCTCCTGAACTTTTGTTTGTTGGAAGTTTTAACTACCGATTCAATTTCATTACTAGTAATCAATCTTTTCAGGTTTTCTCTTTCTTCCTGATTAATCTTGGAAAATTGTATGTTTCTAAGAATTTACCCATTTCTTCTAGGTTTTTCAAATTTTTGGCATATGATTGTTTACAGCAGTCTCATGATTATTTGTATTTCTGTGGTAATGATTGTAATATCTTCCCTTTTATTTCTGATTTCATTTATTTAGGTCTTCTCTCTTTTTTTCTTGATGAATGTGGGTAAAGGTTTATCAATTTTGTTTATCTTTTCAAAGAACCAGCTCTTAGTTTCACTGATATTTCCTATTGTTTTTTATTCTTTATTTCATTTTTTCCATGCTGTTCTTTGTTATTTCTTCCTTCTACTAACTTTGGGCTTTGTTCTTCTTTTTCTAATTTCTTTAGCTGTAAAGTCAGCTTGTTTATTTGATATTTTTCTTGTTTCTTGAGGTAGGCCTGTATTGCTATAAACATCCCTCTTAGAACTGCTTTTGCTGTATTCCACACGTTTTGGAAATTGCATTTCCATTTTCATTTGCATCAAGATATATTTTGATTTCCTTTTTGATTTCTCCATTGACCCATTGGTTGTTTAGTCTCCATGTGTTTATGTTTTTTCCAGGTTTCTTCTTGTAATTGATTTATAGTTTCTTACTGTTGTGGTCAGAAAAGATGCTTGATATCATTTCAGTCTTCTTTAATTTATTGACACTTGTTTTATGGTCAGACATGTGATCTATGCTGGAGTTTGTTCCATGTGCACTTGAAAAGAGTATGTATTCTGCAGTTCTGGGATGGAATGTTCTTTATATATCTATTAAATCCATCTGGTTTAATGTTTTATTTAAAGCCAATGTTTCCTTATTGATTTTCTGTCTGGATGACCTATCCATTGATGTGAGTGGGGCATTAAAGTCCTCTACCATTATTGCATTCCTGTCAATTTCTCCCTTTACATTTGATAATATTTGCTGTATATATTTAGGTGCTCCTATGTTGGGTGCCTAAATATTTACAAATGTTATATCCTCTTTTTGGATTTACCATTTTATCATTATGTAATGCTCTACTTTGCCTTTTGTTACAGTCTTTGTTTTGAAGTCTATTTTTTCTCATATTAGTATTGCTACCCCAGCTTTCTTTTTGTTTCCATCTGCATGGAATATGTTTTACCATCCCTTAACTTTCAGTCTGTGTGTGTCTTTAGATCTGAAGTGGGTCTCTTATAGGCGGCATATAGAGAGGCCTGTGTTTGTTTGTTTGTTTTTTTAATCCATTCAGCCACGCTTTGTCTCATGATTGGAGCATTTAGTACATTTACATTTAAAGGTATTATTGAGAGGTATGTATTATTTCCAGTTTGTTAATTGTTTTCTGGTTGTTTTCATAGTTCTTCTCTGTTCCTTTCTTCTTGTCTTTGTTTCTTCTTTTGTGGTTTGATGAGTTTCTTTAGTGTTATGTTTGGGTTCCTTTCTCTTAATTTTTTGTGTATATATTGGAGGTTTTGGTTTGTGATTACAATGAGTTTCATATATATCAGCCTATATATAGCAGTTTATTTTAAGTTGGTAGTTGCTTAAGTTTGAATACATTTTAAAAGCACTACAGTTTTACTAACCCCTCCATGTTTTATGCTCTTGATATCATATTTTACATCTTTTTATTTTGTGTATCCCTTAATACTTATTGTAGTTATATTTGATTTTACTACTTTTGTCTTTTAACCTTCATAATACCTTTTTAAGTGGCTGCTCCACTGCCTTTGCTATATATTTACCTTTACCAGTGAGATTTTTTTTCTTTCATAGATTTTCTTATTACTAGCTATGACCTTTTCTTTTCTCTTAAAGAAGACCCTTTAACATTTCTTGTAAGGCTGCTTTAGTGATGGTGAACTCCTTTACTTTTTGCTTTCCTGGGAAACTCTATCTCTCCTTCAATTCTGAATGATAACCTTGCCGTGTAGAGTATTCTCGGTTGTGTTTTTTTCTTTTGGCACTTTAAATATATCATGCCACTTTCTTCTAGCCTGTAAGGTTTCTGCTTAAAAATCAGTTTATAGTCTTATGGGAGTTCCCTTGTGTGTGACTAGTTGTTTTCTCTTGCTGTCTTTTAAATTGTCTCTTTATCTTTAAATTTTGCCATTTTAATTTTAGTTTGTCTTAGCGTAGTTCTCTTTAGATCCATCTTGTTTGGGACTCTCTGGGATTCCTGAAACTGGTCTCTTTCCTGCCCCAGGTTAGGGAGGTTTTCAGTCATTTTTTCTTCAAATAAGTTTTCTGCCTCTTTCTCTCTCTCTTGTTTCTATGAAACAGCTACCTCTCCCAGTCTTGAAGGCATGACCTTGTGTAGGTGCATCTGCTGTGTAGACTGTGTGTGCTGGGTGGCTTTGGCAGGCTGGGTGGAGCAGAGATGGTCATGGTCTGGAGTGAGGAGGAGAGGTCCCAGGGTAAGCCATGCAGTGTATAATTTACATGGCAGTGCTGGCGGATGGAGCCTTTTGCTGGAGGAGATCAGGAAATCTTATTTTGAATGATTATCATTATTGTTATTATAAACCATTCTACTTAATTATAACTAGCTCCATTGAGTTATAAATATGTATATTTTAATGTTAACAATATGAGCTTTATTGGCCAAAGACATAATCAGTGATTAAAAGAGAAATCTCTTGATGTCCAAAACAGCCACACTAAATTAATAATAGTGTGTAAAGATCCCCAATTCCACTGCCAGTCAATGAACGAAATTTCTTTACATCAAGTTAACAACTGGGTGTGATTTAATATTTCTGAGTGAGACTTCAAGATTGAGTGCCGGGTCATGCAGGCTGGTGCAAGACTCTCTCCCTGTCAGTCTGTCTGTCTATCTCTCTCTCTTTCTCTCTCTCTGTCTCTCTCCCTCTCCCTGAATGGCAGATGGCAGGCACACATGTGCAAGGTAGGGGAAAGGGGGTGGAAACAAGTGCAAATAAGTGGTATGGAGAAGAGTTACTTGAAGCTGTCAGGGAGACATGTTTTGACAGAGAGAGCTGGAATTAGTTGGCTGCCAGGGGAAGCTCTGGAGCAACAGGAAATGGGTGGGGGGGCAGCATAGACACTCAGGGAAGCGTCTGTTAGTATGCAGACCATTTCCTATGTAGGCCTTTTTCTTCTTTTTCTCTGTTTTCTCTCTCTCTCTCTCTCTCTCTCTTTCTCTCTCTCTCTCTCTCTCTCTCTCTCTCACACACACACACACACACACACACACACACACACACACACTTTTTGGTGTGCTTCTTCTTTAAACAGAGTAGGGGGAGGAGGTGGCTTTTTCAAGTCCAGTTCTCATTTTGTGTCAAAGAGTAGTATTGATTTTCCACCCATGACTGCTGAAAATTAAAATTTCTTCATGAAGCTGGGTTCTATTCTTGTTGTGTTCCTTATCTTTTTAAATATGATTCCCTGCACTTCAAGACTTCATGGCTAAAATCATAATGAACTTTCCCATCCACGACAGTGCATGGGATCAAGAGAGATTTGCCTGCAGGCCCAGTGTTTGTGGCTGTAGGAGGGGCGGCTAGGGCCTTGGGCTGCAATAAATGTTTTTCCTCTGGTTACTTAATGCCCTATCTTTGGGCCACAGGCTTATTGACTTACTACTAATTTTCCTGTCAGGATAATTCTTCCAATCAAGATTTAAAACAAACTAGGAGGTTACTGAAGTGCTGAGATTAAAGCCTAATGCTTCCTTTTATTTGATTAAGATACTCTTATCTGGTTTCTTTGTGCCCAATTTAGACTCGACACAAACCTTCCTTAAAGGGCCAGGCTTGTTTGTTTCAAGCAGACACTTTCTTTCACATCTGCCTCGCCTGCTGTGTATTTGCTCACTGGGAAGAAGAAATAGATTATTCCCCCCTGAATCAACTTTCAGGCAGCTGCTCAGGGCAACTTTCTTCAAGGTCTTTCCATGGAAAAAGAGACAGTCATTTCCTAAGCGGTGATTTGGGGTGACCTATATTTTTGGAAACTATTGGATTCACCATCACCTCCTCTTCTTCCGACATGTGGACCCAAAGCCTGAATAGAGAACTGCACTTAGAGGAGAGATTATTGAGAAAGGAGAGACAATCTGGGAAGAACACAGCATGTTCCCCTGACACCACTAAATGCACAGACTCACCATGACTTTAAAGGTGGTCTTTCAAATTTATCTCTTGTCCCCCTTGTTTGCTTCGCCAATGATGTTGAGTCCCTTCACCAGTATCTGAGGAAGATATTATCCAGCTTATAGCCCGGAAACCAAGCAGACTTTGCCCATCCCCTTCTGTTATTTTCTGTATATGTTCATTTGAGCCCCCAAGAGAAAGCTCCCCAACCAAACATCCAGCCCAGCTACATAGTCTGAGTTGAAGGCCAGAGACAGACACACAGAGAACATGAAGTTAGTGAGGAAGGTTCTGGGGATGCTGTTTTCAGCACTGAACATCTTTATTTTCCACCAAGTTTTCTTTTAATCTCTCTTTCTATTAAAAGTCTTCTCAGTGCTAATGCAGTAAATTTAGATCTGTAGCCAGATGCAGAGGAAAACTTTTGGCAGGGAATACTCCATCAAAAGACATTGCAAATGAAATATGCTCTCCCTTGGGGATTATTCTACAGTTTAATTTAATTTGACATTTCAAATTAAATTAATTCTAATGGTTATGCAGTTTCCAGGGAAAACAGACTTCATTTATGATGTTCTGCCACCAAATTGTTTAGCAGCCATCATACATCTCACGTTGTTAACTAAGAAAGATAAATAGTGACAAGGTAAGCTCTTCCCCTCATTTCCCAGTCCCGGCCTTAAATAGAGCACAAGGAAATCCTTCCAACATCATATGCTACCTTACTGGGCAGCATAAATATTTATTAAGACCATTATAGTTAAGACTAATACTATCTGTGGACCCTTCTAGCTAATCATTTCCTAGCATGTGATGAAGATGTATGAAGCCTCATGAGAGGAACAGATGTGATGATTCCTGTTTTATAGACCAGGAGGCAGGTGGTGATGGGATTTACCCAGCCTCACACAGAGCACCAGGATGAGAGGCAGGAGCTCAGATCCAGCCCCCAGGTTCTCAACCCTCCACTGTGTCACGTTATGCTCCCTGCTTGTAGCCCTTCACTTGGCCTTAATATGATCTGAACCAGGTCTGCACTGTCCAAGCAAACAGAAAATGAAGTCATTACTGAGGAAATGAATCAACATAGGCATGCCATCTGGGGAGCTAAGGAGAAGAAGACTCATGTCCCACAGCTGTCTTTTATGTCATTTTATTTTTTAGATTAACAGACAGAAAATTGCCTCTTTTCTTCAGTTGCCATTTTTGTTTGTTGTTTGTCCTAAATAATCTAGGTTACCCACTCTCTTTTGTGAGTGTGGTTGCCGGGAAGGGAGCCCTGCATCCCTTTGGCGCAGGAAGGAGCTGGTGGCCCCTCAGGGTGACTACAGGACCCTCCTGCCTGGTTCTGGAAAGGCTGATTGGCTGTGAGCTGGAAAGGAAGATTCAAAGCCCCGCCAAGGCAGCGAGGGATGCTTGGTGATCTGATGCTAGGTCACTTGGATTGGAAAGGCTTCCTCCAGTGTGGAGAGTGGGCAAGCAAACATTTGCCAACATGTTATGTCCTGGGGAGCTTTTTTGCTTGTTTTTCTTCTTTCTTTTAGAGCATAGGTTTATTGAACGCATGCTGTTCCTTGAGTCTACTAACCACATGTCCCTAAATGTTGCCTGGAGGAAGGCAGACCATTTGTGGAAGGCTTACGTCTCTGCTATTGCGTTCGTGCCCACTGGCCACATGAAAACTCCAAGGCTTCGCTGCTAAAACAGAAATTAATATTATCACAAGAGACGGTGGCAGAGCACAGAAAGCTAGATTTACAGCAGTTCATTGCTACTTCCTTCAACAAAGGACACAAGTTTTAGAGAACAAAGGGAGTGTATCTGTACCAACATCTCATGCCATCAGCACTGTTCAACTCAACCCCATTTCCTCCTAACATCCACAAGGAAACAACGCATATGCCTTTATCCTTTTTTATGCCTTCACTTTAGGAGAGTTCCTTTTCAGGGGCACAGCTAGGAGAGCCCATGGATTTAGATTTCCTTGACAGGAGAAATGGAATTTTCATTCCTCTGACATGTGAACCTTTAGGGGAAAAAACAGTAATTATTAGAACAGTGATACTTGGTACAGTAGATGCCTGTAAATTGTTCCCAAACATGAAAGGCTTCCGTGTCCTATAGTTCTGCATTTGTTTTCAGGTACAACACCCAGTGGGCTTATTCTGTTGTAAGGATAATGCTATTATGCCATCAATAGTAATAGCACAGTAATAATAAGGTAAACGCTGCGGCTACATAATTAACTCACCAGCTACTTAGCACCTGGGATCTCCTGAATTCATAAATGCCTAACTAAGCCTGACATTTTTTAAAGCCATCTTTTCAGTTCTTGAAAAAGGAATCCACAAAATCCAAAAGTAAGGAGGCCCCTAAAGATTTTTTTTTTTTTTTTTTGCGGTGCGCGGGCCTCTCACTGTTGTGGCCTCTCCCGTTCCGGACGCGCAGGCTCCGGACGCGCAGACTCAGCGGCCATGGCTCACGGGCCCAGCCGCTCCGCGGCATGTGGGATCCTCCCGGACCGGGGCACGAACCCGCGTCCTCTGCATCGGCAGGCGGACTCTCAACCACTGCGCCGCCAGGGAAGCCCCCCCCAAAGATAATTTTGAAAGCCAAGACCTATAGCCAGATACCTGGTTGAAGAGAATCATAAAGGCTGCAATGTTTCGAACACCTACCAAGAGCCTGGGAAATGTTTAAATGCAGCATCTTATTCCATCTTCACAACTCAGAGATAGGGGTGCCTGTGCCCACTTTGCAAAAGAAGACACTAAGCCACAAGGAGGTGAAGTCACTCGGTCAAAGTTGCATGCCCAGGCAGAGTTGGGATTTGAAACCAGTTCTTTTTTTGCTGTCAAGCCCAGATTCTGACTGACTGTATATAATTCTCTGGCTGCCCTGGTTACAGATAAACACAAACGGAGGAGACTGGACTTTTGTCTCTCTCTTTCTATTCATCTCCTTTCACTTTTCCCTTTGCATTTTTTCCCCCTCTTTGGCTTTCTTCTTATAATCAGATAGACACTGGAATTTTACACTAGCTCTCACCTTTATTTTTTTCTTTTTCGCTTAACAAAAGTATTTGGTAAGAATCCATTTGCAGCAGGTTTTGTAACAATTACTTTGTACAGTTTTTTAACCGATCGTCCCTCTTTCCCCTAAGATCTCACATTCCAAAATTATTTTAACTCTCTTATCAAAATTATTTTAACTCTCTTATCAAACTCTCTTATGTGTAGAAAATGATCTCTCTCTGTGACAAATACTAAATGAACTGAGTTTATTTAGCCAGCAGAAGAGAAACTTGAACAGTGTTTTTAAAACAGCTTTCAAGTTTATAACAGAGATATTGAAACCTTCCCAGCTGTTCTCCACTGCTAGCAAAAACAGAACAGAAGGAAAGTGGTTCGCTCAAAGCAATAGACATTCTGATTATGTGTAAGAACTTTCTGGCTGTGAAGAATTGTTAGACAAGGACATGGTTTACTGAGGCGGGTTGTCCTTGGACACCTTTCTGAATAGGACGGTTTGCTTTCTGGGGCCTTTTAGACTTAGGGGGACTAGTTTGAATGAGCTGAGTAGACGCTGAGTCCAGGCTGAGTCCTCAGCTCATCCAGGCTGAGTCCTCTCACTGTACAGAATGTGTTTAGATAGTTTGTCTACACTGTCAACACAAAGTGGAAGTTTCACCAATTTTCTGGTAAATTCTGAAGCACAGATCTAAGATAAAATATATTTCATCTAAAGGATCCAAATTGATTTCTCTGTCCAAATCACATGTATACACATCCATATAGAGAAACTAGACAAGATCGTATTAAGGTAACAAACTTAATTGGATTTATAAAAATCTCTAAATGTTGTTTGCTTTTTAGAGGTAGGTGCCATGTAAGTGTAAGCCATCTCTAGAATGATAGCCACTATGCATTTTATTAGCACAGTTATGGAAATGGAGACAGGTGAGCATTAGTCACTAAGGACCTGGGTTCAGATCCTCGTACAATTCATGTGATATATCTGAGAGTCTGCTTTCCTCTCTATGAAATGAAAAAGATTACTCCTATTTCCTGGTATGGGGAGAGGGAGCTTAGATTAGACAGCATTTGTACATCACCCCTCAGAGTGCCTGCCGATACCAGTTGGTTCTTTCCTAATAAAATGTTCCATGGAACCTCTTGCACGGTCCAGCCCAGGAGCCCTGTAAGGCCTCACTGCTGCATTCACCGGCAAGTTGAAACCACATCCCTAAGCCAACTTCCCTCCCACCCCCAGTCTGGGCCCTCGTTTCCAAAGAGGAGAGGAGAGGAGTGCTCCTCTCTGGTTTGGAGCTCCTACATGTTTGAGCACCGAGTATTTTTACAGCCAATGTGTCATAATTGAGAACATTTTTATGGCATCTCTAAGGAATAGGTGTATGTTCAATGGGATGGGTGTTGAGGAGGAAGCACCGTAGTAGAAGCAGTGAACTGGGGATTAAAGGACCCGAGTTCTAGGTGCAGGGTTGCCAAGGTGATTTGGGGCAGGTCACTTCACTGCTCTGTGCCTCAGCAGCAGTTAACATTTATTCTGTGCCTCCTGTGTGCCAGGGACCTGCTTACTACCTTCATTATTTTCTATATCCATAGTACCCCGAGGTAGATAGACAACACACCCTTCCTTTTACAGATGGGGAAACTGAGGTTCAGGCAAGCTGGGAAGGACCCCTGATGGCCGGTGAACAGATGAGCTGACATTAGCACCCATGATGCAGGACGTCATAGCATGAACCTGTCCCACTCCACAGCCCTGACTCAGTTCCCTCGTGGGAAAAAAAATGAGATTAGCTGAAGTTCTCTAGGGTCTTCTATGTCCCGGATAGTTGATGAATCTAATTCTGGATTCCTTCCCAGCCTCACAGCCAGCCTGGACTCATTAAGGGCGGAGTCATAGAAACGATCACAGCCATCAATTTCCACCTCTCTCACCCCCATCCCTTCATTTGTCTCCCTTCCTCTCTAAAGACTATTTGGAAGTTCACTTTTATTTCCTTCCCTGAGACATAATTGTTGACAGTTTTTTGAAAAGAAGGGCTTTCTGGTGAGGGGACAGAATCGAAAGAGTACTTTGGTAAAAACGTCACTTGAAAAATGATCCTATTTCCTTTGGAGATGCTCTTGTAACATTATTATGAGCCATCTGTTAAGCTCCTCTCCCCTTGCATGACCTTTCTGGTGTTCAGTCCCCCAGAGAAAACCGGCAGGAAGGGAGGACGAGCCCTCCTCATTGGGCACAGAGGAATGGGGCAGTGCTAGTCAGTGCATGTAGCAAAGGTGTAGACAATCCGGGCCAAGCGCAAATACCAGCAAATGTTCTAGGGATTAGCAGATAAGTTGCATCAGGAGAGGGCCAGGGTGCCAAATTTCTATAGCCGAGAAAGGATCCAACTCCAAGGGGACACAATCATGGTCTATAAATACCTTTACAAAAACAGTATAAATGAAGTAAGGGAATTAATCAATCGTGTCTCCAAAGCCAGGGGGACAAGGTGCACTAGCCCTCAGTGTGCAGAGGGAGATGGAAGGCACAGTAGTAAAAAGTTCAGAGCTCAAAGGGGTAATCGGGCAAAGGGCTGGGCTCTCCAGGGGAAGTGGCCATGATCCACTGCTGTCTGGAGACCGGGGCAGGAGGAGATTAAATGCGAATTGAGCCGGAGTCCAAGGAGGCCCAACAGGGCTAGATGGGGGTCAAACAAGATGACCCAAGTGGTTCTTCCACCTATGATTCAGTGAACTGAGGAGTAATTACTTACTCTTGCAAATTGCTTGGTAAATACGCTGAGTAAATCAAAGAAGCATTTTCAGTAGCAGAGTAGCTGGGGATGAGCAGATTGGCCGCAGATTCCAGAGAGACCCCCAGCGCTGGGTTTGTCAGTGAGACTTTTTGTCATAACTTTGGATGGCACACCTGTCCCGGTTTAATCCACGGTTATTAACCTGAGAAGCAGCTTCCCTTGTCAGAGGGCAGGCACTCCACCGAGGGCCTTATCCGGCCTCAGCCTGCCTGGCCCTGCCCCTTCCAGAAGAATCTTCCTCCTCTTGCCTCCCCACCACACACTCTGCCTGCCCCGCCCTGCCCTTCAACAATATGAATGGCTCCAGCCTAAGTGCTTGACCGGAGTCAGGCCTCTCCTCCACAGAGCCTGTTTAGGATGGCCTGAATGCCTGCTGGGAATAATTCTAGCCATAGGCAAGCTCAAGAATTATTGATGAAATAACCTTCTGGGGCCTGAGTCTGGGGTTTTGCAGATGCAACGGCAAGATTATTGTTTAAGTGGGGACTTGATCAGGCGGTGACCTAGAACGCGTTTAGTTCCTTTATTGCTTTCGCAGCTTCCTGGGGCTAACACTGACTTCTGCCACGGAAGCCCGGGCAGCTTGTTGGGAAAGGGAGTGAAAGGAAGTGGATGGTGAGATTGTCTGCACGTCCAGGAGGCCAAAAAGTACCGAGGCAGCATCTTGCCCCGGGATGAGAGGGCCCCGGGTCTCCCTTGCGTCACCAGGACTGGAATGGCGTAAAATAATTCAGCTTTGCAGCAAATTGCTGTTTTCACCTTAAAAGCTCAACCTCACCAGGTTCGAAGAGCAGATAAATCAATGACGAGGGAGGTGGTTATTAAGGGAGCATCCCCTAACAGGGGCCACAGTGCTAGGCTGGAGACAGACCTAGAGGAAGGTCATCTGGGAAGGCCACGTCCAGGGCCAGAGGGGCAGGAAAGAGGGCAGCACCCTTGTGGTGTGGGCTTCAGCTGACCATGGGTCTCTAGGGGGCAAGGGCCACAGAAAGCACTGTCTGAAAAGAACCGCTCTGCAACACATAGAAAGGGGTGTAGGGGTCTTGTCTCTCCTCCCTGCACAGGGTTGTTTCCTCACCCATTCATTTATTCACTCAATTTGTACTGAGTACCTACCCTGTATCAGGCACTTTGCTAGGTTTGGAGATTCCACAATGAATAAGATCGTTTCCAGTCTCAACATGCTCAAGGAAGATGCACTCCCAATCACATCGGGTCCTTAATACCACAATGGAGGGATAGACAAAGCCTTCCCCATGGGCACAGTGGCAACTGCCGAGAGCACTGCTTTGTAGAAAAGTAACACATGAACCTTTGAAGGGTGAATAGGAGTTTTCCAGTTAGAGAAAGACCATCCAGATAGTGGCAATGAGATTGCATGACTTAATCAAGGAGTAATAAATGGTCCAGGAAAACTGGGGTATAGAGTGCCTAGTGGGGAAAGCATGAGATGGTATAGCTTTCAGTATTAAGGTCTTATCGCACACTGGCTACATGGCCAAGAGCTCTGTTTCTCTTATTGTATTTAATCCTTATAACAACCCTCTGAAGTTTAGAAAAATTGTGTAACTTGATGAGGGTCACAGCTAGTCAGGACAGAGTAAGGATGTGAGATCTGCTTGCCTGGGATGAAGCCACACCCCAAGCTCTATGCTATTGAGTCACGTTAACTGAAGGAAGGGCTAGAAGGCTTGAAATTTTAGAATCCAGTGCACCAGAGCTATAAAGTATGAAGGCCAACCTGCTTACCGGATAGAGAAAAAAAACAAGTTAGTTACACAGCTGAAAGAATTCCATTCATTTTAAGAAAGTCCTTCAGTACCGCATTAAGAAGTTCAAGGAATTCCCTGGTGGTCCAGGGGTTAGGACTCTGTGCTTTCACTACCGCGGGCCCAGGTTTGATCCCTGGTCAGGGAACTAAGATCCCACAAGCTGCATGGAACGGTCAAAAAAATGTTTTTAAGTTCAGAATCACTGAAGGCAGGACATGAGCGTGTCTGTTTCAGAATATACTCTAGAGGCAGCAAGGCCTATTAGAGCACAGTGGAAACTGAAAGCAGAAAGGCACCACTTATACAGAGTGTGGTCCATAAACCACTCACCTTGGAGCCACTGGAGGCCCTTCCCCCAGACCTACCTAACCAGTTGTTCTAGGCCAGGGGCTGGAGAATGTATGCTCGTAAAAATCTCCCCATGTGATTCATAAGTACAATGGTGTTTGAGACCAACAAGTTGAGAAGTGATTGAGCTATCTGATATCTGCAGTACTCCAGGAGAGAGATAGCAAGGGCCTGGATTTGGGCAGTGATCATGACAATGTAGAAAGAGGCAGGCCTTCTTTTTTTTTTTTAATTTTATTTATTTTTTATACAGCAGGTTCTTATTAGTTATCTATTTTATACATATTAGTGTATATATGTCAATCCCAATCTCTCAGTTCATCCCATCACCACCACCCCCACTTCCCCCGCTTGGTGTCCATACGTTTTATCTCTACATCTGTGTCTCTATTTCTGCCTTGCAAACTGGTTCATCTGTACTGTTTTTCTAGGTTCCACATATATGCGTTAATATACGATGTTTGTTTTTCTCTTTCTGACTTACTTCACTCTGTATGACAGTCTCTAGATCCATCCACGTCTCTACAAATGACCCAATTTTGTTTCTTTTTATGGCTGACTAATATTCCATTGTATATATGTACCACATCTTCTTTATCCATTCCTCTGTCGATGGGCATTTAGGTTGCTTCCATGACCTGGCTATTGTAAATAGAGCTGCAGTGAACACTGGGGTGCATGTGTCTTTTTGAATTATGGTTTTCTCTGGGCATATGCCCAGTAGTGGGATTGCTAGGTCATATGATAATTTTATTGTTAGTTTTTTAAGGAACCTCCATACTGTTCTCCACAGTGGCTGTATCAATTTATATTCCCACCAACAGTGCAAGAGGGTTCCCTTTTCTCCATGGCAGGCCTTCTTTCGTAGAGAACTTTTGCAGATATATTGTCATCAGGATGTGGTTGGATGAGGCATAAAGAGAGATTTCCAAGATCACGCTGAGGTCTCCAGCTTGGGTGTCTGGGTAGCTGGTGATGGTGATGCATGGAGGTTGGAGTTTTAGCTTTGAAAATCTTGAGTTTTTGATGTATCTGCAGGATATGCCAGTGGAGATGTCTGTCCAGTCATCTGAAACTCCAGTGTGGAACTCGGAAGACAGGAGGCAGAACATGGGCAGAGATAGGAATTTGGGAGCCTTGATTGATTGCTACATCCTGCATAAAGTTGATCCTGCATGAGGCAGAGTTCATCACTTTCTCTGCCACATATCCTTAACACCTGTACAACACATATCCCACCGTGTTGTACCTATTTGCTTTATGTATCTGCTCGTCTACTAAACCACAGGCTGATTAAGAGCAATGTCCATATGCCCAAGTGCCCAGCACAGCGTCTGGCACACATGAATTTCTTTAAAATATCACGGAATACGTGTAAGAGAATAGAGAATTAGACAAAATCGAGAAAAGTTCCAAAGACCTAATCTCAGGGACCATCAACATTTACAGGATGGGTGGAAGAGGGCAGGACTACAGAGAAACCTAACAAAGGGTGGTTAGAGTGGGAGGAGGGAAAGCAAAAGAAACTAGTGACTGGGAGAGAAGAGAGAAGAGAACTCTTCAGCTGCTGCAAAGAGGCCAAGCAGAGGCTGGCAGCGGTGACAAGGAATGTTGTCCCTTTCACGAGTAAGCCTGGGCTGCTACAAAGATAAGCCCCAGACACCAAGCCTGGCCTCTGCCATTTTCATCTGGTTCTTTCCTTACAAGTCCAAGCAGCCCTGGCATTGTGAGGGTGAGTGGTGAGGCCATGAGAACCCAGAATGTGTCAAGCAATGAGGTGGCCAGAAGAATCCAGAAGGCCACTGCAGGCCAAGCTCTCACGTGGTCCTCCCATATGCATGCCACACAGATGGCTGGGAAGCTCAGCGGTTAGACCACCTGAGACCCCCTGGATACATTTTTTCTTCTCTCCCTCATCTCTGGCTTTAGTCCTATGGGCTTCTTTTCATGCATGTGTTTGGGAATTTGGGGGAAACACAAAGAACCACTGGAAATGGCCATACCGAGTATACCAAGTATTTACTGTAACACAGCCTGGGGAGTTTGTTTGGTTTTGCTGTCTTTCCTTTTTTCTTTTCCTTTTTTCCTATCTTGGTCTTATCTCACTGGCCTCAGCTCACATGACCACACTGTAAAATTCTATTTTGTCTTTTTTTCAGTTGTTGAAATGTGAACCAAATGCTGTTTTTAATGAATTAGGAAATTGTTTAGGCTTCTCTCTCTCGCTCTCTTTTTTTTTTTTTCTTTTGAATTTCTGTAGGGCGTACCTCAAAGCTTCAGTTGGAAGCCTGCAATTTCAGAGTCATTTTCTTTAGGCAACAGAGGCTGCACTGTATCACAGAGATATCACCACAGCTCAAATTCAAAGAGTCTGTGGTGGAGGAACCAGGATACTGGACTTGGAACATAGGAGGGTGATGTTGCGGGAGGTTCCCTGAGAACCTCTCAAGGAGGTGGCCAGAGGCAGGTGGCCAGGATGGCAGGGGTGCCCACTGGTGACCAGGGTCTCCTCTTTCAACTGGGCCTCCAGCCAAGAATATTCAACTACCCAGTAGACATTTCCACCATGATGGCTCCCATCACCTCAAACCTAAAATGTCTTGAACAGAGTCGATCGCTTTCCTTACTGAACCAGTTCTATTATTGTTTCAATCTTTATTTAGTGTCTACTATGCGGCAGACAGAATTTTAAGTGTTGGGGTCATGGTGTGCAGCAAAGACACAGTATCTGGCTCCTGAAGCCTACACTGTAGCAGGGAAAGCGGATCTGAAATATTGTTGCCATTGTCCTGAGCGCTGTAAATAACCGTAATAAGAGTAACATTCATTGAGTCCTTACCGTCTACCAGACGCCATTGCCATCACCACTGGACATAGACAGGGAGCCCGGACATAGTCTGGAGGGTCAGGACAGGCTCTGCACCCTCTTCCTCTGCCCCATGGAGTGTCCCCCTTGGCCACCATTTTTTCTCAGACACACACTGTGGAAACTGAGGTCTCTGCCTCTTCTGTCCTTCCTCTCTAACATCACCAAACATGGCTCTGCCTCCATCACCTGTCCCTCCTCTCCTGGCCCTCTCTGGTCCAGCAGCCTGGCTCCCCCAGGTGGATGTCACAGCAGCCCTGGCCTCTCTGCCTCCAGCCTCCCTTCTGTCCTCTCTGCTCTGCACATCTCCTCAAGATGAACTTTCAGAAAGGCTGCTCCCTGCTCAACATCTTAGTCACTTATTCAACAAAGATTTATCAGAGGGTCTGCCTCACTCAAAAACTCAGGTTACACCACTTCAAAAACAAGTTTAGACTTGTAAAAAGCAAGTCATCCACTTACTTATTACAAGACTGTCTTAAAATCAGATGGAATCACTTTACGTGTGCATTCCTTCATAGCAAAATCATTGTTAAACTTTATGAAATAAAAGACTAATAAAACATAAAAGAAATCGGGTTATATGTTTCAATAGAGAAACTGATGCCAACTGTGGTCCCTTGACTAAAGACAGTCCAACCTCCTTCACCTAGCACGCTTGCCCTCCCCCCATAGGCCAGCTTTCCAGGTTCATCTCCACAAATGACTTGTTCACCACTTCTCCAAACACAACTTCTGCCTTCCTGGGCCCCATGCCCCTCTCCATTTCTACTTGTTATTCAGAAATAAGGCCCTAATCAAATGTCACCTCTCCATGAGGCCTTCCCTGATGAAGCCAAGAGGAGGTGCAGAAGTAGTTTCTCCCATCACTGAATTTATTCCGAGATACATCCTCAGTGCCCATGCCTGCCTGTGTGTGTCTGACACACTCATATGCATGCCACGCAGATGGCTGAGAACCCCTAGGAATCCCTGTGTGTACCTGCCGTTGGTAAACCTTGGCTCTGCTCCAGGAACTGTGCTAAGTGGCCAGCCAGAGTCTCTCTTGTATTCATCACAACCCTTTAATGAAGTGGGCATCATCATCATATCCCCATATTACAGATAAGATCAAAGAGGTTAGGTGAGTTGCATAAACAAGGTCATACCGCCAGTAAGTGGCAAAGCAAAGGTTCAAACCCAATTTTGACCTAATCCCATGTATGTAATACTACACTGCCACTCATCAGGCAAGAATTCCTCTTTAAACAATCATGTACCTCGATTGCCTTGTACAGTGCTTCTTGTGCAGTATGCATTCACAGTTATATCCCAATACCTCACACAGAGTCCAGAACGTCTCCTGCATGTGCAGGGAACACCCGTGACTGAATGAATGGGATTGTTGCCGGGCGCCCCCACAAAACTTCGGAATGAGAACAGCTGAAACTGGGGCCTGAGAGTCTCTATGTTGACAAAAATCCAGGTGATTCGTACACGGCCAGCCAGCCCTCCCCTGTCCACAGACTGACATTACGACACTAGTCCAGCAAAAGACACGGAGGCCCACAGTAGTTAATCGACTGGCCCAAGGTTAGCAGCCTCCCTCCCACCCCCAAGCCATTTCTGCTGGCTGGAGCCTTTATAGTCAGCCCCTCTTAGTGTCTGCCTGGCTGGAAGATAAGATACTAACACTGGGCAGAAAGCAAGCCCGTATCTCCGTCTGTCCTGTCTAAGGGGATCTTAAATTGGATTTCCTGACTCTTTCCTCTGAGGAGGTGCTTACTAAGGCCTCATCTCAGAGAAGCTGAGCAGGGGACAGCCTCTGAGCAGCTGACCTAGAAACTCTAAACCGCAGCAAACCAAGTCTTTGACCTGGAAGTGCCTTGTCCTTGGGTTCTGCTTAATGCAGATCCATCATCTTCAGAATCTCCTCCTTGCCTCTTCAGAGAGGAGCCACGTTGCCCCGCTACCAGTGTGTCAGTGACGTGATAAAGCGGTTGATCAATAAAGATCGGGCTGCATAACCTCTCTCTGAAGCTGTGTTTGGCCTATCTGGTTTTAAAAGCCACTGTCTACTAATTTCTTAGCAGCTGGGGTGATGTATTCAAAAGAAAATAAGATTTGGAGTTAGACCTACCTGGACTGATGTCCCAATTCAGCCACATACTGGCTGTGTGATCTTGACAAGTCACTTGCCCTCTCTGATCCTCAGTTTCCTCATCCCTATTGTGAGGAGAGTTTAATGGGAAATCTCTGGTTCCCTCCAGTTCTGACATCTAGGGTCTGTGTTCCACGGCCTGCAGTGTGAGCTCCTCCTATGATCCAAGTTCAGTGCGATGAACAGACTCAGTTCTGCTTCATGTTGGCCATTCTGTGTTATCAGTCCAGCCCACTGAGGCATGAAAATAAATCAGAAGCAATGAGAGGCTAGGATACATTGTCCTTCCATGAACACCACCCTCCTCCCAACCCCCAGTCCTGCCTTGATAATAACGCTCCCCTGCATACAGACAGACAGCACGACTCTCTGGGAAATCCTCGAGAAATGCCATCCATATGTTTCTGAATCATTTACACTGAACCCATCATAATATTGTTATTTGAAGATCCATCTACATTTGTTCTAAAGGCTTATTTTAAAGCTTATGCAAATGAACTAGATTAAGGTTGCATTCTGGAAGCTGAGGCTGGAAAATGGGAAGTTCATTTTAAAGCTTGGTGTAAATAGAGTTTCCCATGTGTTCCAAATAGTGCTTCCTCCTTAGACCAAGTGTCCTCCATTCAACGCCCCCCATAACCTCAGCCCGAGAGAAGTTCTCTGGGAGGGAAATGCTAATTGGTGGCAGTTAGGAGTAATGGAAAGAGCTAGGGAACGGTAGTCTAATTGTCTGCCTCTTAACTAGCCTCATGGCATTGGGTGAGTTACCCAATTTTCCTAGGTTTCAGTTTCTTCATTTGGGTCCCACACAAGACCTCTGTGGTTCCCTGATGTAGGCAGCATTAGAATTGCCTGAGGACCAGAGTCTGGGCTTCTCGCCCTGATCTACTGAATTATAGTCTCCAGGAGTGAAGCCCCAGAGTTGGGATTTGTCACATGTTCCGCAAGTAATTCTGATGTGCGCCCAGATATGAGAACCACTAGCTTCGATAATCTACAGGGATCTCTCCTCGCTACCTACAAGGTTCTACGATTTGTACCGAAGTATCTCTTTTCAACTCATATTTCCCTACCTGCCTCCTGCACTCTTGTATGTGCTAAAAATTCCCATTTATCATATGGCCTATATTGTGGACTCTCAGGCATTTTCTTTGAAGAATCTTGATGCACTTGTTGAACTCTGGTTGGATGTAAGAAACCATCACTTATCACCCCGGCACACTCTGACGGGGAGGCTGAAGCTTGGAGCTCAGTATCTGGTGGCATTACAGAGCCCCTGAAGAGTCATTGTGTCTGCGTTACAGAAGCTAGCAGACCCCCTGATGAACAAACACAGCTGCATCAGTAAAAGGACTTGCATATTAGCACCCTTCTGTCTATGTAGGTGTTGAGTGAGTAGCATTATGGGAATCTGCATTAGAACTTGGGTCTGTGCTCCAAAGCACTGGTGAAAATGGAGATGGGGGGAGAAGAGAGAAGAGGCCTGTGCTTTGGAAAGGACACCTTGTCTTTCCCCTGAATTGCCTCTTCCTACCGTTGAGAACAGAGAGTTGGCCTGTGTTACGTAATGCCCAGGATGGTTTTCCGTTCAGTGCCCGCAGAAACGAGCCCCTCGTGATGATAGCTTCTCCCTGGGCTGTCACTTTCCCTGTTCTCACACAGCCCCAAAGTCAGCGCTGTTTAATGATATTTCCGAGAGTCTTGTCCCTTGTTATACCATGGAGGACCCCCCTGGGACAATGTACATCTCCTGCTCAATGAGTCTGGCTTTCTCCAAGCAGCATGACCTCATTTTGATGTAAATCTGGCAAGGGTTACCTTCTCTGCTCCCAACAAGGAAAGGATATACCTGAGCCCAGCGAATTTGTCTAACTTTGTCTTTCAGTCCATTTTTGTGCCTCCGCCCCACCTCACCTCCTCATCAAAGCACCAAGCGCCCCCCTCCCGGACCCTACCATCTTTCAGTCTCAATCAAGCTATGGGATTATTGTTTTATTAGTCTTCTTTCCCAAGATAAGTGAAGATGCTGGGACAAAGCAGTGTCTTACCCATAGGGATAAGTTGCAAATATAAGCAACATGCTTCTGGGTAGGAGAGAGATCTGTGAGCGAGGGGCTTTCACGTGACCCCCAAGTCAGGGCACATTTGTGACTGCTGAAGTCTGTCTGGAATATCCAGACGGACTTTTCTAACTTCCAGACGACTGTGGCACCAAAAAGTAGAACAAATACCATCTCCACTGAATTTAGCAATAGAGCAGTTTCGTTTCCTTCAATCCTATTTATAAAACCGTATTTTACACCATTGCTTCAACTCAGCTCCATCTGCAGTTTCTTCCATTAATCACAGTAGAACTCCCCACTGTAGCTTTCATTACCTGCTCAAAATGAATGTGCAGAGAAAACATAATTAGGTGCCACCTTTTAAAAATAATATCTTGAAAACAGAGCGATGACTTAAATAAAAAAGAAGGAAGGGGGGAAGAAACACCATTTGACTAATGGGCCAAATTACCTCAGGTTAAGCTGGATTTTAAATCAGCTTTTTCTTTCTCTCTTTCTCTCTCTCTCTCTGCCCCCAGCCCTCCAGTGAATCATGACAAATTTAGAGTTCAGCTGGATGGATGATTAGATTTCCTCGTCTCTGCTGAAACAATGACATATTTCTATAATATTAAACCCGTCAAACTGATCAAAGTGCAGTGTCAAAATTCTAAGTGCTTTCCTGTCCAATCCCCTGTGCTCTGGCAAACTGGAGCACATTTTATTTGCCAGCCCTAAATTCCCTGAGGTTTTTGAAACCTGATCCCTGCTGCCTGATTGGCGGGGGTTGGTGCCTTTCTCCTGGACGTGTTTGCCACCATCCACATCGCTGGCGGGAGTATTCCCCAAGGGCCGTCCCATCCACCAAGCCCGACACACGCCTTGACTGTTGTTTGCGCCTCCTTCGGCCTGAAATACAGACTTTGTACGTTACCAAACCGAGTGGCTGAGCCAGGCAAGAAACCCTCGGGAAGAGTGCGTTAGGTGGTATAAGACCCAGGCAGGGTTCATGGTTCGTGGTGCTACCTGACACCTGGCCCGCGACCAAGGGGCCAAATGCTACTCAGGGGCTGCTCAACTTTACCCAGATTCCTCCGTTTCTTCTCCTGTCAATGAGAGTAATTCAGTAACGCCGGCTCAGCCTACGGCACAAGGCTGTTACGCTGATGAAGATTAAGTGATTTATGGAGAACCCCGTAGCCAGGCCGGGATGAGATCACATGAACACTATTATGAGTGTCATCCCATGCTCTGTGGGCAAGTTATCTGTGGAAGTCAGGCAATTTGCATCAGTGAATCCACAGTTTAGACACTAACGTGGAGCAGTGGGGAGAGTTCAGCTTCGGAGTCAGATCAGCCTGGATTGGAGTTTCCATTCTGGCGCTTTCTAGCTGTGTGGCTGTGAGCAAGTTACTTGGTCTTTCGGAAACACAGTTTCTTCGTTTGAACGATGGAGATAACACGTACCTGCCTTTTAAGATCGCTGAGGTGTTATAAGAATTAAATGAAACATATATTTAAGCACCTGGAACACAGTAGGCTCTCAGTAAATGATAGCTTTATCTCTGAGTGCTTTGTTTCCTAGACATTGTCTGGAAGAATAAGGAAACAGATGTCGCTCTGTCTTTAAGGAGTTTCTTGTCTGACACCAGGTCCTGGGGAGCTGGGGGTGGAGTTCATTTCTTTTTTTTTTTTTTCTTTTCTTTATTGGAGTATAATTGCTTTACAATGGTGTGTTAGTTTCTGCTTTATAACAAAGTGAATCAGTTATACATATACATATGTTCCCATATCTCTTCCCTCTTGCGTCTCCCTCCCTCCCACCCTCCCGATCCCACCCCTCCAGGCGGTCACAAAGCACCGAGCTGATCTCCCTGTGCTATGCGGCTGCTTCCCACTAGCTATCTACCTTACGTTTGATAGCGTATACATTTCTTCTTCCGTAAACTTTTTTTTCAGGTAACTACCTGACTCATGAAGCAGTAAACCTCTTTCTGGGTTGTCGTGGGGTTTTTTTGTTGTTGTTTTTTAATGTTGTTTTGTTTGATTTTGGCCTTCTGTTCTTAAGACCTGCTAGGGCTAAAATAGGAAAGGCCATTTCGGGGAAGGGAAAAGGATGGAGAGAGCCAACAAGGGGTGGCTACAGTGACTCCATTTCTTAACAAATGAGAAACAAGCTCAAGATTTACAGATTAAGTGCTATTAATTACCACCCAGCAAATATTGAACCACAATGTTGTGCTTCCAGAAAAAAAAACAGGAACCTCAGCCTGGTTACTAAAAGGCTCCATTAGCCTGCATGAACATACATCCCACTCGTGTGGCCGCATCCCATTCATGTGAACATGCATCCCACTCGTGTGTCTCTGAGGACTCCAGGGGAGGCACAGGCAGGGCACACCAGACAGGGTCTGGCTGGGTGCCTCTAGGAAGCCCACTTGCCCCTGTGGCCCATGTCTGGAACAGTGGCGAGGGGGAGCCCTCTGCCAGGAAGGACCAAAAGGAGGCAGAGGACAAGAGGAGGTGGGGTAGGTGGGATGGCCAATGGTGCTGTTGGGGGATTCTCACCTTGTAATCAAAGACACGTCGGGTTTTGTTCCTTGGCTTAGCTGTGGGCCTTGCATACTTTGTAACTAGCACATGGGAAGCCTTAAGTATACTTGTGCATTTAAAATGTCCTGCCCTGACCAACCTTGTGCATACACAAGCCTCCTCTAGCTCACCATGTCCCCAGATGCCCTCATACACTGGAGGATGCCAAGATGGGGAAGAAGCTAACACACATTGATGGGTCGTCACCTTGCTAAGTGTTCACATAAGTGATCTCATTCTGTCCACCACTGGGATCATTGCCATCGTTGTATGGTAGGGAAACCGAGACTTCAAGATGTTGAGCCCTTGCCCAGGTCCTTTACCGGGATCCACATAAGACCCAGAAGCCCCGGTTCTCCTCCCCCCACAACATGCTGCCCCACCCCTAGACCCCAGGACGATGGGGGCTGCTTGAGTGGTGGGAGAGCAGAAGGGTGAGCTCACACCCACTCTGCCTTCTCCCTGCCTCTGTGGCCACTGCCCTCGGTGCTCTGGAGCTGAAGCCACCAGCACACCCTCTGCCCTGAACGTTTCCTGCTTCCCTCCCATGTTCCTGGACCCCAGCCCGATGCACTGACAGCCACCATTGTCCCCGAAGTCAGCCCCCCAATCAGGAGGACGCACTCATTCTCCCCTTGGCGAGTGCCTCTCTACTCTGTACACTCTCACCCAGATTCTGCCAAATCTGCATCCGAAAATTGCCAGATGAAGCAAAGTGGGAAACTTACTATTTGAGAAAACTCTAGCCTTTTTTTCTTTTCTGAAATCTGAACAAGGGCAGTGCTCCTGGAGATAATGTTTTCTGATGTAACAAATTGCTGTCTCCCTGAATAACTAGAGAGAGCCTTTCCCTCCCACGCTCCCTGACAGCCAGAGTAGGGCACACCCCCTGAGTTCTTTATCCCGGGTACCACAGGGACATGTATGGTGACCCCCATCCGCCTGTCTCCCTGTGACCTTTAACCCTACCCCCACCTCAGTTTTCTCATCGTAAAATCTGGAGGCTGGTCTACACAAGGGTTTCTCAACCTCAGCACTATTGACCTGTCAGGTAGGATGACCCATTGTTGCAGGGACTGTCCTGTGCATTGAAGGATGTGTAGCAGCACCTCTGGCCCCTGCCCGCTAGATGCCAGGAGCACGCACCCCACCCCTCCATCTAGTTGTGACAACCCAGAATACCTTCAGACATCGTCAGACATTCTCTGGAGAACAAAATTACCCCCAGTTCAGAACCAATGGCCTACTTGATCGCCGAGCATCCTTCCAACGTCCGAGTTCTCTGCTTAGAAGGTGTATGAACACACAAAGAGCTTGGATAGGGTTGGTTGACTCGAGGTGGACCTCTATTCAAATCACAGCCCTGGCATTTACATTTCAGCTTTTTATAACGGGTCAAATTACTTTGCTTCTCTGAGCCTCAGTTTGCTTATCTACAAAATGGAGATGATAGTACCTATTTCATAGGGTGGATTGAAGAATTCAATGAGAAAATGTATATAAAACATCTGGCACATAGTATATAGCCCCAAAACATTTTTCTGTTTTTGTATGATTATAACTGAAAGTAAGCCAGATCATCTGCTTTCTCTGGACAGTCCCTCGTGTGACCCAATTCATACAAATTCACACAAAGCTGTCCAGCCAGCTTCAATACCTATGCAAAGAAAGAAATTAATACATGTATTCAATATTGCTATGTCCTTGCACTACATTAGCTGTGGAAACTCTCAGGCTACATCAGGGATGTAAACAGCAGTGAGAACTAATAAACGCAGTGATAGCTATGGGCAGAGCCAGACCCCTGTCAAAGTCCAATGCCTTTGGAAATGGAAACATCGAGGTATTTATTTTGTACCGTCAGTATCGGGAATGATCCCTCTTATTTTGCCATTCACTTAAGATTATCCATTCCTCTGTTACCCAGGAGAAATGGCGTACAGGAGACGGGAAGGGATGAAAAGTAGTTTTTACCTGGATTTGTTCACTCCCAGTGAGTTCACGTCTCCTCTTTGGCTTGGCTCTACCCAAAGGGCAATTTACTTCAGTTCATACAGAAAGAGAAATGGAAATAATGTCTATCCTTAAACCAGAGTTACAGGTTTCGATTTCCTCTTCTCTGATAGCCGTCAGTTACCTTCAAAACCACCTTTTCCAGTAAGCCCCAATTCCCCAGTGCACGTTGCGGAGCTCACACCCCCGGTCTGGCCTGCCCCACGAGAGGTTTTACTCTTCAGTGGAAGTATTGAGCAGTCGCCGGGTTCCCGGCCTGGTTTCTATATTGTGTCAACAAAGAGTGGACGGAGGAGGCTGGAAATGGGGCTGATGGAAACTCTCCTTTCTCTCTTCCTGGTTGACCATCCTTCAGTCTCTGCTGCTCCAGGGTCCCCACAGTGCTCTCCTGGCTTTGCTGGTTTCCTTTGCTATTACTCACCTCCCTGCTCTACTCATCGGCCTCTGATTCACGCTCAGATCCAGTCATATTTTGGCATGCCTGCAAAGTGCTGTTCTCTTTCATGTATTTCGTCTCACCTAGCCTTCCCAGGAACTTATTTTACAGATTTACAGAGAGGTCAAGGGTATCGTCAAAGGCCATCACTAGGGATCGGTAGAAATGAGTTGACGTGTCCCCCAGCTCTGAGTCCCAGTGCTTGTTCCTCTCTCCAGCAGCGACCAACCACAGTCTCGACAGGAAAACCCTTTCTTCTTTAGGATGGGAAACATCCCCTATGAGCCTCTGCACTACAGATGCTGCGATTGGTCCAGGCCATGCCGGTCAGCCCTGCCCTTGACCAGAGACAGAAACAGGGCTGGACCAAAGGACAATGTCATTCCCTGAACATTAATGTCCACGTCTTTTAGCCATCATTCCCTCGGCCTCAATTAACATCCAACCACCCCTTCTGTTCCGCCTGGCGAACTCCTATTCATCCTTCTAGAATTAGTTCAAGAATCATTTCTTCAATTAAACCTTCTCTGACCTCTCCATGAGTCTCCCCCTCCATGTGCCTTTAGCACTGTGAACACGTCTCTAGCAGGTGACATTCCACGTCTTATTTATTACTTTCCGCAATTCCTAGGATACAGCAATACTCAGTCAATGTTTCTTAAATGAGCAAATGGATGAATGGAAAAATGGCGGGGGCAGGGTGAAATCTCAAGCCAAATAACAAACACAGTATTTGAACTACTATAGAAATGGCCCAAGAAAAATCTACCATAGATTCTGAAAGTAGAGCTTTTTTCTTTTTTTTCTTTCATGAAAGCCTGGGAATTTTGAGAGAGAAGCAGAGAAAGGTCTGTTTTCTTCCCACCCACAGGTTGATTTCCTTTAGTACAATGCTTCTCAAGCTTTAATGGGCACACCAATAACCTGGGGATCTTGTTAAGATGGAGATTCTGACCCAGTGGTTCTGGGATGGGGCTCCCAGGTGACCCTCAAGCTGCCGGACCACACTTTGAGAAGCAGACTCTGATTTCTTCTGGGCTGCCTGCGTCCTACCTTGTCTGAAGTTGCTGGCCTGTCACTCTGAGCCTCCAGTAGGGCCAGAACACCCTGGCATCCCTTTGTCAGCTTGGCAAAGCAGCTGTCTGCTGGTTTATTTACTCCCTCCCATTATCACCAGGGGAAGAGAATCCGTAGACATGCCACATCTTGTTTACAATGAGCATCAGAAAAGTTAAAAGTGCAAGTTTTAAAAAAAGATTGCATCAGCAGCTCCTTAGAATCGCACATATCAGGGAAAAAATGGGCTAAAGGAGAGTCATAAAATATTAAATGACACTGTGTCAAGACACAGATAGGGGCAGAAAAATAATTAAAGTAAACAGCACATCAAAACCCTGGCTAAAACCATTATTTAAATTGAAAGCAAATGTAGGAACAGATCATGTAGCCTTGTATAAATGTGTTCCCAAGAGCCTTTTAAGAATATTAATGATTATGGAAGTATAATGGCTGCATATCAATGATCATGTTTACAGCAAATGACAGCTCAGAGGGAGAAGAAAAGAGTCTAGATCCTTCCGAAGATGCAACCGGTTTGATCTTCCCTGCACACTGTGTCCCTCCCGGGGACAGAGGGAGTGCTGGGAAGATGATGAAGGTATCCTGAGCTAGCTTTCCTGCGGTGCGAGGGACAGAAGGCTGCTTGGGTGGGGCGCCTTGGCCGTGACTGTGGTCCTCCTCCTGGTCCAAGACACCAGCTGAGCTCCTACTGTGTGTCTGGCCCCTGAGTCCTTACCATCTCTAAAAATACTTCCCCACCTTACTTGAAAGTTTCTGAAAATTTCAGCGGCCCCAAAACCAGAAAGGGAGACTCTAGAGAACTTTCACTGACTTTTCAACAAAGGGGCTAGAAATTCCCTGGCTGAATTGGAAGGTTGTACTCTTATCAGAGGTGAAATACTCCAAATATCTCAAGATGCCTCAGTGCCCAGTATTCATTTCTTCAGTATTCACAACAAGGGCCAATCTCCCTCCTCTAATATTGGACTTCACCAAAACTATCTGAGAATCCAGTGGGTAGGCAAGCTATTCAGGGTCCAAAATGAAGCACTGTTTTCCCCTTAGGGTTCAGCCTCTTGCTAACTTCCGGTTTGCTTGGTTTTCTGGTGAGAGAAAGGGCTCCCACTGGGCCTTTCTTATCTATGGCCCTCTGGGATCAGATTCCAAATCTCTCCTTAGGATTCTTCTTAGGCAAAGTCTTCTGATGGGCAGCATCCCAGCCTCAAAAGGTCACCTTCCTAGAAGCGTCTCCTCTCTTCTCCGAGATGGCAGCTGAGCCAGAGATGGTGTCCTGGTTCTGGGCCAGGCTTCCCAGGCCAACTCCAGATCGGGAATTGGAGGGAAATGCTCAGTCTTCATTGCCTCTCCGTCTCTGCTCCAGCCTTCCTGGGGCTGGTGATGGATTGGACTGGCCCTCGTCACGAAGCTGTTAAAGCCTACCTTACCTAGTAGGAAGCATAGTCTTATCCGGCTGACCAGAGAGCAAGAGTTTTGACCCCAAGCCCAGCTAACAACAAAGCATTGCTTCCCTTTCTGTGCTTATATTTTCTCAGGGTGGCTTCATGAGGAGTGGACAGGATTGGGGTATTCCTGCAACCCTGGACTCAATATAGAACTTACCAAGTTGTTACATTATTATAAACTATGAAATCATTTTATTATTAATAATAGCTTCATATTAACTACTGTATTATTCTAGCCATTACTTAAATCCTCCATCCCAAATTTCTGGCTTCAATTGCCATTCCTGCAGGAACCCTGAGTGTCCTAAGGGACACATTGATGAGGCCCCGAGGCAGGGCGGCGAGGAGGTGACATTAACGAGATCCCCACTCCTGGCGCCCCAGAAACCCACCGAGAGCCACTAGTGGGACCCTCCCTTCATGACTTTATTCACCTTCCGGAAGCCACTTCTCCCTCTCCTCCCTGCTGGAGGCTCAGCCCTCAGTTGCATCCTCAAAGAGCTACCTGCATCAAAGCGGCCACTGTTTCCAGCATCTTGCCTTCCTGGTCCCTTTTGTTCTTTGCTTTTGATCTGGCATATGCTGGGGGCCAGGCTTTTGTCTTTCAGCTTGTGAATAAATGGAAGCACTTGGGCGGCAGCGCCAGCCGCTGCTTAGCTCCTTGCTCTTCCCTAACTGGGAGCGGGAGGGGTCAGGTGGCTCGGAACCTACTTGGGTCTCCTTGGGGACATCGGGTCTGGTGAGCAGTGCAGAGCTTGGGCGTCCCAAGGCCTGAGTGCCAGGCCCGGTCCTTCCAGACACAAGGGGTGGCTTCACCCACTCATTCACCAGGCACGGTTCAGGGCGCTGGTCTGCAATGACCAATAAAACCACCTCTCAAGGAGACTGCAGGAATGTGAGAGGTACACATAAGAATGCACACAAGCCGTGGTGCAGGGGACACTCGGCTGAAGCTTGAAGGATTAAGTAAACACTGGCCAGACGCAGACAGTGAACCTGGTGCGTGAGCCCTGGTGGGACAGGGTCATGAAAGAGTGTGATTTCCCCAGCGAGCTGCAAGTTCTCCCCATCTGGCTGGAGCAGAGAATGAGGGGAAAGCCGGAACACGGGGCTGGAGGGGTGGTAGGCAGGGGCCATATCACAGAGAGTTTGCAAACTACAGTCGCCCTCTGTATCCACGGGTTCCGCATCCTCAGATCCAACCAACCACCATTCAATCAACCGGGGATCGATAATATTTGATAAAAACAAATTCCAGAAAGTTCCAAAAGCAAAATTGGAATTTGCCAGACACCAGTAACTATTTGCACAGTGTTTACATCATGCTAGGTATTGTAAGTAAGCTAGAGATGATTAATCTAGAGATAAAAGTATACGGGAGGATGTGCGTATGCTATATGCAAATACTAGGGCATTTTGTATAAGGGACTGGAGCGTCTGGGGATTTGGGTATCCATGGGGGCTCCTGAAACAATCCCCCGTGGATACAGAGGGAGGACTGTATGCTAAGAAGTTGGGAAGTGGAGAAATGCAGGTGAATTTGTTTGTGGTTAAGAATTCTCTCAGGAAGCAATGAAAAGAGTGGTTTAAAGGGGGAGCCTGAGGTCAGAGAGACCAGTTAGGAAAACTTGGCATCATCTTAGCGAGGGTTTTGTCAGCTCTGCACCATCCACATTTGGGACTGTAAACACTTGGGGGGGTGGAGGCTTGTCCTGTGCGTTGTAAGATGCTCAGCCGCATCCTGGCCTCCACCTGCTGGATGCCAGCAGCAACCACGCAGTCATGACGAGCAAAAATGTCCCCAGACGTCGCCAACTATTCCCACAGGGGCAAAGTCTCCCCCGAGTGAGAACCGTTCATCTAAGCAGAGGATGATGCAATCCTAAGTATGGTGTGACGATGGGGGCAGATTAAAGACACATGTAGGAGTCAAGCTGAGAAGGACTCGTGACTTACAGATAGTTGTGTGTATTGGGGGGGAGGGCTGAGGCCAGGATGACCCCGAGATCTTCAGTGGATAACTAGGGCATGTCGGAGGTGCACTGAGATGTGGGGGAGAGAGGACAGAGCAGACTTGGTGGCAACGGAGGTCAGGCTGTTTGGACACACCACACCTGAGGGCCTGTGGGTCTCTGGGTTCAGGGTCCAGTAGGCAGTTGGCTCCATGGGACTGAGGGTCAGAGCCCAGGTGTAGGCGGAAGACACAGATTGCAGGCTCTGGGATTGATGAAGCTGCCCCCAGGAGGGGTGTCCTGGAGAGATGGGGGCCGAGGATAGATCCTAGGGACACCAACATTCAAGGGGCTGGGAAAAGGACAGAGGAGGACGGTGTCCCAGAAAGAAGACGGGGAAAGAGAGTTTGCAGAAGAAATGTCAAGGAAGGGAAGGGAGGAAAGTGTCCACTGATAACCTCAAAGGGTTTCTTTTGGAGTGAATGTGAAAGATCTGTTAAAGGTTCACAGTGCAGGACAAACATGCTGGCGCTCGGTGGCCTAAGTCCCCCCACCCCCCACCGCTGCCGCCACTGACCAGGGCTCCCTGGGCTTCTGCTGCCTCCCCAGCTCATAAAATACAGGTGCATGCCCTAGGGGTGGCTGCACTGCAGCTCGTCTGTGCCCCTGGGGGTGCCCTGGGCCTCACAGTGGCCACAGCAGGACCCAGGCCCATGCCCACCTGGGAGCACCGGCCAGCCTGTCCCCTGGGCCCCCTGCTGTCTCCAGGAATCCAAAGGCCAGGAGTGGCTCCTACGCCCTGTTGACCCGCCGACTCCCTCCAGGGCTTTGTGAGCTCCGCTGCAGTGACCTAGAGGAATGGTCCAGATTCCCACTCTGTGTCTTCTGCATCGTCCCTAAGACAACCCTCCCCAGGCTCCACTCCGTCCTTTCCTCCTTTCTCTTTCCATACTTTACCCATGCACCACCCTCTTCCCTGAAAGAATTAGGGTTTTTGTTAAATCAGAAATCTTGTGTTTCTTAGAAGTCTGTTTCCCCTGCTTTATTAGGCCATCTCTTTCCAGCCACTCTCTTATCCCACCTACGATTCAGGCAGGACTCAGGTGAGGCGAAGGGAGAGGACCAGCTTGTGTTTGTCTGGCCTGGGGTGGGCACCCATCACCCCAGCCCGATCCAAGCCCCAAAGCATGCACACCTGCCCCCAAGCCTCCTCCTTCGGGGTCTCCCCAGCAACCGGACAGCCCACTGCCCGGCCCAGCCCCACCATTCCTCCCACCCCTCAAGCTTCAGAGCCAGGGCTCTGCTCCCCAAATGCAAATGGCACCCCCGGAATGGGGGCAGCGAGAGATCAGAGCAGGAGCCACGGGAGAGGGGAAGGGCGGTGGAATCAGCGCTGGGTGTGGGAGGGACTGGGTGCAGAATCTTTTGCCCGGAGGACCACGTTACTTAATGGACAGACCTGCCCCTAAATCCTTTACAGCCCTTACTCCATTGATCAGTACTCGGGGCTTCTTCTGCCTCTCTTGCCCTCCCTGTACAAAGTCCAGGTTGTCCAGGGTTTCTTGGGTTCTACGTCAGCATCACTCAGCCTGGAAACTAATAACCGTGTACAGCAGGCAGCCAGCTGTCTACCCTGTATCATTTCAGCTCAGGTGAACAGACATCCCTAAACTCCGTATGGGCCAGACAGGGTGCTTAGCACTGGGATAGAGCAGGAGCTCCCTGCCCCTCTGGGGCCTACACTCTAGTGGGGAAAACACATCCATGGACACCGCACTTTAGTATGTGGGTAAGTGTGATGTGGGTGCTACAGAAGGACATCCATCCCCAAACCCATTCTGCAGAGGGGAAAACTGAGGCTCAGGGGCTTGGAGTGACTCAGCCAAGGTCACACAGGGTCCTCTGACCCTGCCCCTCTGTGGTCGTGTTTATTTCACTGGGACTGGCTGCCCTGCTGTGACAGCCATCTTGTCCACCGGTGGCCCTGCCCTGCAGCATCATTTCCCCGTCACGTCCAGCCCCTCTGATTCTGCCCCCCACTCCGTGACTCTGATATGCCTCATGAGGAACTGCCTTCGCCCCATGTCCTCTATGATGTGCTGGAGGCTCCCAGGCAGCGTTGCCCTGCTTCTCTCCGAGCTGTGGGATGTGGAGTCTTCGGGAGAAATACTCCCACCTGGGGCTGCTCTACTCCAAGCTCTGGGCCACCTCATCCCCGGGCTTGGGGGACCAAGGGCTCCAGGTCAGCATCGTGCAGGCTGCAGGTGTCTCCACTGTGTCTGAGCCAGGTTAGTCACCCAGATACTGCTGCACCTCACCCCAACTCCCCACCCCCCTAGGAAGCCACCAGTTCAGCCCTTCTGTCCTCACAGACACAGTGCTTCAGTAGCAATTGTAGAAATGGCTCAAGCGAAGTCAAATCTGATTTTCTTTGGGGAGAAAATTGAATTCTCCACTTTGTGAGGTAGACAGAGAGATTAGAAGAAGGAGGACCAGAAAAGCACGGCTCACCCAGGGTGGGACAGCCAGACACTCCAAGGGAGGTGTCCATGCAGATCGGAAATGCCGGCCCGGTGGGCCGGGCCCTGGGGGAGAGCCGAGCAACTCTCGCTCTTTGAGCCTCATGGAAGCCAAGTCCTCCAAACTGAGCGTCGTCACGAAGCCAGAGCACCACTGTCCATTTACTGCCTCATTTTAATTTTAAGATCTGTGAACTCTGAGGCCTTTCTTCTCAGGCTGAGGCCACCAGAGGCAAAACCTCAGATTTCTGGTGGAGAACATGTTCCGAGGGAGTGTGCAGGTGAGGAAGAAGAGGCAGAGCCTGAGCTTCTGCGAATCCAGGCTGGTGGCAGGTGAGGGACGGCCAGCCCGCTGGGTGCAGGGAGTGTCCACATGGGATCGCCCTCAGCCCCACCTCTTCTGGGGAAACACCTGCTGTACGTGCGCCTTTGCTGTTCTTCTCAGTCATTTCACACACGTGTATTGATGGTTTCTCCCCAGGAGGCTCTGTGCTGGGCACTGGGAATTTGGAGCTAAGGTCCTGTCCTCATGGAGCTCTTAGTCAGGTGGGGAGGATGGACTTGTCTACAGTAGCCACGACACACCCTGCTGAGACTTCTGATAGAGGTGGCCCAGAGGATAAGGTGTCTCAGAGGAAGAAGCAGTTGACTGCCCTATAGGAGTGGCTGAGAAAGAGAGGAAACTTTTCAAGAAAGGGGGCATCTGAGCCAGGCCTTGAAGGATGAGTAGGAGTTTTCCGGGAAAAACGTAGAAAGGGGGCATTCCTACCACAAGCAATAGCATAAGCAAAGGTAAGGAGGCACAAGACACATGGCATGTTCAGAAATGGTGTGTGGTCCAATACAGAGTTTCACTGAGAGAAGGGAAATGGCAGGGGTGGGGAGAAGAGGCTGGAAAAGTAGGCTGAAGCCACTCCAAAAGAGGCATCTTGAGAAGTTTAGACTCTTCCACGAAGCCAAAAGTTTACCCCAGAGAAGTTCCAAAAGAAACAATGGGGCTTCCCTGGTGGCTCAGTGGTTGAGAGTTCGCCTGCCGATGCAGGGGACACAGGTTCGTGCCCCGGTCCGGGAGGATCCCACAAGCCACGGAGCGGCTGGGCCCGTGAGCCATGGCCGCTGAGCCTGCGCGTCCGGAGCCTGTGCTCCGCAGCGGGAGAGGCCGCGGCGGTGAGAGGCCCGCGTACTGCAAAAAAAGAAAAAAAAAAGAAAAAAGAAACAATGGGAGATTTATGAGAGAAAATTCTAGAAAACATGTCAGAGCTCTTCCATGGATTTGTGAGGGATTTATAAGTGCTCCCCTAGAATCACTGAATGTCAGAACTTTAAGAAACTTAGGACAGGATCTCTGTGGTTGTCAAGCTGGGTTCAGCGGAGCCCCAGGGTTCCACGGAAAGGCCTTCGAGACCCACTCCAGGATGCTGGGTTTAGAATGAGAGGGAGGGCGCTCAGGGTGGTGGTCTGCAGGGCCCCAAAGACAGAGACCACCAGCCCTGAACATGTTCTCCCAGAGTCCTCCAGCAAGGTCGGCGCCCTGATGGTCCGTGCCCCTGCATCCTCCAAGCAAGGCTGGCTTCTGAGGAAGCAGGAGAACTATTGAGCACACATCCTCCCAGAAGAAAATGGGGGGCCAGCCGGCTTGTGAGTGAGCAATGGCAAGCTGATAGGCATGATAATGTTTTTGTTTATGGACCGGCAACAATGAGATGTAAGGAAATGTCAAAAAAAGTCCAGGTGGGTGTTAGCACAATTCCCAAATGCGATGGTTTGCTTTGTGCCCGGAGTCAGGGAGTCAGGCCACTGATGCACAGGGCACCAAAATGAACCCTTTTGTTTTGCTTTGATCGCTGCTGATAGCACACCCTGCCGGAGATATCATAGCTTTGATCTCTCGCCACTGATGTTAAGTTTCTGGAGCTCAGTAGCATCTCCTTGAGATTAATTCTTCATGGCACTGCCGGCACCACGCTGTCCTCTTCCATATACATCACACCCAGTCACACGTCCCTCTGGCCTGCGCCTCGGTGGTTACCCACAGGCTTAGGAAAGAACCCCCTATGTCCTCCCCTCCAACCTCCCCTCACCAAAACCCACGTTTGTTAAAGCCTTGGTAAAATGAAAAGGCCATTAGGCAGACAGCAGAAGACAGGCCTTTGATTCCTGAAGCAGTCACTTTTCAGGCGAATTCCTCACCTCTCCGAACCTCAGTCTCTTCATCTGTAGAACGGGAATGAAAGTACCTACCCCCACACGCAGCACACCGCCTGGCACGAAGTCAAGGCGCCATAAATATTCATCAAATGAATGATGAATTGACCGGCTGATCTGTGATACAGGGGAACGCAGGAGAGTTGCTATTATTAAGGTTATTCACATTTAGTAAGAACTCTTGGCACATAAGCAAGGCTCAGTCTTGCTTCCCAGGCTCAGCATTCAAGAGGTCTCATTGGGATTCAAAAGGGGAAAGAAAGGCCTCAAGGAGAAAGGTGGCTAAAACACACACCTGGACTCAACCTTGGCATGACGTATCTGCTGAGCAGCGGAAGAGACCTCAGCAGCCCTCGGGGAGAGAAAGGTTTCACTCCAGCTAGAAATTCATAGCGCCCACCCATCTCATCAGCAGCCCCTCCCGGATCCTGCCTGGATCTTTGGAGAAAGCTGATAGGGAGTGACATGGCTCAGAACCTCCAGGGTGTCCATCTGCTAGCTCACTCACTCTGCATCTCATCCATAAGAGGAATGAACTCTGACAACAAGTCTGCGTGTGTGTGTGTGCGTGTGTGTGTGTCTGTGCCTGTGTGTGTGTGTGTGCTGGACCAGGGGCCTATCTTGTGATGACGTTTGTGTACCACAGCACAGGTGTTTAAGGTATAGAGAAAAATGAACCAACCTCAAGGAGATGGAAACCAGAAATCTTACATAGGAACCTATCTTCCCATGGCCAGGGTAGGAGAAACCTACTTTTGAAGGGTGACCTACTTTCAGGCGTCATGTTTTTCTCCCCACTTGTCTCTTAGGTCACCCATGGGGTGAGTGAGGGCAGGGTGTGGTCTCCATCTCTGTCCTTGTCAGGAGGCTTGGGTCTGAGAAAGAGCCAGGCCAGACACAAAGGCTCAGAAGAGGCAGCTCCAGCGATTCCTGTTCCCACTGAGCATGCCCGTGGATCCGTCTACCTGCATCTCCTTTCATCATCAGAAAGCTTCGTGAAAGCAACCAGCTCAGAGTCTGGTTTCCTTCAACTGTGTTCTTGAAGAGAAGAAAATTCCCAGGAACCCCAGATGGGGAGATAACTGTTCTGGTGTTCACCATCTCTTAAAGGATTCTGAGTATTTTGTTGGTTTGGGGGCTTGTTTCCCGAGTTCCAAGTCCCAGAAAGCATTTGTGCTGACCCCTTTCCTCCTTCTTTCCCTCCTCCTTTCCTTTTTCATATCATATAGGATCATTTATATAATTCAACAAAAATTAATTGAGCATCTACTCTGTAATCAGGCACTGGTCTAAGTGCTAAGAATATAAACACAACACACAGTTGCTACTTTCAAAAAGCTCACAGTTTAGAAGGGTAGAGGATACTACGTTTGCTTTCGTTGCTCTCCTAGGGCCTTTATTTTATTTATTTATTTTTTTGCTTTGTTTTCGTTTGGCTTTGGGGTTTTTTGGCCACACCATGCAGCTTGCAGGATCTTAGTTCCCTGAGCAGCGATTGAACCTGGGCCCCCGGTAGTGGAAGCACTAACCACTGGACAGCCAGGGAATTCCCTGAGGCCTTTATATTAAAAGCATGGAGGAGAAGGGTCCAGGAAATGGTTTCTTGCCCAAGGTGAGGTGCTAGGTAGTGTCAGCCCCAACTTTTTACTGATTCCACAGAGCCTGTGAGTCAGGAAGCCACAGAGAATCCGTTTGAAAAAAAAGGATACCTCTTCATAGCAGAATGTGATGGACAGAGCACGGCCCCTCCCCATCCTTGCTTAACCATTTCTGGCTCCCTCTCCACTGCCCCACCCCCATGAATGCAGTGTCCTCTGGTTCAGCCCTGCTCCCTTTTCTTTCCATTGTATTCCGCAGACACAAGAGCCCTGCTAAGTAGGAGGGCTACCAGGGTTTCAGTGGGGAAGTCCAGCTGTGTTCACTGACGACCTACCCCGTGCCCAGGCCACAGGCATTACGCTAGATGCCTGGCAGAGATGACTGGCCCGCAGTCCCTACCCCCAAGGGTCTCGGTCAAGTGCAGGAGCCCTATCTGTGCCAGACACTGCAATACCATTTCCATGGGCAGCCATAGATGATGAAAGAGGGATAGAGAGGCCAAGTGTGGATACTGTCTTGGGCAACAAAGGATGGTTTCACGATAGAGGTGACACCTGGAGCTTACCATGTAGTGAGAGAAATGAGATTTTGTGCAGAAATCACTTTGCTCCAAGGTAAAACTAAAACACCATGGAGCAAACAGGAAGGAGCATATATCTGGTTAGAAGATAAGGAGTTCTTCATGAAGAGGTGCTCTTGGAGCTGGACTTGGCCAAGGGGTAGAATTTTCAACATTATTCCCTCAGCCAGTATTTACTGGACAATTATCATGGTCTTCCAGGTCAAGAGGAATGCAATGATTTAGAAGAGAGACAAAACTTCTCACCCTTATAGAGTTCACCTTCTAGTAGAGAAGACAGAAAATGAACAATGTACATTAGCTAGAGAAGGGGTTCAGCAAACTTCCGGGGAAGGGTTAGTTAATAAAGAGTTTACCTATAGGGCCCTATGGTCTCTGTCACAACTGCTCAACTCTGCTGTTATAGCACAAAAGCAGTCGTAGGTACGACTGTGCTCCAATAAAACTGTATTTACAGAAACAGGGAGTGAGCTGGACGTGGCCATAAGCCATCATTTGCCACGCCCTGATAGAGTGTGTTAGATAGTCAGAAGTGCTCAAAAGAAAACATAAATCAGGAAGGTAAAAATAAGTGAGAGTAGAAGGGGGTGAAATTTTAGTAGGGTGGCCAGGGAAAATATCCCCAAGAAGGTAGATGCGACTTCCTGTAGAAACTGAGGGAGAAGCTATGCTGGTGACCAGGAGAGGAGCCTTCTGACACAGGCAACATCATGTCCAGACCTCTGGGTTCAAGTGTCAGTGAAGAGTGATGCTTGGGATGTTTGCAGGCAGACAGATTTGACAGACTGGGGAGAGATACCATACGAGGGAGTCCTAATTTTCTTCCTAGGAAAGGACTTCTCTGCAAATTCCTCTCTTCTGACCAGAGCAGACACAAATGGTTCAGAAGTACAAACAAGCTTTTCAACTGGAAGGCGCCATCCTGGTATTAGCCACATAGAGCTGTCCTGAGACCAGGACAGTTCTGGGGGCCCCAGTGGCCCTGCCCAGGCGTGAAGCTGCACTTATCCCCCCAAAGCACCCCTGTCACTGTCCGTGCTTCAGTGCACAGGCCTCCTCACCAGGCCCTTCAGCTCATCCCCCAGCTCCTGTCTGCAAGCCCCGCGTGAAGCCTCAGCGATTGGTCCTATCTTCTTCTTGCGGAGCAGGTTCCTTAGAGAAGATGCAGGGGAAGCACCTGCTCTGTGCCGCGCGTTGTGCTGGATGCCTTCCTGCCTTGTTTACTCCTCAGAACCGCTTAAAGAAGGAGCTAGGAGGACATGGAAGCAGGGACTGTCTGTGACATCTCCACAGTCTAGTGGGTTCGTGAGTGTCAGGAGGTGAGATTAAGTCAGGACCCGACGTTTCTTCCCGTCGCCGTGATGCTCCTCGATCGGTCGGCCCTGAATGCACTTTGCCTCCCAGCCAGAATTGTTCTCATTTCATGGCCCCTCCCAGACCAGCTCAGCTGGTGCCCAGTTAGCTCCTTCCATAGGAATCCCAGTTTCTTTCTTCTCTCGGGTGTATGAAATAGACCCTTCTTCCAGATTCTCCCAGCCCCTGCCCTTTTAATGTGTCGGACCTGATGCCCGCACTTCTCTGCCCTTTCCTGACTCTTCCTCCCCTCCTGATGCCCTCTGTCTCCTTCCATTTTCCCAGACATCTTCTTCCACTCCATCCCTCCAGCATCACCCCCATGCCCACCAGACCCAGCCACAGGCCAGCCTCTTCCTCCCTGATTAGGGTGCTATCACCTGCTTTTCCCAGAACAGTCCTGGCATTATTATTAAAACTCCCCATTCCCTCCCCAAAGCATCTCTGCTCAGATGATGAATGCCTTCACCTAGACTGAGCATGGCAGTGAACACTAATTTAAACCTCTTGGATCTAAGTTGAAAATAATTTTCAGTTTGTCACAATTTTCTACTCATCTAATTTTTTTTTTCCTTATATCATCCGGCAATCTAGCAGGTTTCCTTGACGTCTGGATTTTTAACTACTGTGGTAATACCTTCTTGGAGGGATTTTGGGCCTTGGCATTTCAAACTCAATATCACCAGGGTACCAGGCAGATACATCCCTTAAGCAAGGCCTCGCCCTGCAGCATGCCCCTATCTACATGCAAGCAGCCCTGTAGGGGGGTGGAGGGACGGGGAGGGCAAAACTTCGGAGTCGCTCTGGATCTAAATACATGCCCTCAGCAAATATTGATTGGGCACCTACTATATGCCTGGGCACCACCTATTTTGAGCGCTGGGAACACAGGAATGGACAAAACAGAGTCCCCGTCCCCAAGAGCTCACATTCTAGTGGCAGGAGACAAACGATCCACACATAAATATATGAACTTCTCAGGTGATGAGAAGTTCAATGAAGAGAAATAAGACAGAGTAAAAGAGATAGCGGGCAGAAAAAAATAGTAAGGACCGAGATCCAGAGGAGGGAGCCTGCATGGCGTGTTTGAGAAATAGCAAGTAGGTCAGTCCGGCTGAAGCAGAGGAAGTAAAAAGATGAGTAGTAGCTGAGATGGGAAGAGTGAAGGCAACATCTTGATCCTGAGCCACTGAAGGGTCTGAACAGAGGGGCAATGGGCTCCGATGCACACTGTGTACGGATGGCGTATCCACCGTGGGCTGGGAGGAGGCTGGAGGGGAAAGGAAAGAATCAGAGCGTCTCCTAGGAGCTCTCACCCAGGTGAGAGACAATGCTGTCTGAGACCAGGGAGGCTGCCACAGAGATGGTGAGAAATGGTCATTTTCCAAATAAACAATTGAATGTGGAATGTTAGAGAGAGGGATGACTTCTGAGGCTATAGCCTGAGCGAGAGGAAGAATGAAGTTGCCGTTTTCTGAGTTGGGGATGATATTGAGAGGATCAGGTTGGGGGAGGTGGGCAGGGTGTGGAGAGGGCAGGCTGGGATGCATGAGTTTGGGATTTTGGACTTGGCTTTGGATGGGTTACGTTTGAGATGCTCATAAGACTTGCAAATAGAGATGTCAGGCAAGGGGATGGTCTTCAGCATGTGGATGGTATTGGAAGCCACGGGACTAAATGAGATAACCTAGGCAGTAAGTGTAGACGGCCAGAGATGCCCTGAGGTCCTCCAGCAACTGGGAATAATAGAGGCGGGGTAGGGGCTTCCCTGGCGGCGCAGTGGTTGAGAGTCCGCCTGCCGATGCAGGGGACACGGGTTCGTGCCCCGGTCCGGGAGGATCCCACATGCCGCGGAGCGGCTGGGCCCGTGAGCCATGGCCGCTGAGCCTGCGCATCCGGAGCCTGTGCTCCGCCACGGGAGAGGCCCAGCAGTGAGAGGCCCATGTACCGCAAAAAAAAAAAAAAAAAAAAACAGGAAGAACTGATCAACGACGCCCACTAGGAGTTGACCACTGGATTTGGCAGTAACCTTGAAAAGAACTCCCTCAGTGGAGAGCTGGGAACCAAATCTGAGTGAGTGGGCTCAAGAGACAATGGATGAAGGGGAATTGGAGATGGTGGGAAACAGCCCTTCTGTTCTGTAAAAGAGAACACAGAATAGGATCTCTAGCAGGAACAGGGTCGAGGGAGGTTTGTCCATTTTTTAAAACTCGGAGATATCGCAGCATCTTTGTAAGGAGATGATTAAATGAGAAGAGGGAAATGGTGGCACTGGAGAGGAAGAGGACAGAGTTTGGATCAGTGTCCTTGGGTGGGAGAGAGGGACTGGGATTTAGCGACAAAGAGGAAGGTTTGGCCTCAGGGGGAGAAGGACTCAGGAAGTCCCTCTAGTATCGCACCAATGGGGGTGTCTGGCCAGCGTGCGCTACCCAGAGCCCAGGAAGCTCTGAGAGGGCCCTGGTGAACTTGGCAAATCACTTATTGTCTAATTCTCAGTTTCCTTGTCTTAAATATTAGCTGGCCATGCCCACCTCAAATGACCATTGTGAAAAGGGAATCAATTAAAAGAATATGTGCAGAGTGCAGTGCTTACCCCATTGTAGGGGTTCAGCAAAGGCCGGTTCCTCCTCCCCTCCCTCCCCAAGCTAGCGCTCCAGGGTTTCACTGGGGACATCTGACTCATCCTGAGGAACGTGGATGGTCCTTCTGCTTCCATTGCTGCTTCGAGGCCAGCAGGGCTGAAAATAGGAACAGCCAGGAGCTGTCGTTCTCCCAAACACCCTTTTGTATATTTGTCTCAGTAGATTTCTGCCTGTGTGTTTGGTGAGTCATTCTTCTATGACGATTTTTCATTTCTGTGCGGTCCTGGAGCTGAGTTCTGTAACCCACACCTGCTTGCTGCCAGGATCTTCAAAGAGCTACTTCCCACTGAGTGGAGCCCAGCCAGGGATCCCCATTCCTCCGCCGGCGCCACAGGGCAGGGGCGGGAAATGCCTGGTACCATTCCAGGACAGCCTGCCTGAGCCTGAGACAGAGGGCAGCGGTACAGCTACAGGAGACAGAAGTCTCCCTCCTGACGGCCTGAGGGCAGCCAGGGTAGGAGAGAGACCCAGGCCCGGGATGCAAACCCTCGTCCTAGCCAAAGCTCTGTGACACTCCTTTGCCCAACTAGGAGATCTGTGAATCCCTGACCCAGAAGGACTGGGCTCTTGTCATGAGGAAAAGGACATTTTAACTTCCCTCCACAAACCTCCCGAGGAAAAAATTGAAAGTTCTGTCAAAACAGGTTAGCCTATTAGCCATCACGGCTCACTACCATCTGTATTTGTTCCATTTGTGGAGTTTATGACAGTTACCCACATTAATTATTTCGCTGCTAAAGTCCCTTCTAATTTCTGAACACTGTTATTTCTAAGAAAGATGGATATTAAATATGCCACACATCAGCACAGGGTGGCATTACAGCATGCTATGAAGTTCGGACGCCAAGACTCAGCAGAAAATAACTTTGCTTTTTGTAATCGCAATAAAGTGTTTTATTTTGTGGCTCAAAATGAAGAATAGCATTGATGGAGATGGATTTCTTAGTTTGGCAATGACCCTGAAGTCACCAAGAAAGACAGGGGCCACCAGCCTGGGGTGGGTGGGCAACCTGAGGGCAGAGATGGGGGGTGGAGGAGAAGATGTGGGGACAGTGATTCCCCAAGTGGTCCCACAGCAGACCTGCCTGAGGGGGGTTAAAAGGATCCGTTTCCAGCAAGAACCCTCAGAGATTCTGGTGAGGAGTAGCCAATGCTAGAACATTCTCTCACTGCTGGTTTGCACAGTCCCTTGAGCCCCCATGAGAGAACTTACAGATGGTGGAGGAAGGTGGAACCCCGAGGACAGTAGCCACTTGCAAAGAGCTTTATCTTACAAACTGTGGTCACACATCACTGGACATCATGGCAGACTTGGAAAGGAGCCTTTATTACTATGATTACCAGGACAAAACAAGTTACCCTCCTCCTAACTCCCAGCCCCACCCCCCAAAGAAGACAGCAGTGGGTGAAACAGCTAAACCCCAAGAAGGCAGTCTTGAAGGCAAGGTCCAGCCTGAAGGCCGTTGGAAAGCAAAGAAAGCTCCCTCTGTGGAGCTCTTTGCTTAAAAGTAACATTTGAGATTCTGATCTGAACGGGATTTGCTAGGATTAAATGCTTCCTCAGGAACCCCTCCTGCTCAAGCCCGTCCACATCCTCTCGTTTGCTCATTCATCAGAAATGTACCACACAGCTACATGCATCAGGCTCTCTGCCCGGCCCCAGGCCAAAAGTTAGGAATGAGACACGAGTCATCTTTCAAGGGATGGACAGCTAACCAGAGCAACAAAGTCCATGGTCACAGGTTGAGAAAGGGGAACAAACAGATACTGATTGAGAATAACAGGTAGATTCCATTTAGGTGGAGTCCAGGAAACAGTGAAAATCAGCTGGTACAAATCAGCCCAGTCAGCTGTTGCCCTCCCGGATCACAGACTAAAGCCACACAAACTCAAGCTAGCAAATACCTCCTTTGCCTGGCGTGGCTAGTTCTTAGATCAACGTGGTTGCTATTTCTGCTGGGGAGATAGCTCCCCCTGGTGGTTGGAGGCCTAAGTTTTTACGTGTATAGGACGGTATAGGAATCTTCTGTGCTAAATTGGTCCCTTACCTGGGACAAGCCCAGCGGTCCATGAAAGCAGGCACTTGCCTGTTCCCCTGGAGTATCCCCTGGAACTCAGGGATAACTCCTTTATCCCTGAGTTCGAATCCCAACCTACCTACTTCCTCAACGTTGTGATATGGGACAAAGTTACTTTAATTCTCAGAGCCCTCGTTTTCCTCAACTTACATAAAAGTGAGCATGACAGTTCCCTGGTGGCCTAGTGGTTAGGATTCCAGGCTTTCACTGCCGCGGCCCAGGTTCAGTTCCTGGTGGGGGAACTGAGATCCTGCAAGTTGCAGAGCGTGGCCCAAAAAATGAGTGTGACAGCACCAGTGTGGTGTTGGCATAAGGACTAAATAAGGTAATGAAGTGACACCTAGCTCAGTGTGTGGCACTAGCAGGTCCTCCAGAGACGTCGGCTTGCTTTACTCCTCTTAGCTCAAGATTTTCAAAATCTTCCTTTGCAGCTCCCTCCCCTCCCGCCTCCTCTCCCAAACTCCCATCCTATCCTCTCTCTCCTCTTCCCTGGCTCCCTCCCCTCTTCTCCTCCCCTCTCCTTTCTTCCTCTCCCTCCATCTCCTTTCTTCTTTCCCCTTCTTTCCCCTCACCTGCCTGTGCTCCTCTTTTTTCCGCACCCCATCCCCCACCCGTCCCATGCCCAACCTCTTGCCAAAGCATCTAAGAACTGACACGGGCACATTGAGGGTGCTCTCCGGAGATAAATCGCATCCTTTGCTAAGTCAAGCAGGAGCCATCTTCCGCTAGGCAGTAGCTCTGCGGATGGCTCTTGTATTCTTCGGAGGGGCACCAAGCGCCCTTGCGCACACTTCACGCTGGAACACTAGCCCTTCCGCCGCCCCCTTCATCCGCGGTGGCGTTTGCGCATGCTCTGCCTTCCCGTTCGTTCTTTTCAATGCGCTCTGATGTTTGCAGGCTCTGCCTTCCTCTTTCCCTCCTCCTTTGCTCTCCTGCCCTCTTCCTCCTTATCTTCCTTGCTTTTCCCTTCCGTATCATTGCGTGTGTTCACTGTCCCTTGCCTCTTGTTTTTGATTTGCAAAACGGCCCATGTTCCCCTTTCTTTCCAAACTGCGTTTGCTCAGGCATCCTGCGATGGCTCTTCCCTGACACCGTAAAAGCCTTTTCATCTCCATTTAGAGCCACTTGCCCTGATCATATCTCTCTTCAAGACCATCACACTGATGAGCCCATGTGGTCTCTAGCTGTCAACAATCCCCAGGAAAGGAGAGCCCGTTCTTAAAACTTGCTTTTTAGGGTCTCCCTGGTGGCGCAGTGGTTGAGAGTCCGCCTGCCGATGCAGGGGACACGGGTTCGTGCCCCGGTCCGGGAAGATCCCACGTGCCACAGAGCGGCTGGGCCTGTGAGCCATGGCCGCTGAGCCTGCGCATCTGGAGCCTGTGCTCCGCAACAGGAGAGGCCACAACAGTGAGGCCCGCGTACTGCAAAAAAAAAAAAAAACTTGCTTTTTAATTTGGGGACCCCTTGGGGATCAGCGGGTGCCGGGTCAAAGCCACCGACTGGTCAAATGGGCCAACTGGGCCCTGGGATCTTTGGGAAGGAATCTGGAAAGCACTGAGTAGTTTTGTTTCCTTCCCACACAAGACAGATGGAAGGGGTAAGTAGGCCAAGACTGCTTTTCTCAAGTGATTCTTTCTCTAACAGTTTTCTTTTAGGAGGAAGGAAACAGAGTTATCAGATGACAAAACAGAGACATCAGTTGTCCAGGGTTTGTTCCTGGGGTGGAGGGACAGGAGGCTTGCACAAGGACCCAATGTTAGAGTCCCAGGCAACGCAGTCACATGGAAAGCTTGTGTGTGAATTTAGAATTTAAAATATATGTATGTATTAAGTCCGATTCCTCACACTGTGGCTTGAGGCCTATAGGGGAAAGAAGTCCTACAAGTGAAACTCCGCTAGCTATCCAGAAGAAGGCATCCCTTCTCTACAGGGGGACTTGGTAAATGTGATCCCTCCCACCTTGGGGCAACTTGGGGACATCCCACTGTCTTGTTGGATTGCCCTCAAAGCAGATTCTGAGATGCACGTGGTTCGTCTGGGGGGCCGGGGTGGTGATCCCAGAAAACACTGCTGGGGGGCAGGGAGTGAGCAAGAAAGGGAAGGAAGGGAGCCATCGAAGGATTCATTGTCACTGTCGCATTAGACACTGCTGTGTGTATTGTGCTCTGGCCCACAGGGCAGCTCTGGGGCATAGGCTTCTCCCATTGAGAAGCGAGGAAATTGGGATATTTGTCCTCATGAAAACCATTCATCATTTGTTGAGGGCTGCTTCCAGGGCGATAACTCCGGCACCCACCCCCTCGCCCTGTGCACAGACTGAGCGAGTTTCTGCAGCTGGAGACAATGCCCCCTCCGCCAGGCCCTGCGGAGGGGCACAGGTGTTTGCACAGGTGCTCCTACGGGCGGCGCTCCAACAGCATCCATGCTTGGCCTGTACCACATGCCCCCTCATTCGCGCTGCTCTAGCCCAGGGGCAGCACAGTTTTTCTATAAAGGGCCAGAGAGCAAATACTTCAGGCTCTGTAACCAGCCTCTGCTGCAAGTATTCAATTCTTCCGCAAGAATTCAATTCAAATGCGGCAGGATGGGGAGTAACAAAAGGCAAGTAGGGCACCCGGGGTGTGAGATTAGAGGCGGCGCTGGCTGGCAGGGCTGCGGCTGGGCACTTTCAGTGCTGCACCCTGGGCACCTACTTCCCTTACACTAGTCCCGACCCAATAAAGTGCAAAAGCAGCCCACCCAAACTGTGCCCCACACGGGTGCAGCTGTGTTCCGATAAAACCACATCAAGTCCGGCAGACAGCTGTATTTGGCCCCCAGGCCATAGCTGGTCCACCCCGGCTCTGGCCAGTCTGGTCTCTGAGGTCCTCCGAGCACCCTGCTCCTTCCTGCTCTATCGTTTCACCTGGGCCTTTCTTTCTCCGCCTGCAGGTCAGCATCACTTCCTCAAGGAAGCCTTCTCCACATCCCCGGCCAGAGCAGATCCTCCCCTAGTAGGCCCTCACCCCCTCCACTCTCTTTCAGAACAACTTATCACAGTAGTAATTGCATAATTAACTGTGTAATTAGTTGTTTAATGTCTGTCTCCCTCCTCAGAACATAAGTTCCCATCAGTTACTAAGGCCTGTTAAGTCTGCTTCCTAACATGTTTGGAATCTTCCTTCCTCATTGCCTCTACCATCACGGCCCTGGACCAGGCCTTTGTCTGGTCTCACCTAGGCCCCTGCAACAGCCTCCTGAGCGGCCCTCCTGGGTGTGTCCCTCCTCTGCTTAAAAGCATCCATGGCCCCCCTGTGCCTTCACGAGAACCCGTTCAGCCCTCATTCGTCTTCCAGCTTCAGCCAATCCCTTTGCTTCAGTCATGCTGAGTTACCGGTGGTCCCTGACTTCCTAAAAGAGAAGGCCTCCAGGCCTTGGCATGGGCTGGCTCCCCTGCACGGATGCCCTTTGTCTCCTCTCTGTGCATCCCATCCGTTCAGGCAGTTCACTGAGAGGCCTTCCCGGGCCATTTGTCCTCACACCCCACAGCACCCCCAAGTCATGTAGGGCTCGGCACCATGGGCCTCCTCAGCTCCCATGCTTACCCAATTCCATGTTTCTTACACTGTATTACAGCTGACTGTCTACCTAATGTTGCCCTTATCAGACTATGAGCATCCTGAGACCAGGAGCCAAGTATCCAGCACTCAGCACCCAGCACCTACCACCTAGCACCCAGCACCTACCACTACCACCCACCACCTAGCACCCAGTACCTACCACCTACCACCCACCACCTACCACCTAGCACCACACCAGAGCTTAGGAGGCTCTGAATAAGTGGTGAATAACCAAAACCCTTGGAACACCTAAACTGTAGCTTTTATCCAGATGACTGGCAGGGGGCTTGAGTGGCCTCTGGACCTCCCATTACTTTGTAGGAGGAGCAAAGATGGAAAAAAAGGGGGTTTGGGCCCAAAAGTAGCACTATCTTCACCTGCTTTTCTCTACTGGTAGCTTTTTGGTTGTCACCAACTTCAGAAAGCCAAAGGCCCAAACTTGCAGGCCCCCGGTCCCCTTCCCCTCCCTCCCACAAGCCTGACGCGATGAGTGGATAGGAGCCCTAGATCTCGATGTCAGGGGCACAGGGCATCGCGCCTGGGCCCTCACCTGCATCCCAGTTCCTAAGGAGGAGGTACCAGCACCAGGAGAATAAGGGTAATAACCATAGGCCTCCATGTTACCTTTTCCTCTCACAACCCTAGGAACCAGGGAGGACATGCTGAGTGTACTGAAATCCAGGGGCTGGAGAGGTGGGGCAGGCGGCAGGAGTGGCCCCCTGGCTTGAAGAGGCCCTGGCCTTTGGCCGTCATAACCTCATCCAGACGAGAGGCCTCCGAGCGTCTCATCCCTCCCAGCCCCTGCCTCACTCAGAAAGGCCCCCTTAGGAATTGCTCTGATAAGTGAGGACAGCCCCGTCCCCACCCCGTGTGCACAGGCACACACACGCACACACACACGCACACACGTGCACACACGCACTCCCCACTTATCTGCAGCTCACATTTCCTCGTCCTCCGGGCTCCTGGCAGCCTGCTGTACTGTCACTTTTATCATTGCAGATAATTCACATTCAAACAAACTGACTCACCAGAGACACAGAAAGAAAATGCTAGGAGAGTGGGAACACCATAGCTCGCTGCTTTGCTTTCCCTTTCCTGGCATCTTTCATGTTCAAACAGGACCATCGGGAGAGGGGCTTGGCCGGCGGTGGTGGCAGCCCAGGTACCACGGCACTGAGGAGCAGTAGGTCGGTGCCACTGGCGAGTGGTCTTCCTGGACCCCAAAGGAGGCACTTTCAGTGGAGTGCCAGTTTGTTCGTGTGACTGGAATATCATGTTCTTAGGGGTGTTACTGCTTTCAATAATAAAGTGCTGCATAGCTGGCCTCGCAGGTGGGAGGGAGGCTCTATGGACTAGCTAAGCCCTGGCCTTTGCCTGCAAAGCATCATCGGGAAGTGGCGACTGTGTTAGAAATCCCCACCTTTCTAATTAGATCTCTTAGCCCATACCTGCTAAATCAAACTTCTACAGGACCAAAGCTTTCCATATTTTTCCTTACAACTAACATGATTAGTTAGTTAGTTAGTTCTGCTAACTATGTGGGAACCATTGATTTAATCAATTATACTAAGCATTCTCCTTAAACTCAGGTGGTTTACTTGCTCACACATCAGGCAGGATGGAGATCCTTATTTTGCACTAACTTGGTCCATGAAAGGATGGAGCAGAATCTTTTCTCTAAGGATCCAAAAGCGTGTCCCAGTGACCCGAGGTTAGCATTTGCAACCTGAAGCCCAGAATATTCGACAGTTAGGTGATTCATTTGATTAGTGTAAACCACAGATTTTTTTTTCTTGAGGGAAGGTGAACTTGGCCAGTTTCTCCCTATGATGAGTTGAGGAGAGACAGCTGCAGCTCCCACTGCCCAGGGAGGGGGCACCTGGCACCCAGGGCTCCCCTTGCCTATTCTCCGAGGCGCACCTTCCCTGAATCCCCCAGCTCCATCACACCCTCCTCACTGTGAGGACGTCAGGCAGGTTGAGACTGTTGCCATGCATTAATTAAAGGTTCACTAATTATTAAAATGACGCTTATTGAACTCGGAAATCAGCTTTTGTGTTGGTGGCTCCTGTTGCCCTTTAGCGATTCTTTTCGTTGTGATTGACTGTGATCTGTCTGACTTGGAATCACTTTTCTTATTAAACTAAACCAAACCTTGATGTGAGGCACTTAATTATAACTAAGACTAATTTGCTTCCCCTCAGGGCACCAGGGACTCCAAGTCCACAGAGGGATGGGGGAGCCCCACGTCTGTGGGCAGAGGAGGGACGCCCTCCCTGGGAGGCTTGAAGGGTGATGGTCATTCATGCAGAGCCTCGTTTAGAGAAATATCCCCCCGAGCTCCATCTGCACGCATGTTCACTGGAGCTCTAAGCACCGCCTTCTCAGCTTATTAGGAACGTCAGCTGCCCTGGAGGGTTGCTTGAATGAGATTGAACCATCTCGGGAGCTAAAGCTGGCTCCCCATCTGAATACTTCCAGGACCAAGCTGAATATAAACAAGGAGGGGCGGTGGGTTGGTGGAAAGGACACTGGGCTGTTGCTCCTCCCCTTGGCCCTGTGAAGTCTTGTGTTTCTGACCCCATGAGGGCGTGAACATGCCCCTCTAGACAAGGCACTGCTCCTAAAACCCACCTGGTGGTCAGGTAGACAGGTCTGGGGCTGACGGCTGCCAGCCTACCTGCTGACCGGCACACATAACACGGAAGCATGAGCACAGGTTTCGCGGGTAGGAGACTGGGGTTCATTTCTGAGAGCTGAGGCTCATTTTCCGTGTCTCCTGGGAACCCTTACTATCATTCTGAGCTTTGGATCCCCATATCTCTAAAATGGCTGTGACAGTAACTACCTTGCGGAGTGTTTATGCGGATTAGAGATAATGAATGTGAAATGCTCGCGTGGCAGCGTGACGCTTGGCACATAGAAGATGCTCAGTAAACCGGGCTCCCATCGTCAATACGCACCCCCGTGCCCCGCTGCCGCACTCCCCTCCCCCACGTTTTCAGCCAACACCTGCTCAGGCTCCTGTGTTAGTCTGCTGGGGCTGCCATAACAAAGCCCCACAAACTGGGTGACTTAAACAAGGGAAGTTTATTTTCTCAGTTCTGGAGGCTACAAGTCCAAGATCAGGGTGTCAGCAGATTTGGTTTCTTCTGATGCCTTTCTCTTTAGCTTGAAGATGGCCATCTTCTCCCTGTGTCCTCACATCGTCCTCCCTTGAGTGTGTCCGTGCCCTCTTCTTATAAGGACACCAGTCATGTTGGATTAGAACCCTCCCTAATGACCTCGTTTTAACTTAATTACCTCTTTAAAGACCCTGAACCCAAATACAGTCACATTCTAAGGTACTGGGGGTTGGGACTTCAGCACGTGAATTTGGGGGGACACAATTCAGCCCATGATAGCTCCCCACCACCACCATAACCACACGTTAGCAGATGCTTGTCTGGACTTTAGCCTGTCTTTCCTGTTTGACCACACCTTCCACCACAGGGCCTGCCCTGCCACCCCACCTCCTCCAAGAGACCTTGATTGGAACAAGTTTCCCCTTGGGGTAGAGTTGGTGGTAAGACCAAATAGTCAAATCAGAGCCATATTATAGGGGGAGTTTTAGATGCCAGGAAAAGGACTTGGAATTGCTCTAATAATTTCTTGATCCTTTTGCTTAGGGATATAGTAAAACACACCTCATAAGGTTGTTGACAGTCTTAAATGAAGTGAGCACAGGCTGTAATGGTGCCCGATGCAACATAGGCGTTCAAATACCAGTGCCCTTCTCTCTTGATCGGAAGGGGTGCACTGAACACAGTGTTACAGAAGAGTCATCCGGCCGTGATGGCACAGGCTGTACTGGTGGCGGCGGGGTGGGGGTGGGGGCGAAACTGTGGGATTAAGATGGATCATGGCAGGAACAGTGGGCTAAGAAGAAGAAACCTTCAAGAGACACCTGAAGGAAGAAGCACTGAATTTAGGGGCAGCTTGGATACGAGGAGGGCACAGTGAAAAAGAAAGGGAGAAATGATTGTTGATCCCACCATCTTAGACCTGGCTTAGTGGAGAGCGGTGCACTTGACAGAAGGAGAAGCTGGAGGTCATGCAGGAGGGGAAAGGAGGCCCCTGGAGGCACTGGAGAAATGGGGCGGGAGGTCGGCTCAATCAGCAGAGGAGTGCAAGCTGAGATTGCCTTGGCTTCTCAGTCCCCTGGTGCCTCTCCTGGATGTGGAGCTGCCCACCTTCCCGACCACAGGAAGCCCAACTGGGAACTGCAGCTTGTTAATTAAGCCGTTGTTACTGATGGTGATGACCCCGGCCCTGTGATCCCCGGGCCAGGATTTAAGACCTGAGATAAAGGACTCCAGTTCCAGTGTTCCCCTCCAATCATTCCCTTGAAAAAGAAAATAGGGTATTCACAGCTGAATTACAGATCTACTTTGCCATTCCTTCTCAGATGCTTGACTTCAATGGTCATCTTGCCTGCTTTTGTGGCAATACAACATTGTGAAAAAGAAGAAGCACAGGCTGATAAGGTTTCGGGCGGCATGAATATTTTCTGATTCCCTAATCAGGGATTTCTTTCACATGTGAAAAGCAGGTGGAAAAGGGAGAGAGTTTATTTCTTGGTCATCAAATGGTGCACAGATGCCCTAGGACCTGTGGAGATTATCACCTTAGTCAGGGACACCTACAAGAGGTCCAACCATTGTGTAGTCTGCACGCCGCTTATTCAACCAGGTTGCCCCATTTAACACTGCAGGTGAGTGAACAGGCAAGAGAATGAATGAGCGTGGATGTCCACAAGAAGAACTATTTTCCTGGAGGAGTCAGGAAGAGGCAGCTCTTGGCCCCGGGTAGAGGGGTTCCCAGGAAAGTAAGCAGAGCTAATCACGGTGACCAAGAAGAGCTTCGGAGCAATTATCTAAAGGAATTTTTCTACTGGAGAGAAATGATCCAGGGAGGGAGACTTCCTAAAGAAGTGCGTCAAGGACTCAATGGGAGAAAAGAATGGGTTGGATTGGAATGAAACGGAGGTATTATGACTCTGGGGCTGGCAACAGGGCTGAGTGCCCCAAACCCTGGCTCTAAAGCGAACTGCCACCCCAGAGGAAGTGCCCGCCAGAGCAGCTGAGACGCAGACTTTAGGTGCTGGCAACAAACAGAGATCAAGGGAACAAAACAGTACCGAGATAGAGCCAAGTACGTACGTGGGAGCTAGTATATGATAAAGGGGCGTTTCAAGGCAGTGAGGGCAAGGTCAATTATTCCATAAACGTTTTGAGCAACTGGCTAGACATTTGGGAAGAAAAAAGTAAACAGGATCCCTTCCTCACTCCTTATACCAAAACAAATACCAGCTGCATAAAAAATAGACAAAACCAGAAAACGAGAGAGAAGGAAAATGTATCACCTGCGTACATGTGAGTGTTGGTCTACACAAAGTCGGAGGCGAAAAAGTAATCTGTGAAAAAAACATTTGTAACACAAATGACAGAGGGCTCGTTTCTTGTGTTTGTCATCTGAGAGTTCTTGCAATTCAATGAGGAAAAGAGTTCTTAGAATTCAATAATGAGAAAAGCTCTTATGAGCCAGTAGAAAAATGAGCAAAGGACATTAGCAGAAAATGAAAAAATAGCTAATAAACATGTCAAAAGGCAAACCACTTCAGTCACCATTGAAGAAAAGCAAACTAAAACAAGGCTGGTTTTTTTTTTAATCTATCCGACAAGAAGAGATTAAAAGTTTGATTATATCGCCATGCCATTGTGCGCAAAGGTATAGGGAAGCAGGCACATTCATATACTTTTGGTGGGAGGACAAACTGTGGTGGGACACCTTTGGAGGATAATTTGGCAATATCTGTCAAAATTTTAAATTCACATATTATTTAATAAGAATTTTATCTCTAGGAATTTAACCTAGAAGTATATACTTAACACATGTCCACAAATACACACGTACAGGATGTCTATTGCTGTGCCCCTGCTAGGAACCAGATATAACATAACTGTCCTTTAATATGATATTAGTTTTATAAAATTATAGCCAATCAGTGCATGACTACGTAGTTATTAAAATGAATAAATCCATCCACATGATTTAGTACAACGTGCTAGCTTAAAACAAAAGCCACTATTTACTATCCTTCATGGTTCTGTGGCTTGGCTGGTTTCAGTCCAGTGGTTCATTTGCTCTGTCTGGTATCACGTGGGGCTGCCACCGTCATCTGAAGGTTCGACTTGGCTAGAAGGCCCGGTGGTTCACTCACTGGGAGCTCAGCTTGTATTCTTGGCCTCGTGCCTCAGTTCTCCATGGGTCTCTCCATGGGATGTGGACTTCCCACAGCATGGTAGCTAGATTCCAAGAAGAAGCATTCCAAGGACATGAAAGCACAAACAGCAGATCTCTTCAGGCTGTGTCTCAGAAGGTATGCAGCATCACTTCCTTCACATTTTATGGGAGAAGCGGCAAGGTCTTTGTAGCCACCTAGTCCTCCATGGTGTGTTTTCCATATATACACATATATCTATGTATACATACCTGCAGATACATAGATATATATAAAATTTCTGGAATGATGCACAAGAAACTGTTTATAATTTTGGCATCAATGGAAAAGGACTGACCTCTTTATACTGTTTGTATTCTTACTATAAGCATGTACCATTTTATAATTTGGAAAGAAACTTTTTAAGAAAACCAAACCCATTTATTAAGCCAAAGCAAGCTATATTCAATAGATAAGCTGTCAACTTAGCACCCACATATAAGGTTTGGCCCCAAGATTCCTCCCACCCTACTCATGCAGCCCTATCCCCCCGAGGAGTTGACTGATCATTTGTAGAGGCAGAAAACTGGCCAAAAAATAAAGGGTAGAGGCTTTTTGTCCCAATGGCTTGGTTTACGGAGGAAACTATTGCTGCCTTGTGGGTGATGGCCAGTTGTGAACCTCGGGTGCCTTCCTTTTGGAGAACCCGTGGCTTGTTTTGTCCCCAACTTTAATGTGCTTCCTGTGGGAGGCCCTGGGATTGGTGTCATGATGGAGCCAAAACTGCCTTGCTGATGCAGACATCCGGAAGTCATGGAAACGCGGGTGTAAGGAAGGACTCAGACTCCCCTCCCAGCCCCAACTTGTGAAAACCAAGGCATCCGAAAACAAAGAGCCCTCTGTCTACGGAGAGAGTAAACCTGAGCCAGATACACACACGTGCATGGGCACACGCATGTGGATGAGATGGTCTCCCCGAGGAAGACTCTGCAGGGCTGTGGCCCCCACTCTGAATTCCACCGCTCTGCCAATATCTCTCGGCCAAAACTTCTAAGTGAGAGACAGTGAGCCCCTAGTCAGCTGAGACCCGTCACTCCCTGTCTGAATGACCTCAGACAGGTTGCCTAATCTCTCTGGCCTCAGTGTTCTCATCTGCAACGTGGGGATAAGGTGATAACAGTACCCACCTTGCAGGGTGTTGGGGGGCAGGATAAAAGGGGAGTGCTTAGCACAGAGCCTGACACATAACAGGTGATCAGTAATTGGTCACGGTGATGCTGCTGCTGTCGGTGATGACGTGATTTCATCTGCTTCTCACAAGAGCCCCCTGAGCAGGGCTGCTGCACCGTACGGCTCTCGGGGCACCGTTCATCTGTGGTATGTGCAGCTGGCAACCCTTGGCCTTGTGCAGTACACAGTCTGCACAGCTGCCCATGGTAGCCTGGGCCGTGAGACAAGCCAGACGAGGTGAACAGGGAGGAATCCAGGTCTCCTGGATCCTCCCAGGCCCCCCACCCCATCCTGCTGCCTCTGCTGGCCTGAGTAGTTTCACAGCTCAGAGAATGTGCACTCCGATCGCTTCCACTTTGGGATCCACAGTCACCAGAAACCGTCTTCCCGCCGCCCTGAAAATAAAGAGGCTCCCCCAGAGCAAGAGCAATAATTGTCTTCAGGGCCTCCAACTGGACTAAGTGACAGCTGCGGGTACGACCCCAAGTGAGCGAGGCAGAGCCAGGCCTGTCCACCCACCCCGCAGGATTTCCCCTCCTGGGGACAAACTGGGCACAGGGGCACCCAGCTCTGCCAGTCCTCTGCCAGGGCCCCCTCGCTCCCAAGGCAGGCTGGGCAGAGAGGGGCCGCATGGGCACCAGGGCAGGAGAGCCGAGCAGGGGGTTGCCGGCCCCACCAGGCAGGGTGCACACGTTTTCCTCTGGAGCCGCCGGGCGCATTGCTTTGCTCTGCTTCGTTCGGAAGAGAATGGGTGGTCTGCCGAGGCTTTGGGGCTCTGCCCGAGAGGAGTCGATCAGAGCGCAGGCCGGGCATCATCTCCCTCCAGCCTGACACCAGCCTGCAGAGCAGGCTCCTGCCCATGGCACATCCGGCCCCAGTGACACGCCCCCTGCCTGCCGGACTTGGGCTTCGAGTGAGGGTGCGACATGGGCAGTGATGATAGTAGTAATCACAGTGTCATGTATTTCTGAATTCCTGTGCAGTCTTCAAGGAGATTGTGCTTTCTTTAATTTGCCGTTCAGCCCAAGGTTGTGTTAATACCTGTGCTGCCGTCGGTGAGGGGTGTCCTGACTGACAGGATCCACGCTGAGCATTGCACCTGAAACGTCATTTCATTCTCACAACAGATCTTCGAGGCAGGTATTATTCTTGCCCATTTTATAGATGAGGATGGTAGTGGGGAACAGAAACCTTAGGAGGCATTCCTAAAATAATGTACCTAGTTAGCGGCAGAGGCCAGATTCAAAGTCAGATATCACTGGGTTCAAGCCCACATTCACAGCCATTACGAATTATCTATAAGTTAAATAGGGAGGTACTGTTATGACCCTGTTTTAATGAAGGAAATTGAGGCCTAACAAAGGTTAAAGAACTGACCCAGGGCCATGCAGCAAGTTCATGACAGTTCTAGGAGCCAGGACCTGAACAGCATTGACTAGTCTAAGAGTCTTAATGAAATAAAAAATTTTAAACCCTAAGAATTTTTTACGGCACCTTCACAGGATGTTCGCCTTCCTTGTTTATAGATGGGAAACCTGAAGGCCAGAAAAGGATTCGTCCACACTCTGCCCATGACGGTAGGGGTATCACTCCCCAGCAGGCTGGGACCGGGCTCCAGGACTCCTCCCGGGAGCTGCCCCTGGGGGCCCAGCCTGTCTCCTCTAACAAAGGGGGTTCTGTGGGCCTCTGCACCCCTTTTCCCTTTCACATGCTGTACAAGTTCCCAAGCACAACAGGAGAGAAGCTGCTTTTAAAAGCACTAACCTGGTGACTTTCCGAGGAGTCTTCCATTTCCAAATGACGGGCCGCAGGATGACAGGTTGCACGCTCAAAGCCACCAAGGAGAAAGAGCCATTGACTCAGAGCCTTTATGCCCCGCTGCCTCCCCGCTGCCTCCCTTAGATGTCCTTTGGCAGCAGCATGAACACAATGCCCGTGGCCCTCCCCTCATGACAGAGAACCCAGGGGCTCGCGGCTTCTCCTCTTGCTGTGTTGACATTTGGATTTATGTCAAGAGATGGGTGCGTAGACCATTCACTTGTGACGTCAGCTTATCTAGGAATTCATCATGAAATTGGGGAGCAGGTCTCACACCCAAACACACACACCCCCAATCATGGGATTCATTTATTGTCAAAGGGACTGCGTCCCTGAGGAATGAACCTTGGTGTTGGAAAGTGGTTGAAATGCGTTGAGATAATTTCTTTGGCGCTACCTTGTTCAAATGGCCTTCGCCTGACAAGGCAGCATGGCTTCCGCAAAGAGACACTGACTGACGCTGGGGCTTTCAGAGGCTATTTGGGGATGAATAGGCTGTTGGGCCGGCTTTTGTGGGCTCTTGTTAAATGAAATGAAGCTGGAGGCCTTGATTCTGGGCTTTGTCTACACGGCCAGATGCAAAGCAAAGAGTTGCTGGGAAGGGCGGAGGCAGGAGCTGGGTTTAAAGGGACTGAGCTCATTTAGCACCACCGGGGAAGGTTGGGGATAAGCGCTCTGCCTGGGAAGACCTCAGGGAGATATTTGCCCACCGTACACTTTGCACATTGTGGAACTGGGAGGAGGTTGCAGGAGAAGGGGTTGAATATGCTGAATGGTGGCATGAACCTCACAGAAAACACAACGCGTCGCCTCTCCACCTCTTGAGGCCAAGCCCCCAGCCCTCTGCCCAGGTACACTCGGGCAGGGTCCAGCCATGGGAGAGCCTCGGCCTGGCAAGAGGGCCAGTGCACCCCAGCCTGGTCCAGGGACGGAGGCAGAAGTCAATAAGGGGCGATCACGGTACGTGCAGCACTATGCGATCAGCTCACATCATTTTCCAGCCCTGCTGCTTGGAGGACCTTGCTGGGTTGTTAAGAAGAAAGGAGGGGAGGGGGAGATTAGGCCACATGAAAGATCTGTGGGAGCTAAGAGTATGAGGCCACTCTGGTGGGTGACCTCATGACAGCTCCAGCGGTAGGACGGTGTTTCTCTCTCACCGACATGCCCTCTCTGGAGTCTAAACACTTTCAGGCTCCTGTGGGATACTTTGCTGACTCCTGGAGCTGCAAGAGGAGGATATAAAGGGATCTTGACCATAATCCATGTTCCTTCGTGATGACCTCTAAACGGGGGGTGGTTTGAGACCTTAGGTGGGTATCCGGTGGTATCTTGGATTCAAGACGTCGACTTTCAGCTCTGTCCTCTCGGAGCAGTGCCTTTAACACATGGCTTTTTACACTGCCCTTTCACTTATTCTGCATTTCCTGAGCAGCTAGCACGTGCCGGGCACAGTGTCGGGGCTGGACGGTGCGATGATAAACAATGATAAACAAATAAGGCATGCTTTCCTGTTCTTGAGTTCACAATCTAGGGACAAATATGGACACGTAAGTTATTAGGATCCCATAACGTATTATAACAAGTTATAATAAAAGAAAAACATGATGCTGTGACAGTAACTGTTGGATGAGGGAAGGTCTAGAAAGTTTTAACAGAAAAAGGGACTTTGGAGCGGGTTTTTGAGGATAAATGAGAGGTAGCAAGGATGAGGGGAGGGGAAGATATTGCTGACAAAGGGACAGCATGGACAAAATCTCAGAGGCAAGAAGGAGCAATACACTGGCAAGAAATCAGAGGTGCAGGAAGTGGTGGCGTTCTTGCTGGGCACTGTTTACCCTCCAAGAAGGCAAGGCAGCAGCCAGCCAGCAGCTCCCAAGTCTGCAGAGCCTTTCACATACAGGATTCTCCTCTGATTCTCAAATCAGCCCTGTGGCTATTAGCCCCATTCTACGGATGAATTATGAGCTTGGGGTTATACACAACTTATTAGCTGCAGTGCTAACGAGAAGGGGGGAGAGGAGGGAGCTGCCAAGAATCTCTACACAGTCATCCCTCGGTGTCCCCAGGGCACTGGTCCAGGACCCCCAAGGATACCAAAATCTGCCGATGCTCAAGTCCCTTATACAAAATGGTGTAGTGTTTGCATATGACCTACGCCCATCCTCCCACACACTTTAAGTCATCTCTAGATTACTTATGATGCCTAAGATAATGTGAATGCCAGGTACATAGTGGCCAGCGCACAGCAAATTCAAGTTTTGCTTTTTGAAACTTTCTGGTGCTATTTTTCCAAATATTTCCAGTCCGTGGTCGGTTCAGTCCCCAGATGTGGAGCCCATGGATACAGCGGGCTGAGGGCAGTCTTCTCCCGCCAGAGTTGGCGGCAGCTTCAGAGCAGGGGGAGGAGGGGTGGAGGAGGGAGTGAGCCAAGGTATCCCTTTCATTGATTCTAACAGGAAGTGAACTCCTTCCACATAAATGGCTCCAAATTCTCTTCAAGTATCAATCAAGTTTCCAAATGATTTCTCTTAGACCCTGGAAACCGTAGGTGGAAAGGGAATGATCACCTGTCCCTGCTCCTAGCCACCCGGAGAGCCCTGGGAGCCCCCCAGGGAAGTACCCCTTCTCAGGGCAGTGATCATCCCTGTTTGGGCCACCCTGCTTCTGTTCACGGGGGCGCTATCCTTCCTGTCATCCAAGCTCAAACTCTTGGAAGTCAGATCCGACCACTCCTTTCTTCCCGAATCCTCGGAGTCACAGCAACGAACTGCTAATACCTCTTACCTCTATCCATTCCTTTCCGTTTGCAGCACTGCACTGCTTTAGCCCTAAAATGCACCCACAGGCCGCCCTGCTTCCCCTTCTGCCCCTTTTCTCCCACTGCCGTCCACCCATGTGACTCCAGGAGATCACATGATCTGAGGCAAAGCTTCAGCTTCTTCATCCCCCTCCACCATTCAAAACCATTCTAGCATCATAAGTGCTCAGCAAACGTTTGGTGAATGACATAGTCTTGAGGGACGCTACACTGCCTCCTCAGGGAAGCGCAGAGCTCTCTGCACCCAAGAGCCCTTCTACCACCATGTCCAAGTCGCCTTTGCCGCCTTGTCTTCCACCACTTGCTCGGACTTGGCCTGCTCTCCAGAGAACCGGGCCATTGCTCTCCTCCACTCGGAGCTTGTACTTTCCTACACTACTTTGATCGTGGCTGTTCCTCAAACGAGAAACCTCCTTCCCAGTATCCTCACCCATCTCCCTGTGGCAAAGCGGCTTCCCCCCTGTCAAGACCCCAGTGCAATGCCACCTCCTGCAGCGAGCCATGCCAGGTCACTCCTAAAACATGTCTGTTTAAGAAGGGAAGAGGAGAAGCGTGTTAACTTACTCGTCTGCGGCCACAAGTCGCGTTAGCTCTCTGTATCTCCTTTTTATTCATCTGTTAAAAAATAATAATATTCACCGTCTTTATCTCACAAAATTGCCGAGAAGATCAAATGAAATCATGTACATGAAAGTTTTTAGCAAATGATTGTCGGGGGTTAAATAACAATCGTTATTATGCCTATATTATAATAATTCTTATGCATACATTTTTCTCTCCTTGATAAGCTCTAGATCTGCCCTGTCTAATACAGTCCCCACCAGCCACATGTGGCCCGTGAGCGTTGAAACGCGGCCAGTCCACACTGAGAGGGTGCTGTGAGGGCAAAGATACTTAGCAGATTTTAAAGACAATACTAAAATAAGCAAAATATCTTTTTAATACTTTTCATCACAATCACATGTTGAACTAATAATATTTTGGGTGTATTAGCTTAAATAACACATATTACTAAAATAAATTTCACATTTCTTTTTACTTGTTTAACGTGACTATTAGGACATTTAAGAATTCCACATACGACGTGTTATATTTCTATGGGACATCACTGCCCTAGAGAATGGGAAGCGTGTCATATCCGTCGTTCAGAGCTCCTTGTGGGAACACTCTCAGTGTTTGTCAACGAATTGTGATGTGAGTAAACACTCAGCCTCCCTGGGGGAGGGTTGGCTGTGATGTTGGATGAGTGGGGACGAGCTGGGGAGGGGCTCTGGCTTTGCCGTCATCGCCGCCCCATGAGGCTTCCCTGGCCCCATCTGCCTGTGGCTGTCACACCCCAGTGGCACCCCACACCACCACCACACCCCTCAGCCTTCAGGAGGCACTCGGGGTGCTGGCCTCATTCCCACTTCCACCCGTCCTGCCTCTCTCCCAATAACTAGGAAGGGAACCATTGATTGGAAGGAAGGGGAGGTGAACTAGGGTGTGACTTTTTCTACGTGAAGGTAAAACTTACCGATGAACAACCTGCAGGCACCTCCCTGCACAGCATCCTAGGACCACAGCCCCCTCACGTCCCTCTCTATGGAGCAAGGGTATGGGAAGCCCTTTGCTTCCTGGCCACGAAGAGGCAGCGACTTGGGCGGGAATCTTGGAGCCTTTCCTACTGGGCTCCATGCTGGAGGCCACCTGTCTTCTCTGGGACTCACTGCCAGACCAGGGAGAGGAGCCAGCAGCAGTTGGAGTCACTCAGAGCCCTGGATGGGACACTGAGCGGTGCTCCCCAGGCGGGCAGGGCTGGTGCCGAAGCCAATGCCTCAGGCCACCGACACGCCCAGCCCCCCCCCACACACTGGGCTCCTCGCCTTGCTTTTGGATTCCTCACTCAGCAGAACCCTGGCTTTGGTGCCCAAGACACACTAAAGGGATAGCCCTGAGCAGATGGCCTGCCACCTTCAGGACACAGGGGCCCCTGTCTCCACAAGCCCCTCCTTGTCTACCCAGGGCTCACCCACCAAAACAGCCCACAGAGGAGAACACCCAAAGTTGGGATATCCAGGGTTGGTGTGTTGTACTTTCTTTATCATTTAGTTCAGATATTCTCTAGTTTTCATTACGACTTCTGCATTAATCTGATTCTTGCTATTAATTATTCATAATTATTAATCTGATAGGCTATTAATTTCCAAGTATTTGAAGATTTTCTAGTTATCTGATTCTTACTGGTTTCCAGTTTAAGTATACTATGGTCATATGAGGTTTGCTTACAGAGCAGCATGATCTATTTTGGTAAATGTTTCCTGTGCACTTACAAAAAACATGGTCTTTTTTTGTTGGGTGCAGTCTTTTATGTGCGTGTACATGTGTGTGAATTATGCCAATAAAAAGATCATTTTGTTCAAAAAAAAAAAAAGCAAAGTGGGGATATCATGTGGGCTTGCCTCCTTTTGACTCCATCTTGGGGTTTGAATAGATTGTAAGGCTTTTTAAAATAGAGTCTTAGCAGGCTTAGGAGAGGGATTTGTCTCTCCTGAGTGTCTTTTCTTTGGGATATGTGTCAGAAGGATTCTTAAATCTTCAAAAACCCTCATTTCTCCATGAGCCTGAGAACGTGGTAGCAGTAAGGCACAGTAAAAAACCGCTGATAGACAGATGGAATGCTGTAATTATACACAGGAGGGAGAGAGGGAGCGTTTGCTGAAATTATTAGTGTGGGCAGACAATTAGAGGCTTTTCCAGGAGATTACACTTTTCCCTCCCATCTGCACTCCATTTAGGAGTTTTTACATTCACAATGCTATCTCCTCCTCAGCTGTGCCATTTGCCATTTTGCCCAAATTATTATTGTGCTTGACTTTGCGTTTGCTCCGACTTCACCAGTGTTCCCGGCTTCTCCTCCCGGCTCCCACTCTCCCTACTCATCACTTCCAATCTCTTCCCCCTTCACTCTCCCTTCCTCCTACTTCCCTCATCCCCCAGCAGAGAGCCGAAAATGTCTATCAAGAAGACGGCTGCTTCTTGGTAGGCTGAGCCGGATGCGATCTAATGTGAAATGCTAGGAAGGAGGTCAGAGTGATCTAGAGCCCTGCTTCCTGCCCTGGGACCCACGCTGCAGCCGCGGGAGAAGCCGGGGCCCCAGGACAGCGGGGCTGGATGAGTCTGGTTTGGAGAGGGAGGAAAGAATCTGTGTTCTCTCTCTATCCAATTACACCGGAGCTCAGGTCATTAGGATGGGCCTGAATCTTCTAACTTCTTATGAGCCCAAGGCTCTAGATCCCACAGCTTCATTCACAATAATTACTCATTCATTCATTCATCCAGCACAGGGTCTTCCAGCGGCTATTGTGCTCCAGCCACAGGGCTTAACACTGGAAAGGTAGAAGAGAACCAAACGCTCTGAGTGAGGGCCTGCAGAAGGTACTCCGGCAAGCAGGAATTATTGTTTTCACATTCTAGATGGGAAACCAGGTTCCAAGAGGTTGCGTTACTTGCCCGAGTCAGAGACGCTTAGCGCCAGATCCCGATCTCCGGCTCCAAGGCCAGTGCTCTCCACAGCGTCCCCCTGGCCCTGGAGAAATGGGGTGGTCCTGTAGCAGCCCCCTAGCAGCCCTGTCATCTTCTAGATAAACAAGCGCGTCAACAATTACGACAGCAAGTGAGGAGGGCCGTCATCCAGGGGACGAAGGGGTGCGGGAGCCAGGCCGAGGGGGTGACTAACCCTTTGCCAGGAGCCGGAGGGGCGTGTGCTGGAGCAGTGGCCAAGGATGAGCAGACGCCGGGGAGGGAGAAAGGCAGGGAGGGCATTCTGGGCACAGGGGCAGCAGGCACGGCCAGCAGGGCTGAAAGGAATGAGGTGGGACTTCCTTAATGCATTTCTTTGTCGTTCGGCCCTTTCATATACATTATACTACGCAATCCTCGCGGGCGGCCCTAAGGTAGACATTGCTGTCTCCATTATACAGATGAAGAAACTGAGGCTCTGGAGGGGTGGGTGACTGGCCTAGAGAGGACGTGGCACAGTGGAGCCTTTACAGGCTGGCATTTGTGTGGAGGGTGGCTGGAGGGAGACCCAGCCTGGAGGCAGGGAGATCTGTCAGAGGTCACATCCAGAGGTCAAAAAAGGAGGTGATGTGCCTGCTCTAAAGCTGTGGAGGTGCAGCAGGATTTGGTACTGACTGGAGGTTGGGAATGACGGAACAGCAGGAGTGGAGGATAACTCGAAAGTTACTGCCTAAGACATTGGATGGACTGTGTTGCCGTTAAACAAGCTAGGAACCCAAGGAGGGAGAGAAGGTTCTGGAATAAAAGGGCACGAGGGCAAATTAGTCGAGAAGGAAGCTTTCGCCATGGAGGCTTTCTGAGGCAAGGTATCTGAGGAGGCAGCTGTGTCAAGGAATTGGAAATGTTACCATGGATCAGAGACAACCTCAGTCCTTCCCCACCAAAAATAAATTTAAAAATAAAGTCTCCCAGGAGTGTGACACTCTACGGAAAAGGAGGATTCTCCAGGAGTCAAGCTTCCTCTCCCCGCTTCCTCTGCCTCTCAGATTTCTGTCCCAGGCCCTCCTTGCGAAGCTGCAGAGCCTCGGAGACACAAAAGCCCCAGACAGGCAGTGGCATGTAGACACACAGACAGAGGGACCCCACACCAAGGAGCTGGCTCGGCCTGGTCAGAGCTCTCTGACTCCCACATGGAGGGTAGCAGAGGCCAGCACAGCTGGCTGGTCGTGTTCTCAGGGGCACAGGGACATCAGGGCCTCTGGAAGTGTCTGCTGAGCCTGCAGAGATGGAGGTGCCTTGACGAGGGGCCTAGAGGGTGGAGCCTTGGGAAAGGGGGCTGTTGGTACAGATGCCAAAGTTACCCACCAAATGGAATTCAAGCCACCACATGACTCAGAGACTTGCAGGGCGAATCCTAGTGGCTTTGGGGCCTCTGTGTGACGGGACCATCAATTAATGAAACCACTGGGCTGGGAATCAGGAAACCTGATTGCAGTTCTAGTGCACCTACTAACTCTGTGATCTCAGACGGATCGCTTTCTCTCTCTGAACCTCAGACCTCTCCCAGCTCTGTGAGTCCTCTGGCCACACAGACAAGAGAAACCCCAGAAATACCAATGAGTTAGAGCAGTGGTTGGCAGACTTTTTCTGTAAAGTGCCAGATTGTTAATATTTCCGGCTCCGTGGGCTCTACAATCTCTCTCACAAATACCCAACTCTGCCTTTGTAGCAGGAAAGCACCACGAATAGAACCCAAACAGGCATGACTGCAACCCTCATACAGCTTTATATACAAAAACTGACAGTGGCCAGATTAGCCCACTGTTTGCTGATCCCTGACCCAGAGCATTCTGGGCACAGTGAACCGTACATGTAATCTTCCAATCAAAGCAAAGGATGAGGGAGCCCGCATCCTCTCAAGAGTCCATGGCAGGTTCAGGAGATGAGACGAGGTCAGATGCTAACCTCTCTTTCAGCCGTACTTAGAAGGGAATTTTACATTTAGTGAGCACCTGCCCTATACTGGGTCAGACTTCACATACACAATGACTCCATCGTCATTATTATTAACAACAGCCCTGTGTTAATAAACTCTCTTACAGGTTAGAAAAGGTGGCTCATAGAGGTTAGGTAACAGCCCTAGGGTCGCATTGCTTGGAGCAGAGTCAGGATAAAACTTCAAAGACTTGGGATGGCATCCTGCCATTCATTAATCCCCCAAAGCAGATTCTTCTTTGTTCGAAGGCTACTCGCTGCCCCCAGACCTGCCCTCTTAGCAGCTTTCCCCGCACCCACCCAGCGCTGACGGAGATCTGAGCAATCATCCTCTACACTTTCCTTGCTTTCTCGGCAGTATTTCCCTTCCCCACTTTTAAATGTCATGGAGCGTGATGCTGACACAATCAGACAGAATCCCCAGTCCAGACAGCCCTGCAGCCAAGGGAGACACAACTCCAGAACACACTCGCGGAGATACAAAGGAAAAGTGCAATTCACTTTACATAGATTCCCATAAATAAGCAATAAAACAGGAAAAGCCATTTTCAGTGAGCATTTCCAAGGTTTGATGAGCTAGGAGTTCAGACTGGGGGAGAAACAAAGAGCCTTTTTCATTATTTCCCCATCCCTGCAATTGTCTTTTACTGCCTGCCAATTTTGAAAGGGAAAAAAGGAATGTGGCTCCCTTAGGGATGGAGTCTGTTCTCCCAGTGCCTGCTGCAACCTGCCAAATTCCACGTCCCAGTCGTGCAAGTGTCACTTTGAGAGCTGTGCCTCTGCTCTTCTCCCTCCAACCCTGCCTGCCCTGGGCTTTTGTCATCAGGTTCACGGGGAAGTGACCCTACTTCGGTTTATACTAACATGGAAAGTTACACAGGCTGTCACCGTGGACCGATGAGATTTCCCCTTTGTAAACTCACCTGATTTGAAATGCTGCTACTCTGCCTACAGGTATGCATGTGTAAGTGTGTGTGTACACATGGTGCACCCATGCGTCAGGCAATGTACACCTACATGTTCAGTCTGTTTGGAACCATGCCCCATGTCATGAGTCACACACTCCTGTGGCATCTCAACATAGTCTCTGTTTCCTTATTGACTTTTAAAGCATCCTACCCTCCCGATTGGAAGTTTTCCACATTATAACTTCGCACAGTCCACCAGCATTTTTGACAACTTCCTCTGACTTTGCTCCTCGCCTCGAGTCCCTGCCATACTTAAAACCAAAGAATTGGCTGTAACCAAGTTCTGGTTTCTCTACTAATATCAAGCCACTCTTTCCATTTCCTGAACTCACTGCCCTTCCTAGGACTATTTAGTGCATGTAGAATCCCAGCAGAGTGGCCACTCACTGAGGCCATCCTCCATAGCCATGCTGCAGGCCTGTGTTATAGACGGGTCACACAATTTAACATTTGATTTTATCTTATCATATATTGTTCTCAAGTTGTTTCATCTGTGTTAGACTACTAAGCTCTCTGAAGACAAAAAACTGCACACATACACATAGACATTTCTCAGTCAACCTCTTAGTAACAGCTAGCTGTTGCTGTGTAAGGAATAATGCCAAGCTCAGTGGCTGGAAACACTATAAGCACTTCTCATCGCTCACCTAGCTACGTGTCAGCTGGGCAATTTTGCTCATCTGGGCCAGGCTTAGCTGAACTTAGCTACTCAGTCATCTGTCTGTAGCTAACCTGGAGAGACTGAGGAATGGCTGGTTTTAAATGGCTTCACTCACATATCTGGTGGTTGTCTGACTGTTGATGGTTATTACAGTCATACCTGGGCCATATGTTTGCCAGGATCCAGCATGTTGTCACAGGCCTGTTCACACAGCAGCATAAGGGCTCCAAGGGAGCAAGTGGAAGCACACAAAGGCTCTCAAGGCCTCAGCTCAGAACCAGCACACCCTCACTTCCACCTATTGTCTTGCCCAAGTAAGTCACAAGACCAGCTCAGCTCCAAAGGATGAGAAAATAGACTTCACCCATCGATGGGAACTTCTGAAGAGTCATATTGCAAAGCATCTGGGGCCAGGGAGAGGTGGAGAATTGGGGACGTCTTTGCCATCAGTCTGCCATACCCACTAAAGGATGGATATGTAACATAAACCAGCACAAAATCCAAAACTCAGTTCTATTGTGATTATACCCATTTATATGTTCCCATCCTTCTTTGTACCTAGCTTTGATCTCTTCCAAGTTTGGCCATGGTGGGGTCATCCCAGGGCCCAGCTGCAAGTCAGGAGGAGAAAGTCTTTGTTGCTGCCAAATAGATGATCCAATTGAATAGGATCAAGGCATGAATTTCATCTGTTGTTAGATGAGCCAACCTGTGAATTCATTGGATGGTAGTAAATCAAATATGAATCCGATAAGTTTCATTACCTCCTTTAATAAGCCATCAACAAACATTCAAGTCTTCTTCAGTCAAAAATGCTGGCCTGATCATTGCCCAGAGAAGAGCCCAAGGATCAAGGGGAAGGGGTTTAGAAGGGATTGTAGGTTCCACCCCACTGGCCAGTCTCTATCCTCCATGCTAAGACTGAGTAGTCATGTGACTTCAAGGCTTCCTTCAGTCCAGATCAGGGCCATCTGGGAGGTTTCTATTTGTGGCCTTTCTCCATTTCATGAGTACCAGTGAGCCCAGTTGAGACATAAATGAATTAAATACAGCCACTAATCACACACTCTCATCTTTAGTCTGCAACTGGCTCTTCTGATTTATTTCTTGATTTATGTGTTTGTTCACTTATGTATTTCTTTTGTGTGGGGGGCACAGGGTGCGGCAAGGTTGTTATGTTGGAGTTTTAGGAGTTGTGTGATTTTTTTTTTTTTAATGCTCATTGAACCTGAGATTCTTCTCTTGAAGATTTGGCAGTATAAGCGAGTGCTTATAAAGTATGGCTCCTGCCTTTTTTAAGTTTTTTTTTAAATTGTAGTAAAAAGATAACATAAAATTTGCCATCTTACCCATTTTAACACATAGTTCAGTAGTGTTAAGTATATTCATATTGTTGTGAAGCAAATCTCCAGAACTCTTTTATCTTGCAAATCTGAAACTCTATACCCACTAAGTAACAAGCTCCCTTCTCCCCACACCCCCCAGCCCTGGTAAACAACATTCTACTTCCCATTTCTATGAACAGAATTCCGTTGTATGTATATACCGCATTTTGTTTATCCATTCATCTATAGATGGACATTTGGGCTGCTTCCATCTCTTGGCTGTTGTGGATAATGCTGCTTTGAACGTGGGTGTGCAAATATCTCTCTGAGCCCCTGCTTTCAAATCTTTTGGTTATAAACCCAGAAGTAGGGTTGTTGGATCATAAGATAGCTCTATTTTTTTTTCATTTTCTGAGGGTCCTCTGTACTGTTCTCCATAGCAGTTGCACCATTTTACATCCCCACTAACAGGGAACAGGGTTCTAATATCTCCACATCCTTGACAGCACTTGTATTTTCTGGTTTTTTGATAGTAGCCATCCTAATGAGTGTGAGGTGACATCTCATTGTGGTTTTGATTTGCATTTCTCTGATAATTAGTGATGTTGAACAAGTTTTCATAAACTTGTTGGCCACTTGTGTATCTTCCTTAGAGAACTATTCAAGTCCTTGGGCCATTTTTAAGTTGGGTTATTTGATATTTTGTTTTTATTGTTGCATTTATGTGTTTTAGTACTATAATAAATGTCCATTCAGTCACCAACAAACAAAACTCGAACACTGATGGCAACTGTGTAGTAGTCCCATCTTCCTCTGCCCAAAGTTACTAAGCACTGTCTTAAATCTTATGTTTGCTATTGCCTTGCTTTCCTTTTTTTCAAATAAAGTTTTATTACAGCTGCATATTTTCTTTAAAAAAGAATATTTGGGATTTGGTTTGATTTTAACTTTCGTTTATTTTATGTATTTTATTTATCGTATAAAACATTATTTATTTTAAGTTATGAATTTATGTATTATGATACAAAGGGTATCAGGCAATATTTATTATTTGGAGGGCTTGCTTTTTTAATTCAAATTCTACTACTAAGACAAGTCCACAGTGTTGCGTGTAGCTGTTGTTCATGCATTTTAGCTGAGGTTTATTGTTGCGTCATATTCCCAGAGCACAATATAATTATCTATTCTTCTGTCAGAGTACATTTGTATGGTTTCCAGGTTTTTGCTGTTTATGGATAGCGCTGGTATGACCGTTCTCGTACACATCTCCAGGAATACGTGTACAAGAGTTGTCCTTGAGTGTTTTCCTGGGAGTGGGGCTGCTGGCTTGTAGGGCATTTGAATGTCCAACTTCACGAGATGATGCCAACTGTTTCCAAAGTGGCTATACAATTTCACACTCCCACCAGTAACGTACAGACAGCTCTGTAGATCCATGTTCTCTCCAACACTTGATATTGTCAAACTTCATTTTTAACAGTGAACCGGGTGAGGATGGTATCTCATGTGCCATTGGTACGCATTTCCCTGATCATTAATGAGGTTGAACATTCCTTCCTGTGTTTATTGGCCATATGTGTTTTTTAATCAAATGAAAAGCTTCTGTTCATCAAGACACTACAAAAAAAGGGAAAAACAAGTTACAAACCGAGACGAGTTATAGCTGCCAAAAGATTTAGTGCGAAAAGTATCTGCAAGAAAAGGACAACTCACCAAATAGAAAATGGGCTGAAGAAATGGCAGGCATTTCACAGAACACCCCCCCCCAGTTATTACTGTTAGCCATAAAGATGTGTTTCTATTCATAATGCCTGCTGGTCATATGGTGGAGTTTTCTAACATCAGGTGGAAACTTCTTTCAGTGTAGACACAGTTTTCTAAAGCCTTGTCCTCAGCTAGTTCAGAGATTAGTCAGACAAGCCTGCTGCTTTCCCCCTTGCCAACTAGGGAATTTGTCTGAGTCCAGAAAAAAGTGTTCACAAGGAAAAAACCTTGAAGCCAAGGGACTCTCACAGGTGGTTACCTAGAGACAGTCAAGCCTTAGAAAACCCTAAAGCTGAAGGCATGAATAGCCATCCATTCCAAGGAGAACTAGGTTACATTTTCCCCATCAGGGCCTTTCCAGAGTATTCCCAGGGGAGGTGGGGAATCTTTCCATCTCTATTCACGCACTGAGGAAAGGGTGATCATTTCTCTTTCTCTAAAATTGCTCTGAGATTGATGACCAAAAAAAAAAAAATCTATGTGGAACTAATTTCTCTCAAACATTCCCTGGAGCCAAAGAAACGGTTAAGTATTTAGTCTTTGAAGGACTTCCCTGCTGGGGTGAGGTTTCTGGTGAAGAGTAAAGAGAAGGAGGGTAAGATAATATATTGAATAAATAAATGCATTGAGGAGAATGGACATGAGCTGTCAGTAATTTTCAGCATGGTCTGCACTGCAGAGAATGCCAAAATGGGACCATTCTGGAGGTCAGCCTGGGCTCCCCTCTCCAGCTGCCTCCAGACTTCTAGAGGGAAGGTCCAAGTGCGAGAAAAGCAGGGAGGCAGAGTGGTAAATAGGGACTAAAACAAGAGTCAGCACTCACACTCCTATTCCTGTGTCACTAGCTAGCTTTCTAAGGTGTTGCTTGCCATTTGCAGTTGATAGCAAGTATCTTCCCATATTTATTCACTTACCTGTCAAGGGTACCTATTCTCTGTGCAGCAGTGGGAAATCTTGAGTAGGAGATTATGCCTTTGGTGTTCACCTGTCAGTCCTGGGCTCTCCTCTGCTGGATAGGAGAGCCAGGGAGCCACAGAAAAGTGACAGGCAGACAGGTAGCTAGTTGCAGTGACTTGAAGCAAAACTAACTAAAAACTGGAGTCTTGCAATGGAAGCTACCAGAGGAACTGGCTAACAAGATATCTTTTCCAATCTCCAAGCGGGGTTGGGATGGAATAATTAGACATGTCTACACTGGAGAGTGTCAGGGTAAGACAGAGCCAGGTGACAGGATGGGCAGCTGGAAAGTCTGAAGGCTTATCCTCATTCTGAACATTGGAAATGTCCTCTTGGGAGCTTGAAGGAGCCTAGCCTGTGCTCTCCCACACATGCACTGGAGAGGATGCTAAGTGAGAGGCTGGAAAATGCAAAACCAGATTTCAGCATTCCTGTGGCCCAATGGGGTTATCTTCCAGGTGCGTCGTTGTTCCCGAGTCTAGATGCAGAAAATTCCTACACCACATATTCATCTCAGAGGCCACTGGCAGAACACAGTGGCTCATTTGAAAATCATCTTTCTTAACTATTTCCAGGATTCTTTCCAGTTGCTAAAACAGCAAATCACAGATTGTTGACATTGCCAGCAGGATCACAGAGGTTCAGCTTATCACCTGGTGAAGATGGGGCAGCTCATGTTACTACATCATACACCTCTCTCTCTCTTTCTCTCTCTCTCTCTCTCTCTCTCTCTCTCTCTCTCTCTCACACACACACACACACACACACACACACACACACACGCACATACACACACACACTTCTACATCGCTTCCTTACAGCCAAGCAAAAACAAGATTGGGAACAGAAAAAAAAAATCTCTCCATCCAACCATCTTTTTGCTTTTATCTCCCCCTTCCTCATCATCCTCTCACTCCTCTTTGGGGCTGAGAGAGCTCAGGGTAGTAAGCATTCCATGTTATTAAGCAAAAATGTCTTGTGACAACAACCATGTCATGTCTGAATCTTCCAGTGTTGACAGAGACAAGAACAGAGCTAATGAAATACACACATTTCCTTCCATACAGGAAACTGGAACAGCAACAGAGCTTTAGAAACAGACACTGTCCTCCCTACAGAAAACTGACATCATGTATTCAAAGCCAGTAACAACAATTCCTTCCTTTATTGTTTAATTACGAGCTGACGCAGCCAAGATAAAGGCCCCACCAATCCAGGGCTCAAAAATGCCAATCACTCTTTGAAGAAAGCTGAGGCTTATTCTCTGCTTTTATTATATTTGTTACAATTTGAGTTTGTTCAGTGGTAAATGCAATATTGACATTTAGAACCCCTAGCAAAAAAAAAAAAAAAAAAAGATAGACAGATAGAAAGAAAGAAAAGGCAACCAAAACATCATTTGCTTCAAATCCTTGAGCAGTTTCCAACTGGAGGCCATAGGAGTTTCCTCACTCTTTTTAATTTGATTTCCCCTCCCCCTTTCCAAACATTCCCACAGAGGCATGTTTTCCAGTCAACAATGTACCTGCAATCAATATCTCTTATGTACAGCATGCATGCAATCATGTTCTAAATGGAAAGGGAGGGTTCTTGAACGCACTTGTCAAGACCATCTGGCCGTGGCCAGAGCTGGATGAAGAGGTAGCCAGACAGCAGAAGCGGGACAGGTGGGAGAAGGATGCTCTCCGAGGTTCCTGATTCAAGTGTTGGCAATGATGCTGAGCTCTCCAGCCACAACTGTCTTCAAGCCCCAATTATGTCGGGTTTCTTGGTACTGGCATATTAGCAGAGGCAGGAGTTGTTCTTAAAGAAGTTCTGCGTCTTCTTCCCTTTGACATTTTCATAAATAAAATTGTTTATCTCTCCAATGTAACCAGTGCCCAGGATCCCTTTTATAGTTATTAAACCTTTTATTTTATTGTCCTATTTTTTGTCTTGTTTGGTAGTGGGGAGGGGCTTCTCCCCTGTGAGCAGTGGAGTCCAACTCGGGCCTGCCCCTCCCTAAGGCCACACTCATGCCGCCATGGCCATGCTTCTCCCTTCGCCGGCCAGTATCCATGGGCTCTTCCAGTTGTCTCTAGACTGCAAGCATGTGGGGATACAGGCCTTGTAGCCTCCATCTCTGCATCCTCAACGTCCAGAACAGTGCCTGGCCTGTAGGAACAATGGAAGTTTGTTGAATTAAGAGGTTAAAAAACAATGCCCTAGTCAAGCAATCAGTCAACCCATCAATGAACAGAGCGTGTAAGAGATGTTCACAGAAACATGTTCCAGTAAAGTAAAACCCTCTGGAAGCTAATAGAAAACTCTAATTTCTCCCTCCCCCAGAACTGGCAGCTCCAAAAGGCTGGGGGAATTTTGAGAAGCTTTGGTCTATACTTTTGTGGTTTCCCCACACGAAAGCTTCCAACTCAGTGAGATTATCTTGATTCCAAGTTCTATTGGTTCAAAAATAGAAAAATTTTTAAATAACTTTGGGCTAGGTAAATTTGGGGCTGTTATATTAGTGGGCGTATGTGTGTGTGAGTGTGTGTGAATTCTTCCCTCTCTGTACCAATCAGAGGAGATTTGTTGATGCAATTGACCCTTGAGTCAGTGCTGTATTAGCTTTGGCAAGAAAGCCAGAAGAGAAAATAACGGCTAGCTCGTTGCCGGGCACAAAACATAGCTCTGCAAATGTTTGAGATAACATTGTATAAATTAATTAGCTCCTTTCTGTGGCATGGTCTTTCCCAAACCCATTCATGAACTTGAGCCCTCCTAGGTGTGTCCTGAAGTTAGGCATGTCCTACCTATGTCTGCAGCCTATCTCTTGCCTCTCATCCACTTGAATCCCACCTCCAGCCATGCTCATTACTTGCACTTCCAGGAACGCTATGCCCTGCTGGACCTTCACGTTTTTTAATGTGATGCCTCCTCTTCTCCGTGTGACCTTCCCCTTTATCCTCTACTTGATAACACTTACTTACCTCTCAAATTTTAACATAGGGTCACAAGCCCAGGAAACTGTCCCTCACCAGCCCCCCACCCGGGTCAGCACCCCACTGCCCACCCAGCACTGTCTCCCTCAAACCCTCAGCACCCAGGACTCCCACTGTCTGTGTACCTTCCTTCCTGTTGGAGGCTAAGATGATGTCTCTTGTCTCTGTATCCCAGCACCAAGCATCATGCCTAGACTGGTCCATGAACGTTTACTGATGAGAGAATACATGGATGAATTAATGAAAGAACGCTAATACTATAGAAAGTCTGGAGGTGGCCTTGAGAAGCTCCACAATACATGGAAAGCTGCCTCTAGCCTTGAGCCGTGAGTCAGAAAACATGGGCAGATAGATGGGCTGTGGTGAAGTTCAAAGTGGGACAGAAGGGCAGAGACCCCTGCCAACAAGCAGGACCAGAGGGAAAGGAGAAGCCTATGCAGTTGGGGCTGCCTGAGGCAGTCTTCGCTCAGACCCCAGGAATGGGGCCACGGAGCCAGAGCAGAGAGGACTTTCCTGGTCTAGAAGGCATGGGAGCAAGCTGTCCCATGGGCCAAGAGGAGAGAAGTTTTTACATGGGGACTAGATGCAGCGTCGGTCAGTTGTGAGATGCTACGTGAAGAGGCTCGCGTGAAGGAAAAGGCTCGAGCGGCCCCTGACCCCAGTGAGTTTACCATCTGATACCCAGGGGCGTGAAGGGGCTTTCGAAGCTACCGCTGAAGGACATGCACCGCTCTGCACAGGCAAGATGCTGCCAACAGTGGGGAAACAGTCACCATCGTCAGCGAGAGATCACATGAGATGGAAACGACCTGTCACAGCAGTTTAATTCACCTACTGTATTTTAGAATGTTTTAATTAAGGTTTACGTGTTACCGTTATGACTGTAATCCTGAGAAGCGCCAAGCCTGCCCTGGCAGAGGGAAGAGAGGAGGAAAGCACATCATAATTAAAATAATTAGTAATCTAATCTCATTAAGTATAGATTGTTCATATCGTTGCTGTTATTAGGTGCTGGGGGCAGACCCCTTTCCTGAACCAGTCCCGTCAGCTTGTGTAGAGGTGGAACGCGCCGCGGTGCCTGAGGAATCCTTCCGCCTCATATAAGGCAGTGACCCCCATCTCTTTCCCGTAGAATTTCTGCCTCCACCTCTCCTTCAGGAAGGTCTCCTGCACAGAATCTGAGTCGTGCTGGGTTTGGGAAAGGCTCTGTGTTTGGCTGTGTGCCCACGCCTGCCCCTGACTCCCCAGTGCGGAGCTGCGTGCTCCCTCCTCTGCTCTCGGCCCTGGAGGACACCGCCCCGGTCCTGCCTGCAGGGGGCGTGTTCGCAGGTCCTGCTCCCCCACGAGGCCCTGAGCTCCTTGAAAGAATTTACCGTCTCCTTCGCCTTTGTATTTCTTCCAACATCTCTTTCCATCCCAATATCTACAGGAATGTGTGTATCATATTGCTTCAATATTGGAGCAAGGAGGGGGGAAGGAGAGAGAGAGGGAAGCGGGGAAGGAGGGAGAGAGGAAAGGCAAGGAGGAAGTGGGTGTGGAGTGAGACAAAGGCAAAGAACCCTGTTCTGCTGAGGGTCACTAGGGGCCTGGACCAGCAGTGCCTCCGCCTTCCCAAGTGCCCAGCCCCTCACACACACACAGCCAACCTGCTACCTCTTTCCATTCTTCAGGGGTGCAGATGACTAATGAATAGCAAAGCAAAGTGATTAGGTGGCCTTTACAAGCTTCAATACCTCCCAGGGTATCTATAAGTCACTCTGACATCATAAATGCCTTCTCGGAAAATGTAAACAAAAGAGGAGACCCACACAAAAAATGAATGTAATTCTAAAGTGCTTTCTCTCTCTCTCCCTCTCTCTCTCTCTTTTGTTTTGTTGTCTGTTTGGTTTGGGTTTTTTGTTTGTTTGTTTGATCACCAGTGAGTAAAGTTAGACTTGCCTGGTAGGGGATTAAAGGATTCTGAGCCCAATTCCAACATTGGCATTTGGGAGGGGAGGTTCCCACACCACCCCCAATTCTCTGCAACCCCAGCCAGGTGTCCTCACTCAATTCTGACACTCTGCACAGAGACAGCATCCGACCCCACAGGTTAAGGGCTCAGTCCCACAGACCGCCCCCCACTTTAGATGCCCACTGCAAGCAGTATATCCCCAGGTTACCCACAGCTTCTGTCCGACTTGGCCATGCGTCGGAGATTCCCACGACCCCCTCCTCGCGTTTGATTAATTAGTCTCACAGCACTCAGTGAGACACCTGCTCATATTTACTAGTGTATTAGAGGATATGATAAAGGATACAGATGGATAGCCAGATGCAGAGATACAAAGGGTGAGATCTGGGAGGGTCCCAAGCCTAGGAGCTTCTGACACCATGGCCGTGAGATGCATCACCTTCCTGGATGTGGATGTGTTCACCCACCAGGGAGCTCTCCAAACGCCCTGCTATTGGGATTCTTATGGAGGCTTCATCATGTAGGCTGATCCATCATTAACTCCATTTTTTCCACTTCTCTCTTCTCAAGAGAATGAGGGTTTAGGGCAGATAATCCCAAGCTTCTAATCATGGCTGTGTCTTTCCGATGGCCGGCCCTCATCCAGGAGCCACCCAGACTCACCTCGTTAGAACAAAGGACGCTCCTATCGCCCAGGAAATTACAAGGGTTGCAGAAGCCCTGTGTCAGGAACGGGGGTAACAACCAAATGTTAGAACAAAAGGTGCTCTTAACACGTAGGAAATTACAAGGGTTTTAGGAGCCCTGTGCCCGGAACCAGGAACAGAGACCAATGTATATTTTTTCTATTGTCTCACAGGGATGTTCACCCAAATAATGAAGGGACACAATTGGTCAGATGAAGTCATACAGTATTAGATGCAATTTACCCTGATCGTTTCCCCAATATTTCCCCAGAGCCCTGAGGTTTCATGAAGGTGCCTTAGGACGATTTTGAGTTTGGGGGAAAGTACGTTCAATCGGTAAGTTCTGCCTCCATATGCTTTTATGTAACAGCTCTTTGTGTAGATCTCATCTGTGAAAAGAACTCTTCTATTTAAAATAACAGCAACCTGGGAATTCCCCGGCAATCCAGTGGTTAGGACTCCAGGCTTTCACTGCCGAGGGGCCAGGTTCAATCCGTGGTCTGGGAACTAAGATCCCACAAGCCACGTGGCACGGCCAAAAAAAAAAAAAAGTAAAATTACAGCAACTTGGAAATCCCTGATCTCATCCAACTCCCTGTTTTAGAGCAGAGGAAATAGGTCCCCAAGGTCAGGGGAATCCCACAGCTGGCCGGTGGCAGAGCTGGGCAAGGATGCCGCATCTGCTGACTCCAGCCCTGGCTCTTTCCACTGCATCACACACTCCCTTCCCCTCGGCCCTGCGCCGTCCGTGTCCTGATCCAGGGCTCTGAGCAGCCTGGCCTGAGGCCTCTCCCCATAAGGGGTCCCACTCACCAGGCATCATGTTCATGCCGGCCCAGGCTGTGGGCAGAGGCCCAGAACCGAACCCTGGGCTCAGGCTCCCATCACCCTGGGAAGGACCTGCGAGGCCCAGAAAGGGACCAGGCAGGAATCACCTTGGGATCCGGTAGACCAACCACAGACCACGGTTGTCTGGGGCCCAGCCAGTGTTTCAAGAACGCATCTTGTTTCTACTCCGAAAGCAAGTTGACCTCCTGAGAGAGAGAGGGCTGCCAGTCCTGCTGAAGGGAGCCTAATTGGAGATTTCGCTGCTCGTAGACAAAACAGAAAAGGGGCTGATGTCAGCACTCTTATTTTCAGCTCCTGTTCTTCAGACCCACTCTCCTGGGTCTCTGTGGTCCCTGTGCTCCATAGCTAGCATGCTAGCTAGTCATTAACATTGCTCAAACACGACTGTGTGTCAGGCCATGTGCTGAGAGCATTACTTACCGAATCTTCTGTTATCCTCCCAACACCTCTTCAGAACAGATACCATCGTGCTTCCCATTTTGCAGAGAAGAAACAGAGGTTTCGAGAGGCCTGGTGACTTGCCCAAAGTCACATAGAGACCCTGTCTGCAAAAACCTCTGTATGCCCCAGACCCACGGCTCTGAGTCAGATCCAGAAGCTTTTCCCCATGTGGACCGCAGCTATTTGGGGGAACTCTCCTGATGTAACGTAGTCTGTCATACTTACAAACCATCCAACTATCTCAACATTCCAGTGCTTTAGCATCCCATTTCTGTCTCTCAGATTCAGTTCATGCCCTTGGAAGTAGCTCCAAGAACACTTGTCCCACCCTCTGTCCCAGTTTTGGGGTCGGAAAATGTGAGTCACAGTACCCACATGATACAGATCAAAGGGCTTGACTCTGATTCTCATCTCTAAAAATACCTCATGGAAATATACCTGAAATTCTATCATGAGTTCTCTCTCTCTGTCTCTTTTTTTTTTATCTTAAACATTAACCGTTCCTGCATTATTTTCTTAAAATACCAATACCCCTGAAGCGTAACATGGTAACTTCATAGCATCTTAGGGTGATTCAGTATGCCAGGTTTCCTGTCCTCTCTGAGAAGACTGATGAAGTAAATCACCACTCAGAGATCATCACTCGTTGGTAGGAAAGGACCCGAAAGAGGAGTGGGAGGAAAAAGCAAACACTGATGTTCTCTGTCTCACCAGGAGCTGGGCCAGACGCTTTGTGCCCATCTCAGTTTATTCCTCACAGCAAGCACATTTTACAGGTGAGGGCAGTGTGATTCCAAGAGGCTGTGATACCTGCCAGTGTCACCCATTCCAAGCTAGAAAGAAGAGAAAGTGACTGTGGGGCTGGAAGAGATGTTTCACGACTACCAGCGCGTGACTGTGTGTCTTGCAGACCCCGCGGGTCTAGTGCCTGGAATTTGCGCACGCCCTCCACGCTGGTTTTGTGCCACCCGCTCTTTCTTCTCTCGGGTTCTGGTGACCTTTTCAGTGGTTAGGGGGAGGAATATTTTATTGCTTTGCATCAACTAATAGATAACAAAGAACTTTAAATCTGGGAACAACTGAAGATTTATTCCAATTTTGACATCTGGTCTCCTGATTCCCAAACTAATATTTTCTCTCTTCCTATGAGATGGTATGATGTTTGAAATCTAATGTGTAAAAGAATTCTGAACAGTCTTTCTATGGCATGATTTCATTTTTTTAAAAGGTACATTTGATTTGCTTGCAATGTGTTTCTTGTCTGTCGGGACCTGGGATGCTGAAAAGCAGAGTCCTCAGGAATACTGATCCAATAGTATTAGCCTTACAGTTGCCTTGAAGCACGAAGGAACAGGAGTGGGATTAACATTAAAAGAAATTCAATTAAGCAAATAGTGACTGAACACCTACTATGTGTGAGGCAGTGCACTAATCCCGGGGACAATTTGCAAAGCTCGAGCATCAGCCTCCAGGTTGTATCACTGATCACGTGTGTGTGTGCGTGTGTGCGCACAAGCGTCTCTTTGTGCACACATTCCCTTGGGCGCGTGCAGTTCTCCACTTTTCCCATGGTGAACTGAAATAAATAAATCCCCATAAACTGCCCCCCTCGTGAGCAACCTTGGAAATAAGTCCTATTTACAAATATTTCATCAGCCCCCTACTTCCAGCCCCATGTTCCCCTGATGACTGTAGGCAATAACATGAATAAAACTCAGAATGATTTCCTTCTACTGGGCATCAATCATCGCTTTCCTGGGCAGATAGGTAAATGATTCAGTACCAGGCAACCTGGAGGCATTAGGGAACATCTGCAAACTCTACAACTCTGGAGCTTGGACCCTAGAGAGCCTAGCTAGGGAGAGGATAAGCTGGAACCAAGCGGGGCACCAGGGGCACCTTTGGATGGCCCTGACGTTATTTCTCCCATTTTACCACCTAGGTGGGAGCTACAAGTCCCTTCAGTCATTGCTGCAGAAAAACATTTTGACACGAACTCTCATACATCATGACGGAGGTTACCAAAATGCACACATTTGCCTTAGCCGGTTTCATTTACTACCCTTTAAATTATTCCTCAGCCTTGCAAATCTTGCTGTGACAGACAGAGCAGGGGGTGGGGCGGGGGAACGACTAAGTGTTCATTTTTCACATAATATATTCCAATCCTGTTAGGTCGTGCTGCTGAAGGTAATACTTCTGGCATTCATTTAGTGAAATTGACATTGATGAATGGTTAATTATACAAATTACATTCTTATTAAATCCCCTAGAATCGGTGCCTTAAAATTTTCTAGCTATGGGCTTCTTATGGTTGATACGCTTTTTTTTGCTCTGAGTAGCTCCTCTGTTGGCTCTGTTGTTAAGACTCACTCTGCATATTTTTCCTCCTCTAAGAAACTTTGAAAAAGCATTAAGAACCCCCTAGTTAAGGCAATTACTGCAGATAAGTTAATCTGCATGGGATGTTTAAAGCCCAGTTCTTGCATATGTTTATTCTGATTTTTTTCCCCTCTCTAGACAGTGTCTGCCCTGGAGGTGGTAGAAAAGAGGGAAAATCTCTGACTCCTGCTGAATAAGGGTCTGAGGGGCTGGGAGGGGAGAGAATCAGCTGCATAGACAACTCCCTCGACTGGCTGCTGGCTATGCATATACCTAATGAAGTAGATGGTGTGCATTGGGCTGGTGGGAAAGAATCAATAAGTGGTCCCTCGCATTCGAAGTTATCACTCTGAGATGTGTTACACTGAGAGCAGCCTGCTTCTCGCCCTTTCACTGGGGAATAGAAGGATGAATCGTATCGTTAAGAGAACGTTTCTTTCTGTCACCCGGACTGGTCACCAGACAACTGATAATCTGCTAGGCAGCCGTACTGAGTAGGCACTTGGGGGAATTGGGAACAGTCTCAAGGAGTTCACACGTTTTGGGGACATTCTTGTCAAAGGACAAATGCAAACTTGGATTGTTTCCTCCAACCAGAAGAAGCAACAGAAAGAAGTGTTGCTGGGAGGACAAGACCCGGTTTTCAAAAAGCCATCGTAATCTTTCTCAGTTTTCAAACGCCATGAAGAAGCTGCTTCCTGCTGTGGACTCACAGATAGGAGGGGGGCTCCGCTGGGCTCCACCGGCTCAGCTGGGGGGCTTCTTACTCCAGGGCTCTCTCTGGGGACATTTCTTCTCCTTGAATCCACGTCACTCTGACCATCAAGTTGGCTGGGGCAGGTTAGGTTCTTTTGCCTAATTTCGACCTGTAAGTAAACGTGGCTTGTGTGGACTGTTTGTGGTAGGCTGGGGCAGGGGGGAGTAGGCTGTGTCAGATCAGCAGTTAGACTGAAGCTCACCTTGTTTCAGTGGGTCATGTGGGCAAAACTTGGTTTACTCTGAGTCCTAAGTCAGCCAGACTTTAAGCAACACTCATTCCCAGGCATCGGTGCTCAAGTGAAGCATCTGCAAAGTCACAGAGCATAATGGTTAATAGTAGTAACTCTCTAGAGTCAGAAAGATGGGTTCAAATCCAGACTCTACTCCTTCCTGGCTGTGTGACCTTAATACACTTAAACTCAGTGTCCTTATCTACAAAATGGAGGTAATAAGAGCACCTGCTTCAAAGGGATGTTGAGAAGCTTCCTAACGACGTAAAACACCAAAAGTATGTGCAGCAGCTCAATAAGCGAGAGTCATTTATATTAGATAGGAATGTGTTTTCAGCTGCAAGTAACACAACACCCTTCTGACTGCGGCTTAAACCATAAGGACGTATACAGGAAGCTTAACAAAAAGTCCATGACTAGATGGTGTCAGAGGTGATCTGCCAGCTGAGCTGACTGAGAACCCAGTCTCCCTCTATTTTACTATTCTACCATCCAGAGCATGTTACCTCTTTGGTTTTTTTCTTGGAAAAATACTGTATTTTTAAATTTTTTTTAATTGAAGTGTAGTTGATTTACAATGCTGTGTTAATGTGTGCCGTACAGCAAACTGACTCAGTTATACATATATGTACATTCATTTTTCATTTTCTTTTCCATTATGGTTTATCCCAGACTATTGAATATAATTCCCTGTGCTTTGCAGTAGGACCTTGTTGTTTATCCGTTCTCTGTGTAATAGCTTTTAACAAACGTTATTTTTTAGAATAGTTTTGGGCTCACAGGAAAAGTGAGTGAAGGTGCAGATGTTTCACCTATACCCTCTGCGCCCACACACGCACTTGCCCCCCTATTATCAACGTCCACATGTTACCTTTTCATCCTCATTCTCACCAGATGGCTGCCAACGTTTCAAGCATCACAACCACATTCAACGCAGGAGGAAGGAGGAAGGGGCAACACCAGCAAACCTTTATAACCTGCATTTCCTTTTGCTTCAGAAAGAAAAATATCTTTCCTAGACACCCCTCAGCAGATTTCGTTTTCCATCTCATTAGTCAGAACTTGGCCATCTGCCCAGCTCTTTGCTACTGGGTGGGCAAGAGGGCAGGAAGTCAGGAGTGGCTTTTGAGTAGGTCTACCATCAGTATCATCTAATTCAACCTCCCGCCTTCCCGTCCTAGGACGTGAAGCTAGGCCCAGCCATCTTTCTTTCTGCTCTTTAAGGGGTGCGTGGCCACCTCCACTGAGACCCTCTCTCTGTGCAGGTTTTGCCACTCTCCTGCTGGAAGGCGTGGGAATGGATAAGACCAGGCAAAGGACCCAGAAGGGTCCTTACTCCTAGAGTCCATTCACTTCTGAAAGGTCACTTCCTTAGAAGCAGAACAACTCTACCACCATGACTCGGAGAGAAAAGTGCCTCTGCACTTCTTGTCTTTGATCGGTATGGCCTCAGATCCCATCCCCATCTCTGCTGGAGTCCGCTCATACAACCACGCGTTACGATTTTAATTGTACAGCAAGGAGGGAGATGGGACATGTTAATCAGGTGTGCAAGCTCAGAGAGTGAATGTAATAAATAGACTATTAAGTTAACAAAGTTTTCGCCTTCACTAGTGAAAGCCGCCATCTATCTTGCGTGGTTTTCTGCATGCTTCATTACCACATATAACCGTACTGAAAAAATATGCCTTCTCCTTTGTAATGAGATGATAAATTCTCCGCGGCGGGGGTAGCAGAGCCTTGACTCTAAAGGTCCACGAAGCTGGAGCATGGGGAGGGGGTGTCTGTCTGTGTCCCAGGGCCTGACACTGATGCCGGTGACAGGGCAGGGCTTTGGTGGTGACAACAGCCTGAATCCAGTCCTGAACATTCCCAGGGCACCAGGGTGCCTGGGGGCTCAGATCCTGCCACTCCCTCCCCCCTCACAGAGAAGCAGTAAAACAGGGAATTTCACCCCAACCCCGGGCAAACATCAAGTTGTTGCTGGAATCAGCTTCACCTTGATCTGGTCCAGCAGGTCCCATGGGCATCATTCTGGGAGTCCCACTCATGCGACTGCTGGCGGACTCTTTGTCTTCTCTCCCTGACCCATCCTGCCTGCAGCACTTAGCAACTCAGTAGATGTCCATCCCGGCTCTACCGCTCACGGTCTCGGGGGCCTTGGCCAATCCACTTAATCTCTCTAACTTTAGCTCTCTCATCTATAAAATGGGGTTAATACAGCTACCTTTCTGGAGAAGTGGAGAAAATTAAATGAGAAAATGGAAAAGCACCCAGCCCTGTGCTTGATGCCAATATCCTTCGTCCAGAGTGAAGATTCAGTTATCAGATAAGATAATGAAATCTCTTTGACAGTTACAGTAAACCACATATTACATGGTTCCATTCCTATGCAATGTTCAGAACAGGGAAATCTAAAGAAACAGAAAGTAGGGTAGTGGTTGCCTAGGGCTGGGGAGAGGGGGCTGAAGCCAAGTCTAAAGGGTTAGGAAGGCTACAGCGAAAGAATGTAGGGCTTCTTTTGGGGGTGATGAACATATTCTAAAACAGACTGAGTTGGTAGTCATATATATTTGTGAATATACTAAAAACCATTGAATTATACACTTTAAATGGGGGAATTGTATGGTATGAGAACTACTTCTCAATGTAACTATTAGAAAAGAACCATTCACTCTAACCAGGACATGGGAGCAACCTAAATGTCCATCAATGGAGGAATGGATAAAGAAGATGTGGTACATATACACAATGGACTATTACTCAGCCATAAAAAAGAACAAAAGTGGGCCATTTGCAGAGGCGTGGATGGACCTAGAGACTGTCACGCAGAGTGTGCAAGCAAATATTCTATATTAATGCATATATGTGGTATTTAGAAAAACGGTATGGATGAACTTATTTGCAAAGCAGAAATAGAGACACAGATGTAGAGAACAAACATATGGATACCAAGGTGGGGGGTGGGGAGGTGAGATGAACTGGGAGATTGGGATTGACATATACACACTACTATGTGTAAAATAGAGAACTAATGAGAACAGAGTGTATAGCACAGGGAACTCTACTCAATGCTCTGTGGTGACCTAAATGGGAAGGAAATCCAAGGAAGAGGGGATACATGTATATGTATAGCTGATTCACTTTGCTGTACAGCAGAAACTAACACAACATTGTAAAGCAACTGTACTCCAATAAAAAAAAAAAAAACCTCAATACCTTTAGAGTTGGTAATAAAACATATTTGAAGCGCAAAAGAAGAAAGAAAGAAAACATTATAGTAGCAAAAATGGTACCATGTGGTAGCATGTGGCTGCCTACGGGCCTGAGACATATCTCTGGTCCAGGCACACGGAGTCCAGGACCACATCAGATAATCTTGAACTTGAGAACTCAAAGGCCCCTCAGAATATGTATCCCCAGACTATCAGGGGAAGCTCTTTAGAGAACTCTCAGCACCTTTCCCAAACCCCCCAAAACCAACAAACAAGAAAAAATACATGTAGAGTCACTAGTTTGAGAGACTCAGGTCTAAGAGCAGCATGGTGGGGGTCATTCTCCAGAGCCAGCCCAGCAGCCCCAGGGGGCAGGAGAAGCCCCAGGGTGGGCGGGGATTCCCCCATGACTGAAAGAGGATGCAGAGGACGGACATGATGCAATTCCCTCCAGGATATTAATGGCATTTGCTCGGGCTTCTCACCTCCTGGAACTCCCTGGCTCCGCCTGCCCCTTAGACGCTGTGCCCCGACACTGTGTGTTCCTTTTCCGAGGTGAACTCACCTTTGCCCATGAGATCCACTCTCACCCTGATGCTGAATACACCCCCATCTGTAGCTCCAATCAGGTCTCTCTCCAGAGTTCCACACAGAGACCTAGACCCACACCCCATCTCCAATCCAGTCTGCCCCAAACAACACCTGTCATCCTCTCCCGTTCTCAAGCTTCCTTCTCCTACTGGATTTCTTATTCTAGTTTTATCATCATCCATATATTTCTCAAACCAAAAGCATGGAGTTGTCCTCAACACCTTCCTCTCCTTCTGTCTCTCGGTTAACAAGTTCATTCCATTCTGCCTACAAAATAGCTTCCTCTTCTTTGCTTGGCTTACCTCTGTGGCCTCTAAGTAGTTTCCAAGCCTCCAGTCTCTCCTCATTAACCCATTACCCAGACAGCTGCTGAAGTGATCATTTGCCTGCCTTGAATGGCTTCCTGTTGCCTACAGAGTAGAGTTCAGTCCCCCGTGTGTGGCTTACAAAAACCTTTCATGAACTGAGCCTGTGAGTGCATTCTTTCACTCCCCACCTCTGCCATGATGCACTCCCAGTCAGCCAGGAAGCAGCCTCTTTGTTCCTGGGAGTGACAAAGACAGCCGGTGGGCATTGGGATGCCCCCGCAGTACCTGCTGGTGATTGACCCCTTTGTCCCCACCACCTGCAGACCCCCAACTAGAGAAAAACGGTCGAATACTGCTGCCTGCAGGCTTCAATCCCATGACATCCAACTCCTCTCCCAACTCTCCTCCTCCACCCCTAACCCCTACATGAAAGCAGATGTAGGCCAAAGCTAAAAGTTTTTTGTAGTAGCCTCCATCCAAACTTGAGGGCTTTTGACATACAGAATTGAGCCGTAATTAAAAATATGCCGAGTGCATAATCACAGAGCAAAGCAAAGACGGCCCAGCCCGTTAGGTCAGACGTGCTGAGTGCTGTGGAAGAGCAGAAATCCACTTCTAAAGTCATGAACAGTAGCTGGAAAAGTAAAAGGTCAGATCACTGGCTCAGTGGACTTGATTATATGAAACGAGTGTGGAGATAAAGCCCCCAAAGCTGGGATGGTGTGTTTAAGAGATAAATGAAACCGGCAGGAGAGGGGCGATGCTGATGTCATCCCTCAGAGGATCTCAGAGGCCAGCTGGAGTGGGCAGACAGCAAGCCTGGAGGTGAGGGCCTTCCACAGACGCTGAACTTGGGAGTGACCTAGTGGAGCCAGGTGCACCTACCTCCTCTCGACCAGAGGCAGACCCCTTCATGTGTGCACTGGTTGACATCACCTGCACCACTGCAGTCGGCCCCCTACTTTTTTTCGAGTAGAAATAAAACTCACTCCATCTCCTCAAGCCACCCAGTAGTAGAGACAAGAGGGACATGTTTTTATTGCCATCCAGGCTCGGGGGCTGGGGAAGCGTTCAGAGAAAGCAGATCAGCTTCTTAGAATCCATTGATTGTGACCATCTCTGAAATAGAAGTTAAAATTCTTAGCCCCCAAGCAAAGCTCCTGCCATCCTTTCCCACTAACCCCTTCAAATACTCTTCCCTTGAAATTTGGAAGAGAAACAAAAAGACCGTTTTCCTTTTGTGGGTCCCCAAGCAGTACATGGGCTTGGGTGACTGCGTGATTTCTTGTGTGAGCTCAGGAAGGAGGGTGGGTACTGGGCCCCAGTAACCTGTGCAGCAGCACTCCCCATAGCGGTGGCCACCTGAGCTTGTTCAAGCCCCTCCCTGGTGCCATTGCTTTGTCCGGACGTCTCACCATGGAATCAGGACTTACAGGCAAGGGTCTGGTGCTTGGTAGGTGCATAAGAGGAACTTGCAAAGGCCGTGAAATTCTGGACAGAGATTACTTAGCATGCTTGTGACATCCCATCCCCTTGAGATAGAGATTGGGGATCAATCTGACAAAAAAAGGTAAAATATAGAGTCTTTGAAGTTCTTTGCAAGCTACAGAATTCCAAAATATTGCTCAGAAAAGAACTGTCCTTCCCTTCTTTCTATAACATTACAGCAGAGCCAGACCGTCCCCAATGCAGACCCTTATAAGCATTGAAGATTAGAGTTTGAAAGGGCCCTTGAAGTCCTCTCATTTGAGCCTCTCCGTTAACGAGTGAGGACGTGGGGACCCAGAAAGGGTTCACCCAAGATCACACAGTTAGTTAAGGGCAGAGCCATGACCAGAAGTAGCTCCATTCCCAGAGAAGCCTCCAAATAGATGAGCCTTACTGGTGTATGCTCTGTTAACCCCCAGCCCTTCCATAGTTAACTCATGGAAAAACCTAAGTGTGGAGGGAGGGAAATACACCCTGGTGTTTAGAGCTTCTTTACATGCTTCTATGAGCAGAGCAAGGATTAATCAATTTCCCAGTGGAGGAAGATCTTACTAACCCCAACCCAGAATTCTTCCTGGATTGGGAGAATATTCCAAAAACTCCTCACTGTTCTGCTTTGGAAATCTCACATAGACACATATGTGATGAGGAAGGCCCTGGGCTCCCATTTGTTTTTCCCTGCCCAGTCCCTGTGCCAGCCCCAACTGTGGCGATGAGTGAAAACACAGATGAATTTTGGAAACATATTAAGAAGCAATTATAGATTCCTTGCATTTAGATGCTTCCTCCTTCCCCTTGGGTCCCAAGAATTAACATAAATGCCTTAGTCAGGAGAAGCTGTGAAAATACTACCCATCTGGATCTAATTTTCAGAGCTGCTGGGCTACAAAGCGACCAGAGCTAAAGGTCTATTCATAAATTTTCCTCTTGGTGTCGCCTGCCTGAGCCCAAACTCTGCCGGCAACCCACCTGTCCTGACCAGATAACAGATGGGACCAGCTCAGATTCTGCACACGCAGCACAGCGCTCTGGCTGACCAAGCTCTCTCTCTGCCCTTCCCAGCCAAATGTGGCCTTGTTTCCTTGAACTTCGTTTGTCTGGGTCATCTGCTTTCCTGTACATCTTTGCGAGTGTGGCTGTCCAAATCAGCTGAATACAAGTACTCATTGTCTGGACTTGCTTCTCCTTTGGCTATTCAAGCCCTTGACTGCATTGCCCCTTCCTGGACCCAGCTGCACACCTGGGGACCATTTCTTTTTTTTCTTTTTTTTTTTTTTTTTAAGATTTTTTGATGTGGACCATTTTTTTAAGTCTTTATTGAATTTGTTACAATATTGCTTCTGTTTTATGTTTTGTTCTTTTGGCCCCGAGGCATGTGGGATCTTAGCTCCCCAACCAGGGATCGAACCTGCACCCCCTGCATTGGAAGGTAAAGTCTTAACCCCTGGACCACCAGGGAAGTCCCATGGGGACCACTTCTATCTTTACTACTTTCCCAGGAGAGCAAGGAGGGCTAGGAGAGGAGGAAACTCAAGCCTGTTTATTATATTACTTTCTGTAATTTGATGAAGAGCAGATTACTAAAAATTGGCTAAAATACAAAGTTTGAGACTTCGAGGTTAACTCAGAGCAATTGGGACACAAAACAATGATTCAAATAGGAATGAGAGAGTTCACTGCCTAACTAGTTAGCTGGTTTGTTAGTTTAGTTAGGTGACAAGTAAGGGAGGAACTCATTGCTATAGATACAAGGAAAGAAATACTCCACCAGTTATCTGGCTAGATAGTAAATTCCCTAGGTACTCTTAGGACTGTTTTTATTATCTTTGTATCCTCCTAGCTATGTGCCTTAAAATTCCCTGTGCTTCACCTATTCAACCCTCTCCTCTACCCAAGCCTTTGGTAACTACTTATCTGTTTGCTCTTTCCATAGATTTGCCTTTTCCAGTGTCATATAAATGAAATCAAACTGTATGTAGCTTTTGCAGACTGGTTTCTTTCACTCAGCGTTATGTATCTAAGATTCATCCATATTATGGACTGATACCTCATGTCTTTTTACCACTGAATCATATTCCATTATATGGATTTACCCAAGTTTGTTTATCTCTTCAACTATTGCTGCGAGTTTTTAATGGTTATGAATAAACTTGCTATAAGCATTCACACATTTTTATGCCCACATGCGTTTTCAAATCAGTTGGGTAAATCCTAGAATTACAATTACTTGATCATATGGTAAGCGTATGTTTAGCTTTGTAAGAAACTCCCAAACTGTCCTCCAAAGTACCATTTGCATTTCCACCAGCAATGAATGAGTGTTCCCATGGCTCCACATCTTTGCATTGTCTTGTCAGCTTTTACGATTTTAGCCATTCTTATAAGCATGTAGAAGTATCTCATTGTATTTTTAATTTGCATTTCCCTACTAGCAGATGATATCGAGTATCTTTTCATATACTTACTTGCCATCTGTATATGTTCTTTGGTGAAGTGTCTGTTTGGATCTTTTGCTCAATTTTTAATTGGGCTGTTTGTTTTCTTATTGTGGAGTTTTAAGTGTTCTTTGTATGCTTTGAATACAAGTTCTTTACCTGATATGTGATTTGCAAATATGTTCTCCCAGTCATTGCTGATTTGCTTTCAAAAGATCACTGTTGCCTGCTATGTGGGGCATTTTTAGGGCATTTTAGAGAGACCAGTTGGGTCCACACAAGAGCTGATGGTGGCTTGGACTAGAATGGCAGCAGGTAAGAGAAGTGAAGAGATTCTAGATGCATTCTGGATCGAGCACCCATAGGACTTTCTGGCGTGTTGAATACGGAGGGAGAAGGAAAGGGAGGAATCAAGACAAACTCTTAGAAATGAGGCTTGAGCCACTGGCTGGATGGTGTTACCGTGTACCAGCAAGCCAAAGACTGGAAGAGAAACAGACTGGGGGTTGAGGGGTAGGAGTTACAAGTCTGTTTCGGATATGTTATAGTTTTCAATAAGTATCAGACCTCCAAAAAGAGATTCAAAAAGACAGTGGAATAAACAAAGCTGGAGCTCAGAGGGTAGGTCAGGGCTGGATTTATAATTTCAAAAATTGTCTGTATAATGGTATTTAAAGCCTTGGAATTTCATGCAATTACCCTGGGAGAAAAATTGAAGTGGAGAAGAGGGGAAAGCTCACAGCCAAGCCCTGGTGTCCTCCAACATTTGCTGGCTAGTTGGGTAACCCGACTCATAGGAGGGCTTGAGTGAGTCATGCAGAGTTAGCAAGTATTCAGAGCGTGCCACTGAGACCTGTAGCCTTGTGCCAGAAAAGATGGATTGATTCCAAACCAGGAGTTGAAAGTCTAGCCACCCACAATTAACAAAGACACCCTGAGATACACATAAGCTATTATGATAATTAACTACAGATACGAAAAGGTTGAGGAATATGCTAGTGGGTTAAAAATAGATGGGGCTCAAGAGGGGAAAGTTTCCTGGAGGAGGTGGTCTAAGATCTGAAAGCTAAAGAAGAGACAAGTGCCCAAGAAGCAGAAAGACCGTGTAAGCATTTGAAACCACCTTGGGACCCTGGACCTAGAGGCGCCCTTTACTTTCACCTGTTCAGTGCGTCTAGTGACTTCCCAGAGTAACCAAAGATGGGCAGTCCTGCAAAAACAAACAAAAGAAAGATCTACATACCCATGCAGGGGAAGCCAAGCAATAAAGAGCAAGCGAGTTTGGGTGAGACATTTCTCTAGTTAGCTCCGCACTGGGAGTAGGGATGGAAAATCCTAACAGGTGGAGAAAGCTTCAGGACATTGCTGGAAACCCCTTCCTTTGGCAGAACGTTCCTACTCTGTACACACAACCTCAACCATGGGCGAGAAGGGGAGGGCTGACATTTTTGTTAATTCTACAATAACCGAATGCCCACAGGAATAGACTCTCCATTGCACACTCAGGGCTGCGGGGTTTTAAATGGACCTGAAAATTATTAAAACCCCAGGTGAACCACCTGGGGCAGTTAAATTTTTGAAAAACAAATGGCCTGCCACAGCTTTTTATAGATTTGAGATGGCAAATGGCACGGTATTAGCTGACTCTCAGCCATAATGAAAACCAAGCAGGGGCCCTTCTGTCATCTGGGGCAGTCGGGAAGGAACTAATGAGGAGGGGCAGGAGGAAAGGCCCCCATGCTGCCCGGGGTCCAGTGGACAGGCCTCTTCTTCCTGGAAGAGGCAGGAAGCTCCCCAAGCTTGGGCAGCCCGTCCGACCGTGGGGGAAGGGAGGCAGTCTGGGGAGAGGAAAGTCCAGCGTCTTTCTGTAGCCATTGCTTCCGTATCACGCCTTCAGGAGGTGCTGACGTTTTTCTGAGACAAGGTTCCCCGTATTTGTCATCACGCGTGAGTGTGACCGAACAGTCCTGTCCCGCACCCTGGAGGAAAGAAGCTTCAGGGTTTCTCTCCAGGATGCAGGGAGTCCAGGATTTTAACTGCGTTGTCCCAAGATCAGGAAACAGCAAACCTTCCCAGACCGGCCAGATCCAGGACCTGAGGTCTTTTGTGAAGTGTTCATAGGGTCACTGCACTCCTGCCCAAAGTGAGCAGGTTTCCCTAAATATCATTGGCCTTGTTTGTTCCTGAAAAGAGTGCCACACGCGCACACGCACGCGCGTACTGACACACACATGCACACTCATGCACTTCTCAGAAATGTTAGTTGTGAACATCCCAAATGAGGTCCCAGGAGGGGTCTCAGAATCCAGGTAGGACAACGGTTCCTCTGGGCAGCTTCACTTGAGATTCTCTCTGGGAGCAGAAGCATGGGCTCACTTGTTTGCCGAATCCATCACAGCAAAGTCGAAGTCATTACAGCCATGGCCCTCCAGGGAAAACAGGTTATGAAGAGGCTGCGTTTCTCTCTGTATTCTCCCCCAATCTTCCCTCCACCTCACATTTGGAGTTGAAAACTCATCCTTAAAACACTGCTGCCTTCCAGGCAATTCCCTTCTGCAAAAGTCCATTAAACACATCAGCTACACCTATGTGCAAACAGCCCAGCTCTCTCGAAAGCCACATTATTGTTGTTCCAGAAGCACTTCTAGGCAGGCAGTTCTGAACCAAAATATTTGTCAAGCAACTTAATATTCAACCTTGTGCATACAGTGCTTCTGAACAGTATTTGCAGGTGGAAATTGTTTGTCTAGAATTCAAGAGAATGGAAATGGACTTTTGCAGTGATTGAATTCATTAGAGGCACATTTTCTGACTGTTTTTTTCATTTCTCATAACTCCCAACTTTCAAAGTTATTTCCTTGAGATGCTTTGTCCTACGACATGGAGTCATTTGGAGCTTTTTTTTCTCTTTGCTGTTGGGTTTTTTTAAAAAAAACGTAGAGTGATGTCTTTCCCTGAAATAAATTGGACAAAAAGATAACAGAGCTATTGACAAATAAAAATGCCTTGTTGAACAGGTTTCCTGGTCACGACAGCATTTCCTAGGATGGACGTCAGGTATCTGAACCTTGTAAGACTCGGGGGGATCCCTGACCCCAAGGCTGTCGGTCAGGACCTCTCCCTCCCCAGGAATCCTTCAACAGTTATTCTCCCATTCCAGACCCAAAGTGCATATACCCACACCAGCACTGTTCATTGATCAGCACATCAGCTCAGTGACTGGCTCCTCAAGAACATGGGCTTTTTTATTCCCCTGATGAAAGACCTCACAGTCGATCCAAATAAAAATGGGAAAAGCAAAAACCCCACCAGAGAGAAAAAGAGAGCTGTATTCAGCTCTAAGCGTTAATATCACAGGGCGAGAAAATGAACCGTGTTGGGAGGGAGACCCTGTTGGATAACCAGGCAGCACAAATCACTCATATTGTTTTCCCTGTGCCATGGAAGTGAGAAAAGTGTTTCTTCATTGTTCCTAAGTGAAGGAAATGGGTTATTGTTCAATCAGCTTGGCTGTAACTTTCTTCTCATTAGATTTGTCCCATCTTGGTAAACCCTTGGAAGGCTCAGCAGCCCCGGAAGAGCGCTAAGGGCACTCGGCTGTCTATTCCTCAGGAGCTGGTTATGCAGTGGGTGGATCACACACACGCACACTTTCCTTCTTCCCTTCCCTGCTCTCAAGATCTTCCTTGATCACTCATCGCCGCAGGAAGAGGAAGCTGGTACCCGGACAGGAGCTGGAACCCAAGGCTGTCCGTTGTAGATAGAGCGAGAAGGAAGATAGCAAGATGACTTGAAATGAATTGCCAGGGAGAATTGGATACCAGGAATCCATGATCTTCCTGATTAGCCAAGATCCCACTGCACTTCTTTATTGTTGATTAAATGTTTCCTCAACTTCTATAAAAAAAAGAAGACAGATGGCTCTGAACCAAGGGTGCAAATCAGCAACTCCTGAGCAGCTCTTTCAAAATAAAAATGCCCAGATCTTCCCAATCCGGGGACTCTGATTCAGTAACAACAAAAACAATAGCATGTATGTGCTCATACTTACGTAGCATGAGTAGAAAATTCTAAATTCTTTATATAAATTACTTCATGTAATCCTCAAAACAGCCCTAGGAGACAGGTTCTATTATGGCCCCCATTTTACAAATGGGAAGAAATGGACACACATAGAGTTTAAGAAACCTTCCCAGGGTCACACAGCTGATAAGTGCTGGAGGTATAGGCCTCAAACCCATGTAGGGAGTTTCCAGACTCTATGCTGTTTACCATTAGGGTTTTCTTATATTTCTACTAGAACATCTCCTGAAATGCATACCTGGCTAAGAGCCACTGTACTAAAACTGATTTTAGATATTCTCATAGTACAACGTTTCCCTCAGAACTTGCAGCCTCAGGTGGCAAAACATACATGTGACACAAAAACAACATCCCACAAACATCACTTGCAGATGGCATGAGCTGTGTTTGGATTTTCTTGTTAATGCACGTCTATTGGTTCGTGAGTACCAATGACTAGGCTCACATCAGAAGGACGTTTACCACAATACAACAAAGTTTTACAAGGAACTACTCTGCTAACAAAGTTTTACAAGGAACTACTCTGCACGTAATACAGAGGATACGTGCTGAGCAAAATATGGTCTCTGCTTACCGTGTGAAGGGGAAAAGAGACACACCCCAAATAATCATAATATCATAAGTAACATATGGAAGGCCGTGGAAACCTAGAGTATGATCACAGTTAATTCTGCCTGGAGGGGACAGCATGAGGGCCTTCAAGCTGGACACAAGGGATGAGCTTCAATACCTGCGGGTGAATGTTCTACCCAGGACATTCCTGTCGAGAACATAGTGTTCATGGACCAGGAAGCAGTACCCTGTGGCTGCAGCTAAGGATGGAAAGGGATGCAGTTCAGCCAAGTGTCATTGAATCAACCTTTGAGGGACCTGAAACAAGGGAACCAGTTTCCCAGATGTCTTGCAGGGTGTTTGGTCCTGTCCAAAACATCCAAATATCTGCTGACCAGATGCTCTGCCGGACATTTGGTCCTGTCCAAAACTCCATAAGATATTTGGTCTATGCCAAAGGGGCCTTGAATTTGGTCCTGTCCAAAATACCTGTGATACCATGCCAGATGGTTTTGGACAGGACCAAATACCAAGGACCTTTCGGAGTAGACCAAATGTCTCCATGGACATTTTGGACAGGACCAAATATGACCAGATATCTGAGGACCTTTTGGAATGGACCAAACATCTTATGGACAATTTTGGACAGGACCAAATGGTCCTCCAAATATAAAGGACCTTTTGGCTTGGACCAAATGTCTCCTGGATGTTTTGGGCAGGACCAAATGTCTGCCAACCCCAAGGGAACAACAGTGGGCATCTCCAAGAGCTAATTGGCCTTGGGGCAGAGAAGCGGCACAGTAGAGCTGGTAGAGGTGGAGATACTCTGAGTAGCTCTTATATAGAAATGACCCCAAGAGGGTGAATTCCTTAGTCCCTTTCAGCATCCCCAGCCCCCACAGAAGACCTGCTGCCTTCCCTCTCTCTGAAGCTGCTGTACTCCTGTCTCATTTAGAGTAGGCGGTGGGGGGAAGAAGAAGCTTTTCTCAATGCTGAAAAGTGAAGTCCAGCCCATGAGGTTTCATGACTTCCCTCTCCACCTCAGCATAGTTCTGTTTTTATTCATTTCCTGTCTGTCACGTCGGACAAGTGTAGGTTCTCTGTGACCCTCTTTGTACTTTGCCTGCTACGTATAATAGGTGCCGGGGGTGATGATAATAGTGATGGAAAAATGCACATGGTCCCAGAAAAAGTACACATCCTCCCTCTGACCCTTAGATTGGTAATAGAGGCTGGAAGGTGCACTAGGGTTATTTCCACTCAACTTGCTCTAAACGGCTCCAGTATTAATGGAAATTTTAATGAAAAACTAAGCCTTGATTAGGTTGCGATGCAGAATTCCCCCACTAGGCAGAGTCTGGTTAATTTCCCTTTTGCCGGGGGCATGGGTTCACATAACACACACACACATACACACACACACTCAGCAAACTCCCTCCAATCTCCAGGCCAGTGACCCTCATGCTTTCTTCTGCTAGCTTAACCCTCGAGTTTTATACAGGATTGCGGTGGCTCTCCCATGCCTATCATTGGAGCAGGTTCAGAGGTTAGGAATTGCCAGGGAACTCCAGAGGGAACGTCCAAGTTCTCTCAACCTCCTTCAGCTGCTCACATGGAATCTTGAAGTGGCTACAGGGATCAATAGGTTCAGAGGTAGAAATCCAAGGGGCGGCTAGGTGCTGTGCCCCTCTCTTTCTGGGCAGCCCTGGAGTGCCACTCCTCACTTCCCTGGGTACCAGCTATTTTTACAGCTTCCTGAGAAACACCGAAGCATACGCTCCCAGGAGATGTTTTAATGATGACAGGCAGCTCCATCTATCCCTGTGCAGTAGAAACCAGCACCTCCCTAGGGAGAACCAGGAGTTGTAGGAGAGAAGCAGCCAATGGCTTTGTCTTGCTAAAGCCAGACACGATGTGGAAACTTCCTTCACGGCCCCCTGCCGCGTCCAGGCATAGGCCACACTCCAGATCCTCATGTGTCCCATGGGCGGGTGGGCAGGAGCAGTGAGGCACCAGCACTCTTCCCACTGCTTCTTCTTAGTCCAGACCTGAGCAGCGCCCTGACACCTGTTCAAGAGCATCTCTGCCAAGGAGAGACCGGTGAACAGGGAGAGTGGATTCCTGACTCCTGTTCTGAGTAGAAATACATGAGTAAGAAGAGAGATGGAACAAAGAAGGGAAAAAGAAAAAAGGAACAAGTAAAATGCAACACTCTAGACAGCTAAAGAGCCTGCTGTTAAGAACCCATTTGAAGCAAAGGTGATGCCCTGGGCCTCTTCTTATTCTCCTCCCTGTAAGTCCCTTCCTTGATAAGTCACGCTCTGCTTTGCCCTTTCCAGCTTCACCGCCTTCTGCAAGGGGCCTGCCCCCTTTTCTGGTTTCTTTGATGGTCAACGGGCAGATTCCCCCAAGCCCCTGGCAGTTGTTACGGTTCTGGGCTCTTGGTCATAGCAGGATGCTTTTTCTTTTATTAGTCCCTAATGCTGCCGTTCACCAGTTGCCCGACTCCTCTGTGATTGCTGACGGAAATACTAAATTTTCCTAAATGATAACTCTTTTCGGGGCTAAGAATAAACACAGCTTTCACCTTTCAGACGCTGGTTGCAAAAAAACTATTCAGGGAAAATCAATCCTATTTCTCTTCTCTCAATAGGCTTTTGGCTCTCTCTGTGTTTCTCTCTTCCCTTCCTATTCGCACCTCCCTCCCCCGCTGCCGTTTATTTGCTGGCATCCTAAGGATGAAAAATCCTTTCAAAGGCTGGATTTGGTCCTCAGCTTTGTGAATTGAACCAGGGCCTCCTGTTTTCTCGCATATCACAGTACAGACCTTTGCTCAGGTTTTCTCAACCCTAGTTGCGCACAGAATCTCCAAGGTACTTTTTAAAATTACCCACATTGTGGGCCCACCTTGGACCAATTAGATCAGAATCTTTAGAGGTGGAGCCTGGGTGTTTATTTTTTATGCTCCCCCGGGTCATCTTAACGTGCAGCCAGCAGTGAAAACCACTATGTCTGGCGCCACCCCCAAAGCCATAGACAGCTGTCCTCAGAACCCTGTACGTGTAAACCTCACAGCTCACATCCTTTGGTTTTGTTAAGGGTTGAGGTCAGGGTTGACCTGCCAGAAACACAGTCAGCAGACCCTCTGGCTGATTGCGAACCCACTGAAAAGACCTCATGAGTACAGATTGACCCCAGACATAGGCTCTCTGACCTACCGAGTAATGTACCTCCTCCTTCAATTACCTTTCAACCTAGATAATTCATTTCTCATTATTATTTTGGACAGAATACAGACTTGTAAAAGTTGTAGGGGACCCCTCTCATGATTCTTGGAAAAGGCAGCTCATGTGCCTGTGTGACAATAGTATCTGTTCTCTTTGTGATAAACAGCATACCACCAAACAATGCTTATCAGAAAACCACATGAGGCATGCCCCACTGCTAGTTGCTATTTATTCTAAGAGACAGAGTCTGTGCCATTTGGGAGCTTATGTCATAAGAAAAATGACACCATCCAAAACACAGTTGCCCGGAAGGCAGTTACAACTCTGTGCTGTCTTTTTTCTTTTTTCTCTTTCTTTTTCTTTTTTTCTTAGGATGTTTTGGTTTTGAGATCTATTTGGAGTATTTCACCAAGATGTTAAATGACAGAAGAGTGTGTCTGTGACACGTAAACAGCGGTGGTTTCTTTGGAGTCTTGGTTTCTACAGAGGCTTATTCCTTCCAAGCCTTTCATCTGGTCTCACACGATTTCCCCATCTCAAATGCGGTCTCTGTCTCATCCTTGCTATGCAAAAGCCAGAGCAAAGCAGAGTCGTTTGCCAAACCCCATCTCCTGTAGCTTCCTGGATGGTGTTAATATACAGCCCAAGGAAAACCATATTGCATCTTTTATTGGTTCTTGGAATGGCTTCATCCTTTACTAACCAAGCCTCATCTGTCTCAGAGTCGGTGCATGTTCTAGCTGTGGGACAGTTTTATGGTTTACTGCCTTGGCAATCAATGTGACATGCTGAACAAGATTGCTTTCTCTAGCCTGGTAACAGGTCATCCTCAAAAGTTTGCTGCTCCTCCAATGGGCATCTGCCTGACGTTTCCATCCACTTACGTGGCTCTCTCGGGAGCTCTTATCATCCAGACAATGGGTTCCCTTCTTGGAAATGGTCCAAAGCACACAGTCAGTTCTCAATTAGCCATGCTAATGAAGGCGAGCAGTGGTGCAGATAATCCGAAGTAGCAGATTATCTGAAAATCGCTTGTATCGGCTTGGGAACAAACGCAATGATGCAGTGCATGTGAGTGTGTGTGCAGGAGTGTGTTTCCCAGCAGTGTCACATTTTCCATGGATTGTCTGTGTCTTATATGCAGCAGAGTTTGCATTCCCTAAGGTAACATCATTTGGAAGCGAGAGTGAGCCTCCCACCTGTATCACAAGTAACAGAGGGAAGCCAGCCTGGAGTTACAGATGCCCCCGAAGGTATCTCCAGAGGTGACCAAGAGGGCCATGGGCCTCTGTTTCAGTAGTTTTGTGGGTATCACCGGGCTAGTCCCTTCCCACCAGGGCCTGCTTTGCCCTCCATACCCGCCATGGGGTGGCTGGTGTCCACTCTCTGTTCCAGATCCTGGCAGGGCTGTTGGGAGTTACTCGCAGCCACTCTCTCTACAGACTGCACAATTACCCCTGCTTGGTGGCCACACTGAATTTTGATTGCCCCCTTCAACCCTGGGATGCCACCTGGGATGTAGAGCCTGTTAGATGCTGCTGCAGAGTAAGCATCTCACAACCCCAGCCTTTCTTGGAAGTTGATTGCAAGTTCCTAAGGGTCAGCTTGAAAGGAACCACATGGTGGGAAGTGGTTCTCAAATGTTATTGAACATAAGAATCACCAAGGAGCTTGTTTTAATTGCGCATATCTGGGCTCTACTCACAGAAATTCTAGTTCACATGCCTGGGGTGGGTCCTTCAGTTTGCACTGTTGTCAAGCACATCACCCTTTGAGAGACTCCCTCTGAGAATCTCTGTTTACAGGACCCTCTGACTCTGCTTCTGATTGACAGTGGGCAGTGGCTTGAGTGAAGATGAACATCGGCCTTTTCAGGGTCTTTTCTTCCACAAACCGTTATGTTTTGGTCAGAGTTTGACTTGTGATGGGCCAGTAGAGACCATATATGCAGGGTGGGGCAACCCAGTGGGCTGGGCAAAGTGTCCAGACACTTGGGTCAGTGCACCTTCTTCCCAGCCTGACCATGCACGGCCAACCCACAAGCCACAGAGCCTTCTTAAATGATGCAATAATAATAGCTACTGTTTATTGAGTACTTATGAGTTAGCCAGCATTATTGTAAATGTTCCACATGAATTTTCTCATTGAATTCCCTTAATCCTAAGAGGTGTTATTCTTATTTGGGGAGGACCTGTGGAGAAGCTATCTCTGTCTTTGTAGAGCCAATTTTAAAATAAGAGAAAAAAATAAACAAACCCAGCATGTTTGAGATTCTTGAAGGAAAGACAGCATGTAAATCAACTAATTATCATTAACATTCATAACTATATCCTTGCAGGCAAGAGGGGAAAAGTATGATTTTCTGTAGCTTTCTAAGAGATGGTTAAGACTAGAGCAATTAGCTAACTAATTGGCCAGTTGAAATGGTTTTCTGTGATCCTCTTGACAGATGCCCACTGGCCTATTCTCCTTGTGAGATATAAGGGTTAGGTCAATCCAACAGCTGTGACCAACTGCCTAAAATGGGGTTGTCACTCTGGACAATTTCCCATGCTTCAGAGATCTGGGTGGACAGAGTAACAGGTCCAATGGTTTATTTGATCACTGACTTTCTAAAATAAACGGTAAGATTCATGGTCACCTAAAGAACCCTACTCCTGGTAGATAAAGCAAATGTTGTCAGTCTCGAGACAGAACCAAGCAGGGTATAATGGAGAAGCAGGCAGTAAAATAAGGCCCAGAGGCAACAAGAAGAAAAAACTGTTGACATGGAGCGCTAAAGACAAAGGAAAGGTTTTAACAAGATGCAAATCCCATTCAGGAAAGCTCTCCGACTCAGTAATTAGTCTACCCAGGAATGTAGGGCTGGTGAAGTATAAAAGATCAATAGGTTAAATACTTTAAGTTGTTTAATCAGATACTTAACACAAATCAAATATTACCTTATTGAGGTTATAAGGCTAAATGAGGGCACCGTGGTGGTGAACATTCATTACTGAGATGCCAGTGGATCATGAAAATAGCAAGATACATCCCTGAGTCACCTCCAGCCCTGAGATGAGGAATTAGATCAGAAAGCCTGTGCAAGACTAAAGTGGCATGTGTGCTTTTTCTTTAGGAATAGCTCAGGGAGTTGGGGGTTATGAGTTTCCCCAGAGAATTAAAGGTGCCAAGTCCTGACATGTATAAAAGTGTATTTTAAAAAATTCCTTGAAGCTGGATACAACTACTGATGTGCAAAAGTGAGGCAGGCATCCACAGTATTCAGGACCATGGAAAGTTCCCCTGTTCTTGTAAGACAGAGCCTTCTCATTCCATGCATTACCATGACAGACAAGGCAGTGTTAGGGTATGAAGCTGCGAGTCAGTCATAGAAACACTTCTCTGAGAAGGGATCCCATGGGGATAAGGGGTCTACCAGACCCGTCCAGAAGTGGGAGAGCTGTGACTGAGCCACAAAGGAGCTGAGTGATCCTCAGGCTTTGGAGATACCGATCTTCACTGTTAAATTCATGGGCATCCAGTGGTGAGAGCTTTGTAGACTGATCATTACCTGTGCTCTGCCAACTTTGCTGGCCTTGATCTAGTCAAATTACGTCCTTGTCTTTTCCAGCAGATAGTGGTAAAGCCAAGATGGAATTTTACTGAAAACTAAGAGGAAGCAAAAGGGAAAGGAACAATAGAATTATGAATGTATTACCGTCACTAAACACAGGGTTCTGTATCGACACAGTCAGATTGCACAGCTCCACCTGACCCCATCTGCAGAAACCCCCACTGGTTCCCACTCCTTCCCAGAGCTGACACAGAGCCGTCTGTGGGGTGGAGACAGACAGTCTCTGTCTTATTGTCCCTCTCCTTTTACTCCACCTCAACCCCCATTCATCTGCAAGCCCTGGATTTCCACAATTCCTGGCCCCTCTCCGGGTGAGAAAAGGAAAAGAACTCTGCCCATTCTCTTCCAAAAAGCACATCCCTGGGCATCAGTTCCACCATCTCTCACCTGGCAAATCTGTGTCCTGCCCTACCTGGAGGCTTCCCCTGATCACCTCTCTCTGGCTTGGTTTTCTTGGTTCACCAAAACATGTTAACTAGCAGGGTATTAAGCTGGACTCTACTTTTTTGGAAACAAACCATCATTTCTCTTATATTCTAAGCCTTTGGTTTTCTAACTGGGGCCCTCAGAGCCTTGGATTCCAGGAAAGTCCAAATTGCCTGTACAATCAATAGGGAGGCTGAGCAAGCAAGGCCCAGGACCCCACCACCCCTTGACACCCACTGCCTGGTACCTTACTGATACCAATTTTATATGTTGAGATCCCATGTAAAACCTCATCTGAAAAAAAATCTACTACTTAAGAAAAAGAAATTGGCAGCCATTATCCAAAGATTTCTAGAGACTCCAGTGATAGCATCTTTTATTCTACTTCCTTCCCAAAAGATAACAAAACAATCATAATAATAACTAGCAATTGTTGAAGCCTTGTTGTGAGCCAAGGCTTTTCAATGCACTGTCTGATTTAAACCTTTCTGCAAATGAAAAAACTTCCTTCTGCTTATGAGGAAGCATAAAGACGATGGTGAGAAAGCAGTGGAAGACCTCACAGGTACGAATGGCAGAAGCAACAAGCATCTCTCCAAACTCTTGGTCCTTCCGACCTCACTCAGCAAACATTGCTCTCATGAGCACCTGCTGTTTCTGGCTCCAGAGACATCTCCAGTTTTTGACTCCTTGGTGGAGCATAGATAATTGACAGCCCAGAGTCCAGGGAACCCACAGGACTTCCCGGCTCAGGTTCTCATCTCTGCCCACTTCTGGAGGATTCTAATTAGCTTCCAACACCTCCTCCACTCTTTCCTGGGTCCCACCCACCGTTTAGAGTCACACTGTTTTATAATGACAACACCTGAGTCAGTAACAAAATGTTAGGGAAAAAAAGAGCAGGAGGAAGTTAATTTTGGCCTCAAAAGCCAAACAAGAGCTAATGTTTGCTATTGCTGCTACTCTGGTTCCCCCCACTTTAGCAGAGTGGGCGGGATTTCCATCACAATATTACCACCTAGAGACCTCAGCCCAGACAGGACTAAGGAGATCAGGCCACCAGGACTTTCCCCCTCATTCTGTGCCCACTGAAACAGCTTTGACACAGCCTTCATACAGCTCTCCAGGGCAGCCTGCCACCCCCTGCTCCGGAGATGACAAGTGTGTCATGAAAATTGTACCTCCACTCTCTTCTCAAAGTGGCTTCCTGTCCCCAGAGTGAGAGCACGGTAGCTCCCTTCCCTGGGTAGCTCCCTCCTCTGGGTAGCTCCCTTCCCTGGGTAGCTCCCTTCCCTGGGTAGGAAGGAAAACAACTCGAGAGGAGGAGGAAGAGCTTTTGAGTTGACAAGTGAAGTGATTTTTAACCTTCCAAGTTCAGTTGTTTGCGGGGGGTGGGGGGGCGAGGAAGGTATCGGGGGGGAAGGTGAAGGAGAAAAGAGGCAGGCATGATTGCTTCAGCAAGTCAGACTTTTCAGAGAAACAAAGAAGGCATTTGTCAGAGCAGAGAGCTCTATAAACCCACCGAGAATTCAGGCAGTTAGCACCTTGGCAAGCCCCTGCCTTTGCAAGCTGTGACCTAATTTCAAGAGATACCACCTATATTGTCTCCCAGATAAATACAGGCAACAGTAAAAGCTCTCCTGGATGAGGCTCTGACATCAGGAAAGATTATCCCAACTCAAGTGACTAATCCCCTTTCTTACCCTTTTCCCCATAACCCAACCCTGTCCCCTTCGCTCTCCCTTTCACAAATCTTTGTCAGAGCTACCAGATCACAATCTGCTAACACAAAGAGACAGACAGATGTGCTCCACCACCACCTGTCCACGGTGGGTGAGACCCGTGTTTAATGCAGCCTTGGCCAGTGGGTGAGCGAGGAACGTCTCTCAACATCTTCTTCCATCCTAATTAAAATCTGGCAGCTTGGGCTGTCTTTTTAAAGCCAGGAAAGACCAAGGAGTTACCTCTGGGGTGAATGAATGGCCCTCTGCAGACCCCTGACCTATTACCTAATAGGTTACTAATAAAAGTTAGGGAGAGGAGGCAAGGGCTTTAAAGAAGCAAATCCTTAAAATACTCATGGTTTAGTATAAAATTGAAAAATACTGAGGCAGTGTGGAAGGGAAAGGGTGTAGAGGTTTAGATACACAAGTTTACATTGAGTCCAAGGGTCTGTGATTCTCAGGGGCTGAGACCTCCTGTGGTGTCAGGCTATGTGGCTGCAGTTGGAGAGGTCTGGAGTGATGTGGTCCAAGCTCAATGCCCCCTCCAGACAGATGTGGAAGGGGCTTTCATGGCCATTATGTTCTTAGGTGGGGTGAGGGGTGAAAGGAGAGCATCTATCTGAAACAAGGGAGCTTCCTAGATCATACACACTCCCCTTCATCTTTGAGTTAACAGTAGGAAACGCCTTTCTTGGAGGTCTTCCCAGAAAGACCAAGCCTGTCTCCATCTTCAGTATTTTAGAGGCAGATGCATGGAGGTAGGAAAAAGGGACAAAGTATTCACTTATAATTCCTTTCAGTTTAAGTATTCTAGATCCATCTTCTTGGGATTGATTCTTCATCTTATCACTGAAATGGAAAAAGTCCTGGATGTGATGGAGAAAACTCATCCTTTAGCAGCTTTTAGTGATAAAATCAGTATCCCCAGTAGAGCAGGGGCCCTCCACCCTCTCTCCCGGTATCCTAGCCGTGAGCCCTCCTTCATCAACCTAATGATACTGAATGCAGAGATCGAAGTCAAAGAGATTCTCAAAGTAGAAATTAACGCATCCAGGCTTCTCTTGGAACCAGAGGTCGACGGTGGGGAGATTCAAGGAGGTTGAACTCTAGAATTGAGGGCTGTGGCCTCACTGTGACTAAGACTGGGATGTGTGCTAGCTTTGGGTCTGGTGTGGTGGAGAATAATAGAGAAGTAAAAGACTCAGCCACGCCCTCCAGGTGGTTCTGTGTAGGGAGAAGTTGGGGGATCTCCCCCTGGATCTCCACATAGGCATTTGCAAGGTATTTTTTCAATTACCCTTTATGGTGCGACTGAGTATGGCTATAATAGAACGGCGTTGTCATTTTCTATATGATAGCACAGAGACAGGAGAAACTTCAAGAGCCTCCTGCCCCTTCCTACTTCCCTTTGCCGGGTCTCACTGTGCTCCCCCTGTGCAATGTCAGGGAAGCTTCAGGATCAGTTGTAGTCTTACCACATCCTGCCCAGCTTCTCCCACTAGGCACACGGGCTCCGCTCACTGCCCTGGCGAGCAACGTGTCACCCTGAATGCTGCCAGGACAGAGCTGGGACTAATTGTCCAGGTGAGCTAGAACGGAACTCAAAGTGAGGCACCTGGAGATTTCTGTTTATAGGATGCCTGCCTCTGTGGTTGCTTTTCTCACGCGATATCTGGCGTTTGGATTGCACTTGACATCTTTCAGAGCAGTTCTATATCCATTTCCCTATTTGAATGTCATGACCACCCTGTGAAGTATCTTCATCTTACGGCAAAGAACTGAGACACTAGAGAGAGATTCCCTCAAGGTCAAACACCTAATTACTACCTGAGACCTGGAGCCTGGCTTTCTCACTGGGTCCAGCTGGTGCCCCTTCTGCCATCCTGTTTCTGCCCATCTTTCAAAGAGCAATTCACATCCCACTCCCTCTAGGAAGCCTTCCAGGACCTCGCCAGGCCCAGTGCTGTCTCCTTCTGACTGTACAAAGCTCACTGTCTGCATCTCACTTGCCTGGTATTCAATCACTCTCTTATTTACTTAACTTTTCAGGTGTGTACATATATTCTTCCAAGAAAATTATAAACAAGGTGTCTGGCATACGCTTTATTATACCTGCTCCCTCTCTCCCTTCCCCCGTAACAAAACCCAATTAAGAGTATAGGAGACATTTAACAAATACCAGCTGCTGAATGCATGAATGAATGGCTTTTTTAATCAGATATAAATTAAACTGGTGTCTCATCCAAAGCAAAACTTCTTTTTTGCATTAACCCCTGTGGAGCTTTTTCTAATGGCAGTAGAAGACCAGGGAGGTGGCTGGTCCTTTTGTAGCTGCTCCACAGAAGGAAACCTGAGGGAGGGAAATCTGAAGACCTCTGACCTGGTGGATTTCCTGTGGAGTAAAAATTTGGTATTAAGATTTCAAAAAAGAATAACTCTTCAAAGTTCGCCATTTGGGGTGGTAATAATAGGGGTAGCACTAATGAGGTTATAATAACATCCCAGATGTTTGGGAGACAGTGGGGAATACAGGAGGCTGTACTGCATAGTGATTAAGTGCAGGGCTTCAGAATCAGACGTCCCCAGAGCCCCAGCCCTGCTGCTTACCGGTTGAATGAATGACTTTGGGCAAGTTACATGACCTCTTGTCCAGAGTTCCCTGACCTGTGAAGTGGAGATAATAATAGTATCTATACCATAATAATAGTATCTATACCATAGGGGCTGTTACGAGGATGCAATGGTATAATGTATATAAAGTGGCAGCCACACTGCCTGACATTTAGCATCTGCCCAGTGTACGGTAGCTATTGTTACTATGACCATAGACTCCCTGGGTGAGCTTGGACTGGGCCCCTTCCTGCCCAGGCTCATTGGCCAGAAGGTGCCAATTCCACATTAAAAAAAAAAGAAGAAGAAGAAGCAGAAGATCCTGGGGCCCCTATCCAAAGAAGCCCATCCTTTTCTTCTGAGGGGCTGAAATCTCAGCTTTCAAGTGACCCCCCAGAAGCACGGGTTCTTCTTAAAGGAATTCTCTGAACGGATCAGAGACCACGTGTGCCTGTCTCCCTCCTGGCTCAGAGTTAACAAGCCCCCGCCATCTCATCTTTTCCCCTTCTGTTAGAACAAGGTCGAACTCCCCTTTTCACCTCCTTCTCCAGTTGGTGTAATTACTTCCTCCACCTTGTCTTAAATATCTGAATTCAAAAACGTTAATTAGGGACTTCCCGCCATTTTATGGAGGTGTCATGATTAGACCTATTATTTCCATCCCAAATGGGAAAATTGAACATCGACTGCTTTATGAACACTTTATCACAATTAATGCTGTCTGCAAAGCTTCCCATTTATTGGGTGCCCTGGTATAATCATTCCTTATATGTGTTTCAAGACCTTGTACAAGTACAAATAATTTAAACTAATTAGCTTATTATAAAAAAGGAATGAAAACAAATGGCACATGAATGAATTGTGAGGTTTCATATGGAATTAATATCTCCCTAATACCCACAAATTTGGTAAATTCCTTATGCATCTATAATCAAACCTGATGAGTCCCCTAGATAATTCAGAAGTAATTATGCATGAACTGCTGCCACTTATTTTAAAGTGCTACCAAAATAAAAGATTTATCCTCAAGATCCAGTTAGGCTCCAGGATAACTAGCAGTAACCAGACATGTCCCGTCAAAATCAGCCATATAAAAATTACATTGGTTTTGCCTCCCCCCAATGCCTGCACTGACATCTGTAAAAAGCAGACGCAAGCCTCCGCAACATGGAGGTGAGTTTTCATTGGGATTTGTTTGTGAGATTTGGGGTGATGAGAAGGGATCCCCAGTTGGAAAAGCCACCAGGGCCCAATGAAACACTGCACACAGTACGTGATCACCAGCTTCCAAGAGCCAGTCTTGATCTAGTTGAGGGATCTTGTAACAGGGAACCATTTTCTCCTTTCAACGTCGATTGCAGTTTTTTGGGTTTTTTTTTTCTAATACTACCTACCCGTAGTGAAATCAGAGGCCTAAGTTTAGCAGGCTTATTCAACCAGGTAAAATGAAATTTTCTACCCTTTGAACTACCATAGCTTTTTATTTATTTCCAGCTTTCTTAAAATATAGCTCATTATTTATTTTCAGACATAGCTCCTGTTTGTATGTTTCTTAAAGACTATGACAGTGCTATTTCTTAAAGACTATGACAGTGCTATTTATTACATATAGTCATTACATATATGTGTGTACATATATACATATATATAATAAATATTTACTAAATATCTCTGTGCTAGGCACTGATATATCAATAAGTAAAAGAGACAATATCTAAGCCTTCACAGACTTGACATTCTAGTGGGGGAGACATAAAATAAACAAAAAACTGAGATAAATAATATGTCCGATGGGGATAAGCACTCCAGAGAAAAATAAAGTCAGGAAAGGGATGTGGAGAAAGGGATACAGTACAAGAGTGGGGTGCAAATTTTAAATAAGGTGGTCAGTCCCTGAGAAGCTGACAACTGAGCAATGTCCTGAAGGAAGTGAGGGATTGAGCCATGTGGGTCACTTAAGGGCAGGACGTCTCAGGCAGAGGCAACAGCTAGTGCAAAGGCCCTGAGGCAGGAGCGTGCCTGATGTGCTCAGGGAACAGCAAAGAGGCCACAGTGACTGGAGCAGAGTCAGCAAACGGATGAGTAGGGGATGAAGTTAAAGAGAAAACAAGGAGGCAAGACCAGGTAGGATGCTGTAAATCATGAAAGGGGTTTTGGGTTTTATTCTGAGATGGTTAGGGATGGAGAAATAACACCATCTGACTTCAGTTTTTAAAAGCCTCGCCCAGGGCTTCCCTGGTGGCGCAAGTGGTTGAGAGTCTGCCTGCCGATGCAGGGAACATGGGTTCGTGCCCCGGTCCGGGAAGATCCCACATGCCGCGGAGCGGCTGGGCCCGTGAGCCATGGCCGCTGAGCCTGCACTTCCGGGTCCTGTGCAAAAAAAGCCTCGCCCAGACTACGCCGTTGAGAGTGTGGGACAGCAAGAGCAGCAGCGGGGAGACCAGTTAGGAGGCTCTGGAAAGAATCTAGGTGCAGGCTCGTCGTAACTTGGCCTAGGGTGTAGCAGTGGGGAGTGTGAACAGTCAGAGTCTGAGCTTGAACACTTTGAAGAAAGAGCCGACAGGATGTGCTGACAGATTCGATCGTCTTTGTAAACTTTTCGGCTCCCAGAAGCATACTATATACCTAGACGGTGCTGAGAACTGTTTGCTGAATGAGTAGACTAAACACATGTGTAAATTATTCAAATAATTTGGACCTCATCGCCGGGTGGGGGGAGGTGAGTGGAAGGGGGTTGGGGTTGAATTTGATTTGATTAGAGGGAAGAGAACACACCACATACCCCTCAGTCTCTCTCCCAGGGCTGAGTTGTCTTACCTAGTAGACACTCATTAAATATTTGTTGAGTAAGTGAATAAACTAGTTAATTAAAATGGGTGTGCAAAACCTGGGACCTTGTTCTGACTTCCAGCTGAAACCCCAGCAGATAGGCCCTGCGTCAAGGGGGGGCTTCTTTCTCTGGCCCCTGGCAGAGTTGCAGGGGTAAGTCTGGGCTTCATAAATATTGCAAAACGGAGCCGAGGCAGAGCTGCCCAGAAAAGTGCCTGAAATGATCATCTGGCCTCCTGTTTGTCAGTGGTGGGAAACGAGAAATACTTTCTAAGTGCTTAAATGTCATCATCATTACTAAATTGCTGTAGGAATAAAAATTCAGTTTATACTATTGAGGATCATTAAACTCTCTTCTGAATCTGATACCAAAATTGAAATAATTGGCTCGTCGATGGTACAACACGGAATAGAACTATATCGGCTTGTCAGGGGAAGCATTATCTCAACATGAAGGATGGGACAGGAACTTGAGTAGGTAGATCGGTTTGGTTGGCAGAGGGTTGCTGTGTGGCAATTACAATTGACAGCCCAGATCATGATTTAAAATACTTGGAGCACAAATTTAGAGTTACAGGAGAATAAATGGATTTTGCAATTAAACCAGAGTTTGAAATCCATTGGCTTTTCCAAGGCATGGTTAAATTCTGTTTCAGGAAGTCAAGTGCAGATCTGACATACCGATACTCAGTGAAGAGAAGGTACCAAATAAGAACAAAATAAATAACAATAATAACAGATTGAGCTACAGTCCAAGAACAAAGGTGTGTTTTAAATGAACATTATTACTCACAGATGCCGGAGCACAAACCCAGACCAATTCAGTGCTGATTCTAAGGTAGAGAGAGACCCACTGGGCGCTCATATCTTAACCTGCAGATGCTCATGCTGACCTGTGAGGGGAGGGGCAAGCTAATTAGCTGCTGGTTGTAAAGCATTATTGCTTTGCTGAGTATTATTATTTTAATAAAAGAGGCTCATGAAAACGTCTCTGGTGGTAACTCATGAAGAATCATTTCGAGGACAAGAGTACTCATACATCATTCTGAGTGCCGCCTATGTATCTGAGTATCAACAGAAAATTTACTGTTTAAACATAAATCTCTGGAAGAAGTTGAAGTTAATTAAAAAGGTTTAACAGCATATGCATTAGTATTAGCCCTGGCCCTCTTTAGCATGGAAGGAAGGGAAGGAAATAAAACAAGGTATGTGAAGAAGTAGTCAATGTAGGCATTTAATTAAATGTGGTCCAAAGTGTAGGCAAAGATACCACTTTATCTGCCATTCAGAGCCAGGAAAGAGAATGGGAGGCAGGGAATGTTCCCTGAAGAGCGATTCATGTTTTTAATTAACAGAGGCTTTGAGCGTCCTTCCTACATTTTTTTCTTTTGAAACCTAGAATTTCATCTTGTGCCATGATGCTTCTGTTCAGATGGGGGAGGCCTCTGGCCAACAACTGTAGCCCAGTTTAAGTACACATCTTCTGATTTCTGCCCAGCTATTGCTCACCGATTGGTTCATTTATGCCACAAATATCTGTAGAGCTCTGCATGACCCACGGAGCGCTATAAACTGAGGGGCCTGCCGAGATGGGCTGGTCTCTGCCCTCCGATGGCTCACAGTAGAGAAAGACTGGCATGCCAACCAAGAGCACCACGTGGTAAATGCTGAGAGAGACACACATTCCAAATGTGGGATCACAGATGAGGACGTCTGGGTCCATGTAAAAACTGCATGCTTAAGTTGGCCCAAGCCTGTGACTGCAGGAAAACCAACTTGGGAATATTTCGTTGCTTTTGTATTCTCATACCATCAGTCTGCCTGCCTCCATTTTCTGGTTCCACTCTCATTCCTTTGTCCTTCCTAACTCCCAGCCTGCATCCCTCCAATGCTAGCCTCAGGTTATGCCACATTCATTCCACTTCTGCTCAGTTATTCTCTCACCTATTGTTCAACATTCTTACCCCATCCCTCGAGGTTCACCCCAAGTCCACCTCTTCCATGACGTGTATCTTGACTCTCCTGAGCTGCAGGGGTGCATAGTAGGAGTTGGAATGTTTGCCATTTGTCAAGAGGGCTGGTCAGAGCACCAGAATCAAACTTTGTGTGGCCAGCACCACACACTGTAGCACTTAAAATAGTTGATGTCTTTATAACCTCTTGCTTATTACTTGATTCAAAGATATCTCTTGACCCTCCGACTTAAGACTTTAAGGCATTTATAAGAAATCAACAAATTTATCCTTTATAGTGCTTTGCCCAGGCTCACTTCAATTTGATCTCTTTGCCCCAATAATTCCATCCATTATAACATCTGTCCATCCTTCTCACCTCATCTACAAGTTTTCTGGACACGACCCTGTCTTCCTCTAGGATTTTCGCACAGGTTCTCAGCCCTCTCCTCTCTTTCTCGTCACCTCCTTCATCCTTGGTGACTTCTGATCCTTCCAAGCCACTGACCCCTTCAGTTTCACGGCCCCTTCACTCCAGTGACCTCTGTCTCTACCTCTTCTGCATTTTGAAACTCACAACTCAGAATTACTAAACATTCAGATTTTCAGCTGTCAGAACCTCTCTCTATCCTTACCCATTTTGTCACTCCCTCCCGACCTACTATCTGGTTTTCCCATAGCCTTCCATCTTTTCCATCTTTTCCTGTTTTCCCACCTCCCTCCCTGGCTTCACTCAGTCTGAACACAACGACCACACATTTTACCTCTACTATTGCTAACATTCCAGAATTTCTCAACTTTTTGTCCTTCTACCTGCTTGACTTTGCAGCCCCCTATTCTCAGGACCCACGATGCGCTGGATCCACTTCAATTCAAGCACACTTATCCCAAACTAAGAGTTACTTTATCCCCTTCTCGCTCACACCCTTCCCCACGCTTTCAGTCATCACCCTTAAGAAGATGATTCCACATCCTTACCTCCAGTTCTAGACCATGCCTGGCCTTCAGGCGCATAGTTCCGGCTATATATTGAACATCTGTACCTGGGTTTCCTGCAAGATTTCTAACTGACCACCTAGAGCATAGCTTACCTTCCTTCAAAACCTCTTACCTTTTTCTGTGTTGCATGAACTATAGTTGATGTCATGGTCTTCTCACTTATCTTTCCCTAAAGGTTCAGGGTCAGGTTTAAACCTCCCTCTCCCTTATTCTCTACATCCCATTGGTCACCAGCTCCTATTGACTCTGTTTCTCTTTCCTTTGCTTCTATTATCACTAGCCTTGTTAAGCTCCTTATTTAATCTCACTGAGGTTACTGCTGCCTCCAAACTCATCTCGCTGTCTCCAATTAATCTCCAGTATAATCCTACTCCTTTGATTGCCATATTGATTTTCCTAAAATATTGCCACTCCTTTCTCTAACATCTCTAAAAATTTACTGTTGCCCAAGGTTCAAGTCCATACTCCTGAGCATAGCAATCATACGCCACAGTAGACCCTAAACTATATCTTTGGTCTTATTTCCCACTAGTCCTTGCCTCTCTGGTGTGACCTACTCTTTTCTACTTCAGTGTTCATGCTGTTCCCTCTGTCTGAAATAGCTTTTATCTACACCTGTCGAAATCCTCTTCTCAGATACTGTCCCTCCCAACTATTGGTGAGCTTTCCTCTGTGTTTCCCTAACATTTTCTTTATTTATAATTCATTCATTCAACTAATATTTATTAAGCATCTACTATGTGCAAAGAACTTAAATATACATTATCTTATTTCATCCTTACGCTAATCCTGTGAGGGAGATATCATTAATATTCTCCTTATATAAATAAGAAAACCAAAGCTAAGTGAGTTTAAATTTCCTGCCCAATATCATAAAGTCAGTAAGGGTGGAGCAGGTTTGCAAACCTAATTCTAATGCTCTTCACATCAGCCCGGAGTTACCATTCCTTTAGTACAATCTGCCTTGCATTGTATGGGAAAAAGAAAGAGAGAGAGAGAGAGAGAGAAATGGAAGGGAGGGATTGGAGACCGTGGTCACCCAAGGAAATCAGACGTGTTCTTCTTAGACTGAGATCTTGCTTGGAAAGGGCAGAGGAGAGGGAGACAACAGAAAGAGGAGGACAGAGTTCACATTGCTGTGAGTCTAGCTTGAGCTTGGCCACGTGGTAATCTGCTCTCACAGAGAGGCAGTTTCATTCCCCTCCTGCTCCCAGTAGGAGTCCAGAAGCAAGCTCAGTGTTATCTCCCAGGAACGCTTTGCCTCATGTGGGTGCAGCCACAGTATTTATAGGGAAACCTGGCACAAACAGAGCCGCTTACTGGTCTCCAAAGAGGGAACAGTGAGAAAAAACCACCAACCCTGGTGAGACCAGTGCAGGAAAGAGTTTGAAACTAGGACTAAAAGGCAGGGGAGCATCTGTCGAAATCTGTTACTTAACCTGCTAACAAGATTATTGGTGCGCCCTCTGTTCCCATGGGTGGTGGAGATCTACCCTTTCTGGGGGGCCTTTGGCTCTCCATGAACAGCCCAGCAGCTGCCCACTGGGACCTGAGCTCCACCTGCAGCATCCAAGGACATCTGCACATTTCACAGGGAGGCTCCTCCCCACTGGACACCTGTGGTGAGGGGTATCATGAGCATCTCTGCATGGGTCCACGCGGCACCTGGAGTAGCAGGACTGAGCCAGGGGACTCTGAGGTCGAAGGTCAAGGAGGGGAGGAGAAAATGGCAGGGAGAAGAGGTCTGTGACCCAGGGGAAGATGAAAGGAGGGGAACCCAGGAATATTCTTTCTTGCTTGCCTGTCTCATGGGCTACTCCTCGCACTGAGCTGGGCATCCCTAAACACAAAGGTCCCCGTGGTTCACCCTGAGATTCAGGAAGAATTCAGCAAGAGGATGCCTCTTTAAGACCAAGTTGTGTGGTTCAGACGCAGTGTGACGGAGTGTGTTTATCTGACTCTTGGACCCACCTAGCCACACTTTTCAGGTGCAGGCAGCCCAGAAGGAAAAGCTGGCTTAATTCAGAGGCCAAATTCTTCCCTCAATCTATGCACGTAACATATGCAGCGAGCAGACTGGAATGATTTTGATGTGGATAATCTGACTTGACAGTCTTGTCTGCTAGTTCCAGATGAGGACATCTTTCAATACTCTGTGTGTCTGTATGTGTGTGTATGTGTATGTGTGTGTGTGCGTGTGTGGTGTGTTCCATCAGTCTTGACAGCCTTCTTTCCCAAACCAAAGTGGGACCCCAGGACCCCCACCCCTCCACTGGCCATGGCGGTTCCTCCAGGTGGCCCAAGCCAGTCTCCAGGCTACAAATGACAGGAGCTCTCAGGGACCACTCAGCAGCTGAAGGGAAGTGATGGGCTCAGAAAAATCATAGAACGTCTATGCCTTGTCTTTCTTAGCACAGTGCGGGGAGAAATAAAGCAGTAATGGCTTGGGAAGGTGGGAGATGAATTGTCTTCTCTGGGCACATTCATTTCATATTCATTGTCACAGTACTGATCGTAATGAAGTTACTTAGTATTCATGCAGATGTCACGCCAAGTTCCTCCATAGATGTTTTACTGTAATTTAGCATAAGTTAATGGATATCTGTATTAAAGTGTTCCCAATTAAGCCAATGGCCTTTCTAGTTTACAGGCCAGATTGGATTGGATAGCCATGAAGTGTAAGCAAACGAAACCTCCCCAGGTCCCAGCTTCAGAGGTCAAATCTGAAATGAGTTTAGCTCCTTCTTGTGTCTGTTTCACAAGAATCCTAGTGGCTCAAATATAGCTTTGTAATTGACTGATCCAGACAGATGAGCTGGAAAGTGGGTGATTGATGGGCCCAATATATTTGAGCAACATCAACACTGGGGAGAATACTAATTACACAAGTCAGGCCAGCCAGCAGAGCGGACACAAGAATAGAGTCAGGATTAGCGAATCGCATCTCCAGCCCACAGAGCCCCGAGACTTGCGGGAACTGTCCTGGGATGCAACTGGTGGTCATTTAGCATCTGTCTTTGAACTCTCCTAGATTAGAAGCTGCCACGTTAGAAATGGCTTATTGCAGTCAGCGGAGGTACTTTTCAAGGCTTTTCAAGGGATTGGGTTCCATTAAAAAAAATACAAACAACTTTTAAATGAGGTTTGGTCAAGCAAAGGAACTTTTTTTTTTCTTTTTTCCTTTATGCTTACCCAGAAGTAGAAAAAGAAAAGGACCAAAACATTCAAACAGAAATACAAATAGCTGTCTACACCTTCACTGGAGATAGGACTGATTCAGTTAATATATAAGGTTTCTTTTTTTTCAAATGTTATCAAAAGGTCAGAGCCAGTGGCCTTTGAAGGCAAATCTCATCTGACAGAGGTGGCCCTCCAGAGCTTAAGTCTCCAGATCCGTTAGCACTGAAGCGTTTCTTCTGAGTGGGCTTTTGGATGGTTGGGGCCCAGCCAAGTCACAAAGAAACTGTGGACTTTGGCAACACAGCCCAGGACTGAGAGACACCAGCGGGACCAATGGAGATTCCTCACACATTACTTGAGAATCTTAGTTCATCCAACAAGAAATTATTAAATGGCACTCTTCCAGGCCCTGGGGACACAGTGGTGAGCAAAACAGAGCTTACTCATTCTAGAAAAGGAAGTGGGTAATAAGTCCATATCCAGACACTCCGCCTTCTGTCTGCAGAGAGACTGGGAGATGCGTCAGCACCTGGCTCTTCAAGACTGAGGTTCTTTGGAACAGTGGTCCCCTCACAGCAACACCTTTCTCAGCAAGGTTCCTACACTCAATTGATTTCAAGCCCTCAGCCTGGACTTCCGGTCACCAAGGCTGATCCATGATCAGGACTGGCTGTCCTGGCTGCAGGACATGACTGCAGTTATGAGGAAGTATAGGATGAGTCAGGGGAAAATAAAGAAGAGGGAATTATCATTGGACCACGGGGCTATCCTCCCAGGCCATCTACGGCAAGACAGCTGCCCCACATCTGAGTGATTCTGCTTGAATCGACAGTGCCCCCCATCCATACAGTAATTGTTTCTGCTTATGTACACTCTGGGAGCCCAGGCCAGACCCAGCACAGAATATAGGACAACTCTCATAGCTTTGAGAGCCTAGTTGAAAAGGAGAGTTGGTGAAACATTGGAGGAATTTCTGGCTCTCCTAAGGAGATCAACTTTAGTTGCAGCCAGAGAACAGACAAGTAGGTTTTTCCAGCAACAGGAGATGGTGGAATGAAAGAGAAACATGGTGGAGCTCTGGATTCTTTAAGAACAAGAGAGGTGTTTCTATTCCCATCTCTCTGGCAGGGTTTTCTTTTAGGAAAATCCTGTCAAGAGGAAGTCACATTACCTAAATGTTCTGAGTTCTCTGATTCCAAAGCGAAGTCGGTTATTGTTCCTGTCCTGAGCTCCCCATTCGCAGGACATTACAATTCTCCCCACACGTTGGAGCAGGTGTAAGTTTTGTAAAGATTCTGGAGCTCACTGATCCTGGTACCACACGTGTGCCAATGAAAGTGAACACTGCAAAGCTCAATGCTCTTCATTCCTTGATCTTTAATTCAAGTGTCCCCTTCTTCAGAGCAGCTGTCCCTTTCTGCCCCTGACCCAGATGTCTCTCCTCAGGCTCCCGTGTATCACATGGGAGCATGTATCACACTGTACAGTGATCTCAGTTTAATTCCCAGTCTTCCCACCATCATCTGTGTGTCCCCAAAGCCGGGCTAGGCTTGGTACACTGTAGACATTCTGCAAGTATTATTAAATGAATAACCGGATGGATGGATGGATAGACAGATGTTGGAGTCACTGATTATTAGCTTCTGCTAGCCAAATCTTTCTCTGCACTTTTATCCTTTTTTAAGTGACCGACCTTCAAAGGTAGCCAGCCTGAGGGAGAAAAATAGGTCCCCATTTTCCAAGTAGGATTTTTATCAGCCCAGACAGCACTAAGCCATATTTTTAATCAGGATTTAGACCTGGTTCTTTTTTTTTTTTTTTTTTCTTTTCTTCCAGGAGTAGGAATTGAAATAAACCCATAGGTAGGATTTGCAAGAGGACAAGCTAGCTAAGTGTGCCTGCTGGTTCTGAGCACACGGGTAGGCAGAGGCAAGGGTAGACAACGGGTAGGCAGACAAGAGGCTGGAGAAGAGAAAAGAGGAGGCTGCCCGGAGACTGACCCATATAGTGCTAAACAGGGAATGTGGCATCTGCAGTGGGAACATGAGGCCAAAGGCCATATGAGGAGCAGACATTGTTATAAATGCATCTGGAGCCTTTGCATTCAGAGCAAAACAGAAGAAGTGACAAGAGGGTGGTTGCAACATGATTCACCCATGCTGCCACTGCTAATTACTGAAATTTCCCAGGTAATCTGAAATCAGCCCATATGGAAAACAAAACAGCACACCCATGAGGAAGTTCTGTCCTCCACCCCGGAAAACATGTGCAGCTAAAAATCTTCCTTTAGGCTGGATCTAGGTTTTCCAGACTATAGTGAGGAGGTATCGTGATGCAGCGAGGGATGAGGAGGAAGGGCTGAGTCGTCTTGGAGGGGGGGGCAATCTCACCACCCTGCCTTCCTCCCCTCCCCTAAGCAGGCTTCAAGGCCGGGGAAATAAGCGGAAGAAGGGAGGTAACCTGGTATTTACGAAGTACCTATCCTCCTAGGTGCTTTGACACATCATCTCTTTTTATCCCTCCGTAATGCAGTGTAATAGGTGTCACTCTCATTGTACCGATGAGGACACAGACTCGATGACATCAAGCGACTTGCCTAAGGTCACACGGTAAGTAGTTAAACCAGGATTCAAATTCAAGCTCAGATGATCTGGACTCCCTGTGGGAGTCACCACACTGTCACCCCTGTCACCCCACTCTGAGGAGGCACAAAGAGCTCAGCCCACTGTCACCCCTGTCACCCCACTCTGAGGAGGCACCCCACTGTCACCCGTCACCCCACTCTGAGGAGGCACCCCACTGTCACCCCTGTCACCCCACTCTGAGGAGGTACCCCACTGTCACCCCTGTCACCCCACCCTGAGGAGGCACAAAGAGCTCGGCCCGTCCGGCTGAGACCATAAAGAGCAGCAGAGCAAGGACCCCAGGCGGACACTGAGAGTGCTGCCAGAGCGCGCTGTAAGGGGTGTGGAAGCACCACAGACAGTAGTGCTGGGTCCAGGAGGGCGACACGGAAGACCAGAAACCAGCAGAGAAACCGGAGAGCACAGAGATCTGGGAGGCAGGAGGAGGGGCCAACACTCGACATTCTGTTTGTGAGTATAAAAGCGGAGCTGCCACATACCCCGTGGCTTCATACACTTCTCCTGTCAGGGCCCATTCTAAGGTCTGAGCATCACTGAGCCCTCTCCTCACTGATCCTCACAGCTCTCTGAAATGGGTACTCTCTCCCAATTAAGCAAAGATGCTTAGCTCAAGAATCAAATAACAACAAGGTCCACATTTATTAAGTACCTAGTACATGCCATACCTGTGTATACCTGTATATCCCTTATCCCATAACTCTATGAATATCTAAGGATAATTCCATTACCATTCCTGTTTTTACAAATGAGAAAGCTGAAATTTGGAGTTTTCTGTGATTTCCCTAAGATCCTAAAAATAATAAGCGGCAGAGCAGAGATGTCTTCCCGTGTCTGTCACACGAGGGGGCGGGACTTGAGAGCTGATTTTGACTCAGGGAGATCCGAGTCTCACAGGAAATACATCACTTCCTTCGCTGATCCCTCCCACTTCCTGCAGGCCTGTCGAGCCTTCCCGTGACTCAAAAATAGCGAAGTTATTCACAGAATTTTTTAGTGTTTTCACACTGGGAATGAGAAAACAGGGAGGAGGTCTCGGGGGGAAGGCAGGGCCTCTCCTTCAGCCCTCATGCCTGGGATACACTCAGCTCTTTATAAGGTATTTTCATACCTGTTGGCTCTTCAGACTCTCACAAAAACCTAAGGTAGGTAGAGCAGGTATTTCCATCCCCATTTTACTGATGAGGAAGCTGAGGCCCCAAAAGTTTTCGCAACCTGACCAGATATCCAGTTGGCATTAAAGCCATGTCCTTGGCCTACGTCTCTCTGGCTCCTGACCCAAGAACTCTGCTCCTTCTGATCTGGCAGGAGTGCTCATCCCTGGGACACACAGTGACCAGCTGAGAATGCATCCCAGCCTCCAGCCATCTCCACACTCCCAGTCCCTTTCCTTCCAGCTGTCTCCAGCACCAGGCCTTTGACCACTGTTCAGCCCCAGCCCCACTGTTCTGTGGCCCAGGAGCCTGGAGGTGCTAAGGGCCTTGGAGCCCCTCAGTCACACTGGCCCTTTTAATGAGGAAGCTTCTCTCCTCCTGCTAAGCCTTAATGTAACCCACAAGTCCAACCTCTGTGGGACCAGGGAGGAGAAAAAGTGGGGACAGTGATTTGCTCTGGACCAGGAGGGGATATACCTCTACCTTTGAGACTTAGAGGATTTTTGTTTTTGTTTTTATTTTTTTGTTTTCCAAACCACCGCACAGCTTTTTTTTTTTTTTAATAAGCAGATATTCATTATTTATTTATTTATTTATTTCTGGCTGTGCTGGGTCTTTGTTTCTGTGTGAGGGCTTTCTCTAGTTGTGGCGAGCGGGGGCCACTCTTCATCGCGGTGCGCGGGCCTCTCACTATCGCGGCCTCTCTTGTTGCGGAGCACAGGCTCCAGACGCACAGGCTCAGTAGTTGTGGATCACGAGCCTAGTTGCTCCACGGCATGTGGGATCTTCCCAGACCAGGGCTCGAACCCGTGTCCCCTGCATCGGCAGGTGGATTCTCAGCCACTGCGTCACCAGGGAAGCCCCTGAGACTTAGAGGTTTTTTAAGGCCAATCCTTAAAAGAAAAAGTGTTCGTTGTGCACAATCTCAGACTTAGCATTATTCCTGATCTAGGAGAAGTTTAGGGTCAAGTAGGGCCCAGAAGCTGGAACTGGCCGCATTTCCTAACCAAGCACAGCAACTAATACTCTGGGCTACATGAGAGGCTGTTCTGGCTTTCTTCCCTGGGTGCACAGACCCTCTCCCCTCCGCTCCCCATAGAGCAATGAGCCCCTCTTGAAGACCAGAGAGGCAAGAGGTATTATGAAAAGAACACTAGCCAGGGCCACCATACCCAAGAGGGGCCAGACCTGTCGCCCAGGGCTGAGAGTGGCTTTTTTTTTGGAAATCTCATTCTTTACTGAACAGGGAGCAAGTGATACTGACTGGGGGCTGGAAATGGGGTGTGAGGAGGGCTGGATGAGGGAGACTGTGATCCCCCAACACATTCCTGCCAGGTATACCCAGAGCCAGGCTAACCGAAGACACCTGGTTCCCTTTGGTACTTTTTTGAGAAGAAAGACCCAAGAATCAAGCCTTATTTCCCACACAAAGCCCCCCAGCCTCTCCAGCCCAGTGGTCTTTCCTCTCAACTCCAGAGTTGTTCCAGCCCAGCCATTTTACCTGCCCTGTGAGCCATCACCTGCTTCACCTTGATGAGGCCCATCTGTGTCCCAGGCATCAGGAGTGAGGCCAGCGTTCACCCAGGCAGGCCAGCAACTACAGTACTGTGACAAGCACAGGCTTGAGTGGAGTCTCCTGGCTTGTGCCTAACCAGCTGTAAAATAGGGAGGAAAGAGGGCACCTTCCTCATTCAATTATTATGAAGACTAAGTGGAATCATTCATGTCAAGTGCTTATCACAGAGTCTGATATAAAGTACATGCTCAGCTGGGAGGACTCACCACTCTCTCTCGGGGAAAGCAAAGTCAGGTCCAAGCCACCTACTCGTTGGCAGAGCAGAATAGGCAACTCATGCAAATCATCAGCCTTCTACACTGGACCAGGAAAAGAGATTCTTCTTCCTTCAAATAGGCGCCTTGGGGGAAACTAAGCCAGATCACCAAACCAGCTCTCCAGAGCAAGAGGAAAGGGCTCCCGGCGGCCAGGCCTGCTTCACTTGGAGTGGACTGTACTTCAGTCCACTGAAGGAGGCTGGAAACGCATCTGAACAGGGACACTGTGGCAGGAACGTGACTGAACCATGTGAAACAAGGTCTCTGTCGGATACAGCCATCCTTCCTGTCCTTTCCATATCTACGCTGTAGATAAATTGTTAGCACTCGGGTTCTGCCTAAATAAATATATTGCTGGTACAAAAGTATGCTCTGATGGATGATGAAAAAGGAAGACAAGATAGTATGAATTTTACCATCTGAGGAATAATTTCTTAAAACATATTTAGACCCCAAGTGGCATAGGGAAAAAAGGATCAGTGAGGGGTTAAGTATATTCCTCACACAGGCAGCCAATCTGCAGCTGAGGAGGCTGAAAGAAAACAGAGAGCAGCCCTTAGCAAGCTGGGAGCTGTCCGAGGTGCTGACAACAACCGTCTGTAGCCTGCGTGCCCAGAGCACCAGGAGGCAGAAAGGCGGGGCTCAGATGAGTAACATGTTTCCCCAGAACTGGCCAGCTGGAGACAGAAGCTAATTCAGAAGGATTAAAAGGGGTACAAAATAGGAAACATAGAGATTCCTACCTCAGCAGGATGCATCGCCCCGTCACAACACTGCAACAGCAGCTGCGTCCCTGTATTGCCTGTGTGTCCAGGTCAGCTCACACCTGTCATGAAGCAGACAGCTGAGCTGTAGTGCACTGCCCCTGAGTGGACGTACAAGGTACCTGGAAGAAATGGAAGACAAGGGAGGGTCCAGGGAACAACGTGAACAAGGGTTCAAGCAAGTCCTACAAGGGCTCCAGCCAGGTTGGCCGAGGGGCCTGGACATGCTGCTCTCCCCTGTCTCCTGGGACCCACGGCCCGGCACCGCCGTGCCCCTCCACAGGTCTGCTCTGTAGGCAGAACAGAGAAAAAGTGGCACAGGAACGGGGCTGGCAACAGGGAGTGCGGTGAGCAAGAAAGAAGCAGACACAAGAAAGTAACTGCTCAGTGCTGAGAGCGTGGGGGGGATGGGGGAGAAGGTAATCTGTGTAATTGCCAATGTGTCAGTCACAATTACTCACCAGCAAGAAAAGTAATAAAGTTTCATTATTCACACCTTACGTGGAACAAGCTATTCAATGCTGCCTCCCTCTGAGCCAAATAATGTGATAATTTTGGAGATCATAACTTAATTGAACAAGGAATTAATAATCTCACGTGTGGACATTTTCCTTTCATGTGTGTGAACCAAATCCCGAGGTTTTCTTCCCATTCTCTGGGCCACAGAGCAGTCAGTCACGGAAGCAAGACGCAGGCAGATTTCTCACCTCAGGGAGAGACCCACAAGGTGAAGTCTCTCTTTGTCTGGGGTTTCTTTAGCCCAGAATATGAGCCTTGGTGAGAGAAATCCAGTTAAATATCCATAAGACACTGCTTGATATTAGTGGTTCTTGAAGTGCGTGGTCCCCAGTCCACCAGCACGAGCATCACCTGGGAACCTGTTAGAAATGCAGATTCTTGGGCCTCCCAGACCTCCTAAACCAGACACTCTAGGGCGGGGCCCAGAAATCTGTCTGATAGCCTTCCAGGTTGTTCTGATGCCCAGTAAAATTTGAGAACCACTGTTTTATATAGTCTAGGTGGCCTGGAACCCAAGCATGAGGGGTTTCTGGGAGTCTGGGCAGCCAGCCCTTCCCACAAATGGCTCCAAATCAGAAAGTGATGAAGAAGAAAGTGAGGCATGTTGCACAGACCATAAGACCAGGGGTCAGGGACCCAGGCTTTCATCCAGGATCCCCAACTTGGGGCAAATTACATAAACTCACTGAGCCCGTTCATCTGCAAAATAAGGATAACAATTCCTGCCTCTTCACAAGATTGCTGTGGGCATAAAATGAGCTAATGGATTTGAAAGTGTTGTGAAAATTACAAAGTGCTACACAAAATTGAGGGATTGTTATTGTGTCAATACAGGAAGAGGCTGTGACAGCGTGACACGTACTCCCTTCTGCTACGGATGCAAATCACTTCAGGGTGAACTGGCTCCGCCTGCACCGCCTCCTTCCCACGCTTCTCCCTCACGTTTTCTCGCCTCGTCTCTCTCCAGCTCCCGTTTTGCACACACAGTCATACCTGCTCTGAGCAGAGCCCGTGGAAGTGTGACTTGGGGAAGGGGGAGAGAGGGGATCTGCTCAGGACCTTCTACTTTTACATATGAAGGATTTCTGTCTGTGAATAGAAATATTGTGCCGAGCCTTGAGAGTTCACGTTCTTGTAGCATACTACCTGCTTCAAACCCTGGCTCCACCATTTACCAGCTGTGTGGCCCTCAGCAAGCTGCTTAGTCACTCTTTGACTCCGTTTCCTCCTGTGTAAAATGACAATAATAATAGATCATAGCTGAGGAATTCCCTGGCGGTCCAGTGGTTAGAATTCCACACTTCCACTACAGGGGACGTAGGTTTGATCCCTGGTCAGGGAACTAAGATCCCACATGCTGCACGGCACAGCCAATCAATCAATCAATCAATCAATAAATAAATAAATACATCATAGCTGATAGAGACATGTGAGGATGCTCAATAAAGAGCAGAAAGGATGAAGGAATGAACAGATGAATGAGTATTAACTGGATGCACAGACAGCTGAATAAAGAGTGAAAATGAAGTAGCCACTGTGTCATATATGAGAAGAAAGTTCTGTTCCATATATACGAGCAGAAGGGTCCATTCCATATATGTAAGAAGAAAATTCCATTCCATATTTGGGTGTGGGGAACACTGGGCAGGGGTGGAAGCTGACATTTCAGGCAGGACACATCAAGGAGAGAGTGCCTGTCTCCCAGTCGGTCAGGGGCCTCAGAGTGGAGTAGAGTGGAGTAGAGTGGAGTGGAAAGTGAGGTATGTCAAGGGATAATCAGACCTGCAGTGCAGCTGGTCACGAGGTCAGGTCAAGGGCAGCTCACCTTTTGGGGCCTCTGTGTGTGATAGCACTAACAGGAGTCCGGGACCTGGTGGGGAAGAACACCAACCTAACCAGGCAAAAAGACCAATCAGGAGTCAAAGAAGAGCTCCTTGACTGGGGGCAGGGCACGCATCTCAAAGTTCACCTGTGTGAGGTGAGGCGAGGCACCTGTAAGAGGAAGCCAGGCAGCTAAGCCAAAATCAGAAACCCTACTCAGGGGCCAGCTCCAGAGAGAGGCAGGGAGGTAAATCATCACTGGATAAGAAGGATCCTGGGGACCTGGCTAAGGGACTGTATCTCAGTGGAGTCCTCTCTAGCTCTGGGTCAATGCCCTACTCACTTTCCAGCAAAATCTTTGAAATGAGTCTTCACAGCCAACAGGGAGCAGATAAAAGGTGGAAGGCCTGAAAGAGGGAGAGGTTCCCATCAATTACTAGAATACCTGCTTCAATTCTTCGCTAAATATTAGAGAGAGCACACCCCTTAAATTCTTGTCTAGTTACTCAACTGCAGTGGCCTTATCTATAAATAAGAATAGCACCTGCATAAGACATCTGGGGAGGAATGAACCCCACCCCCGCCTTGCCCCATATACACACACACAAAGGGCTTCTATTCCACCCTACACAGACTTTCAGATAAGTTTAAGGACTATCATTGGATCCTGGGAAGCTAACTCACTACCACTTTTCCAAACCCACTTATCTACCTTGAAATAGGGACCTTTATCATCCACAAAACTTTACATTCTGTTCCATATCAAAGCTGGCATCCCAGGAATAACCTGATGCCAACAGGATCCTTCTGACCATGTGTCCAGTGGGAAGGATGGCCCTGGAAGAGAACAAGGCAAAAAAAAAAAAAAAAAAAAAAAAAAAAACAGATGACACACTTGAAGGGGGTAATCTGGAGAGAGTTTAATAAAGGGACTGTTTGCAAGACTGTGTTCAGGAAGTAACACAAGAAAAAAAGAGCCTGGGCTAGAAAGAGAGGCGGCCCTTACCGCCCCTGCCTATGGGAACGAGGGGCGGGAGTGTGAGAACCAGGGGTGAGTAGAGGGAGTGGTTAGAGGGAGGGGAGACCGAGGAAAGAGAGCACCTCCTAGAGTAGCCGCCTTAACAAGGAACTGCGAACTCCAGTCAAGAGACAGACCAGCCCCAATGATCTCACAGAGAGAGCTGGAGGAGGAATTGGTTCAACCTTGTTCAACCTCTGATGTCCTGCTGAGGCCTCCTCATCGGCCAGACCCAATCCAAAGCCTATGGCAAGGAAGTCTGCTGATGGGGTCCACACACTTCAGATTCCCAGGGCAAAGGAGCAAACAGGCAGTTACCTTCCAGCACAGCAGTCACTCCATCCCCAGAGAAACAGGGCAAAGCCCTTTCTCACAGCTGCCTTTGCTCCCCACTCCATTTAGCCATTTGGAAAGAAACGTGTCATGAGTGACCCAAGAAACACCCCTTTGGCCCAGAGGTCCCTCAGCTGGTCCCCGAGCCCTCACCCCAGAGCTTCACCCAGGAAGCTTGGGAGGCTGGAAGCTGCCACTCATTCACGAGCCCGTGTGGATCCCCGCTGCGCTTCCCAGGGTGTGGACACCTGCCTGGCTCCTGCGAGCACAGCCCTGACGCACCCCCACCCACATGTGCGTGTCCCCTGTCAAACCAAGTCTGCGTGGCGGGCCCATGCTAGAGAAGAGCGCTACGTCCCCCAGAGAGCAGCTCAGTAGAAGGACATATGAGACACACACCTTTTGCACAGGCCTGTTCCAGAAGCAAGAAATATGCCTCATGGGTGGGGGGTGGGGGCAGGTGCTAAGGAGGGGCAGAGAGGAAAGGGGAAAACTAAAAAAAGAGAAGCCTTGGAATTAGAATCTTCATCCTGCCTCCCGTGGCCAGCCCTCCTGGCTCTCCCCTAGGATGTGCCCTTTAAATGCTCATTACCAGTGATTCACAAATGGTGTGGTTCTGATGCCTCTGCTGAGTCATCAAAGTTTGCCTCCCTGCTACAATTAGACACTTTGACAACATCCTCAGCCGCTCAGATTTTACCCAGGAGCAAGGAGTCCCGACGGGGCAATGAGGAGGGGACTGGCTCCAGGTTGCAGTCTAGACTCCGGGCATCTGAAGACTGGGGGAAGACGGGTGTGCTCAGTATCACCCTTCCAGCAGAGGCGGGGAGGATGGCCACCAAGTTTCTGTTTTCTGGTAGGGCGAGACAAAGAGGAAACAGATGTGCCCTGCCCCGGGGGAGATGCGGGTGAGCCCTCAGAGGGAGGTCTACAGAGGGTTGTTGGAGGGAATCGTGAGAGCACCCACCACTGCTGTGAGAGCCGTGAGGGTGAGATGTACCGCTTTCCTGCTCCCAGGGCACTTACTAACTGCCCATTGTGCGCTCTCAGGGTCCAGAGTTTAGACATGTGCTCAGAATACAAGGGTGGGAGCAGAGGGGAGGCGCGGGCTGAGTATGTCTACACTGTCACTGGGAGGTGAGCTGCTCCCCCGCCAGAGCCCTGGGTGACGCTCCTACAGCCAGAGGAAGGAGAGTATATTTCCTTCCGAGATCTTCCCATGGAGAAGGTGAGGTTGTCTGGGCCTCCAAGGACAAGGAGAAGGTGCTGGCAGGATTAGAGAGGGGAGAGCAAGGGCTCCATGAAATGAGTGATCAGAGGATGCGGCCAGGAAGCCCTGGAAAGACAGGTGAGGTGTGTTCCGAGAAACACCACGGGACTAACCTTGCCTGAGCAAAGAATTCTCCCCGACGTCCCCAGGTTAGAACCATGTTATGGTCTGGTTATATCATAGTATTGTGGGGTTTTATCCCTCAGAATTTCCATTTTCTCATTAGACCCACTCAACAAGCCTGCGAGGTAGGTAGGGCTGCTACCGTCCCCATTTTTATAAAGGAGCCTGGGCCCTTGTCTTAAGTCCATTTGGGCCGCTATACAACTTAGCCCAGACCAACGTTGTGGCTGCAGCCGCAGGCACAGTTCTGCAGGCTGGAAGGCTGAGATTAGGGCGCCAGCGTGGTTGGATTCTCGGTGAGGACCCTGTTCCTGGTCATGGCCTCACATGGCCTTTCCTTGGGCTGTGCAGAGAGATCTTGTCTCTTCCTCTTTTTATAAGGACACTAATCCCATCATGGGGGCTCCACCCTCACGACCTCCTCTAAATCGAATTACCTTCCCAAATTCTACCTCATAATACCATCACAGTGAGGATTACAACTCCAGCCTGCACATTTGGGGCAGGGGGACACCCAGCCTTGCCAGGTGGTGGGAGAGATAGCGTGAGGATCCAGGCCTCCTGATTCCTGACCACACTGCCACCCACCCTGTCCTGTCGCTACACCAAAGAGAAGAGCCCTCCACTGGGCCCCGCGAGTGCTCTCTGATCATCTGACATCCCTCTCATCCTGCCAACAGCCCCCAAAAAGAACATCCCTCCCCCCTGCCCGGCCGCCAATGCCATCTCCCTCCTCTTGAGCTAATGAGGCAGCAGGCCCCACTCGGTGTCCCAGTGACAGCTGCTAGGAGCATGTTTACCGACGCCAACCGCTGGACCTGACAAGATGTGTTAATTAGGAGATGATGTAGCGCGGTAGGACACATCGGCCTCATGGCAGCTGGACGGGCAGCGTCAGTCACCATGGAGCCAAGGAGGCTGCCACGACATCCCTAATTAAGGCGAAGCTTGTCCCCCTCACCAAGCGACAGCCCCAGACTTGGTGAAGACGGTACCACTGGTTGTCCCAGCAAGGGCCACCCCGAAGCCTGCCCGACCAATAAGCTTTGGCTACAGGGCTGCCTGTGGGACCACAGACAGGATAACAATGCTTCCACCAGGCTTCCAAGGCCCTTAGCAATCTGGCTTCAATCCTGCCACTCCTTCTTGTGCCCCCAGTGATTCTAAGCATCGTGCTATCAATCACCTTTCCCAAGCAGGCCCACTCACACATCTGTGAACTCATTCAGTTCTAAGGCCTGAAATTCTCTGCTCTCCACCTCCTTCTCCTTGTATGGAAATAAAACTAAAACTTAGGGACTTCCCTGGCGGCACAGTGGTTAAGAATCCGCCTGCCAATGCAGTGAACACGGGTTCGAGACCTGGTCCAGGAAGATCCCACACGCCGCAAAGCAACTAAGCCCGTGCGCCACAACTACTGAGCCCACGTGCCTAGAGCCCATGCTCTGCAACAAGAGAAGCCACCGCAATGAGAAGCTCGTGCACCGCAAGGAAGAGTAGCCCCCGCTCGCTGCAACTAGAGAAAACCCACGCACAGCAACAGAGACCCAACAGAGCCAAAAATAATAAATAAACTAATTTTTAAAAAGACAAAGAGTTACTTTAAATTTAAAAAAAAAACTAAAACTTAGAGGTTCAGCTCAAATACTGCCTTCTTATAAAAGCTTTGCCTCATTCCTTCACACACACGTACAAGTGTACACACACACACACACACACACCTTCCTTTGAAGGTGAGTTCAAAATTTTTATTATTCTTTTTTTTTATTTTTTATTGAAGTAAAGTCGATTTACATTGTTGTGTTAGCTTCAGGTGTACAGCAAAGTGATTCGGTTATATACATATATAACTGAGTATATATATATATATATTCTTTTTCAGATCCTTTTCCCATATAAATTATTACAAAATATTAAGTAGAGTTCCCTGTTCTATACAGTAGGTCCTTGTTGTTTATTTTATATATATAGTAATGTGTATATGTTACTCCCAAATTTCTAATTTATCTCCCCCCCCACCTTTTCCCCTTTGGTAACCATAAGTTTGTTTTCTGTGTCTGTGAGTCTGTTTCCATGTGTAAATAAGTTCATTCATATCATTGTTTTAGATTCCACATATAAGTGATATTATGTGATATTTGTCTTGCTCTGTCTGACCTACTTAGTATGATAATCTCTAGGTCCATTCTTGTTGCTGCAAATGGCATATTTCATTCTTTTTTATGACTGAGTAGTATTCCATTGTGTATATATACCACATCTTCTTTATCCAAAAAATTTTGTTATTCTTTAATGAGACATCAGCAGGCTGATATGCACCAGTACAGCATTACCAGGGCCAGTTGTTAAAATACTGGAATATTTTCATACTGACAGATAAGGAGCTGCTGGCCCAAGCCCCCTCACCCAAGCTGCTTCTACTATTCCCAGACCCTCTTCCATGGCACCTCTAACTGTCCAGCCCCTAAGGGGTTAATTCTTGGAACAAAGGGCTCTGCTTTAGCCCTGTGGCCTGTGTCCATTCTGATTGGTCAATACACTTGCCCTGTCAGTTATTAAATATTTGAATATCAACCCCACTCATCAGTCTGCAGGATTGATATTCAGTCTACGTCAAAGCAGGGTGTGCTCTTTCTTCCATTAGAATGTCAGTCTCTATTCCCCTAGGGGTCCATGGTTACACATATGCCCAGGGCCACTGTTTTCAAAGAACTTGGTGGTAAAAAGGCACACACACACACCCTAAAATCCCCAAAATGCTACTGAGTTGAGGCTCTGCTTTTCTGCCTCTAGGTCTCAATTCCACGACAGTCCATCCTTAGACCCAAGGCTGCAGAAATATGTCAGACAGGGCCAATGTATGTGCCCTAAACCCGACTGATGGCTCCCACCCCACAGCTTTCTTTCTGTTCCAGAACACAGTCCCCCATTCATTGGATAAGCACATAGAGAATACCTATTGTGTGCCCAGAAGTGGGATATAGAAATGAAAGAGGCACATGCCCTCACCACAGAAGTTCAAACTGCACTGGGTATAGACAAGAAAACAAACACAGTACAACAGGAAGGCTGTTATAATAGAGATAAAATAAAGGCTGAGTGGTGTCCTGTGGAGTCTCAGAGGAGGAACTGCTCCTAATTCTGCACAGAGAGGCAGGGGTGGTTCTCAGAGTGGGAGAGAAGAGCTGGCTCTCTTTAAGGATGGGTAGGAATTTCCCAGGCAGCAGATGGGGGAAGATGTTGAAGACACAGGGAATTTCGTGTACAAAATATACAGAGGATACGAGGACACAGAAGGATCAGCAATGACCAGAGTGGCTGGGAACAGGAAGGGCAGGACATCAGCCTGAAGACAGGGGGTGAGGTTGAGGACCATCCCAATGAGTTTATCCTGTCTGCAGAAGGGGCTGATGGAGGTCTTTATGCCAGGAAGTGACAAGATCAGATTCATCTTGTAGCAAGATAATGTGAGTAACAATATGGAGACTGAATTGGAATGTAGAAAGATTGGGCAGCCTGCAGAATTTGACTGAAATGGGATTTGTTTGTGAGTAATTGATTTCTTACAATTGCTCTGAGGTTTTTTACAGAGCCTTTTTAGAAGGAAATATCACTTGTTTCAGGTCATATATTCAAATAGCTTGCATCAGTCTACCTAAAGGTAACTGAGAGTAGACCTGGGTAAGAAATTCTGAGACCTAGATTCTAGCCCAGGCCATGAATACCTCGCTGTGTGACCTTGAATAAGAAACTTCACCTCTCTAAAAGCAGTCACTGGGATCATACACTTAAAGTAGTCCCGTGCCCAGATCACAGGGCATGGGGTAGGAGCTGCTACCCAGCGCCCCCTGCTGCAGGACTAAAGGCATTAGGCTTCAGTACTATCAGGGGCATGTAGTGCTTCTGGCTGAAGAGGTGGGAAAACCTACCCTATTCTCTGCAACAGGATAGGGTCTGACTTCCCAGGGCCTGGCAAGCTTTCAAGATAAGAGTGTAGGATACCTGTGCTTTCTAATAATCAGTGACCTTTGTGATGAGTCACTAGGAAATACTGTCATTTCCTAGTGAAATGAACAGTCACCTCTGCTTCACCACCACTACCCTATCCCACCCCAATTCCCAGCATCCTCACCTTGGTAGGTCTTGACAAAGTACAGGCCACCTCCCTAAGCCCTGGATCAGTATCCAAGGGTCCCTTCCGGCAGCCCCGCCCTCATGGTTGGCCTGAAGTCAAGCATCTTGTGGTTGCCCCGCATTACATCATGACAGACGTTATTGATGCCTGGGAATTACTCAGCCCTTTGAAAAATCACAGCCACTATATTTGTCTCCATTAATATCCATGGCAGCACTTCAGTGAATCAATAGGATACTTAATGCTGAATTACACGACATGCCCAGGCAGGCTGCCTCTGTGGAGCATAATGTCACCTGAAGAGCATGGGAGAGTGTTCCAAGCCCAGTGTGACCACACCCAGACTAGGAAGCGGCGACCTGGCATACATATGCATGTGTTTATCTGCTAGAAATGAACCACAGATTCTTGGTCTTTCCAATTATAATTGGTTTTTTAAGCATCTGATTGTGCTTTTCTTTCCTTTCTTGTTTAAGTGAATCATGTTTTGTGGTATGAGAAAGACCTGGAGATTGGCTTTTTTCCTACTAGAAATCAGAGGAGAAGAAAAGAATCACCTGTCTAGGGAAAATAACAGATGACCCAGCTGCACAAACGTACCCCCATTCTCTGATCTCCCCCAGTGTTCAGGACAGGGCCAATGTATGTGCCCTAAACCCGACTGATGGCTCTTCTACTATTGATTTGACCCACGGTGCCATTTTCCTCGTTAGTAGCCTGACCTGTCCTCCAGGGATCTCCAAGCTCTACATCACCGTCCATCACCAGTGAGGACAGTCCTTCCCAGGCTACGGTTATTGCAGATGAAGGGAAGGGTACCTCTTTTGTCCTCCTCATTTCAGTGTCTGCCTCTTCGATTCGGACCAGTTCAAGTATATTATTTATTGAATTCAGACAACTGCTCACTTATTTTCTCAATAGGCTAAAATAACTACCTGCCAGCCCCTCCTGAACTGAGGGGAAACAGGGGCATAACTTTTATTGCTGGGTTCAACACAGGCCCCGCTTCACGGCAAAGGACTTTTCCAGTTGGTTGGTTCGTTTTCTTGAGGGCCTAGAATTTCACCATACATCTTTGTCTGCTAGACTGATATTTAGTCAGTGACTTTCTCCTTGCCTCCTTTGGCTGCTATGCTCTTTTATTTTAAGAAAGCAAAAGGAATGCCCTGCACACAGCCTAGCCCTGACCCCAGGCACCCTTTCTATCCTTTCTGGCCTATCCCTTAATGCCCCTTTTATCTTCCTTCTCACTCTAGTCTGATTTATCCTTCTTCTTCCTGATTGAAGGTTCACACAGATGCTTGTCTGATCATTCCAGTGGCTGCAAAATCTCATCAGCGCATCAGGCAGCCAACATCACAAAATACCAACGCAGCCCCTTCAAAGACCTTGAAATTATAGTACAGGAGCAACAAACTGAGAAGAGCACATTGGAGGGAGTGCCCATGGAGATGCGAGAGAGTGAAGAGTCGTCGTCTTCCCCGACCCCCGCCCCCGCTTTATCCATTTGCACAGAATCCAGGCTGAGTCCATTTGCTTTGGGGACGCTGCTCCCCGAGGGGCTTGGCTCGTACACTACCAAGGAGGGGGCGTGTTTTCTGGCAAGGCAGACTGCGCATGTGCAGAGAGCCTTGGCTTCCCTTCCACGTGACACATTATTCCATCTTCCACCCTGGAGGTGGGTTTTAGAGAGGGAGAGAGGAAGCAGGCTGTCCCGCTAGCAGGTTTTGGCTGTGTCACCGTAGACAAATGACTACCTACTTCTGTTTTCTTATCTCTAAAATGGAACAGAGGTTGTCAGGAAGATCAAATGAGATAGTTAGTGGGTAAGACTTTATAAATTATAAATGTGATATAAATGGACTCTGAGAGTCACACTGCCTGGGTTTGAATTCTGCACCCACCTCCCTAGTTGTGTGACCTTGTGCAAAACAACCTCTCAGTGCTTCAGTCTCCTCATTGTAAAGCGGGACCCAGATAGTGCCTGCCTTGTGAGATCTGTTGTACGGATTAAAAGCGGTAATAGAGATGAAGCACTTGCAACAGTTTCTGGCATGTACTTAGCACTCTAGAGAGCGTGGCTGCTGTTATTATTTTCCCCTTTTAGAATTCTACCTCCTGGGAGTCAAGATCTAGCCTCCCCTAAAGTGTAATGAAAGTGCCAAGTTAACCGCCTAGGGACCTGATAAGGGTGTGTGAGCTCTTGTGGTGGTCACAGAGGGCACTGATTGCTGTCCTGCCCAGGGGTTATCAGTAGCGGCCCTTCCTCCAGAGAGACCAGGAGTATCATCACTCAAAAGCCAGACCCCGCTGCGCTCCTTCCACCTTCACCAAGATCCTCGTCCAGAGAACGGAAACTCAAGGTTCAATGTGAGATGAAATACGTTACCACTTTTAACAACATTTAGAAGGTGCCTCTGAAGAAGAGTAATTAAAACAGCACCCATATTTGTGATAACTTTTTCTCTAAGAACACAGGGTTCTCCACTGGCCGGTTTAGCACGTGAACAATTACTGTATGCAAAGTACCTTAAAGATGCAATACGAACCACAACTCCCAAGAGAGGTTACCAACTATAGCAAAATAGTGACACAGACGCAATCCCAGATATGTCCTCTAATCTGTGCTGAGACCCTGATTCCCACACCTGCCAGCGCCCGGCCAGCACATGGACAGTACCTCAGAGCTGTCTACTCCAGAAAAAACACAACTGACAGCCCCAGGGACTGCAACCCCAGGTCCCCAACTCCGCAGCCAAAAAAAGAGCATTTTCCACCCGTGTTGGACAAGATAATTATCTTCATAAAGTTTAAGAAACATGATAATGGATCTCATCTTATATAGCACATTAAGTTTAGAATTTAGTGCAAGACAGTAAAACAAATCTAAAAATATAAGGCACTACAGTAGAATCAATAGGGATTGTTAGGAGCAGAGTGTTATATCGGAGGCGATAAAGCCTTGGAAATCCAAGAAAACAATGTTCTAGTAAAACTACGATAAATGACTGATTTAATTACTTGGTACATAAGTTGGTATCTCTATGGGTTTTATAGTTTCATGGGATAAAAAACATGCACATCAGGGATCCATCCAAGATAATTCTTATAAAGAGCATATCCAAGAGTAGTATCATTTTGGCAATTCATGCTTTTAAATAATAGAATATTATTTTCTTCATAGACCTACTTTTAAGCCTCTCACATGCTTTTAAGATTTCACTTACCATTAGATGATCACTCTGAAGTTTCTCAAGTCTTTGAGCACATGAAATTACATCACCCGTGCCCTTCTCCTACTTCATAGAACAGCCAGGCTCGGGAATTCCCACGGGAACTTGATATTCCGAACTCTTTTTCATTTAGCTGGGTATAATTCCAAATGTTGGTTTAGAAAAATAGGAAACCATTTTACCTGAAGTTCTTATCCCCTGTTCAGATAAACCAAATCGAAAGGGGCTCTCCCCATCCCCGCCTCAGAGCTGTTCTGAATAGTCAAACAAAGATTAAACTCTTGATTTAAGTAGCTATATCTGAGCAGTAATTAACATGAACATCAATTTTTTTTTCCTTTGATATGATATGGTACTGGAATTTAAACCCTGATGAAGGTGCCAAAATTAACTGCAATGGGAAATGAATAATAATTATTTTAAGATGACTTTGCCCTTGGCATTAGCTCACATTGAGCCCTTTTCCAGACTGTGCTCTGCCCTTAAGAAATCTGCAAGTCAGGCACACAGGTCAGTTCCAAGGATCTATGAGTCCAAGGGGAAAAAAGGAAAAACCTCGGCTCTATGCCCGTGTCTCTATAGGTTCTCACCCCTGTTAGTTGGACACACTCGTCTCTTCCCTAAGAAAAAAGCAGAGGTTGTCTTCTCTGGGTTTGGATGATTTATAAGAAGTTAAGGAAGGAATTTCAAGTGGGGTGTGAGGCAGGAAGAAGACATCGAGACCTGTATAGGCATTTGAAGCAGGAGGGAAGAGGATGAATGTGGAACCAGAGAAGGGACTAATTGTAGCTTCTCCTCAGTGTAAACATCCGTTGATTTAACTTCCTAAGGCAGTGGTTCTCTATTTCTGAGAGCAATGAAAATTTGAGACCTGAATGAAAGCCCCGGGCTCACTTCCCAGAAGCGCGCACACAACACACCTGTGCACACACGTAAGGACACCATTGTGTCTGGGGTGTGTGGACCCATCCAAGGGCCCAGAAGCCCCACATTGAGAACTCCTGTATGCTAAGGACTTAGTCTAATACTCTTACTTAGTGACTGTCCATGGAATTAACAGTACCTCTGAATCCTGGGCTTGTCAAAAGTATGGGTTTTTTAGATCTCATCAAATTTCCCTTTTATGTACGAGCAATATTTTGCAAACGTTAGTTTTCTGCTGCCCTTCTATTTGTCATATCCATTTACCATGTCCATGCCACAGTACAATACCTGTACTACTACTGACAAAGTTTTTCTTCAAACTAACTTATTCTCCAAAAGAATGTTTGATACTGGATACCACATTTCGAAAAGGTCGCGGACATGCAGGCTATGATGGTGCAGATCTGGTGGCACAGCTCCAAGAGGCCCATAGTGAAGGCAATACAACTGCAGGACTGGATACGAAGGAAGGTACCGTTGGAAATATGGCGATACTGCACATAACAGAAAGTTTCCAAGTGAAGCGACAAGTTCTTTTAAGTGCAGCTGAAGCAGCAGAGGTGATTCTACGTGTGGACAACATCATCAAGGCAGCACCAAGGAAACGTGTCCCTGATCACCACCCCCGTTAAGCATTCCCATATGCTATTGAGCCCTGGACCAGTTCATAGTAAAGTTGTGTTTGAAAGACTTCGACCTCCTGAAAGAAGACTATAGAATTGAAGTTTACCTGTGACTGTTATATCCTTAAGATTGGACATTTAACTGACCTTCTATCTGAACATGGGTCTAATTTATTTGCTATTTCATTTTCCATAAAATTCAGTTGATTTAAAAGTTCATTTTTCATACTGTGCATCAAAGTAAAAATTTGAACAATTAAAAAAAGAGAAGGGGCTTCCCTGGTGGCACAGTGGTTGGGAGTCCGCCTGCCGATGCAGGGGACACGGGTTCGTGCCCCGGTCCGGGAAGATCCCACATGCCACGGAGCGGCTGGGCCCATGAGCCATGGCCGCTGAGCCTGCGCGTCCGGAGCCTGTGCTCGGAAACAGGAGAGGCCACAACAGTGAGAGGCCCGCATACCGCAGAAAAAAATAATAATAATTAATTAATTAAAAAAGAAAAAAAAAAGAAAAGGTCATGTATAAACAAGAGATCAGCCAATGAAGAATGACCAGGTGAGGAGGAGTCTAGAATCCGAAGTACTAATTGAAATAATAGGGAAAGTTTAGAAAGAACTAAAGGTAAATACAACAGCTGATAACAAAACTTCCAAGAGGGAAGTAGCCTTGTTTTGGGTTTCGTGTTGGTTTTTGGTGCAGGAGTCATTACTAGAAGAACCAAGTGTGAACAGTAGGAAAGGGAATAATCTTCCCAACAGTTAGGAGTGCCTCCTTGCCATCCAGTCTCCACATAGTATCTTTTTAAAATATGAATCATATTATGTCACCTTCCCATTCAAGCCCATCTGATGGCTTCCCACCACACCTGGAATAAAATCCAAAGCCCTCACTATGGCAGGTGGGCCCTACACCATCTGGCTTCCACCTTCCTCTCTAGGTTCATCTTCTCCCCGTCTTCCTCCAGCTTGATTGTTCTCCAGGCCACTGGCCTTCTTTCATGTGACAAGCTCATCTCAAAGCCTTGCCATGTCCTGTTTCCTCTTCTTCAGATGCTCTTCCCTGGATGTTGGGAAGATGGATCCTTCTTATCTTTTAGATCTCAGCTCAGCTGTCAGGTCTTTAGCAAGCTCTTCCCTAACTGTTCAATCTCAAGTGGTCCCCACACCCAAGCACCCTCTGCCACTGTTTCATTCTCTCCAATGCATTTGTCAGCACCCGAAACTCCTGTTCATTTACTTTTTATTTTCTAATACTTGTTTCCCCTGCTAGAAATCAAGATCCATGAGGACCGGCCCTTGTCTGGCTTGCCAGCTTCTGGAATAGTGTCTGACACAAAGTAGGCATTTATTAAATATTCCTTGGGTGGACCGATGAGGAGTCAAACAGCATAACTTCCTTGTGAAGTGATTCATGAGTCTTCCATCAGTAGAGGTGGGTGAATCCAGTCACAGCCCTTATCAGGGATGCTCTGAGAAGCTCCTAGCATTGAGTAGGTAAATGAGTTGAACTCTAATTTTCAGTGCTGAGGTTTGCATATTTCATAGGCTCACGTCACAGAGGGGAAAGAGCATGACCAAGTCCGACGGGCCTGGGATTAAGTCTTAGTGTTGCTACGTATGCATGGGGGACTCTGGGCAAGTCACTTAATCTCCCTGGACTTCAGTGTACTCCTCATCTGAAAAATGCAAATAACGAGACCTGTCTTGCTGGGCTGTGGGGAGTATTTAAGAAGATAACACGTGTGATGTACCGAACTTGGTGTCATGTGCCTACTCGGGATGCAGCATAGTTATGCTGCATAGCTTCCTCCACAACCTGTCGACCTTTGACAAGAAGCCTGATTTGTTGGCAATATTCAAGCTAGAAGAATTTGTGGAGGGCATCTTCTTTTCCTGAGAAAATAATATGCCGCTTCAAATTCTTTTTGAAAGTAAATAAGTGTCAATTCTGAAAGACAGACATCAAAATGAATGTGTAGCCTTGTATCTCTGACCCAAAAAACAGTTTAACCATGCTATTGATGTAGCTCTGAATTTCTCTGTGGTGGGTCTGGGGGTTCTCTCTTCTCTCACTCCTTCCCTGAGGGTTAAATGACAGACAGGGCTATGTTTCTCCCTGACCCACCATCTAATTGCTCATGGACCAAATCCACATCTGTTTGATGATGAGAGCACCCTTCCAACCTGCAAGAGACCCAAATCCACCCATCCTGTGGACTGAGACTATGGCCTCAACCTGGGCAGGCCAGGAGGACCTGCTCCCAGAATTCACTTGGTAAATCAGGGTTATTAGCCCAGGAAAGCCTCCTCAGAGGGCATTCTCCTAAGTCCCCAACTTTAGTCCAGACGGCCCTCAGGTATCCCTTCTGGAAGACAGCATGATATAGTGAAATGAACACAAAGGGTTAAGTCATGCTGAGATAAGACTCACTCGCTCTAGTTTCTTATTTCATCTTCAAACCCCCGACTCGAGCCTCAGTTTCCTCATCTGTAATATGGGAACCCTATCACCTGTCCCATATGTTGATCAGCAACTAATGGGATAGTGTATGTTCAGTGCCCAATTCTCGAATGTTTGCACCCGTCCTTCTCCTTACCATCTCATCACTACCTCCCCCAACCCCTCCAGAGAAAGGGTGACGCCTCTATGCCTAAGAAACTTAACAGGAGGGTAGTCACGGCAGCCAACTGAATCCCCCCTTTCCACGTGAAGTTTGATTTTGGTCATGTTTAAGAAGGATGCCACGACCTTTAATACTATGCACCCTGAGTTAAAAGAATCCCCAAACCCAGCAATGTGTCCCCCCCCTTTCCTTTTCCTGCCTCTCCTCGCCCTGTGCGGGCCCCTCCCATCCGTTCTCCCAAGCCTCCATTTCACAGTGCTCCTTGTAGTCTTCCGCTAATTGGCAGTGCCATCAGGAATATTATGTCTCTGCCTTTGGCTATGCCGTCACTTTGAAGAAAGAATTCCTGGGAGCACTCCCTCCTTCATCTGCTGCTTCCACCCCTCCGACTCAGAGCCAGAGCCCCGCGGTAATGCAATCACTGTGTCTATGAGACATGAGCGAAGAAGTAGCACAATGTTCATGGCCAAAGCAGTTATGCATCTCCCCACCAAGACCCAGGACTAGTGTCTCCATTCTGTCCTGTCACCAGGGACATACAAAGGAGTCTGATCCCCGGACACATGACCGTGGGCCTTAATGAGAAATGCAGGCAGTGGCAAAAGAGACCACAACATCCATTACCTGGAGATGACCACACCTACCAAGAGAGCATTCCATCCTGGAGCCTGTGCAGCACAGGTAGTGAGGCTCTCCCTCTGGACCAGACCAACACCTTGCTCGTTGGTGGAGTCTGGGTAGAAGGCGGATGGGAGCAGTAACCAGGTGACCTAGGACTTTAAATATCTGCCTCCTCTGGCTCCATTATCATCTGGGACCAGCCTAGCTCAATCGGTACTCACTGCCGTGGTATCATCAGTTCACCCAAATAGTTGTGTATCTTCAACCTGAGCACCTCTGGGACTGGGGAGCCCTCTATCCCCCAAAACAGCCCACCCAGGGTGCTGGCAGGCAGGGTAACACAAAAGTTAGGAGCAAAGGTTTTGAGTCAGACAGGCTTGAGTTCCCAGCCTGCCTCTGCTACATGCTGGTGGTAACTTTGCACATTATTTGACCACCCTAAGCTCTGGTTTCCTTTACTCTAGACTGGGGTAATAAATAGACCTACCTCTTAAAGCATTGGAAGAATTAAAGGAAATAAGAAGAAAAGTGCTTTGCCTAGTGGGCATTAATGACAGTCATGAACCATCATAGAAATAATAATAAACATTTCTTGAAGACTGTGTCAGGAAGTGGATTAGGTACTAGGAATACGGGGTGACAAAGACATGGTCTCAAGGTAGAGAAGATGGTCATAAAAGCAGGTGACAGAGAGTATGGGACCATAGCTCTATATTACAGGTCTTCCTTATAATGCAACAAAATCAGTTTCCCTGACTCTCTACTCACTGGCTCAAGTTCAGCCCCCCTGGAACATCTAAAAATCACTCCAAACCCTCTTCCACATGACAGCATTTAACCTCCTGAAGACCTCAAATCATGTCCCCCCTAAGTCCCCTCTTTTCTAGGCTAAACAGTCCCAGTTCCCCTCTAAAAATAATAAGCCTGGCTTATCTTTCTACATGCCTTTCTCCAAGGAACAAAAGGTATATTACCAGCCCCAGCTCATTCATCTTCTCAGCACAATGGGCCCACAAAGAAAGGAAGATTTACCTGCCCTAGCCAGGCCTGATACCGAGAGAAATTTAATTCCATTTGGGATCCCTCCAGGGTCCTTCAGCTGAGACACGTCAGACCCCAGCTCAGAGGCACTATCCAGTGATTGTGACCTTCTTTTCTATTTCACCAGCTTTGGCTGGTGAGACATCACTGCCCAGCTCACAGCATCAGGCAACCAGAAACCCAGAGGAACCTTTGAGATCATCTGGGCCAGGGGTTATCTGCCTGGGCTTCATCATAGAATCTCCTGGGGAATGTTTAATAAAGACACCGTTGGACAGCCCCATTCACCCACAAGAAATTCTTTTTTTTTTTTCCTGGTCGCACCGCGTGGCATACGGGATCTTAGTTCCCTGACCGGGGATCGAACCCACGCCCCCTGCATGGGAAACCTGGAGTCTTAACCACTGGTCTGCCAGGGAAGTCCCAAGAAATTCTGATTTAATTGATCTAAGGGCCTAGGCATCAAAATAGTTTCCAAAGCTCCCCACGGCATTCTAATACACAGCCAGGATTAAAAATCCACCCGTCTAGCTCACCATTTCCTTTTGCACTTGAGAAAACTGTCCAAAGAGTAGACATGATCTGTCCAAGGTCACAAACTAGTTAGAGGAGAAGGCAGGATTAGAAGTCCTGGCTCCTGCTTCCCAATCTAGTATCTTTTCCACTAGGCTATCTGGAGGTTAACATCCTGACTTCAAACTAGAATCCAGGAGGTGTGCCATGAGATGCTATAGAGAAGTAGACAATGGACCTTACTCTTCCAAGCCCTAAACCCACCGTGTTAATCCCGCCCTCTTTTCTAAGTCTTTCTTCTCCTCCCTCACCTCTATACTCCAGTCTTAAAATGTGTTGTCAAAGTGACATCCACAAAGGGAGAGCTCTATTCAGTTTTCAGCCAAAAGAATTACACAGGAAAGAACCTCATCGTAAATCAAAAGCCAAAAGCAATTCTTAAAACCAAATTAAGGTCCTAAGCGTTCAGCAAAGCCTCTTTAGAAATCAACCCTTCAGGTTCAGTCCTCTGCTAGGAAAAGGCTATGCAGGGGTGGGGGAAGAAAAGAAACAGTATTAAAATTCCAGAAATGTAACCTGAAATAAATAAGTGATATTTTCTGGCCAAGGTAATGCCAGGGTTTTAGTTTCCAATGTGATAGAGCTACTTTACATTTTAATAAATGCACATTGAGAAAATAATATTATTGCTCTGATATTGGGAGATTATTTGTGAACATAAAATATTAGAACTTGTCAGGAAGGCATTTATTTTCTTTTTCCTTCTTTCTCTACTGCAATATTCTTTCCCCTAATGAAAGATGATTGCAAAAATAATTATATCAAACAGTAGCCAACACACACAAAATAAATGGGGAAAAAAAAGAAGGTTATCTGGCACTGGATTGCAAACACAAGAAGGGAAAAGCGTGTGTCAGAGCAAGGGGGGATAATTGCACATCAATCTGATGATTACAGAGTGGGTGGAAAAAATTAAGGCAACTGATTGGCTGCTGAATGTTCAGTTCCCAGATGGAAATCAGAACATGGATCAGAACTCATTAGTCAAATTATCCATTTCCTGTATCCATGTGGAAAAGCCAAAAATGTAGATGGAGTTCTGTGTTTGAGAAAATACTCTAACCTTAAAATGCTGCCACGTGTGAGCCCGTAATCATGGAACTTTGGGTCCATAGCCAGTTTCCGATGGCTCTTGAACCCCTGAAATTATGTGTATTCATACATACACACTTACCTGGAGAGAGATTCTATGGTTTTTAATATACTTCTAAAAAAGTTGTTTATCAAAAATAATTAAGAACCACTGAACTGCTCTATCCCCTTCATTTGAAAAATAAAATAAAAATAAAACTGTTCCCAGAAAATAGTTGGGGAGTTCTGCAAAAAGTTAAACATAGAGTTACTCTGTGACCCAACAGTTCCACCCTTAAGTATGTACCCAAGAGAACTAAACACCTATGTTCACACAAAAACTTTACACAAATGTTCATAGCAGCTTTAGTCATAATAGCCAAAAGATAGAAACTCAAATGTCCATCTAATGCTGAATAAATAAACAAAATATGGTATGTCCTTCATACATGGAGTATTATTCAGCCATAAAAGGGAATGAAGTAATGATACAGGCTACAATATGGATAAATGTTGAAACCCTTATGCTAAGTGACAGAAGACAGTCACAGAAGGTCACATATTGTATGATTCCATTTATATGAAATGTCCAAAATGGTCTTTTTTCTTTTTTTTTTTTTTTTTTTTTGGCTATGCCGTCCGTCTTGCAGGATCTCAGTTCCCTGCCCGGGGATTGAACCCGGGCCCTGGCAGTAACAGTACCGAGCCCTAACCACTAGACCACCAGGGAATTCCCCAACAATAATCAAATTCATAAAGACAGAAAGTGGATTAGTGGTTGCTGGCGGGTGGGTTGGGGATTGGAAGTGACTGCTACAGGGTACAGGGTTTATTTTTAGGGTGATGAAAATGTTCCAGACTTAGCTAATGATAATGGTTTCAAAATGATGTAAACATACTTAAAACCCACTGCACCGTACATTTTAAAAGGGTGAATTTTATGTTAGGTGAACTATACCTCATTTTTTTGAGTGTCCAAAACAAAAACTTATGCACAAGTTCACCAAGCAGTAGCAGAGCCAGGTCATAGGAGAGCACACTGAGAGCGAGTATGAGATAAGGAAGATTAACCCAAATTGATGTCATGTGTATTTATTCACTCAAATATTGATGGAGGCTCATTATTTATACATGCCAGCACACCTGGGCCCTGCCGACCCCGACCCCATAGTGAAGCAATAGACGTACGCCTACTCTCTTGGACTGACATTCTAGTGGGAGGGAGATAGTCCACCAAACTCACAACAAACTGTGTAATTACAATAGTGGTGCAAGATGTGAAGGAGAAGCACAGGTGACATGAGTGTGTAACAGACCAGACAGGGCAGGGGGCAGGAGGCCTCCTTGAGCAGGTGGGTCTAAGGGGGTAGGAGCCCAGCACATTTAAGGAACTAAAGGAGATCCATGTGGCCAAGGGCACCAGAGAAGGGCAGAGGGGTGTGTCAGGGTCTAGAGAGGCAGCAGTGGCCTCTAGACCAGATAAAGGGTTTGGGTTTTGAGCCTAAGCTGATGGGTCTAGCTGAGACGTGATCTGTTCCTAAAGCATCAGACTGGCCAATGTGGGGAGAACGGATGGAGAGAGGCAGCATCATTGTACGGAGGGCAGTTGGGAGGCTACTGTGGTCTTGTCAGCCAGAAAAAGGGTCCAGGGCCAATGTACCCAACATGCATGCAGGTTGGAGGGTACTGATGGAAAGGAACCAGGAAAACCAATTTGTGCAAATGCTGTTACAACATCTGGGCTCTGCCACACCTTCAAGAAAGATATAGGAAAGTGAAAAATGGAGTTGATGAGGTGGGAAACGGTTATCCGCAAAGTCCGGTTTGAAGAAGCACAGGCTGAAAGGGAGTGTAGCTTCCGTGTATGTGTGCTCACCAGAGGTGAACAGAGACCGTGGAGTGAGTTGAATAGAGAACCACCCTTGACGTTTGAAAGAAACCTAAACCTGCAAAAGACGTTATCCCTGAAAGGTGTTAGAAGTTGAAAATGTATGTCGGTTATAGAAGGAAAGTAATGAGAAGGTTTCGAAGGTGGTAGTAACAATAACAGTAATAATAGCTAGTACTCACTGAGCATTTCGAGAGAAGAACTGGGCCAAACAGGTCACACGTGTTATCTCACTTAATTTTCCCCCGGGGACCTCCACGTGAGGGATGTCCTGTTACTATGGTCACCTCTCAGATGGAGCCACTGGGACTTCAGTGATGTCACTTTCCCGAGGTCGCAGGCCTAGGAAGAAGGGGAGCCAGACATTCACACGGCAGCCTGCCTCCCGCACTGCCCTCTCGGCCCCTAAGGCCAATGACCTAGTCCTCCCATCTGGGCCTCCATCACAGGTGGTGGAGGCTATCAGATTCCTCCTGAATCTTAGAGATTATGGCTAAGAGTCCCAGCCTCCAGCCCCTGCCCAAGTCAGGCTACGAAGGCCAAGAGGACCTTAGGCTCTGTGAGGACCTGGTATTCCCTGAGGTCAAAGTTCCTGCCAGGGCTGCAGGGACCTGGCAACCAATGAAACTGCTCTCAGGGAGACGGAGAGCCCTCCAAGTGACCACAGAGAAGCGGATTTCTCCAGCAAGTCCTGCTTCCCCTTTGCCCCATCTGCAGTCCAGGCCCTTCCAGGCTCTCCTTGTCTCCCCCGACCCCACTGGCTTATAGGGCCGGAGCCTCACACTTGCTTTACGGCCTGTAGCCCTTCTGTCTACAGTGAGTAGACAGAATAGACAAGGTCAGCTTCTCATTACCATGACCACCCGTTATCCTAGGGATGCCCCCTTTGCCCTTGTACCCAAAGGTTCATTTGTTAATACGAAGCATCACTTAGGGAATTGTTTAACAGGATCCTCTTCCAGATGGGACCTCAAGATGCCCCACCCTCTTGCCACCTTTCCAACGACCTTCTGAGGGGATATAAAGTGGCCTAACCGGCTAAGAGCGCAGGCTTTGGAGTCAGGCCTAGATTTGCAGCTGAATAAATGAGTGACCTTGGGCCGATTTATTTAACCTCCTTGAGCCTCAGTTTCTTTGTCTGCAAAATAGAAATAATAATAGCATCTTCCAACAACATTGGGCTGTTCTAGGGTTTCCCTGAAACTACCTACATAAAATCTTACCTCTGTGCCTGTCACATAGTAATACTCAATGAATGTTCGCTGCTCTTGTTAATAATGGTTAACAGAATAAAGGATCACGATAGGGGGGAGTTAGAACAGCGATTCTGTGTGTTAGACTCGCCTAGGGAGCTTCTAAACCACTCAATGGGAGGTGCACCCCATACCAATTAAGTCGGAACCTCTGGTGAGGAAACCAGTTGTCAGGGTCTGTCAAAGCTCTCGGATGGGGTTTCCCTGGTGGCACAGTGGTTGAGAGTCCGCCTGCCGATGCAGGGGACACGGGTTCGTGCCCCTGTCCGGGAAGATCCCACGTGCCGCGGAGCGGCTGGGCCCGTGAGTCATGGCCGCTGAGCCTGCGCGTCCGGAGCCTGTGCTCCGCAACGGGAGGGGCCACGGCAGTGAGAGGCCCGCGTACCGCAAAAAAAAAAAAAAAGCTCTCAGATGATTCCAATATGCAGCCAAAGTTGAGGACCCCCAGAACAGGATGACCCGCGATCCCGTTCCCCCCCAGCTCTACCCAGATGAATGTAAGTCAAGTGAGCACCGGAGAGCAGAGTTTCCCCCAGAATGCCCAGAAGGTGCTGAGCTAAAAGTGAAGTCTCCCCTTACTCTAGTTTCAGACACACCCACCCACCTGTCTCTCCCAGCCGCTCTGGGCCTCAAAGTCACTTCAGGTAGGTTGGGAAGGAGACCTTCCTCACACATCTCCCAAGGCAGGAAAAACTCTAGTCAGCCAGCCATGTTGTCCCTCTAGGATAGACCAAAGAAAATCATAAGTAAGAGATGCTACATAAACAATGTGCAATTAACCCTGCCACCAGCCCCGGGGAAGACACGCGTTAGCTGTCTTGGCACAAGGCTAAGCTGAGACCTGAAGGAAGCCACCTGGGGTTGCACAAGAGTGGCAGCTAAACCTCAGTCCTTCAGAAGCTGCCCCTCCCTCCCAGCCGCCTTCCTGGGGTCCCGGCCTCAGCAGGTGGATGGACGGCTGTCAATTTAGCCCAAGTAAATGTGGAGTTAGAGTTGGCGGTAACTTTAGCCCCATCTCCATCTCCACGCAAGGTCTTTCTTGTTCTCCTACAACACTAATGGCATTTCTCTTCTATAACTGCCCCTCTGGCTGAGTACTACCCACCCCGACAGTGATCATTTGTTTATCAGGGGCTCAACGCATCCTCAGCCTGTCTCAGGAGCTGCCCTGCTGGCTCCCTACTGTCCTGCCCCAGGCTTCACATCCTCACTGTGCATCCTCATTGCCCATCTCGGCCTCAGAAGCACACTCCCTGCACCAGCGCAGTGAGGCCCCAGGAAACTGCAAATCACATGTGCTAGTTACCAGCTGACAAGCTCGCAGGGTACCCTACCTCTGGACCAGCCTCCCCTCCCCTACCGGTTGAACTCCCGGCCCCGCCCGCCACCACCATCCCCTTAGGCAGGAGGGCTGAGGAGGGGCCTGTCCTTCCTGGCTGGATCTGTCCTGAATGATTACAGGCTGAGAAAGGAGCTCTGTGATTAAGGAAGCCATTTGGGGGAGGGGAGAGGAGGTGTGATCCTAAAACACCTGCCTGGGACCCACTCAAGTAAGGGCAGACATGTGCCTCCCACAGACAGAGGAAGGGCTCCAGGGGCTAAGCGCAGTTGAAAAGCAAGGTTAGTGAATTTAATGAGGTGATGTTAAGCAGCTTAATGCAGCTCGATAGCCTGGGGCTAGAGGAGGGGCCATAGCAGAAAGTCAGAAGTTAAGGCTGTAGTAATTAGATTTCACAAATGCCATTGTTATTGAGCCTGCCAGGTGGAAGGGAGGCTCCCCGAGGCCGCTTCTGAGATGCCCCACCCAGCTGCCTCCCACCTCTCTCTCCCACCCGGCCCGCCCACCCTCACCCCAGCACCGGTCCTGGACCCGCACCCGGCTCAGACCGCCCCCCCCGCCCGCCCCTTGGGGTGGTAAAGGGTGTCGGGGGAGCGGCAGCTACCACTCTTCCTCCTGGTGGTAAGAGGCCGGCATGGCAGGCCCGTCAGGCGGCAGAATGTCTCAGGGGACATCATGCCCTGGTCACTGTGACAAGGTGTCAGTCCCCAGCCTTGCAGGGCTTACCCAGCAGTGACTGTCCTGAGCTGAGTGGCGATTGGCCTCAGGGCTCCTATTGGTAGCAGCGCCCTCGCTCTTCACCTGTGCACCCTGCAGAGCTAGGATGCAGAGAGGAAGTGGCCGGAAGGGAAGGGAAGGGAGGGGTGGCCCGCCTTGGAAGGATTTGGCCTTCAAGCAAGAAATGGAGGGCTCAGTTTCTCCATCTGTAAAATGGCTCATTGCACAAGGCCCCAGGATGTAGACTGCAGTAGTGAAGGCTCATGTTGACCTTGCTGCTGGAGGTTTAGTGCTCTGAGGACAGGGGAAGCCACCGGGTGCCCACGCGATAACAGGGAGCCATTAATACTGGCTGTGATAGTTCTTGAACCAGGAAAGCTACTTATCTCCGGGCGGGCAAGAGGGAGCTGAGTTCCTGCTCCCAAGGGACAGCCCCACCTGTGGAGAGGCTGCTCCCTCCAGTGGAAGGCAACGGTTATGGTCAGCGAGCTCGGCCCCCTCTCCCCTCCCTTCCGATCTCGTCTTCAACCCCTCCTCTCCCAGCCTGGAGCTTCACATCCCCACCAGAGGGCAATCCCAACCATCACAGACTCACGGGATCTGACACCAAAATTTGATAAAGGGAGTTGAGTTGATTGCCTCGGTTTCCTTTCCTGTAAAAGGAGGCAATGGGCCCACCTCAGCCCTGCTACCCCATTGTTCCCCTGTGCTGGGGGAGCCAGAACCCCACCTCCTGATGGCCTCCTGGAGGGGCTGGTACTCCTGAGCCCGTGACAAGCCCTGTGGCTGGTTCACAGCCGCCCGCCTGCCTGCCCCTGCTGGGAGGGCCCCCTTGGAAGCGAGCAACTGCTTAATGAGGTAAACACGTGCGTGAAATTACAGAGCTCTGGGATCCAGGCAGGTTCTCAAGCGGCTTATTTCAGCTAGAAATTACCTGCAGCCTGCCCCCTCCCGACACATCCGGGGCCCTCCCCCAGCCCCCAAATCCCTCCCTTCTTTGCTCAGTCTAAGCTTTTAGAGGAGAAAAAAAAGGTGTGGAGGAAAGCAAGCCTGTTGATGCATGGCAGTTTGGGCAAGTTTTAAGGCCTCTGCAGAGTTTGAGAATGTCGCTGGAATGTTAAACATGCCGCTGGGTTCCCTCCGCCACTGCCTTGAGCCAAGTCCTGGGGACTGGGACTCTGCAGCAGCCTTCCCTGCTGCCTATGCTGGAATGTCTAGGGCCTCAGGCTGGCATCAATCCAGGATGTGTAGGGCCTCCTGGGATGTGGCCCTGTGACCAACCGAAGCTGGTGGAAGATGGTTTCCAGGGAGCCTGGACTCTCCTCCCCCGTAACCCTGTGAAATTGACAATGATGATGGTAATAATCTCTAATGTTTCTTGAATCATTCATGTCTCAGACCCTGTTCTAAAGGATTTGCACATCCTAACTTGTTCAATGCCCACGACAACCCTATGAGACAGGTATTATTATTTCCCTGTATTTTACACATGAGGAAACTGGGACACAGAAAGGTAAGATAAAGTGACTTGTCTAACGTCAGAGCCAGTAAGCAACAGACCTGAAATCTGAACCCAGGAATTCTGGCTCCAGAGCCCATGCTCATAAATACTATGCTAAGTTGTTTCTTCATAAAAATAGTATTTTTAAATTAGTATGACTGGCTCTGATTTGAGCACTTCTATGCTGGGCACTGTGCAAAGACCTTGGCGTACCTCACGTCAGGGAATGCTCTCAACAGCCCTACAAGGCAGATGCTATGAACTCCTTTTCCAGATGAAGCATTGGAGGCTCAGAGAGATTAAGTAAGTAGGCCAAAGTCACACAGGTGGTGAGTAGATGACGGGGATGCCTTCCCGAGTTTGTCTGAATTCAGAGCCCAAGCCCACTTGGAGACAGTACCTCCCAATGCTCCCTTCCAAAGGGGACAGTCTGAGTGCCTCTTTCTCCTGAGCTGAAGAATGAATGCAGGGTCTCTGGGTGTCCCTCTGCCTGTGTGCCTCTGATCTGACTCTGGAGAAAAAGTGCAATGAGAGAAATCTCTGCTTAACTCCCAAGAGGAACCAGGTTCCCTGCCCTCCCAGCCCTTGGCTCTCCACTGATATGCCCTGTGCTTGTCACCCTCATCCTTTCCCCCAGCCCCCAGCATCCCTGCTCAACCCGGGCAGGGATGTGCAGCTCCAGGCAAGCGTGACGGAAATGTATGGCCAAGAATGGTGATGTATTTATTAAGTGAATCCGACAATTTTCATTAACCCAAGCAGACATTATTAAAACATGCCGGTTGTCTCTGGGAGGGGAAGTGCCCAGTGCAGGCTGTGAGCCAAGCCCCTGCTTGTATGCTCCAAGCCACTGAGCGTGGGCTGGGCCTCCCTCCTGACATCCTGCATCTCATCCATCGCTTTCCATGAGGTGGGCCCCATCCTGAGCCCCCATGGTACTCCCTTACAGCCGTCACCACAGGACACCTCCGTCTGGCATCCCTCTGGGACAGGCATCCTAGACCCAGGCGGCCTGAGGCCCAGAGACCACAGGTACTCCATCCCTCCCCCTGCCTGCACCTGAAGATGGAGCTGCCTCGGGGCCCCTGGGCGACTACATTAAATGCAGCACAGTAAACCTGACCGGAGTCCCGGCAGCGGCTGAGGAGGCACCACTGGACATGTGGTTTGGTGTGGTCCCCACTTTCTGGCCCACTAGGTAGAGTTATCCCTGGGGGCCCAGTAGGGGCAGGTGGGAAAGCAGGGGTGCCAGAGAAGATGCAAGAGGATGGAGAGGAACCGAGTAGAAAGAGCAGGACCAAGAAAGGCGGGAGACAGGCTGTTGGGACGGGACCTCCCCTGCGCTGTGCGCCGCCTGTGATCATGGGTCTTTGCTGAGGTACAGGAAGTAGTAATAATCCACGATGCAATTTACAGTGTGCCGTTTTCATAGGCCATCTCCTCTGCTCCTCATAAGTCCTGCTGGGAGGGTGATAGATCGGCCTGGTTTCCCTCGTGTGCCGAGGGTGAGAGGAAGCTCAGAGAGGTTAAGTGACGCAGGCGAGGTTGCGAAGTCGCTAAGCGGCAGCTCCGGGACGGTGCCCAGGCCTCCGACCCAGCATCCAGCCTTGTTTCACGGCCTCACCTCGCAGACGGCTCCTTTTACTGAGTTCCAAACTCTGGTGTCTGGCAGAGTCGAGACACTGTTCGGAGTCTGCCGTTCTGCACAACCTCAGAACCACGCGCTGTGCTCCAGGCGCTCAGGCCACGTGCTGTGCACACCTGCCCACCCATAGGAGCTCAGGCCACAAGGCCAGCAAGGACCGTGCTACCCTGACTGGTCACCCGGCTCTCCATCACCTTATCTACACAGTGAATTCTCTACAGGCCCGTGGAGGAGACTAGCTAAACGCTGTGCACGTGTCCAGCACAGCCTGGCACACAGTAGGTGTTCAGCAAGCAACGGCTCCTGGCGTTCTGCTAAAAGACCAGGGCAAAACCTATGCAGTGCGGCCAGGATTTATTGACCGCTCTGGTCTCATCCTGGTTTGGGAACAGCGTGTTGCAGACTTTCAGGGATGGTCTCCTCCCATAAGTACACTCACCCTTGTCACCTCCATGTCCTTGTTTTTGGTTGAGAAATGCAGTCGTCATAATACTGGACACCCTGAGGAGACAGCACAAGGATGGGGCTGTAGCTTATTCATCTTTTATTCCCACTGCCTAGCATCTTTCCTGATGTGACGGATTATCGATACATGTTAACAGGTGGATAGAAGGGAGGGAGGAAGAAAAACTGCCCAGTGAACAGAAAGCGGATGGATGATAAGAATCTTGACATTCTGTGGCTGCACTACCATCTCAACAGATTCAGTCGCCTCTTCACAACAGGACAGCGCAGGTGCTGCTTGGTCCCAGAGTCAGTGGGGAGAGGGGTATCCAACTGGGGGACATGGGTAAAAGCCTTGTGTTGGGGAGTATGGGTCCTATGCCTACTCCCTGGCCTGTACCACATTTCTTTTCCCATCAGCAGGCCTGGCCAACCCAGAGCTGCCAGCCCTCCAGAGCCAGGAAGGGTGACGGCCACAGCTCCCCTGCCAGCACGGTGGCTGCCTGACGTCAGGCAGTGCCCAGGGAGCGGCAGGGCTGTGCTGCTAGCAGCAGGCGCCGCCACCTTAATGCTCTGATACCTGGCCCAGCACAGCTGCACAGGCGGCAGAGACCCGCACCCATTCCTTCCCTCTCAGCTTGTCTGTGGAGAGGAGGTAACAGAGGGGGGCTCCCCCCTACTTCCACGCCCCTCTCTGCCTTGGCAGGGCTCCTGTCCCCACCCCACCCCTTCCTCCCGTGACCTCTCCTTCTCTAGGCTCCGGGGCCACTGCGGCTCCCTTATTTATGGGGAACCAGGGCTCTCGCCACAGGGGAGGGGGATATTTCTCTCCAAACCAGCTGCTATGAAATGCTGCCAGGAGGGAGCCAGAGCTGGCTGGAGTCCTTACCTGCCTGCTCATTGGTATTCGCCGTGAATTTACTGTTTTAATCAAAGCACTAAGTGAAACAGGGAGCTCTGGTATCCTCACCCTGGCACGGCGGGGATCGGCAGCCGTGGAAATCTGTAGAGGATTCTCAACATTACGGCCCATCCAATGCAAAATGGATTCCCTACTCGGAGTGTGGCCAGAGCCCTCCCCCGCTGGGCAGCAGCGTGATGTAGCTTGTAGAGAAAGGATCTCAGGCTGGTCTCTAGGTCTCAACCACCCAGACTCAGTAATTATGTACTGAGACCCCTGCAGACACAGCTGAGTGAAAAAGGCCTGCGTCTCCCTTGGCCACGCTTCCTCGGGCTGCCCCTCGCCGTGGCCTTAACCTTTCCCAGAGCAGTTCTCGAAAAGCTCATTCTCTCTTACTTGTCTTTCTAGCCCACAAGGACTGCCCCAGAACAGAACAGCAAGCTCAGGGTAAACGGGCTTATCAAGACCATGGTTCCCAAGTCCAACGGAGGGTCCCAAATCGGAACCCCAGCTGAAGTGACTCAGGTCCAAGGCTAGGTGGAGGCTTCACGCTGGTGGTGGAGCCACAGTCCTGTGATGGAACTGTGAAGCCAAAACACCTGGATGCAGGCCCTGAGTCAGTCACTTACGTGCTGTGTGACTTTAGGCAAAGCGCTTGCCTCTCTGAGCCTGTCCCACGTGGCCAGATGAGGATGGCTTCGCAGGACGGTTGTGAGGATGATCAAATGAAATAATGTACGTAGATGTGCTGTGTAATCCATGAGGCGTTTGACCGAGGCACGTTGTTATTGTGGCATCGCTGGCGCAGGTGGAAAGTACAGAGGGCCACAGGCCAGGCCTCGGAGAGCGGAGTTGGAAGGCCTGCTTCCTCCCCAGTAACCCCATGCACCACAGGCTCCCAGACCTAGAAAGCTCGGAGGGCTAAGGTCTCCCTGCTGGAGCCGCCTCTGATGGCGCACACACAATGCTCCCCTCACCCAGAGCGGCGGCTTTACCGTGCATCAAAAGGCAAACAGAAAGGCTACTGGGGCTGACCTCTCTGTCACCGCTCCTGGGGAAAGACTTTGTTTTGTGAGGAGGGAGGGGAGCCAGTCCCCATCTCGGTAAACAAACTCAGCCTTTCAATTAGCTCCTGTGCGGTGTTGATCCTGCAACGGGAGAGGCCACTGCCCTGCCGGGCCTCGCCAGGCCTCGCTGGTTGCTTCTGTGACTTTGCCAGGAGAATCAAAGAGGCAGCCTTGGGTAACCTTGTTTCATCTCAGATGCTTACAGGATCCCTTGTCTCCTGAAACGCGTGCTGTCCTGTGTGCACAGCTCTCGGGCTGAGATGTCCACTTTTAATACAGAGGCCTTACGGAGAGCCAGATCCTGAGGAAGGAAAGATGGAGCTGGGAGGGAAGGATCTGGCCTTCGTCCAGAGCATTCTGTGTGCCCGTGTGGAGACCGCGCTGAGGGGGACGGCGTGGGCCACCCGCTGGCTATGCCTTGTTCTCTGCTCTTTCCTCTGAATTCAAACATCTCGCATGGGCATCTTGAGCGCGCTATTTTAGAAGATGGGTCACATTTCGGGGGGGACATCGGGAACAGAACTCCAAAAACAAGCCTAGCGGCAGAGGTTGTGGTTTGGGACTGAGCAGGAGACTCCAGACTGGTGTCCAGGACGTTAAGGGGGCAGGATGAATGGCATTGCAGGAGGACAGAGAAGAATGGACGGGCAGCGCAGACAAGGTGGGGAAGACAGGAAAAGGGCAGGCCTGCTTTCCCAGATTATCCTTGGCGCCTGGGGTAGAAGGACTGGCTGAGCAGTGAGGTAGAAGGCTTCTGTTTACAGCCATCTATCTCCCATAATTAGCCATTTAGGAAGAAAATAGCCTTCAGATTCAAAGGTAAATTGACTTACATTGGGATAATAACGTTTGATTGAGCACGGGAAGTTCATCTTTAGAGTATGAGAGCAAACAAATTGCTCTTCTTCCCTGGTGCTTGGGAAGAAACAAGATGAGATTGCAGGTGCTCCCAGACCTGTGTTCCCATCTCCTGTAGGCATAACCTGGCCCAGGGCTTGGCCACCGAACCGAGGGTGCCCACGGCTCAGTCCCCGCTGGTTGTTTCCTGATCCTTGTTTTGGAGGGTTTTTAGACTATATTGCATCACACTGATGCAGCAATCCCTTACGATTGTCTACAAGAGCATGAAGAGACATGAATTCCCTCCCTTAGACAGAGGCTGGTTCATAAATACATTTCCTTATTGCTTCCTAGATTGGAGAAATGGCTGTGAGCTTTGGCTTCTGGGAACACAGTGGGAGCAGGGGGAGGGAGGCAAAGGTTTTTAAACTTTGCTTCCGACTCTGGTTGTGAAATCTTGGGTGATTTTCTGTAGACGTCACTGCATTCTGAGCTTCTTAGGATGGAGGATTAGGGAAGGGATGAGAAAGTGAGGAGGGAGCGTATACATCCTGAAAATATGTACTGATATAGATACAAACTGACTGGGACTCACGGAATAGGAACGCTCCCTGGAGAAGTCAGGTAGTTTTTTGGGTTTTTTTTCCAGAGGAAGAAAGTTTGAGTCAGCCTTCGAAAGGTAAGCATGGAAGTGAATTATCAGAGATGCACACAGACCCCCAGGGCCTCGTTGGTCGGGCCTCTTCTGGCACTTTGGTTTCTGGCAGAAATTCAGATTATACTTAGGTTACTAAGAGAAACCAGAAATCACTTCCGTAGAGCTTCATCTCAGCTATGTCTTTCTTCCACTTATTCTGATGATGTATTTTTAGAATAGGGGTAAAGGGATGTGAACAGCCCATAGATTAGAGCGTGTGTGCAGATATGGGTATGTGTGTGTGTGTGTGTGTGTGCGCGCACGCATGAGTGCACTACTACAAGTGGATGTGAAAGGTTTAAGTCCTTGAGTCTAAACATGGAGGAGCAAAATAAAGAAACACATTTTTAGGCTAATAAAGACCTGTGTTTGTAATCTACTACTGTGGAACGAAGTACCCCCAAATTAGCAGCTTAACGCAGTACACACTTCTTATCTCAAAATCTCTGTGGCTTAGCTGGGTCCTCAGCTTCTGTGGAAGCCAAGCCTGCAGTCAAGGTATCGGCCGGGCCTGCCGTCACCTCAAGGCTCTCCTGGGGGAGGATCTGTTTCCACGCTGAGTCCCGTGCCTTTTGACCCCATTCAGGCCTCTGCAGGCTGTCGGATTGACGGCCTCCACTCCTCGCTGAATGTTGGCCAAAGACCAACCTCAGTTCTTGCCCCATGGGCCTCTCCTACAGGGTGGCTTTCTGCTGCAAAGCAAACCTCAAGAAGACAAGACAAAGAGTATGTGTGCCACCTAGACACACCCAGAAGTTACAGTCCTTTACCACTGAGTTATAGCTGTGACCTCTCATCACTCTGGCCATATTCTCTTCACTAGAAACAAGGCACTAGGCCCAGCCCACACTCGAGTGGAGGGAGTACACATGGGCTCGAAAACCAGGAAACAGGATCATTGGGACCCTGCCTTGGTCACACAGGCCCTGGGCTTCCAAGTCAAAACCCCTGAATGTGGACCGGGACAAGGCAAGCCCAGCCAGGGGTTGAATTCAGGAACAGAGCCCCAGTCTTCTGGTTCTCTCCCCACAGCCTTTTCAACTGCAGAGAAGATCACACATGAGAACGGTGGTCAGTGGATGGGCTGGAGCCAGGGGAGTGTCCTGGAGAAGACCACCCAAAGCTTATCTACTCAACAGCTGAAGTAGGTCCCCTGCAGAGGACCGTGGCGATCCCAGAAGTCTTCCCCAGGCTTGACAACCCCCTAGAGGTTTTCATATGAAGGAAAAAAGAGGTTTTCTTTTGAAAAAAAGTGGGCCTCAGTTTCTACACAGGTCCCTGTCTGCCTGACCCAGATCCAGCCAGATGCCAGGAGAGAAGGGGTGAAGCAGAGAGCCACAAAGGGGGTATAGAGGAATCAACAGCCCAAGAAGAGTGGCCACCTTTTCACTCTAAGAATTCAGGCAACAGAGGAGAGTCAGGGGATGAAATCGCAGGCGCAGCAGAAAGCGCCTGCCTTGGAGAGAGCCGCCAGGGGCCAAGACACCAAGCTGGAAGAATGCAGCTGAGACAATGGACGCGCTGAAAAGCCCTGGAAATAGGGCGCACAGAGTCCCGCTGCTGGGACGTCGTCACAGATTAATAAGGTTTTTGAGGATTTCCGAAAACGTTTCTATGAGTCAGAGCCTAAGAGGGGCCAATGTGGGGCTCTTTGAAGCGTCCTTTTCAGCAGCTTGAAACGGCAAATGTCTCTGCACCCAGCAAGGAGGGGCAAGGCCTGGGCGAGCCAGGAAAAGCTATTGTGTCTCTAGAAAATGGGAGCCCACAAGGGGACTTTATAACAGCCCCGAGCAAGCCATTGAACTTGGAAGGCGGGCACATGCCTTAGCCCGGGAACAATCTACCCCAACAATGCGAGGGAGGCCGCCACTGCTCAGATGCAGAAAATCCATGATCTTCAGACTGCGGGGGATGGCATGCTCAGAAGCCTAGAGTAGGCCCCAGAAGTCTGAGATAACGTTTACAAGGCAAAGCAAGAATTATTATTCCCACTGTAGAGGTACAGAAACTGAAGCTCAAAGACATTTCATGATTTATCCAAAGTCTCAGGAATAAATGATAGAACAGGCAATCATTCTGTATCGTTGGCATTCAATAGTTAGTAGCAGATATCCAAAGCACCAGTGGCATAAGCAAGCTAGGGGTTAATTTTTCTCTCACATAACATGAAGTTTGGAGGTAAGTAGGCAGCCCATCCTTAGCACTGGCTGCCATACTTGGTTTATACCTCATGGTCCTAAAACGGCTGCTGAAGCTCCAGCTATGGCTCCACATTTCAGGCAGGAAGGAAAAAGAAGAGGAAAAAACAAAATAGATGTACCGTCCCAGGTAAATCAGCCATCTTTAAAGAATGGTTTCTGATTATATCTCATTAGCCACCTCTAGCCGTTCAAGGGGGGCTAGGAAATTCATATTTTTTAGTTTAGTTACATTTCCTCCTCAACAACATAAGGATTCTGATGGTAAATAAATGGGAGAATGTATATTAGATAGGCAAATTTTTTTGCTGTAAGATCCAAATATCCTGAATCTAAATCCAAAATTCTGTCCACTACCTACACTGCCTGTGGTGACCATGGACAGAATGGCCCAGACTACTGACTAATACCATGTCCCCTGACTCTAACGCAAAATCAGTGGCTGCCCTGAACTATCCAGCACCCAGAGCATTCCGCTGCCCAGCACTGGTGTTGCACGAAGGACCCCAGGAAAATATGACTGTGCCCCCTAAATCCTGGCCCCATTAGCTGTGGGCCAGCCCAGATCTCCCCCCGAAGAGGTGCCGTCTCCTCCACTCGAATGAACTCATATCTCTACTTCTGTTAGGGCCGTGCAGAACCAGGCACAGGCCTTTGCTGCCACAGGAGGAATATTGTGGGATGCTGTGGAGGAATGAAGTAGCTGTTGTGTTCCACTCTAGACAGAGCTGGATTTCCAAGTGATAACGGTATCGGACAAGTTACATAGAAACGTGTATGCCGGCATCAGAGCAGAAGAATGGCAGTCAGTTGCATATATGTTTATTAATTCCCCAGCGATCGGGGCAAGCTGCCACGTTCTGCCCCATTGATACCAACTTGTATTCCATGTCAGGGAAGACAAGGGTCCCATTTTTCACTCATGCAGCAAACAGAGAGCCCACAACTAGTCATGGGGGTAGGAACGTGAGCGAGCAGAGTGGGGCCACTTTGAGACCGAAACAGTTTGGAGCTCCCACTGGAAACAGTGACTCTGACGGGAGGACAATGTGACAGGGTCATTCTTCCCACCAGCTTCCTCTTCCCCCAATTCCAAATTTCTCCCTATGACATTTCAAGTTGCAAGGCTCCCATCTCAGAACTTTGACTTTGAATGCCTTTTCATACTGGCCTTGAAGAAGATGGTGTCACCAGTGACCTTTGTAAAAGACCACGGGGACTTAATTAAAACCCAAACTTGGCCACTTAATTCAGACGATCCTGTCAACTCCTGGGTGCTGGAGGGAACTCAGGCTCGTCAGCTTGCAGCCGGCTGCTGGCACTGCCCCTTGGTGTCCCCACGTTGTGGAGCTGCAGAGTGACAGGCAGGCTCTGGCCCAGGCCCCAGGACCACTGATGCCGCTCTTGGCGAGAGCGGGGCCCAGCCACTGAGAGCTGAGGGGCTCTGTGGAGAAGGGGAGGAGCCCATCGGGGAGACCGAGGCATCTGTGCAGGGAAAGGGCCTCAGAGGAAGAGATTGGGGGTCACACGGGCTTCCGGTGACGGCGAGTCTAGAGCAAGGGCATTCCTCCTATGTCCTAGCTTTCCTCTGAGTGACTCAGCGGAGGGACTGGAATGCATATAATGACCCCATCCTGCTCCCTCCTCCTGCTTTGAAGATTCCAGCGATGGGCAGATGACTGTGCCCACACGTGTCCCCTGGGCCCTGGAAACCGTACCCTGGGCTCTGCCTCTCTCTCCCAGAACCCGTCCCCAGAGGCCACGAACTCATCTGGAAGGCCAGGTTGGAGGGTGGTTTACTTTATTGGTACTGGCTTTTATTCCTGCTTCCCAAAAGACGAAAGCAGGGCGCGTGGTGCGAGAGATGCTGTGAGGAGCTGTGTGCTCCTAGGAGAGAGTGGGTGGAAGCATCTTCTCACCACAGCCAGTGTGTGCCTGCTGGGAGATGGGAGGCAAGTTCCTTTCCAACCACATCCAATAACTGCATACTCAATGCAGCTAAGAAACATGGAAAGAACTTCTCAGAGGTCAAATCAGCTGCTTGATCCTAGGTCCAAGGTCCTCACGTTCCCATCTCTCCCCCTACAGAAGGAAGAGCGTGAGGGAAAGGAGACCTCAATTCCGGTACTTCTCCCACCACTAACTGTCTGTGCAACCTTGGACACGTTACTTAACCTCTCTGGCCCTCAGGTGCCACCTCTGTAAAGTGCAGTGAATAATATTCTGCAGGTGATGAACTTCTAGGTTTTGTTGCACTTAATTCATTCATTTGAGAGTTTGCTAAGCATCTAGCATATGCCAGGCACTCACTAGATCTGAGCGTAAGACAGTGAACAGAGCATTCTTGCTACACTCCTTCATGGACATAGATGCTGGACGTCAGAGTTACTGGGACTTTCTGGAAGGGAACCCTTGAAGTTGGTGAACAGCTTCTGGAGAAGACAGCTCAGCCCCGAGGCGGGATCCGCCACCACTGCTTAAATGGCTTTCCCTGTGGTCCATCAGAGCCTAAGGCAGAGGGATTCATCCTGGGAGGTTTTCCTGCCTTTCTAGGGGCCAAGACCTCGGCTGCTTCCCCCAGCTCCTAAAGGAAGAAACCCTTTGCCAGTCTATGGCTCTGGCTCTTAAATCATAGCTTATTACAATTCTTTATGACCACGCACACACCAAAGAAAGCTTTGGAAAAGCAGGTGGTGCCTGTGCCTGGAGAAGCTTCTGGGAAGAAGCTCCTGGCTCACTCTGTTACTACCCGTCACCTAAGGCTTTGTCATTTCTTGTCATTCCCCTGTCACTCTCAAGGGGGCAGTGTGGCCTGGCTGAGGGGACTGAAGGGCGGGTGGTCAACGAGGTCTTTGGGAAAGGAAACCTCATTCTAGTCCTGTCTTTGTCACATACTGGCCGTGTGACCTTGGGCAAAGCACTTAAGCTCTCGAGTCACAGCAGCGTCATCCATAGATGGTACCAACAGCATATACCTCTCAGGTTGTGGTGGAGATGAAATGAGATGATTTACGTAAATGCTTGGTAACTTAATGAGGCTCAAATCAAAGGTCAAGTGTTACGATAGGAAGACCCTGACAAGGGAGAAAGAGGCCGAGACTCAAGTCATCAGCTGAGCAGGTATCTCTCCAAGGCCTCCACGTCCTGGTGTCGCCTCCTGCGTATTCCCGTCCCTGTGTCCTCCCACCAGGCACGGCTGGACTCGGCTCCTCCCAGGGGCTCTGCAGCTGCCCCGGCCCTGTCCCCACCTCCAGTCTCTGGGGGCCAAAGAGGAGGCTAACTTGGGCTCCTTTGTCTGCCCGCAGCAGGCGTCCATCCCTGTCAGGCCCCTCCTCCCTGCTCGAGTGGGTTAAGTGACTTGGAGGGAGAAGAGGAGGTCGATGGCGTAGCTCTCGAGTGCTCTCCAGCCGGGCTGGCGGCCCGCAGACCTTGTCATGGGGGCCACAGCTGCGGGGACACAGTGCCACGGGCAGCCGGGGGGACCCTGCATCCACGTGCAGTGCCTGCTTGGGAACCACGTGCTACGACCAGGTTCTACAACGGGTCGACCAGGCGCTACGATCCGTTGGGCCCAGGGTCCCAGAGCAGCTGCAAAGTGGCTTTTGCCAGGAAACACCTCTCCCCCAGAACCCCACCCCGCTGGCCCGGGGGGCTGAGAACTGCACGGCGGAAGGCTTGCAGAAAACACCGCGTAGACCCTAAACGCAAGTTCCTTCTCTGTGGCTTCAGAATTCTATATGATCTTTAGGACAATGATTTTTTTTTCCTAGGTTCTAGTCAGGGCCTCTATCTTTCTATGAGGACCCCTGGCTAGACAGAGAAGGGGAGTTAGCCAGGAGGATGTGTTAGAAATCAGAGAATTGTAGAGCTGGCAGGGGCCTTAGAGAGTTTCTGCTGCTGCTTCTTTCTACCCTTAAAAGTCCCAGTCATGAGGCCTCTGGGGCCCAGAGAGGTCAGCCGACTGGCCCAGACCCTCCAGCGGTGGACAGCCGGGAAGAAAGGACTCTCCCCGCCCTGTAGGGCTGAGCCCTACCCTTCACCTTCCTCCTTAGCTTTTAGCAACTCCCCATCCCTCCCAGCCCACCCCTCTGTCTTCCTCCTTCCCCAGGTAGAGGAGTCCCACGTCCTGGTATGTGGGACACTGCACTGCACAGCCCTGTGCCCGGCATGGGGGTGGGGACTTGGGAGTGGAAGGGACACACACTGTGCCAACGCAAGATGGAGGGAAAGGAGTCGAGGGATATGAGTTCTTTTCCCCTTTAAGGCAGAAGGAAAGACAGAGCTCTGCACATGAGCCACTCCTCCATCTCTCCCTGTGATTTGCCTGTCAGTCGATGAGCAAACACCTGCCCATCCACAGGGCACAGGTGATGAAGTGAGGACCTGGCCTTTTCCTCCAGAGGAGAACAGTCAGATTGCATCTCCTGATGCCCCAAGTACCACTGCAATGATGACAAACAGTCGGATGGGTCAACCTGCACAGCTTCCGGGGGGGACGGATGAGACCGATGACTTCCCAGCTTTTGCTGGGGGGGTGGGGGGGCGGTCAAAAATCCTTTTGAGGATCTGCTAAAAGCTATGGAGACGATTGTTCTCCCTCCCTAGAGCTTTTATGCACATTCACTCAAAATTAAGAAATTGCACGAGTCCTGCAAATCACCCCATCTGTGCATGCCCAGACCCCAGCTGAGGACGCTGTTCTAGATTGTCTCGCACATACAGGGCAGTGTGGCCACAGGGAAATGACCAGCAGGCACGCAAGTGGGGCTGACAGACAGCAGGGAGCAGGCCAGGCGGGAGTTCCACTGCCCATCCTGAGCCCAGAGGGGAAGCGGCAGCCTGGCAAGTGCGGGTCTGCTGCTGCGTCCACTTAGCACCCTGCCCTGCTGCCCCCATGAGCAGTAGGGGCTGCGGCTGGGGCCGGGGACAGTGTGACACTCGGCCCGCTGCCGTCAGCCAGAGAGAGCTAGCAGAGTGGAAATGCCGGCGCCCCTGCAGCCCCCCAGGTAACGGTGCTAAATAAAGGTAATTTTCACGTCACCAGCTAGCAATGGCTGAGCGCACGAGCACTGGCCACAGAGTCAGTCACTCACTGGGCTTGCTGTCGGGCAAGCGCTCTGAAGAGCCACCTGGCCCGTGGTCCGCGTCCACACAAGGATAACCTGCAGAGAACAGCATCTTGGTGCCATGGAAAGCCTAGCCCACAACATTTGCTTCTTCAAAGCCCTGGCGCTTTTCCTGTCGGAGAACCGTTCTCCGCAGAAAGGGTGGGCTCCACGGGCTTCTGGCCGAGGAGCCGTTTGTGCAAGCGTCCTAACGTGGCTGGACCACATGCCTCCTCCCCTCGGCCCCTCCTGGCTCCTAGGCACCCACAAGGAAGGCCTGCCAGGCCCTCTGCTCTAGCCAACAGCCCGCTTCTCATTATTTCAGGCCCTTTGCCCCTGTGGCCACACCCAGCTCCCCACAGCAGCTTTCACTTCCAGGAGCACACACGGCTCAGCCTGGGACTGGTTCCAAACGCATTTCCTCCCCGAGGCCGCCACAGATGGACCTGCCAGGCCTAACTGCCCTGGTTCGTTTGGCCCTGACCCAAACAAAAGGGCTACTTACGCCCAGCCCCAGGGAACACTGCTTCCTGTGCAGTAGGCTCACCTGCCATGATTTCTTTGCCATGGTCCTTCCCATCCTCATGTGTTCCGTCTTTTTCACTGAACCAGACTCCTCAAGGAAACTGCCTCTTCTAGACCCCAGTCTTCTGTGGGAGGCCACACAGTGTAGGGGAAGGATCATGACCTTTGGAATCAGCTGAGACTGTCAAATCCTGGCTCCCCCGCTTCTTAGCTGTGCGACTTCAGACTTTGCTCTGCTTCGGTTTTCTCATCCGTAGAAAGGAAACGAGGATGCCTGCTTCACTGTGTCCTTTACAAGGAGTAAAACAATAACTGTTGGGAAAATACCTGGAACAGGGTCTGAGACATCATAGGTGCCTAGCTCACTTAAGTCCCCATCCAAGGGGCCTGACAGCGGTTCTAGAATTTTATTCCATGGCCCACCCAGGGCTGCAGACAAGCCCTTATCCATCGCAGGGACTCATCTCTGGAGAGTCCAAGGCAAACAGCCCCCAGACCTAGCATGCAGGCCCCAGAATCTGTCAGTGCCCTGAGGAGATGGAAGGGGAGGGGGTCTCTTGGCCCAGCAAGGGGCCTGGGGCTGCTTGGGCTCCAGGAATGGTGAGCTGTGTGACCTTGGGCAAGACACAGAACATCTCTGAGCTTCCTTTTCCTCATCCTAAGGAAAATCACCCTGTCAACTTCAAGCATTATTGTGAGGAACAATGTCAAGTAGGGCGGTGTCCCGGGCCGTATAACCAGTTGGGGTTTACCCTGCCCAGACTCGCTCCCTGCCAGAACGCATGGAAGGTCACCCTGGGATTTATGCCTGGAGGTTAAGGAATTCTCTTGTTAAAGTGTTTATACCCTTGGGTTATGGCTGGTTACAAGCGTCAAGCCAATTGCTAGAGTTGAACACCTTAATACCATATTAATGTATTAGATCACTTTCTAATAAGGCAAGTGCCCCAGGAGGTGGGGTAAAATGAGACACACAGGAGAAGCAAACTGTGGTGAGAGAAGACACAGGGAGAACAGGGGAGGAAGAACCTGGGTGGCGTACCCAGCCAGAGAGGGTCCTGAGAAGCCTGAGCTCCGGGCTCTCTGGTAGGTGGAGAGAGGGGACGAGGTGGAGACCGAAGCCAGGGAGATGACAGGGCAAGAGAAGGTTTTACTCCCTTGAAAACTTTTCTGGCCATATGTCCTGCTTCACTCCATCCCCATCTTCCTCCCATCCCCCACTCCACCTACACACTCCCAGGGAACATCACGATCTTCAGTTACCGGGTGCAAAAGCCCTGGTTTCTACTTCTTCTCCCCCGTGGACGTGGACAAGCAGGCACACTCCTCCCCCCTGCCCGGGATGACAGAGACTACGGTCTGTGTCCCCAGCTTCCTTGAGCTGGGGACAGCAGCCCCCGCCCCCCAGGCACAGCTCAGGTCCTAATTACACCCTCCATCACTTTCCCACTGAGGCTGAAATAGGGACAGATCGCTCACCAAGCAGTGGCAGCGAACTTCACAGGCCGGTTCACCTCCATCCAGCCCCCGACTCCCCCGGGACCAAGTTCTCTTTCATCTGGAGCGTTCTCTCTGTGCCACAGCAAAGCCAAGTGCAGCCATCAGAGACTAGGGGGCAGGAAAGGTGGGCTTTGGCCACACAAGAGGGCAACGAAAAGGGCTTTACCCACAGTGGCTCATTTCTGGAAGACCTGGGGACTTAGGACTGGCTGATAGTTGCCAACCCGGGGACTTGGGGACCAAGAAAAGTGAGTGCAATCTTAGACTGCATTAATTGCAAAATGATGCTCAAAACGTAGGGACATGATGATGTGTCCCTCGGCTTTGTTCGGTCAGGCCACATCTGGAATTTTGCATTCAGTTCTAGAAGTCGGTTTGAAAAGGGATGTTAACAAAACAGACCAGGGTGGTTTAGGTTGAAGGATCATGTCATATGAGGAAGAGGCAGGATATATGCAGTGGTTCAGAACACAGATCTCCAGAGTCAGCTTCTTGGGCTCACATTTGAGATTCAATAAATGCTCAACAAATAAACCAGCATTAGTATTAGTATGAGTAATTACTATGAGTATTATCATTTGTACCTGTATCAGTATTAATATTTGTATTTGTATTCATACTCACGTTGGTACTGGTGTTAGTGTGGTCACCCAAGGATACTCTGTGCTGCAGTTGGACCCTGGTCGGTATTTGGGGGGAGCCCCGCGCGGAGGATGAGGTGCAGTAGAGAGAGGGGCTCTGGGCTGTAACTGAAACAGGACTCAGCTGGCAGCAGGGCCCAGGGATGGCACCTGCCCAAGCCCGGCGGGGTGAGGACACGGGCAAGGTGAGGCGAGGCGGCGGGACACAGTGGGCCGAGGTGCAGGGCATTTCTGCAGAGCACAGGTAGCGGGTGCCCCAGTCAGGAACCTGAGGCTGGGGGGTCAGGGGCTGCACTCCCACCCTCCAGGGAGTGTCCACACCACTCGGGGCCCAGAGAGGACACGTGTGCTTTAAGTTCAGAGACGTGGGAGTTCTTCCCCCAGCACTGCCACTTAATGAGCTGTGTGACCCAGTGCAAATTACTCCCTGAGTTCCCGTTTCCTCATCTGAAACTGAGAGTGGATGCTTCAGGGGGCTGTGGGGAAGGGGAGGCACTTAGCAGGACCCGCGCACTGCACCGTGATGGAGTGCCAGCTCCCTTTGCACGGCAAGCAGGGAGGAGCGCGAGCCGTCGGCGGTAGAGCTGATGCTGCCCCCACCTGCAGGCCCCTGCCGCCTTGGCCAGAGTGACGCTGGTCATGGACAAAGCGGTCTGAAAGTCCTGCAAGAGTCAGAGGACAGCTGCGCTCCCCACGCAGGCTGGTGCGTCGGTTCCCTCCACGCAGACCCAGCCTAGGCTCTTCAGCTCTGGAGGGCTTGGAGGGCCCTTCAACTGCCGCTGGGTTATTTGTTGTCCCTGTTGTCACGAGGAACAGAAGAGAAATATTGTCTCCAGCTGGAACCGCAGGAGGCAGACACCTCAAGAGGCATCGGCTCGGGGCGGCAGTAATTGCTCTGATTGGAAGGTTGCTAGGAGGGACGGGGAGGCGCAGCCAGGTTGCCGGTGCCCAGGGATTCTGGGAAAATCCTGGGGGCCTGTGGCTCCCTTGAAGAATGGGCGCCGGGCTCCACGCACCAAATTGCTGTTATTTCTTTCTGCCTGCAGCAAACTCCCTGCTGGAGTGACGGATGCCCTGGGTTTCCTGGGCCTCCCTCACCTCGGTTATCTCAGGAGACAGAATTCTAGCCCCGCTCATAAATCCAGTCACTGGACACATATATCCTGAGTGCCTACTAATTGCCAAGTTGCGTTCTAGGTGCTTGAGATGTGCCAGAGAACAAAACAGACCCCTGAACTAAGGAGACAGACTCTAAACAAAACATAATAGATAAGTAAATTATATAGAATGCTGCAGTGTGTTAGGTGATGGGCTACAGGGTAGACAGAGCAAAATAAGCTGGTGCGAGAGTGCCAGGGCAGGGCACCCCAAGAGAAAGGTTCCACAGGGCTCCTCTCCTTCCCCTCCCCACCCAGGGACGCCCAGCGAGTTTCCACCAAACCACTTCTGGTTGCTGTTTCAGGGAAGGAGAGCCCCGGCCTCCTCCAGAGTCCTGTTCCCACCCCGACCTGCCAGGGCAGCCCTCCCAGGTGGCTTACATTTTACAAAGCACTTTCAACATGGAAACTCCCATTTAATCCTCTCCCTAAGGACACCCGAGGCCAAGGGTGCTTATTCCCATTTTGTGGATTAGGAGACAGGGGCTCCCAGAAGCTGAGTAACAAAGACCAAGGTCACACAGATGTAGTAAGTGGTGTTGCCCAAATATGGCCAGGACGTGGACTCACATCCCAGCTCTCGGCCACCCTGCAGCGTGGCTCTCACTCCCCAATCTCGTGCCACCCAGAACAATCCCATGAGCCAGGAATAATAAAGCCCATTTTGCTGATGGGAAACTAAGACTCAGAGAGTCTAAGTAACCTGTCTTAAGTCACACAGCAAAGCAAATGGCAGAGCCAGGACTTTTCCCAGATCTGCCTCCAATCCCAGGGCTCTCTCCCTGCCCCACAGATCCTACAGCTTCTTACATCAGCTTGTCCTTCCTTTCTCCGAGCCGTCTCTGCACCCAGACCCTGGCTCTCTTTGCATTCAATCACCCCCATGAACACTAAAAAAAAAAAGAAAGAAAGATGGCAATAAGAATTGTGTTCAACTATTTTACTTAAGTCATAATCATTCCTAATCTAAATTTGCAGGAATGTATTACACAGTCTAATCATTCACATATATTGTACTGCAGTTTCAATTTAGTGAAAAGTAAAATCCATTCAGAAGGCAGAAATACGTTCAATGAACATCGCCCAGATTACAGTCCTGCAGTTGATAAAGCACAGCCGGGTTTTTTTGACTCAGGGGTTGGTGCTGTCTGCTCTGGTTTGGGAGCGTTTCCAGAAGCTCCGCCATGTACGGTTAAAGGCTGAGGGAGTCCAGAGCAAGGTGGACGCTCCAGGCTGCGGGGTCAGGGCAAGGAAACGGCTATGGGTTTGGACTCACCGCCCCTGATGGCCCAGACACCCGGCTGGGGTGTGCTAACCACTGAGCATCACCGCCCCACCCCACCACTGTCCCTCCAGCTCTGCTCCAGCCCAGACTAAACGTGCCTTCACCTGAACAGAACATGCTCTTTCTGACCGCCGGGCCTTTGCACGTGTCATTTCCTGAGCTGGGAACACTCTGCAGGCCCATCTTATCTGCCCGTCTCCCATTTGTCCCTCAGGTTTCAGCTTAGATGTCATGTCCTCTGTGAACCTTCTCCAAGAACCACTGTATCTAGTGGTGACTCTCCTGCACATCATCATGGTGCCAGGCTCCTGTCATCAAAGCAGTGGCCACCCTCTATCTGGCCGCTGTCTGGCTGTCTCTCCCACTAGACCACCAGCTCCCTCATGGCAGGGCCTCTGTCTTGTCCCTAAGCCTAGTCCTGGTAGGAGCTCAGTGAATATTCATGGGGGGGGGGGGATCAACAGTCCTGAGCCTTTGCACACCGATTCGCCCTCCTCCGACACTTTCAGAGACCTGGCCACATGCCTGCCTCGAGACTTCCCTGTGAGCTCGGCTGGGTGTCCTCCTTGTCTGTCCGATGGACCTCAATAAGCCCCCAGCAGGTCAGTGGCCAAGTGATGCGAAAGCCGGGCCTAACCACTGGCTCCGAGCCTCCCCCTGCACTGCCTTGTGATCGTTGCCTGTCAAGACAGGGAAGGGGCAGCGGCCAAGTCCGCACGGCCCAGAAAAGGTGGGAAGGCTAGATGTGGCATCATAAAAATTGACTTTGAGGCCAAAAGACCGGAGTTCAACTCCCACTTCTGCTTCATCTGTCGTGTGACTCTGAACAAGTCATCTGATTAATCTCTGAGCCTCTATTGTCAGGTTTATAAAAAGGAATGACAATACCTGCTACCTGTCTCCAAGGGTTGTACAAAGATCGAATGACAGGCAAAGGGTGAGGAGGGTTACATATTTCAACGTGGCAGTGCCCGTGTGAGCATAGAAGCCACAAGACACCCCCCAACTCATGTACAACAAGGGGGGCTCAGCCGGACAACCTTGTACTTGATCGTGAATCTCCAGCTCCAGTCAGGTTACCTAGTTGCCCAGTTACTCCATGAAGATTTAGACCAGGGAGGTGGCAGTGCTCAGCAACGTGAGTCTTACTGATTTGGGCTCTGAGTCCCTCACGAACTGGGACACATGCACGGGGGCCCCTCTGATTCAAGACCTTCAGGTGCCTCTTCCGGTCCAAACATCTTGCTGTGTTTTCCCAAACACGCACTGTCACCTGAGCTCATCCCTCACTTCCCATCATTGAAACGCGGCCCCATCGGGCAGGGATCCTGGGGCTGAAAGATGCTCTCCAACAGAGAGTTTGTTTTTAAAGAGGAAGTAAAGAATAATGTTCCTGTTCTAAGCTGCTGAGGGAATTGGGAAGGCAGACGGACATTACTCAGGCCGGAGTCTTGCCAGGCCTTATGATATCGTATTTATTTGCCAAGAAAAACACCTCCCTCACATCTCTCAGCCAGTGAGGGGGCCCCAGTGAGGGGGGGCCGGTTTGGGCGGAAGGTTGAAGACACACAGACCTCGTGGCCTCGTGATAACGGCAGCCATTTCATTAATAAAGTACTGTTTAGCTGGACGGACCCCCAGAGTTTGCCAAGCATTGCGGACAGGTGAACAGACGGGCATGAAGGACTAGGCCCAGATCCCTTCCTTCCCTCGAGCCCTTTTTGCCATTTGGCGTGAAGGTGGAAAATCAAGCAGTTTCCTACCCAGTCCTCTGCTTCTAAACACTGTTAAGAAAAATGGGACAGATGAACCTATTTGCAAAGTAGCAATAGAGACACAGACATAGAGAACAAACATGGACACCATGGGGGGAAGAGGGGGAGTGGGATGAATTGGGAGATTGGGATTGACATACATACACTATTGATACTATGTATAAAATAGATAACTAATGAGAACCTGCTGTATAGCACAGGGAACTCTACTCAATGCTCTGTGGTGACCTAACTGGGAAGGAAATCCAGAAAGAAGGGGATATTTGCATACATATAGCTGATTCACTTTGCTGTACAGTACAAACTAGCACAACATTGTAAAGCAACTATACTCCAATAAAAAAAAATAGATCGCAGAAAAAATAAAAAGGATAAAAGCACATCCTGTGAATAAAGGTCCACAGACTGTCTTGGTAAGTGTTCATTCCTTTATGACACACTCCCAGGACCCACACAAAAAATGAGTCCAGAGTTGCCTGATAGCTGATGTATTGAGTTCAGTGGCCGTTACTGGGGTCTGGCCCCCTGCTGGTTGTGAGACGCTCGTGGGACAGACATCTGACCTGCAGCTGTAACTAAGTCATGATGAGGAAGTTCTTCCCAGATCTTAACCAAACCCCTCCTACATCAGCTTCCGTCCAGTGGGAGGGAACGGGGAGAGCTGGTAAGGCCGAATCTGTTATCCTGAGCACGTGGTACCGGAGGAGAGTTGAGCCCATGTGGAATATTTGGAAGAGGCACCTTTGCTGTACTGTATTCTGCTGCCTGGACGGCAAGACTGGGCCAAGCCCGCGATGGGGGCCAAGCCAGAGAAACATATACAAAATGGGTTTTCAGGCCCCTGGGGACCGCGTAATGGGAAGGGAGGAAGTGGGTCATCTGAGAGTCCAGGAGCGTGAGTTTTGACAAGCTCCAGGGTCAGCAGGAAGGGAGACCATCAGTAGGAGTTGCCCGGACCGCGTAGACCTCTTGTACAGGATCTAGATCTGGGCAGCAAAGGGGCGGGAACCCCAGTGCCTGGGCTCTGGACCACAGGCTGGATACGCTCTCCCTAGTAGCCAGACCGTGCTCCCAGGGTCCATGTGTATTATTTTTTTGCCTCTCTTGAGCACACAGCCCATGCCTGCAAGCGTGCACCGGACGCCCTGACCCCCGCCAATCTGCGGTTCTCGAATTTCTGTCACGAGGACGGCTTGGTGGCGGTTACACCATCTCATTTTCCTGGAGGTCCTGAGGGGCAGCCACCAGTTTGCACACGCTAAATGTCAGCTACGTTAAACTAACACATTCACATCATTGGAAAACCCTGTTTACACATAATAAACATGGGGATAGACGCCACAGAGGAAATAATAGAGTATTGATTAAAACAATGGCCTGTAATGCCTTCTGAAAGGCTGGCGATCCCCAGCAGCTTCCGCAGCGGCCCTGCTCACTGGCAGCCTCCCTCCCGGGCAGCCTCTGGCCGCCACTCCCCAGACGGAGGAGGTGGGCGTTTCCGTGGGCCTTCCCCTGAGGAGCCCTCGCTGCAGGCCGGGCACTGTGCTCAGTGATTGATCTCGTTTTATCCCCATAGCAGCTCCTCAGGTGGGTGGTATTGTTATTTTCATTTTCCAAAGAAGGAAGACGAGAAGTTAAATGTCTTGCCTGGGGTTGTGCAATTAATAAATGGCGGGGCTGGGAGTTGAAGCTGGGTCTGCTAAGTCCATAGCACATCCTATCCACATTAATTTAGCCTCCTTTGTGTATTGGTTTTATATCTAAGTATGTAGGTACGTAGACGGGAGTGAGGGAGAAGTGCCTTGTGTTAGGCCGTACGTTAGGCGCTGGGGGTCTGGACAAGACTGTTATCGCTGACTTGGCAGTGTAGGTGGCACGGCGGTCTGTGAGCAGCTCCACCTTAGCTATGATCCCAGCTCTCCTGGGCTGGGAGGAAGGCCGGCAGTTTGGCAAACCTGGAGGTCTCAGAATCTCAGAAATGGTAAATCTCATTTTGGAACGGTAACTCGTTGCCCTAGAGCGGCTGGCAAGCCGAGAGCAAGGGCGTATTTTCCCTGGTAACCACAAACCCCCCAGCGCCGAAGGAGTCCACAGCCAGCTGAGGACAGCAGGAGGGTCTGTGACCACAGGTCAGTGGGGCAGATGGAGGAGGCTCCCGCCGAGAGGGCACGGAGCAGGCCAGAGGTGTCAGGGTTGTTTTCCATGATGACGAGTAGCTGGTGTTGGGCAGCGGAAGATGGGGGTGTCTGGTGGCCAAGAATGGACAGCAGTATCCCCCTCACCCCCCGTCAGGCATCAGAAGCTCTTCTCTGTGCTGTCATTTACTGATTGTGTGACTTTGGGCAAGTCACTGACACTGTCTGTGCCTCAGACCAGGAATAGGGATAATCCTACTTCTTTGTCAATGTTGTAAGGACTTAGTAGGGAAATGAATGTGACCGCAAGAGGTGCTGACCTGTCGTGCGGTCAGCTCTCGATGGACCTGAGTGCAGAAGGGTTGCTCGGTCCTCATGGGACCCAGGCCTGTGGAGACCCCAGAGACCTCTCTGCATTCAGCTTCCCCCTTCCCCACCTGACCCGGAGCTGAGGGTGTCCGCCTGTCCCTGCCGAGCGGCTGGATTTGGAAGGTAAATGCACAGCGTTTGCATCTGCTGAAATCCTTGCTTTGCAGTGTTTTGCTTTCTTCTGCTGTAGCGGAGGATTTCCACTAAACCCTTCAACTGGGTCTGGATTATTGCTTCCGGCAGCATCAGGGGAGCGCGTTCTGATACCAGCTCACACAGGCAAAACACAGAAAGCAGAAACACAAACCGGGGCTTAGGGAGGCTGGTGAAGGCGGCCACGGGGGCAGCTGGCAACACTCGGCAGCCTCGCAAACAGGCATCCACAGAGCGGGCAGTCGTCGGGAAGGAACCCTCGTGTGACCCGAGCAGGGAGGTCACGGAGAGCTCAACCCCTGGTTGGAGAGATGAGAAGCCTGAAGTTCAGGGAGGTTCAGTGATTTGGTCAAGGTCACCTGGTAAGGCCAGATGAGGGCCAAATAAAGGGGAGAAGTCTGGCTTTGGAATCAGACAGACTTGGGTTACAACCCTTCTGCCACTTAGCTGTGTGACCTTAGGCAGTTTGCTGAGTCCCGAGAATCTGCTTCCCCATTTGTGAAATGAGGCTATGAATACCTACCTCATAGGACCAGGGGGCCACAGGCCAGGTCTGGTCTATCATAGGCCCTCAGTAAGTGGGAGCCCTTTTCCAGCACACTCTCCCCTCTCCCTTGGGGTGTCTCTGCCGCATCAGGACACCAGCAGCTCTCCGTGTGAGATGCTAAGTGTCTTACTCTGGTCCTGAGGCCCAGTCCTGGCTCAAGAGGAGACTCCTGGGTTAGGCCCTGGCCAGGTGAGCTCTGGCACTGAGACCTCCGCTGGTGACCGAATCATGGTGGCTGTGCTGGGGGACAAGCACCGGCTTTGGGTTTGATCCAGATCTGGGTCTCCTGCCCTCTGGCTGTGTGGCCCCAGACAATGGAGCCCCTTTGCCAATCCTCAGTGCTATCCGAGTTAATGGAGATAAATTGCATGAAAAGAACGCAAGGGTACAAACGTGCTCGTGGATGTGGCTGTCCCTTTCCTTCTCAGAGTCAGTAAGCCCAGACCCACTGGGATACGAGAGGCTGGAACTTTCACAGTTTCTAAAGCGTGGGCCTGTTTTAGAGACAGAAGAAGCAGGACATGTGCAGTCCGAGGTATAGAAGGCTGCAGGGCAGGAGCAGTTTGTCACTGAATGCAGAGGACCCTCCCCGGGGTGGATGGGTGGGGCAGCGGATTCTGGGCCACAGGAGCATCATTACAGCCCCTCCCCCAGGGCTTGAGAGCAGCAGACACATGTGCACACGTGCTCACTCACACACCCGCACACTCTCACACATGCGAGACACTCACTGTTCATTGCGTGTCCACCCCACAGGGACACGCGTGCCTATCTTCCCAGCCATCCTCCCCTCACGGAGGTGCACACACACACTCCCCCTGTGTGAGATGCCCAGGTGGAGGTCACACCAAGGTCAGATCACCGTCTTTCCTCTCCTACACGTGTGAAGCAAGGATTCCTCCGGGGAACTCCCATTTCGCCCTCCTCCTTCTTCTTGAGATGCTGAGGAAGGAGTAGTGAGTGAAAACAGGGCCCTGAATGTGCAGAGAGGCCAGGGAGCCCTTCCTGGGCTGCTAGCATCCCAGGTCCCAAACTCCCAAGGGTTGTTTCTCTTGCAGAAGAGAAAGACCGTCTGCTCAACTTCTGAGTAGTCAGTTGGAAATGTGATTGGCCTTGTTCTGTGTGGCCCTGGGGGCAGATGTGGGATGAATGAGTCACAGCTGCAGGGCAGTGGAAGACATTTAAGCTAAATATAAAGGAATTTAAAATGATTTTAGTTTTCCAAAAATGAAAAGCACAGCCTTGCAAAGTAATGAGCTGCCTGTCACCAAAAGGATCCAAGGGGAAACCATGGGACTACTCCTCAGAGTTGCTATAGAGGGGTTCCTGCACCTGCTGTGAGGGTGAAGCTGAGTGACCTCAAAGGCAAGGAGTCATCACTCAGCATCTTGCCCAGCTAGTCTCCCTGAAGGCAAGGATGAAGCCTAGAACAGAGGAAGGACGGCCAGTTTCTAGGATGCTGGGCTCCAGTAAGACCCTCCCCCACCCTGGGTATTGGACCCTCACTGATCAACAGGTGGCCCAGACCTTCTTCTTCCCTGGGTTCTGCCCCCTGTCCCCTGCCATCGACCTGAGTGCAGAAGTCCAGAGACTGAATCTGTTCCAGGGGATGAAATTTTGATGAATTTATACCCAAACTCCCTTAGCTTATTGATCCTAGAGAAAACATTCATCCTTTAAAGACCACCCAGCTGCGTACTTAATCCATGGGCCACACACCAGCTCGACAGGAAATGCTGCGAAGGCAAACACGTTGCAAATCTTTATGGAAAAGGAGCTTTACGACATTCAGGTCCGCTCTTCCCTCCAGCCGGCAGGACCTCCCTGACACGTGGGGAAGTGCCCACAGAGGCCGAGGGGCGGTTAGAGGCGGTCACGGCTTCTGAGCCCACTTGGCTGCTGGCTGCTGACAGCTGTAGGACTGGTAACTAGCATTTACCTGCCCTGAGCCTTAGTTTTCTCCTCTGAGAAATGGCAGACTAACAGAGCCCTCACCAGTTCTGTGTGGAGTAAATGACCTAACTGTGTGTCACGGCGCCCGGCACACAGAGCAGCTCGCTAAGCCTGGTGCCTCGTCCTCTGGTTTACGTTCCAGCTCAGAAAACCTCATCTGTGGCTCAGAAGTCTCTGGCACCGCACCTCAGCTGATTAAAAGGCCCCAGAAACAAAGCAAGCGGGAAGAGAGGAAGCAGACTGACCAGCACGTATGTGCGTGTGCGCCCACATTCAGCCCAGCGGCCACTCCGGCCCCAGCCTCACGCAGGGCCAGGTGTGGTGCCTGACACACACCCTGCCAGCGTGAGGTCAGCTCTACGGACAGCATTTTGCAGATGGTGTTGCTGAGGCCCAGTGACTTGTCCAAGTGATGTGACACTTCCTACCACTAAGTGATGCGTCTGAAACAGAAGCTCGGGAGGGCAAAGCATTGACTGTCTGTTCACCACAACATCAACAGCAAGCAAAACCGACTCAGAGTGAACGCTCAACAGATGTGGAAGGAAGGAATGAGTGAATGAATGGTGGATAGAAAAAAGAATCAGAGATGAAATTCTGAATGACTTGAAACTTAGCCACATAAGTCTGACCTCCATGTAAGGCTGATTCGGGCACGTTTCTGAAAAAGGAAGGGCCAGCGAAGGAAGAAGATGCACAGAGTCCTGTTCTCAAACCACCAAACAAACTCTCAGACCTAAGACCTCCCCTCAGTCCCCAAGACATAAGGGTAGATAGTCCCAACCATTTAAGTCACTCATATGTGTTTACTGAGTGCCTACTCTGTGCCAAGCTCTGTGCTAGGTAGTAGACTTGCAAGGATCAGTGGAGATGGTCCCCACCTACAGTCAACACGGGTGGTGCAAAAGATAATACACCATCCTTGCTTCCACACAAGTCTCATAACTACAGTACTTGCAAGGTAGAGGGGTGCCCAGCTGCATGAATGGGTGAGAGAGGGCCACATGGAGAGGGAGTTCCCTGTGGGAGGTCTTGAACTATAAGTGGGACGGGACAGATGTTTGCAGGGAGTACAGGAATCCCTAGTGGAAGGAACAGCGAGGTCCAAGGCACAGAACTAGTCATCACAACTAGCCCTTTGGTGGAGGAAAGGGCAGGTCAGGAAGCAAGACTGGGGAGGGACGCAGGGGTGAGCATCTCTGCCATCCAGGACTGAATGACGCAGCCCTGCCCCTGGTGGCTCTGGACTGATCACTCCCCTCCTCTGAGCGTAAGTTTCCTCCTCCATACAAGGTTGAAGGGGGTGATTTCCAAGTTCCCTTCCGGTTCTAACATTCTATGACATTTCTGACTAATGCACAAGATCAAATATGTACACAAGACCAAAGGCATAAGAAAATACACAAAGAAACGTGGGTTAATCTAGTGCAAACAGAGTAAGACCCGAATAGCGTGGCTACGCTGGCAACTCCTGTTATACCTGTGGAGTCCTCCCCCAGGTGTACATTCTAGTTCCCAGAACCCCGTGGTCCCTCCCCAGCCCTCAAGGAAGGGGAGGTTCCCAGTTGTCCCCTGGGAAGTCTCACCCATGTGAGCCAGATGCCCCCAGTTGGTGGCACAGAAAGAAGCAGTCAGGAGGGCCCCGCCCTCTTCGTGTTTGGCCAGGGGCAGGTCCTGAAAGTACACCTCAGCCCACAGGGCTCCTGACACTGAGAAAACAATGCTTCGGTCAAGGGTAGTGGAACACTTTCATAGCCCTCAGTTCCCTAGAGTCCGCATCAGTTCTAAGCTACAGTCTCCAAGGAAGGGGCGGTCTTCAGACTCAACAAAGCCAGAGCGCTCTTAGGGACCCCTTTGGTGAGAGGTTATTAGTTTGGACGGGAAAGCACCAGCCCCTTGGACAATACGTGAAAGCCACAGTTTTCTCCCCAGAAAAAATGTCTGCTTACACCTCCAGAAGAGTGTAAGAGCCCCTGATGGAGGTCCCCGTGAGGTCCTCAGACACCAGGTTAAGTCTCCTATCCTAGTTCAAACTCTGTATTTTGCAAATGAGAAAATTGAGGCCCAGAGAGAGTAGGTGACTCACCCAATATCACCCAGCTAATTAGAGCAAAGCCAGATCCCCAGGAAGATTGGGCCAGCGTCTGCCCCAAGCAGGGAGGCTCCCAGCAGGGCACAGCACCACTGGCACCTGACCTGGAGCTGGGCCCCTAGCAGAGCCATGGCTCAACTCTGGCAGGCAGCCGAGGAGAGGGGACCACCAGTCTCCCCGGTGGGCAGGTGCTCTCCTCTGGGTATTGGCCGGTCCCCAGAGCTTTCGGCTTCTGCTGCCTCTCTGTCTGTGGTCTTCCCTGTGGCCCCAGCCAGGAGAAGGGACTTGGGCCACGGCTCCCTGGCTCTGCACCCTCCAAGCATCCAGCAGGCTCCATTCCACTCTGCACACAGAATGCTCCTTAGGCAAAACCAGGAGAACTGCATCTCCTTGCTGGCATTTGCAGAGCTAGCTGCCCACATGCCCCCATAGTGTGAGCAGGAGACCTGGGCTTGTGAGTGCTAAAATGCTATGCGGTGGGGGTAAGGGGGGGGTGGGGACAAGATTTAATAGAACTCAGGCTGTGAAGTCAGACAGACCCAGATTCAAACCCTGGCTCAGCCACTATACAGATGAGCTGACACCTGGCAAGTTATTTAACCTCTCCAAGACTCAGCATTCTCATCTGTACAATAGGATCACGATGGTACCTCTTCAGAGGACCGGTGTAAGAATTAAAGGAGATAATTTATATAAAGTACTTAACACCATACCTGGTAAAACATTTTTGCTGCTTTTGTCACACTTCCCAAGGGGTCCCCAGTGTTGCAGAGCCCCACCTTCAGAACCTCACACCCAGCTACTGGCTGACACCCTGGTAACAAGGGTAGGGAGAAATTCCCCCTTCCCGCTCCTCCAAGTATTTGCTAAAGAGTGCAGCAGGAGGCCTCCACAGAAGGCTGGGAAGAACTTGCCACCCACTGAGAGGTCGTGAGTTTGCACCCACCCTTGGAGATTTCAAAGCAAGTCAGTCCTGACCTTTCTGGAACGGTCAAATGGCAGTCCCGCCAGGTGGCGAGAGAGTGAACACATGGTCTCCCATGGCCCTCTGCCATGCGTTTCTCTGCCTGGACCCGGCAGCTTCAGCTCAATGGTCAGCCAACACAGGATGAGGCCTGGAGGTGTGGTGACTCCCCTGAAATGAATCGGAAACCACAGGTGGAGGCCCTCAGTCACATCTATGAAAGGCCTGGAAGCCAGAAACAGGGTAGACAGCCCTCTCCTCAAATGTTAAGTCTCCGCCGGTGGTGAGCTGGTGACCCTGTTCTCGGGAAGGAGAGTGGGCGGGGGAAGAGCCCTGACGGCCCCTCTGCCGATTGCCCCGGTGTGAATACTCCCACCGTGACCGATTTGAGGCTGCCTCTGTGGCATCATGGAACACAGTTGTCAGTGAAAAAAGTGTTGCCTGCCATACCAGTAAACAAAGGATGTTGCAACCATCAAGCCATCCCATTACAGCTGCCCCTACAGTGAGCCCTGAGGGAACTCAGGATGGAAACGTGATGCCCACCATCTAGCAGTCAGCCACGGCAGTCCTCCCCGACGGTGCGCCCTGGGCATACTCAGGATGAGACAGCACAGGATATGGGCCTCACGGAGCTGAGGTGCATATCAAAGGAATGAGCCCAGACTTTTGCATCTTCCCATAGAGAGAAAACCAGAAAAGTACTAAATTCCTTAACTTGAGATGTCTGGTTTCCTTTAACTTACTGTAATCTTTTGATGTTCAGACTACCTGGTCTTTTTTGCAAAAACTCCTATCTATACTGGCTCCCCACCAGCCTCTTCCGAGCAGTCTCTCAGAGCTATCTGAAGGGCTGCATCTCAGGTTTAAATCTTCAGTTTTGTCTGCCAAATAAAACGTAATCCTCAACTTTTCTGTCGTGCATTCTTTTCAGTCAACGCAATCATGGGAAGAGATACCCACGTCGTCCCTCCCAAGCTGGTGCTCGGTCCCCACTCCACCGGCTGAATGCAGCCTATATCCCAGGCCCACAGGACAGGCCAGGGGACTAGGGTCCTGGGCTCCAGTCCCACCTGAGTCCTTGTGAAGAACAGGCCCTGGGCAGCTTGCCCTGAGAACAGTTCTTCCTTCTACTGAGTTGCCACCTGCCTCCCTGTAATCTGCACCCGCGTCCGACCTCTTGCCAAAGCCCTGCGATCAGTCTCCTCTCTCCTACCTGCCCAACCCCGATCCTCACCTGTGCCTCTTTCAGCTAGGCTTCCAGTCCCTGGCTGACCTGGCACCATCTCCAGGTGCTACCAGCTTTGTCTGTGTGCCCCTTAAAGGAGGGCTTACAGAGCTGCGTGCCACCTTCCCTGTGTTCTGAGCAGTGCCAGGTGGAAACTTCCATCCTCTGCTTGAACTGGATGTGTCGTGAGAGGCTTTTTATCTGGGTCTGTCTGAATATTTGTTCTGACTCCTGACTAGTTTCGAAGACCCCCGAGAGCGGGTCTTAACCTCCTTTCCCTGCCCAGTTCCTAGTATTCACCCTGCACTCACTCTGCAGTTACTCACAGCAGCTGGCGAGGTTGGCAATGACCGTCTTCAGGCCTTTTGCTCTTCTGATTCTGCACAGCACCAGCCTGGGACCTACACTACCATGCCAGCCAGGAGTGGCCGCCCCATCAGGACCACCACGACCCAGGAAGCTGGACACAGCCGCCCCCGAGCTGCTATGGGCATCATCTTTACAACAGTTTGGAAGAAGCCTTGATTCAAACTACAGAACCAGAGCCCTCAGGCAAACCTCCTGCCTAGAAAACTTTATTCTTTTTTTTTAATATTTATTTGTTTATTTGGCTGCATCAGGTCTTGTTTACAGCACGTGAGATCTTCATTGCAGCACGCAGGCTTCTCTCTGGTTATGGTACATGGACTCTAGAGTGCACGGGCTTAGTTACCCTGTGGCATGTGGGACCTCAGTTCCCCAGCCAGGGATCAAACCCACGTCCCCTGGGTTGGAAGGAGATTTTTAACCACTGGACCACCAGGGAAGTCCCTAGAGAATGTTATCATTGTCTTGACTTGTAGCACACCCCTGCTCTTTTTTTTTTGGCCATGCCGCGCAGCATGTGGGATTTTAGTCCCCCGACCAGGGATCGAACCTGTGCCCCTGCATTGGAAGCACAGAGTCCGAGCCACTGGACCACCAGGAAAGTCCGCCCCTGCTCTTTATAACGGTATATTATGTTGCTGTTCTAACTAACTCTTACGTATGGGGCACTTGCAAGGCACCCAGCCTTGGTTGCGTGCCTTTGGACAGGTAATAGGGACACACCTCTCCTTACCTCCCAGCGCTCTGCATCAGTCTCCAGTCCTCACCACAGACCAGGAGGTCTGCATTCCACAGATCAAGGAAACAATGAAGGTGGACCCTCAGATCAAGAGCCCAGGGACAGCGGAAGGCTCCACACTACTACTGTGTGACAAGTCTCACAGACCGTGGGGTCAATGGTCCAAGCTTCCTGGGCTGGCTTCCCTTTGTCTCAGGAGCAGGGAGATGACCTGGCTGTCCCGTCCAAAGACTTCCTGCTCAGCAGGCCCCTGGGTTTAAAGGCCCCTCTGTGTCTTAGACTAGCCCACCTCACTGTGCCCTCTGGCCAGAGAACCTTCTCCAGATTAATCAGAGGTATAAATCCTCCTGCAGGTCAGATCTGAGCCACCAGCCTCCTTCCCATGGCTGTGATGTCCTCTGTGGACTGGCCGGAGCCTGAGTCAAGGTCCCTGGTGGTTTCTTATGGGCAACAGGTCACACCTGTTGGGATCATGGATCCCACCGCCCACGTGTACTGAAACTTCTGAGCTCCATTGCCCCCAGACAGAGGAGGAGTGGTCCAGGTCTTTCCTGGTACCACCCATGCCTGCTCCCAGAAGTAGTAAACAGCCCACGGGTGACCCAGCCAGCAGGTGGTGAACAAATACCATTTTCTCTTGAGGGGAGAATGGTTTAGGTGTCAGCTGGAGTCTAGAATTCCTTCCCATTCTCCCACCGTGATATGCAAGCATGCGCCTTCCTCTCCCTCTCTCACACCGTCCCAGCAACCGCGCCCTCTGCCCTGGCAGGGCAGGGTTGCCAAGTTGATAGCCCCGATTGGGGTCACCTCTCCGGGGCTTGGCTACTGACGTGTGCAGAGCTCTAGCAGCCCCTGGCACGCCTATTAGCAATCAGCCTCCTGCTGGGCTGGCCTCGTGATAAATAAACTTTCATGTTCTTACTAAGTGATGGCTGGTGGTTCAAAATCGCTACCCTGGAATTGTTTGAGGTTGATTCCTTAATCAAAGCTCTCAGGCTCTCCTCCACCCCCTCACTGCTGAAAGGTTATCATTAAAGAGAAGAAAGGCGCTTTGATTTCTGTAGCTGGGCTGCCAGCTTGGAGCTGGGGCTCTGGGGGGAGGTGGGAAGACTTGGTTTTACCCCAAGCCTTGTGTGCAAATCTTAGCTCTGCCAGCACCAGCTGGGCAACTTGGGGCAAGTTGCAGAGCCTCTCTGATCCTCTGTACCCTCCTCTGGGGCTGTCTCAGGTATGGTGAGGCTCAAGGAGACCTTGTGTCTGACGGGTGCTTCTAAGCCTGCCAAGCCCTGTAAGTGTGTTAGTCCTGATACCCAGTCACAGCCATATTCTCAGACCCATGTTCAAGTCCCTTAGGGGCAAGGGGCTTCCATGGAGCTTTCTGGAAATAGTGGACCGTCCATAAGTCACCTTGGACAAGAACATGGGATTAGAACCAGCCCATGGCGTTCACCCTAACCCACTCCCAGAGGTATCCCCCAGAAAGAGCTCAGCCGGTGGACCTGCCTCACTCTGTCTTCCTCGCCTGCCCCTCTCCTGTCCACATCTGTGCTTTTTGACAGCAAGAGAAACACGGGGCTAGGGCCCCCATGTAGCTAGATAAATAATTACTAAATAAATAAATGAATAAAAATAAACAAAGAAAGCCTCCAGGGAGCTAGAATTGCTGCCATGCTGACAGGTAACTGGCAGATTCGATTTCATTATAAGATACAGAGCTGTAATGGGGTATGTGGAGCTCAAGGAGGATTGCAGTAAAGGGAGGACAGCAGCGTTCCCTGCCGTCCCCGCCGGCTCCTCTACGGACCCCACCATCCACTTTCCTGCCTCGCCGGGTGGGCGGGAAACTGGGCACTGCCCTGGGGGACGAGGTCTGGCCAAGCCTGGCCCTCCCCTCCTCGCCAGCCTCACCCGCAAAACGGCCCAAGTCACGATGTGCTAGTGGACAGCCCTAGGTCGGAAGTGTGGACGGAGGGGCAGAGTCAGGAGGGCTACACACTCACTCACACTCTCCTCCTCTGCCCCAGGGGAAGGTGTGCAGCTTCTGAATGGACACAGCCCACGCAGCCAGGCACGGCATGGTGACCGGACTGTGAACTAGGCAGCTGTGACTGGCCTGGCCTGGGGACAATCACGTGCCACCACCTGGCCTCCCTCCTGTCCTGCTTTTCTACCCAGAAAGTGGAGGAAGCGCCCTCCAGCTCACTGAGGCCTAGTCTACCCCCTTCCATCCCAAAGACCCTAAAAGACCCTCCCCTCCCCGCACTCCTCGGACACATTTCCCTTCTCTCTGCCCTCTTCCCTTGTGCCAGGTGAGAACTGACGTCTCCCTCCACCCCAGCCCTGTCCAGTGGGATGTGGGCTTGAGGACAAAGCCTGGCCATCCCCACCTGACTCCAGTGAGAAATGCTTTAAATCCAGCTCATGGCCTTTATGGGACCCTCCTGGTTCTTCCTCAGCCTTTATGATTTTATTTGGGCCATAAATGGGTGACGGGGGGGTTGTAAGCACAAAACTAAACAGCAGCACTGCTCCTCTCGTCCCCCACCCCCACTCCCACCCCGCCATGCTTCCCTGCCCTACCCTCGCCCCCTGCCTCTCTGGAGGCCACCCTTCCTTCTCCAGGCATGACTTCCCAGGGACCTGGCTCCCACGGGGGCTTCTCAGAGCCCCCCGACCACCTGGCAGTTCCGACCTAATTGGCCAGCACCCTCTGGACACACGTGGTCCCCTTCCTCCCACTGGGGTCTGTGCGGGTCACCTGAGCTGTGTGTGCGGCATCTAGGCTACATCCTGGCAGAAGGGCACAGCCTGGGCTCTGGGATCAAATGCACCTGGATTTTAATCCTGACTCCTCCCCTTCCCAGGTGTGTGACTTCAGAAAAATTACCTAACTTTCCTGAGCCCCACCTGATCAATGGGGCTACGAACCTGTGTGACTAGCAAACCACAAATCAGTCTTACATTCATAGCCTCTTATGGGGGCTCTGCCTTCTGGCTTTAGATCTGGTATTGAAGAGAAGGGCAGGGGACGGGGTGGGAGCACGTGGACGTGGGGAGACCTTGCAGGCCTCCCACTGCCCTCAGCCTTAGTCACTGGGGACTTTTTTGGTCCTACTAGAAAAAGGAGAGGAGAGATGCCCTCTTTCTGCCTGGCCTCCTGGCGTAATTAACTGCATGTACCAGGCTGAGCATACCCAGGGGCAGGGCCACAGCTCTCGAGCATCGGCCCCGTTCAAACATTAGTCACCAACCCCCAACTTGCTCTTAGGAAAAGTCTAAAAGCCTTCCAGGCCTATGGCCTTCAGCAGTCCCCGTTCCTCACAGGATAAGTAGACTGATGGCAGGCCAGGGCGTGGAGGGGTGGCCTTCATCATCTCGTTTCTCTGTCACGCTCCTCCACAGAGCAATTAAGCACTGGGATTAGATATCCTAAATCAGAGATGACTGAGGTTTTCTCGTACATGTGATAAAACTGCTTCCCATAAAACTTCTCCACCAACATTATTAAACTTCCCCCGATTCCCTGCACCTCTCACAAAAAGATTATACTAGTAGCACGAAGAACCTCGTTTATAGTCAGTTTTCTTGGCCTCCACATTTACTAGCTGTTTGACCCTGAGTGAATATTTAATCTTTTGGATTACCAGTTTCCTATTATTAGGAACAATAATAGGACTTACCTTACAGAATTTTTACGATAGAAAATAATGCATGCAAAGTACTCAGCCCAGAGACTAATCAATCATAAGTAATCAGTAAATGGCAACTTTAATTGCACTGGTGAATTAAGTGAGCTTGCCCCATGGTGGGTGACACCAGCCAGTGGAGAGGGGCAAGGCGAGGCCACGTCCAGCCCCCAGGGGAGGGGTGGGCAGCCAGTGTCCCAATTCCAGGGTGCAGAGGGGTGTGGTGGACTCTGCTGACCCTGGGGTCTGCATGGATGCCCAAGTGGCCCAGAGGAAGGCCACGTCTGGAGTCAGCTGGTGGCCGCGTTGGAACTCTAAGCAATTAATCAGCTGGGAGAAAGACCCCCAGGCAGCATCTGAGGGTAGGTGAGGAGTCGTATCTCACAGAGAAGGGAGACCAGCATGGAAGCCACCAGGCACGGAGTCAGGCACACAGGTGTGCCCAAGCTTCACCACTCACAGCTGAGGGACGCTGGCAAACTCCTCACCCATCTAAAATGTCCAGTTCTTTATAAACAAAGACAGGAATAATAATACCTAGCTTCATAACATCTGTGTGAGGGTGAAACAAGAAGAGGAAAGTAAATGCCCAGGGCTGTCTTTTTCCTGCCCACGAGGTACAGACTCGGGGCAGTGAGCAGAGATTTGGAGAAGCTGGAGGACTGGGGACTACATAGGACCCTGCAGACACATGGGATCTGGGGCCAGGAACAACACAGACAGTCATGGGCCCCACAGCTGGTGGTGAGGAATTTGCGGATATGCTGCCTGCCTTGGCCACACTGGGGTAGGGCCATGCCAGGCAGTAAATGGCACGGCTGAGGCAGCTGAGAAGGCGGGGGCTGGCAAAGGGCTGCCGCGATGTTGGTCCTTGCTATTGTAGGGAGCCGCAAGGCGCTTACCATCTGGGGCCTGAAGGAGCCTTGCTCCCTGCAGGAGGTAGTGAGGATGGGCTGGTGGCCACAAAAATTTTTTGGAATTATCACAACGATTGCCAACTCTTCCTAAAAGAGGGTCACTAGATGTGAGCTTTTTTTTTGCGGTACGCGGGCCTCTCACTGTTGTGGCCTCTCCCGTTGCGGAGCACAGGCTCCAGACGTGCAGGCTCAGCGGCCATGGCTCATGGGCCTAACTGCTCCGCGGCATGTGGGATCTTCCCAGACCAGGGCACGAACCCACGTCCCCTGCATCAGCAGGCGGACTCTCAACCACTGCGCCACCAGGGAAGCCTTAGATGTGAGCTTTTTCTGTAATTCATTGTTTCAAAAAATTTAATTTAAGATCACGTGTGTTTCAGATTTCTCTTAGAAGAATTTAATTGGTATGTAATAGCATAGTTAATTAAATACAAATCAATTGTTTAAGAGAACTAATTGATACTGAACATGAACAGTGAAAAACTTAGTTCTAATATAATTAACTCATTAAATAAGCAATGAAAGAGCAATTATGTCTTTACAACAATGTAAAGTTTATAGTGCTTTAATAAACTTAGCATTAGCAAGCAATGCAATTCAAAAATTATGAAACAGGTATTATTGGTCTATTAAATATTACTTGTCCTAGAGGCCCAGAGCCACGCACTAGACAGGATTAATAAACCTTTACTATCCCACTCTTCAGGACTCTTTCCTAGAGAGTTTGATCAGAAAACTGTGATCTTTGCATGATTTATGGGCACCCTTATTGCCTGGGATGTGAGTAATTATGCTGAAAACAGGACTAGGCAGACCCGATGCAGAAAGCAGTTCAGCAGAATCATAGTGAGAATTTGCCAAACGTGAGACTCCAACATCCTGCCACCAGGGGGCTACCACCGGGCAGAAAGGCTTGTGATGAACAATCACTTACGAGAGAGGCCATGGGTACAGACACCCAACCAAGGCAAACCCCAGACAAATCTGCAGCCCCCCAGGTCCTTTAGGAGGCCCACCCCACCACTGAGCTCCTTTATCCTCGTCGGGACCCCTACAGCAATTATTGCCGTTCATGTAGAAATGACTCCAGCCCTGCCTCATGACGCTTCTCTAACTGAACCATTGCTTGTCTTTGACGCTACCTTTTCACAGGTGTATGCCTTACATAACCAACTGGATCATAATCTCATTGGGAGAGGAAGCTTGTGTTACATATTTTCGTCTTAGCATCGTGCCTCTCGAGTGTTCGTGGGTCGGATTTTATAGCTGCCGCATTTTGTAAATACTTGCTGGTTATGGAGGGGTGGTAGCCGTACTATAGCAGAGGTTACCTGTATCATCCCACTGCTTTTTACATAATTCATCACATTACGAATTGGTCTACAGACCAAGATATTTGCTCTCCGAGGTCAGTGAAGCTGGTTAAAAATGTATTTCTTCAGATCTGAACTTGTGCTCATGTAATCATCCAGGACCTGTTCACTTGGGGATCCTTCAAATACAGGAAGTCCAAAATGCACCGTCATCACATGTAACCTCATAGGCTTCCTTTGTCAATCACTTCCTTTGGGTCATCGTTGTGGTGTGTGGGTTTTCTCTAGTGGCAGTGAGCAGGACTACCCTTCGTTGCAGTGCACGGGCTCTAGGCACGTGGGCTCAGTAGTTGCAGCATGCAGGCTCTAGTGTGCAGGCTCAGTAGTTGTGGCACGCGGGCTTAGTTGCTCCGCAGCATGTGGGAATCTTCCCGGACCAGGGATCGAACCGGTGTCCCCTGCGTTGGCAGGTGGGTTCTTAACCACTGCGCCACCAGGGAAGCCCTGTCAATCACTTCTGACCCAGCCCCCTCACTTCCTGCAGTCTTCCCCACTAAAGACCTTGTGGTTGCCATTGTCCCCTTCCCCTGCCTAAGCCACTCTGATGCTTAGCCCCTTTGTCTCGGTCAAGAACATCTCTCCGAGTCACCATTTCCTCTCAGTCGCCAGCACCTCTGGTCCTGTGGTCTCGCCTGTGACACCCCCTGACTGGTCCTCCTGACTCACTTCACTCCTCCAGCCCAGCTGACTTGTCTCTGCCACACTGACCTTCAAAGATGCCACCTAACAGCTCATTATATCACCTTGGACAGGGTATTTCACCTCCCTGAGTCTCCCCTTTCATAGCTGTTTAAAAAAAAAAGAAAAAAAGGAGGGGAAGGAAGGGGATTTGATGATCTCTAAACCCCAGTCTGATACTCTGTTTCTGTTTCCTGAACTCTCCCTCATCGGTACTTCATTCGAGGAGGCCCTTTTCATCAAATACTGTCTCATTGGATTTGCATGGCAACCATGTGAGAAGGGTTTTACTACCAGTATCCATATTTCGTAGATGAGAAAACAAGCCCGGAGAAGTCCTGAGGACTGTTAAGGGCTGAAGCGAGGCTCCAGCCGGCAGTGGTGGTTTTACAGCACACGTGGCCTCCCCTACCCCCCAGGGCTCCCCTGTGACTCCAGCCACGTCCAGCTGACGTCTTCTCCACCTGCTCTCTGGAACTATCTGGGGAGCTATTTTCAGCCCCTGCACTGCTCTCCTGTGTCAAGGTGGCGGGGATGTGGAAGCTCTGAATGTCCCTCTGAGAAGCCCAGGGTCCTTTCACCTGCTTTCTCCTCTCAGGCTGTCTTGGGAGAGCAGGAAGAGGGGGCACATGTCATCCCATGGCCTTCCGCCAGGAGTGTTCCACAGTCTCCCAGCTGCGCTCCCTTGTCTGGTCTTACCTTCTCCCAGCCACATCTGCCCCAGTGCTAATATGGTCTTTATAAGACGCAAGTCTGGCCTTTCTTCTGCTAAGCATTCTGTAGGAAAAGTCCAGACTCCTAGGCAAGGCTCACCAGGTCCTCCAGGTCTGGTCCCTGACTCTGTCTCCTGCCTCGTCTCACTTTCTCTTCTCCCGAAATCTTTGCTGTATCCACACCAAACTGCCCGCCCATCATGCTCTATTCTTGTTAGGTCGGCTTCTGGGGACCTGCTCCATCTAACAGCTTCAGGTGATAAAGTGTTAGTCCTCAGCAGGCACCCCTGAACCACTGTGACTGGGCACGTGGGACAGAAGGGCCCCCAGATGCACCGAATAGCCTCAGAAATGGTGAGGGATAGCCATAAAAAAGGACAAAATAATGCCATTTGCAGCAACATGGACGGACCTAGAGATTGTCATACTGAGTGTTATCGCTTATATGTGGAATCTAAAAAAAAGGGTACAAATGAACTTATCTACAAAACAGAAATAGAGTTACAGATGTAGAAAACAAACTTATGGTTACGAGGGGGTAAAGGGAGGGAGGGATAAATTGGGAGATTGGGATGGACACACACACACACTGCTATATATAAAATGGATAACTAATAAGGACCTACTGTATAGCACAGGGAACTCTACTCAATCCTCCGTAATGGCCTATATGGAAAAGAATCTAAAAAAAGAGTGGGTATATGTATAACTGATTCACTTTGCTGTATACCTGAAACTAACACAACATTGGAAATCAACTCTACTCCGATAAAAATTTAAAAACAGAAAGAAAGAAATGGTGAGGGAGAAGGACGTGGTACCTGTCCATTGTCACCAGCTCGATCCGTGGTTACTTCACAGCTCATTTGTTTCTGGCTGGGGCAATTAGCAAACACTCTTCTAGCCAACGTCATCCTCACGCTGGTAGCAGGAATGCTCACAGCATCCTGGGTTGCCACCAAGACCCACAGCTGCCCTCCCTCCCCACCCGCCCTGTTTCCCATCATCTCTTGTGCCACCACCCCCATTGTCCCATCTTAGCAGCCCCTCTGGCCACTCTCCAATCAGTTGGTGCCTCTCACAAGCCTTTTGAGTGGTCGTGCGATGCTGCTCCCTGCATCCCCTGTGACCAAGGGATGGGAGTCAGAGTCTTGGCCAATGGAAATAGCCAGGTCCTATAGAAGACCGGCTTCTCCCCTCTTCCTGTCTATGTTAGCTTGCTAGGGCTGACGTGACAAAAAGCCACAGACTGGGTGGCTTAAACATCAAAAATGTATTGCCTAACAGTTCTGGAGGCTAGAAGTCCATGAAAGATGTTGGCAGAGTTGGGTCCTTCTGAAGGCTGTGAGGAAAGGCTCTGTTCTAGTCCTCCCTTCTTGGCTTATTGATGGCCGTCTCCATGTTTATATGTGTGTCTGTCCCAAATTTCCCCTGTTTATGAAGACACCTGTCATATTGGATTAGGGCTCCCCATTGACCATTTTAACTTGATTACCTCGGTCGAGTCTCTTTGTCCAGATATAAAGGCACATTCTGAGGTATTGAGGTTACGACTTCAACATTGGATTTGGGGGGACACAGTTCACCCCACAGTCCCAGCCAGGACCACTGATCTCTGCTGTCTCTTCTCTGTCTTGAATCATGGCATCAGCAGCCCTGGGATCCCGGAACCTACCCTAAGAATTAGCCAGAAATCAGACCTGGATTCTAGCCTGAGCACTGTCACCAACTGTGCTTTGGCCTTGAGTTGTCATTTTACTTCTCTGAGCCTGTTTCTGAAACCAAAACGGAGGAAATCATTTCCTCCTTGCGTGCTTCACAGAGCTACTGTGAACACCCAATAAGATAGTGAATATGACAGCATCGTGAAAAAATAAGTATCCCACAAATGTGAGGTAATATCACTGCACTATCATTATGATTACTCGTAAGAATAAAGGAATCCTTGGGCTAGAAAAAGTCCCATCCTCACCCTCTGAAACTGAAGGAAAACCATTCCATTTAGGAAGCCATCCCTCTTTATTCCTCCCGAGAGGAAACCTCACGCTTCCCAGACTCCTGTTCTGATGAATTACAATGTTCATTCACTTCAGACCATCTGCATCTACCTAATCCACTGTGCCAGGGTTAAGCCCTCCTGATTCCATTCTGGCCCGGGTCGGGGAGAACTGATTACTACCCATTAAGTCAGACTTTTCCTGATCCGTTGCCACGTGCCAGGCACTGTGCTTAGGGCTAAGGACTCTGAGCCTAAAAAGGCACTATCCTCACCCTTCTGTTGCTCAGTCTAGAGGCCGGGAGTTCCTGGGGTGCAATCTGGACTTCTCCCTAAGAAACACACCGCTTCCCAGGGAATGTTTCATTGTGTAGCAGCATTCCCTAATTCTTTGTCCTCCTGAGACAGCGGCCTCCACATCCCCATCTGCAGGTGACACTGGCCTTCTTTGCTCTGACCTGTCCTTTAAGCCGGGATGACTCCATTCACGTCCATCATTTCCCATGGGTACATTTGGTGCATCTGGTGGTTCTGCTACTGATTAGTCCTCAGGCAAAGGCTGCAGCCCCAAAGTCTACGTGGAGAAGACCCCATCATCTTGCTGTTCTAAAATACGCATCTAGGACCCTGACTCCACCATCGGTCCCATGCCATGTGACAAGGAAAGTCGCAGTCTGGTGGCTGGTCTAGATCACAAAGCGAATGATGGATTCACTTTTGATTGATTGACAATCATTGATTCACCATGATTGTTCAACAATGATTGTTCTTTCTATCACATTCTTTCATCTCTCCCGTAATAGCCTGGTTGATCTGGCTTGGTGACGTTTTCCCAAGAGGATGCCATAGGTTCCTGCTTCCCCCCAGCTCTCTCTCTGGTCAGTATCTTTGACCACACCCATCCTCCACACCTGTGTTTCTAGATTCTCCTCCCCTCCCTCACTTTGGCCCCTGGCCTGCTTCCTCATGTGGAAACAATGACCTCTAATTTAGCTCTGCAATATCTCTCCCAAGAACACCCCAAATTTTCATATATGGATAGCTAGATAATTCCCACTTCGCTGATCCCCCAACCTGCTCTTTCTTGCAAAGATCCCAGTGGCTTCTCCCCACTTCTCAGTAAAGACTCAGTCAGAGAGCCCTCTCACTTAATACATTTCTGCAGTGTGCTTATTAGGGCCTTGTAATGTAGACGCCTAAATAATTAAGACTAACCCACAAGTGTCAAATTAAATGAGCCAAATACATTGAGAAATTGCCTGGTCCTCCATTTCTTTTATTAATCAGGTTTTTTTTAAAAAACTTCTTTTCCTGCTCATTTGCAAAAGTCAGACATGGTCAGTGAGACTCTTACTTATAATAACCGTGCGTATGTGCAGCCTCTTTCCCTGGGCGATTCCCCCGGGGGCATATTATATATGACATAGGACAGGGTCGGTTGCAGTGGCAGAGACAGCCAGCCCAGATAACACAGAGTCAACAGGTTGTCCCCGGTCTCGAAATCTTTAGGAGAATCATGCTTCTTCCATTTCCTTGAGAGTCGAGGGGACTGTCCAGGAAGCCCAGCACGAACACGGGCCAAAATCCATCCAGCATCTGCCGCCCTCCACCCCTCAGTGCTCACCTGGGCTCGTTCCTGGACTCAATGCAAGAACCCAGGCTCCGTTTCTCATTAGGAGCTGCTACAGATGTGCTTCAGATGAGCGTAAGAAGTCAGTGGAAAATAGAATAGGAATCATCAGCAATTGTATCATTGTGATGATGAACAATATGCATGCAATTATAATGGGCTGGTTAACTCTGCCTGTCGTCAGCATGTTGAGGTTTCAATACAGCTCCAGGCAAGAGGCTATTGTCTGCTGGAGCTCAGAGCCTCCCCACAGCTTGGGCTTCCGCTGGCCCCCTCCTGGCATGCCGCATTCCTGCCTCTTGAAGGTGGTTGTTAGAAAGGATCCACAAATATAGTAAGTAAACATCAAAGGGCCTTTGATCCGCACGGCTTTCAACAGAGCAGGAGCCCCTGAAGAAAGGGCCAAGGCCTTGGATGAGGGAACTTAACATCGTCAATTTGAGCGCCTGAGATGTAAGGCTGTTTGAAGTGAGGGCGTTTTGGCCGTGCCTTCAGACAAGCGTGGAGGGAAAGGAAGAGAAGTGAGTGCCTTTGGAAAAGGCACGCTCAGATCTGCTTCTCTGCTCTTTACTGATAGTCAATAAACCCCTTTAAAGAATCAGGAGATCAAAGCCTGCGACCTCCTTGGGCCATGGCTTCTGCCACCGCCCACCACACTTTGTTTTCCTCTGGGGCTGGAGCCCCTGAGCTCGACTTAGCCGTGTCTCTTGGGCCCTTTCATCCTGCTGCCCAGAGAGGCTGGGCCTGGGCCACAAGAGGTGGGTGGAGGGGTAGGGGGCAAAACGAGCCCAGCCTCTCTATGCTCTGACAGCCTAGATGCAGACTGTCTAGGGCTCAGAGGAACACCCAGTGTCGTGGGAGAAGCTGCTGTGACACACCCCTCAGGGGGAACCTCCTTCTCTAAGAAACCGATGGAGAGAGTATCTGGGCATCCAGAAAGCTAGCAAAGCCTGGAAGGAGCTGCAGGCACGTCCCCACCTCCAGAAATCATACCCCTTATCCATTTACCCAGTTTATGGCAGCTGCCACATTTGTACGACTCCAAAGCAAAGAGGGAGGGGCAGGGAGTCTACAATAATCATGGGTAGTCACTTAACATCTTTGAACTTCAATTTTCTCATCTGCGTAATGTGAATAGTAATAACCGATCTGCCTACCTCATGCAGTTGTTGTGAGGGTCAAAAGAGAAACTTGGTGTGGAATTGCTTCAAAGCCCACAAGTGCTGAAGACAGGTGAGGAAGAAAGGATAAATACCAGAGAGGAAATCTTGCCCGGTTGGCTGAGGTACTCCAGTCCAACGCTCACACACAATGAGCACCGATTTACAAAATATCGTAGGGGAGAAAATGGTCTCTTGCTTTCGCTACCTGGAATTGTTGTTCTAACTTGTTGTTCCATTGGGTCAAAGTCTTGTGGGACCAGAGTCTATGTCTTACGTCTCTCAGCCATCCTCACCCCTGTGCTCTACACTGTGTTTACACCTCATAAGTGCCGGATGACAATGCTGAATTGCGCCTGAATATAAGGATGAACAGGGATCCCCAGCCCCAGAAATTCACTCTCTCCCAAAAGATAGACTCCTTCTACCTACACCTTGACCCCTGTGTCTTCTTCCAAATTTACCCAATCACTCCTTTGGCCACTGTGTCTAGTTGTACTGTTCCATCCTGGACACCGCTGGTTGGACTCTGCCTCTTCTCTGGCTTGACAACAATCTCAGTGTGATCAGAGCATAGTCCCTATGCCTGGGATATATAGGGCCTCGTGAACCTATAGAGTAATGGTTATGAACATGGACGCTGGAGTCAGGCTGCCTGTGTTCAAAATCCCGGCTGTGCCACCTACCAGCTCTTTCACCTAAGGCTGCCTGCTTAATATGTCTGTAAATGGGGATAACAACGGCGTATACCTCATAGGGCTGTTGTGAGGATCAAATGATGAAATTATTGGTCTTAAATTATGTCTGGACCATAGTAAGTGCTTTCTAAATGTTTGTTAAGTAATTAAGTAGCCCTGTTTATAAGAGCAACAAGCTTTACATCCCTTGCACTGACCCCTGACCCATTCCCACCTCACCGACCTCTGCTTTTCTTCCAGAGCTGGGGCTCCAGAAGAGAGGATGCTGTCTGGTGCTGGGCTACATGGCCAAGGACAAGTTTCGGAGAATGAATGAAGGTCAGTGAGAACCCGCCCTCTCAGGGGAAATGGGGAGGGAAGAAGTTATGCCCTACAACTACGGTACCAGGAAAAAGAGCTTGGGCCATTTCAGAAAGGACAGTGGACACATCCGTTTGGTTTCCGTGAAGCCGTCCAGCTAGTAACATGGGGAAGAGGACCTAATGCCTGAAGCACTGTATGCTGATTCACGAGCATGCTTCATATGCTATCTTCCCTCCTCCCTTTGTGCCCCCTCCTTCTCTTCCTCTCTCTTTGTTTCCTTTTGGTCCTCAGCTACCCACCCAGTGCAATTAAATCTGCTTCTATTATCTTTTCTAATCTAGACCTCTCTGCCCTTTTCCTTAATCATTCACATGTCTTGGACGCTTATTGAATTAACGGCACCTCACGGGGCATTTGGGAGGATACTATACAAGAATAAGGCAGTGCTTCTATTCTCAAAGAACTTCCCCTTGAAAAACTGCCCTCTTTTCCGACTCCATTGGCCCTACCTCTCCCACTTACTCATAGGTCATTCTGCCTCCCTCTAGCACTGGGTCTTTCCTCTGAGGTTTGACTGGGCCACAGAAGGCTGGAGGAAGGTACTGACATTGATGTGGAGGCTAGGATGTGAGAGGAGTGCTGTCACTTACGGGCCTGCTGTAATAAAGAGCCAATCTCCTCATCCCCAGCCATCTGTCTCCATGCAGTTCATAAGCCTCTCCATCAGATGCCACAGACTGTTTGTCAGGCTTCAAAAGTAGGTAAGCAATGGCTGGGGAGGCCATTTATTCAATAAAGTCAGACAGATGAAACCCTGGCTTCTCACCAACCCAGCTTGCCGTGAGCTGGGCCCCTCCCCACTCAAGGACCAGGGTCCCTGTAGCCTCATTCCCATTCCAGGCATGAAAAAGGCAGCTCACCTGTACCATCTTAGCCATCTTCCTATGCTCTTCCTTAGCTCTTCCTATGCTCTTCCTTCGCATCTTCCTATGCTCCTTAGCTGGCTCTCCTCCCAGCCCACAGACCATGACACCCACAACCCCATGTGCTCCCCAGACCTAATGCCTCACCCGCTGTAGGTTTGTTGCCAGCACACATCATACTGACAGTTTGACAGCCGTTAAGCCAGCACAATTAAACATAAAGACTATCACCTCCCCCGTTTCAATGCCTGTCTGTGTAAGAAGGCAACAGCCTCAAGAAGCTACTTCCTCTTTGTCGGAGCTCCGTGGCTGAGCACAGCCAGGGTTGAGGGCTGCATTTTCTGCATCCAACCAGTCAGTATCCCTTCCTGACTTTTCTCTTTCGCAGCCTACCCCTCCCTTCCCAACACCACGTTCTTGAGAGCCGAGGCAGTAACATCTAATTTGTAGAAACTGACAGCATGCCTCTGTCCATGGTGCTGAATAGACACATTCTCTTGCTGGCAATGCTCATTAGAGAAGCTGAAATGAGGGTCACAGGGAACAGGGGTGCCAAAAAGTCAGGACTTGGATTGGATTTGAAAGCTCAAGCTCTGAGTGCCTGACCTCAGTAGAAGGATACTGACTCAAGATCTTGGGGCCTAAAAAAATTCATATCACAAGGCTGATGAACACGATTTGACTCCCTCCAAATTTTCACAAGTGACTTGGGCTGCCATAACAAAATACCATAGACTGGCTTAAACTCAGAAATTTATTTTCTCACAGTTCTGGAGACTGGAAGTCCAAGATCAGGGTGCCAGCATGGTCAGGTTCTGGTGAGAGCTTTCGTTCTGGTTTGCAGACAGCAACCTTCTCACTTAGTCATCACATGGCAGAGAGAGAGAGAGAGAGAGAGAGAGCGCTCTGGTGTCTCTTCTTACAAAGACGCTAATCCTATCAGATCAGGGCCCTACCCTTATGACCTTATTTAACCTTAACACTTTTGTAAAGGCCGTATCTCCAAATACAGTCACAATTAGGGGTTAGGGTTTCAACATAGGAGCAGTGGCGGGGGGGGGGGGGTGCAGTCGGGGAACACAATTCAATCCATTTCTTTGCCATAGCAGAAATGTACGATGGTAATACTCTGAACCAGAGGTTAGGAAAATGGTAAGAAAAATAAATGCAGCCTTAATATCTCCTTAGACTTTGTTCAAGTAAAGAAGGAAGGAAGAAAGTCAGGGAGGACTAGAGGAGGACTTGGAAACACGACCAGCACCAGATGACTTCTGAGGACAGTTAGCCTTACTTTGTGCAACAACTAAGCTGAGGCGGCATTTTAAACTGTTTTTTTTCTTGTTAAAAATGGAAGATGCCAGAACAATGCCTCTTCTCTCTAAGTGCCCTCTTCAAACACACACAATCCATATAAACGGGTTATTCCTTTCAACTGACTGTGGTCGACCTGGTTAGGAATGCTCTACCCCAATCTATACCCTCCGCCAGTGAAGACAAACTGAGAATCAAGGAAAAGGCAACAGAGACAACGGCAATAGCCAGGAGGTAACAGAACGGCTAAGCCCCAGCCCTGCCTTCCTCTGTGCCTGTGATTCTCGCCCCTCCCAAATACCCCCCCCCCCCGCCCCGCACACATTCAGGCTCACACACAACAGCACATACAGTAGCTGCTGCTGCTTCTGGGTAAACAAGGAGACAAGGGGGTGGTAAGCAAGTGAAACCACCATGTGTGAGGAGTTACAAATCTCCGCTAACAGAGGAGACAGGATAGGAGGCGGGTGAGTCACTGGGGCAGAAGGAGGGATGCCGGGGGTGGGGGGGGTAAGCTTTGGCTCTGGAGGGGTGGGAGGCTTGAGGAGGGGAGGCGGGAGGGGCCTGGAAAGGAAAAGAATGTTTCTCTGCTCCCACTCCAGCCAGGCTTACTGCCCCGAGTGCCATATTATACATTTTTTTCTCTTTCTAAAGCTCACATGCCCAAACTCCAACATGTTTGCACATAAGAAAAAAGCATCGGCAAGCATGGGGAGCTGTTTTATGGTTTATAATTATCTTGTTCCAATACTCAAAATGATTATAACTTCCACATATTAATAATTGAACTGGAATCGCAGCTGTGACATAGATCAAGAAACAGACATCTCTGTCCCCGCTGCACTACACTCCTTGGTGTAAACTGAACAATTGGTAGAAGAGTTTTAAAAATGATAATTTTTTCTCCCGGGTGTTAGAATTAGTGAGACATTGGAACAATTAGCTGCCTCTTCCATCAAAAATAAGGCGGTGAGCATTATATTTGCAATTTAGAATAAAAATAAAAGACCAACTAGTGCTGTATTAAAGCACATTTGTTCTGTTTAACAGTATCTAACAGGGTGTCTGTCACCCGGGGAGAAGTCGTTCCCTATTTCATTTGTTTCCTTAATTTGGTATCTTTTTATTTTCTTTTCCTTCCACTCTCTCCTCGTCACTACACTCCCCCCAAAAATAACAGCTTGAGAAGAAGCAAGAGAAAAATAATGAATGAACAGGAACTTTATAGATCTGGGGTTTCTCATAAGCTAGAGTAAATGCAACTGGTGCCGTTAAACTACAAAAAGCAATACAAAGAAAACACTATTCAAAGATCATTTAAGGGGCTTCCCTGGTGGCGCAGTGGTTGAGAGTCCGCCTGCCGATGCAGGGGACGCGGGTTCGTGCCCCGGTCCAGGAAGATCCCACATGCCGCAGAGCGGCTGGGCCCGTGAGCCATGGCCGCTGAGCCTGCGCGTCCGGAGCCTGTGCTCCGCAACGGGAGAGGCCACGACAGTGAGAGGCCCGCGTACCGCAAAAAAAAAAAAAAAATCATTTAAGGAGGCATGTGATAGCTAATGAGAGGTTTGCTCTATTTAGGAGCACGTAATAGCTTCTCGGGTAGAATCTGCAGCATTTGCAGGAATGGAGGTGGTTGGTAAAACATGTGTGTGTGTGTCCTTTCCTGTTTGGACTCAACACATCTGAGGCGTCAAATGGAGATATGGACAAAAATCAATGAAGGGCTGTCAAGAAAGGTGCAAATAAAGACAGACTAGGCATGGGACTATTCAATTTGTTTGACATAATTGTCTTCATGTGATTAAGTACATGGTGCTTTAAGTAGGAACAGCTGGAAGGAGATCATTTATTTATTCATCAAACTTTCAAAGAATACCCACCATAAAAATAATACCAATCTTTCATAGTAAGTGCCAGCCACTGTTCTAAGCACTGGAGCTTTAAAAGTAAATAAGACACAGCCCCTGCCCTCCCGCTCCCAATAGAAACACACAGGCGCATCTCAGTGTTCCTGTCACCTCCACAGGGGGTCCTGCCAGACCACCTTACCTAAAGCAGATACCCCTCTTGCCCCCACCATTGTGCTCCATTGTGACAACCAGCCTATTTACTTTGTGGCACTTACTCCATTAGACTGTCCCACCTAAGAGTTAGCTTCAGGAAGGCAACGGTCCTGCTCCCACATTTCCTTGCCAGTCCCTGGGCCTTAGCCCAGTGTCTCGCACATAGGGAGTAATCAATTTCAATTTAAGTAATTAATGAGTGCCAGGAGTGGCAATGGAGGAATACCCAAAGCCACCCACAAGGGTAAGGTGGGTCTGGAGAAGGAGCTCAGGAGGCAGAGCATCCTGACGTAGAGCACGAGTCTCCACATCCCCAGCAATTCCATAAGCCTTACCTCTCAGCCTCTCCTCCGAGGCCAGTGCTACAGTCCCTCCGGGGAGGCTGGGACCCGGGCAGTTCAGCCAAGCGGAGGGCTAGGAGGTGAGGCCACCAGTGGGGTTGTCCGTCCTGTACCCACCTGCCCTCCTTCCTCACCCCTCCTACTGCTGGGCCACCTTGTCATCTGGGGCATCACTAGGCAGGTATTTCCCATCAGATATGCAAGGGGAAGTGCCCTAACATGACACACACACACCCCATTCCCTTTCCTCTTTCCATCCTCCCCCGATTACCTGATTACCCATTTCTCCTGAAGAGCCCAGAACCACTCACCTGCTCGATGCACACTGCTTACCCAGGGCGGATCCTATCCAAGGGCAGAATAGGAAGCTCTCACGTAGTGTCAGATGAGGGGCTCTGCTTGCCTCTCAGAAAGCCCAGTACTCCTCTCTGTTAGAACCGTGAGCAACTCTAGCGACTGTAGCACAACCCACCCACCCAGGGAGATCTGGGACCATGGAGGGACTCGCCCAGGGTCAGTAGGAAGTTGCTGGAAGAGCCAGGACTACAACCCAGCTCTCCTGACATCCAGTCCAGCCCTCGTTGAATTTGGAAAGAGGAGGCTGAGGCCATGATCGGAGGGGAAGCCCCTAAGGCTTTGACTTGAAAATACAGAGAAAGTGGAAGGGGCAGGAGAAAACGGGGGCAGAAGACAGGAAACTCCCCAGCTGATGTGGGAGAAAATCAGGAAAGACGTGGGGAGGGAGACACAGGCCAGGGAAGACCCTTTCTTTCTATGGAACCAGAAAAGGCTACTGGGCCCTAGGACTCTAGAAGGGGGAAATGAAGGGGAAGTAAGGAAGAGGATGCTTAAAGGAGGAGAGGGGAAGCCGTGAAGCCCTGGCCTCCCTGCCCGGGGGTCCCTTCAAGGCCAAGGTGGGCCTGCCCATGAGGCTCTCGTCCTCTCTCCTCCGGCTGCGCATCTGGTGGGCAGCAGAGTCCCCAGACCTTCAGAATCACAGGGACCGGCTGCTTCTCCCGGCTCAGTGAAGGGAAAGCAGATATGCCTCCCAGCACTGTCACTTTCATCTTCCCAGAAAGAAACAAGTGCAAGTGATTAGCAAAGACAGCTTCGTTGACTGGGGGTGGGCCACTGCGGGAGGGGCGGGAGGGGCGGGAGGGGCAGAGGAAGGAGAAGGCCTGCTCCATGGCCACTGGTCCACACAGGCTCAGGCTGCAGCACAGCCCCTGGGGGCACCATCCTCCTAGGCCAGGTTCTGCATGCCAACGTCCTTGCCTTTCAGCCTGTGAGGGAGACAGAGCCCTGGAGGATGAGAATCCAGGCATCTTGAGCAGCTCGGAAGTTCTTTGGGGGGGCAGGGGCACCCATCCTCTCCTCCTGCACCCCGTTCCCTAATCCTTAAGAATGAGTCTAACACGGCCACTGCTCCCCGTCCGTCCCCTCACAGAGTGGTAATGAGTAGAGGTGCCCCATGGGCATGTGTATGGCCTGGGGCAGATCCCTAAACCCCGGGATGATAGATAACCTCTTAGTGGGCAAAACTGGGTAATGTTGTATATGATCTCCGTTCCGTCTTTGAAATGTGATGATTCAAAAATCTACCCCGGCTCTCAACACCCTGCCACACCCTCTTCTCACCCCCCACCCCATAATTTTAAATGCTTTGGTCACCAAAGAAACCAGCACTAGGAAATTCGGCAGCCTCAGAGGCAGATGTGTGTCTGTTTCTGTCTGTCCTTAGAGAATGAATTCGGGCCCGTGTCAGCTGGACCCTGGGTGGCTGGGAGGCCGTCGCGCTGGCCTGCAAGACAAGCTGCACTTACTTTTTTGGCGGCGTGGGCAGGAGTCCGGTGGTCTGGACTTGGCCCGGGGACCTGACCCAGGGGAGGGTGGGTGGGCTGACACTCGAGCTCCTGGCCCTCTGCCTGTCGTCCCCCAGAGTCTGGCTCATGCCGAGGGCCCACCGTCATTTTCCTGAGACAGTCCCTTCACCGCCTGCCAGGGCGCCCCGGATACTGGCTAATACCGTCATTTTGTTAGTTGGAGCTTTTGGGTGCATTTCTTCTTATTTCATTTTTCTTACTGATGTGTTTTCTTCCACTGGGGCTGCAAAGCTCATTATTTGTATAACGTGCCTGTTTATTATTTATGGCAAGACTCAGGTTTCCAGGGCGCTTTATGATTGTTATTTAATTAGCTCGGCGCCTTGGAACAAGGAGCCCACCATTTCCATTCTCCTGCCTCCATCTGACAGTGGATTTCGGAGCTTTTCCCCAGACCTGTTCCTCCAGCCACCAGCCCTCCCTGCTGCTCTAAGGCGAGCTGGGGGCCATCTAGACCACAGACCCTGCCAAGCTCCTTTTCAGACTTCAGTTTCCCTCACACCCCTCTCCAATCCTCCGCAAGACCTAGAAATGTTACCTCCCGACTGTCTCTCGAATCCGTCCACCTCTGCCCATCTGACGGCCAGCGCCCTTACCCATCGCCAACGCCCCCTGACCAGGACTGCAGCTGTGCTCTCCTAACTGGTTCCTTGTGTCCATCAAGCTCAGCCCCTTCCCTCCCAGTTCTTCTTCCATCCTTTAGCCACAGCAATAGTTCAAAATGCAAATCTGAAAATGTCACTTTCCTCTTGAAAATATTTTAATAGGTTTCTATTGCCGGTAGGGAAAATACCTAAATGCTCGGCATGTTTTATAAGGCTCTCTGTGACCTAGTTGCTACCAACCCCCTTGGCCTCATGTTGCCCCCTTAATACTCTGTACTCCAGTCACATCAGCGTGCTTTTGGCTCCTCCAACAGGGCATATTCCCGCCTGCCATACAGCTTTTGTCTACACTGGTCCCCCCTCTTAGGATACTGGCCACGCTCGCCACACCCCATCCCCAAACCCTTCACATAGTGACCCCTGCTCAATTTTCAGATCTCAGCTGAAGTGTCACTTCTCCAGTGAGGCATCCTCAGACCCACCCCTCCCCAGTCTCGATCAAGTTTCTGTGTTACATGGTCTCATATTTCTTTCCTTCCAAGGGCTTAGCTCAGTCTGTACATAGAAGTGCATTTTGCAATTATTGAGCCCAGACCTGTTTCCCTTCCCAAGTCTGTAAGTTCTGCTTGGTCTCCATTATCTCCCAGGATAATGTTTCATGGCATCATGTTTGCACAAAGTAGACAATGAAAGAAGAGCAAGGACAGTGAACTTCTCTGCCCCTGGGCAGTGGCTCCCAAGATGCTGGGACTGGGCAACTTGAGAATCACAGAGGAAACATTAGAAATCACCTGGAAAAGAGGAAGCCGAGACTCAGAACAGGGATGGGCTTGCCCAGAACAGCACAGCTGGCGAGCGGTACAGCGAAGGCTTGAACCCAGACTCCTGAGCCTAAGTCCACTCCCCTCCCAGCTCTTCCATTTTTATTTTAGGCATTCAAGCTTTGCTGCCTAGAGCTTATGTTTACTTTATAGGTAAAGAACTCTCATTTTCTTGGACCACTTCTGGGGGTGGGGGGTGGACCATGTTTTGAAAGAGACAAGGACCTCTGGAGAAAAGGAAGGGAAGTAGGTTTTTTTGATACAGGGGTATGTTTTGACATGAAACGTATTCCTATGAGCCCAGTACTGTGCCGGGTACAGGAGCTTCAGAGGCTGGATACAGCCTCCGTCCTCAGGAACTTCATCCTCCACTTGGAGAGATTAGACATATTTCATGTCAAGTTGATTTTGGGGTTGTTTTGGTTTTGTTTTTTCTCTTTAGCCTTGTGGTTAGTATGCTTAATGGTTAAGCACTGTGGCTTGGGAGACACAGAAATTTAGGTATCGTCAGGTTTAGAACCATATCTGCAGGTTTAGAACCATATCATCAGAGATTCTCAAGGCCAGAAGGGACCCAAGGTCATCTAGTCTACACCCTCTTCTGATGGCTCAGTATCCCTGCCAAGTACCAATCCACGTAAATACTTTTGAGTACTGTGGTGCTGCGTGCTCATTCATTCACCAACCATGTATTAAGTGCTAACTCCATGCCCAGCACTGTGCTGGGCCCTTGGCATGTAAAGACACAGTCCCTGTCCCAAGGATATCACAGCAATTACAACACAGCGTCATAATGGCTGTAACCCGGTGTGTAAAGAGCTATGGGAGCAGAGAAGAGGAATCCAGTCAAACTGTAGGCCAGGTGAGCAGGGCCCAGGAAAGCCTCCTGGAGAAAGTGATACCTGAGCCCTGGGAACAAATTTTATTCTAAGAGGCTATTGTAATACCTGCACCCCAATGTTCACAGCAGCACTATTTACAATAGCCAGGACATGGAGGCAACCCAAGTGTCCATCGATAGATGAATGGATAAAGAAGATGTGGTTCATATATACAACGGAATATTACTCAGCCATAAAATGTAATAATAATAACGCCACTTGCAGCAACATGGATGAACCTAGAGATTGTCGCACTGAGTGAAGTTAAGTCAGGCAAAGAAAGACAAATACCATATGACATCACTTATAGGTGGAATCTAAAAAATGATACAAATGAACTTATGTACAAAACAGAAACAGACTCACAGACATAGAAAACAAACTGTGGTTTCCAAAGGGGAAGGGGGGGAGGGATAAGCTGGGAGATTGGGATTAACAAATACACTCCACTATATAAAATAGATAAACAACGAGGACCTACTGGATAGCATAGGGAATTCTACTTAATACTCTGTAATGGCCTATATGGGAATAGAATCTAAAAAAAGAGCTCATATATGTATATGTAGAACTGATCACTTTGCTGAAACTAGCGCAACATTGTAAATAACTATACTTTAGTAAAAACTTAAAAAAAAATAAGAGGTCATTGCAGCCTATGCTTGAATCCCTCCAAAGACAGGAAACTCACTGCCTACCAAGGCCATGGGCAGCTCCTCGGCCAGGCTCTTATAAAGGAGTTTCAAATAGAAAACACCCCTTCAACCCCGAGAGTCTACAGTTTTGTCATTCTGGCTGCACTGGGGACAATGGGACCGAGGGACAGGTAGCAGCCACTGGCCAAAATCCCGGGGTCTCACCCCACGCCACCTATGCCCTAAGTAGGCATCCTTTCCTCTCTCTGCCTCCCCTTGCCCATCCTCAGCCAGCCCCAGAGGCTGCATCACTGAATGCTGAGACCCTCCCTCCACCCTCCTCCCCAGGGAGGGACAGTCTGAATAAATGAGGGTGCCTAACGGCCTGCGGTACCATAAAGTTTTAGAGCTGTGTGCCGGAATGAGCAGGTTCAGGCCGAGATGAATTATCCAGACCTTTTATGAAAGGAGAGTCAATAAAAACCTGACTCAGAGTGGCCGTGTCACACCACCGAGCCCCGTGCTCTGGAAATAGTAATCGGCGGGTGCGTCTCCCCCCAGTCCATCTGCTTTCTTCCCTATACCTTTCCTTCTCCAAAGTATTCGTTTCCATGGTAACTGTGTTGTTACGGGTGTGGGAGGAGTTTAATGACATTCAGAAGTACCAGATCAAGTCCATTTATATAATGGTTTGAAATACACATAATGGCCTGTGGCATATAGGGCACGGTGACAGTTTCAGTAACTGCGTACAGACTGTGGGATAAATAGAGCGATGTGACACTCCCCCCAACCCCCAAATCAAACATACCAGGAATAACCACTATTCTTTGTACAAGAGCAGAACTTCTCAACCATTACTCAGGAAAGGGTCTCAAAACACAACACCGAGCTGTTCTCTCGTTGAGGAAGGATGCTGGCCAGACTGTGGGTCCTCTGCACCTGCCAAGGTTTGACCAGGTGTCAGGTGGGGCAGGTGCAGAGGAGAGGAAGTAGCAGCCGTCCTGCCCTGGGAGCCCCGGGCACCCGCCTCGGCCAGCCCGCGCTAGGACATGGGCTTCAGGTGCCTGTGCTTATGGTTCCTTTCTGTCTGATTCAGAAAAGACTCATCAGGTACCCACCGTGTGCCTGGCGCTAAGGGTGATGTGGTGATGAAAAACACGTAGAAGAGGCCCTTACCTTAGCTCGGGTTCCCCCAGAAGCAGACCCTAAGCACGGACTCATCCAGGAGGTGCCGACAGCGCCAGAAGGACGGTAGGGCATTGACAAGAGAAAGGGAAGGCGTCCAAAACAGAGGGTACCATCAGGTCCCTGAACGGGGGGCAGCTGGAGCCTCATCCCAGTGGGGGGTTCTGGGAAGTGCTGTGGAATCCATGCCTCACAGTCAGGCCACCCGAGGATCTGGCTTATCTACAGAGCGCTCTTGCCAGTAACTGGCTGAGGGCTGCTCGGGTCGGGGTGTTCGCTCCCTGGCACTTCTGTCCTGCTCTTTGCAAGGACAGGGTGGCCTCTGCAGCTGAAGAGGAAGACCTCAGGAGAAGGGCAGCAGATGCTGGCAGCTGGGAGTCGGCCTGAGGGATACAGGTGGGGCACTGGCAGAGTCGGCTACAGCCCCCGGGGAATTTTGAGTCCAATGGGGAGACCGGCACATAATGAAATAGCCGGAGGCAGGGTGGTGGGAGAGCTAGAGGGGGGTGCAGGTGAGATGCTCTTGGAGCACAGAGGTGGCGGGAGCCATTTGTCTGACTGCAGTAAGACTGGAGGGACTTGGGGAGAGCGGCAGAAGGGAGGGGGCAGCTAGCCCGCAAAGCTGTGGGGCTAGGGAGGCACTTTCACACACATGTCTTCAATCCTCATGACATCACAAAGTGGGTGGTGTTAGCTCCATTTTGAGGACAAAGCAAGTGAGGCTCAGAGAGATTAAGTCATCTACCAAAGGCATGGAGCTAAGATTCAAACCCTGGTCTTCTTACGCCTACTCTGCTTCGGGGAGCTTTGTGTATTTGGGGAGATGGGGATGGGGTAATTCCCTCCGTCACTGTCAAAGGCAGACGTGACCAGAGCCTGTTGTGCATCCGTGTAGATTTCTCCCCTTGGCCATGGACTGCCCACTCCCGTATCTCCCCGCATTGCACTGTCCATGGACCCACACTCAACCAGTCAGACAGCCCCTCTGATCCCGCCCCAGATGTAAGCAGGACTGACTGTACCTAATATTGAGTGAATTATCTGGAACTCACAGCCCTGCGGGTACAGGAAAGAGAAGAGGCAGCCTGAGGGGAGGGCTTCAGCTCTAACGGCCCCGCGAGCATGTCTGCTGCCTGTCGCCCTCCCAGCCCTGCTCCAAACTCCACTGCCTCAGGAAATATGGCGAGGAGGGATCACGTACACGCATTTCCCTGGAGCAGCATTTCTGTAGCAGGTTAATAGTTTTTCTGTGAAATAGAGTCTGCATAGTTAAATAAGGTAGGCAGAGGCTGGGTTAACTGATTAAAGAAGTCTCTCCTGCTGAACCTCTCAGAGCCTTTACTATGCCAAAGGGCCTGGTGAACCCCCAAAAGGAGGATACGGTTCTCAGAGTTTCCCAAACTTACTTGACCACAAAACGCTTTCCCTAGAGCACGTTTTAGGACTAGGATTTCTTGGAATCCACTTTGGGACATAATGGTTTAAGACCAGCTCTGCCACTGAGCTTTGTCAAGTAAGAATAAATGAAGCTGCCTCATGAGGACCAGTAAAATCATAGGGATGAAAACTCTTTACAGACTATAAAGGAAATGGTGCTACTGTTTATTCACATAAAACAAACACACTGAGTTTCCCAGAGAACATTTCATTCGGAGTCCAAAATAATAGTAATAATAATCATTAATAATGTTTTTTAAGTAATAAGTTCTGCTCCTGACTAGGCATGTGACCTTGACCTTGATCTCTCTTGACCTATGTTTTCTCATCTGCAAAATGGGTGTACTCACGACGCTAGCCCTCTTTCCTCCGTGAATTTGTTGCAAGGATAAAATACGCACAATGGTTGTACGGGTGCTTTGAGAAGGCATAAAGCACCATAAAATGCAAGGCATTATTATTAGTGTCCCAGGTCAATACCCTCAATTCAGTCCCACTTGTGCTCAGACCAAAGCAGGAGACGTGTTGGGGGAGGGGATCGGCTAGTGGGAGACATAACAATGACTAATAATTTTCATCCATATTTGTGATGTTAGGAGCCTTGTATGAGCATGTCACTGAGGGGAGAGAATGAATATTTCATGAGTGGGCACTAAATGTAGTATTAAGATGAGATGGACAGAAAGAGCCCCGCTTGCCTCCGCCTCCAGGTGCAGCTGGGAAGTCAGCACAGGTCCAGGCTCATGAGTGGCTCTGGGGAGCAGGGCACCCAGTCAGGAGGGAAGAGCACAGCCCTCAGCACAGCTGGGGAGCCGTCCAGCTCGGACTGGCCGGGGGACTCCTGTCCGGGGAAGCAGGAGAGCCAGCGCCCACTCCCCATTCCAGGTGGGTAGCCTTGGGCAAGTGACTGTCACCAGCCTGGGCCTCCACTTCCACACTGTAAAATGGGGTGATAAGATCAGCCCTGCACAGCTGCAAGGTCTCAATCCAAGCTCGATTGTTTGGAAGACGGCTTTGCAATGCGCTCAGGTGGGAAGTGTTATTATTCATGGATTCACTCGGCCACAGCCATTGGACACCTACCATGTGCCAACCACTGCCACTGTCACAAACACTGTTGGCACCATGTGTTACTACTCCCACTTTCTGCATGAGGAAAGAAAACCCGGGAAAGATAAATAACTTGCCCAAAGCCATACAGCTAGTAAATGGCAGAGTCCGGGGCGGTATGAAGCCCAAACCCTTCATTCTACACCGACGGCCCATCTTTGTCTGGACTTCTGCAGAACTGGTAGGTACTCAGCCTCCACCCGCCAGCAATTCCCTATTCCATTCATGCCTTGTGCTCCCCCTACCTGCCTCGCCATCCCCTCTTGGCCCTCCAGGATACCCTCCCTTTGTTTTCCAACCCCTACTCCCTTTTTCCAAGTCTCTTTTAAAAGGTCTGTCTCCCATACGGTGGTCACCCTGAGGTTCTAATTTCCGTCCCCATCCATCAAGACCTTTGCCTCCCAAGACCCTGGGCAGCCTGTATCTCTTATCTGGACCAGCCATCGAGTGGTGTAAAGATTGAACGCCTCCCCCTTAAATGCCCTCAGAAGATGAAGCAAGGACAGATGGGGCAGTGCCAGGGATAAACCCAGCCAAGTCTTCCCCGCCTCCTGACGGATGCCTCTGGAGGAGGCTCCTGGCTCTCTCCATCCGCCCCACAGCATGAGGACACCACCATCCCTGCAAATCTCTTCCCTATAGGGCATAACTTCCGTGTTATCTCAGCTCAGCCCTCCTCCAGAGATGAAGAGATTGTTTTAAACCTGCCGCTCCACTACCTCTGCTTCTGGCTTCCAACGTCATTAAGTTTCATTATAACGAATAAACACCACAATGACATTTATAAGTTACCACTGAGCACAGAAGCACAAATATGAAGCAGATAAACTGGACGTGATCCAAATAATTACTGCAGGCAATACTGGGCTTAGTTTGAGCTGGCAGCCAGGTACCGAGTAATTTATTAGATTGCATAAGGCAGTGTTGCACGTTGCGTTTTTCATTATTGTGTCTCTTCCCCTCTCCGCGGTCTAAATAGGTTAGAGGAGTTTAGACAGTGCACTGCCGAACAAAGACAGACTTTGCTCAAGCAGATGGAGGCTGGGAAGTGTCCAGGAACGGCTGCTTCCTGACCAGCACAGCACTTGCGAGAGAAGAGAGGGTTTCAGATTAGCTGGATTCTGCCAGCCAAGGACAGTTCCCTCTACCCCGCACCCACTGGCCCAGATACAGAAAGAGGCCCAGTGCAGGGAATAAATGGAAGGACTGGATGGAGCCCCCAGGACACCAGGCCTGGTTCCTGCTGCTGGCTTCCCGCCGCTGGCTTCCCGCCGAGTTCCTATGTGTTCAGCCAAAGACTCTCTCTACCAAAAGGCCCTCCAGAGCCCCGGGCAGCCCCGGGCAGCCGCAGGGCCCAGTCCCAGACCTCTCCTGCTATAAAGAAAGGGGAAGGAAGCAGTCTGCCGCCAACTCTGAGAAACAAAGCAACGAGAGCTGGCTACCAGCTGCCACCGCCCTGCCAAACCCAAACTCATAAAGTTTGATTCAAGGGGTTACGATACCTCCTATTCAGAGTCCCTCCTGCCCCATATTCTCCAGGCTTAGTAAATTAGCCAATAAGCAGCAAGGACCTGTCGTTATTGTGCAGTTAAACGGTATTTGCCCAGTAAATCCTGAGTAGAGTACTAACGGTGATATACAGGAACTAATTACGGACAGGAATTCTCTCCCCAAAACATCAAGTGGTACCGGATATTGTTACATTTCGGGGAGGAGGCTTGAAAGCTGCTCTGTTCTCTCCAGTGAAGCCATGAGTAGCTCTCCTATCAGAGGAGTCGGCCCCTCCAGGGGCACTTCAGGTTGGAAACAGAGACGTCCTGGGAGAGCCTTCTCCCAGGAAGACTCCCATTCGCTGCCCCCAATCCCGTGCCCAGTAGAAGGCTGGGCACCACCTGGTCCTCCTTGGGTCACCTTTGCAACAGAGAAGACGCTCCACATCACAGCGGCTGTTTCAAAGGCCCGAAGCTCCAGCCCTGTAGGACATGGAAGTCACTCCTCACACGGCCCTGGATTGCGCTAAGAAAGCTATTTCAGGGGGTCAGCCTATGCAAAGGGCTTCTGAACAAGGATGCAGCAGGGTGGCCCGTGCCTCTGCCTGGGTGTGAATGACTTTTGCCCTAAGCTGTCGTTTACGGAGCTGATCTCAGGCCCAGGGGCTCCCCAGGAGGATCAGAGGTTTCTTGGCTGACTGTGGTCTGCAGGTGGGACAGGGCCTGTGACCAGCAGCGAGAAGCAGATGTCCCTTCAGCTTCCAGTGTGTTTTGGGAGCACAGCTGGGGGCAGCTGGAGGACACAGTAGCCAGCCTCTGCTTTCTGAAGAGGAAACCACACAGCTCAAACACTCTCAGGGCTTACCGGGGACTGTCTAGTAAACAAAGGCCCATAACTGGAGTCAGATGGTTCAGACACCAGCCTCCAGCGCACATGGTGACCTTGGATGGGTTTCTTAACCTCTCTGAGCTTCCATTTCCTAATCCGTAAAGTGGGATTGATTCTCTCAACCCCTCGGGATTACTGATGTGAAAATAGCTTGCCTGCAATTGAGGCTACTGCTTCCAAGGAGTAGCCCATCCCACCCCATCCTTCTGCAACGCCTGGGCTCAGTGACCCAGCCTCAGCCTCCTGGAAAGGAAGACAAGCCCTCAGCCCATCTGGCACCCCCAGCAGCCTGCACACTCCCTCGCCTTCCTCTCAAGGTGCTTCCAGCACAAAATCTCTCCTTTACCAACATCTCCACTTCAAACAATCAAAACAAAGACAGGGCAGTAACTGCAAGTTAGTTTTATTTTGTTTCCTTTGCTGCTGCATTCTCAGGGTTGAAGCAGATAATCGGAGCCTTTCCCAGGGCCACTGTTAGGCGGTGACAGGAGAGGCCGTGTGACACAGAAGAGGGCTGGCATGGGGCATACACTTGCATTAGGACCTTGGCTTGCCATCACTTTGAACCTCGACATTCAAGTGTCTACATCAGGACTGATGATAGAATCTTTTTGACAGGATGTCAGGGGAGTAGGTTAAGTAAAATAATGTAAGTGAAGAGCTTTGTGATGTATAAAGCATATACAAGAGTTAGTTGTGGTTAATATCCTAGAGCAGCCAGAAGACAAGACCCAGAATCCCAGGGCTGTGAGAAGAATCGCCTTTTTAATTAGACACATATATAGTCAGCTCTCAGGTATCTTTGGCAAATATCCCCATTCCTGGCACATGCTCTCACGAAGATGCTTAATGAAGTCCTCTGTTAACATTTCACAGCTTCTTATTTTTTTCTTATTTGCATGCAGCCCAAAGGGAATGAAAGTCCTCTAAAGGCAAAATCAGCTAAGATCTCCATCCCGTCCTGAAGGAAGTGTGAGCCATAAAGACAGCAAGCCGGGGAGGGCGAGTGGACGAGTACCAGGGGTGATGTTTTCCACCCAGCTGAGCAGGAGGCCAGAGGGAGCTTCATCGCTGGGTTTTTGTGGCTTTTCATAAGTATTAAAAATTCCCTGGGGCTTCCCTGGTGGCGCAGTGGTTGAGAGTCCGCCTGCCGATGCAGGGGACGCGGGTTCGTGCTCCGGTCCGGGAAGATCCCACATGCTGCGGAGCGGCTGGGCCCGTGAGCCATGGCCGCTGAGCCTGCGCGTCCGGAGCCTGTGCTCCGCAACGGGAGAGGCCACAGCAGTGAGAGGCCCGCGTACTGCAAAAAAAAAAAAATTCCCAGGACATCAAACACATCCATATTCAAACATGAACACCAAAATGCATTCCAGCGTTGAAAATAAACGTCACTTAGGATTATTCATTATTTTGAAATGTCCATCATTTTGGATTATTCATACCTTTGCTCCTCTCCATTAACAAAGATCATGAAGAGTGGATTGTCAAATCTACAATGAGGTACCAACTCACATCAGTCAGAATGGCCATCCTTAAAAAGTCTACAGATATCAAAGGCTGGAGAGGGCGTGGAGAAAAGGGAACCCTCCTACACCGTTGGTGGGGATGTAAGTTGGTACAGCCACTGTGGAGAACAATACGGAGGTTCCTCAGAAAATTAAAAATAGAACTACCATATGATCCAGCAATCCCACTCCTGGGCACATATCTGGACAAAACTATAATGTAAAAAGATACATGCACCCCTATGTTCACAGCAGCACTATTCACAATAGTCAAGACATGGAAACAACCTAAATGTCCATCCACAGAAGAATGTATAAAGAAGACATGGTATATATGCACAATGGAATACTAGTCAGCCATAAAAAAGGAACGAAATAATGCCATTTGCAGCAACATGGATGCAACTAGAGATTATCATACTAAGTGAAGGAAGTCAGAAAGATAAAGGCAAATACAATATGATATCACTTATTGTGGAATCTAAAATATGACACAAACGAACCTATCTACAAAGCAGCAACTGACTCATAGACATAGAGAATAGACTTGTGGTTGCCAAGGGCGAGGTGGGTAGCAGGGGGATTGGGGGAGGGATGGACTGGGATTTGGGGGTTAGTAGATGCAAACTATTACGTATAGAATGGATGGACAAGAAGGTCCCACTGTACAGCACAGGGAACTATATACACTGTCCTGGGATAAACCATAATGGAAAAGAATATAAAAAAGAATGTATATATGTGTGTAACTGAGTCACTTTGCTGTACAGCAGAAATTAACACAACATTGTAAATCAACTATACTTCAATTTAAAAAAACAAGAAGAGTGGATTGTATTTGGGCTCTAAGAGGGCACAAATTCAGGACATTGCACTGAGATGATCTGCTTCCAATCAGGAAGGTCTTCAGCAGTCACAAGAAGATTCTTCCATAAACACCAGGTCTGAGTTGTTGTCGCTAATGCAGTGTTTAGTGAGTGACCCAGAAGTAACCCGTGCTTCAAGGCCAGGCTGCCTCAGCCACAGTGTCCCCTGGATCCCCAGGCCTGCTTTGCATCTGTCAGTGGGACACAGCAATGTTACCTTTCCTGGAACACCTGGAGACCAGCAAAACTGCCCAGGTCCTTCTGATTCCAGGAGCATTTAACAGAGGGACCTTGGGGTCCACTGCAGGGGCCCAAGGGGCCAGACTCTGTCCTTCCATCTCCACCTCAGTTCTGTCTCCAACCACGTTATACACTGAGGTTCCACACAAGATTCCATCAACAAAAGGGTATGTGCACTAAGAAAAGTGTGGGAGCTACTGACCTCATCCAGGATTTTCACTGTGCAGCTGAGAAAACCACGGGATGCTCAGAGACAGACAGCAGCTTGACCAAGGCCACACAGGGACAGAGCCAAGATGGGAAAGGATGCAGTCCCTCTGAGCCTGGGCTGTTTGCCCACAACAGTGCTTCTCAGATGTGGACCAAAAACCACCCGGGAAGCTGTGAAAATCCAGATTCCTTGGCCCAGCTCGGACCCACCATCTTGAAATTTCTGGCTTGATGCCCAGGAAACTGTATTTTTAGCAAGTTCCCCAGGTGATTCTCATGCATACAGAAGTTTTAGAACAACCCGCAACTGGCAAGGCCTATACCAGCATACAAATGATTTTTTTAAGATGTTTGTTTTTTAAAGAACGATTTAGGGGCCTCCCTGGTGGTGCAGTGGTTAAGAATCTGCCTGCCAGTGCAGGGGACATGGGTTCGAGCCCTGGTCCGGGAAGATCCCACATGCCACGGAGCAACTAAGCCCGTGCGCCACAACTACTGAGCCTGCGCTCTAGAGGCCATGAGCTACACCCACTGAGCCCGTGCACCTAGAGCCCATGCTCCGCAACAAGAGAAACCACCGCAATGAGAAGCCCATGCAATGCAATGAAGAGTAGCCCCCGCTCGCTGCAACTAGAGGAAGCCAGCGTGCAGCAACAAAGACCCAACACAGCCAAAAATAAATAAAAATAAAAATAAATTTTAAAAAGTGATTTAGGACATAGATATTCCCCAAATAGACCAAATGGTCTTAGGAGATTTGCTTTTACTTCCTTGTCCCTCAGTTTTATTCTTTTGGGCCTTAGCACCCACCCACCCACACACACAAAATAAGACTTTGGATAAATCAGAACACAGAACATTAGGGCTGAAAGGGGGAACCTAAGGGATTGACTTCTAGTCTAAACCCTGCATTTACAGATGGGAGTTGAGTCTCAGAGATGGGAAGGGTCAGGCCCAAGAGCACACAGCTAAGAGGTGGCAGATGCAGCACCAAACTGGTACCTTCTGGGCCTGGGTGCTCACAGTTTCCTATGTCCGGACAGCATCTCTTATAAAAGGGAACAGGACTCGCTGGACTTCCTAGGGCAGGATCCGTGGCCCCGCCTCCAGCCGAAGCCGGTGGCTCCCAAGCTGCTGTGCTCTAAGAGGGCACCACAGGAGCTCTGTCTGCCTGTAACTGATGCCTGCAGCTACCTCTCGGGCTAATGACCATCACTGCTCTTCAGCCCCACTTTCTTTATTTCATGCTACTACCTGAACCCAACAATGGTTCAGTGAGCACATATTCCAATCCCAAAGACACAAGAGCCCGAGACTCAGAGAAATAAGCGGGCTTAGCCTGGGCCCCTGGCCAGCCAGCAGGAGGCCTGGGATGTCCTCCAGTGTCCTAGCCTTCAGAGGCTGCCCGAGTGTCTCCCATCTCTACCCTCCCCCATCGCCACCACCTAAGCCCACACTGCTCTGCCCTTCCCATCTCGGTCAGACTCCAGGATGACCGCAGGCAGGGATGGATGGGCGCTTCACAGGCACCGACGCGCCAGTATTTCCAGCAGCCCTTATCAGTGTCTTCTTGGCATCCAGAACTTGGCTAAATGGATGGGGGGCCACCTCTCCCAGCCACTAATGAACTCAGGGCAGGCTCGGGCTGGGGCTACAGGCTGAAAATCAGGAGGCGAAGGATTTATAGTGCCTTTGGAGTCACCCTGCCTCGGCCAGCCCCATTGTTTTTCATTAGAGCCCCACGCTGTCCAGGATAACCTTGGCAGACTGCGTGTCCTAGGGAGAGCCGTGTGAGGTTGGGAGAATCACAGCCTTGCCCGGCTGCCCCAGCTCAGGCAAGGAACGAGGTGGGAGAACGTGCCCACAGTACTTCTGCCCCTCATCCAGCCCTAGGAAGAGTAGTCACTCTCTCCCGTGTAAGCCCCAATAAAAATTCAACACAATTTTTGGAACGTTCATGATATTGGCAAGCTTCCCCTCACCTGTGTTTCAGAGTCAAGGCTACCAACAGCTGCAAATGGCAATGCTGGGGTTGAAAGTATGTCCCAGCCTCTCTCCCAGCAGAGGTCCAGGAGAAACAGACAATGGAGAGAAGGCTTGTCTTCCACCCCTGCCTATTCTTCTGGCTTCTCTGTATTTCCAATCCTGGTCCAAAGGAAGGAGATTGACCTCTTTCCATCCCAACAGGGCTCTAAGCCTGTGCAGACCTTGACAGGAGTTAGACGTGCCACCCGAGGCAGTTGCCCCCTATACTCCCAGCCTGGAGCAACCGTGTCCCTCTTAGTCACATCAACACCTGTAACTTTCCAGATTTGCAGATGAGTTCTCAGGTCAACACCCAATGAGAGGACACGTAGCGAAAACACTTCTCCCACTGCCTGAGCCATAGTGATGCTCAGTAAGTGTGAGTGAATCCCACCTCCTTCCGCCAGACGCAAGGATCCAACTCCAACCAGGGCATCTTCTCTCTTCTCCTGAGTGATTCCGGGCCCCTCGCCACAAACATATTTACAACTGAGCTCACTGCCCTCCCCCAAACCTGCTTCTTCCCCTGAGACAGCAGTGGTTCCAGCAGTCACCCATTCACTCCGTTCTGCAGGCCAGGGAGAGGGGGGCCTTTAGCCCTCTATCCTCCTCGTCCCACAACAAATGCTATCAACTCTACCTCCGTTGGTTCCTAAATCCATTTCCTTCTTTCCACGGCTGCCGCTTCAGCCTGAGCCCTTAGGAGCAAAACCCTCCTCCTCAGTCTTCCTCCCTTCAGTTTATCCTTCCTCATCCACCCTCCTCACTGTGGCCACTGTGATCATTCTCAAACTCAGGCCTGAGCCTGTGGGTCAAAACCAGTAATGGGGGCTTCCCTGGTGGTGCAGTGGTTGAGAGTCTGCCTGCCGATGCAGAGGACACGGGTTCGTGCCCCGGTCCGGGAAGATCCCACATGCCACAGAGCGGCTGGGCCCCTGAGCCATGGCCACTGAGCCTGCGTGTCCAGAGCCTGTGCTCCGCAATGGGAGAGGCCACAACAGTGAGAGGCCCGCGTACTGCAAAAAAAAAAAAAAAAAAAAAAAAGAGTAATGATTTCTCATTAGTGCAAACTTCTTACTGTGCATCCCAGGGCCTACGCAGCTGGACCTACCACGTTCTCTCGATACACATCCTACATGCATAGAGGCCACACGCCCATCACACCAGGCTCACAGTGAGAGGGCATGCAGGATCCTGTGCGCTTTCCTCAAAGCGTCCTGTTCATTCTCACAGACAACCCAGCAAGCATGATTACCATCCTATGGGGAAACTGAGGTTCAGAGTAACTAAGAAATTTGCCCAGGGTCGCACAGCTGTAACAGCACAGCCAGAGATCACGCCTGGACCATGTGACATCCGTGCTTTTATTCCCTGAACGCGTTCTGACCTCCTCGCTTTCCTTACGCCGTCCCCATCCCAGGGAACCTTTCCTCCTTGCCCTTATCTTGCTTACCCTTCCAGGCCATTTCCAAAGCCAGCCCTTCGGCAACTCCTTTCCCCATTCTCCCAGAAGGAAAACTCTTTCTTCCTTGGGACTTTCTTTTTTTATTATTATTATATAAGTTTCAGGGGAACACATAGTGATTCACAATTTTTTTATTATTATTAGTTTATTTATTTATTTATTTTTGGCTGCACTGGGTCTTCGTTGCTGTGCACAGGCTCTCTCTAGTTGCGGCGAGTGGGGGCTACTCTTCATTCCGTTGCGTGGGCTTATTGCAGTGGCTTCTCTTATTGCGAAGCATGGACTCTAGGCGTGCAGCTCTCAGTAGTTGTAGCACATGGGCTCAGTAGTGTGGCTTGCAGGCCCTAGAGCGCAGGCTCAGTAGTTGTGACGCATGGGGCTTAGATGCTCCGAGGCATGTGGGATCTTCCTGGACCAGGGCTCGAACCCGTGTCCCCTGCCTTGGCAGGCAGATTCTTAACCACTGCGCCACCAGGGAAGCCCTAGTGAGTCACAATTTTTAAAGGTTATACTCCATTTATAGTTATTAAAGAATGTTGACTCTGTCCTCTGTGTTGTAGAGTACATCCTTGCAGCTTACTTACCTTATCCACAGTAGTTCGCACCTCTTAATCCCCTACCCCTCTCTTGCCCCTCCCCCCTTTGCTCTCCCTACTGGTAACCAATAGTTTGTTCTCTGTATCTGTGAGTCTGTTTCCGGTTTGTGATATTCTTAGGACTTTATACCTCACTTGCGGCACCTTTTATTTTAGTTCCCTGTGCACGTATTTGTCGCCTCCAGACACTAAGCTCCTTGTCGTGCAAAATACATCAGTCCCTCCTCCGCATCCCCACACCTGGCCAGGTGTCTTGGAGATTGATGGGGTGGGACCTGCCCCTGTGTGTGGCCAATGGCACATCCCTGGTACCATTACACCCCGTAATGATCCGTCTTATTATTAGTCAGGGGGCTAGGACATAACCCCATAACCCCCAATTCCGCTCCCCTGAGTAGGTCACAACAGGGCATTCCAGAAATTCCCCAAAACGCATTGTCCTGCATTAAGAGCTGGCCCTGTGCTGAGCCACAGGATAGCAGCAGAAGTCAAGACTTGGGCCTCCAGGCACGGTCTGAGCCACCTGCCCTGGTCCTTTCCCACCTGCCGGGCACTGCTGGTGTCAGCTGAGCGCTGGGCTGGCTCCTGCCTCCCCTCCCTTCCACCCATCTGTTCGCTTCTTGGACCCTGTGCAGCTTCCCTTAATCTCATAAGAGGCAATTTGCGTGCTCCGGGCTGGGAAAAACCTGGCAACAAATAATCCCCGGTACAAGTATTCTTAAGCCTTCCCCAATTGGTCACTAATAGCAGAACAGACGGTGACATTTGCGCCTTTTCTGCATGGTTGACCAGGTAGCTCTGGGAGGCTGAAACCAGTAAAGGCAGGGCTGCAGGAGGCTCAGATGCTCACCTCTCTCACCTGCATGACTCATGGGAAGAAGCTGATTCTAATCGGTCCAACTTCAGATTTGCAAAGCCTCCTTTCCCATCCCTGGGACCCCTCGTGGCTCCGGTTTTAATAGTCCTGGGCTCAGGAAAGACTCACGAATAGTGATGAAAATTAGAACAAACCTTTATGAAACACCTTGTGTGTGCCCAGATCATTTACACACGTGGCCCCTCAGCCTCACGGCAGCTTTGCAAAGTAGGTGTGTCACCCCCATTTTATAAATGGGGAAACTAAGGCTTAGAGTGGGTGAGGAATGTGCCCCACATCATACTGCTAGTGACAGGGCTGGAGTTCCTTCCCAGGCCCGCCTGGTTCTGTGTTTTTTCCACTGTCCAGGACCCAGACCCTGGCAGGTGACCCGTTAGGCACTCAAAGTGGGTCCCTGAGGTTACCCGTCACTCACACCTTTGCTTGTAGTTTCCCTGCCACAGAAGGACATCTTTCTTCCATCACATCCCCGTACCCTGATTCCTCCTCCAGGAAGCCCCTCTGTTTCTTCTCCCCACCCCTACGCTTGCAGCAGGCCTTTCTTAAAGCCCCAAAGAACTTTACGTGACCCCTTTAGGAGACCCATCACCTTCTCCCTCACGGTCTAGCAACTTGGGTCAAGTGCAGCCGTGCACAGACTCTCAGTAAGTTTCGCTGAATGTCCTGGGAGTTGCAGCAAGCAGGACTTCAGCCGGGCTGCCCCCGCATTCAGGAACAGGGGTGGCAGTGACGCCCCCCAGGGCATCAGAGGAGTCCTCACTCCACCTGCTCCTGGACCCCAGGGCATCCTCGGGGCATCACTCAGCCTCTCCCTCCTTGCCGTTCCCTCCCCGCTGAAGGAGCAAGTGAGGGCGGCTGTGCACTGGGCTCCACAGAAGCCAGGCAAGCTTACCAGGTGGCCCTGACATTCCTGTCCAGGTCTGGCTGGGATTAACGCTAAGGGCAGTGGCCACCTCCCCTCCACCTGCTACTGGAGCAAAGGCCTGGCCAAAGTGCCCAGAGAGACGGAAGGAAGAGGGTGAGCACACTCCACACCATCTCCCGAGGGGGGTGCAGGGGATATGGGGACATCAGCACCCCTGCTCCCCGCATCAGCCTTCAGTGCAGAGTTTGCCCCGAGGCTGTCTCTCCTGTTACACTAACTAACCCCACAGCCCTTGCTCTCTGCACTAGTGCATGCGGACCCCACAGAGAGCTGCCTCTCATACCAGCATGGGACCACCTGACCACCAGATCAGTGACTGGGGAGAGGCACAGACTCAGATACCTGTAGGTGTGGCAACAGACTTACGACACTGCAGTACCGGAATGTGTCCGCAGAAGATCTGGGGTTGACAATTATCGGAGGAAGGGATGGGTGAGCGCCATGGTCCCTCTGAGCCTGGCAGGGAGGACCCCGGCCACCTTGGGTGTGGCTCGCTGGGCCCTCTTTCTGCCTGTTCCACACACACACACACACACACACAGAGAGAGAGAGAGAGAGAGAGAGACACGCACACACAGGCACAGCCAGAGTCGGGCCGCAGCACCACGAGCTCCTGGAAACTTAAAGCCTTAAAGATTGTCCAGACCACAGTCCCTTCCAGGGGTCTCTACAGTGACCCTGACAGCAGAGGGAGGCCTTGGCCTTCTCAGCCTACATTTTAGTCCCAGAAAAAATTCCACTACGCCCCCTCGCAGAATTCTCAACCAGAGGCTTTCAAAGATTCTGAAAGAATAAGAAGAGTTTGTTCAAGCAAAATTTTAAGTGGTTGACAAGGAACAGAAGCAGAAAAGGTCCGGCTGGAGAAGGGGTGAGGCCTACAAGTCAATTCATTCAGCCACACACACACACACACACACACACACACACACACACACACACGCACACGTGCATACACCATGGCAGCCAGGCCCCTGGAGCGCGACTGTAAAGGCATCGCTCAGGGTAATCTGGCCCTTATAACCTCAGCCAGCAAAGTGCCTCTTCCCTCCCCAGGAAGTAACTGGGAATTGCGGGGGGACCTCAGATCGGAGGCCAGGGGTGTGTGAGCTCATAGAGCCTCACGGGGTCTTCAGCGTTTTAAATGTTTTCCTGGAAGACGGTGGGGACCTCCCCGAGCCCGATGGTGACGGTTCACTCCGTGCCAAGGTGTGCTGCGGGTCCCCAGAAGAAGACTGAGGCGAGGGGCTGGGCGGTCAGGGGCGGCCCCTTCGGAGAGCCTGATGGGCTGAAGGAGGCGAGACAGAGAGCGGGGGGTGGGGCGCTTTGGAGAACAGTCTAGAGAAGTCAGAGAGAGGCGCTGAGCAGAAAGCAGCGGGCAGGGAGCAGCCGGCAGCAGGACAGGTTTGGAGAGAATCTACGCAAGATGCTGCCCAGGAGGTTATAGAAAACGATCATTTGCCTTTCACCTCTCTAGACTGGAAAGCAGGAAGTGAGGGAACCGGTGAGGAGATTCTCTGGACAAGAGCCTGCCCCCGTGGTTGCACGCCGCATCCCCAAGGGCTCCTGAGCCCAAAGAGGAGGCCTCAGGGCCTGTCCCACTGGGCCATCCCTCCACCTCCTCTCCATCCTCTTGCACTGCAGCCTTCATCTCCTCTAGAAGTGACACCTGACTTAGGTTCTGCTTGAGAAAAGCACCTCATTGACTCGAAAGAGAAAAGTGTTTAGTGGCTCGTATTTAATGCACAGAAGTTAACAGTATGCTGGGGACTTCCCTGGCCGTCCAGTGGTTAGGACTCCATGCTTCCACTGCCGGGGGTACGGGATCAATCCCTGTCGGGGAGCTGAGATTCCGTATGCCGCCAGGTGCACTCACTACGCCCGCCCCCCACATAATTTGCCAACCATGTCCTCTGGGGCAGCTTTATGAGACTATCCAGTGAGCCTGTGTCCCTCCAGAAACATTCTTTCCATAGAAAAGCGGAGGGGATGCAAACGAACACAATGTGAAAGCCGAGAAGTCTCTCTGAAGCCTGCTAGGCCGCGTCGGGAGACTAGTCCCCTCGAGGCCGGCTCCTACCTCCCTGCCCCCCAGGCTCCCTTCCATCGGCCCCCACCCCAACTCCTGGCTCTGAGGCAGCCTCCAGGGTGAAATAGTGACCACTTAGTGTCCACCTGCACGCCTGCTTCTGACAACCTCTCCTCCCAGCCCCTCCAGAGCCCGGTTTCCATGGTGACAGCCCCTCTTCTCCCTGGGACACTGCCACACCCGTCACCCTTGGGCTCCTCACCCTCGCCCCAGCCCGCACCTTGGTCTGGGGATGCTTCCTGCACTCCAGCTCTCCGGGCACCCTCACCGACACCAAGAGGAAGCGGGACTGGGGTGGGGTGGCGGGGAGACCAGCCCAGTTCCCACCGCAGGCCTCCCTATTCAGGGGCATTCTGGGGGCTCAGGCTCCACTGCTGAGAGCCAGCTTATCCCAGCCCTGGCTCTCAGCTGACAACCCGATGCTTCTCTCCGATCACACAATCTTCCGCAGCTACTGCTGCTGTCTTGACACTGTCCTTGCAAGGAAGATGCTGAGACAGAAGAATGCGCTGTGAAATCATCATTAGAGCCTGGAGAAAGAGGCTGGGAGAGGACCGGTCTCCCGCTCACTCATCCTCTCTGCATCCCAGCGTCTCCCGCCCCTCTTCCTCCTCCTGTTCTCCCTCTGCCTTCTCTCCATCTCTCTCTTCCTCTCCACTCCTGCTCTCCTGCTCTCCTCACTCCCCTCCCTCTCTCGCTCCTTCTCTGGTCTCTCCCTCCCTTTCTCCTCTCATCTCTTCCCTCCTTCTCTCTCTTGTTTTGGTGCCAGAAACAGTCTAATTACAACAGGGAACTTGAAGAGACAGAAAGGAAGGAAAAAAAGAAATCCCACCCCACCACACATAGCTGATGATAATGTCCTATGAAATCTAATTTATAAAGCTCAAACCAGAATAAGAAGTGTTACTCTCCCAATTCAGGGCCGATTTGATTTTTAATGAGATCCCTCAGAGACCCGGCCAAGATCTCATCAGGCTGAAAACTCAGCTACCTTCCCGCCTGCCACAAACTCTCCAGTGTGGACCTCTGTCTCTCCTCCACTGCCATCCCCAGTGCCCCTTGGAGGCACACGCCAGTGGCTCCCTTCTTAGGGCCGTCTGCTGCTGAGAGCTTGGCCCTAACCGAGCCTGGGGCTCTGTGTCCCCAAGTTGGACAGCAGCCAGTGTCCAGGACCTCTGTGGCCACCTCTGACTCTCTCCAGGGGGAGGGGCAGCCTGCCCACCAGGTCCTGTTTTCCTCGGCCGTGTATCTGCATCTGCAGAGCAGGGGGTAGGAAAGAATACAGGCTTAGACGTCATGAGCCCCAGGTCAAACCCCACTCATTAGCTGTGTGACCTTGGGCAGGTTACTTTCCCTCTCTGGTCTGGGTGTCTTTACTATAAAATGGGACTAGTCCTGCTCTGAAGTGTAATGACATGGGTACAGGAGGGACAGCATGGGAAGCACAGATGGTACTGTGGGCCGGGAGCTCAGTGGATGTCAGTGTCCCATGTCCTGTTGTCCATTCAGCTGTGGCCTCCCAGGGAACGTGGGTCACATCACACCCCTTCTTCAGCAATCCCTCCAGGATGAGACATAGGGACCTGCATGCAGTAGATGAGAACATGGTCCTTAGAGCCAGAGAGTCTTGGATTCACTGCCCTGGTCCTGTCACTAGATGCTCCCTGGACAATTTAGTTAACCTCTAAGGCTCAGTGTGCCGAGTGCCTGTGAAAAGGGGTTAATAAGGCTCCACACAAGTGCTGCAGGGATGTGACGGCCACAGAGAAGGCCCACAGGGCACGTGGTGAGTCACCAACAGGCGCAGCTCCTGTTACTAATTTTTTACCTCCTTGGGCCTCATTTCCTCATCTGAAAAATGGGGATAAAAATAGTACCTGCCTCATAGGTTGTTAGGAGGATGAAAATATTAACAGGCTAATATTTGTAAATCTTGGAACAATGCCTGGCATATTGTACCCAATGTGGGTGTCTCTGTTTAATAAAATATGAACTGCCTACCTTAGATGGTTCAGGGAGGTGTGTATGGGCAGGTGTGGGTTCACACTGATGATTTGCTCCCAATGACAGAGAGGCTGGCACAGGGTCTGCTGCAGAAAAGAAAGAGACAGGAGACGATTACCTGCTCACTCAACCCCACCACCCCTCACACTATACCACCCCTCATCCCGCCAAATTTGGCCCTAGGCCCATCCTGGGAGCCACTAAAACTATGATATTATTGATATTTCTTGGATTCTCAGGTTTAACCAAAGCACACCACGCCCTATGCCTGTTGCCCTCTTGAAGCACACCCCGCCCCCCCAGAGTGCTTCCAACTGGGGGTCTCTCTCCTGCCTCTGCCCCCTTGTGGAAGTAGGCACCAGGAAGTGGCGTTAAGGGGAAAGAGGAATAACACGTGCCAAGTGCAGTAGCACATGGCCCGTTTTGGGGGCTGCAGGATGGCTGGACCACAGCGTGAGTGCGCTGGGGTTGATGGGCAGGGAGCCTGCAGCCGGGGCCAGCTCCTGCAAGCAGGCGATGGAGCTGGGGGCAGTGAAGAAGCCGCAGCTGGGCCCCAGGCAGGTAGGGAGGTGCTCTGGGGGTCCTTGTCCCCCAGGGCAGCCTGGGCTCTGCTTCCATAGCTCGAGGGGAAGCCCTTCCAGCAAGTAACTGACCGTTGCATTCGTTTCCTTCCTAGGTCAAGTGTACTCCTTCAGCCAGCAGCCCCAGGACCAGGCTGTGGTATCGGGGCAGCCGGTGACACTGCTGTGCGCCATCCCTGAATACGATGGCTTCGTTCTGTGGATCAAAGACGGCTTGGCTCTGGGCGTGGGCAGGGACCTCTCAAGTGAGTATCCCCAGACCTCCCCAGGAAGGCCTAGAACCCGCCCCTGCCCTACCCACCCACCCACCCCCTCCTAGGGAACCCCATCTCCAGAGGCATTTGGGGATTAAATCTCAGCTTTCATTGCAGATCCCACGGGCAGAGGCAGGCAAGGCAGGCCCTGGGTCCAGGATGCATGGGACTTTGCGGGCCCCTCTGACTCCTGGGGATGAATTATGAGTAAACCCTCAATTGGGGCAGTCAGTCCTAAACTTAACACAGTGTTGCCCTGGAGGGTCCATTCCAAAGTCAAACATGATTCACATAAAGCCAGTTTTCCAGAAGTAAAGTGTTCCTTTTCCTTGGTCCAACATGTGTTCCCCACTTAAGTCACAAGTTAAGTGTTGTTCTTCCCTCCTTCCAACCATTAAAGGGAGCCAAGTAGATTGAAAACGCGAAGAAACCTGGTTGGGTTTAGGGGTCATCATGTGATGGGGAGAAAAGAAAACCAGTGTTTAAAATAAATTCCAAGCCTCGTTCAGCCCACCACCCAGGCTGGTATTCAGCAAAGATGCGCTTGTGGGCTCCCATGGTTGTTGATGGCTGACGTCTGTGCTGCCTGGTTGGTGCCCACGCCCCATCACCTGTTAACTATTGTAAATGTCAACGCTTAAGCCCACACAGACGTTTTTCCAATCCATCCTCTCCTCTGGGAGGAAAAAGAATGAAATCATCCTCCTGGTCACTCACCCATCAGCCATTATTATTCTCCCCTGAGGAGGGTAGGCATGTGGCTGTTTGCTAGCTTAGCATAAACTGTAAAATGCAGAACGAGGAATGTGGGTATCCCTGTGGTTGGGGAGTGTCTGGGGGTGGAGAAGGAGAGAAGAATATGTGTTCAACTGAGAAGTAGCTTGGCCTCTCTCATGGTGTTCAGCTGCAGGAAAATAAAAATCGAAGTGCACTCAGGAACATGATGGTTGGGAAGTTAATATTTTAAAATGTGAGTTATGTCTTGCCAAAAATGTGTATTGAAACATTATAGCAATGGTCAATAGTATCACAGGGTTTGAGTGCTGCAGCCCAGCTGAGCATGGATAAAATACACAATCACATCTCCAAAATATACTGTGCTGCCATAAAATTTAAGTATTGTGGGAACCAGCCAATTTCAGGGACTCTGAACCCCCTTACCGCAGAGGAACTGGGGGAATAATACGATCTTCCCAAACCGAGTCCTTCACGCTCCACGAGGCTCTGAGCTAGCCCAGCACTGCTGCTGGTTAAGGAAGCTCTCTGGGTTCCCGGTCCGTGGTTTTCAGCTTCCATCAGGGACTGGGGGCTTGTTGGGTCGGTGAAGAGGAAGCCCCAGGTCACCATGGATGGTTCATAGAAGGGTCATCGCTGCATGGATAACTGACCCTCTGGCATCTACTTCCATGAATGGCTTTCTGGGATCCAGCATTGGGTCCTTCTAAGTGCTGGAAGGCAATGGGATCTGATGAACTGGGATCCGTTTCCTCTCCAACTTGACTCCATTGATAGAAAGAAGGTCAGTCCTCTCCTTGCAGAGCCAATAAACTCAAACTCTTGGTAACGTGTTTTCTCTGTATTTGATCACTTGTCCCAAAATAGCATCATGACAATAATGACAAATGTATGCTCAATAAACACTGTTTGCTTGCCTGATAAGAAAGTGGGTGTAATAGATCTCAGTTCAGTTCAGGAAGTATTTGCCGAGCACCTAACACTGTGGGGGAACTGGGGCCCATGTTATGGGGTTTCAGCCTGCTACAGCTCTGCCCGCTTCTATTTTAAATGTGTGGCCCCATCCAGTCTACCAGAAACGATGCGTTAACTAAAGACCTCACTATCTTTCTGGTCACCAAAGCTGGAAAAAACAGTCGAAGGAAGTGATTTATAAATACACTCCCTCATACTGATGGAACATTTTTCTTCTAAGAAGCTCAAATATTTCTCAGACATTATCTCATAAATCTACAATCATCCACGGGTAGAAAAAGAAGGCTTTTCCCCTTTATTTGGCAGGTAAATAAAATCACAGCTGAGAAAGAAATTGATTCAAACAAATACCCAATCCCAATGCATGGGACCCTGGCTCCTAACCCCAAAAGCCCTTATACCCTCCTCAAAACAGGGACCTCTCTGGCTACCCTACGTCATTGTTATGTTCATTTAAACTAGCATTTATAGACTACTTACTGAATGCCAGGTACTTTACATAGATTATCCTATCTGATCTTCACCATAACTCTGTGAGATACTAGCATTGTCCCCACTTTACTGACAAGGAAATGGAAAGGCAAAGGAGTTAAAGTAACTTACCCAAGACAACAGAGCTAGGCAGTGATAGAGCTGACGTTGGAACCCAGGCAATTTGTCTGTAGAACCCAGACTTCCAATAACTTTGCCTCCCCTGGAAGTAGCAAGAGAGTATTGATGCTGTGGAAGGAGCTAGAACTTCCTCAGAATCTGTGCTTCTGGGCCTGTGCTTTGCGAAGATACTGCCAGTCTTTGGGGTAGCATCACGGCTCGCTGCCTAATTATGCAAATACAAACAAACCCATCACTGATGTTTTCAGCAGCTTATGAGAGCGGAAGCCTGCTGTTGACGGCTTGCAAGTCAACAAAAACACAAGCTCCGGCCAAGATGCCTGCAGGAGACCAGGGGCTAATCACAGGACAGTGGGATCCAGAGGCTGGGCTGGAGGGCCTGGGGCAGTGAGCCAGCTACGTTGAGGACAGCCGCAGCAGGGTGAGAGCTGGACTAGGACCCACTTCCAGCCCCTCACCCAGCCCCAGGGAGAGCCAACTTAACTTACCCGGGCTCCTTCCCAAAGCCCAGCAGAGGGCAGGCAGGGCAGGCAGGGGGGTGGCCGGGCTCTTGGGGGTACAGCTGACAGCCTTGTAGCATCTCCAGCCAGGCCTGAACAGCTGTGGAGGGCAAGACCACTTGATGGCATGATGGGGACAATGCTAGTCGTGAAAACGTGAGCCTGAAAGGCTCAACCGCACCGGATGCACCCCAAAAGCATACTGGGGAGTCTGGTGGAGGATCACAGCTACCTCCACTGACCAGAAATGGGTGCTGCATAACAGCCCACCCCCAGGGAGCCCTGCCCCACCTCTGGAAGACCCTTAGGTTATGGGGGGGTAAAAGGGGCCTAAGAGCACCAACACTTCATCCAGGGTAGAAATCTCCTCTGCAGTATTCCTGACAGGCAATCATCCCATGTATGCTTGAATACAGCCAGTGATGGGGACCTCACTACCACCTCTGGCAGCCCAGATCTTTGTTGGACACCAGTAAATTGTTAACAATATTGTAAAGTATTTCCCCACGTTCATTCTGACTCTTGGTCCTAATGCCGTCCTTGGGAGCTACATGAACACATCTAACCCCCACTAAGAGACTTGGAAGTATTTGAAGAGAGCTATGGCACGTCCCTCTGTCTCTGCTTCTGTCTCTTAAGCACTAGTCTTCTCTATAAAAGGCCAAATGTGGGCTTCCCTGGTGGCGCACTAGTTGAGAGTCCGCCTGCCAATGCAGGGGACACGGGTTCATGCCCCGGTCCGGGAGGATCCCACATGCCGCGGAGCAGCTGGGCCCATGAGCCATGGCCACTGCACCTGCGCATCTGGAGGTGTGCTCCACAACGGGAAAGGCCACAACAGTGAGAGGCCCGCGTGCCGCAAAAAAAAAAAAAAGGCCAAATGTGCCCAATTCCCTCCTCCTATGGCACGTTTCTGAGAACTCACTCTGCCCTAGCGAAAGCCCTTCAGAAAGAGGAGCAGTTTGGGGCTGCTGGAGGCTGGATGGGCCTCTGAGGGGAAGAAGGACCCTGTGAGGCACTGGTGGGGGGGAAAGCAGAGCTCTGGGAAGAGGACTGATGGAAAACAGGTCCTGCTGGGAGAAACTAAGGAGGTCGAGGGTCCAAGACCCGGGAGAGAGAGGCTCTGCCCGTCCCGGCAGCCACGACTCACGTTGGCATTTACATTCAACCCGCAGAGCATCAGGAAAGCCGCTTAATGATTTATCATTCTCAAGCTTTTATTTCTCTGTTATTCATTGCCCATGGTGTAAGAGGCCCCAAACTTTTAAGTATCCTGAGTGCCTCCTAAGTGTTTAATCAGGCCCTGGGGTTCAGGGGGTCGTGGTAGGAATGACCGGAAAAGAGCCACTTACAGTTCCAAGTGACCAGAGGTTCCTGGGAACTGGTGGGTGGGCCTCGGTTTCTACTTCCTGTCCATCCTGAAACTAAAGTTTTCCCCAAAATGACTCCTGATCCTTTCCAAGTTTTTTTTTCCTTCTTCTCTCTCCTTCTGACTCTGTCTTCTCGGTTTGTATATCTCAGCCTGGGTCTCTGTCTCTCTGTGTGTCTCCTTATTAGGATGCATGTCTGCTTTGCAAACCACAGTGCCGAGCCCCCTGCTTTCCAGCGTGACAGCCCGCTGTGTCTGTCCACATTTAGCACCCCTATCTCTGCTGTCTCCTTCCCACTCAATAATAGCTTCCCCAACATTCCTAAACTTAAAACCTACAGTACCCTTGTACACACACACACACACACACACACATATGCTGCCCCAGCCCCCTGGGGAAACTCTCTTTTGTGCTCCTTATACTGAGGTCAGGGCCCTGTGCAGTCACCTCCTGCTCTGCCAGCCCCTAGGACCAGCCCCGGCTCGGGTGTCCCCGCCATCCCCCGCTGTGCCTGTCTGTCATGCCCGGCTCTCCACCCCCGCCCCAGCCCTCCTGATATGCTGAAATGCCTGCCGTCTCCACAGGTTACCCACAGTACCTGGTGGTAGGGAACCACCTGTCAGGGGAACATCACCTGAAGATCCTGCGGGCAGAGCTGCAAGACGATGCTGTGTACGAGTGCCAGGCCATCCAGGCCGCCATCCGGTCACGCCCCGCACGCCTCACCGTCCTAGGTAAGAACCGTCCGTACGCTGGGCTGAGGATGCTATGGGAGGCACCCTGGGCTCAGCTCCAGAAGCCAGGGGCCAGACTGGAGGGGCCTCCCCACTGGACAAAGCCCCCCGGCATCGTCCCACAGGGCTCTGACCACTGCTGCCCCACTGGTTCAGTCCCTCCCCACCCAAAGGGGGAAAATGAAAGTTCCTGCCCCGGACGTCAGAAGGCCAGCACCAGCTGACCTCTGACTTTGCCCAACCCCAGCGTGTTTGACTGCCACTTAGGGAGTTAAAAAGGACTCCTGGCTGCTTATTTATTGAATCAGGAAGCATGTTCTGCACACGTGATCCATGTGAGGTCCTGTGCTCGGTGACGGAGATCCAGAGAAGAAGGGGACACATCCTCGAGTCCCTTCTTTCTGAATTGCCCTCCCCTGGTGCTGACAAAGCCCCATCTAAAACCCTCCCCTGTCAGACTCAGCACGGAGCTCAGTTCTCTCCATGATTTCAGCGTCCACAGGGACCACCCCGACCCTGCTCCTCCCCACCTTTGCTGCTCCCTGGGAATCCCGGCTCTCCGGTGGAGGCCCGGGCTGCCTACGTCATCCCCAGGAAAAGTCATTTCAGGTTCTTATGCTAAATCACACCTTTACCCCTTGGTCGTTCTCCATCTTGGCTTCCCAGGAGCCCAGCGTCCCTGGGACATCCTCCTGAAGAGGTCCCCGCTCCTGACTCGGGCACACCTGCCTGAGACCAGGGGACGGGCTCATCCACCTCTCCAGCTGCGTCGTCCCAGTTTAGAGTTCAGCCCCTGTCAGCTGCCTCCTCCGGCCAGATGTTAGCCAGGAGGCAGGCCCTCTGGGAACCACGCCGGCACATAAGTAATAATAGGTCACGTCTGCATAGCGCTGCACAGCAGACCTCTCAGCACCTCCACTTATGTTACCGCGCCTGTTCCGACGCCGGCCTGCGGGACGGGGACTGTGGCCCCCGGGGGAGGGTCTGAGGCTCAGAGAAGCAAAGGACACGCATGGGGGATGGCACACAGGCAGCCAGAAGAGGGAAGTCCCTCCCACCCCCGCCTCCTGCAGCTGTTGTGAAGTTTGACAACAGGGTCGGCAGCTGGGGTGCTGCCTCCTTGCCGCCGGCTGCTCAGAGATGAAATATTTACGAGGGTGTCAGGTTATCTTCAGATCTACACGGCCAGCACACGGGGTAGACTGTCTCAAGCACAGCAGCAGACTGACCCTGGAGGACCACTTACCCAGCTCAGAGCTTGGCTTCTTGAGACGGGAAGGAGGAACCGGGGGCCAAACTCAGAAGCCCCCTCCCACCTCTCAGTTTCCCCCCACCTGCGATGGAAGGAATGAGAAAAATAAACCTGCTCTGGAGGGTCAGCAAGTTGGGATTGACCAGGAAGTGGGCCTCCTGTGTTAGAAGGAGAGGCTGCCACCTTCATCTCTCCTGAGATGTGGCTAAAATGGGACCCGGTCTGTAATCGCTGTGGGGATTGAGGGAGGAGAGAGGAGGATTTAGTGCCTAATATATTTTCTGATCTTTAAGGATTGCAAAAGGCCATATAGATTTGCTAAGTGGAATTGTAGAATCTTCACCCCTTCCCTTGTACCCCTTCTAGAGGGTCCCAGAGATGCTAAAATGAGAGGAACCTGAGCAGTGCCCACTCCTGACTTCACGCAGGACGGAAAACAGATGGAGACTTCTCTGGTTCTTAAGTTCACATCCTGATATCAGAGCTTCAACCTGGTCATACCCAGCCTGTCACAGCCTCCTTTCCTCTCTACTATCTCAGGTGACAAAGTCCACATTATCCCAAATGTTTTACAGATAAGGAAGTTGAGGCTCAGAGAGGCAAAGGCTCTCATGGGAGGTCACACAGCTTTATTAGCCCTCAAAATAGACCCCAGATTTTCCAACTCCAAACCACTTATGTTACCTCGCCTCTTCCGATGCCAGCCTGTGGGATGGGGATTGTGGCCCCAAATGAGGGTCTGAGGCTCAGAGAAGCAAAGGGTGCTCTCTGCCCGGTCTCCACATCCCTAAATGCCCTGAGGATTGCCTTTGTCTGGCTGGTTAAGAGCCAGGCTTCTGAGAGCAGGGCCTCTGGTTCTGATCCGAACAGACTTAATTTTGTCTTGGGTCATATCTAAAAGGCATTCACTCCCCAGTCTCCCTCTCCAGAGGCCTGACCTGGCACTGGCTTCTGGCGGTTTGGGGTGGGAAATGTTTCACAAGTCTGGAGATCAGTTGAAGAGCGGGGAGGCAGAGTTTCCAGGAGACCCTAGCAGGATGGCCTGGGTAGAATTCCTGAGGCCAGAAAGGGAGACTGAGCTGGCATTTGTCCATCAGCCTTTCCTAAGGTCTCCACAAAAACCACTCCTCAAGCTTCCCCAGGCTCTGCTACATTCCCCCCTGACTCCTCAAGGCTACGCTAAGTCCCTACTCCCGAGTGGTCCTGTGGGTCCCAGCCCTGGCCTGGCCCTGCAGGACTCTAGCTGAGTTTCTCAATGGTATACAGCCCCACCTACTGCCCTGGAGGGAGGCCCTACAGGCAGAAGCTGTCCCAGCCTTCTGGAAAGGGAGCCTGGTCTATTCATGGTGGTGGATAGACAGGGCTTCTCCTGTCCCAGCAGAGAGAGGGCTGTTTCTACCCTGGGCAGCCAGCTTCCCAGCCAAGATCCCATCTGCTTGGCGGTGACATCTCAGCCTGGTAAACTGTCCCAGCCATATCCCCAAGGGGGGCGCTGCTTCCCTATGTTCCAGGAATGAGAGAGCTTTCTTAATTTAGTCCGTATTTGGCCTGAGATAGATGTTTAATTAAATAAAGTAAGAGCCTGATTAGAACCTGCAGAAGTTGTAAGAGCAGAATCGGATGGTATTCCAGCAAAATTGCAAAGCAAACACTTTGGCTGGAACAGAGGGAGACCCGCAGGGGTCTTCCATCAAAGCACCAAGTGAGAAGGGCAAATACGAGAGATTATATAGCCAACAGATGTGCACTGTTAAAATATTCAACTGCCGGCAGCCTGCTTAGAGAAGTCAGAGGGCCAGCTCAGAGTCTGCCATGCTCCAGGGAGGGCATGGGGACCCGGGCCCGGCAGCCAAGTCTAGAGTCACAGACACATTAATTAGCCTTGTGTTCCCAGCTCTCAGATGCAATCAGGCAAGGAGCAACTGTGAGCTGAGCATTTCCTACCTCAGGGAGACAGAGGGAAGGAGCCAGGGGACAGAGAGGAATAAGGGGAAGGGGCAGATGCTGTGAAGTTGAGCGAGGCAAGGACTGGGTGCCCTTCCACCCCACAGAGCACCTCTGGAATCATGATGTGAGGGGCAGAGCCACAGGCTTGGAGGCAACAGTCATAACCCTGCCACTAACCAGCTGTGTGACCTTGTTACTCAGCCTCTCTGGTCCCAGTGTCCTCATCTGTAAAATGAAGGTGGTGATAACTAAGAGGACCGATTACCATGAAGAACCAACCAGCTCCCAGAAAGCAACGACTTCTGCAATAAGGAGCCCAACTTGCTCTACCAGCTATTTTCGGAAAATCCCCCACTGGAACCCGAATTCACGTGGTGCCTGAGTCATAGACAGTAACTGATGAGGGTATTTTAGGCAACATCCCACTTTGAGGCTACAGAAAGGACCTTTCAAAGTCCTGCCCAGCGCTGGGATTCTGGCTGTACACCTTAGCCCCAGAGCCCGCCTCCACATCCAGCTTCCATGCACACCCAGCCAGCTCTGCCGGGACGCTGCCCGGGACCCCCAGCACGTGTGCAGAGCTGTGGTGCAAGGGGAAGAGGCTGTGCCGAGAACCAGAATACCTGCCTGCCGCTTACTCACTGTGTGGCCTTGGGCAAGGTCCTCAGAGCTCCTTCTGGGCCTCTGGTTCAACTCTATAACCAGTACTTAGTACAGGGTAGATACTCAGTAACGTTGGGGATTTTTAAGGAATGAGTGAATGAACGAATGAGTGATTGAATGAATGGATGGAGTTACTGGTTCTTCATCTATAAAATGGGGATAATAAAAATATCAATCTCTGAGAATTGTTGCGAGCATGAAACTGACACACATGCCACTAAGTGGCATGCACTTTCAAGTTACACACCCAAGCACACTGCTGCTTCTCCCACCTGCCGGAACCCCTGAGTTGAAAAATACCACAACGGTTCCAGGGCCAGAGCTGTAAGGGTGATATTGCATGATGTGATCCTTCTAACTTCCTGGAAACCCGGAAGGCAGGGATTTGGGGGACCCAGAGCAGGAAGACACGAGCGCCAAGGATTTGATAGACACGAATTATGTGCCAGGCACTCGAGATTCATTAGTAAATGAGAGAGAAAAGCACCCCTGCCCCGGTGGAGCTCATGTTCTAGCAGAGAGAGAGAGACAGTCGATACATAATAAACATTAAGCAAGTACGTTGTGTAGCTGTGTAGGATATCAGATGGTAACAAGTGCTATGAAAATGAAAGCAGAGCAGAGTAAGAGGGATTGGAAGTGGGGCGGGGGAGGATAGTGGATGTCAGGTTAATTATTAAAAGGGGGATTTTCCCAGTATTCCTATCCTATTTCCCTCTTCTTCCTGGTCTGTTCTAATATTAACTCAGCTGTCTTGTGGCTCCCATTAGAAATAAAGCTTCTTACAACCTCAGTGTCCATCAACAGATGAATGGATAAAGAAGATGTGTCACATATATACAATGGAATATTACTCAGCCATAAAAAGAAATGAAATTGGGTTATTTGTAGTGAGGTGGATGGACCTAGAGTCTGTCATACAGAGTGAAGTAAGTCAGAAAGAGAAAAACAAATATCGTATGCTAACACACGTATATGGAATCTAAAAAAAAAAAAAATGGTTCTGAAGAACCTAGGGGCAAGACAGGAATAAAGATGCAGACGTAGAGAATGGACTTGAGGATATGGGGAGGGGGAAGGGTAAGATGGGACGAAGTGAGAGAGTGGCATGGACATATATACACTACCAAACGTAAAATAGATAGCTAGTGGGAAGCAGCCGCATAGCACAGGGAGATCAGCTCGGTGCTTTGTGACCACCTAGAGGGGTGGGATAGGGAGGGTGGGAGGGAGACACAAGAGGGAGGAGATAAGGGGATATATGTATACATATAGCTGATTCACTTTGTTATACAGCAGAAACTAGCACACCATTGTAAAGAAAGAAAGAAAGCTTCCTAAGTCAACATGAATTATTTAACTCTGATGGAGAGTAAGTCAGTTTAAATGAAGAAGACATCTTTAGAATGACGTCAAACCCCAAATACTTTGGGGCAAACGAATAAGGTCCAAATGTGTCTTCACTTTGTGGGTTTTTCAAAGCCACAAGCGCTGTCTGCAACTCTTTCAGCAGGGGAGCTGCAGGGCAAGGTCTCTAAGTCCACACTGCTGGCAGCATCCCCCAATTCCCAATCCCCTAACCTTCTGGGTAGATGGGTGCAGAGAGAGACGGTACGTAACTCAGGTCCTGCAGCAAGGGAAGGCAGAGCTGAAACAGAGCCCAAGAGCACTGGCTTCTAAATTCATTCTTCCAGAAGTTGGTGGTGAGAAAGCCACCCGGTCACACTTTCAGTAGGGGATGGTCTGAGTGGCTCTTCACGGGTGAGGAAGCATCTCCACAGAACAAAGCCCAAGCTCCCTCCATGGCACGCAGGCCCTCTGAGGCCTCCCCTCGGCTTGCTCTCCAGCCCCTGCTCCAGGATAATGACCAGCTCGCAGCGGCCTCCACTCACCACACTCCTCCCTCCACTCACATGTGCTTCTGCCTGGAGCGCACTTCCCACCTTTCTTCCCTTGGCTAACTCTTGCTCACCTAACAGGATTCATCTTAGATATCACCTCCTCCAGGAAGCCCTCCCTGAACCCCATGTGGCCCAACCATCCCGACTCCTTAGCCGTCCATCCCCACCTCAATCACAACGCTCGGCACATTACATTGAAAGTCACTGTTCACACGTCTGTCTCCCCCACTGAGTGTCTAGGAGGCAGTGAGCAGCCCTCACGCCAGCACAGCTCAGACACATACCAGGGGTTCAGTAAGTGTCCATCGGGGGACTGTAGTGATAGGGGTGGGGCTGACTAGGGGGATTACACAAAGAACCGTACCTGGCAGACAGTACGCCCTCGATACATGGGAGAGTTGTGTTGTGCTGTGCTGTGTTCACAGAAGCAACACGGCTTCATGGTTAAGAGCCCAGACTCTGATAGCCAGCTTGCCTGCACTTGAAACCTGTGGCGTGACCTTGGACCGTTATTCAGCCACTCTGTGCCTCAGTTTCCTCGTGTGTAAAATGGGGGAATCGTTGTACCTGCCCCCTTAGTGGTATAGAGCAGATTTCATGAAATAATACATGTAAGGCATTTCTCACAACAGTGCCTGGTATGCAGTAAGGCATGCAAGTGTTGGCTGTTGTTATTATCCCTCTCGTTGTTGTTGTTACTATTATTCCTGCAACCTTAAGAGACACCAACAAGCAACTCCTCCTTCCTGGGGGATCAGGTTCCGTTTTCTAGAGAAGCTTTTCCATCCAATACAAAGGCAGAAATCCACGAATCCTGCAGGCCTCTCATAGCTCGCGTGCCTGGGAAGACAAGCAGAATTGATTTCCTTATCTCCTCATTAAGCCTGCTTTTCCTGGGGCCCAGCCTGGTCTTAGGTGCCGTGTCACATTTCTGCTGTGTGCCTGTTTCCTGCCACATTCATTACCCGGCAATCACCTGCCAATTGGGGCAGCAAACAAGCCAGAGATGGGAGAGAGTAACGAAAAAAAGCATCCTTATCTCCCAAATTTCCAGATGGGAGATGTGCCTGAGCCGCTGTGCACCTCACCCCATGCACACCTGCCCCTGCCGCCGGCTCTTTCCTCTCCCTTCCTGCTCCTCTGCCCTCTCAGGGACCCAGGCCACCCCCAAGGTCCCCTGGGCCAGAAGCGGATTCCACCCCTCCCCCTCTTTTTGGCCAGTGCCTGCCCCTCTTTGATTTCTTGGTTTAACTCTGTGCCCACCTGCTCACGTAGCTTACGTGGTGGGCGTGGCTTGGGGTCATTGAGTTACTTGGAGCTGACAAATGGTCCCTCTCTTCCAAATTATATTATAAGCTCCCTGAGGGTGGGGTTCTGGTCTCTGAGGTCCACACTTGGGTTCAATGCCATATGGCCTCCGCGTGGCTGCCCATAGCCGTTGTTGATGGGGGATCGGGGGAAATGGAGGATATTCCTGGAGCTCTCTGTAGCCATTAGGTGGAGGTGCATTGACTTCGGAGCTGAGTCACGATGGACCCTCCCTCCTGCTGTGAGCTCACACCGTCCCCACCGCACCACCGACAGTCTCCCTGTTCCTCTAAGCGGCCATGTTGCGTGGAGAGGAATGGCCTCTCTGCCCACCCCCATCTCCCTGTTCTTCACGTCAGCCTCAGTAGGATGTCAGGAGAGGCCACTGCTCCCTAGCCAGGGCCCATCCGTCATGGTGGCAAGTGCGGGGTAGAAGGAGACTCACAGATGCTGGGCGACTCCCAAGGCTCCAGAGGGGATGGGGACCCATCAGGGACGGAGGCGAGCTCAGCACTTCCCCTCCTGGCCTGAACGTAGGTGGCAGGGGGTAGGCAGGGGCCTCTCCAAGAAGGAGGAGACCTGATACAAGGACGAGCATCCCCCACCTCACCCCACCCGCCATCGCCAAGGGCAGCTGGAACAGACTCAGCCAATGATGGGAGAGCTAAGTGGTCCAAGTAAGCGGCCTTGCCGAGGTGGCCCAGATGCCCAACACGACCTTGGGAAGTGCTCACCGCTCAAAGCACCCACACGACCACCCCAGGGCCAGCCCCTCCCCTCCCTGTTCCAGCATCTCTTGCTTTCAACAGCAGCACAAGGGAAGGCAGGGAAGTTGGCAGGAGGCCCGGGTCTGCTGTATGCAAGGCTCTCAGCCCCCTGCTCCTGGCCCTCCACCACTCCATTTCTAGTTCTGCTGACCCTCCCCTCAAGTCCCCCACCATCATTAAGCGACTTAGGCTGTCCAGGGCAGCCCTGCAGTCCTGAGGGTGCCTCCACCATGTCCGGGGCACCGCCACTTCTCCAGGTCCAAGCCAGACAAGGGCTCTGGCCTGGAAGTCAGGAAACGAGCATCGTTGCTCCAGTCCTGCCACGGAGCAGCCGTGAGACCTGGGACCGCGCTGCTTAACCTCTCGGGACCCACTTTCCTCCTCCTTGGGAAAAGCAGGAGCTGGAAGGATGGCATGCAGATCCACTCCACAGTTTGTGCTTCTCCCTCATTCCGTCATGGTTTAGGGAGCATTGTTCCCTGAGTCCTTCCTCCCCTGCTCCTATAGTGAGCAAGGGAAGAAGGACTCAGGGAACAATGATCTTTTTTTGACTGAGGTCAAAAAAGCAAATACACTGGAGCAAGGATAATATGTCCTTCCGCTGCTGTAACCAAGCATGACCCTGGGAGACGCTGAACAGGCTCCAGCGCTCAGCAAAGGGGAGCGTGGGCTCAGACCATGGAGATTTGCGAAAGTCAGGACCTTGATCCTCTGGTGTCAGCCCTTTACCATGGAACCACCTGCTCCATGGCTACACATGAAATTCCAGCCACTTCCCTGTAACTTTCAGAATGCAGCTGCCTTGAGGAGGCCCTCACCAGCTCTGCCATCACAGGGCTGCCTCCTCTGGCCTGGGCGTGGCCTCCAACATCCCTCCCACCTGAAAAAGCACAAGCAAGAGCCCACCTGTCTCCGGGTGCCCACCTGGGTCTTCAGTCAGGAAGTCCAGCTGGCCACTGGCCATTTACCAGGCCCCCTGTTTATGCATCCAGACACACAATGACACCGTGCATCAAGGACAAATGCACTGGTGTGTGCGTGTGCACACACACACACACACACACATACACACACACACACACATGCACACGCACACAAAGTTCAGAGCTTGGCAGACTCATCAGTGCCTCCACGGTGAAAAGACACAAGAACCCTCACTCAAGACAATAGTGACTGTTGGGAAATAGACAAATCTCGGTGACCCCGCTCCTCGTCAGGCCCAGAAAAGAATGGAGTAGGTGAAGTATGACACCCCCAGCACGAGGCCCACTTCTCCCCTGATTCCCCCTAATGAGGAATGAAGCAGAGGGAGGAGTCACAGCCAACTGAGAGGGGCGAACCCAGCCAGGCCCCCAGGAGCGAAGGGCCTTCTCCTGGCTCCAACCTGTGGGGCAGCATGGGTGTCACCCCCAGGACTCTGCCCGAGGCCAGCCCTGGGGAAAGCCCGAGAGGCTGGGGTGGACAGGGGGACCTTGAAAGGGTAAGAAGAGCCACTATTTCTCCTCTCCGACCTCAGCCCAGGCCTGGGACGAGGGTTTCATGGCCAATTATGGATTTAAAACTAGCAATGAATCTCCATTACAGCATGAAATGAGAAAGAAAATGCCACTAAGTGGAAGCAGCCAATGGGCAAGGGAGGTTAGAGGTGAGGTCACACAACCCAAGGCAGACTCACGGGGGCGCTGTCAAGAGAACCTGCATCCCGGGCCAGCAGAGGAGCCCACGATGCCGGCCAGCAGAAGCCGGGAGCCAGTCTCTCCCTGCGGGCAGTTTTCTGCAGAGGAAGGATGCCCAGAGCCACCTTGGGACTGGGAACGGCCAGAGCTTTGTTATTTTGCCGCTGTGTTGGGATGAGCCCTTTATTGTAGGTCCAGCTAGAGAGGAGCATTTCGGGAATCTTCACCCTCTCCGTCATCCACACAGGGACCTTTTTTAAAATTCTCACCATCTCTGGCAGGCAGGCCTGAGGTCTCCTTTTCCAGATGACACCCAAGAGGCCCATTCACTTGCCCCGGGTCACACCACAACAAAGAAAAAGAGCTAGAACCTGAACTTGGGTCTATCTGGCTCAAAAACCCTTGCCCTTTCTGCTGTCATGCCCCGCCCCTTTCCCAAAACTCTGTTCACAGTGACTGCTGCCTGACTCCTCCCCTGAGGATCACAAGTCTCTTTCCAGCCCCAGGGAGCTCCAGGAGCCCTGTCTGAGCCCTCTCACTGCCCAGGCCCCCAGAGGCAGAGAGGGAGCCTGCACAACAAACCAACGGCTCCAGAAAACCTGTCCCGACCTGTCCCGGCAGCCCTGTTCTCCAGATGTGCCGTGGGAGCCAGGGCCCCTGGACCCGCAGCACCCGTTTCCCATCCCAGTAAGTCTCATTGTCAGGGGACTGCCCGCTGCTTCTTTTCCTGTCGCCCTGGGCCTCTAAGTTATTCTGTGCCTGTGGAGGAGGTTTGCCTAAGTGGGAGGTTCGTAGGCACCCAGAAGCCCACACAGCTGCCTCTGTCTCGCAAAAATCAATAGCTGAGCCCTACAGCCCACGAAGGCTGGCTTCCAAAAGAGTTTCACATTTTCACAAGTCCATCAAGGTGTTTGTAAATGTTTGTAGGAAGGGAGAACTTTCCATATGTAAATATGTCAGGAAAGGTGTCAGCAGCTGAGAAATCACTCAGTGCCAGGAACACCACTGCAGCCTCCTGGGTGGAAGGGAAGAAACAGGGGAGCGGGCTGGTGGTCCCACGGCCATCCTCCCGGAAGAGCTGGCCACGCTCTGGCCGCAAACACGCCCTCTACTCGCTTCCCCTCTGTCTACACACAGAGAAAGACACACGTTCAATAAGGTGATCAGGAAAACTTGTTTTGCAGAGGGGTCGACTGAAGTCAAAAAAAGAAATAAACTGGAGGGTGCACGATGCCTGGGAAGAGAAAACTAGTCCTTTCTGACTCTGCAAGACAGAGAATGGCGGGCTGTGAGCAAGGGTCACCTGGGACTGCCCTGTCCCTCCTCCAGCCCTAGCCTCAAATACCAACTTGACCTGGGCAACAGTTCTACTAAGGACCACGAGAAGCTCCCCCAAAACCAAACCTTGATTAGAGAATATTAGAGATATAAGTGTTACCAAAAGTGGTGTCTAGCTGCTCGCTGCTCGAAAGCTAATACTCAAGAGGCAAGATTGGCGGAAAGGAAAGTTTGCTTTATTCCAGAGGCCGGCAAATGGGGGAGAGGACAGACTCTTGTCCAAAGGTCGACTCCCCCCTGTCAATTAGTGGGCAAGAGCTTCTAAAGGGGAGTTTCCAGCATTTGTAGGCAGAGGGAGGGGGCTACATGTAGAAACGGCACAGTCAGCTCTGACACTCATCTTGAAATTGGTCATGCGGTCATCTGGTCAGTGTCATCTTGACTGTCTTAAGCACAATTAGTCTTCAGTTCCAGGGTCGGTTTGTTCCCATTTCTTTGAGTCCAGTTCTCAGAATTGTGGCAGCTTACGTCATGGCTACAGCCTGGTCACCGTGCAGTTAACTTCTTCCACCTGGTGGAGGTTTCAGTATCGACCAGACACCTCACAGAATATGGCTCAGAATATTATCTATAGCCTTTGAGGAGGAACTAAAGGTCCTTAACTTTGCTTAGTGACTAAACTATTATTATTTTGTCCTGTTTGGCTGTTTCCCTTTGCTTCCGCATTTTCTCACTTCTCTGATTAAACTTCTTCTTCGGCTAAAGTTTATCTACAGACAAAGGGCAGGCGGAGGACATGGTGGGGAAGGACCACAGGGTCCTTCTCCGTTTCAGAAGGAACCTGCCAATCAAGCCTTCTTCCCTCATTACGTTTTTCAACATACATCTGTGTACCTTCTGCACACCTGGCACTGTCCTAAGCATGGGAAATATACGTCAGTAATCAAAACAGACTAAAATCTCCTGACTCCGTGGAACTTCTATTCTAGCAAAGAGTTCATCAATCAAAAATAAATACAAGAAGAAAATATTATAGTTTATTAGAAGGTGGTAAGTGCTATCAAAAAATGTAGAGCAGAGTATAAGGAGTGGGGTTTCCCGGGGAAAAGAGCAGGTTGAGCACTCAGGGTAGACTTCCCAGAGGAAGTGTCCTTTTTCACCTTCCCCTTTATTTTTTAAGAGTTTTATTGAGGTATAATTTATATACCATGAAATCCACCCATTTTAAGTGCACAACTCAATGATTTTTAGTAGATAGAGTTATGCAACCATCACCGTAATCGAGTATTAGGCCATTTCCTAGAACGATCCCTTGTCCATCTCTGCTCCCACCTCCAGACCCAGCAACCACCAATCAGCTTTGTGTCTTCATAGGTTTGCCTTTTCTGGATATTTCATATAAATAGACTCAAAATATGTGGCCTTTGTGTCCGGCTCCTTCAGTTAGCATCATGTTTTTGAGATTCATCTGTGTTGTAGCAAGTGTCCCTAGTTCACTTCTGTTTAGTATCCCATTGTATGGTTTGACACATTTTGTTTATTCCTTCATCACATGATGGACATTTGGATTGTTTCCAGTTTGAGGCTGTTATGAATCGTGCTGCTGTGAGCTCTCACATGCAAGTCCAAGTGTATGTATGTGTTTTCAGTTTTCATGGGTAGATTCCTAGGAAGTGGACTAGCTAGGCCGTGTGGAAAGTTTATAATTAACTTTTTCTAAAAAGTGCCAAAGTGGCACCAACCTTGAATTCCTGGGGAAAATCCCATTGGGTCATGGTGTATAATCTTTTTTTATGGTGCTGCATTCAGTTTGCTAAGTTGAGGTTGAGGGCTTTCAAAGTTCCCAAAGTGACTGCATCATTTTACTCTGTTCCCACCAGCAGTGTATGAGAGTTCCAGTTTTTCTACATCCTCATCAACACTGGGTGTTGTTTGGCTTTTCTGTTATAACCAATCTAGTGGGTCAAAGTGGTGTTCCACTATGCTTTTAATTTGCATTCGCCTGATGACCCATGTGTTAAGCATCTTTGGATCTGATACTTATCCGTTTTTAATTTTCTTTGCTGTGTTTATACAAATCTTTTGCCGTCTTACTATTATTGTGTTGTAAGAGTTCTTTACACACTCTGGATACAAGTCCTTTATCAGATATATAATTTGTGAATATTTTCTCTCAGTTTGTGGCTTGTTTCTTCATCTTCTTAATGGTATCTTTTGAAGCACAGAAGCTTTTAATGTTAAGCCCAATTTAGTATTTTTTTTCTTTTATGGATTGTGCTTTTGATATTCTATCTAAGAACTCTGACTAACCCAAGGTCACAAAAATTTACCACTATATTTTCTTTACAAGTTTTACAGTTTTAGCTCTTACATCTAGTCTATGATTCATTTTAAGTTAATTTCTAGGTAATTTGTGAGGTAAGGAACTAAATTCATCATTTTTGCATAAAGCTATCCAGTTGTTCCCCAGCATTGTTTGTTGAAAAAGACTACGCTTTCCCCCACCAAATTGCCTTTGTCAAAAATCAACTGACCGGAACTTCCCTGGTGGTGGGGTGGTTAAGAATCCGCCTGCCAATGCAGGGGACACGGGTTCGAGCCCTGGTCCAGGAAGATCCCACATGCCACAGAGCAACTAAGCCCGTGCGCCACAACTACTGAGCCTGAGCTCTAGAGCCCGCGAGCCACAACTACTGAGCCCGTGTGCCACAACTACTGAAGCCCACGTGCCTAGAGCCCATGCTCTGCAACAAGAGAAGCCACTGCAGTGAGAAGCCTGTGCACCGTAGCAAAGAGTAGCCCCCGCTCACCACAACTAGAGAAAGCCCGCACACAGCAACAAAGACCCGATGCAGCCCAAAATAAGTAAATAAATAAATAAATAAAATATTAAGAAATTTTTTTAAAAAATTAATTGACCAAAAATGTAAGGGTTTATTTCTCAAGTCTCAATTATGATACATTGATCTATATGTCTATTCTTATGTGAGTCCCACACTGTCTTAATTACTAATAGCTTTATTTTAAATTTTGAAGCCAGGAAAGGAAGGTCCTACAATTTTGTTCTTTTTCAAAATGATATTAGCTATTTTGAGTTCCTTGTATTTCCACATAAATTTTAGGATCAACTTGTCAATTTCTGCAAAACGGTTGCTGGAATTTTTATAGAAATTGTGCTAAAGCTACAGAGCAATTTGAGGAAAATTGTCATCTTCACAATATTGAGTCTTCCAATCCATGAACATAGAATACGTCTCCATTTAATTAGCTCTCTAGTTTTTCCCAGCAACATTTTATGGTTTTCAGTGTATGTCTTATATTTCTTTTGGTAAATTTATTCCTAAGTATTTTATTCTTTTTGATGCTATTCTGAATGGAATTGTTTTCTTAATTTTACTTTCAGATTTTTCATTGCCAATATATAGAAACATGATTGATTTTTACATACGGATCTTGGATCCTGTAACCTTGCTGGACTCATTTTTTAGGTTTTAATAATTTTTGTGAATTTCTTAAGATTTTCTGCATGCAGTATCATTTTGTCTAAGAATAAAAATAGATTTACTTTTTCTTTTCCAATCTGATGCCTTTTTTAAATTATTGGACTGGCTAGAACTTCCAGTACAAAGTTGAACAGAAGTGGTGAGAGCAGACATCCTGGCTTTATTGCCAGTCTTAGAAGAAAGCATGAAGTCTCTCACCATAAAGTATAATGTTAGCTCTACTTTCTTCATAGATGCCCTTTATCAGGTTGAGGAAGTTTCCATCTGTTCCTACCTTGTTAAGAGCTTTTACCATGAATGGTATTGGGTTTGGTGAAATGCTTTCACTGTATCAATTGAGATGGTCATGTGGTTTTTGTTCTCTATTCTATTAATATGGATTATATTAATTGATTTTCAAATGTCGAACCAACCTTGAATTCCTGGGGAAAATCCCATTTGGTCATGGTGTATAATCTTTTTTATGTTGCTGCATTCAGTTTGCTAATTTTGGGTTGAGGGCTTTTAACTATATTCACAATGGACAATGGTCTGTAGTTATTTTGTGATGTCTTTGTCTGGCTTTAGTATCAGAGTAACAGTGGACTTGTAGAATGAGTCAAGAAGTGTTCCTTCCTCCTCTACTTTCTGGAAGATTTTGTGAAGGATTGATAATATTTATTCTATAAATATTTGATAGAATTCACCAGTGAAGTTGTCTGGGCCTGGGGTTTTCTTTGTGGGAAGATTTTTCATTGTTAATTCAATTTTTTTACTTGACATAGTTCTATTCAGATTTTCTCTGTAGAAGGTGGCTTCTGAACAGACTTGAGAGGTGAAGAATTTAGCTGTGAATCTTGGGGGAAAATCTCTACTTGAAGTGAAAAAGCAGAGTCATTGAAGGATTCTAAAAAGAAGAGTGACATGATCTGACTTACATTTTAAAAGCCCCACCCTGGCTGCTGGATTGAGACCAGACTGTAAGAGGACCAGGGAAGGAGACCTGTGAGAGACTCTTGCAGTGATGCAGATGAGAGGTGAGGGGACTCGGACCAGGATGGTAGCAGTGGAAGCAGTGGACCGCAGTAGAAGAGAACAGCAGGAACCAAGGGCAATGCCAAGGATTTGGGAGTGAAGTCTTTTATCCTTATACAACTGGATGCAAATTCCTGAATGAAGATGTGCATTTCCAGGGAGAGGTTTCACATGTTCAAAGGAGTCAGTCAATAAGCTCCCCAAAATTTAAGAATGGCTAATCTAGACCAAGATCTTCATTTTTAAGAAACTATGGCTCAGAGCAGTTGGGTTATTTCCCCAAGACCACTCAGCAAACTAGCAGTAAAGCTAGGGCTATCCCAGCTGCCTTGCCCACCACCTCGGGAATTTACCTAATGGTATGTGTAATCAGAACCTCTCCCCACCAGTCCAATGAGACCCATTCACTCCTGCCTAGGGGCACCTATGGGAGAGAGAAGGAGTACAGAAACGGCCCCTCCTCTGTGCCCAGCTTCTGGTGCCCGCCTGCCTCCCAGGCCAGCGTGCCCTTCCCAGTGCCCACGTCTGCCTTCACAGTCACCTGCCCTCCTTGCCCACAGCCATTGGTCCATCCAGGATCCGCAGGCTCAGAACCCGCCCCCCAGGAAGACATGAGAGAAAGCCTTTCTGCCACTCCCAGCTCCCTTTCCACACAGAATCGCAGAAAAGCAGCAGGTTATCTGCCTAAGAGAATGAGAGCCCTTGGTTTTTATCTGTGCAGGAATCTTACCTGAACAGGTTCAGATGGCAAGAGTGAGAGAGAAGAAGAATTAAGGGCGAGGCAGGTGAAATGTTGACATTATTATTACTTAAGTACTGTGATGCTTTTAGTTCATGTCTTTATACCTGTGACACCCAGTGAGGGGAAATCAGCTTGGCCCGTTACCTGAGCCACACACCCACCACCTATAAATCTTATTAAAAGGGTTCCATTGGCGAGACAGAAAAATAATTAAGGCGAAGGGAGGTTCATTGTTGATGTTATTATTGTAATACAATAGTCTGTTCAGTTTCTACACCAATGAAATGCAGCCGAGGGACATCACTTTTCAAGATTACGTTTCCGAGATGCAAATCGGAGCGCAGAAAGCTGGGCTTACAGACGAGCGAGTCAAACCAGGAAACATTTCCAAGGCTGTGGCAGACTCTTAGGGGCTTTTAAGCTCACAATTTACCTTTTGACTGCATTCTATTTTCTTGTGAATCCTTTATTTCCCACTTATTTACTGACCAGAGATACAGCACCAAAAGGAAAAAAAAAAGAGAGTGATTCTCCAGCCCCTGGTCCTAAAAATCAATAGCAGATGGTTCTCTGGAGGGAGGATGTTAGCACTCGCCACTGTGAACGGTGCTTAGTTGAATCGCTTTCCCTCCGAGGTGTGCCCGCCCAGAGGGGATGGATTCTTCTAATGGCCACCGGACAGAGGAGCTGCCACATCTTATCCTGCCCCAGGGAGTGGGCTGGGTGCTGTGGGCAGCATTCCCAGGACAGTGCCCTGGGCCTCGCACACATGAGGAGTCTGGAACTCTGTCCAGCAAGATGCGTCAGATGCCTCCTCTGTGTGAGGCGGTGTGGCGTAGGCCAAAGAATGAGAGATATCAGAGTGGGCAGGGACCCTAAGACTCGCTGAGCCCAGGCTCACGAGTGGCAGCTGGCAGGCGAGATCCGGCACACAGCCGCATCTGGTTGGCTCCCAAAGCATCTTTAGAGTTTCTTAAATTCATCGCCAACATTTCAGGTTCTGAAGGGTTATGTATTAAAGATACAGATCCTGGCTTCTCTTGCAAAGACCCGGCAACATCAGGCCCATTCGCCTGCTTGGCAACATGTGGGATGGCTGCTCTCTTTGGGGCAGTGCAGCTGCCAGCCCCCGCTCACCTGGGGCGCTCCAGGCATCCCATTACCTGCACTGAATCTGTCGCCCCTGATCCTGCCAATCCCAGACCTGCCTTCAGGGAGCTCACAGGGAGAATCAAAGGTTAAAGGAGAAACAGGAACGGGAAAGGAGAGGAAGCAAGGCAGAAGGCCAGCCGCACCCAGTCGTGCCAGGGGAGTCACCAAGTGCAGGGTTGAACCCGTTTTAGGTGAGGTTTCAAGTGTGAGGAGAGTTTGGACACTTCAATCAGTTTGGCCTAGAAGAGTAGAAGCCTATTCCTTCCCTGCTAACAGAGGATCTCTTGTAAAGAGCCCAGAGCTTGGAGCTGAACTCTCTTTGCCCCTCACTGCCTGGTATGGAAATGCCCCGTATAGGGTGGGGCTCAGAAACAGGACCCAGGATGGGCTGGAGCGGGGTCTGCTCCGCAGGCAGTGAACTAAGCAAAATGACTCATGTTCCTCAACATGGCCAAGGAGAGGCTCTTCCCCGGTTAAGCTTGCATTCCAGTTAATAGAGTTATCATCAACATCATACCCAAATCAGCACCGAAAAAGTAAGAATGCATTAAAAATAGATCCCATTTTCAATTGAATGAATGTGAGTCACCAGAATAACTTGTGAGCAACCTCGTTTGATCCCAAATGGGCTTTGGCTCCAGGCCCTTCGTGCTGCCCTGGACGATGGGTCTCTGAGGACTCCCAGTGGAGCCTCTAGATCTTGCTGTCCCATATGGCCGCCACCAGCCACAAGTGGCTATTTAATTTCCAATTAATTAAAATTAAATAAAACTAAAACTACAGTTCCTCAGTGGCACTAGACCCACTTCAAGTGCCCAATAGCTACATGGGGCTCTGGGAAGGCTCGTTTAAACAGGACTCACAGGTTCAAAGACTTGGACCTAGAGGCGTAGAGGTCAGCTTCCCATACCATTTGCATTGATGTCATAATGCAGCCAGTGAGTGGAAGCTTCTCATTAATTCACTCACTGCTTTACTCACCAAGTCTTTATTAAATTCCTACTATGTGTAAAGGCATCATGTAGATGCAAAGGGGAGGCATAAAACATCGTCTCTGCCCTCAAGGAGTTTATCACCATGGGAAAGAGAAAACATACAAACGATCTAGCAGTCATACACAGCAGAAGGAAAGAAGTGTTTGCGTGTGTAAACAAAATACAGAGAAAGTTCGTTTCAACTGAGAAAGTCTGGGAGGCCTTTGTGAGGAAGTGACTATTGAACTCTCCCTTGGAAGAATGAGTAGAATTTTAGTAGACTAATTATTTAAATTACTTGGTAGATTATTTAAAAATAATCAGGGGGCTTCCCTGGTGGCACAGTGGTTGAGAGTCCGCCTGCCGATGCAGGGGACACGGGTTCGTGCCCCAGTCCGGGAAGATCCCACATGCCGCAGAGCAGCTGGGCCCGTGAGCCATGGCCGCTGAGCCTGCGCATCTGGAGCCTGTGCTCCGCAACGGAAGAGGCCACAACAGTGAGAGGTCCGCGTACCGCAAAAAAAAAAAAAAAAAATCAGGGAATTCCCTGGTGGTCCGGTGGTTAGGACGCCGCACTTTCACTGCCGAGGACGCAGGCTCAGTCCCTGGTCGGGGAAGTGAGATCCCGCAGGCCACGTGGTGCGGCCATAAATAAATAAATAAATAAATAAATAAATAAATAAATAAAAAGACATGCAAACTTGAGAACATCTGCTGAGACTGGGACACTAGAAAGAGTGATGCTGTTTAAAAGAAATAATCATAAGCGGGGAGCCATGGCAGGTGCTTGAGGAAGTTCATCACCAAATCTGATGGCCCCAAGGAAGAGAACCACACGTTGTATGGGGCATGGACCTGGCAGGGAGGCACTGGCTACTTAGATCCTGGTCAACAGAAGTAGGACAACCAAGACTTTGCCAAAGCCCTCGCTAGAGACAAAGAAGAAAGAAGTGCCCAGAGAGAGGGCACCGAAGTGGGGGTGAGAGCCACCCCCCTCGATTTCCGTTAGCCAGGGAACTCCTATGAAAGCCTTTCATCCCATTCAATTCAACTATGATTTTAACAGTACATATCCCGTGATGCCTAAGCCATGTACAGTTTCTTTAATGATCCAGAAGTTTCCATGCCGGGCTCCTGAGCCACTCACTAATTGGCATTTGCTGCACACCCACTGAGGGCAGCCCTGTGGGGTGAGAGACCTCAGTCTCTGATGTGCGGGGAAAAGTGCCACCACAGGTGCCAGGTGACCCGGATGCCAGTCGGGCTCTGTCCCCATGGGTCCACCCACCTCCTGGCCTCTGAGCCACGAGTTCCTCTGAGTCTCTTTACTCAATGGAAGCTCAGAGGATGAAAACCACGGATGTGAGGTCGCCCACTCCTCACAAGCCCCTTCCCCTGTGTCTGTGGCTCCCAGCAGCCCCGGGGGCTATTAGCACCTCCCTGGGAATATTTAACTGAAAACAATTTCTAGTCAGGAGCTGTTATAATTACTAAGTAGATCTGATTATAATTACCTCTTGCTGCCATCCCTTACCTGGCGCATAAGGTAGGACTGGGCCTAGTGACAATTAGCGGCAAGGCTTTCCTGACACACTGGCTGATTAGGAACACAATTGCGGGGTCGAGGGGAAGAGCCTGGCTTATTGGAGGGAGGCTGCTCTTTACCGAGGAATGTCACGATCAAATTAGATTAGAATTAATGCGGGGGGAAAGCGGAGTGCAGAAATGCACATTTTTTCCCTCAACCATCTCCTCCTGATGACATCATTTGGAGGAAGAAGCTGAACTCCCTGCTGTGCTCCCCTTCTTTCCCCCATCTCGGGTTTTCGGGTTTCAAAGGCCACCCCCACTGCCCAGAGTGACGCAGCGGACATGATCAAAAGACACTAGTGTGTGACTTTGCGAAAATCACCTGAACCCCCTGAGCCTCAGCTTCCTCATCTGTGAAATGGGGACAACGCTTGTCTCTGAGTCAGACACCTGCCGTTACCTGCAGGGCTCTGGGGCTGGGGGCTCACTGTGAGCCAGAGACCACGGCTTAATCATCTGGGAATCTCCAGGCTCAGCCCCAGGCTTGGCTCACAGAACGTGCTGGTCACTGAAGGAGGAGCCACACTAAAGTCCTATCCAGGACCCATGGCGGGGGCGTCTCCCTCCCCAAGAACGGCAGGCACCGCCAGGAGAAGAAAGGCCAGCGGAGACAGGGTTACGCGCTGCTGGACACTCTCACCCATGCCCTCGGCCGCTTCCTTCACCTGCTTAATAAAGTGACACCTTCTTCGAGTAGTTCACCGTGAAGAGAGGAAATCTGGGCTTGAGTATCTTCATCCAAGAAGAGTCTTCTAGGCTCCCTGAGCAGAGAGACGCTCTAACAGCCCTGGAAGAGTGCAGTGTGGCCACTACACGATCAATCTGGTGGCTTGGGCTGGTGCCCTGGGGAGACCCGAATGATTTTTTTTGAACCTCCCGAATTACCAGGCGGGTCCACCCTCGACCTGCTCTATGCGGGTGAGAGACGGCAGAGGCGCCCGGCCCACAGAAGACAGCCCCTCTTGTTGTTTCGGCGACAGGGGGACACTCATACACGCACACACACGAGCACACACACAGCCAAACAGGCCCTAAGCTCAGGTACCTGCAGAGGTCAGCCCCGCCCCATGTAAAGTATACTAGTTTATGCAGCTGCTCCGGCTAAGTATTTGACTTGCTACCTGAAAGGATGCTCAGGGGAATCCAGGAGTGCTTGCCTCTGCCGTCACCCCAGCTCCAAGAGTGGGCCCTCTGCTCCCTCCTCCCTCGGTTCCTCACCAGCAGGACCCCTCCACCCTCTCGGGCCCCCAAGAAGGAGCTGTGGGTGATCGTGGCACTCAGGTGAGGGCAACCCCCGCTCCCGGGGGGTCCAGACAGAGTTTCCTGGACTTTGGATCTGTGTCTGTCCCCCTTGGCTGACCCCTGCTTCCGCAGCCTGGACACCCATGCTTACCACCCCCAACTTTTCCAAGGGCTCCCTTTCAGGGTGCTGACTTGGAGGACATGGGAGTCCAAGGCTAGCCCTCGGGCCCTTGATATCCACCCTGGATTTAACCTCTTTTTCCAGGAATGGCCCCCCTTCACCCGACCTCCCCAGAGTCCTTCCTTCCTGCTGCCTCCATCACACCCACCCTCACTCCGAGCTTGGCCGAAGACTTGGGTTCCCACGTGGTGAGCAGTGAGTTGGAACAGAGCCATGAGTGGTAGAGAAAGCAAGGACTTATTATCAGATCCCTAAGCCCTAGTACCGCCTGCCCTTGTCCGCATCGCTCGGACTCTCTGACCCTCGGTTTCTCATCTATAAAATGAGGATTAAGAATACCTGCCCTACCAGCCTTCTGGGTTATCGCAGAGAGAAAGGTAACTGTGTACAGGCAAGCACGTGACGCGCAGCTCGGGGCCTCGTGATGTTCTGAGCGCAGACATCCCTGCAAAGTCTCTGCCAGTTCTCTATGGCTACATAACAAGTCATCCCCAAACCCAGGGGCTTAAAACAGCAGGCATCAGTTACTAGATGCTCGTAGTTTCTGCAGGTCAAGAAGCTAAACCCAGCTCGGCCGGTCTGTTCTGGCTCCGGCTGTGTCATGGCCACAGAGCCCAGTGGGGCTGGGTCATCTCAAAGTCTTCTCGATTTGCATGTCTGGTGCCTGGGCTGGGAATATGTGAGCATCAGGGGGCTGGAGTGCCAGCTCCTTGGCCCCTCTCTCCATCTCTGTGTGGTCTCTCCACGTGGTCTCTCCAGCACAGTGGCCTCAGGGCAGTGAAGTTCTTACACAGCTGCTTAGGGCTCCAAAGCACATGTCCCACCCCCAGTGGCAAATGCACCAGAAGTGCCCTGTTGCCCTGGGGCACCCAGAGCAGGGTGGGGTCTCAGCCACCTGGCCCTTGGTCAGCCATCTGCATGGGGAGCCCGTCTCCCTGACACACAGCCTGCCCCGCGGGCTCCCACCGGCCATGGCATCCTGTGGCCAGAAGCCATGTGTGGGCACCTGCCGACCACACACCAGCCCTGCCCTCTGCGGGGAGTTGCTCTGGGGCTGGGGGCAGGGAGGGCAGGGCAACAGACACCTTTTCTGCCTCCAGTGGGTTCGAGGGAGGCGGGATTTAAGACCGGCAAATAGGAGGTCAGTTTCTCAGGATCCCAAACCCAAACACGGCTTTGACAGGCTGACCAGGCTGGCACCTACCTCATGCTGCTCCAGATTCTCATAGCAAACTCACAGAGTCTGAGCACGCTCAGGGGACACAGCAGGAGCGGCAGAGCTGCAAAGGCACTGGGGACCAGGAGTGTCTGGCTGAGGACCCGCCTCCCTCCAGCCCCCGCTCTCCCCACTGCAGGGTACCCCCTCACTCATCCTCTCCCAAGCGTTAATCACATGATTCTCTCTCTTCCTCTGTGTGGAAGACGCCTCTCCTCGCTCTTCTCCACCCCACGTGCCGCCCAGGCCCCTCCAGGCCTCGGCCTTCCCTGTCTCTGATTTAGGGTCCCTTCTAGGTTCCCATGTGTCCTACGCTCCCCGTGACAGCCCTCACCACACAGTCCTGTGCTGTGTGGATGTCTTCCCACCTGGACTGCATGTCTCCAGTGGTCAGGGCCTGGTCTCCCTGCCCTCTGCTCCCAGCACCGAGCCCAGGCCCAGCACATGACAGCTGTCAGTAGAGTCCGCAGAACAGATGGATGACCACCAAGGTCACCTATTAGCTAAGGGAGTTTACCTTCCGCTGCAACTGTCCAGGTCAGCTCGGACTGAGGGAGGAGCGGCCAGAGGACTAAACCAGGCAGGGTGCCCTCCGCTCCTTTCCCTCCCGGCTGCCCTGCCTCAGCTTGGCCAGCATTCCCAGCAGGGACACGTAGCCCTCCCCTCCTACCTTGAACAAATGAGTTCATCTCTGAGCCCCAGTTTTCTCGTCTGATAAATGGGCATAAGCATAGCTGCCCATCTCAAAGGTTGTTATGAAAATCAGACGAGTACTGAGCGTGAGCATGAACTGTGAAGGTCTGAAGAGAAGCTCAGGGCTCTCACCCTGGCACAGTGCATGCTGCCCAGAAGAGGGGTTGGCGGACGTCTCTTCCCAGCTCTGCATCCAGTGACGACACGTCGGCAGCTTGTAACTGGCCATAACGGGAGGATTTATACCCTAGAAATTGCCAAACATTACAATCAGGGTTTGTTTGGTGTGTTGTGTAGTGTTTGGAGAGCGGGGTTTACAGCGTGCCGTTGCCCTGGCCCCTCCCCTGTCTTAATCTGTAAAGTAGGAACAAGTATTCTTGTCTGTGCTCACTATTCAAAGAGGCTATTTGAAATGAATGGAAGCGCACTGGGCTCTTCAGCAAAACCAGGCTGGAGAAGCCCCAAGAGTGAGCCATTATTTCCTGTAATTAATGTCCCTTAGTATAATCACCCTTCATCATAAAACAGGCAAGAGCAGTGACAGAGCTGTGACTCACATCAGGAACCAGGCCCAGACTGGAGAGGCTGAGGATTGCTCAGCAGCCTCCCCAGGGGCTGGCCTGGACATGGGCCCCAGAGATCACTCATGATTCAGGCCATAGGCCACCCCAGAGGGCTGGGATGATGAGGCTGAGCCCCAGGGGGCATGCCTCTGCCCCAGGGTCTACCCCTCACTCATAGGTGACCTCAGGCATCTCACTTTACCACTTGAGCCTCCAGGGATGGGCAAGAAGATGAAATGAGATCCTGTGTTGAAAGCCATTGGAAAAGTATAAAGTGCCAACCTAATGCAAAGTAGGGACCATGGGTGCAGAGGGGGCCTTCCAGCAGAGCATGAGAGCTGGACGTGGCCTGATGGGATGCAAGTCCATCCACCCATCTGCAGATGGGAGAACTTTATCCCCCATCATATGCAGCTAGTAGGCGGTAAGCCGTTCGGATAAGCACCTACTGTGTGCCATTGCTTTTCTGAGCACTAAAGATACAAGAGTGACAAAACAGAAAAAGTCACTCTTCTCCTGGAGTTTCCACCAGGGTAAGGAGACAGACAAACAAATACTGTAACGTCCTGAGTGTCATAAAGCAAAACGAAACAGGAGGAAGAAGAGGAGAGGGGTGGAGCAGAGGTGCAATTTTATGTGGAGAACCAGGGAGGGCCTATTTGAGGGAGTAACGTATAACCGAAGGCCTGGAGAAAGCGAGGGAGCTAGCCAAGAAGACATTTGGAGAAAAAGCATTCCAGACCTGGGGAGGGCAGAGGTGGGTACAGCAAAGGCCCTGAGGCGGGAGCGTTCTTGTCATCTTCCAGGAACAGCGAGGAGGCCTGCATGGCTGACTCAGAGTGAATAAAGGAGAGAGCCATGGAGATGGGGTCAGAGGGAGCCAGATGTTGTGGGATCTTGTAGATCACAGTAACGATCTCAGAGTTTACTCTGCTTAAGGTAGAAACCAGCAGAAGCTTCGAGGAGGGGGAGACATAATGCAAAGAGGATCGGCTGCTATTTTGAGAAGAGATCATGGGGGACTGGGGGCGGGGAGGAAGCAAGAATGGATGCAGAAAACCCATTAAGAAGCCACTGTGTGGTCCGGGTGTCCCGTCCTGGTGACCTGACTGGGACAGCAGTAGTGCAGGTGTGAGAAGGGATGAGATCTGTGTATGTTGCGACGGCGGAGCCACAGCAGTTGGAATGTGAGACACAGAGCAAAGTCAAGGGCACACAAAGGTGTCCGGCCTGAGCTGCTGGTAGGGGACAGTTGCCATTTGCTGAGACACCGGGAGGAGAATCCAGTGTCCCGCGCCTCAGGCAGCGATGTCTTCTGTCAGGAGAACCCCTAGAGGGGCGGGGGCTCCCACACAGGCTCACGGGGGGACCAGAGCTCCACCAGCCTGACCGGGACCCTGCTGGAGCCCTCCCTCAGCAGCCACCCCTGCCTGCACCCTCTGCACAATTTGAGAGCCACGGGCCTGCGAGCATTCACAGGGTCGTCTCAGCCCCAGACATTGCTGCCAGCATGTGCGAGGCTCTGAGAAAGGACCCCGGGTATAAGCCATCGTCCAGGCCCTCAGAAAATTCAGAGTCTGCTGGGGGAGGCGACTTACGCACCCGTGAGATGGTTCCACGCAGAAACGAGGCCAGCAAGAACCAGTGGGACAGTGCGGACAGTCAGGGAAGGCTTCGGAGAGGACGCAGAACTTGGGTCTGGAGGAGGAACCATTGCGGGGTCAGCTGGAGAGGGTGGAGGGCCCTGCAGGTGGGCAGCAGAGAGGGGGTTCATGTGGAGGACCTTTGGTGGCTCGGAGGGCAGGAGAGGGTGGGGCTGCTCGTTCAGCCCTGTTCTGCAGGCGGGGGGCCCCCCAGAGGTCTGAGCAGGCAGACGAGTGTGTGCAGGCCACCGCTAAGCTGTCTGCCTCCACACGCGTCCACTTCCCCCGCTCTCTCCCCACACTCCCTCCCAGCCCCCAGCCCTGCCGGGGTCTGAGCAGCAGGGCGGAGGCCTGCCTGCAAGATGGGCGGTAAGAGGAGCCGGACCAAGTACGCAGCACCTCTTGGAACCGGTCAGTGCCCAGCCCGGCCGCCCTGGCTGAGCCTCACCCCTTCCAGGCACCAGCTCAGAGCCTGCAGGAGCCCTCTGCCCACTTGGCTTCTTCCTGCCTCCCTGTTCCTGAAACCTGGGGCCTCCCGGCCTGACTAGGGTGAGTGTCGCTGCACTGAGAACTTGATGGATGGCCTCGGGAATGGACGCTCGTCTCTGTCTGTAGAGCCTCAGAGCCCATCCATCTTCCCTTGGCAGCCTGTTCCCGCCCCAGTGCTCACCTTCCCGGGGACTATTCCAGGCCTAGGTGGGTCCCAAGAGCCCGAGGGGTTGGGCTGTGTCTTGTTCCCACCAGGGACAGGAAAGAAGGGCAACTTCGCTCCCTGCAGAGCATCAAAACAGGTCCAAGTTTGGGGCGATGCACAGAATGTAAGGGGCATCCAAAACCTCAGTGATCTAGATGGTATTTTAAGGCAATACTTTAAAAAATCAAAGTTAATGCAAAAAAATTAATTTCTGAAAAAAGTATCAAAATATTGAATAAAGACAGGAAACAGTAGCAACACCAAGCCTAGACATACTGGAGCCTGAGGCAAAAGGAAACAATGTGTGCCCCTAACTCCATGATTCCCTGTATTTTTAAATAGTTAATTTTCTTTTCAGAACATTAAAGTACTTGAAAAAATATTGAAACATTTAAAAGTAGATGTATTTAAACTCACAACGTTATTTTATTTACAGTAGAAACAGAGTTTATTTGGCTTTGATGGAAGCAAATACATCAATAATGATAATAATCTATTTCCCTTTGCTTCTCTCATTTTTCAGTTGAAAAAAAATGGCCATGTTTGATCATTTCTCATGACCAAGTGACCATCTTCAGTCATTTTTAATTAATTTCAGCTTCACAATCCTGTCTTTATTTAAAATCGTGATAGTTTGTTCATCATGAATACTTTTGCATTTGTCTTGGTAATTTTTTTTTTTAATTTTCATTCAATTATAATTTATCTCCATTTCTGAGGTTCTGGGCACACCCATAAACTTCACGCCCGGCCTTGAGTTAGAGCAGAGGTATTGGACCACCTGCCCCCAGCCTGAAACAGAAAAGGGTTCCAGGACCCGGGGCTAGGGAAGGGGGCATTAGGAATAGGCCAGTTCTGGGGCAGCCAGCAGTCACCGTGCATCTGTCCAGGCGAGGCCAGCTAGGGATGGTGAGTTCAAATTTTGGGTGGCTGCAGGGTGAGGTGCCGTAGGGAAATCTTCCTGGACCTGAAGTTCAGTTTCCAGCTCAGATTCCCGCTGTGTGATGTCGGGCAACTCTCTGATCCCTGCTGGGCTCTTTGCTCCTGAGTCCCAGAGGGCTGTTGAGACCTGCCCTGTCTGCCCACCTCTCTGGGTCATGGTGAGGTTCAAGGTAAATAATACTAATGATCGCCCCGTGCTGGGCAGCCAGGGCACCCGAGGCTATTCCACAGCCTCTCTGGTCACTCAGCACAGTGTCAGAAAGTTCTGCTTCATGTCTGACTTAATTCCTCCACCCTCCCTCCCTGGTCCATCTCTTCTGGAAGACCAGCCTAGAGCTCCCTATTCAGTTCTGCAGCCATTGGCTCCCAGCTGGGGCTCCGAGGCGGCCACCTGAATACCCCTGTCCTGAGCATCAGAGAGGGGGTCCTGGGGGCTCAGAGCAGTAAGAGGCCAGAGTCTACCCTGCACAGACCGCCTCACAGCCGCCTTCAGCACCTAGATACTTCACACCGTGAACAGCTGGGAGGCATAAATCACTTGAAGGAAAGGCCCTTCAGAGTCAATTTATCAAAGTTTGATAGGAAGCTGTAAACATTGCCTGCCGCTGTTCCCCCTCCAGACCCTGGCCCTCCCCACCCCCAGTCCGGCCCCCTCCCTCCCCAGCCCTCGGCCCCTGCTCTCCGCTCCCTTCGTCAGAGAACCGGAGGGGCAGAGGCTAATTGGGGGCAGGGAAGAAACTCCCCTGGCTGTGGGCAAACTAATGAGCAAGGCTGGGAGCGGACACAGCCCACTGGGGCTTCGGGAAGCCATCAGGTCCACCGTCTGCCTCGGGGCCATGCCGCCACACGTATGCAACTCATCCCAGACAAGGGAAGACCAAAAACAAAAAACAGTCTCCGGCCATTAAAAAGAATGAAATCATGCCATTTGCAGCAACATGGATGGACCTAGACATGGTCCTGCTAAGTGAAGTAAGTCAGACAGAGAAAGACAAATATCATATGATATCACTTATAGGCAGAATCTAAAGAAAAGGATACAAATGAACTTATTTACAAAACAGAAACAGACTCACAGACTTAGAGAATGAACTTATGGTTACCCGGGGTGGAAGGGTCAGGGGGAAGGACAGATTGGGAGTTGAGGATTGACATGTACACACTGCTATATTTAAAATAGATAACCAACAAGGACCTACTGTAGAGCACAGGGAACTCTGCTCAATACTTTGTAATAACCTAAATGGGAAAAGAATTTGAAAAAGGATAGATACATGTATGTGTATAACTGAATCACTTTGCTGTACACCTGAAACTAACACAACATTTTAAATCAACTATGCTCCAATATAAAATTTTAAAAAATGTTTTTTATGTATAAAAAAAAAAACAGGCTCTGGAGAAAGAGAGAGAAGCCCCCTCTCCCCTCCCTAGTTCAGTGCTTCCTCATGTCTAACCTCACTCCCTCAGGCTGCACTTGAGCCCCTCTTCCCTTTAAGTGCAGATGGAGAACATATACAGGCCATCCTCTATGTATCGATGACCTCTCTGTTACTGAAGGTCCATTGTAAGTTATCCTCCTATATGATAAGCCCCAGGAAACTGAGTCAAGCAAGGATGGGAGCCACTGGGCTCATTTAAGGCAACTAAGAAAATAAAAAGTCCGGATTCTGAAATCACCCTTTCCAAAAAAAACCACATCTGCGCTGCAGGGCACCCAGAGAGATGGGTGCTGGTAACCAAGACCACAATGTAATGCCAGGTCTAACTCCAAAAACAGCCCTGCCTCCCTGGCCCAGTGGCCCATCCACGGAGGCAGTGTCTTAGCCCCCAGGAGTTCTGAGCACCTGCGAATCCCATGCCCCACCTCGTGAACAAGTCCAGGCTGAGGGCTGCTTCGTGCAGGGAAAGCCCTGCCCACCTCTCCCGGGACTGCATCCAGTGAATGCAAATTAACTCTAACAGGAGTCTAAAGTAAACATGGTCAAAAAGGAAAGCCACCTTCCTCCCCTACACACACACACACACACGCACGCACACGCACGCACACGCACACGCACACACACACACTCACAGTGTGTTCCAAAGTCAAATGCAAGTGATACTTTCAATTATATACCAAATTTGGACTATCCGTGCCTCTGGCCATGAATGTTAGTGGCCATCACAGAAGCCGACTGTGGCTTTAAGACACATCCAATACATATCACCCCAAATCCTCACTGAACACCTCACCCCAACCGCTCCTCTGAGCAGTGGATGGGCTGTTCCCCAGCAGCACGTATATATGCAGCACTGACACCCCAGATTCCTTCACAGTAACGGTGATGTAGATATGAGCTGAAACCCATACATTCTGATCCCAGGACGCTCCCAGCAACTCGGTGCTGTCCTGTCTCCTTTTACAGAGTATACACCGTGCTCAGAACGCTTTCCACAGTGAGTCAATTGCTAATCAAAGGAAAGGGGAAGCCTTAGAAGGGAGCCGGTGAAAAGAAGCATCCAAGGGTAGCTAGGCGCAGCTAACAGGTCCCAGAGAGAAGGTGGTTGAAGGTGGAGAGTGGGGAACACAGAAGTTAAAAGACTTGTCCGAGGTCTCAAGAAATCCAGGGGACACCAGCTGTCCTGGGTCCCATTTGGTGACTCAAATCCCTGTAGCCAACTCCAAACTAGCAATGCCCTAAGACTGGCCTGTGAGTCCCACATGGAGTGCCAATGGGGCCAAAGGGGACCTTCTGGAACAAAGCAGGTCCTCGATACATCTTAGTGTTTATTAATGTTTCTAGATCTGCTCCTTTCTAAGCATCTCCATCTGGAGGCTTTGTTTTTTCTACCCAACCCCGCTTCGTGCGCATCTCTTCCTACCTTTCACTCGTTTACTCCACGCTCACCTCTTGAGCACCGGCTCTGTGCAAGCTCTCGGCTGGGGCCGGAGAGACAAGGAGGAAAATGACAGGGCTGCTCCCCTCAGGAAGTCACCCCCAGCCAGGCTCCTGGACTCAGCCACCTGCGAGGTGCAGGAGCTCTGCAGGAGCGAAGGGGAGGCTCTCAGCCAGCTCAGCCCCATGGCACCGGCAGAGGCACCGGGTCACACAGGGATGAGCCTGTCCCCTGCCCCCACCAGCACCCAGCCACAGTGTAGTGGGGGTCACATGGGAGGCACTTCAGCAGAGCTTGCAGGTCACATAGGTGCCCACAAGTCAGAAAAGAAGGATGGGTGTTCCAGGAAGAAAGAGCCGCCCCCTAGGGACGTGAGGGCGACCACGCAATGGGGTACCTGCAGGCAGGGAACCCAGCACAGTGGCTGCACCTCGGAGGTGTCGGGGCAGTGATGGAGAAGGACTCACACACCCCAGAGGAGGGCCCCTCCGCAGGGCCAGCAGGGGTGAGGGGGGCCAAAGGAGACGGGGAGGAAAACATCACTCAGACTCGGAATAAAGAGAATCTATCTTCCAGCTGAGGTCTGGGCACATACCAGTGAGTGGGATTTTTTCATCCTGAGGGTTCCATCAGGATCACCTTCCCCAAAGGGTGGAAGGGGTCTGAGTGGACTCCGGGGGGTCGAGGAGAGTGGGAGCCTGTGGGGTCCAGGCTGGAAGGAGACCCAGGAGTGCATCAGAATCAGGGCCGGGAGACAGCTGGCCCAGGAGGCTACCACCCAGCACGGGGGCGGGGGGGGCGGCCCTCCATCCTGGGGCCAGGGTACCTGAGCCCTCACACTGCCCCAGGCTGCCCAGCCCCTGCTGAGGAGCTGCCAGGTGGAAAGGTCTCTAGACTTGAGGTCAGAAAGGTGAGATTAAAATCCTCCTTCTTCCACTAAAAAGCTCTGAGGCCTGGACACCAGCTCTGGTCCCTCATCCCTGGAACGGCAGCCCTCACCCACCTCTTAGGGACGTCACCCAGTGGGTGACTAAGGCTGCACCTCGTAGGTTTGTAATAATTGACATTGTAAGGTAGAAAGTTAGTCTAAACGTTAGGAATGTCTGGGGAGCAGCCTTCTCCATCCCAGGCCAGAGCACCACCCAATTCTGCACCTTGTCACACTTACCTGCCCCGTACGGCTTTCTGGGCAGATCTGATAAGTTTGTCCATGGCCATTGTCACCATGAGACATCAGGGCTCTTTCCCCGTTGCTTCCCTTACCTTGCACATAGCATTTTTTTCCCCCAACTTTATTGAGATATAATTGACTTATAATAATATGTGAGTTTAAGGTATACAGTGCATTGATTTGATACATTCATATATTGCCTGTGATTACCACCACTGCGTTAGCTAACACCTCCATCCCATCACATATTACCCATTCTTTTTAGTGGTGAGACATTTATGATCTACTCTGGTGGCAATATTAAAATGTATAATACAGTGCAATTAGCTATAATCACCATGCTGTACGTTAGATCCCCCAAAACGTGTTAACCTTACAACTGGAAGTTTGTACCCTTCGACCAACATCTCCCCATTTTTCTCACCCTCAGCCCCTCGTAACCACCACTCTACTGTCTGTTCCTCAGAGTTCAGCTTTTCTCAGATTCCACATACGTGACATCATACAGTACTTGTCTTTCTCTGTCTGAGTTATTTCACTTGGCATAACACTCTCAAGTTTCATCCACGTTGTCACGAATGGAAAATTCTCCTTCTTCCTCGTGGCTGAATGGTGTTCCATTTTACATAGATATATATATCTTCTTTCTCTATATCGAAAACGTTTTGCAAACCACATATCTGACTTGAGCTTAGCTGGCACCCTGCCTCAACCCCAGGGAGCACCCCACAAATCAGGAGACAGGGCAGCCGACATCAACCTTAGCCGACCCAGCTCACGGCCACCCCTGCCGAGGACCTGCTACAACCCGCGCCGTTCGTGTGCTCCCTCGCTCAGTCCTGCACCACGAGAAGCCCATACTGGCTCCACTTTACAGATGAGGAAACTGAAGCTCGGGAAATTTAGAAACTTGCCCAAGGTCACCACGTAAGGAGGTTCCCAGGTCTGTCTGAGAGGAAAGACAGTGCCCACTCTTCACCCTGACACTGCTTCCCTGGGGCCAGAGAGGCAGGGGTTGGGTGGTCCCAAACCCAGCCCACCGACACCAGCAAACACAAGCCGTGGGCGTGACCAGAGGCAGATGGGGAGGCCATCCCTGCCCCACCGTGAATCGAACCCAGAGCACGGAGCAGGGCCAACATCTTCTCCCGGCCAACTACCCAGCTCTCCTCCGAAAGGGCGGTATTCTGATACAGAGCACACTGGGGCCAAAACCACCCCACCCCGCCGCAATTTCAATGCGGAAGAGGGGGCCGCACTGGGAGAAAGGCCGCGCCCCCCTCCTGTGCACACCGCCTGCAGTGCACGCTGTGATGGCCGCCTCCACTTCCCTTCCCCCTTCCAGGACAGAAGGACTCCTTGCCTCAGCTGCTGGGCTGTCGGGTGGCCAGCTCTCTGCTGAGTCCTCTCTGGGGATTACCTGCAGCCCAAGGGGAGGAAGCCCACTGCCAGTGACTGGGCCCTGCAGGGCACAAAGGCCAGCCTGCCCTCCCGGTTTCATAGCTTCCTGTTGGGTCCGCTGAGATCTTCAAGGTGCCACCACCGCAGTCCAGACTGGCCCCTCTGTCCAGTGCCACCTCCCCGGTTCCCATCAGGGGTGATCCAGAGAGGCCTCCCCACTAAGCATCCTGAGGGCTCTATCTCGGGCTTGGCCTACAGGACCCCAGTCTGCACCGCCCCCTCCTGCACCCTCCCCAGGACGAGCATGGCCTGATTTCCCTCCGGTTGCAGAGAGGCCTCAGCCTTGTCACGTTCCACATCGCAGCACCCTGGCAGATTGTAAAGAGGGAATGTTCACCTAGAAAGTGTGCCCTCTCCGTAGAAAATGCCATGCAGCGCTCACCAGTTTCTGAGGAGAAATGTGCTCTCTCTCTGTGTGAAAAATGAGGAAGACGGGAGACTTTAAAAATATCTATAATGCTAAAGTACGGAGGAGTGGTGAAGCGCTTTTTGCAAGGAATTCTAAAAGAATTGCCCTTTTTCAAATTTAGAGACTTGTGCTTTTCCAAAAACAGGCTCAGAGCAGAAAAAAAAAAAACCTTGACTTTCTCCTCTTAAGGATGCTGGCAGATACTGGGTTTGGTAAATTTGCATAAAGTTGAAAGGTACGTTTAGCGGTTTTCTGGGATTCCCTGAAATGAATTTTTGTGGCGAGAAGCCCAGAGAAAGCGTTTTGCTTTTTTCCTTGCCTGGCGCGCTGCTTTACAGTTCCCCGTGACGAGAGACAGTGTGTTCTGTCTGTTCCCGTTCATCATTTTCCCGAGTGGATGACTTGCCCATCGCTCAGCTCTGTCTCTTCTCGTCCCGCCTGTCTGACCCTGCGTGTCCCCGTCCCTGAACTCTCTCTGTCACTTCTCCATCCTTCCCTGCGCTTCCTCAACCAGCTACCACAGGGAACAAACACACATTTTTATAATGCAAAAATCAGTGTTCCTAGTGTCTCACGTTAAAAGCCAATTATTAGGATTTCATGTGTTTATTTTTTAAGCCCCTTAAAGAGGCGACCTTTTCCCCGTGCCCCTCAGTCTTTGTGAGACTCCTGAGGCCCCAGGTGTTGGTCGGGGAGGTTCCACCAGCCTCACTTCCCTCCTGAGTGAAGCCACGGAGCCTCTTGAGGACCCGGATTTGACAGATGGGCGCCTGTTGCAAAACCGACCATATCAGTTCTGCTTTCTGCTTCCGGGACCGACCCAGACACTCCCGAGTCCCGCGGTGTTTTGCTGGGTCAGGATGGCCTCCTTGAAGCTGTTAACGAGACAAAGACCCCGAGACAGCTTCTCGCACAGTTGCAGCCAGACAGCACTGAGGTTAGGAGAGCACTGCCAGGCCCCCAGGGGCCTGGGCCAGACTCCTGGGCCCCCGCACCGTGAGTCGTATCACTTGTTCCAAGTGGATCTGCCGCTTTGTGCCTCGGTTTCCCCATCTGTAGAATAAGGCATGAGGTTACTGTGAGGTTGAAACCCGTAAACGGCAACCCACGCCACCACACTAGATTCTCCCCCGGACCCAGCCATGTTGGACAGGAGAACCCCAAAGTCAAGGTCAGGACGAGCCAGAGAGCTTTGGGAGGTGCTGCAAAGCAGATATTGACCTGAGAAGGGCATTCAGCCCGCCCTGTGGCCATCTGCACGGCAGCCGAGCTGGAGAGGGAGAAGTCCCTTCCTCCGCAGGATGACCCACCTCCCACGTGGCAGGAGGGATGTCCTCCCCTGCCTGCCCTCCCGCCCCGCCCCCCACCTGCCCCAGGGTTCCACGTGCTCTCCCACCCCACCCTGTTCTCCTTGCTGCTGCTCTTCTCACAGGTCGCCCTTTCCCATCTGGTTTCTCCCTCTGGCCACCAAAGGGTGCTACACCTGCTCTCCACACACCATCACACATCACCCACCTGCGCCATGAACACACACACAGACGCACACATACACACAGCCCTCTGCCTGCGTGGAGTCCGCCATCTGCGCCCTCCCCCTCCCCCTTATCTCTCCTTCCCTCTGCTCTGCACACATCCTGTGATTCATTTGTGTACTTGGGATTAAGGAAGCATCTGTCTCCTCACAGACAGCGCCTCACTGATGAGATGGCTCAGACCCTTTCAGGGTTTCATCGGAAATAAACAGAGTGCACACCCTTCCTCATTTGAGGGGCGAAACAAGTGACTTTGTTTGACTTTGCCCCTACAGCATCTGTCTCCCTTGCCGCATCTCTCCTCCCTGGGGGCCCTGCCCATCCTGGCCTCTTACCTCCTGCTGTCGCCGTCACCATGGTGATGGTTTTGTCGGTGCTTTGAGGCAAGGTGCTGACCAGGCCACCTAGGGAGGCTGAGGCCAGGGTGCAACACAAGGAGGTAACAGAGCAGGAGGTTGAAACGAGCAATTTCACATGTAACTGCTGCTCTCCGTGTCCACTTATTGAACAGACAGTAATCGTATCGGGAGCTAATGAGGGCTGAGTTCTTCCTGTGGTGTCAAGCTCTGGGACAAAGCACTTGTATTAACCCATTTCATCAGCACACAGCCCTGTGAGATAGATACTGTAATATCTATGCCATCCATGCTATCTTGCCCACAGTCACGCAGCCAGGAGCCAGGAGCGTGGCACCTGCTGCCCATCTTTTCCCTGCGTAACAGGATCTCCAGGTGAAGCGCGGACTTCCCAGTGTCCAGACCTTTGCAAGTCGCTGGAGTCAGGGACCCCTGAGCTCAGCTAGTCCAGGGCCCCCCAGGCTGGGGGCAGGGCCAGAGCTGAAATGCAGCCTCCAGCCCCCTCTCCTCCTGTCCTTCTGCCCCCAACCTCCCAGGAAAAGTGTCTGGGCAATGGTGCCACAGACTCCGTGGATGACACATCTTAAAAAGACCCTATGTACATCTTACCCCAAATCTTCTTTAGGTAGACCTGACTGGGAGTGGAGACGGTCTGAAGAGGGGGGAAGGCACTCACATTTATTAAATTACATATACCTAATTAACACATGTATAGCATTGCCAGATAAAATGCAGGATGCCAGTTACGTTTGAATTTCAGATAAACACACTAAAAATTATTTGCAGTTTATCTGAAATTCTAATTTATCTGGGCGTTCTGTACTTTTATTTACTAAATGTGGCAAACCCTGCACATCTCCCAACTCCGCTGCTTACTAGCTGCGTGACACGGGGCAAGAAACTTAACTGCTTTGTGCCTCCATTTCCTTGTCTCTAAAATACGCATGACCACGTCTACCTGTATAGCGTTGTTGTGAGGATTAAATGACTACTTTTATGGCACTGGAAGAGCTCTGGAGTTCGGGCTGTTAACCATATTATTATTATTTGTTGTTGTTGTATTCTTATTACTACACCCAAGGTAATACGCTAGGAGGTGGTAAAAATGCAAAGATGTATTAAGACTCCTCCTGGAGCTGTAGGGAACCTGAAACAGGTCCACAGATCAAGTAACATGGACCACGGTGGGTGTCAGCATGAAAGGCTAGTGCTAAGGGAGCAGGGGATGTTTGCTTCCAGCTCAGTGGGATAAGACAAGGCACCAGCTAACCAAGATTTATTGAGGGTCACTCTGAGCTGCACACGGTACTAAGTACTGGGATAGAAAGAAGAACCCGGCAAGGGCCAGCCCTCAAGGAGCTCACAGCGATCGGGCAGCCGACGGCAATGGCACCAAGGGCCACACGAGCTCATGGAGATGGCACATGGTCTTAGGGCAAGGGCTGAGATTGACAGAGGGCTTCCTGGAGGAGGTGACAGTAAAGAATGACCAAGAGTTAACAAGGCAAAGGTGGCCTTTGAGCTGCTTGGAGAGAGGATGGTATTCCAGCCTGTTAAGAATTGGGGTGAGGACATTCTCGGCAGAGGGAACTTCACAGACCCAAGCATGTGGTTGTAAAGGTCAGGCTATCCTTGCAGAGAGGTGAACAGACCAGTCCAAGGAAAGCACACGAGAAAGAGCTGGAGAAAGAAGGCCTAGCTGGAGAGAGCCTTGGACGCGCTCCATGCGGATGAACTGGGTTTTATCCCGGAGCAGCAGGGAGTGATGGACATTGTGAGTAGCAGAGATGGAGCCTGTGGGACAGTCCCCGACCATCACGGAGGTGGAAAGGGCTGGAGCGGAGCGGAGAGGGTCGCGGCCATGGGCCCAGTGCTGGGACTACTACAGGAGCCCAGAGCTCCGAGCCATCTTTCAGGAGCAAACCAACAGTAGGTTACTACTGAGTGCATCGGTTAGCTTTTGAAAACTTAATGATTCTGTAAGCCAGCGATTTGGCCGAGCCCAGAGGAGATGCTCGTCTCGACTCCACACGGGGTCAGCGGCACACGCACACCTTTGCAGCCGTCTAGCATAACGGCCTCACTCTCATGGCCATAGGATGTGGGGAGACTGGAGAGGGAAGGGGGCCAAGCAGGCAGGGCAGCAGATCACGCCTGGGGAGCAGCAGGGTCTTCACCCCGTGTCTGGTGAGGACAGGGCAGGGAAAGCGGAGAGAGATCTCTGCTTCCCCAAGGAAACAGAACACCAGACTCACAAGCCCCAGGAACTCTGCCCACCATCTTTCAAGGGAATGAGCCCAGCCTGCTTGAAGAACAAATAACCTCTCTACAACACTGGACCACTGATAAAGTGTTTTCCCACACTGCATCTCACTTGATCCTGGGAGCTACACAGCAAATCTGGTTTTATTATATAGTCTGTTCTACAAATGAGGAAACTGAGGCACAGAGAGGCTAGGAAAGTTGGCCATGGCCACATGCTAGTAAGTGTAGGGCTCAGCATGTGAACCCAAGCTGCCTGACTTTCGAGTTAGCCAAGGAAAGGGAAAGTGACAGTTGGGGAAGAGTGACTTATTCCAGGAGTTGCAGGTGATTCTTATCCATAAGAACAAATTAGAAGTGGTGGAAAATGAAGCAGAAGGGATTGGCGAGAGCCACGAAGTTCAGACTTTATCCAGATGGCAGTGGGGGACCTTTGGAAGATTGCAAACAGAGGACTGCTAGAAATGCAGCAAATGGTGAGTGAATGAATGACTGAGTGGATGGGTGAATATCAAACCTTTGCAAAGATCACTCTGAAACAGTGTGGAGGGTAGAGCAGGGGGTGTTAGGTATTGTAACCCAAGTAAGAAATGATAAGGGCCTGAGACAGGAAGACTGCTGGGGATGGAAAGGAAGAGACAAATCTGAGAGATATTTCAGAGAATTAACCAGGATGGTTCGTAATGCCGGATGCAGGAGAGTGGAATTCAGAAAGACGTGCAGGTTTCTAGCTTCAGTCATTGAGTGGTGGTGCCGATCCCCCAAATAGAAGTTCTGCCTATTTGGGATTTATCAACGCGCAGATGTTGGCTGCGTCCACAGGAAAGCCATGTGCTTCTCCACGGCTAGTGCACAGAAGGACGTATGCAGGCCTGAGAATCCCTGGGGAAGAACACCAGTTACGGGTGGGAAGAAGACAGAAAGTAGCATCCAGAGAGGATGGGAGAAAACCAGAAGAGAATCCTAGAGGCCAGTTTAGGATTTCTCTATTCCCCCACTTGGTCTTTTTTTTCCTTAGTACTTACTACCAACCAACATTGTATTATGTATTTACCCGTTTATTGTCAGTCTCTCCCACTGGAATATAAACTCCACCAAGGCAGGAGTTTTGCGTCCCCGCTGGTTTGAGCAGGGCCTGGCACATAGTAGATACTCAACATGGATTTTCTGAATACATGTCTAGTGAGCTGGGCCTGAGAAGCCAACCCTTAAAAGCAGGCGCATCCCGGTCGTGTCTTTACAGACTGCGGTTCTGCACTTTGGCCATTAGGTGGCGCATCAAAGTGAGCGAGGAAGCTGGAGGCTGGGATCGCATGGCGCCCAGAACCTGACAACGGGGCAGAATGACAAAAGTGAGCAAAGCGTGGATCTGAACGGCAGAAATCATTCCTCCTCTCCCTTAGCAGACATCTCTCTCCAACACAAACTGCAAGTCAGGCTCGTGCGTCATCGAGCCGTCGGAAATCAGGCTGGGGGACGGGAGTGCGGGGTCTGAATGCATAGGGATAAAGAGTCAGGACTGGGGCAGGAGGGTTGACGGGACGGGCTGTGAGGCACAGCCCCAGCTTCACGGGCGGCTCTGGGTGCTGCTCTGATGCTGGCAGAACATATCACAGGGGAAAACAAACCTGGGTCTCAATCCCAACCCTACCCCTTACCTGCTGTGTTAACCCAGCTAAGTAATTTGCCCTTCTTGAGCCCCAGTTTCCTAGTCTATAAAATGGAGGTCCTAAGAGCACCCGTTTCGAGGAAAACTGAGAATGAAACAAGAGGGCCCTTGGCCCAGTGCCGTCCACATAAACAAAACTAAATGTCATTCTTAAAAATTGGACCTGATAGGGCTTCCCTGGTGGCGCAGTGGTTGAGAGTCCGCCTGCCGATGCAGGAGACGCGGGTTCGTGACCCGGTCCGGGAGGATCCCACACGCCGCGGAGCGGCTGGGCCCGTGAGCCATGGCCGCTGGGCCTGTGCGTCTGGAGCCTGTGCTCCGCAACGGGAGAGGCCACAGCAGTGAGAGGCCCGCGTACCATAAAAAAAAAAAAAAAAAAAAAATTGGGCCTGATAATCAGTATTTGTCTAGCCGTTTACAAAGCTCCCTCCTCATTCTTCATATCATAAAGGTAATCCTCAAAACAGCCTGCAGGTATCTTTATCACCCCACTTCCCAGACAAGAGGGCAAACATTATCGGATTACATATGTAATACAGCTTGTAAAGGGATGGACTCGAGCCAGGTTCAGCTCAGCAAACATACATGGGATAACCCTGGAGCGTCAGGTGCTCTGCCGGGTGACGAGGACAGGACGGGTGAGGTTGCAGTCTAGGGAAAGACAAACACACTCAGATCGTTTCCATAGAAGAGGTGAGCTACTGAGACAGAAGGAGGCCCAGGATGCTATGGGATCATAGACAAAAGCCACTTGGTCCAACCTGGAGATCCAGAAAGACCTCATGGACTGAGCAACCCCTTAGCTATATCTGGAAGGCTGGGTAAGAATGATCCAGGAGAAGAAGGACCCCAGCATTCCAAGGTAAAGAACTGCCCAAGCAAAAGAACCTGTTATTTTTATGTTTTCGATGCGTTGGGTCTTTGTTGCTGCACATGGGCTTTTTCTCTAGTTGTGGCGAGCAGGGGCTACTCCTCTCAGAGGTGTAAGGGCTTCTCGTTGCGGTGGCTTCTCTTGTTGCAGAGCACAGGCCCTAGGCGCACGGGCTTCAGTAGTTGTGGCGCTCAGGCTCAGTAGTTGTGGCTCGCAGGCTCTAGAGCGCGGGCTCAGTAGTTGTGGCGCACGGGCTTAGTTGCTCCACAGCACATGGGATCTTCCCACACCAGGGCTCGAACCCATGTCCCCTGCATTGGCAGGCGGATTCTTAACCACTGCGCCACCAGGGAAGTCCCAAAGGGACCTGTAATGAAACACATCCATACTGGGGTCCACCTCTAAATCTAGTGTCTAGCGAGCAGGACGCTACCCCCAGGAAGTCATGGAGGGAAAGGCACCAACCAGCACAGAGGTCCCCACACGTGTTCTCACTGTCCAGTGAGCCTTTTCTTCAAAGCACTTATCGGTTTGTAATCAACCTAGGAACCCTCCAGAGCAGTGTTCCTCAGACTTTAACGTACATACCAGTTATCTGGGTCGTTTTTAAGCGCAGATCCAGATTCAGGAGCTCTTGAGGTGAAGCCCAAGCCCGCGTTTCTAACAAGCTCCCGGGTGATGTGGAGGCGGCAGCTCCGTCCTGGGAACACGCTTTGAGTAACCAAGTTCACCCTACCGGCTCAAGAGGGCAGGCTGGGTCTGGCTTTACTCAACCACTATGGGCTCAGATTGGGGCGTGAAAGAGGCTGAAAGAAAGACGTGGAAACATCAATTTCAGGAGGGAAGGAAGGAATGCTGGCCGTGCACCCGGGACACTGGGAGGAAAGAAGGTTCTGGAGTGTGGGAGGTGCTGGTTAGGATGAGCTCGGAGGCCCCTGGGGGTCCTCCCTCCCCTCCAGTCAGCTCCCCCACTCCCAGCACAAACTCAGTCCGCTCCCTTCCTGACTCCCTGGGGCCTGGGGCTGAACACTGACCCCTAAAAGCAGAGAAAAGCACCATGGAAGGCACACCTCGTCTTCCCTCCAAGCCAGAAGCCCTCCGAGGTGCCACCCTGCTTGCAGCAGACCTCTCCCTAGCCTATGATCCAGAGAAATCAGACGGGGGTCCCTCCTCGGCCGAGGGGTCTAGTGCTACCGAGAAAACAAGCTGAGAACCCCACCACCCCAAGCCCTCCCGCCTGGGCTTCTCCTTTCCAGAAATGGCAGGAAGCAACCACTCCCCAAGGTCCCACCATAGGGAGTTCCTGTCCGCGCGAGGGGTGGGAGGCACCTCCTCTTTGCCCGCCACCCCAACTCTACCCACCACCGTACACACACGGCATAGAAACTGCTGGCCTCGGAAGCAAACGCCCATGCCAGACCCCTCACCAGGGATCTTTCATTTATTCATTCAACAAACATTTACTGAGCACCTGTGTGCCAGGCACTGATCTAGTGACCAAGAGAGACAAGGTCTTTCTTTGCTGTCAGGCAGCCTCCTTTCCATAAGGGGAGATACAAATGAACCCAGTAATAAAGAAGCAAGGGGGCTGGTGTGACAGAGAGTCATGAGGGGCTGTTACACAGGGTGGCCAGGCCTCGAAGAGGACGTGGCATTTAAGCTGCACCATCACTGACAAGGAGAAGCCAGCAAGACAAAGACACAGAAAAGAAAATTCCAGACGGAAAGGCCCTGGGGCGGGGCGTGGTGAGGGCTGAGTGGCTGAGTGGAAGGAAGCCGGGTCCCAGAGGCAGGCCAGGACCAGGGGTGCAGGTGCTTATAGACAACAGAGAGGATTTCAAATTACGTTCCGGGGACAGTGCAGAGGCCCCAGAGAGCTTGGAGCAGAGCAGTGACCCAACCAGACTGTGTTTGAACAGCCCACTTGTGGAGAAGGCACTGCACATGAGTTGAACAGGACCCGGGCCCGCCCTCCAGAGAGCTTAGCATCTACGAGGTGCTCCCGGTACTGATGGGGTGGGGGGATGGCCCGCTGACCGCCCCACCTCTGCCCCTGGCAACATAAGCTCCGTGTCCGGGCTGCTGGCCTCTGCGGGCAGATGTGTCCCATCCCCCATCTCTGGGGACCAACCATCTGGGCTGACAGAGCATCTGGGGAACCCTGGAAGCCCAGCGGGCTGGAGGGGGCCACTTAGGTGACCAACTGGACTTTGGAGGAGACCCCACAGCGCTGCCCATGGCCTGACGCCAAGAGAATTTTCCCAGCCTGTTCGGGCAAAGTTGACCAACCGGGCAGACCAAGACCAAGGAGTCAAATGAGCTGGGTACAGAGTCGGTGTACAGTTCCAGAATGAGGCGGAAGCCCTCTGAACCAGCTCCACTCTACTCTCTGTCCAGCCGATGTCCTGCAGGAAGGAGAGTCAGATGGTCACCCCTAGCATATGCTCTAGTGCAGGAGGCCTTCTGATCATAGGAGCACGTCTTAGAGATAGCTGTGGGGCTGGGGATCGGTCCCATACAACTTTTAGCCACAGAATCTCTTGTTGCTGTAAAATGGTATAAAGAACACTAGTACATAAAACAGGTGAAAGCTTTACCGCCCAGATGGAGCCAGGCTGCACTTCCCCATCCCCTCTTACCCTCGCTCCCTGTGACTCTGGGCAGCCACCATGCTCTCTGGCCTCATACACCTCCCCTGTGCCTCCCTGCCCGCCGCTCCACTGAAGCCCGCTTCCTCTGGGCAGCAGAGTTGGGAGAAATTCCTCAGGGGCTCCCTCCCACACAGGGAGCGCGGGTCCTCCACACTGTACACCCACACACGTGGCACTGTCTACACGGCTGATGGCCAGAGATGGGCAGAGCAAGGAGGAAGGCCCCCAGCCGCCTGCCCAAAGCCCGGATGACAGGAGGGTAAATGGCAAAGAGCCAGGCGCCCCCCGCGACTGTAGAACCCTAATTCGCATGATGTGCCCCTTTCAAATGCAGCGCCCCAGAGCCAGCCCCTGTCCCAGGGAGGGTGTGACCCCCGGGCTGCCTTCCAGCTCCCGGCACCCGCTCTGCCCCGGCTCAAGTCCTCCCAGGTCTCAGTCACCCAACAGCTAATGCACTTTTCCTGATCGACATCAAGCTCAACACCAAAACCGTCAACTATTTTTATCTCCGGATTAATCACAAAAGGTTAACGCTTCCACCTTCCTGTGATTAAAAAATTAGGAGACCAAGCTCTATAGTGGTTCAGGATAATAACGAATCCTGGGAGGGGGATGGGTGAATAATGCATCTCCAGGCTCGGGCTGCTCGAGACTTTCTCCCCTCCTGGCCCCCCAGGTCCGGGCCCGGGTCTGAATGGAGAGGTGATGAGTCACCCCCCTCCTGTCAGGACCACAGCTGCCAGGAGGGAGCGACTGTTGATTTCTATTCAGCCTGCGGGCCCCAAAGCTCCCCCCTCCTCCCCCTCCCCCCTCCCCCGCCCCAGCCCCCATCCACACCCCTCCTACCCCATCTGGTGTGCACCGAGGCGAGGGCCGATCCCTAATGCATGGTTACGTGAACGACCGGCGTGATAACCACTTACTTGGGAAGACGTGTGCGCGTGCACGTGCGCCTAAGCATCGCACGGCACAGTCCCGCTCCCCTCTCCCCTCCTCTAACCCGACATTCCAAACGCAGCACTAGCCGTGATCACAGGTGGCTACACGGAGCAAAGGCCCAGAGACACTATATTCTCAAACCCGGTCACACAGCAGAATCCTCTGTGAGCTTTAAAATGCCCTGATGCTCTGGTCTACCCCCTGAAATGGGGATTCAGCTGGTCAGGGTGTGGCCTGGCGATGGGACGTTTAAAACCTCCCCCGGAATATTGTAAACTGCAGCAAGAACCACTGTCTCGGGCCCAACAAATGTCAGTGCTGGAGGAACGTGCCAGATCCCCTGTTGTACTTTCACACTTTATATCTGAGGAAATAAAACCGGGCAAGGGACTGCCTTCCCGCTTCGGCCTCTGATTTAGGGCACTTCCACGATCTCGCCCCCTTGGCTCAGCACTGGGGAGGCTGCGGACACAGGATGGTCAGGTGTTGGTTCTGTTCCGGAAGCTTCTTTCCAGTCTCCCTGGCCTTCAGCAAGCTCTGCCTGAGCACATCCATGGAACAGCTCGAAAGCCGCCACCCGGAGAGAGGGGGCCGGAGCCCAGCGCAGCCCTCCCTGCTGGAAGGGCCCGCCCAAAGCAGGGAGATAAAATCCCCTCCCCAGCACTATAAGGCCCTCCTTAGCCTCCCTGTGGCTCTCTGGCCCACAGCACCAAGGAGGTCTCTGGCACTAATGAGGGGGTGAAGGGTGGGCGGGGTAGGAGGCTGTCTTTACTGTCCGGCCCACACCCACCGTCTGCCTGCAGCCAGGTCCCCCTAGGAGGCTGGGCAGGGCTGAATGAGGCCGACTTTCTCCCTGGGCCAGGATCGCAGTGGAGTCCTGGGGCTGACAGAGCAACTTGGAAGCCGGGAGGGTTTTTTCCCTTAGGAAATAGAAACTTGGGGGATGGCACTCGCCAGGGCTGTAGTTCTGAACCAGGCGTCCTGGAGGCCGGAAAGGGAGGGGGCAGAGCCACTAGCTGGAGGCGTGCTGCTTCAAGTACTCACCTGGCCCCAGGGTCTCCTGGAGTTTCCTGAGGAGCCTGGCAGGTGCCAGGGCAGGGATGGGCCCTGGGGAGTGGAGGGAAGCCAGCAGGTTGCTGGGGGTGCGCTGGGTGGGGAGGGGCTGGAAGGCAGAGCTGCTGGGTCTGGACGTGCCTCCACTGCCTGGACAGGCTGCCTTCCTGCCCACGGGCCCAGAAGGTCGCACAGGGCCTGGCTGGAAGGATGGACTTTCTCTGGCTACTGGGCAAAGAAGGCCCTTTGCGTGAGGACCCCAACTCTCACCTAATGACCCATTCACTGAGCAAACACGCAGCTCAGCCCTCCTGACCAGCCCCGCCTTGGGGAAGAAGGCCAGGGATTCCTCAGGTGGTCTCCAAGGAGCCCTGCCCCTTCTGGTTTGTCCAGGGAGGAGAGGCAGGGAAAGCAGAGGCCTGAGACCCTCGTGCGTCCACAAGCACAAACCTCAGAAGAGGCTCTGTGACCTTAGGCCAGTCACTTAACTTCTCTGGGCCTCTTCTCCCAACAATGGTCATCCATCATCATAACTGCCCATCCCGCCTCCCATGGTCGTCATGGGGATCAAAGGCGTGACTGTACTGGAGTTAGCAAACGTGTATGGCGCTTCCGCCAGGCACCGGGCCCTGTGCCGGGCGCTACGGGAGGCGTCACTCTCCCCCTGGCAGTCCTCGTCTCGTGGCGGGGACCACGCTGCTATGAAATGGGGTGGAAGGACCAGGCAAGAGAGATTCATTCTGACTCTGGGATGAGGGAGAGTAAAGTGCTAAGGAGATGCCCAGCCCTCTGAAACACTGTCTCAGCCTTGAAAGGTCGCCTGTCACCTGTCCCCTGCAGGGGAAGCAACCAGCCTGGTGCTCCAAGTGTCAGGGGACCTGCTTCCAGCCCTGGCTCTGCCACTCATGCACTGTGTGACCTTGAGCAAGTCACTTGGTCTTGCTGAGCCTCGGTTTCCAGATCTGTGTGATTGGGATAATAATGTTTACCTCGCAAGATGGTTGTGAGGATTAAATCAGACGACAGATGTGACACTGCTTTGTTTTAAAAGAGGGAGAGAGAAGTTAAAAAGAATGATCTGGGCTTCCCTGGTGGCGCAGTGGTTGAGAGTCCGCCTGCCGATGCAGGGGACGTGGGTTCGTGTCCCGGTCCGGGAAGATCCCACATGCCGCCGAGCGGCTGGGCCCATGAGCCATGACCGCTGAGCCTGAGCATCCGGAGCCTGTGCTCCGCAATGGGAGAGGCCACAGCAGTGAGAGGCCCGTGTACCGCAAAAAAAAAAAAAGCAATCCAGGCAGCCGTGCCGTGCTTCCCGATCTGCAAATCACAGCTAATGACGCCTGCCCTGTCCCCTCACGGGCTGCCGCACGCGGGATGAAATGATGACATGAGAGTCCTCTGCAAATAAACACGCGATGCCTGTGTCAGGATTACTGCTGTTGTTGCTGTTATTGTTATCCTACAAGGGGATTATACATTTTATTAAAGAATGATAATTACTGTTGGTCATCGGCTCCATAAAGTCCACCCAGCCCTGCCCGAGGGGAGGGGCGCCCTCAGCCTGACCTCTCCCCTCCTCTCCCCGCAGTGCCACCTGACGACCCCGTCATCCTGGGGGGGCCTGTCATCAGCCTGCGGGCCGGGGACCCCCTCAACCTCACCTGCCATGCAGACAACGCCAAGCCTGCAGCCTCCATCATCTGGCTGAGGAAGGGAGAGGTGATCAATGGAGCCACCTACTCCAAGGTGAGGCGGGGCGGAAGGAGGGGAGGGGCTGCAGGAGGGGCCGGCTCTCCCCATCTCCCTGCAGCTCTTGCTCTGCCTGTAGGATTTTCTGTCACCTTTTGTTCCTGGCTCGTTGTCTCTCTCTGTCTTTTCTCTCGTGCGCGCACTGTCACTTTCTCTCTTTTTCTCTCTCGTGCTCTGCCTCTATTTATCTGACCTTTTCTGTCTCTCCTCCACTTTCTCTCTTTCCTGGGGTAATCGCTGAGCTTGGTCACCCTAAGAATAGAGTATGGTCAGAGGAGAGGACTCAGGGACACAGGTGGCCAGGGCTGAGGGTTGCCAGATAAAATACAGGATGTCCAGTTAAACGTGAATCTCAGGTAAACAATAAATAACTTTTCAGTGTAGGTATGTCCCAAATATTACGTGGGCCATACTATGGGCCATATTTATACTAAAGATTATGCATTGTTTATCTGAAATTCAAGTTTAACTGATGTCTGTATTTTTATTAGTCGATCTGCCCACCCTCCCAGAGCTGCAAGGTGAAGCTCTTTAGGTTCCTTCCTGTCCCAGGTGCCTGGCTTGGGGTGGGGGAGGGGTGCTGAATCCAGCCCATAATCCCTTACCAAGCCCTGCATCTGCTGTACCTACCGGCTGAGGTGCTTTTCTCTAATTTACACAAGGTGCCAGGAGCTGGAAGGGCCCTGAACTGGCCCCTGTATTTGTCATGTTTTTATTTTCTATATTTCATGATGCTTTGACATCTTGTAGTTGAGGAGGGACGGTCCCTCCTAGGGCTCGCTAATCCCTAGAGAGCAAACACCTGGGAACAGGCCTCTAATATGCAAACCAAAGCACCCTGGGTCCACAGCCTCACCCCCTCCTCTATCAGGCTCTTGCGGTCCCAGGCTCTCTCCCCCTACCCTAAGTCACTGCAGAGCTGGATACCAGGTAACCAGAGACCACCCCTATAGCCTAGAGCCCACGGAAATTATTCTAACCCTCCAACCCTAGACCTGTTCAGCTGCTTACCCTGCCTCGTCCATTCTTTCCCACAGAAACCACAGTAAAGGCTGCACCTGTGCTTTCCCCTCGCTCCCTCCGCCTCCTGACTGACCAGGTGCCTCCTGGCGGGGCCAGTGCTGTACATGGAGTCGTGTGCCCCCTCCTCTAGGGAGCTGAGGAACAACCTACCTTTTCTTTTTTCCTTTTTTGGCCGTGCCGTATGGCTTGTGGGATCTCAGTTCCCCAACCAAGGACTGAACCCACAACCTCGGCAGTGAAGCCCGGAGTCCTAACCACTGGACCGCCAGGGAATTCCCCAAACTACCTTTTCAATGGCCACCTTCTCCTGATCTGTCAGCCTCACCAACCCTGGATAAAAACAAAATCCTCGGCACGTTTTAAAACAGCTCCCACCAAACTCCACTCCAGGATGCTGTGAGTAGAGTTCCAGGCGGCATTGACATACCCCGGAGCCGTTAAAGGTGAACGGGACCTTGGGGAGGGCTGGCCCGACTCCCTGATCTACAGACGAGGGAAGTGACGGCCCTTCTCACCTGATGACGGTCCTCCCAACGGCGGGCCTACTACTCCTCTCCGGGCAGCCTCAGACACACGAGCAGCTGCTCAGAGACTGGATCAGGCTCTGAGGCGGGAGGCCCAGGCCTCCAGAACCGTGGCTCTCCTTTCCCCTTGGCCCTCCTTGGCCTCAGAGAGCAGGAGGGGCATGGCCTGCTGCCCAATCCCAGTGCACCAACTTCCTGGGCCCCGGAAAGATGAGCACGGCCTCCACCATCCACGGTGGATACGAGATAGGACCATCCCTCCTCTGAGGGAGTGTCCTTCCTGTCCAAAGCCGAAAACCCAGCCAAGGAATCAGCTCCAAACCTGCAGATTGAGGCCTGGGCCCCTGCCCCCCACCCAGAGCTGGTGCCAGACCCAGGACAAATGCCTTCCCTCGGGCACGAGTCCATCCAGGGGGAAGCTGCTTTACTGTGAGAGAAATCTCGCACCCACATCCGGAGCTGGAGCCACCGTGCTGTGTTAGGAAATACAAAAATACGACACAGGGATGGATCACCCAGATGAGGGTGAAGAAGGAAAGGGCTGCTCCTTCAGTCTGGGCATCTGTCCAGTCCCTCCCTGAAGCTGGACCAGCCTGGCCCCTGCCAAGATTTCTGCCCTCAGAGGACATGCCCCCATCTGGGGAAGAGAAAGGTCCGGGTCACCCTGCTGGACCTTGCCCCCAGCACGTTGGCCTCGTCCATGAGGGGAAGACCCCTCCGAGAGCCCAGCCCCGTGCCCCTGCAGACCAGAGCAGGGAGGCCACGCTCCACCCTCTGTCCCACCCGACCCTGTCACCCTCCCGCCGGCCCACGGCCCACGACAGGAACTATAGCACCACCAGCCAGGGCCCTGGGATCCATCCCTACTGTGTAACTTCAGGAAAGTCACTCCCTGAGCCTCAGGCTCCTGTGTGTAAAACAAAGGGGCTGGATCAGACACTCTGTATCAGTCTGTCTGGGCTGCCATGATAAAATACTACAGACCAGTGGCTTAAACAACAGACATGCATTTCTCACGGTTCTGGAGGCTGGAAGTCCAAGATCAAGGTGCCAGTGAGGTTGCTTTCTGGTGAGACCTCTCTTCCTGGCTTCCTATAGACAGCGGTCTTCTCACTGTGTCCTCACATGGCCTTTCCTCTGTGTGTTCAGAGACAGAGAGAGAGAGAGAGAGAGATCTCTGGTGTCTCTACCTCTTCTCATAAGGACTCCAGTCCTATTGGATTAGGGCCCCACCCTTATGACCTCATTTAACCTTAACTACCTCTTTAAAGGCCCTATGTCCAAATATGTGCCACTGGCGGTCAGAGCTTCACCATATGAGTTCAGGGGTGGGGCGGACACAATTCACATATAGCAGGGACCTGCCAGGTCTGACAAGCTATAAACCTGTGACTTGGGGCACACGGAGAAGGCTGGATCCTCCAGCCATACTCATGTGGCATCTGCTCTGGGGGCTGCCAGAGCCCAGCCCTCTGCTGCCCCCTCTTTCCCCAGGACTGCACGTGCCATTGACCTAGGAACTTCTGAAGTCCCAAAGGCAGAGCAGCCCCAGACAGGCTATGCAAGAGAAGGAGCCAGGGACATGAGCATCTGAGAGAGAGACAGAGACAGAGAGACAGGGAGAGAGAGAGGTTGAGAGGACACACGAGTACACAAAGTCAAGGAGGGTCCACCGTCTACAGAAAAAAATCCCACAGGGCGGCCCTGAAAGCCCTCATAGCTGAAGCCTCAGTATTTACCACATGGTGGGTGGTTAAGCCCGTGGACCCAGGGGGCTGGGAAGCCTGAATCCAGGCTCTGCCTCCTTCTAGCTCTGTGACCACGGGCAAGCTCCCTAACCTTGCTGTGCCTGAGAGTCCCCATCTCTACCATGGGAGCCACGGCACCTGCCTCAAAGGCTGGTCGCGAGGCTTGAATGAGCAGAGTGCCGGGCAGGGGGAAGCAAGGCTGTTAGGATCACTGCCTTCCCTCACTTGATCCGCAAGGTCCCCATGGTGCACACTGCCATCCACATTTCCTGGGCGAGTGTGACAGTGTCATAGTAGAGCAGGCCCCACGATCCTACCAACTTGGTTCAGACCTGAGCCCCATCGCATATTATGGTAACTTCAGCTCTCCGCCTCAGCTTCCCCATCTGCAAAACGGGAGGATGATAACTGCGGACCCCTGTTAGGATTGCTTTGAGAGGTAGAGAGAATAATGCGTTGAAAGCACTGGGTAAAGTGCCTGGCGTAGAGTCAGGGCTTCGTAAAACGTTCGCTGTTATTACTGGGCCCTTCCTCCCAGAGCCCCGTCTGGCTCACCCTGTTCTCCCTCCGCAGAGGTCACACAGCAGCCCAGGTTTCGTGGGGTGTTCATTTTGCTCCTCCACCGTGCGGCCAGCAGGGGAAGGATGGGCTGGTGGGACTGAGGATGGCATCACAGAGGATGGCTAAGTCCCTCGCCCTGGGAGAATCCTCGGGAAGAGGATACAGCAGCACAGGCTGTGGAGCCTCTCCCTGGACCCACGGCCGCCAGAGCCCTCGCGGCCCGGGTGCTTGGGTGAGGGCCCGCAGCTCCCAGCAGGTGTCTGGCTGCAGAAGCAGGAGAGAGGATGGTGGGGCCTCTCTCCAAGTCCTCTCTTTCTGGACACCCAGCCTCAGGCCGTCTTCTCCGGGCCTGGCACCAGAATGGAGGCCACCTGGCATTCATCGGGAAGGCAGACCAGGGGACGCAGGACAGGTTGTGGAAGAGGAGAGGAGACAGTCTGGGCTGAGGCCAGAGAGAAGTCTTCCATGGGAGCTAGATCCCTGCCCCATCTGCTACTACCCCAGCAGCTGCCACACTGGGGGATGAGGCCTTGACCCGGATGCGCACAACAGGGGGAGGGTCGCTTGGTCTTAGGATGTACAGTCGTGTACATCTCTACCTTGAAGCCCCTTACCCCCCAGCCCTACCCCACTGCTTCCTCCAGCTTCAGACTGCTGCCTGCCCAAGGGGCCACCCACCCACCCCCAGGACCAATGAGCCTCATTAGGTTCCACGCTGGGCCCTCACTGGAGCCCAGCTCTGCAATCTCTCCCCTCCAGTCATCCCAGTAACCCCATCTCATCTGTCCATCTTAGGGGCCAAGAGTCTCTACTCGGTGTGCAGCTGCCACTCATCCTGGCCTTCTTTGTGAAGAGCATCCTCCCTGGCCCCAGGGAACAAAACTGGGGGTTGGTCCCTGAAGACACAGGGTCTGGGGCAAAAGGCACCGTGCAAACCTCCACCTTCCCTGACAGCGCTCATTCAAACCACATAACAGGCACCAATGGAGTCCCCAGGCAGCTATAAGAAGGGGAGGCAAAGAGACGATTAAAAAAACTTGAGGGACATGGCAGGTGGGCGAGGTGAGTGAGGAGGGAGAAGAGAGGAGGCCTTGTTGCCAGGCAATCAGGCCGGTTCAAGCCCTTTCCAGGCTGTTTGCATATCAATGAACATCCTATATTCAGCACCAGGTTTGGGCCACCCACCCAATGCATTCCCTCCAAACCTCCATCCTCCCTCAACTGTGGTCACGAGGCCTCCCAGCTCTTGGGGCTCAGCCTGGCTCTCCACTGCCCAGCTGAGGCTCCAGGGGCTTTGGAAAGAGCAGAGTGGTGGCAGCTGCCCACACTGGATAACCTCACACAGGGTGCAGTCTGCCCCTGGCCAGCCCAGCTCCCCCACTACCGCTGCCAACTGAACGCCACGTGCCTGCCCTCAGGGGTGGGATGGGGGGCTGGATGCACAGACAGGAAGCAGCACAGCACAGGCAGGGTCCAGAGATGAGCTCTAAGCCTCCCACAGACACTGGGACAGTCAGGAAGGCTCTTTGGAAGCAGTTAGTGGACCAGAGGCTGGTGGACAGGCTCACAGGCCCTGGCATGTTCACCCCTGTGCAGGTGAGGTATATAGGCCCCGCTCCTGGTCCATATCTGCACACACAGGCGGCACCCGCAGGAGAGGCCATCAGGGTCACACTAGTGCCCACCAAGCTGGAGGGAACGCTGCCCCAGGCCTTGGAGGTGGTGACCCCAGAAACAGTGATTCACCGCTAATAACCCACTTACCCTCCTGAAGCTGAGTGTGTGCTTACAACGGTTTCTCAAGCAGAAGGTGGCAGCCTGGAGGTGCGTCTCCAGAGCCAAGTTCAGGGGAGGGAAGGGGCAGGGAGGACAGGGAAGTGACAAGAATCAGCAAATGAGAGAGTGTCCACCTGGCCTGGACCTGGAGGCCACAAAGTCCCAGGGTTTCATTTGCATGTGAGAACAGTGGAGGTTTATAAGAGAGGAATGATGGAAAAGAAAAGAGAAAGAAAGGAGAGGTGAGGAGATGCAGAAGGAAAGAACGAGGGAAGGAGGAAAACCAGGGTGAAAAGACCAAGGCCCCCTCTTCGCCCTGCGCTCGGCTCCCTCCCCAGGAACGCGTTGTGGCCTCGCCTTCACACCCCCAAGCGGCCCGTGGGGAGCGGGCGCTGAGCTCTCCCCCGGTTTAATGAACACATCTCCCCTTCTCTAATTAGGCGGAACAAACAACTTGAACCAGAATTTTTATTTCCCAGAAAAGCACACGCCCGGACACAGTAAATATGTCATTAATCATCATTCTGGGCGAGGAGCGCCCTGGGTGCGGGGAGCGGGCAGCAGTCAGGGGCCTAATTAGGAGCTCGGCCCCCGGCCCCCCTCCCACCGGCCCTGCACCCCTCAAGTAGATCAACCTGAGGGGTGCCTGCAGAGTAAAATGTATGTAAATGCCCCTCGTTAGCACCACGGAAAAGTAAAGAAAAAGGAGGAACAATACGATCTCCCTCCCTCCTCAACCCCAGCCCCGAGGTCTTCTTTTCATCCAGGAAATTGTTGATTATCGCTTGGTTATTTATAGACGCGGGAGGTCAGCAGAGACGGAGCCAGCAGGTTACGGTGGTGCGGCCGCAGCTCCCTGCTCCGGCTGGGCGGGGCTACACCGCCCGCGCGCCAAGCCCTACCCCCGGGGGCCGGCCTCCAGGTTAGCGCCCTGGCCCTGAGGCTGAGCTCAAGACCCTTACCCCACCGGCTTCTGGGACTGACCGTAGCACCCTCCCCCAGCCCCTCTCCAAGATCCCTCTGCCCAGGGCTGAGACCATCACCCCACGTCCCAGGAGAGAATATGGACGGGAACAGGCCTGCGCCCAGGCCGTTCTACAGCAGAGGAGAAACAGGCCGGGACTACTGCCCTGCTCTGCAGATCTCTCCGGCATCTGAGTCTGGCTTTGTCTACAGCAGGACGCGCCGTTCTGGACCGAAGCTCCCATCCTGTTCTCCTAGTGTTGGAGGGTACTGAACTGAGGACCTAGAGGCAGGGTCCAGCCGCCTGCAGGTCACTGCTAAACTCGGAAGCTACTTAATCATCTAACTGTTCCCACCTTTAAGTGGGGATCACACCACCCGGCTTCCAGGTCCTCAGGAAGCTGCAGTGGGAGGGTCATGGGCTCAGGGCTCACCATTCTCAAGTGCAAATCCCAGCCCTGCCCAGCAAGTTCCTGACTCACTTGGAACTCAGTTTTCTCTTCCGTTATTTAGGAGACAAGGCTCCCTTCCTTCCAGGGTCCTGTGAGGATTAGAGAGGATGTCATGGTTATTTTCAGGGAGGTTTTGAGGAAGTAGAGTCTGTCCATCTATTCCTTGGCTCCAGTCATGGCAAAGTAAGACTGCATCCGGCACCCCCTGCTGCAGGATCAAGTTCCTTCCTGGGGTGTACTGAGCAAGTCCAGTCTCCCCACCTTGTCCCCTGAAGTGACCCTCCTGCACACTGCACCTCCCCAGTATGCACCCACCTTCGTGGGCCACCAGGGAGCTCAGGGTTCGGGGCAGTAAACGGCTGCGGAAGTAGCTGGAAGGGGGCTCAGAGGAGGGAGGGGGTAGCGGCAATGATGGGAAACAGCAGCTGTGAGGAATGACCTCGTGGTCACGGGGAAGACAGGAGACCTTTAGGCTTGCGTTAGTTTCTAGGGCCACGGTAACCAAGTACCACAACTTGGTTCTTCAAACAACCAAAATGTGTTGTCTCACACTTGCAGAGGCAAAATATCAAGGTGTGGGCAGGGCTGTGCTTCCTCCAAAGGCCCCAGAGGGAGAATCTTCCTCTCTTCCAGTTCCTGGGGGCTCCTGGCTTTCCTTCCAGTTCCTGGGGCCTCCTGGCTTTCCTTGGCTTGTGACATCATCATTCCAATCTCTGCCTCCTTCTCGCCATGGCCCCCTTCCTGGTTTCTCCCTGTGTCTTTTCCTCCTCTTACAAGGACACCAGTCACTCGATGTAGGGCCCACTCTACATCCAGGTTGATCTTGTCTCAAGATCCTTAACTAATTACTAGTTACTTAACCAAGTTGTGAAGGCCCTATTTCCAAATAAGGTCACAGTCTGAGGTTCTGGGTGAACATGAATTTGGGGGGATACTGTTCAACTCACTCCAGGACCCTCTTACTTATATTATCACCAACTTGAAGTGAGTTTGATCAAGCTCCGTAGCCTCTCTTGATCACACCTGTTTTCTCACCTGTCAAATGAAAGACGATGCCATCTGTCCCGCCTGTGGCTTGGTCCGAGCTCTAATGAGGTCAGGAAGTGAAACGATTGAAAAGTTGAAAGGGTTTGTACAGGTAAAGTAATGAAATGGTCAGTGTGCGTCGATTCTGCCCACATCCCTCGCAGCCCCGCCCTCACCCCCACCCCCCAATCTGCACCCCCTTCTACAGCCTGCGTCATCCCCAAGGGCCACAGCACCTGCATGTAGCCCCCCATCTCAGCGCTTCCTGCAGACCCAGAGACACCCCAGACCAGAGGCAGAATAGTTACAAGTTCATTTCTACATAGAACCTGGTTTCCGTCAGGCCCAGCCTGGCTTCTTTTATGTGTCAGGGTGGGCAAGTCCAGGCTGATTTTCACACATGCTGGAAAACTTTCCAGTTCCTTGTTCCAGCCGAAGCCCAGCACTCGTCTGGGCCAGGGAGCCAACGGTAACTCCTGGCTCTGCGTGGAGACGGGCTCCCCTGGGTGTGCTGAGCTGACCCACCTCCATCCACAGGGCTCCCTCCTCCTCTCCAAGACTGGCACGTGACCCACCCAGGCCACCCCAGCTGAATGACGAGTGACAAGGGCCTTCTCTCCCCCCTGCAGACCCTGCTTCGCGACGGCAAGCGTGAGAGCATTGTGAGTACCCTCTTCATCTCCCCCGGCGACGTGGAGAACGGCCAGAGCATCGTGTGCCGAGCCACCAACAAAGCCATCCCCGGAGGAAAGGAGACCTCGGTCACCATCGACATCCAGCGTGAGTACTGACCCAGCCCCCCGCCCCTGCCCGGAGCACGGGTTGGGGGATGTAGCCAGGCCAGAGCCATACCCCTGCAGGAGGGCTGGAGACAGGACCTGGGTCAGTCAACCCCAGGGGCACCCAAAGGACCATCTTGTCCTTCTTACTGTCAGAGATGAGGGTGACAATCTTCTTAAAAACATCACTGGGGACTTTGCTGGCGGTCCAGTGATTAAGACTCTGCGCTTCCACTGCAGGGGGCACGGGATCGATCCCTGGTCAGGAAACTAAGATTCCTCCTGCCACGCAGTGCTGCCAAAAAACAAACAAACAAACAAAAGAAAACATCACCGATGAGGGTCCTTTACAAGCGACAAGTTGAAGCCCCATTTCCATACCTGTATGAGGTAGAACTTCCACACCGACAAATAGGGTGGTCAGCCGTGGCAGTGCCGGCCCAGCCGGGCGGCCTCACACCCTCCCTTGGAGAGGAAGCCAGAGCAGAGGTGCTGGGAGCACAAGGGGCACCCAGGGCTCCAGAGTGGAGGCACGGCACCAGGCCCTGTCCTGGCAGCGTCGGTCAGGGAGAGAAGAGGAAGAGGAAGAGGAATCATCGCTCAGTCAGCTCGTACTTTGCCCGTATTATCTCATGTAATCTTTTTATTTATTTATTTTTGGCTGCATTGGGTCTTCATTGCCGCGCGCCGGCTTTCTCTAGTTGCAGCGAGCGGGGGCTACTCTTCGTTGTGGTGTGCGGGCTTCTCATTGCAGTGACTTCTCTTGTTGCGGAGCACGGGCTCTACGCACACGGGCTTCAGTAGTTGTGGCTCGTGGGCTCAGTAGTTGTGGCTCGCGGGTTCAGTAGTTGTGGCTCGCAGGCTCTAGAGCACAGGCTCAGTAGTTGTGGCGCACGGGCTTAGTTGCTCCACGGCATGTGGGATCTTCCCGGACCAGGGTACGACTGCGGTCCCTATCTGGGAAACCGAGGGCCCCCAGGCCGCACGGGTTTCTGAGGTGGGCATCCAGCTCTCCAGAGCCCACGCTGGGAACTCTTCTTGTAGACGTCCACACCGGGAGCCCTCAGCCAGGGTCAGTTATTACGACGAGCATGAACAGTGACACTTTAAATCTCCTCCAGCATTGCATTCCCAAAGTCCCTAAAGGAGACTCCTGAAGGTCTAAAATCTCTCTACGGTACCCGTCGGCCTCCGCAAACAAAGGTGAGCTCAACACAGGGCCCCAGCAGCTTTGCTCTCCATACTGGACTGACTTAGGTTGGAAGTGTCAGCCCCCGGAAGTCGACTCTTCTTCTGTTAAACCCCCCTCCCTGCCACAGAGCATGAGGCCACCATGAGCTGGTGGCTTTGGTTGGAGTCTCTGAAGGACAAGGCCAGAGCTGTAGGTTGGCATTTGTTTCTTCCTTGCCATTTTACTCATTTTAATTCAAATCCACCTAGAAACACCTCCCAACAGCCCTGGCTCATCTAAGTGTCTGCATTCTGTGCTCCACGTGGCTCTCCAGGGATCTGGGGTCTGCAGGGGCCATGTCCTAGGGCTTCCAGGGCCCGCCTTGGGAGCCAGAGAACAGACTTCTCCCAGTGTCTGGAATCCTGGCAGGTGACCTTTAGGTTCCAGAGGGCGGAAGAAACTGTTGAAACCCTCACATGGGCTTGCTCCGGACACCTAGACACAACAGCTGAGGCCTTGGAGAAGGTTTTGTATTTGCCATTTTCACCAGCTGTTAACACCCCCCACCCCAACCTGTACCAGGCAGAGGACTCTGGCCAGGTCTAGGACCAGGGCGATGGGAGGAAGGCCCTCGCTCTGAAGGTCATGTAAGTTCAGGGTCATGCTGAGAGGGATGCCTCTCTCCCCAACCCCAGTCCAGGCCTTGGCTGTCCACAGCCGCCTGCTTCCTCCGTGCAGCAGGCGTGGCATCAAGCAGCAGGCCCAGCTACGGAAAGGAAGCGAGATGCTGGAGGATGGAGTGGTCCACATCCAGAGAGGCTCCACCACCCACGAGCCATGCGGGCCTAAGCTGGACACCTCACCGCAGACATGCCAGTTCCTTGTCTGATCTGACCGAATGACATCCGAGTTCTCTTTTCACCCTGAGATTGACCGTGAATCAGAGCTCTCTCAAGATACAAGCCAAATCTGAGAGGAATGAGGGTGGGAGACACAGACATCCAAGCCTCCTATAACAGGCTGCCAGTCGTGGCCACTGTGCAGCGCCTCCCCCCTTTGCCCACCAAGCCCCCAGCTGGGCAGGAGACCTATGCCAGCCACGGAACCCTCACAAAAGAACCACCTGGGCGGCTCCTGGGCCCCGGCAGGAGAGACCCAGGGCAAGGGGTGTTCCTGCTTCCTCCAGTCCGCTATCCGTCACACAGCAGAACCTCTTCTGTCAACAAGAAAGTCATCATCATGACAACAGCCCACCAACTACTAAAACACATTCCTCTAAACACACTCTAATGAGATGATCAATTTACCAGGGCACGCAGATGACAGTCTGCACGGGAGGAGGTCGCCGGCCTTGCCAGGTCTCTGGACTTTGCTGGCCTTCTTTCCAGGGACAACTCAGCCACCTGAGGGGGGAGGCATCGGGAATGAGGTCGGGCTGAGGTTGAGAACCCAGGTGCCCGGTTTCCTAGGTGGGCCCCGTCCAAGGCAGTCTAGCATCGTGGTTAAACCCATAGCATCCTTCCTGGTTTGAATTCTGGCTCTGCCACTTACTGAGTGATGCCGACCTGATCATTTCACCTCCTTGTGCCTCGGTTTCCTCATCTGTGCGCGGAGGTAGCAGCGCTTGGCTCACCCGCTGGCGGCGAGGATTACATTAAACCATTCGGGTGGTGACCCTAGCACAGCATCCGGCACCTGTCAGCTGCTGTTACCATGCACAGGCACGGGGGTGCAGCTGCCCCTCCCCGATGCCCCCAGCCCCAACAGGGGGAGGTCTGCATCCATTTGTCCCCTCTCCTGAAGGTGTCTGCGTGCGCCTGCCGAGCAAGAGAGCACGCTCTCGCCACGCCCTCCCTCCTGCTCTCCCCCTGCCCCTGCGTATCCCTTTGTTCATTCAGTAAGCAGCCAGCTGTTCACTGTGGACACCACGGGCTGGATCAGAGCTGCCTTTCCAAACCTGCTCATTTTCTCAGTCAACCAAGAAGCAACGAAACTCAGCAAAAACACATTTGTTGTTTGTTTCCCTTGGTCTTTAGATGTTACCCAACGGAAGACAAAGCCCCCAGATTGAGTAATGGGAGAGAAAGCTTAACACCCCCAAAGCCTTGCTACATCTGGACTCTGCGTACAGCTGCCAAGTTGCAAATGGATGTGCTGTACAATCACTGAATCACGGAGTTTCTCACCCCCTCCTCGATGTAATACTTCCCCTGAAAACACACACACACACACACACACACACACACACACACACACACACACACGGGCAGGTTGCTGATGGAAACACTAAAAGACTCTCAGCTGTGACATCTGTTCAATGTGATCTCAGTTCCACCAGCTACATCAAAGCTGCCCCCTGCAAGTTATTCAGCTGACATCACAAATGGGATTAAAATCGTGTTTAATAGTTGGATATGACATAAACTATTTATACCTCTGGAGCCCAGTAGACTACTGAGAATTCACATCCTGCACGTGCAGAGGAGAGGGGTGGAGAGACGAGCACGGGCACCTCTGGGCCTCGGGTGGGAGCACAGGTGAGACAGGCAAGTGTGGAAGCTTCCCAGGGCCTGTTCGTTGGGGTACCGAGCATGTTGCAGAGAGGTAGGGAAACTGCAGGAGAGGGGTGCTCACAGGATAAACTGAGAAGGGCAGCTCTGTGGTGGAGGAGGGGAGCAGGCAGCCCGAAGGGGGTCCTCCATCAGGTGTGCGCCCCGTCTCCCTGCCACCAAAGCCTCATCACTTTATAAAGCACATCCAGGTGAGGGCAGACCTCCTGGAACTACCCCGCAAGTTCTGTGGCGGGTTTCTAGAGGCCATTGAACTAGCCCTGGAAGCCGGTGGTCCTCGGCTGGGTGGGCCGGCACCAGGGTGACGGGCAGAAGCCAGGGAGAGGCTGCAGGGTTCTGGGGGTGCAGCTCTCCTGGGAGGTGTGGGGAGAGCTCTCACGGAGAGTCCTGTCCACACATCTTTGGGACCACTGGAATTACGCTTTAGAAACCAAGATTGAGATCACTGAAGTACTTCCCTGGTAATTAACTCTCCAGAAAAAGGCAGACAAGCCAGCTGTTCCAGTAGCAGAAGCTCGTGGTCCCCAACCAGAACCCGGGGATAATGTGGGGAGAACAGCCCCAGCTCAGTCTCCACCTGCTGCTCAGGAACCAGCGTTCTCTCCCGTGTCTTAACAAGCTGTCTGCAGACCCCAGCACAGCCCCTGGGGGTCATCTCCCTGGGCCCGGTGCCCCAGCACTGGCAGCTTGAGCACCAGCAGGGCACAGGGAGGCCGAGTGGCCAAAGGATCCCAACTCCGGGGTGGGTGAGGCTCCGTCCACGGCTGGGCGTCTGCACAGATGACTCTCTGAGGGGCTCAGGGACCACCCTGTCATCTCAGCCAGGAGCTGGGCCAGGCGGCTGGGGTCTCGCTCCCCTGGTGGTGCCCTTCACATGCATGCAGAGGGGTCAGCATTTTCTCGATGGTCTCTGAGAAACCGACTTCCTCACTTCTTTTTCTGAAAATGGGCTGAACCCCTGGAAAGTTCTCATGCCCTTCCAGCACATTGCCGTGCTTACTGGTGAGGTCGGGCTAGAAGACATGGCCCCGGGGCCTGGCTAGGACGCAGGGACCAAGCTGCCCTCTTCACTCAGCCTGGAGCCGAACTCCAGCCAGACCTCCAGGACCCGACAAGGAAGAAGGGCGGGCACTGGCTGTCATCGCCCCTCCCCTGAAGCGCAGATGCCTGGGGTGCTGGGGCCTGGGCGCGTGCCCAGGAGCTGGAGGATGCCCAGCTTTTAGAGCAGGTCCCAAGGCTGCTTCCCTGGAGCTCAGGAGGGCCAGGCCGCCTTGGGGCCTCTCTCTGGGCTGATTCCCGCCTCTAATCTCTGCTGTCATCCCTCCTCCTCTTGTTCCCATCTCTAGGTCACTCCGTGTCTGTTTCTCCCTCTTTTCTCGGTTTCTCATTATTTTGTTTGGTCCTTCTCCCCAGCACCCTATCATTTTCTGTCTCCATCTGTTTAGTCTCCCTTGGTTTTTTTGCCTTAAGTCTAAATTTTTTGTCTGATTGTGTGTCTCTGTGTACATGTCAGTCTCTCTCTGAACCTGTCCATCTCTGCTCTCTGCTTCTCTGGGTTTCTGCCTCGTTTTCTTAGTCTGCCTCTGCACTTTCTCTCTCTCTCCCTCTCTCTGTGTGTCTCTCTCTCTGTGTATGTCTCCCTCTCTCTGTGTCTCTCTCTCTCCCTCCCTCATCTCCATGTCTCTCCTATGTAGGCATCTCTCTGCCTGTCCCCCCCCCTCCCTTCAGCACGGATCTGTGTGTCCCTGTGTCTCCCCGTCTCTCTCCCCATCTCTGACTTCTGTCTCCTCTACCTCCGACCATTTCGCACTTCAGAGCTGGGCTTCTCGTCATGTCGAGTGAGAAAGACGAGCCCAGCCTGGGGAGCTGAGGGCTGGGTGACACCAGTCAGCACTCAGCAGAGATGATTAGGCTGATGAAAGGGTGTAAATGCCACTTCCAAGGCAACAGATGCAACAGAACCTTTACACAAAGAGACACGAAACAGATACTTCAGAGACAGAAAGTTAGTATTTAAAGGGGCTTAGTGTCCACATCCCCCTCTGGCCTCTGCAGCCCCTCTTCCCACCTCTCCTTTCCGCAGTGGTTTGTTCTCCCAAGGCTGGAAGGTGGACAGTACGCTCTGAGGCCCAGGCAGCCCTGCTTCCTGGCTGACCCTCCGTTTAAACACCGGCCTTGAATCCACAGCGGGAGCCCTGACCCCACCGCCAGACGGCCTGAAATCCGGCACTTCCAGGGAGGGAGGGAGCCCCCTGCCAAGGCCCCCAACTTTCTGGGGACCCCCAGGGGAGTGGCTGCTCTGAGGGTCCCAGGTGGTGGAATCACTGGCCTTTACCCTCATGTTCTCCCGGGGATTCAGCCCCCAAACCGTGAACGCAGCTCCCCGTCTGCAAGGACACCCCTTCTCTCTGCAGACCCCCCGCTTGTCAACCTGTCGGTGGAGCCACAGCCAGTGCTGGAGGACAACGTGGTCACGTTTCACTGCTCTGCAAAGGCCAACCCCGCCGTCACCCAGTACAGGTAAGAGCCCTGCTGGGGAGGCCCAGACCGTGGCGCCCTGCACACCCCTCCTTGTCGCAGGGGCATCACCTGTGGTCCTGGGTATCCAGCACGGTGCCTGGTCCACTGTGGGTGTCCTCAGCACACCCGTTCACCCCTGGCCAGGTGGACTTCTCCTTTCCTTCATGAGCACACACTCCCCTCCTCTGAGGCAGAAGATTTCACTCCTTCTGTTTGAACAGCTTGTTTACCCCTTATTTCTGAAAGGAGGGAAAGAGGCTCAGGGAAAAAAAGCTGAAACAGCCAGGAGAACAAGCATGATCAATCAGCATCTGGATTCTAGTCCTGTGCTCACCAAACCGTTCTCCTGGGGGCGTCGGGTCTCCGGGGCAGCCAGCCCTGAGCGGCGGGTACCCGGAATCCGTCATACCCTCCGCCCCTGTGCAGCCTTTGCTCACCACACTGATAAAAGCGTCACTTCTTTGCGCACGCCTGTCTTTCCCTGTGGACTGAGCTTCTTGAAGGCGGGCCCGCAGTTCGGTCACCTAACAGCTCTCAGTGGAGCACTTGTGTGGCAGGCACTCGGCGCTCCAGGACATTAGCTCGCAGACTCCGTAAACACGTAGAGCAGCCCCTCTGGGCACCCTCCTGCCCGGGCACCATCACCACCCAAGACTTCCAGACACAGAGCGGCCTCAGAGGTGCTCCGGGGTCTGACTCAGACACTCCCCTCCTTGAGGCATCTGTGCAACTCACCATAGCCCTCACTCTGCCCCGTCCCTTCCCCCAGCCCACACCTGATGGAAGAGCCTGGTGTCGCCTCCACTGTTGAGATGGGCTATGAAGCCCCAGCGTGAGCCAGTGCCAGGAATGCTGATGGTCCCAGACTAGGAAACAAGTCTGCCAGTGGGAGTGGAGGACAGGGGAGACGAGAGGCAGTGCGGCCCCAGAGGGCAGAACTCGAGGAAATGGGCCAGAGGGGCAGCCAGCGATTCAGGCTGGACATAGGTGGTGCCCCTGCAGTGCAGATAATTAACGCTGGAACCGGAAACCCAGGAAAGGCTCAGAGTCTTTATCCTTGAGAATATTTTTAAGTAGGAGGAAAACCCGTCCGTCCTGTCGATTTCACCAGTCACTGGGCTAGAGGCAGGAGAAAGAGCAGACGACCTTCAGGCACCCTGGAGTCCTACAGCCCCTTAGGTCCAGGGGGCAGGTCTGGTTTGACTGGCACAAGTGACAAAGGTGCAGAAGGAGATGCCCAAAGAGTCTCTGTTTTTTTCTGAGCTTCCACCCTGTACCTGCAAGACCTGGGCTCAGTCCACAGGTGGGCTTCTCTCTGTTGTCTGCTCTCTGCTCGCAAGCACTAAACACCGGCACCATCTGCCCAGAAAAGACCTCTAACGCCAGTTTCCCTGGGCAGGCCTTCTCTCCCACTGACCCCCCGGGGCAGGCACACCCACATTCACCCTCACATCGTTGACAATAATAAGGTATAAATCTACGTATGGAGAGGTCATCAGAAAGCAAATGTGGCAAGATACTAACAACTGGTGGATCTAGGTGAAGGGAATATGGCAGGTACTTGGGCCATTCTGGTGACTTTTCTATAACTACAAAGTTATATTTAGCTTCCAAACTAAAAAGTGAATGAGCCAGGACGTGCAGGTTTCCCCAGGCTCTGGGCACCTGTGGTTCCCCTCCATACTCATCCTTCCCTGCAGCTCAGAGCCTGGGTCAGCTCATCACACACAGAGGAGGAGCCAGAGGTTCAGGCAGGCCCCCTGCAGATATGCACCTGTCCTTACTTGCCACCTTTCCTCCTGAGCTTCCGATTAGCCACAGGCCCCCAAAAGGCTTTGGTGCGAATCAGGCTCCCTCCAGGACTCCAGAGGCTCTCAGGGAGCCCTTCTGGCCTCCAGAAAAATGTGGGAGAGCTGGGGTGGCCCGGGAGGAAGGGGGTGCAGGGGCCATGGCAAGCGGAGGCAGACGTCTGTGCCCACCCCCAACTGGCTCAGCCCCTTGGCCTCAGGAAGGGCTCACCCAGCAGGCAGATGGTCCTTCTAGACGTGGTGTTGGGATCCGAGAGGAAAAGCCTTGAGCAGATCTTGGCACGTAGGCACATCGATTTTTCCCAACTGACTTTGACAAGACTAAGGGGTCTTTGTTTCTTAACTTCCTTTGGTCTTATTGCTTCCTCCTGTTCCGCATAAGAGGCTGTAATCTTGGAAATTAGAGATACGCCCTCGTCCACCCCAGCACCCAGCAAGGGGCCCTGGGGGGGGGGCAGGGGAGCCCATCCAGCTGGACTCAGCAGTCACTTCGGCTGCCCCACTGGACCAGCGGCCCCGGGGCGAGCAGAACAGGCCCACACGCACCTGAAGCGCATCTCTTCCGGCCTCTCTGCTCCCCTCTGAGGCTTTGAGGGCCACCCCACCCGGGCAGGTGACAGGGCGGGTCCCACCGCCCAGAGTGAAAGGCAGGGCTATTGAGAACAGCCTGTCAGCCTTGACACACCAGCCTCCCGATTGTGTGATATAAATAATGAATCCTCTTACATTCGCTCTCGCCAAATTAGACATTGATTGGGAAAGGTTTAATCTGACGCCCGTCTCGAGGCAGTGACAGCAGCAGTGGCAGCAGGGGCGTAGGTGGGTGGTGGGAGAGGGAAGGGACAGGAGGAAAGAGGAGAAGGAGGAAGTGAAGCTGGAAAACAGAAGAGAGATGGGAGGGGAGACGGGAGCGGGCGGGACTTGCATCCCGGCTCACCCCTGGTCGTGTGACCAGCTGCTTCAGTGAGTGGTTTGAGCTTCTGGAAGGGATGCCTACGAGGGACTTTCTGGTGTGGGAGGGGAGTAAACATGGGGAAGAGAAAGACTGGCTGAGTGGGATGTGAGCAGGGCACTGTGGGGCGCCCCCCAAGGCTCTGCCCCACAGCTGGCCTCCTGTGGCCCTGGGAGAAGACGGCATAAGACTTCCTTCTGCCCCCCCTTCACCTCCAAGGTGGAGACGGGCCCTGGGGGCTGAGAGCCGCAGCCACACAGCAATCCGGCATCCCTGAAGTCTCCCTTCTTTGGCTCTGAGAGGGCAGGCCAGCCTGCTCTGGGGAAGAGGAGACCCGTGTGGCCTGGACCACTGGGCTCCGGGCCTGAGGATGCCCCAGCAGCTCTGAGATCCTCAGGGCCCCAGTGGCGGAGCTTTCGCCCTTCTTACACTATGAGAGGACCCAGACAGGTGGGGAGAAAGCCCCCTTTGCCCCAGGAACCCCCCAATAATGGAAGAGGACTGCCCAGCAGAGCCTGCTCGCTGGGGCCAAGCCCACCCCTGCCCCAGCATCTGGAGCTGTGGGCAAGCAAGAGCAGGGGTCCGGGCAGGGCAGGAGGGGCTCACCTGCCTCCCCCCAGCCCAGCCAGCTGCCTGCCCCACCCCCCAGCATCCCACCGCCTAAATCTTCACTGCAGCAGGGTAGATGGAGTAGGGGCTGGACACCGACCCCCGACCGTGTGTCTGGGACTGAACTCAGCCACCCCAGGCGGGAGCTGTACCTGACTATTAAGTCTGGTCATTAAATTAAAGTTAGAGATTGAAATGGTTCATGAATAATTCATAATAGTTTGTTGGGAAGCTCCTTCGGCTCTCGGGGAGCTATGGTTCGCTCTGTTGTTAAACTATAATTGTTATTATTGTCTTCTGAATAACGACCCCATGTTAATTTGAGATAATAACCGCATGGTGCCAGCCTGATGCTCCCTGCTGTGCCGGGAGACGGGCAGCCTCCGGCCAGACGGGCAGGCTGAGTGGGGGCCGGTGGAGGGAAGGGCAGGAAGGGCAGGAGACGGGCCTCTGTGGCCCCAGGAAAGGCTCCAGGAATGTGGTTACAGGGGACTGTGGCCCCAGGGTAACGACTACAGGGCCAAGGTACCTGCGCAGCTCTGGTAAAGACATGCACCCCAAAACAGGCCTGAGCCACAGTAGGAAGAGCCTGGTCGGAAGTTCTGTGATTTTAAAAAAGTCTTATCCGCAACAGGAGTAAACCAGGGGAAGCTCTGAACTCTCTCTCCTAAGGCATCTGTAAGGAAACCCCAGCCTCACGCACACAGGCACACCCCCCCCCCCCCCCACCCCGGCCGCACTGCCCCACAGGTAGCAGGCTGCCCAGCTACCGGTCCAACGCAGTGATCACCGCCCCTGAGCCGGGTCCAAGACACAGATCAGCCAATTGGCCCAGCAAAGAAGTCAGCACAGCTGTCTTCCCATCCCCCCTCCCCCGCCCCCATCAAACCAGTGCTGATGGAGCGCAGGCCTCTGAGGGGCGGAGCCTGGGTGGGAGGCAGAGGCTGGGCAGGAAACAGAGCAAGTACCATGGGGCAGGCTGAAAGGACTTTCAGAGACAGAGGGACACCATGAGGGGACCGCCCCCTGCCCCGCCCCCAGGGACAGGAGTCAGGACAGGGGGGCGGAGAGAGCTGACCGAGCTGGGGAGGGAGCAGTCAGGACCACTGCTCACACCTCTCCATCAGCTTCTCGCCTTGTCTGGAAATCAAGCTTCCAGAGCCCCACGCGTGTGTGCAGGAGTGCGTGTGTGTGCAGGAGTGCACGCGTGTGTGGGCACACACCATTAGACCTGGGCCTCTTCGGTCATGGATTTGGCTTCCTTCTTTTCCAATGTGGCCCAGGACGGTCCCCCGCCACCCCCGAGAGAGCTCAGAGCAGCAAGAGGGCCAAGCGGTTTGGGGACTGACAGCTGGGTTAGCCATCACCTGGCCCGCCAGGTGCGCTGACCCACTGAATAGTCAACCCACCTCCCTCCAGAATAACCCACTAGTCGAGTGCTGCCGGCTGCCTGGTGACCCACGGACCAGAAACCACTGCCCCCGTCACCAACCCCACACCCCTAGCCCTGGGAGTAACCCCTCTGCAGAGGGTTCCCCTGAGGGACCGCTCGGGGGCCTGCCCCACGCTGCCCCTCCCTGGGCCTCGTTTTTCTGCGGGATGGATGCGTCCGGCTCCCAGAGAGAAGAGCCCCCCGGGCGGGAAGGACGCCCTTGCCACCGGAGGTCCACATCAGCCCGGGCGCCTGCGTTGCAGGTGGGCCAAGCGGGGCCAGATCATCAAGGAAGCCTCCGGGGAGGTGTACCGGACCACCGTGGACTACACGTACTTCTCCGAGCCCATCTCCTGCGAGGCGACCAATGCCCTAGGCAGCACCAACATCAGCCGCAATGTCGACGTCTATTGTGAGTGGCTGTTTAGGGGCTTCCCGGGCGCACGCGCACTGGCTGGGCGCTGCTCGCGGCAGGGGGAACCGCCGTGGCCTCGTTGCACGTGACATAAGAGTGCCTCACAGGCTCGTAATCCGTGCGCTTTACGAAAAGCTTCCCTCGTGTTTATCTCCACCCTCATAGTCACCGAGGGAGGGGACCTGCCTGGCGGTCCAGTGGTTAGGACCCTGCACGTTCACTGCCGAGGGCGCAGGTTCAATCCCCGGTCAGAGAACTAAGATCCCACAAGCCAGGCGGCGTGGCCAAAAAAAAAAAAACTACTAAAAAAAAAAAAAATCACCCGGGGAGGCTGGACTTCTTCTTCCCAGTACCCAGATGAGGGGATGGAGGCCCAAGGTCACGCAGCGAGTAAGTGGCAGAATGAGGACTGAAGAGGGTCCGCCTCTCATCAGGGCCCCCCCTCTTCCCCAGTGGCCAGGAAGGGACCCTCGGGGAAACAGCCCACAGCTGTGGTCACAGCGTTGCGCATCAGCTCATCCACTGCCCTACAGATTTAGACGCACTTTTGCGGACCTCATGCCTGGCCTGGCCGCCCCCTCGCCCGTCCGGGCCTCAGCAGAAAGTGCTGCAACTGCCTTTTTGCACCAAGGGACTCATCTGGGTCTCCTGGCCCTGATTTCACACCTTCTGCTCCCTGAAAACAGCTGTCTGCACACCCTCCCGTCACCACCCCTGAAATCCCAGGGCTGCACCCACTCTGGGAAGCAAGGCTTGGTCTGCAGGGGACTCGGGTTAGGGCGGGTGTAGGGCAACAGAGCCAAAGGCCACCTGCTTGGTGGATTGAAAAGGAGGTGGGGCGGGGCTGGACTAGAGAGTAACCTGGGAGGGCGGCCGGCGCGGGGGGGCACCTCCAGGAGGCCTGGCCTCCCCACTCCTTATCTCAGAGCCCTGCAGTGGCCCTGCGGGGCCCTGGGTGGGCCCAGGGAGCTGGGCCAGACGCACGGGTACCTTGACTCCCGGTCACAAGGCTGAGGCCTGCAGGAGGTGGCCAGTTGACTTGAAGGCAGACACAGAGAGATTCTGGGGTGGGGGAAGGACCCTCTGCCCCCACACTGGGGTCAGGGGGGCTTCCTGGGACCAGGACAGAGGGAACAGGGTGGGAGAGCCCTTGGGGGCAAGTCCAGGCAGAAATGGGACCAGAGCCGCTTTTCGGGGCTGGTTGGTGCTGCCTACCCCCATGGTGGGCCCGAGGGAGGCTGGGCTGGGGGAGAGGGGTCTCCTCCTTACTGCCCAGACCCGGGCCCAGACCGGTAGAGGACTGACGCGGAACGGAAGGGAATGGGCCGGAGTGGAGGGTCGTGGCACCAATGGTTCCCCCTCCCCCAACCAGAATGGGGGAGGGGAGGCAGCAGCAAGGAGGGTCCCCAGAGCTCCCAGCCCACGAGAGCCCTGTCTCCTCCTTCCTCCCATCGCAGTCGGACCCAGAATGACCACGGAACCCCAATCCCTGCTCGTGGATCTGGGCTCCGACGCCGTCTTCAGCTGCGCCTGGACAGGCAACCCGTCCCTGACCATCGTCTGGATGAAGCGGGGCTCTGGTGTGGTGAGTCCGCAGCTCAGACCCTGGAGGGCCCTGGAGGGGTGCGGGGTCCACAGTCCAGGAGGGAACTGCCTCCCATGGCCCCTCTCACTCTTAGATCGGGGACGTTAGCCTCCCATGTAAACTGAAGGAAGGAAGGCCCCAGAAGGAGGAGAGGGAACCCCCCAGGTACCCACACGTACCCACCTTGGGTCTAAACACATTCAGCCGGTGCAGTTCTGCTTTATCCTGAGCCTTATAAGAAAAGCAGGTGGTCCCCAAGATGCTGGGGCGAAAAGTCACTAGAAAGGCTTTTTCGCTTGCCCCAAATAGTTGTTACCCTTTAACTTTGGGGTTAAGCCTTGCTTTCTTCCTGTGTTCCCCTTTTAAAGTGTATGTGTTCTTTAGTGTGCCTAGGAGTTTCAGACATCCCTCCTCCCAGGAGGACCAGTGAGAGCCTTGGGCAGGGAAGCAGGGGGAGAAGCAGCAGAAAAGTGGCTTCTGTGTGCCCTACTGTGTGCCAAACACTGCCCTGTCCTCTGAGTGTCACTGCGCCCATTACAGAGATAAGGAGAGAGCCTCCAAGAAGATAATTAACACCCAAAGCCACACAAGTAGGCACCGCTGACGCCGGGATTCCCACTCAGAGCAGCTGTTGCCAAAGCCTGTTTTCTTTTCATCACGCCAAACCTCATCCCAAAGGGATATTGCAAATGACTCAGGAAAGACAGATCTGGGACCCTCAGAGATGCTCAGCGGCAGGATAGCTTCACCCCTGGCCAGCCTGGTACGGGCTGGTCGGCAGACCCCCTGGATGAGGAAGCCCTGGGGGCCCCAGCCAGGGAGGCCCCCTCCTTCTCTCTCACCCCCGCTTTGCGTTCCCACCCTTCAGGGCTGCCGCTGGGGCGGAGCTGTTTCAGCCTCACGGGGTGCTCTGTGCCGTGGTCTCCCGCACCCGCCAGCCCGCCGGGCACACTGTGTAAGAAGACTTCCGGCTCCCACCCCACCCCCTGTTGTTGCTGAGATGCTGGAGACTGTGTACCCTGCCACCCGGCCTGCCTCTCAGCCTTTCTGGTTCTGAGAGAGAGAGCGTGGCCCCTGCCCTCGGGGTCTGACCCTCCCCACTCCTCCTAGGTCCTGAGCAATGAGAAGACCCTGACCCTCAAAACTGTCCGCCAGGAGGACGCGGGGAAGTACGTGTGCCGAGCTGTGGTGCCCCGGGTAGGGGCCGGGGAGCGAGAGGTGACCCTAACTGTCAATGGTAAGACCCCACTCATGCCAGGGCAGGGCTGGAAGGGGGCCAAGAGGGTCCCTGGTGTTGCCCCAAGGGGCACACGTGGGTTCTGGGCCTCACATCCACCTCCAACTGTGGGTCCATAGTGATTACATCCACCTGTTCCAGTCCGTGTCAGAGCCCAGCCCTGGGGTGACAAAGGACCTGGGTGGTTCTCTGGTCACCTCCCTCCTCTGTGTTCCTTCTAAGGGGTCTCAGCCCTGAAAGTGATGGCTGATGAATTTATTCCTGGCCAGGAAAAAGAGTCCGAGAGCTACTGGGCAACCAACATAGATCCCATATCTACGCTTCGACCATGACCTGGGCCCCGGTGGAGAATTTAAGGGGGCATCTCCATGACTCCTCGTCTGCCTCTTCCCATTTTTAGAGCCACTCAGTGAGGAAGACCTGCCACCATCCCCACAGGGCCAAGTTCGGGGGGGGGTCCCCTGAGGGCAGGGAACTTGTCTTATTATACGTAATAAGATCACCACAGCAGGAGAGTATTGCCATCTCTCTCCAAGAACACAGTGTGAGTTACCAGATGACTGGTACATGAGACATTCAGGGGACGGGGCCTGGTTGACGGGATGTAGGAGGTCCCAGAGAAGCTGGGACCTAGCTCAGGTCAGACCCGAGAAGGCTGTGGCACCAGGACGGAAATTCGATGTCCCTGCCTTTATGTGTGCGTGGGCCACGCCGGCAACCGACGCGGCTGGTCTGAGAGGGTGAGGATGCTAAGACAGCTCCCTCTGTGTTTCGAAACGTCCTCCTTCCGCTGGGTTTCGGTTTCCTTGTGAGGCCTCTGCTCCCGCATAGTCTGTCTCCCAATCAAGGCTCTGAGCCCCAAGAGGAACCAAGCCACAGACCCACGTCTGTAGGGCCTCTGCTTCCTGTTCCAGACCAGGGCCCTAGTGAGGGGCTGAGCCAGGGTCCAGAAATCAGCCCAGGTGGCACACAGCTTCCTCTAGTCTCTGCTTTGCTAGAAACTAAAACCAGCTTGGTGCGGTCCCCATGAGCCAGCCCCCCTCCATCTCTTTCTTTGCCTCCCCCCTCGCCAAGAGTCGTGGCAGCCCCAGAGGGAGGGTGAATCTGCTCAGACCCCGGAGCCATCTGTCCAGGGCAGATCCCCGACTCGGGAGCCTTCCTGCCTTTCCTACGTGTCCCCAGGACGCCACCAATAAATTGGCGCTGCAGGGCTAAAAATAACAGCATCTGATCGCACCTCCATATATCCATGGCAACATGGGCTGCAGCCTTTTCCTGCCGGCTCCAGTGTCTGACACTCGGCTCAGGCGCTAGGCCCTGGTGAAATCAGCGGCCTCCCCGGCTACCCACCACCCGCTCTGGGAGGGCGCTGGGAGTCGTGCTGGCCCATGACTACGGCCAGCTCAGCTCCGATGGCCCTGTGACCAGCCGGGCTGGGGACCCTCAGACTCACGTGTGGCCCCCGGGGTCCCCAAGCCTGAAGCTTTTAAATGAGCATCCTCATTTCTGGGGAAAACACGACGGATAAAGGAAGGACTAAAATCCGTTGTCACTTTAGACTTCCAAGCATTTCCCAACAGGGATTCAAAGCGGCTTCTTGAGGAGGGAACGCACACCTCAAAGGGACACTCCTCTTGGACGGGACACCCCAGCCTGGGCCCTGGTGTCTATCCAGGGTTTAAGCTGCACTCGCCAGCGTCGTTCTTTCCAACCCCCGGCCTGTGCCTCCAATCCTCTGACACAAGCTCCCCTAGGCTGCTAGGTAGAGAAACACCCAAGAGATTGGAGTGAAGCGAGGAGGCAGTTTGCTTGTTTCTGAATGAGGGTCATCATGCCCTGAGGCAGGAGGATGCAGGAAGTGGCCCACAGAGAGGAGCCTGCCAGCCGGCACGTGCGTGGACTTGGGAATGGACTTGTCTATACCTGTGTCTGGAGAATAGGTGGGGAGGGGCGGTGAAGCCCTTTGGGCAGGCCTGGACTAGGCTGAAGGAATCAACACTATGAACAAATCCAAAATGAGATGAGGTTCTCATCAAAATGCATCCCGGCCGGGAGGTGACTGCTGGCCATCGCCCTTTGGGGAATAAACTGGCCCATGATTTGGCTCAAACCCGGGATTTGCAAGAAGGGGGAGATAAACCGTACTACTGCTGTGTTCTGCCTCTCCCACCCCCCTCTACCCTTACCCCGATTCCTGTTTTCTTTTAAGAAGCCCTTAAATGTGTATGCATTTACCTGATCGTTTTTTTTAGAACAGCTGATGACACCGCCCCCCCCACCCCAGGGAAATCCTAGCTCCTGGGGAGTGAAGGGGAAAAGGTTTTACAGGACCATCACTTTCAGCCCGGCAGCAAAACAAAGCGCCAACCAAGGTCCTAAAACATGAAGCCTTCCTGCCTTTTGGCCAAAGGCTTCTTGGAGCTAAGGTTCCTAAGAGAGGAACTCTGAAGGCCCCCTGAGGGTGGAAGCCCTTATCTTGAGGGTCCCTCATGTCTGCCTCTCCCATCTCCAAGACGTTTCCCTTCCCAGCCTAAATGCAGTCATTTGGGTTAGTTAACAGGCAGAACTGGCCAGGAAGCACTGCTGGAATCCTGGTGGACCCTCCAGGCTGTCGGAGGTGGTAAATGAGCCAGGTGTCCCCAGAGACATCCATAAACATGACCCACGCACGCACGCACGCCCGGGCGGGATAGGATAATGTCAGGGTCAGCTTTGGAGCTGTGGTCCCACCTGGGCTGGCCAGGTATGTATGTGGCGTGCAGAGCGATGAACTAAGGGATCTCCTGAGACACATGTGAGATGAAGTCTGTGAAGGTGCCCAGCCCAAGCCATGTATGCCAGGTGGGTGGGGGGGTGATTCCCCGCTTCGCCGCTTCGCCGCTTCGTGGAGGAACATCTTTTACTTCCCTTCCTGCCTGGTTTTCCTGTCCTGCCGAGGACACCGGTTTGTTAGGCAAGCGCGCCCTCTACTGGAGACACAAGGGAATGGTTTGAAATCCAACAGCTGGCTGAGGTGGAGGTGACATTACATTCCTTCCTCCCTGACACCTCCCCCACTCCCTTCGCAGGTGTACCGCCTCCTTCATAAAGGTTTCCCCACCTGCCGGGTAGAGTTCTTCTCTCTCGTGTGAAGTCGGTTAGCACTTTGCCTGGTGCTCACCTCCCCACTCCTGTGACAGCTCTTGATGTCTCTGGGCGTCCTGACCTAGAGGCACTCACTCACGATCCCTCGAGACGTTTATGACTGAAGCTTCATCTATCTCTGAGTCCCCTGTCTCGCCCGTCACCTTGCATATACAGGCCTCCAGTAACTGTTTGCTGAACGACTGAATGAATGTATAAACTTCTGAACTTGCCAAGAGGGGCCCAGCCAGGGCCCACCCCCTCCCGAATCCCTGATGTGATGCTGTCTCCCCAACAGGACCCCCCATCATCTCCAGCACCCAGACCCAGCACGCCCTCCACGGGGAGAAGGGCCAAATCAAGTGCTTCATCCGGAGCACGCCGCCACCCGACCGCATCGTGAGTGCCCCGGGGCGAGCAGGGAGGGCCAGTGGCACGGCCCCCAGGCTGGGCAGCCTGGTGGGTCATCTGTGCCTGCAGCCGCTCCACCATCCGGCTGGTCAGTCTTGCCTCTGCACAGCCTTTCCCCGTCGGGGAAAACTATTCCTGCCTTGTGTCTCTTGGAAAGGCATCACGAAGACAAAAATCACGGGCAGTCTCCTTTCTCAGGACAGGCTGTGCTCCTCGCCTGCGGGTATATTTAACTCTTCTCTGCCTCTCAGCTGTGTGCCAACACAAACGGTTCCGACCAAATTCTGCATCTTGGGGGCAGAGGGCAAGTGAGGGCAGCAGAAGGGAAAAAATGATTTCTTACCTTTCCTGGGTTCAAGGCCAGCCTTTAGCAAAGTTGCAAATAGGATGCAGCTTAGAGTCAGCAGACCTCTCTCTGCGCCTCCACAGCCCTCCTCTGCTTCGATGCCCGTGGAGAGTGCTGCCCCAGTTAGCAAGTTTCCCCTCTGAAAGCGTCACTCCCTTCTCCCCGCCCCTCCCCGCAGTGCAGCTTGGGCCGCCTGACTGGCTCACACGTAGCCCTCCCAGGTATTTGCATTTGTAGAAGTGGGGGTCTCCCACCCAGGTTCCGCTGACACTGGTAGAAGCTGGGGCGGGAAAACAGAGAGAGGTGAGCATCTCCCCGCACTGTTGGGTGTCGGGGGAGGGGTGGAGACACTGTTGTCTGCAAGCCCAGTGCCCAGGCGGTCCTGCCAAAAGGCCGCCCAGGTCAAGTTCACAGGGCAGTCTCACCTTTCCCCAGGGCGGCAGCACCTGGAGGGGCGTGGGAGGCACACGCCAACAGCTAAGGTGTCACCCTGTAGATGAAGGCCTCGTTAGAGCACTGGTGCGTTACACACTTCCTCAGGCATTCAGTTCATTCACCGTCTGAGTCACACAAAAAGGGCAAGGGTCCACGCGTAGAACTAATGCCTACGCCTCCCTCTTCCCTTCACTCTAATCTTTTTAAAGTGTAAGTGTAACACGTGCTGGTGTCGATAATATCCTGTTCACTACTGAGCATATTCACACTGTCTTCCTCTTCGTGGAAATGGAACTCTAGGCCAGGGGTTCTCAACCTGGGTGGTTCTGCCCCCAGGGGACATTTGGCGACACCTGGAGACATTGTAGGGTGCAGCTAAACACCCCACAGAGCCCAGGGCAACACGGTGGGGCAGGCGGTGACAGTGTACAGGAAAGGGCTCTGAGAAGAGGTAAACGCTCACCGGCCGAAACCAAGCTGCACTAAGGTTCTCACAAACGCAGCTCTCTCAGAGCGTAACGTCTGTACAAAGACATGCACAAAGTAACCAAACCAGACTCAGTCAGCCTGGGGCTGGCCTTCACCACCATCTGTCAGGGGCCCCAGCTGACGGAGGGGCTCCCATCGCCGCCCCAGAGCCCCTGCTTGCCTGGGAATATGTTCCAGCAAAAAGCCGCGTAAGGCCCCGTGTCGATGGAAATACCCTCTGAGGTGGCCCAGCCTCTGTGTGTGTACGTGTGTGTGCGACGTGTGGGGCGGTAGGTGTACCCGTGTCGTGATGTGTGTGTGCGCACACGTGTCTGTGCTGTGTGTTGTGACGTGGGTGTACTTGCGTGTGCACGTATTGGCACTGTGGGTGGGACGGTAGGTGTACCCGTGATGTGACGTGTGTTTGCGGGCACTGTGCTGTGCGCACACGTGTTGTGGTGTGTGTTTGCGGGTGCTGTGCTGTGCGCACACGTGTTGTGGCGTGCGCGTCGACCTGTGCCGTGTGGCGGTGAACGTGAGCGCGGGCCTGGCAGCGTCCGCCCGGGAGCAGGGAGGCGGCACGGTGGTCCTGGCGGGGCGGCTCTGGCAGGATGTCCTCCTAATTCTGCGCACCTGGGCAGGCCTGGTCCTGGAAGGAGAACGTGCTGGAGTCGGGGACGTCGGGCCGCTACACGGTGGAGACGGTCAGCACCGAGGAGGGCGTCATCTCCACGCTGACCATCAGCAGCATCGTGCGGGCCGACTTCCAGACCATCTACAACTGCACCGCCTGGAACAGCTTCGGCTCCGACACGGAGATCATCCGGCTCAAGGAGCAAGGTGGGGCTCCCCGCGAGGGCAGGGCCCCAGGCAAGGTCCTCCGGGGCCCTGGGGGGGACAGAGCGCCTACACTTGCGGGCGGGTAGGAGGCCCTTCCTCACCTGCCACGCAGCCGCTGCCGGTCAGCCAGGCCCCCCGAGCCCAAGGGCACTGGCCTGCACCAGAGCAAGAAGGAGGACAGCTGCCCAGGTGCTGGCCCCTCCGCAGGCGCCGCGTTGCCTAAAGGCCCTGGCTTCCCTGCTCTCAGCAGTTCCCTGGGGCCCTTTGGGGGCATGATCTCTGAGCAGTGTCCCCACGGGGATGCACCAGGATGGGCGTATTAGGGAACCTGGCCCAGCCCGTTAAGACAACAGGCCAGTCCAGTTGCCCCAAACCCGAGGGTGCCCATGCTAAGCTAAGGAGTGGCACTTGAGCTGTCCAATCCCTGGTGTGTAGGGGACTGGCCTCAGGCTGCCTGCAGCTCCCCATGGGGACACAGGAGACACTTGGAGCGCTGTGCTCTGAAGGAGACCCCGGCCAGCAGGGCAGCGCCGGGCAGAAGGGCTCAGAGCTCGGAAGGACTCAGGCTCGGAGGGCGGGGGGCCTCAGAGGGGCATGGAGGGGGTTCCAGAGAAGTGAGGCAGCCAGCCAGTGGCACACCAGGTCCTGAGATGGGCTGCAGATCTAGCCCCTTGGCCAGCGGGGTTAGTCCAAGACAGACAGGAACGGTCCAGGGGGCCTCGGCCCTGGCAGTCTCCGACCCCTCCAAGCTTAAGGCCCACCCACAGGCTGTCAGGCCTTGGAAGAGATTCTGGGCCAAGCAGGTGGTCTCAGCTGGGCCCCTGGGGCCGCAGTGCTGCCCTGTGGATCACGCATTGCTCCCAACACCTCTTCCCTAATAAGTGCTGCTTTGCTAATGCTTTGCACATAATTTGCATAATATCATCCACACGTCATCCCAACCCTCCTGGTCCACTGTTGCCTCCCCTCCGTGTCTTCCCCTCAGCGCCCCACCCCTCTACCCACCCCTTAGTGTTCTCACCCCCCCTCCTCAGAGCCAAATCCCACCCCAGCCTTGACCTCTCTCTCTGGTCCCACCCGTCTGGAGTCCCTAAGTCAGTCTGAACGAACTCCGGGTTCAGTTCGGCCAGCCCGGATCTGTGGGGCATCCTGGAGATGTGATGCAGGAGGGAGCCCCCGACCACCCCAGACCCTCCAGAGGGCCGCCCCGCCCCCATTCCCACCCCACCCTGGCCAGCCAGACCCTGGCTGTGGACTCTTGCTTTATTTCCAAACAGGTTCGGAAATGAAGTCGGGAGCCGGGCTGGAAGCAGGTACGAAGGAGACATGAGACTCCCCGGGATGGGGGAAGGGGCTGCTGGGCTAGAGGGGGAGGAAGCCCAAAGTGTGGGTCGGGAGGCCAGGGCAGCCGCTAACTTCTCTGCCCTCCCCCATCTTGAGACTTTAGTGCAGTCAGAGCAGCAGGGAGAGAGCCTCCAGGCAGCACGGGTCTAGAGACCCCGAGACCTGTCTCGCTGTTGCTGCCCCCCCGCCCCCCCACCCCCGCAGGCTCCTGGCAGCCCAGGGCACTTGCTCCTCCCCCGTCTTTCCTCCCACCCCTCCTCTTCTGAAGCCCTGACTCCTCCCCCTGGGGTCAGCTCCCCCCCACCTGACTCCGCTTCTCACCATCACCACCAGCTTGGCCATCGCTTCCAAGAACACCTGGGCCGCCCAGCCCGGCTATGGCCGGCGTAATCCATGCTGACCCCGTGCTTTCTGCTGGCTGCCTCCTTCCCGCACTCCTGCATTCCCCGTGGAGCTGTCATCTCACCACTGGGCTGAGGCCGCTGGGCAGTGCCTCTCTCCCCGGGAACTCGGCAGCAAAAGGGGTCACCAGGCTCCCTGGGTTGAGTTGCTCTCTCTTGGGACCCCACAGGAGACAACTGCCCCCCACCCTCCAGGGAGAAACCCAGAAAAGAGAATCAGGACATGGCAAGCCAGACCCTACAGGGTCGGCAAAGGCCATGACGAAGATGAGGGGTCCCCTGCCCTAGTTCTCCCGCCACACCGGCCCAGGAGGCGCTTCAGCAAGTCCCTGGTGGGTCCCGCTCAGCCCCTCCCCTCTGGGCGGACGGCCCCTTAAAGAGCAACAGGCCGGGCACAGGCCAGCTCAAGGCGGGCACACAATATCAACTCCCGCTGTGTTCTCCCTGACGCCCCTCAGGGCCACTCCTGGTGCAGAGCTGGTGTCACCCTCTGTCTCCATCTCTTCTGTGCCTGCACCCTGGGCCCCCCGCCCAGGACCCTCTCCCTCTGCCCCCGCCCACGCACTCAGGACAGTCCTCCAGATAAGATGGCTACCACCACGACCCCCCGGCTGTTAACAACTTAAGGAAATGTGGACGCCAGAGGCATAGCTGCCTTAGATACCGCTTCCCTCGTTCTCTGGTTTCACAGACCTTGAGGCCCAGAGAGGTTAAGGACCCTTCCACCGTCATCCTTTGGCTCTGAGCTCAGCTGAGACAAGACCCGAGTTTTCCAAGGAAATGCCCTAGGAATCTCGGAGAAACTGAATTCAACTCAAATCAATAAAATTCAAAAGCATGGAAGCAACGAACTTCCAACGCGGCTTTCCTTTCCTAGAGGAATTCAAACCTAGAGACAGGGCCGTCTCACTGTCAGAGCAAGCTCGCAGGGCTGGCGAGGTCAGGTCCATTGTCTCTCCCCTGACTGTTGAGACCAGCCCAAACGCCTCCCATTTTCAGTCCCCGAGTGTTTGTCGCACCCACCTCCTCCCCGTCGCCTCCCCTGCACCCCCTACAGGGGTCTCGGGCTCCAGTAGGCAGGTGATGAATGCACCAGTGTGCCAATCCTGGGCTGGAAGGAGAGCCCCAGCCTGACGGCCAACACTGCCAACCGTTGGACACGCGCTCCTTCCGGGAGAGGGACCACACCCCCTCCCAGCAGCGTCTCCAGGGGCCAGGGTCTGCGGGGTTCTTCCTTTCTTTTGCTTTTTAAAGAAAACGACAGCGAGAGGCGAGAGGCCAACCTCCAGCTCAGGACAGATACCTGGAGTCCCCAGTCATCCACACTGAGAGCGTGGGGTAGGGGCAGCAGCTGAGTCTCAAAAAGGGACTTTCTTATCCTTGTATCTGCTGCGGTCCTCCTTCCCACACAGACACGAGGGCAAAGGCTGGGATCGGTTTGGGTACCAGGCTCTGTCCCAGCCTTTACCTGCCTGCATTCACCCATCTAAACCCCAGACGCGCCCCTGAGGCAGGCACTGTAATTATCCTATTTTACAGGTAAAGAAAAGAGAGGGTAAAGTACATTGCTCTGGGCTGTACAGAGGACGTGAGATTTGTAGGATGCCATGGGATGCAGTGTGCGGAGCTGGGCAGGATGAGGGGGGCGGATAAGAGGAGACGTGGATTTGCACTGGCTCTACTGTAGCTGTGTGTCCTTAACCAAGTCACTTGACATCCCTGGACCTCAAGGTTTCCATCTGTAAATGGGAGGCTTGGACTCTCTGAGCCCTAAGCTCTCCTGCCCCTGCATTCTCTAGTTCTAACCCCCCATGGACTACTCAGGGCCCCACGTCATATGCTCAGGCCCCCTCTGCAGACACAGAAGGGTCAGGACTGTCTGGAAGAGCGCCCACCCCAGCCTAACATCACCCTCCCCACCTCCATCTCTACTTGGCTAGGGCAGGAGACAGAGTACAGGAACTCAGCAGGGAGGGAAGCTTTGCCTAGCTGGAGTTCCAGGTGCCTCTCTGGCGGGGTGGGGTGCCGGGATTCCTGCCCAGAGGACTGGCCCAGGAGAGGAGGGGGCAGGACTGGGCATCTCTCCTTAAAGAGGTGGGGGGAAGGACTTCCCTGGCGGTCCAGTGGTTAGGACTCCGCGCTTCCACTGCAGGGGGCACAGGTTCGATCCCTGGTTGGGGAAGTGCATGCCATGCAGCGCGACCAAAAAAAAAGAAAAAGAGGTGGAGGGAGCTGTGATCCTGCCCTCCGGCCCCTACGACGTGGCCCCTGGCTGTTACCACCTGTGATGCCCAGGTCCGGAGGGGAAGCTGCCTCAGACCTGAAAACTCTCTAAAAGCTGCTTGTCCATTGTCCACCCTCTGCACCTGGGAAAGGGAAGAGAAGGAAAAAGCGAAGCGAACAAACAGCGGCAGTGACCCTGGTCATTTTCCAAAGAAAAGCCAGGACTTAACGACTCTCCTGGTGTATCACCTCGGAGAGCTCAGCGTACCAGCCTTGCCTCTCACCTCCCACGCTCCCCTCCCCTCCCTGTGTCTGCGTGCCTCTCTGCCCCCACCACTGCTGCCATCTTTCCCAGGTCTGCCCGCCCTCTCCGCCACACCGTGTCCCGCCCGAGCTGACCCCTGTTGGACTGTGCCCGCGCCTGCGCAGGCCCCTGTGGCCTTTCCCAGGAGTGCCCACGTGCCGTGGTCTGGCCCCAGCTCGGCAGGGGCTGTGCCCGAGGAACTGGGTGAGATCTGGGGGGAGAGAGCGGGCTGCCCCAGCTCCCTCATCAGCCTGCTTGCTTCTCTCCCACAGAGGCTGTGCCGATGGCCGTCATCATCGGGGTGGCCGTAGGAGCTGGCGTGGCCTTCCTCGTCCTTCTGGCAACCATTGTGGCCTTCTGCTGTGCCCGCTCCCAGAGAAGTACGGGAGGGAGACCCGGGAGCTCAGGGAGGGGGGCAGAGAAAAAGGCCAGCTTAGACTGCCCCGGAGTAAAAGCAGGAGTACAGCGAGCAGGGCCCTACCAGTGCTGTGAGCTGTTGGGGCAGGGACGGGCCTCCCGCATCTTTTCACAGGCGACGCTTTGCTCGGCATCTGCTGCAGAGCGGGCGCTCCACTGCGGCTGAGCTGGACGGAAGTGAACTTCATGCACCTCAGACTGAACATACACAGCACTCTCCAGCCATCGGGAGCTGTACTGAAACCCGGGGGTGGGGGGGTGGGGGAGGTGACCTTTGCCCTCCAAGATCTGCTAGTCGAACCAGAAAAGCAGGTCACCCACACAGGAAAAAAAAAAGGGGGTTCAGGGAATTGCTTTGGGGGGACTCCTAAAGGTCTTTTAGTTGTTAGCCATAAAATGCTGGGGTTGCGCTTTTTTTTTTTTAACATCTTTTTGGAGTATAATTGCTTTACAAAGGTGTGTTAGTTTCTGCTGTATAACAAAGTGAATCAGCTATACATATACATATGTTCCCATATCTCTTCTCTCTTGCGTCTCCCTCCCTCCCACCCTCCCTATCCCACCCCTCTAGGTGGTCACAAAGCACCTAGCTGATCTCCCTGTGCTATGCGGCCGCTTCCCACTAGCTAACTACCTTACGTTTGGTAGTGTATATATGTCCATGCCTCTCTCTCGCTTTGTCACAGCTTACCCTTCCCCCTCCCCATATCCTCAAGTCCCTTCTCTAGTAGGTCTGTGTCTTTATTCCCGTCTTACCCCTAGGTTCTTCATGACCTTTTTTTTTTCTTAGATTCCATATATATGTGTTAGCGTACGGTATTTGTTTTTCTCTTTCTGACTTACTTCACTCTGTATGACAGTCTCTAGGTCCATCCACCTCACTATAAATAACTCAGTTTTGTTCCTTTTTATGGCTGAGTAATATTCCGTTGTATATATGTGCCACGTCCTCTTTATGCATTCATCTGTTGATGGACACCTAGGTTGCTTCCATGTCCTGGCTATTGTAAACAGAGCTGCAGTGATGCACTCTTCACTCGTGTGTGCCTGGAGTCTCCGTCCTGGGCGTAGCTCTGAAGTTACGTGTGCTAGACAGACACGTGGAAGGGTAAATGGGATGGTGGAGACGGTGGGAACAATAGAGACTGTCTTGTGGCCCCGCCTCTTCCACCCCGTGACCCTGGGCAAGCCACAGCCACTCCAGGCCTCGGTTCTGTCCTGTGTAATAGCAAGGGGTCGGCTGATGTGACTTTCAGGGCCCTACCCGGCTCTGACATTCTATGAGCGGAAGGCACAAAAAGAATAATCAGGGTAAGCCTGCTCCCTCCTCTGCTTGGCAGCCTTCACGTGTTGAAAGAAAGTCGCCTGTGTCCTCCCCTCCAAGCTGAGCAGCCTTGCTCTCTTGAGGGCCCCCCGTGATGCGGTCTCAGGCCCTCCCTCACCACCCGCTCAGTGGACATCATGGGGGAGCATATTTCAGCAGGAGTTTTCTAACAGAGCTCTCCAGGTATAAATCGGCTTCTTCCTCTAGAAGCCGTAAGCTCTCCATTACGGAAGCTGGACCACTAGTGCAGGGACGTTTCTGCTTTGGGTGGGAGGTTGACCATGGGATCTCAAGGTCCTTTCTAACAGATGTGTGATTCTCTGAACAGAGAGATCAGAGCCCGGTAGAGTAGGTCAGGGAAGACTTCTAGAAGGAGGTGAGAACTTAGTAGGATGACCAGGTGGCCGAATGGTTGGGGATGACCACCCACGCCACGGGAGAGGCAGGGAAAGGCTGAGGGTCGTGCAACCAGGAGCCAGCAGAGAAAGTACTCTGAGGTCCCAACAGCCCACGGCACGTCCAGACAGGTTCTATTACCAGGTGGGCCCTGAAACTGCTGAGTTCAGGGGCTGGAGGGGAGGGGAGAGCTTGACATCTCAGGCCCTAATGCCTGAGATGACAACTGATTCTGTCGTCTACACTTTCCTATTTTATGGCCAGATCTCAAAGGTGTCGTGTCAGCCAGGAATGACATCCGGGTGGAGATTGTCCACAAGGAGCCTGCCTCTGGCCGGGAGGCTGAGGAACAGCCCACCATCAAGCAGCTGATGGTGAGAATGTCATCTTATCCCCGCCCCACCCCGACCTCTGCGCCCTGAAGCTCCCAGAACCAGAGGCTTCCTGATGCTCTAGATGCTCCTGACAAGCAAAGCATCAGGCAAGATGTGCTTCCCCCCCCGTAACAGGCCAGGCACCTCCAGGCAGACCTAGGAGACACTGGGGGTTGGGTTCCAGCCTGCAATAAAGCTAGTCACGTGGAATTTTTGGTTTCCAGTACATGCAGAAGTTATGTTTATCCTATGTACTGTAGTCTATGAAGTGTGCAATAGCATTATGTCTTTAAAAAGGTACCTATCTTAATTAAAAAATACATTATTGCTAAAAACTGGTAACCATCATCTGAGCCTTCAGTGAATAGTAACATCAAAGATCACTGATCACAGGTCCAGTGGTTAAGACTCCGCGCTTCCACTGCAGGGGGTGCGGGATCCCATGTGCTGTGAGGCGTGGCCAAAAAGAAAAAAAAAAAAAGATCACTGATCACAGATCCCCATAACAAAGATGATAAGAATGACAAAGTCTTAAATTCTCAAGAATGACCAAAATGTGACACAGAGACACAAAGTGAGCAGCAGATGCTCTTGGAAAAATGGTGCCAAAGGACTTGTCCTCTGCAGGGTTGCCACAAGCCTTGGATTTATAAAAACTGAGATATTTGTGAAGCGCAATAAAACGAAGCGTGCTCGTATTCTCAGCCAACAAAGATTTATTGTGTGTCTACTATATTGTGCTTGGGGTTCTCGGAGACTCAAAGGCATCTAAGATGCAGTCCCAGCTTTCAAGGGACCCATTGTCCAGTAGGGAGAGAAGATGTGCATAATTGCCATAAGATGTTGTGACATAACATATAATCCTCCACACATAGATATTATCAACATCCAGTACATGCCCTGCTCCCCCCATCTCCCCAGAAGTCTGCAACAAGCATAGGTTCCTCTTCGGGGACTGGATGGCTTTAAACTCATAATTTCTCCAGCAACCCCAAGGCCGCTTCTCCTCCCGAGCCCCCTCGATGGACCGTCACCCATCCATCTGTCCAAACAAAATCCCGGAAAACTCTGCTAGAAAACTCCGGTGCCTACTGTGTCACAGTTATAATATGTTGGAGTAGCAGCTGCAAGCAGGTCGGTCAAGAGCATGGGCCTCTCTGTGCTTCAGTCTCCTCTTCTAGGATAGGATGAAGGTCATGGTACATGGGGTCGGGGTGAGGGCTCAGTGGATGAACCCCTGAAGAGGCTGGAGCCAGTGGAACACAGTGAGGGCTCAAGGAACGGTCGCTATTTGCTTTGCTGTGAAATCACCTGTTTCCTTATCTGTCTCCACTAGACGGTGAGCAAGCTGCCTTACTCATCCCTGTGTCCCCAGAGCCTTCCACGGTCCCTGGCAGTTGCTCACCAACGTTTAGTGAATTGAAATGACGTTTTCTCTGCTGCTCGTCTTCTATCCAGTTGATTTTCAGGTCCCGACAATTCCACTTCAGAATCTTTTCAGAGCTGTGCCCCTGCCTCTTCTCCACTATAACTCCTAAGTGCAGGCCTCACCACGGCTCCCCTGATCCATGACAGCCTCCTCCCAAGTGGTCCCACATTCTAATCTTTCACCACTTTACTCTCCACCCTCCAGAGTCCCACAAAGGGTCCTTCTAAGATGCAAATCTGATCCTGTTACCGTCCTACTTAAAGACCCTCGGTGGCTCCAGACCTACCTGATATTCCAGCACCAGGCGGGTCATCAAGACCCTTCAGCAGGAAGCGGCTTCCGGCCTGTCCAGCCCCGTCTTCCTGCCAAATGCATCCAGCCCTCCAACACCCCAGAGAACTTGCAGTTCTCAGCCCTCGAGTCTTTTATACCTCGGAGGCTTCGCACTGCTGTTCCCTCGGCCTGTTGATTTTGTCTGTTGAATTTCACATTCTCCTTCGAGAGTCAGCTCAAATGTCACCTCCTCCACAATTTTCCAGGCTTGCCCCACCGTGGCTGGCAGAGCTATGCACTTCCTGGTGCTCTCCCCAAACACTCTGCATGTTCCTCTTTCATAGTGCATTTCTCTAATTACACGTCAGCCTCCCCAAGTATCCCAGCGTTCCTCAAAGACAAAGAGACAAATGTCTACTTCGCCCAGACCTAACATAGTGTCTGACACAGATGAACGGTCAGTCTTACAAGGGAGGGGACCACAGTCCAGACCTGGGCAGGAATGGACGTCTCTGTTGATGAGATTGATTGAGTCTAGTGTGAAAGTACCCACGCCTGTCCTTCATCCCCTGGGGACCTTGCATTCCCTCTCACTGGGATATTCTGACTGCCTCTGACTGTTTCCACACCATTCTCCAGTCCAGACCCTCAGGGAAGGGGGGGGGTCACTCAGTCGTCAGTTAAGAGTGGGAGATAAGAAGAACCCGCTGAGGGCTCCCCTTGGGGAGACCTTCGTCCAGCCACTCCCTTCACCCCCGGCACCGATACAGCCCCAACACTGAGGAGAGGCGGGCTGAGAAGCTGAATCTGGTGGAAGAGAAGAACTCAATCCAGATAGAGCCACAGCACTTACTGGAAAATGAAAAAAGCAGCATTAGTGGGGAAGTGACAGGATGGAAGCACGCTGGCTGATTCTGTGGGGCTCCAAAAAGAGATCAGGAAAGTGAGTCACAAGGGAGAAGACACAGCCCCGTTCTGAGAGTGGGTGGGAACCTGGCCCAGATCATGTCATGTGCAGAAGGGATACATGGGAAGAACATTCTGTGCCACAGGACAAGAACCACTGTGGCTGTTCACATTCATAATAACCCCACCGTGTGCCAAGCGTGCTTTACTTTTCACCTTAAGTCTAATTATTTTTTTAATTTCCAGTAGTTTAGCGCCTTGCCGCTTCATTCATTCATCCGACATAAACATAACAATTGTGACAGTCCTACTGTATGGCACGCGCCACGCCGGGCACCGGCCAATCAAAGAATGAATAAAACACAATTAAATATGATTCCACTCCGGAAGGATTTTGGTCGATGACCACAGTGTGTAAGGCGCTGCACCAGGTGTGCTGGAGAACCAAAGAGAAACAGGAAATGATCTTGTCCCCAGGCTCTCTGGCCTCTGTTCGGGAAGATAACTTCGAATAATCTAAGTCCTTGCTGTGAATGGCAGGTGAGGTCCTAGTTGCCAGCACCTCAGAGGTGGTTATTCACTGATTCCTTCTCAAGGCCGTCATGAAGCCTAGCCCCGCTGAGGAGCTGCGGGGCCCGGACCCCTGCCCAGAGGTTCTGCAGTTATTTATCTACAAGCCCAGCTCCCTGATGAGCACAGCTGTTCTGTAACGTCTCCTGACCTCTGTTTGCCTGGCCCTGAGCACAATGCCTGGCCTGAAGTCAATAAAGGCTCACTGAATTGAACCGAATCAAAGCAAGATCTCTGGAGGAGATAACCGTAGCCCACGGGAAGGAAGACGGTGGTGTGTCTTAGAGACCTGCCCTGCACCCACCCACCTCTGGGTCTCCGGCTCTCAGGAGGGGTGGGGCTAGGGGTCCAAGAACAACAGTGAGATCTGGAATCTCCTCCAGGCTCTTGTCACCTGCCTCCAGGGGCCAGGCAGTGAGAGGTGGCGGGGAGGGGAGGCACAGATGGCAAGCATCTTTTGAGTGCATTTCTCCGGCTTTTCCTTGGGGGAAGTGGACGATTAGCCCACCTCCTACCCACTGAGCAGCGATTTCTGGGTTGTAGATGGACCGGGGTGAATTCCAGCAAGACTCAGTCCTGAAGCAGCTGGAGGTGCTCAAAGAAGAGGAGAAGGAGTTTCAGAACCTGAAGGTAAGAAGGGCCCTGGGTTACGACACGCCTGGTCTTCAGCTCTGATGACCCAGGCCCCAGATCCAGGCACAGATAGAAGGGACAGTCCCCCACAAAGCCACCTGCTCTCTCGCCCCAACACCAAGGGGCTGAGAGAGTTAAGGTTGAGCTCTCACGGTTCTCCCCTCCCACGACCTCTTCACCAATAACGTTTTTAATACCGTTTCCAAGTTCCGGACTAAAACAAAAAACAATGAAAGCCTGGCTTTCACATGGCCTTGAGCTGCCCTGAAATAACAAAACGTACCGGTCAAGACCCCACTTGAACACCTGCCAGCATCCTGCCCAGGCTGACCCTCCCGACCGCCCCCACCAACGCCTCTACCGCTGTCCCCTTCCTCCTGTCTGTCCCTGGCCCTCCCCATGGACGGTGGGACTGGCTCCCGTCCGGTGCTGTGACGCCGCTCTCCCCCCGGCCCCCCAGGACCCTACCAATGGCTACTACAGCGTCAACACCTTCAAGGAGCACCACTCGACCCCCGCCATCTCGCTGTCCGGCTGCCAGCCGGACCTGCGCCCCGCGGGCAAGCAGCGAGTGCCCACGGGCATGTCCTTCACCAACATCTACAGCACGCTGAGCGGCCAGGGCCGCCTCTACGACTACGGGCAGAGGTTCGTGCTGGGCACGGGCAGCTCATCCATCGAGCTCTGTGAGCGGGAGTTCCAGCGGGGCTCGCTCAGCGACAGCAGCTCCTTCCTGGACACGCAGTGTGACAGCAGCGTCAGCAGCAGCGGCAAGCAGGACGGCTACGTGCAGTTCGATAAGGCGAGCAAGGCCTCGGCCTCCTCCTCCCACCATTCCCAGTCCTCTTCCCAGAACTCCGACCCCAGCCGGCCCCTGCAGCGGCGGATGCAGACTCACGTCTGAGGATCCCGGGCCGAGGGCGGGAGGGCCGGGGAGGGCGGGGCCTCGGCCTGGCTCTGCAGAGACTTTGCAGAGGACCCCGGAAGCAGCCGCCTCCACCACCCTCCTGGCAACCCCGATCAAGCACAAATGCGGGCCCAGCTGCCGGGCATCGGGGCGTGGAGGTGGGGACGTGGTCAGAGGATGCCGCTGAGCGCAGTGTGCTCCGTGCTGGCCGCCCTCGGCCCCCGGCCCTTTCCTGGCGGCCCCTCCTCTACCTGCCCCTCCCACAGGCTCCGGAGGCAGCTATAACTCTGCTTTCATGAAACTGCCGTCCACGCTCCGGGCTTCGGAGGAGCTCTGCCCCTTGCCGCCCGCAAGCCCTCCCCCGACTCCCACCGTGCCTGTGCTCCTGTACAGCCCCGGGGAGCAGGGCGTCAAGTGCTTGCCGGCACGGAGCTGCCCCAGAGACCTCAGCGCCCCCTGCCCCTCCTGGTCCAGACTCCAGAGGCTGAGAAGCCAGAACGGCCCTGGCTGACACACTGGCCCGGAGCCCACCCCCAGTTTGTTCGGTGTTTTGTGTCCATACCCTTACAGTTCTGTCCTTGGACTGGATGCCTCTCAACTCTGAGGTGGGACTGGCCCAATCAGAGACTGGTGTTTGGGAGGGAGGGGGAGGGAAGGAGGGGGGAACGTGACACTCGGGGATCCCTCGCCAGGCTGTGCGACTCAGAGCCTCCCCACGCGCCCCTGCTTCGTGTACTCCCCTCCTCCCCTCTGCACATTCGGAGTCAATATAAGGAGTGTGAGCTTCTCTGGTCAGGGTTCTTTAAACAGCCGTTGGAGAGACTGTGTCCCAGGATCTGTGGGGTTTGAGGGGACTAGGGGGCAGGCCTTTAAGGTGATGAGACTCACCTTCTCAGCTGAGCCTAGATTCACACAAGGAACCATGGTCCTGTCCTCAGTAAGGCTCCTGGGGCAAGAGAGAAAGCATATCTGCACCTCACTCCTGCCTGCCACCTGAGAATAAAGGTTAGGGGTCCTTCCTCCAACAGATGCGTTCTACTCTTTTGTTCCTGCAGAGTCACAGCAAGACCCCAAGAGCTCAGAGGATGCTTTGGGAACGCAGGGTTCCTTGCCCTGCTTTGATTTGGTTTTCCCAGACAGTGGAGAGCTCTGGTCATGGTGACAATAGGACCTATGGGCAGACTCCTCTCCTTGCAGATGTGCCCAACCCAGAGGGCACACGAAACCAACCACCTGACTCACGCCAAATACAGCTCAGGGGCAAAGGGGTCAGACTGCACATTGGAGGGGTCCTTCTAGGCCTTTCTCTCAGCAATATTCTGCAAGGGCGGCTCCCTCCGTTGGGGGTTCAGGGGAGGAGGCCCTCTTCAAAGAGCCTGTGCCACCAGGCAGCCCAACGCTCTGAGACTCAAATGATGTTCTACGAATGGCTCTGTTTGGGTGGAAAGCTTGACGTGGTGATGGCAGACAGGCTGGGGTGGATAAACAGGGCCAAGTTAGGATGCTACCTCTGCAAGTAGGATTCAGATAGAACTCTGGAGAACCCACACTGTCCCAAAGGTTGGAGATTCCTCCTCAGATTAAGACCCTTCTCCTCCAACCTTCCCTGGGAGTCCTCACCCACCATGGGAACCTTCATCACAAAAGCCTGTGCTTCTTTCCTCCACTGATGCCTTGGATGGCCCCAACCCACAGATGGTATACATAGCCTTAGCCTTCCTAGAGCCTCCACCCAGAGGATGTTTCTGCTTCCACCATATTTCCTATTGCTTCAAAACCCTCCACCTCCTTGGATATCTTCCTTTGCAGCACCCAAGCCTGAGGTAGTAGAAACTGATGAGAAATGTAAGTGTACATCCCAGCCCCACATCCTGCTCCTGGTACCATTTCTGGCCCAGCACAGATGCCTGTGGGCTCCAGGTTAATCTTGACAAGTTCTCTTCCTTCCCATACACGTTTTGCCTTTGCCAGCAAGGAGTAAGGCTCTAAGATCAGATGCAAAATGCCTTGGTGTGCTAGAATAAGGAAGAGGATGCCCTAAGAGGATCTGTCCATTCATTTCTCCTAGCCTTCCCCACCTTGGAGGTGGGCGGGACATCTCCTTCCTAAGCCTCACCACAGCCTACCTTGCCCCTCACCCCCTGCCCACATCCTCCCCCCGTCACACACAGCACTTATAATAGGATGGAGGTACCCATTCTTTCTTGGAACCCAAGGTTATGGCACAGAATAACCTGGAGAACAGGGAAGAAATCTGATCTCCTGGAGAACAGAACCCTCTTCTCCCTTGGGAGCCTCAGACACTCCCAGGGTGGGAACGTGGACATCACGGAAGATGGGGCTGCACAGTCAAGACTCGGCTACACGGGGCCCACTCCCTGAGCTCTCTCCGAGGCACAAACACAGCAAAGAATTGCCGAAAGGGTAGGAGATCACAAGTAAGGCCCTGGTGAAAGAGATGAACATAGGCAGGGGAAATCAGTAGGCTCTGGTGGCCTCTGGACCGTTGAGGCACTGAGAAGGATGCTGGACTGAGCAGTGTGCATCCTTAAACCCCTCTGACTCCATTTACTTCTCACGTAGGAGTGAGGGGACAAGAAAGCTGGTAAAGGGAAGTGTTAAAAAAAAAAAAAATTAAGGCAGTGGGAGGCCCTGAATTTCCTTGTAGGTGATTTCAAGTTAACTGAAATGAGTGCTTCACGTTTGTAATCATTTAATTCTCACAATTCTACCAAGTATTACCATTTTACAGACGAGGGAGTGAACTTAAAGAAGACCGGCCCAAGGTCACAGAGCTAACAAGTGACAGCACGAGATGTAAACATATGATTTCCTCTGTGAAATGTTTCCATTCTACAGTGCAAACCCAAGGCCACTTTCATCCTAGAATAAGATGAAAACGGCCGACGCTGAAGGCCATGAGCTGGGACCCACTCGGGGGCAGGCTGAGCAAGGACAGGCCACAGCTCCAGTAGGAAAACAGGACTGGCATCCTCCACCGCCACTCCCCAAATGACCTGGAAAGACCACAACTCCCTGGGAAAGCTCGTCTGTGTATCAAATCACCCCCACCCCTCCCAAGGCCAGGATCCAGTTTTCTGATAGCTTTACAATTCGTTACTGGCTCCGAGTCACTGGATGGGGGCCCAGTTTCTGACTCTCAGGCTCACTATCAGTCTGGGAAGGCCAGGGTTATTTCCATCACGTCTTCAACTTTCATGGAACAGGAAATGGTCTCATACAAAGCACTAGAGCACCACAGCAAATCCACCTCTGATGGAGACTACTGAAACAGTGCTCTAAAGGAATAGGCCTTGAAGCTGCCTTTGAGCTTCCGGAGTAGAGAGGAACAGGGGGAAATAACAGCAAATGTGAAGCAGCCCTTGGGAGATTTCTCAGAACAGGAGAAAAGAGCCAACAGGAATTCTGCTTCTCGCTTCCTATATGGGGGCGGCATACACGAGGCACCGTGGCCTTTGCTATTACGGGATCAGAACTGAAATCGCCAGGTACACACTCCAGGAGTCCCATCAGCCCTTCCCAGGTATTGTACTCTGTTTATGATGGCGCCAGGAAAAAAAGACGAGGGGGAGTCCTGTGATCAGTCTCTTCTCTAGTAAGTTTCCCTATAAAATCAACCCTTGATTAAAATAAAGGTATAAATATTTAAATAAAAACTATCCTAATTTGCATAGAGATTTTTATTTAAAATACCACTTGGGGTGCCTGCTTTAAAGAAACATGAATGTTTAGACATAAACTGATGACATCTCAACTAAATCTTGACGTTTACTTTCCCTTTAAAAAAGCCTTTTAGAAGCCTCTTATGGAAGCTGTTTTTAGGAGCTGTAACCACAGGCCAGCTTCAGCATTGAAACTACAAGTGATCTCTAAGAGTCACTGATAAAGCATTCCCTTGCTCTGACAGTTACTTCTTACACCCAGTAAGGCTGTAATCATCTTTTCCCCAACCCGCTATGTTTCCACCTTCCTAATTAGGTCATAAACTGGGAAAAAACAAGTAAGGATTTGTTTTCCTGGATGAATCCACTTGTGTTTTAGGGAGAGGACCGCCCACTCTTGCCCTCTCTAACTGCTGTTCTTCCTGGATCTGTCTCCTCTTTCTCTTTATCGGCAAAGTCTTGGACATACACGAAAGCTTTCGGACCACAGGCCCTGTGGTTTCATGCCTACCCCAGCCCTCATCTTTAAAAGGCCTTCTGTGAACACATGCCATTCACAGGATCCATTGTTGAGTTTTCCCAGGTGCCCATATCTGCCTGCCATTCCATGTTCCCAGAGCTCCTCTCTGGACCTCTGCTCGGCCCACCCACAGGGCCGGAACAGCCGCAAACCTCGGGCCAAAAGCCTCCCTTGAGCTCACTGATCAGGGAGCCCCGGTCACACAAAGGAATCTCCTTCCACTGCTTCTCAATCTATGACCCTTGGAAATATCTTGGAATGCTACGAGAACATTCATATAATGCTCCTTAATAGCTGTCTTCTTTGTGGTGAATCTAAAGTATTCATGTTCAAAGACAAGGTATGTGAAGTCTCAGGAAACAGGTCTTCTTAGGCAGAAGTGGGGTCTTATTCAATAGACCTTCTCTGAAATCTACTCCCCATTATGCAAGAGGAAAAGTGCTACTCAGGATAGGAGCTGAATATAGGGATTCATTCCCCCTGAATGGATTCATCTCCCCTCAACTAGGCAAAGAAAAGTTCAAGGGGACTGAGCTCAAGATACCACCGTCACCACCTTTGTAAAGAAATTAAAGGGCCACAGCCTTGCTGCCCAAGGACTAGAAAACAAATTCATGACACTAATGGGAGAAATATGGAATGAAGAAGGCATTAGAGATAAAGTGATACAGATAAGGATTCAGGACTTCTACAGCAGAATTTTCAGATGAGAATTTCCTGAGTTTTATTTAAAAGTTTCCCTAGCTCTCTTGCCATGGAGGGCTGCAAGTGGAACGGAAATCTACAGAGAAAAAGAACAGAACTGGAGAGAATCTCCCTACCGGACTTGCCCTCTTGTGATATTTTTCCTCAGGAGAGAAACACATTTTTAAGCAAGTGAAGACACTCCTTAAGTGTTAAAGTTGGTGATGTACATAAGTAGTGTTTTAGGAAACCTCAGAATAACAGCTTAGTTCAGTAATTCCAACTTCGACTCCCCTGGGGTGATTTCTCTGATTCACTCCGCCAGCTCCACCCTTCCAGTCTTGCAAGATTCTCCAGGGGAAACAGCGCCTCTGTTGAGGGGTGCAGTACTTTCAACTGGTCTTCCCCGGGAACCTGAAATCTGGCTCCCAAAGTTCAGTTTTCCTTAAAGACTTTTGTCAGATCCTCTGTGCTGACCCTCCTAGACAGGACTGTGGTCTTCCCAACCTGCTCCCAGCAATCCCTTTACTTTAAGAGGTGGAGCCCTCCAATACATTTGGGCTCCCCCCAAATCTGACATTTAATGAGACCCAAGGTTCATCTCCCCGCTTCATTTCCCGGGTGCAGGATCTCCACAAACTCTAACAAGAGAGGGAAGCTCCCTGAGGAAGAACTGGACAGGAAAACAGGCTATACCTACTGACATACACACACATAGATCCCTCCTCAAACTTTTAAGTTGGAAAGATTTCCTGGAACCACGTCTGGTACAAAACCATGGAAATGCTCAAAACTAACAACAAATAGTTTTCTGAAGCTATAATTAAGACATCAAAACGGTCAGATGGTTTAGCGGAGAGCTTACCAACCCTGAAGATGTACTTCTCAACTTTAGTTTAGGAACCTACCCTGGTATGCCGCATGCCATGGAAACGGGATAATGCCACCCAAGAAATCCCTTTCTCCAAAAACCCCTAAGAGCATCTGACTTCAACTTGAAAGCCACTGCCAGAGAGCAGTTTGAACTCACAGTTCTTTGTTGGATTCTGCAAAGCCTGCATTTGAGTCCTCTCACCAATGTCTTAACCTTCCTCTCCTTAGCTTGTGGGTGACTTGAAGACAAAGACTTTTCTGTAATTAGCCATACCTGGGCGTACGTTTGGCTCTTCAGATGGACCTCAGTTGTTCCATATGCTTTCCGGTATTTTCCATTATGCAAGGTAGCTTTCCAATCTAATATTTATGTCATACTTTACAGCCTACACAATGTTCTTCCAGACATATTCCCACTAGATCCTTAAAACTTCATTGTGAGACAGGCATGCGTAATCACTAGTTTACAGTTTACGTGGCAGAGCACGGTTGTGTATGCGCTTACACCTAACTGCCTCACGGACAGAACTGCTTCCGAGTTCAAACTTTTCGCAGGCTGGCCAGTCTCTGGGGTAAGGCAGTTGGATGTATTCATGTCCTCGGAAAGTGTAAATAAAACCCGAAGTGTTCAAAATTAAGACACGCCACTTGATGTGAATATAGAATATCATTTCAATGTGTTCCCGGGCTAGATAAAGACCTAAACTCTGTCTTGCCCAGCTAGGTGGTCGCGCTGGGAGTCCCGCGTCTTCTCCAGGCCTCTGTGGAGGAGAGAGATGGACCTCACAGTCTACACTGCACGGAGCAGATATCCTCCGATCCCTCCCAGTCCTAGTCTGTTTCACCCCCGCCCCTGCGATGAAGTCAACGTAAGTCACGTGACCGAGGCCCAGCGGGAGCTCAGAGGAGCCCAGGGAGACACCCGCTGGGAAAACCGCGGCTCCGCTGCAAACCCGGCAGACGGGCGAGGCCTCAGCGGCCGTTGCCAGGCCCGGAACCGGTTGCCAGGGAGGCGCCGGCCTCTCAGCGTGCCGAGAGGTTCCCGGGCGCTCCGCGCTGGAGCGCCGCTCTGAAGGGGCCAATCCCGCGCCCGCGCGGACGACGCATGCGCGTCCCCGCCTCCGCCCCCCCGCCCGCCGAAGAAAACCGCGCGTGCGCCTAATTAACGCGGCTCAAGGACTCCGGGGATTAGGTTGGGCTGTACACGCAGACTGAGTTGGAAGAGGTTCGTGAGATCATCCTGTAGTCTAGACGACCGAAGCAGTGGTTGCGGGTGCTTGTTAGAATTCCAGATTCCTGGGCCGTACCCGCAGCGGCCTGGGTGAGACCCGAGAATCTCCATTCTTAGATTATGCCCAGATAATTCCGGCAGAGGTGGTCCTCATTGGCTGGACCCTCCCTCTTGTTTCAAGGGATGTAGGAATTGGAGCAGAGACGTGGAGAAGTGATCAGCCCAGGGTCGTCCAGAATTAAGTGACAGAGCCCGGTGGAGGACCCGGATTTGTGGACTTGCACCCAAGTGCCTTCCCTCTGCTGTGCCCTGCTTCCCCGCCTGTCTCCTTTTCGGGGCACGGTTTAATCGGGACCAGACAGGCTGGCTGGCAGGCGGTTCATTCACATCGGTCGGGCTAACTGAAGAATGAAAGTTCCTTTCTCAGACCGCCAAAAAGCCCCATCCAGCAAGTCCACATCAAAGCTCCACTGCCTGCTCCTTAGCTGAGCGATGCTGCCTCCATCCGCCTAGACTGGGGCAACCTGGGCCAGTTTGGGGAGTATACACCCCCTCCCCATACACACTCCTGTGTGGATGTGATTAGTCTGCATGTGGTATCACAGGCTTCACGCAAGAATGTCAACCGCTCCTGTGTCTGCATGCGTGTGTGTGGAGTTTGGGGCGGGGGTATGAGTTTGGATTCTGGCTCGAGTTTAGGCACATTCAGTAACAGGCAGTGGCCCCAGTCCAGCTGGATCATATGTGCTGACAGCCACTTTCAATGGCCTGGACGGGGAACTGGACACTCCCATGCATACCCTTACGAGAAGCAGCTGGAGAAGCACCAGGAATCAGCAGAGCTGAGATCCCCGAACGTACTCACGCCTGTGACGCCTGTCGGAGTCAGCAAGGCCCCCCAGGACAAAGCCTGGGGGACGAAGCTGGCCAGTGTGGTGGAGAGGGGAGGGGGCTTGGGGCTGCAGCCCAATCTGCTTTCAGAATTCCCTGTCTCCCCTGGGGGGAGAGCAGCTAGCAAAAGTGTTCTGCCAGGCTTCTGCCCATCCATTGCAATGGGTCCTCTGTTGCTCCCAAATCTCTGCCCCTCTTTATCTGTCCTGTCCCAGCCTTGCTGTCTCAAAACCTCAAGGCCTCAACTCTTTCCAAGAAAGCCAGGAACACAGCTGTGAGTCCCTTTCCCTCTGGGGGAGGTCCAGCTCTCCCTCCTGGCTCCAGATGTAAAGGAACAGCTGTGAGAGTGGCAGGAAGCCCACTTGGCAGCTAAGCAGGGCCTGGGGAGATGAGGAACAAAGCAAGGGTAGAGACAGGCAAACAGCAGGGCTGTATCAATTCTAGAGACTGGGGGATGGCAAAAGCATTTCATCCCGTGGCTCCGCGACTGGCTGACAGGCCTCGCCAAGCCCTCAGACGCCCCCCATGCCCTGCCCATCCCAATTCTGCTGCCTGGGCCACTGGCAGGACTTTCTGTAAACTCCATTTTATGATTCCCACTTAATCTGAGAAGGGAAACTTGGCTTTCTTTGTGTGTCTCCACCCCTGTCCTCAAACACACACCTCCCAGAATGAGATTTTGGAAAAGAGGCTGGTGAGGGAGAGGAAGGGAGGTGGAAGAGGGTGCTGGCGCTCCACCCTGGCATCCTCCTGCCTCTCCCTACCTCTGGAAAGTAAAGCAGGATGCAGATGCCAGGCTCGGTGTCCAGCAGACAGGGCTGCTTGGAGCACCACTTGCTCGCCTGCTATGCCAGGGTGACAAAGCACGACTTGGCACCCACCAGGCACTGTACTCAGTAAATAATTATTTCCTGAATGACCCTGGCCCACTCTGGGTCTCAATGGGTCTTTAACAAGCCTGTCCACTGCCGGGAGAGGGACCCACTGCTGTGGCCCACTACGCATCCGTGTCTTCTTTACTCTGAAAGGACACAGGGTATCACAGCTGCTTCTGTTTTAGGAAAAATAGTTTAATAAGTCTGAAACCCCTTTTAGGTCCTCTCCTCCACAGAAGCCCTGTGCCAGTGCTCTTCCCATGCCCGCTGGGAGGGAGCAGCCCTTCTCTGGAGGGCACCACCTGCTCCGGGCACCGCCCGCTCCAGACGCCTCGCCCTCCTGGGAGGCCTGCTCTGGGTCTAGGCCGTAGTGGGTCCATCACTTTTGTGTAAAAAGTGAGCAGAACACTGTAATATGCCCCCTTTTCTGGATGCCATGGGGCCAGCCCACAGCATGTTCCTACCCCTTAATTAAATAGCCCGTTAAATAATCTCCCGGCGCTGGCAGAGAGGGGATGCCACAGCAGCAAGCCCCGTGCCTGGCCGGGCTCCTGCTGCCTCAGGGCCGCCACCCTGACTCGATCTGGCCTCCACCGGAGCCGCCAGGGACACAGCCTCGTCTCAGACCTGGCCTCCTCCTACCCACCACACAGGGGAGGGTGAGTCCAAGCTGGGACCAGGCACCCCCCATAGCCATGGATGGGGGCACTCAGCAGGGTGAGCAGACGGATGGGTACAGCTCCTGCCCAGTCAGAAGTACGTGAGGTTCTTGACGGCTCCGATTTCCAGCATCCGCTTGATGGCCAGGGCCTCTTGGGAGACATTGTGGCCTGACCACTGTGGAGACAGCCAAGGAAGCCAACTGAGGAACTCCCAGGCAGCTACCTGGCCCTCCCCGTAAGCCCACACCCCGGGAGCTCCGTTCCCCACGCCGGCTCTCGGAAGGAAGATAGAATACAGGGGACGCTGGCCTGGGAGTCCAGATGCCTTGGTTCCAGTTCTGACTCTCTGTGTGACCTCTCGGTGAGCTATCTCTGGGACCACCCTCACTCCCTCAGGATCCCCAGTTCACCAGCAGGGACCACTTACCACCATGGACTTGAGTGTGATATACTCATAGTAGTGAATGGACTGCTTTTTGTGGTGGGCGTCTGGGTAGCCAAAGCCAGCGATATGCACCAGGTCACAGAGGTGGAGGGCCAGGGTGATGGCCAACAGCCCTGTGGTGGGCTTCTGAGGGACAAAGCGTGGGGAAGGTAGGTATTAGAGGGAGCCCGCTCCTTTCAGCGCCTCTAGGCCTGCGTTCTGCAACAGAACCTTCTAGTATCATGGAAACGTTCTGCATCTGTGCTGTCCTGTGTGGCAGCCACGAGCCATACGGGGCTCATGCAGCTAAGGAACTGAACTTTTTATTTTATTCAATTTTAATGAAAATTTAAATTTAAATAGCCACATGTGGGGAATTCCCTGGTGGTCCAGTGGTCAGGACTCCGTGTTCTCACTGCCGACGGCTCGGGTATGATCCCTGGTCGATGAACGAAGATCCTGCAAGCCGTGCCTTGCAGCCACAAAACACACCAAAAAAGCCACACGTGGCTCGTGGCTACCATACCGCATACTATAGCTCAACACGTCTGGGGAGGGTTTGGGCCTTTGGGGATGATGATGGCAATCAAGATGACAAAAATGATAGTAATAATAACATCTACGATTTTCGGAGCACCTGCTATGTGCCAGACACTATGCTAAGTGTTTCACCCCATATGCCACCTCATCCAGTCCTCACAAAAACACTTTGAGGTACGTAGTATTATTAGCCCCATTTTCCAGATGGGGAACTGAGGCTTACAACCGTTAAACAAGTCACTCAAGGAGTGGAAAGGTTCTGCTCTCCGTCTTGGAGAAACTCACCTCTCCTGGAAGCCCTGAGGCTCTCACATTTCCGGGCTGTGTGCCCTTCATGAGGGTGGGCTCTCCCTCCTATAAAGTGGGGACAGCAGTACCTCCCCCACCCCCTACCGTATGGGCTGCTGTGAGGACCTCACTTTCTCCACCCCTGAGCCATCCACGGGGATGGGCCACCTGATATTCTAACCTCACAAACCTCCCTGCCTTCCTCAGCAGGGATGACCTGCCTTCCACTCCCCAGACCTTGTCAGATCCCCTAAGGCCAGGTGTTCCCCAGCTTCCCTTTCTGAGCTCTCCTATCTTTTCATGTCACTGCCTGCCCCAGCCTTCCATTTCAGCCCTGTTGCTTTTACCGCCAACTGTGTTATCTCATCCGGTTCAGACCTCTGCCAAACCACACATGCGTCACCTTCTAGCAAACTCTTCTCTTCCCGTGTATTCCTGTAACTGTTAAACATATTACCATCCACCTAGTTGTGCTGGAAACTGTCACAAATCTCTCAATTTCACCTTAAAAGAAATGCTGTAGCAGAAGAATTCTAAGATGAAGCCCAATGACCCCTTGCCCTTGAGAGTGTGTGTAACCTATGAATATGATGAGATATATTACATTGTATTATATTGCTTAATGTGGCACAGTAGACTGTAAAATAGATAGTCCTGGTGGGCTTGACCTAATCTCATGAGCTTTTATATCTGGGTCTAGAGATCAGCAGTGGAGGAAGTGCGAGGTGTGAAGCACAAGAGGGTTTATCACGCATTGCTGGCCTGAAGATGGAGGGGACCAGACAGCAAGGTATGCAGGCAGCTCTTACATGCTGAAGGTACCACCCCTAGGCTGAAAACCAGCCAGGAAATGGGGACCTCGGTCCTGCAACCACAAGGAACCAAATTCTTCCAACAACAAGAATGAACTTGGAAGCAAATTTCACCCCCCGAGCCTCCAGAAAAGAACGCAGCCCAGCTGCCAACTTGATTTCAGCCTTGTAGACCCTGCGCAGAGAACCCAGCCATGCCGTACTGGACATCTGACCTCCAAAACTATGAGCCAATACATGGGTGTTGTTTCAAGCCTCTAAACTGTGGTTATCTGTGAGGCAGTGACAGGAAACTCAAGTTCATCCCTTCCTCTCCCTCTTCCTCCTGCCAGGAGCTGGGTTCTGGTCCTAATCTCTGGCTTCCCTCTCTAGCCTTCACCCTCTGCCACCAGGGCCAGAAAACTCCTCTTTGCTGCCCCCCACCCAACTCCATGTGCACTAGAACTCAGTGCCAGGGGCGTTGTTTGGTCTTGCCAAATGAAATCCCTTTCCCCAATTCTCTGCTTGATGGGCCCCACGACCCCTTAGGGCCCAGCTCCAGTACCACCTCTTCCAGTGGCACCACCTCCAGACAGCCCCAAGCAGAGTTCCGCCCCTCCTCTGAGACCCCGCAGCACTCGGAACAACCCTCGATCGGAGCGCTTTGCCATTCCGGGCTGCATCCTGCATGTCTATTCCGCTAGACCGAGTCTCCTTAGGGCAGAGGGCACGTCTTATTCCCCGTGCGTGCAAACTTGGGGCCTGGCACTGAGCAGTCACAAAAGCAGGCATTCAACTTAGGAAGCTGGATCGTAGGAGATATTCAGTAAAGAAGAGAATCATGGGGAGCTCCCTGTTGGCCAAGTGGTTAGGATTCCGGTCTTTCACTGCCGTGGCCCAGGTTCGATCCCTGCCTGGTGAGGGAACTGAGATCCCGCAAGCCATGCAGCGCGGCCGAAGAAAAGAAAAGAAAGAATAAAATCGTTTATTCAAAACTTGGCAACCGTTTATCGAGCATTCACGGTGTGCCAACCTCCATGATAAGCACGTTACGTAATTATCTTTTTAAATTCTAGAATGGCTATAAAAGGTCAGTACTCCTATTTTCCCCACCCCACAGATAAGAAAACCAAGGCTCTGAGTGGCTGACTGGCCCAAGGCCATACAGCAGGTAGCACCGTGAGTCCTGTCTATGTCTGATCATTACTTCTTTTTTTTTTTTTTTTTTTTGCGGTACGCGGGCCTCTCAACTGTTGTGGCCTCTCCCGTCACGGAGCACAGGCTCTGGACGCGCAGGCTCAGCGGCCATGGCTCACGGGCCCAGCCGCTCCGCAGCATGTGGGATCCTCCCAGACCGGGGCACGAACCTGCGTCCCCTGCATCGGCAGGCGGACGCTCAACCACTGCGCCACCAGGGAAGCCCTGATCATTATTTCTGTCTCCTACCTCACACAGCCTCTTTGAGGGCTCAAAGATACGGTGGAAGTACCTGCTTGGGAAGCTACCCAGTGTGCCAAAACCCGCCAGCAGAAGACCACTAGGGAGGGCTGTGCGAGCCGAAACCAAAACCAGAACTTGTAAACTGCACCCTGACTTCCCAAACTGTCACACCTACCAAACCATGATATGCAGGACCAACTGCATTCTCACATTCTTTTAACTCCTTTAGACCAATATGCGCCAAGACTGGACCACAGATGAAGTGATCAAATGTAACCACAGGGCTCAGCCTGGGCTCCATATCCTAAACATAAGATTACTGACTGTTGGGACTGCCCTGGCGGCCATGGCTCACGGGCCCAGCCGCTCCGCGGCATGTGGGATCTTCCCGGACCGGGGCACGAACCCGCGTCCCCTGCATCAGCAGACGGACTCTCAACCACTGCGCCACCAGGGAAACCCAGGACTCCACGCTTTTACTGCCGGGGGTGCGTGTTCAATCCCTGGTCGGGGAACTAAAATCCCACAAGCCGTGCGGCCTGCGGCCCCCCCCACCCAAAAAAAAGAAGACTACTGACTGTCCCAGCAAATCCCCAGTGTACAGATTCTGATCAGCGCCTGCCAAAGGCATCCTCTTCTTCTAGCCCCCAAGCCCTAAACATACCCTTCCCTGACTCCCCATTTTGGAGATGCCCCAGAGCATCTCAAGAGTATGTGCCCTCCCTTGCTGTAAAAGCCAGAATACCTGCCTCTGATGACAGGTGTGCGCCTGGGGGCCGCGTGCTGCCGTCTCTGCTATTGTTTTCCCCTTGCCTGGGGTCCTCCCTGGCCTTCTGGAGCCTCTAGGAAGTCCCTCCTACTTCCCACAGAGAGCCCCAGCCCTCTGGCTTCCCGTCCGTCTGCAGCCCGTCGTCACCTGCTTAATCTTGTACGGCTGCTGTATCGGCAGGCTCAGCAGTTTGTCAGCTGCAATCTCCATGAAGAAGGGGTTGAGAATCCGAATCTGTTTGGGGTTGACGTCCCAGATGAGGGGAGGCTGTTTCCAGAAGCCCTTTCGCACCTAGGCGGGTGGGGGTGGGAGGGAGAGAGCCAGTGGGTTGAAACGGGGAGGGGGAGGGGCTTCTCCAGGGGACGGGGCCCCTGTGTTGACGGCACAGGCCCTCGGGAGCGCGGGGTGACGGGAGGGACGTGGAGGCCTACACCAGAGGTGGGAGAGGAGACCAGAAGAGAGGAGGAGGGAGAGAGGGGAGCGGGGCACCCCCCAGGGGAGGCCAGGTGCCATGGTGTGTAGAGTATGGGCTCCAACCATTGCCCGCTTCCAAGTATAGCCATGCAGGTAGAAGGGGCCAGCTGAACACGTGGCAAAAAATGGACAGTCGGACAGTTCAGCTGTCAACTGGATGGCAAAGAGACAGAGCGGACTTTCTGGAGTCCACCTAGAAGGACAGAGATCTCGACTGTTCTAACTGCCTCCACCTGGAGATGACTACCAACTGGTCCCTCTGCTGCCAAGCTTCTCACCGGCAAACATATTTTGGCAGTTCTTCTATACCAAGCAGCCTCGAGCTTAGGGTGCCCTTCGCTGCTGCTGTCTGACCCCTGCAGTAGAGCACTGAGCTCACACCTTCCCCTTACTGGCTCCTGAGGCCCGTGGGGCACACGTGATGGAGCGGCAGGGCCTGACCAGGGCGGCGCCCCCATCCCCAGGCTGCGACCTCACCCCCGCCAGTCTCTCCGCTTACGCGCTTCTTATCACTCAAGATGCTCTCAATCCAGTGGAAGTCCATGGCCTTGAAAGCTACCATGACAAGGAGCGTGTCAGGGTTGTCCTCCACTTTGGGATTGAAGTGGGCGGATTCAGGGTAGAAGAGACGCATGGTGGTCTTGGAGCCCACATCATTCTCGTAGCCAGCCACCGGTGCGCTGTTTAACCTGGGAGGCAGGGAGGAGGATGCCCGTCACTTAGAATCCCACTGGGTCTGTTTACCGTCGCCCCCAAACAGAAGAGGGAAGGGCGCTCATACAGACCTGATGACCACGTCGTACTTGTTGATGGCCTCTCCCAGCGAGCTGTTGCGCAGCCGATGCCCGTTCCCCACCACCACGCAGCGGCGGCACTTGAGGCTGCCCCGGGAACAGGGTGGTAAGACCCAGAAGGAGCCCCTGCTCCTGCCCCGGTCTGCCCAGGCCCCCTCAGCCCCTCAGCCCCTGGCCCCCACGGACCAGGCCTCTCCAAGGAGTCCTGCTTCTGGTCATGCCGAGCCTGCAGCCCTGGGCTTTCAAGGGGGAGGAAACTGAACAGAGCACGGAAGAGAGAGAGGAGGAGGGAAGGTGCCTGGGGAGTACCAAGAAGAAAACCCCACTTCGGAGCCCCCGACTGCTGCCCAGGCCTGCCTGTCACCACGGCAATACCCTCAGCAGCTTCTGCCCACTCCAGCAGCCTGGCACCCAGGTTCAGCCGCCGTGGGGACTGGCACGCCCGCCTCCCCTGGAGACAGGCAGCCTGGTACCCAGGCTCAGCCGCCGTGGGGACTGGCACGCCCGCCTCCCCTGGAGACAGGCAGGCTCACTGGGAGGTGCCGGACCATGACGGTTTCACACTGGGGCAGGAGGGAGGGTCTCCTCACCTCTGGATGCTCTCTGGAACGGAGTAGCTGGTGACGGCCAGCACCCGGAGCAGTAGGTCTTCTACAAAAGAGCCGCAACGAAGGGGCTGATCTCCAAAGGCTGTCAACCCTCCCTGCCCTGCCCCCAGGATCTAGGCCTGGCTGAGAACCTGGGCGCTGGGACCACGGACAGCAGGAAACGGGAAGCTGTGCGGCCAAGGCGAGGCCACCGTGCCCACCTGACCAGGCGGATACTTACCACTCCCCTTGGTCCCGTAGGGCAGCTCGTAGGCAGATGGCGTCTTGACCCAGAAATAATCCTTAAGCTGCAGAAAGATGGGCTGTTCTCGGGAGTAGCTGTGCCGAGGTGAAGGCAGGGTGGGGATGAGAAAGAGATTCATCTTCATGCCAGAAACTGGGTCAGACCCCTGACTCACATTACGTATACACACCGAGGCCTCTCCCTCCCTCACAGGCTGCCCCTGGCCCACGTCCACCAGCACGGTTCCCTCCATCTAGCCGGCACCCAGGCCCACCCCGCATCCTCACATACTTGCCAAAGAGCTTGGAGGCCATCCTCTCCGCCTCACCCTGGAGGCATGGCTCCTTCTTCCCTGGGATGGGAAAATAAAAGCTGGAGACAGAAAAGGAGAGAGGCAGGCGCTCCAGTCAGACCTCCCGGGCCCGGGGGCCAGCTTTCCAGGCAGCCTCCACCTCCTCCCAGGGCACGCCGGCCCCAAGGCCCCGGAGAGCGACTCTCCGGCTGCACCGGTGTCAGCCCAAGTCCCACTTTGAAACCAAATCATTGCAAAGCCAGTTCTTTGTTCTCCTGAACTCCCTGGGTGAGGACCCCGGGGAGTCATCCCAGGTCCTACCCCCCAAAACCCACCAACTCCCCTCACAGAGGATCCTGGGCTAGTAGTGTATGGGAGAGGTCATGCCCTGGCTCTCTGAACCCTCCTGTCCCCCCACTAGGTCCCCACCTCATGACGCTCCATCCCTGAGCCCGGTTCCCAAGAAGAACCCACGGAAGGACATGAAAGGTGGACTCACAGCTCAATGTACCTGTCTTCTCGGGAGATGGAGTACCATACCATGACGACCAGGACCAGAGCCAGCGTGGCCAGGAGTTTCCAGCCTGCAGGGCGAACGCACGGAAGAGCTGGAAGCAGAAACAGGGAGGCACAGCCCCAGGCCACCTTCTCAGCTGCCTCAGCTGGGGCCCCTGCAAGGCCGGCTCACAGCAGGCCCTCGCCTGGCCCTAGTTCTCTGGCTCAGGGCTTGGACCCAAGTGTCTCTGCCGTCCTTCAGGATGAAGACAGGGGCCCCTGGCTCCGTGTCGGTCCCTCCCCAACCCCTTGCTTCTGGGGAGCCCACCCCGCAGGGTGGGGAGCTCCTGGGGAATACTCACGGGACTTGCTGATCATGTTTCTCAGGTGCCAGGGTTCCTGGGGAGAGCTGTCATCCCGGCTGCCTCGGGCCACCTAGGAGGCAGGAGTCACAGGTGTCTGGTCAGCACCACGAACACTGTCGCCTAGACCCTGGAGCAGGGCACACCCACAGCCTGCCTCTTACCGCCTCCAGAAAGCACCAAGCTGCTTCCAGGGCGGCCATCCAGGGAGTGGCCCTCCTCACCCTGGGCATCTCCCTAACCCCTCAAAGGCAGCATCAGCGGTCCAGGCGGGGCCTACGCCCCACAGAGGGAAACCAAGTCCCACCCTTCACGAATTCCGTCCCAGGCCAGACCAGCCTACCACAGCCTCCCCGGCATGGTTCCCCCCACTGTGTCCTATCCCTCACTTGGACCTCGGAAGGGTCAGCTCCAGGAAACAGATGTACCTCCACCCATTTTCTACATGAAAGTTAAGCTAACTGTACAAGGGCGTGATTCACATTGTACACAACTGAAGTTTATCTTTTCTCCACATCCAAGGCATTCCCTTGGTTCTGGCCACCGTCCACGCCTCCATCATCAATCTCTCACCATTCCACCTGAACAGATCTGCTCGGGCCAGGCCCTGGGGTGACGGTGGGACCATCAGATGGTCCACAAGTTCTCTTGCAGCCCTTCTAGACTCTGTCTGAGTCCGAACAGTGTCCGAGCCCTCACCACCAGGTCCATGGGGGAAACTCAACGGAGGCAGGCTGTTTGAATAGGAGCACGGAGAGTGAGAAGGGTCTGGTTGGTCAGAGGAGAGAAAGGAGACCCTTTCAGGTAAGGGCAGAGGCTGGCAAGGTGAGGACAGGGCTGTGGGAGGGGTGAGTTGCTACATGCACATCAACAGCGAGGTCCCTCCAGTCGCAAAGCCAGCCAAGGGCCATGCTTCTGAGTCATCGGGAAGAAATTTCTGCAGCTTTCACAGCCACACAGAGAGGCACGGGACGCGCGCAGAGCGCCAGTTTCTTCTCTCCATGACATCCTCCCCAAGGATCTGGGTTGTAGGAATCAGATGGGCCACATGCTAAACACAGATTCCAGGGCCCTTTCCGGGGATAGCTTCAGCCAGCTGGGGTGGGACCTGGGATGGGCATTTTCACAAGCTGCCCACGTGGTTCTTTTGAAGGATCAGGAAAGGGAGGGAAGCCCTAGTGTTTGTGCTCTTTTGGGGAGAAATGAAAAATCTCAAATTATTTCTCAATGGTGGGGGACCGCATCTGGACGAGGTCTGGTTTTGGTTAGAAATCATAAATCGATTATCCTCCATAACACTGTCCTGTTATGGAATCGATGCTCTGCTCCCAGGGGCACTCCCCAGGCTCCACCCTGAGTCCGCAAATACCCAAGAATGAGAGTGTTGAGGGAGAGAGAAAGCCGGGTGGGGGAAAGGGATAGGGGTGGGGACCAGAGCCAGATGTTTTCAGCAGGGTCAGGAGGGCCCATCTCTGAATCCCAGTGGGGATGGGGGCTGGTCCTGTCCAGTAAAGAAGAGCTCTAGGGTTGTAATCAGCAGACCCCAGTGAAAGTCAAGACCTACTGCTTTTCCGAGGGTGGCCTGCCTCCCCGACCTACCCACAACTGCCAAGTCATGCCCTACCACGTTATCCCCTTCACACGCTTCTCCCGATCTGTAATTCGTTTAGTTACTTGCCCTCTGTCTGTCTCCCCCACTGCACATAAGCCCTGTGAGGGTAGGAATCGGGTCTGTCTTATTCCCAGCTTGAGCCCCAGCACGTAGCACACTGCCTGACACACAGCCAGCGCTCAGCAAGTATTGAATGAATAACGTGTTGCGTTATCTTGGGGGAGTCACTTTTCCCTCTCTGACCCTCAGTTACTTCAGCTGTAAAACTGGGAATTTGGCCTAAGAAATGCTTGTGACTCAAATATATTTATCAGATCTGCAGCCTGAGCCTCACCAGGGACCTTATTAGAAATGTATAATCCCGGGCCCCTCCAGAGGCACAAATCAGAAACTGCGTTTGCGTAAGATCCCCTGATGACTCACACGCACATTCAAGCTTGAGATGCGCTTATCAAGATGGATGTCCTTGACCCTGGCTGAATGGGAGGATTGCAGTATCTGGGTCCCATAACTGGAAATTCTGACTTAAGTGGTCTGGCCTGGCACTGGAATGTATTCAAGCACCCAGGGGCGATTCTAACCCAGCCAAGGTTGAGAACCACTGGTCCGGATAATGGCGAAAGCACGGTTCTCAATCTTTGATGTGTACGTTCTGATTCAGTGGGTGTCGTGGGTCCAACATTCTAACCGGCTCCCAGGTGGTGCTCTGCTGCTAGGCTGGCACCGCACTGAGAGTTGCAAAGCTCTAAACAAGATCCTTCAGGCTCTCACATTCTTTACATTATGAACTGCAGCCTCTCCCACCCCCCGTGCTCTCAGTCCTTTCTGATCAGGATTCAGTTCAGCGTACTCCATCTCCCCGTAACAGCAGGTCACAGCACTCGGGGCACAAGGCAATCACCTGAGAAGCTGAGGCATTTACTGACATCTAGACCCCACTTTCCAAGTCTTATTTAATTGGTTGGGCATGGGGCCCAGGCATTGGCCAGTAAAAAACCAACCAAACAAAAAAAGCTCACCTTTCTGGTGATTCTAACATGCAGCCAAAATGGAGAACGCTACAGAGAGTGTGTTGTGCAGTAACTGAAGGTCAAGGACTCAGCTGTCCTCAGTGAAGGAGGACTTTGGTGGTCGGAGGTGATGGGTCCTGAACAAGACAACTACTCTTCTTTGACCTCTTCCCCAGTAAAGTTCTGCAATTTCCTCCTAAACTGTGCTGGTCTTATGCTAAGCAGACTGGCTAGTCCTGGGGTCTGCTCTGAGAGACCCCCAGGGATGTCATCCACCCACCCACCCCCTCCCTTTGCTGGCCAAGCCAAGAGGATGGCTCAGCCCCCAGGATTCCAGGGGCGCGGGCTTCTTGGGCTGCCTGCTGCCTCTGGACAACAGGGAGCCTTCTCCCAGCAGCCGTTCCCCCCCCCCCCCCCCCCGCCGGGGACAAAAGGACAGAAGAAAAGTCACAGCAGGGTACCTGGGCAGGAGAACAGAAATCTCGTCCACTCATGTCCAAGGTGCAGCAACCTCTGCCTGCCACCAGCTGCCCAGGAGACTGGCTCACCCGACCCGCTAGGTAAAGCTGACCCCAAGGCGGGAAGGCTGTGCGCCCTCCCGGTGCTCTGCTAAGAACCACAGCGTCCCCCGCTGCAGCGAGGCTGCTGAGCCCTGCCACGGAGTCGCCAAAGGGCAGAACTGGAGGACGCGGTGAAGAACAGAAGCCTCCTGCTGCCTGGCGCTCAAAGCCTCACACAGCAAGTACTCAGTGGGTACCCGCTGTACCAAGATGAACAGAACTGGACGTCACCCATGGACATGGCATGACGCCAGGCCCCTCCAAGCCCTTGGGCCCATCAGAGGGCTGTGGCTTAATGTTCCTGAGAAGGGGGATGGGAAAACCAGTGGGGCAGAAGCCGTAATCCATGTCACTGTCCCTCAGTCCTGTGGGGAAAACCCGGAGCTGCCTGCCTGCCACCTCTAGACTCACCTGCCACTCCTGGCCCACCCGGATACTGGGTTGGGTCCCCGCCCACCTTTCCAGCATTGCTCCCAACCAGTGATCCCCCTCGGCCTTGCTGCTTCCACCTCTCCCCCTTCCTCCGCTCCCTTTGACTCAGAAACATAGTCAAGTCTCCCTGTGCCTAAAACAAAACAACCCCCCTCTCTGCTTCTGTCTCCTCCTCAAGCTACCTCTGCATCTCCATCTCGAGCTCCAGTGGTCAGACTCCTTAATCTGTGCTACATGCTCGCTTCCCACTCGACCCTCTGCCCTACTCCACCCCTGATCCTTGTCTGAGCTGAAATCACTCTTGCCAAAGCCTTCAGTGGCCTCCTAACGGTCAAACCTGAAAAAGATCTATTCTCGCTCTTCCCCGTACTCTGAAGCCTTTGCTACGAACAGGCCGATGCTTCCAGGTCAAGACTCTCTCCAGGTTTCCTCCAAACTGGCTCCACCTCCTTTAAGTGCTGGCATTCTCCAGGGAGCTGCCCTTGACCCTCTGCTCTTCCTCTACTTGTTTACACAGGCCAGGTTCATTCATTTTCAGAGGCTTAACTACTACTCAGACCCTGATGATTCAAGCTCTTTTTCAGCTCTGTAATTTCTCTCCTAGATCCTGTCCTAACATTTCTAGTTTTCTATGGCTCATCCTCCCTGGAGGATCTTAAACTAGTCACCCGTAACACGTCCACAACTGGACCCGCGTCTCCCCGCTCCCCCCCACCCCACCTTCTCATCAGCTCATCCGCCCAACATCTCCTTCGCCTTCGCACCATCCCTACGAAACACTACCCATTCTACCCCCAGTTCCTCGTTCCAGCAAATGTTTGCTGAACTCCCACTAAACGCTCGCCATTATAGGAGGCACTGGGATGTAAAACTTGATAAAGTTCAGCGCAGCGTGAGGGCCACATAGTCTAGAGCCTCAGAAGTACTTCGGAAAGCAGGCTGCATCTCCTCTTCTTGAGCCACAGGTTGATTCCAGATCTCACCCCAATTTATCTGCTTCCTAACTGGTCTCTTCACCACAAGTCTTTCCTCACTCAAGCCTCTTCCTCAGAACTGCCAACACAGTATCTTTTTCAGAAACGGTTTGGATCAAACCACCCTCCTGCTCCAATCACTCCCCATTCCTTCAATGAAAAACCAAAGCTTTTTAGAGGCAACCAGGGCACTTCAGTCCCAGGCCCCAAGGCCTGCGTGTGCATCTCGGAGCTCCTGCCACGTGCGCTGCAGGTGCCGTCTTCTTCCACAACCCCACCTCTGCACGGGCTTTCCTCCAGCAGGGAGACCCTACGCAGCCCCCGTTAGCCTCAACAATCTCACTCCTTCTGCAGCACCGGCCCCTCCTCTACGAAGTGTTTTCTGACATTTCTAAGCAATGTTTTTCTTTCCACAAAAAATTGTTTATATCTTGATTTTCACACTTAATAGGTAGTAAACCTTTTGTATTATATAATTACTATTTTCATGGCTTGCCCACTATCCTCTGACCTCTGAAATTGGAGGCTTGTTTATACCAAGAGTCTACCAGAGCACCTAGAGAAGATGCTTTATCACATAATATAATTTTATATCACATTATTATGTGTTTTCGTATCTTGCCCATGAGACTATGACCTCTGTGGTCCAGGCCTGCATTATATCTTCAGACTCTATTACAGTGCCTAGAACGTAGCAGATGTTTTATAAGAATCTGACACACGAGTAATAAGATGAGACTAAAAATGTATTACATCCCTGACTGATCCTGACATGTATTGTGCACTTACTGTGTGCAACACCAGGGGGGTGCCAACCTCATTGCCATTGCTCTGGGGACCAGGTGAGTCATCACTGTGGAGGCTATCCTGTGCACCACTGGGTGGTTACCAGCACCGTGACCGCTGCCCACTAGAGGCCAGTATGACCCCCACTCTCCAGTTCTGACAACCAAATGTCGCCAGACATTACCACGTATCGAGAGCTGCTCTGCCAGGTACTCTTAAGGGCTTTCCAAGTATGATCTCAACCCTGTGAGTTAAACACTATTATTACCTCCATTGTGGAGACAGGGAAGCGAGGTGCAAAAAGAGTCAGCAACTTGCCCAGGGTCGCCGAGCCGGTGAGGAGCTTAGCTCCAGAGGCGCGTTCCTAACTCCTGCCCTCCGCCGCCCCTAAACCATCCTGTGACGACGCCAAGATCCTCAGAGGGCCCACCTGCAGCCCTCTGGAGCAACAGGAGGAAGCTGCCCGCCGTCACATCAAAGTCCTTCAGAGGCTTCTGACAGCTGAGAGGAGCCTCCTGCTCGCCTTCCCAGGCGAGTCGCCTGGCCCCCTGGAAGCCCTCCAGCATGTCTTCAAAGCCCGCAGCTGTATTCATGGGATCACCAATGCCCTCCATCTGGACACCAGACTTCCACAAATGCTGGCAAAGACCGCGTTCACTTTCTCACGGCCATGCCGCTTCACTGGCAGGGAACCAACACCCCTCAGCTGGTAAGCCAGGTCTCCTGCGCCCTGATCTCGTGTGGCTACCCTCTGGAACCAAAGAGCAGGACTGTGCTACTACAGCTGCTTGCAAACGTCTCATCTCGGGAGTCGCCTGCCATGTTTCCAGCCTGTTGAGGTGTGTGAATCTCGACAGTGCCAGCTAACCCACAGCGATTCCTCTCAGCTTAGAGTCCTCTGCCGTTATTCCAGGGGGCCTTGAGCTGGACGCTGACCTTAATGTAACTAATACAACTGCGAGGTGAGGCAAGGTGAGGACACAGGCCACTGGAGTCGCACTGTGTTATGATCAGCCCCTCTTGGGTGTCGTCAACTAACCACGATTCTCCAGAATGGATCACCCGTATCACCTCTCCTCAGCTCAGAAACCCTCCATGGCGCCCATCCACTCAGAAAGAAAGGCCAAGCCCCTGCTCTGACCTGTAAGAATGCACGTGATCTCCCCACCAGCACTTCTCTGCTCTCCTTCCCCACTTCCCTCATTTAGTCTGCTCTACTCAGACGGGCCTCATTGTTCTTGACTGGGCTCGGCCCACTCCCTCCTCTCTGGCTGTTCCTTCAGCCTGGAACGCTTTTCCCCTAGACACAGGCTTGGTATCTACCCACTCAGTTCTCCACTCATCTTCTCCACCTCTGGTCAAAAATCCCCCCTACACCTCACATTTCAGATCCCTCTCCCTGGCTTGCGAAAAACTTCGGCTGTCGTTTTGTTCGATGCTGTATCACCAATGTCTAGAACAGTGACTGGTACACAGCAGGCTCTCGACACAAGTTTGTTGAATTAACTTACTCATCGGGAACTACACCGCCACAGAGCAGGCAGAGCAAGAGGGGAAGAGGCGGTACCAATAGGTCAGATACCCACTCCAGCCCCTCTGGCCTGGCCGCTGGCTAGACACAGCCTGAACAGCACAGCGTGACCCGCAGCCCCAGTAGGGAGGGAGCTGGTCTTGGCCCGGGGCTCTTGTGAAGCGGCAGAGGGCAGAGTAACTGACCAACTGCCTCAAGGCCCCCCAGTGGGCAGATGGGGCATCTCTCCAGCCATCTAAGCTTGGAGGAAAGGGGCTGCAGAGGCTTCCACCTGCAGGGCAGGAAGGCTCTCTGCTCCCCACCTTGGGGGTCCACAGGATACCCTCCACCCCCAGCAGGTGTCTCCAACAGCCCAGGCCTGCAGCCTCCTGCAGAGAAACACTGTATTCTCCACTTCAGCAGCTACCAGTCACAAGACACCACAAAGAACCACGTGAAGATCATACTTCTGGAGTTGGCCAGGGTGGGGCTCGAGCTTTGAATTCCACTCGCTGGGTAAAAGAGCTTAAGTGTAGTGACGGCGTGGGGAGTCAACAGTACAGGTTCATGCCCACAATAAATTAAGAAAAACTCCGGTGTGGCCGTCAACCTGCTGCGCCAGGCTCCCGGGCACGATTCCCTCCTCCTATCTCCCAGCCAGGGGCCAGTGAATCTAGCCCCAAGAAGCCAAAGCTGAAGGCCCTACAGGAACTGGGGCTTGAAACCACCAGTACGGCCAGTCCCCTCCCTCCCTCCGGCCTCCAGATGCCCCTTCTGAAGATGGTGGACTGCACCTGCCCCGCCGCGCCCCAGCCGGTGAGGTGGCCGCAGCCTCACGTGGCCGTGGAGGACTTGCATTGCGGCTAGTCAGCGCTGAGGAACGCTGTCTGCGGGGCCCATACTCGGGATTCCAAAGACTCACTACAAAACAGAGTAAGTAAACTATCCCCTTAAAAATTACTTACATTGAGGCGGCAGCCATCATTGAAAAAACACTTTTTCAGGCTGTTTTGTGACCAGAAAGCACAGCACTAAGGACTGAACCGTACATGGAGCAGAACTGGGTGGCCACTGAACTGAAGAGGTCCCGGGTGACCCCCGAGGCCTCACCACACTTCCTAAACACACCCTCCCCTCCCCAAAGATAAGAATCTCAGCTCACATGCCCCCATCTGCACCCCAACCCCGTTTGAGGATGGAGGACGAGGCAAGGTTAGTGCCAGGAGTTTCACATCTGAGTCCTTGTCAGGGGGGTCGATTACAGTATAAATGTTGGGGGGATCTGCAATCATCGTTGGGACCCAAGCACAGGCTGCTCTCCCCAGCCACCCCTCAAGGATCCTGGCACTCACGCTTCCATGCTTCCTCTTGGCACCGGGTCCCAGATTACCCAACCACTCCCTCAGTCTGTCCCACCCGGTCGCCCTGTTTCATTTCCTCTGTAGCAGGAACACCACAGTGTCTCCCGTACTCACAAGATCATAGGACCCAAGAAAGCAGGGACTTCTTGTGGCCCACAGTATCTCCAGCACCAAATGAAACACCTGATGTGTGGTAGGTAACTGACGAATACTGAAATGAACAGATGTCTAAATGAATGAGCAAATTAGCAGAACAAGTGTGAACAGAAGGTTTCGCCAAGTTAAAAATTTCCACACCCTTACTTTGCCACGACCTGGTCAAACAAGGGGCCAGGGGCTTGTCAGAGGTCAGCCCAGGACCTGGCAGACCCAACCGGTGCCACATTTGTTGCCAAAGGCACATTGCTATGCTCACAAACACACCCTTATACCAGAAGGTGTTGTTTCTACAGAACTGGCGAGGGTTAACCTTTGACTCCCTTTAATCACTACCAGCTCCAAGGTTGCTGGACAACACTGCGAGCTGATGTCCGTATACTCTGTGGAGTCCAAGGAGAGCTAGGTCTGGAGACACCCTATTACCCAGGAAACCTCCTTTCCTCCTTACTCGCTCAAGAGGGCCAGCCTGGGCTAAAACCCCAGCCAGCAAGCCCCAGACCTCCAAGTACGCTTGGTCTCCTGGAAGCAGAGGAAAGGGGTTTGGACGCAGACCTGAGGTCCAACCCAGCCTCTGTGATCACAGGCCGGCTGTCCCTGAACAAGGTCCTGTATCTCTTGGGCCTCAGATTTCCCATCTGTAAAATGGGAGTAGCAAGAACAAGTTCTGGGAGGTGTGGGAGCCTCAAAACATATCCCAGGATTGAAAGCCTTAGCACCGGCTGAGCCCAGAGCAAGCACTGGGCCCCTGGAAGCTGAAGGTGACTCCTGGTCTGGGCCTCCCCACAGTGCGTGGCAGCGCCTCTCCACTCCAGGTCTGCCCCAGGCCAGCACGGGGAGCAGTCCAGAGCTCCCACCTGACACCACAACCACGACTGCACTCACCTCTCCTCTCAGCCGCTGGGTCCACTGCACTCATGGCACGCACGCAGCTGCCCAGGCAGACGGGGGACTGCCACCCAGACTCTGCCTGCACTGAACGTGGATCCCACGTACTAGCCAGGTTCAGGGTTGCATCGCTGGGGTGGGGAGGATCATGGGATGGAGGAGAGAGATGAGGCTTTGTTGGAGAAGCCACTCTCCCTTTCTGGGTACAGCACCTCCTAGAGAAGGTGCCCAGACTCCTGATCAGAGCCCTCTCCTGAGTGGTGCCCCCTTTGCAGAACAGCTGCTCACAAAGCTCTTCGGTCACAGGCAGAGGCAGTGGTACAGTGGTGCAGAGTTCCAGCCTTGGACAAGTCAGAGAAGGCATATCATCAACAAATACCTGGATGGAGCAGTAATCCTTCCAACCAATTAAGAAAAAGACCAAGGAACCAAAGAGAATATAGCAAAGGACAGGAAAAGCAATTCGCAGCTCAAACCCACAAACCTAACAAACGTGGAAAGATGTTCAGCCTCATTCAGTGACCAGGGAATGCAGGTTAAAACCGAATATCTTGCACATTTCGCTGGCACAGGCATTCATTGACGTAAAGGCTTAGAGTTCACTGACATAAAGGCTTTGTTCATTGACAAAAAGTACTTCATAGTATCTAGTAAGGCTGAAGGCGTGCATACGCTATGAGCCAGCAATTCCACGTCTAGGTGTATCCCAGTGTGACCTGCCTTTGTACGTGTACACACACTAAGGATGTTTACTGCAGCACTGTGGCAACAGCAAAAGAATGGAAACACCTTAAATGTCCAAGAGTGGAGGGATGGCTGAATAAACTGTATCATCACACAACTGAATACAGCCATTTAAACTGAAGAAAGTACTCGCTATGGACCTATTAGGATAAGCCTGATGTTTAAGGTTTTCAAAAAACTGTAAACAGATACTTATAGTATGGTCTCATTGATTTAAAAAACACACAAGACTATCTATAGCGCGTGTGAGCTAAAAGAATTTAAAACAAAACAAAACATGGAGGAATCACCCAACTCTTGGTGACCATTACATTCCAGGAAGAGATCAAGTAAACTGGGGTGGATCGTGAGGACGGGGATTAGTTCTATTCAGACAGAATATGCAAAAACATGAGCATTTGTAAATCTGGCTGTCACATGGGATTCTATTATCTTTTATATTTTGAAATATTTTTATACTGAAAAGAGGGAGTACAGATTTTAAGATGAAAATTCAGAAGCTATAAAAGATAAATTCAACAACATAAAGATTTAAGAAGCAGAGGGCAGCAGGAGAAGGGAGAGAGAGAGGATGAACAGTTAAAAAACAAATGACAAACTAGGAAAAGTATCTCTGTAACATAATATGTATCAGACCAATGCATTCCCTTAGCCTGGAATGTGCTCATGCAAGTCAATAAGGAAACAAGTCAACAAATCAGACAGAGGAATAGGCAAAGGACATGAATGAGCAGTTGACAGTACCTAATAATAAAGGCACAGAGGAAAGACCCATTCTTCACTGATCGTAACAGCAACGCTCCAGAGGCCTGAGAGCACACGCTGCTTGGGGAGGTGGGGAAACGGGCCCTCTGTTAGATCACAAGTGGATCAGGGTGACCTTTTTGGAAGTGACCTGGCAATATCTGTCAAAATCCCCTTAGCCTGGGAATTCCATTGCTAGAAGTTTATTCTACAGAAAAGGCTCCTATATTTGCATGAACTTTTCTATCACAGTCTTTACAGACAGCCCTATTTGTGACAGTGAAAGATGTAAATGACTTGAAATTCTACCGAAAATCCACAAGGACCCGTTTAGAAGCATAACCACACAAACAACGAACGGAACGCTACGCAGCTGTGAAAAAGAGGATGCAAATGCATGCACGCCGACACCAGATTATCTCCCAAGTACATGATGAAACTTTAAAAAGGTGGGTGGAGAGCAGTGTTCTGTGTATCTCCAATGCCCTTTTAACAAAAGACTTACACGCATATATGTGGATATGTCACTAAAGGAATAGATTATTCAAAGGATGCGCAAGAAACTAAGGGGGCAGGGGTCTAGAATGGGGGAAAGGCCTTCTTTATATCATATACCGTTTTATTTATTTATTTATTTATTTATGTATGTATGTATGTATGTCTGTGTTGGGTCTTCGTTTCTGTGCGAGGGCTTTCTCCAGTTGCGGTGAGTGGGGGCTGCTCTTCATTGCAGTGCGCGGGCCTCTCACCGTCGCGGCCTCTCACATTGCGGAGCACAGGCTCCAGACACGCAGGCTCAGTCGTTGTGGCACACGGGCTCAGTAGTTGTGGCTCGCGGGCTCTAGAGTGCAGGCTCAGTAGCTGTGGCTCGCGGGCCTAGCCGCTCTGCAGCATGTGGGATCTTCCCAGACCAGGGCTTGAACCCGTGTTCCCCGCATTGGCAGGCAGATTCTTAACCACTGTGCCACCAGGGAAGCCCCATATACCCTTTTTAGGTTTAATTTTTTTTAACGGGTGAGTGTGATACACTTTCAACTAAAATTTTGCTAAAAGGAAAAGAGGAGAGGGAAAAAAAAAAAAAAAGGAATGTAAACTCTGGAGTCTCACACACCCGGACCTGCATTCCAGACCGACCACTTATTGGCTGCACAAGTGTTGGATCCTCTCTGGATCTCAAGTTTTCTGCTGCATCAAATGGAGATAAAAACAGGGCACTTCCTTCTAGGGTGGGTGGATATGCCAGGTAAGAGGGGCTCTAAGGTTGTTACCGGGGAGAAGTAGAAGCAGCTGGTCTCAGACTCCAGAATGCGCTTCATCTTTCCCCCTCATGGATCCAATGGACACAGGCCATTCTTCTCTCTCCTTATGTTCCACTCCGCAGACAGGGAACAGCAGGGGCAGGGCCACCAGGCACAGCTATGCAGACTGGGTGTGTGTGGCCAGGCCTGGGTAGGGAGTGAGGGCTGAAATCCAGCCCTCCCTTGGCTTGTCAAACCGTCACCCTCGTGCAGGGCTGTGTCCAATCGCAGAGGTCATTCATTCTGCTTTCCGTAAAGGCTCTGTACAGGCTAGCAGCAACATCATTTACAGCAGAGAAATTTAACCCTTCTCCAGAATCCTTGCCAGGTTATAAAGAGCCCAGGGAAAAGATCTGGGGGTACATAGACCAGGGGCGGGGCGTAGCCATTCGGGAAGTTGGTACAGTCATCCCATCCGTATTTATCTTTTCATGTGTCATTTCCTCTGAATTCGCAGGAACACCCTGTTTTACCAGCAGAAGTGGTTTCTAGGGAAAGAGTCCTGCCACCTTTGGCCCATCGACACCCACTTCGTATACCTTGGGCAGCTGAGTGATGTTCTAAGTGAGGTCACCCTGAGATGAATCCTGAGTGGGGGAAGGAAAGCCAAGGGGACACACCCTTGCCCCGCCTGCCTGCTCCTCAGAAGGGCTTGTCTGCAAGAACAGCCCTGTCCCAGGGCAGGTTTGGGGTCCTGAGGCCTCCAGGGACACGGTGAGGCTGGGCAGTCCAGAAGAAACAGGAGCTGACAGGGACTGCGGGCCTACTGCACCCAGGGCACAGCCTCAGGCACTGAACTACAGCAGGAAACAAGGTAACAGGCCTGTGCTCCTGGAGTGCACACCTGGGGAGCGGGGGGAGGGGTGGGGGGAGACACCTGACAACCACATAGATAAATAAGAAAAGGTGCCACGAAACACACGGTGAGGGCTTCCCTGGTGGCGCAGTGGTTAAGAATCCACCTGCCAATGCAGGAGACACGGGTTCGAGCCCTGGTCCGGGAAGATCCCACATGCCACGGAGCAACTAAGCCCGTGCACCACAACTACTGAGCCTGTGCTCTAGAGCCGACGAGCCACAACTACTGAGCCCACGTGCCACAACTACTGAAGCCTGCACGCCTAGAGTCCGTGCTCCGCAACAAGAGAAGCCACCGCAGTAAGTCTGTGCACCGCAACGAAAAGTAGCCCCTGCTCAGCGCAACTAGAGAAAGACCGCGTGCAGCAATGAAGACCCAACGCAGCCAAAAATAAATAAAATAAGTAAATTTATTTAAAAAAAGAAGAAGAAGGAACACACGGTGAGGCCATCAGAACAGGGCAGTGGAGCAGAGGGAGATGGGGCAGCACCTTGGGATGGAGTGTTGGCAGGTCCCTGAGGGGCTGACTCTTGACCTCAGACCTAAGCGAGAGGCGGTCATGGAAAGGTGGGTGGGGGAGTGGGAGCAGAGGTTCCAGCCCGAGAGAAGAGCAAAGACCCTGGGGCCTGTGGGGTGTAAGTAACAGAAACAAGTCCAAAGTGACCGGAGACAGTGAGGAAGGGCCAGTGGCGGTGCCAGGGAGACCCGCTGGCCGGGTGGTACAGGACGTCACAGGCCACCCTGGAGCCTGGACGTTACTCAGGGTTCCATGAGAAGTCACTGGAGGGTATGAACAGAAGAGTGACACTCTGGATTCATTTTTTAAAGATCCCTGGGGCTGTTCAGCAGCTCTTGTGCAAAACCTCATTTAATTTTTTTTTCTCTTATTTAATTTTTAAAACACTCTGTGTGGTAGTCCTCTTTCATTCTCATTTACAGATGAGCAAACAGGCACACAGAGGTACATTAAGGGTCCCGGGGTCTCCAGAAATAAAGAATTCAAGCAGTCTGAACTGCTCAGAAGCCCTACACTCTCTGGCCCCCATGAATTGGGGGGAGCTGTCTGGGGTGGATCTAGAAAAGCTCCTGCATCTCTAGGGCCTCAGATTTCCCATCTGTAAAATGGGAGTAGCAAGAACAAGTTCTGGGAGGTGTGGGAGCCTCAAAACATATCCCAGGATTGAAAGCCCGCAGCCTTAGCACCGGCTGAGCCCAGAGCAAGCACTGGGCCCCTGGAAGCTGAAGGTGACTCCTGGTCTGGGCCTCCCCGCAGTGCGTGGCAGCCCCTCTCCACTCCAGGTCTGCCCCAGCCCAGCACGGGGAGCAGTCCAGAGCTCCCACCAGACCCCAAAACCACGACTGCACTCACCTCTCCTCCCAGCCGCTGGGTCCACTGCACTCATGGCACGCACGCAGCTGCCCAGGCAGACGGGGGACTGCCACCCAGACTCTGCCTGCACTGAACGTGGATCCCACGTACAGGCCAGGCTCAGGGGGCGTTGGAGTCCTCAGTGGCCAAGCCGCTCTCCCTTTCTGGGTACAACCCCTCCTAGAGAAAGTGCCCAGTCCCACGGGGCGTGGCCCCAGACCTCCAGCCAGAGCCAAGCTGTCCCCCTCCCCCGGCAGCTCCAGGGGCAGCACCCGCTCCACTTTGACCAGTGCCTTATTTGCAGAGTGGTGTCCCCTCTCCAGAGCTGGTACTCCCAAAGGCCCCCAGCAGGGACGCTACAGGGCCAAGTTCAGTGCACGCCTGAATTTCTATCAGGAGCCCACCAGGGTCAGAGTTGCTGAGGGTGGGATTAGGACAAAAGGGGAGGATTGTGCAGGGTGGTGTGCGGCGGGGCAGCACGGCCTCTGGGGTGGGGTTTCTGGAGGAGAAATGAAACTGCGGAGAATGAAAACAAGACCTCCGTTTCCTCCATCAGCCTGTCCCCTGGGAACAGCGAAGCCGATAAGAGAGACCCTTTTGAGATCGTTTCACATCAGTAAGATGTTTCCACAAATCAGCTGTTTATACAACTCTCCTGGAGGTAAAGGTTACCAATGAGGAAGGGGAGGGGCGGCTAGCATTCTAGGTGTTGCTGGGGAAGGTGCAGACCTTCCAGTCTGACCAGTGGTCCCTCTGGGGCAGGGCCAGGGCAGAGCAGGTGGGACTGCTGGCACGAGGGCTGCCAGGTCATCAGGGATGACCCAGAGCCTCCCCTGCCAGGGGCTCACGCAGCCCCTGTAGGGAAACAGGGAGGCAGATCTGAGCACGCACAGAGCCGGGAGGCACCCAGAGGACACTCTGAGCCCCTTCCCAGCCCAGCTCCGCTCTGGTCCACTGAGACCCTCCGTGTTGAAAACCTACAAACACACCTCTGAGCACAAACACACGAATCCCTGTTCAAGCACAGGAGCACAGCCCAGAATAAACATGACCCCTACACACTCACACACACACTCACACACACACACACACACACACACCTCTCCCCCTCTCCGCCCCCCACCGCCCCCCTCTCTCCTCCTTCTTCCTCCTCCCTGCTGGCCCCACTTCCCGCCACAACGGACAGCTTCTGGGGCCTGCTGGGCCTCCTCTGCCAGGGCGCTGTCTTCCCCCATCTTTCGAGAAGGGCACTGCCCACCGGCTTCCTTCAACTTCAGCTCCGGCTCCAGCGAAGTTTGTTTGTCAGGTTGCAGGTCCCTTGGGTTGTCACCCAGGGACCTTGAGATTTGAGAGGGGCCAGGAGTGGCTGAGCCAGTCCTCTGGGGATCTTGTCATCTCCAAAAGTTGAGAAAAGGGGAGCCCTGGGCTCCTGGCTTGGGGCGGCCAAGCCCAGCTCCCGGGAAGGGAGCCTCACCCCAGCTGTGTTCAGAGGTACCCGGGAATATGGGTTGTCGAGCAGGGGGCTGCAGGAAAGCAAAGAGGGGGGGACACTCGGCCTTGTAAGCGTGTTCCCGGGGCCAGGGGAGGCAATGTCAGGCACGGGGCAGAGGCCGCTGCCCCGGGGCAGGGCACCCCCCCAGTGAGCGTTCACTCACCATCCTCCTGGCCTGTCCCAGCCTCTCTGCACCTGCACCTGATCTTCATCTTCCTGCTACCAAGTCCAGGAAACCCCTAGGCCTTCCCCTGCCCACCTCCCACCCCATTCAAGCCCTTTGGGGCTCAGGCCCTGAGGCATTAGCAATTCCAGACTCATCCTGGCTCCCAGTCCTGGGGGAGGCGGAGGGGGGCAGGACTGGGGCAGTCTGGGCCTGGGGACTGAGGATTCCAGTCTCGGGCTTGCTCGGCAGGTTTGGGCCGTGCCCACGCCGCCTCTCCCCAGAGCTGCTGGCCCAGGGTCATAGAGGGTGCCCCTGGGCGGGCACCCTAGATCTCACGGAGGGCGGTGCCGGGGGTCAAGCCACGAGCCAGAACCCTGGGCTCTCTGCCACTCACGCCCAGGAAAACCCCGGGCTTTGCCAGCAGCTCCTCCCCTCTGCCCTTCTGGGAGCCGTTGTGGTCCTCAGGCTGGAAGGGCAGGAGCTGTCAGTCCCCTGCGGCCTGCGCATGAGCACCACCCTCAGGGCCAGACCACTTCCTCTTTCCGAGGAAGCCTGGTGCCAGAAGCTGGCTCAGAGAAACCGAGGCACAGAGGAGACCCTGAGAAGGCCCAGGAGACTGCGCCACCGCGGGGCCCTGGCCCCTTCTGAAGGTGGGAGGCCAGACAGGCGTCCCCATCCATCCTCTTGGCCTCTTCCACGAGCCCTTCCTCCTGCCTAGAAGCTGTCAGGATCAGCGTCCTGGGACAGGGTCCCTCCTGCCCCCAGGAACACACCCAAGCCTGGCCAGTTCACCTGGCCTTCCCGGCCTGTCAGTCCAGCTGTTCCGGAAAGAGAACATTTTCTTCTCACTCTATTTGGACAGCTGCGGGGACAGTGACAGTGAGAAGAGAGTGTCTGATTATTGAGGGGTGTGGTGTGCAGGGGACAGGGCCACAGGGCCTCTGAAGTGGCCGAGGGTCTGGAGCTGGGGAGGCCCCAGATGGGGGGCTGCGTGAGGGGCTGGGAGGCCTGGGGCCACCCGACAGGGTCAGCGTCCCTCAGCAGCACCATCAAGAGAACAGCTGGAGGGGCTTCCGGCCCAGGTCCGGGGCTATAGGAGGAGGGACGAGGGGCTTCCGGCCCAGGTCTGGGGCTATAGGAGGAGGGACGAGAAGCCCAAGGCACCAGGGAGACCGATTCCCATCTTTAGGGAATGTGCTCGGTTACAGGGTGGGGTAAGGATGCCTCTGAGGCCCAGCCCCAAACCTCCTCTGGCCTCACTCCTGGACTCTCCTCTGGCCTCACTCCTGGACTCTCCTCTGGCCTCACTCCTGGACTCTCGGGCCCAGCAGCCCCTCCTCTGCAGGTCCAGGGCTGACAGGCGGGGCTCCAGAAAGGAAGACAAGGCACCCACAGGACAAGGCCAGAGGACCTGGAAACGGAGCTTCCTCCGCCCTGGGAGGCGGGAAGTAGGCCCGCGGGGTCAAGCCAAGGCTCTTCCTCCTGCCGCTGCCCACCCTCCCTCCTTCTCGATGGTCGTCTCTCTCCCTCCCCTCCCCACCCCTCCCGGCCCCTGTCCCCTTTCCAGCCACCCATCCTGCTGTCACCTTGTCCCCATCTCCAGCTCCTCCTGCCTGCCTCCCCCGCCCCAGTTATGTAAGGGGCCTGAGAACACACAGAGGGAGCTTTGTTGTCAAACCAAATCCATACGGAGCCGGGATCGGCCGGCGCAGCTGTTCCCCATTCCCTCCGCCTTGTCAGGGGTGAGGCACCGGGCAGGAAGCCCCCCCACGCCTCCATTGGGGGAGGTGGGGGGCAAAACACACTGGCCCCAGGGCCCCCAGGCAGCTGAGTGGGTGGCCCCGGACCAGCCACCACCACGTGGGACCACAACAGGGGAGCAGCTGGCCCCCAAGACAGAGGAAAGCCTCAGTGCAGAGCCAGGGCCCCAAAGCCCAGAGAGGAGAGCTCTGGGCTAGGAGCAGGGCTGCACAATGACGGCCTGGAGGGGGGCCCAGACCCACACCAGTGGACCCCATTCTTGTCCACACGCGGATGCAGGCCCATGTTCTCTCTGCCACACAAGCCGTGTACATACTCTCCCGCGCACACGCACACACACGCGCACACACGCGCGCGCACACACACACGCGCGCGCTGTGTGCGCTCACCTGGAGGCATCTGAGCAGAAATCTCCTCCCTGCTCTGATCAGCCTCCTCCATCCCAGCAGGTACCTCTGGAGAGAGGAGGGTGGAGGGCAGAGGTCAGAAGCCAGAGAAGCTCCACCAGCCACCTCTTCTGTGGAGGCCCTCTGGCTCCGGGATGAGGTCCTGCCTTCCGGCCCAGGAAGATGTCCAAGAAGGGAGGTGAGGGCCCAGGAAGCTGAGCTTCAGATCAGAGCATCCGCACCCGGGGGCAGGCCCTGTCCCTTCACCCAACCCGACTGCTGCACGAGCGTCCCGCTCGAAGATGCTGGGGCCGCCAACAAGAGGAGGCGCTCCTGAACCTCCACGGCTGCAGGGCACCCACCCGAAGTCCAGCTGCCACATCAGGCAGGACAGCAAGGATGCCGGGGCCTGGGTGAGGCGGGGGCAGAGGCACAAGGGAAAGAAGAGGAGGCAGACACAAAGGAAGAGGGATGGCTCGGGGAGGAGCTGAGAGAAATCTGAAGGAGAAGGGAAGGAAGGCAGGCGGGTCGGAAAAAGAGGAGAAAGAGGAAAAGGACCAAAGAGGGGACAAGAGGAGAAGGGGGCGTGTGGACAGAAGGGCCCACACCTCCTGCAAGGATGCTTGCACACCCTCTCAGCCGGACAGGCGGGTCCAGGAGAAGCAGCACAGGGCGGGGGCGTTTCCAGAGCACTGGTCCCAGCCCACCCAGTCCCACCATCAGCCACGCCCCAGGGGTTTCAGCCTCAACAATCCTGGATCATTGGAACCAGAGGGCAAACCAGGACCTTGGAGAAAGGAGAGACAGGGGTGGGATGGAGCACAGGAGAGGCAGCCCCTGTCTGGGGGAAAAGTCGCTCTGAGACCTTGAACAGTAAGTTACTTTTCTGAGTCTCAGCTCCCACCTTTGCAAAAAGAAAGAGTTACCGAGAGGCTACCACGTGCCAGTGCGGTGCCGGGTGCTGGGGACACGATGGGGAGTCAGACGGTCACGGGTCCTACCCGACAGTCTAACATCAGCCAGGACCTCTGAGGCCTCCCGAGCTCGCCAGTGTCTATCATCTGTGCTCTGAGATCCATCCCATGAGCTGCGCTGCGGCAGACGCTATTAGCCCAGTTATCGGATGGGCTGATGGAGAACCAAAGTCCCAGACCTGCCTGAGGTCACACAGCTGGGGGCGGACAGAGAAGACAAAGGCCACCTGCCTGGCTTCCTGGCCCCGAAGGAAGGCACTCTGCAGTCTTTGGGCCGCACCCTGAATCACAGAAAACCCACCAGCCAGCACTTACAGAGCCAGGCCCCAGGTGCTGGGACATGATCTGAAACGCACTCTGGTTCAGAAGTGAGAAACCGAGGCTCTGTGTCAGGCCCAAGGCTGTGCAGCCCTGCCCTCCCCCACCCGTCTGAGCTCACGGGTGGTAGGGTCCCCTGATGTCACAGGCTGGGACCTGTGGGAGGGTGGGGTAAGTGACAAGGGTGCCCGGCCGTCAGGGGAGCCTCAGAACAGGCTCGAGTCGGATGCAATCTAGGAAGGGGACTGCCAACGGCGCCCAAGCCTCCGTCAGGGGACAGTGGGAGCAGAGGTGGGGAGCTGAGAACACGCGGCTGGGGAAGTAGAACAGTCTGACCGGCGCCCAACGGAGGTTTTCAAATAAAAAGGGTTTTAAGCCGAGACACCCTCTCTCCCACTTTCAAATGAGATTTTATGTGGAAACCCAATACGTAGAAGGAATAAGAGTGGAGTCGTTTGGGGTGAAGCAAGAATGGGGGCGAACCCGCCTCTTGAGCCCTCACTCCTGAGCTGACACCCCAGAGGGTTCCACCCCTGGGGAGCTTTTCGTGGACCCGGATAAGGGGAGAGCTGACATTGGGCAGGAGGGGAGGTTAGGACCAGTCTGTGCAAGGACCCAAAAGCATGGCTGAGGAGGGGATGGGGGCAGGAATGTGACCAGCTGCCCCTGGCATGGGGAAGTGGGAGGATGCCCTCCCGGTGGGCAGACTCCTGCCCACCCCACCCCCAGGGCTCCTGCCTGCCTCTCCTGTGTCTGAAAAGGCTGCCAGGCCAGGCTCCAAACAGCTCAGCTGTCAAAAGGGAAACTCTTTGCCCTTCACCCCAAGAAAAGGGGGAAGCAAAGCAGGGACACAGTGAAGACACTGTAGCACTTAGTATTTGTTAGACATCATTCCAGGCATGAAGGACACGGCAATGAGATGACAGGCTCCTGGAGCTTACGTGAAAACCCTAAAGAGTCAGGGAGGAAAACGCCTTGAGAGTTTTCAAGCCCATTTCACACCACACACATGCCCCTCCAATGCCTGCATCTCCTCTGGACCGTCCCTGCCAAGGTCACGGGTCCAAGCTTGAACACCTTCCGCCGCAGGGCACTTGCCCCCTACACAGGCAGAGGCCTGCTCCTGAGAGCTCCAGATGGCCACACTGAAGACCCTGGGTCCTCCCCACCCAGCCTAGGCAAGGGAGTCCACAGAGCACTGAACACACCGTTAAACGTGCAAGTTTTACTTTTGATCACGACAAAATATGAAGCTTCATCTCGAGTTTTGCTGGTTCTGAGTCAATTGCTCGGAACCAAAGGAAATGAGCCGTCTCCCTTCTCACCTGCCCAGAGTTCCCAGGTCCCTGGGTCTCTGGCACCGCCCGTCCCCTGCTTTGCTCCCCTCCCGTGACCTTCAAGCGGTGGGTTGCCAGGGTGGGCCCCTGCTGGCCCCCACTTCTGTCCTGCCATCCCTTCCAACCAGGCCTCCCTCCTCCTGACCTGAGTGACCTCTGAGGAGCAGAGGGGAAGCAGGTCTTTGAGGAGCCTCTCTGGCCTCGAGCCAGGCCAGGCCAGGGTCCAGGAGAGCCCCAGAGCAAAAGGTACTGTGGCCTGGCAGGAATCTGGGGATGCCAGATGCCAGGAGCAGCCACCTCGTCCGGGTCCCCGCGCTCAGACCCCCGGAGGACCCCTCCCCTTCCCCACGTGTCGCCGTGGTTGCCGGATGAGGCCTTGCAGCCTTGTGGGCGGCAGCGGGGGAGCCACATTTCCAAGGAATAGGAGCCGATGGGCAGGCCAGATGGAAGCAATTACCGGAGGGAAAGGGGGAGAGGTGGGGGCCGGCAGGGGCTGGGAGGGGCCGCAGAGGGGAGGGAGGAAGGAGAGCCCAGCCCTGCCCAGCTGAGAGAGGCAGGGGATGGGGAGGCAGGACCGACAGGACAGACGTGGGCTTCGGGGCTGCACAGAGCCCTGGGCTGCGAATCGGGAGGGCTGTGTTCTCGTCACCCACACCCGGTGGCCTTGAGCAAACCCTGTCACACCTCTGAGCCTCGCCCTCTTCATGGGTCACAGGGCAGGGGAAGATGAGCTTGCAGAGTTGCAGGGCAGTAGCGAACTGGGCTGAAAAGTGCAGGTTTTGGACACAGGCCTAGCTAGGAGTCCCAGCTCAGCTGCTTAGGAGTCGTTTGACCTTGGCCGAATGGGTTCATCTTCCAGAGCCTCCATGGCTTCAGTTACAAATGGGCTTAATGAAAGGCCGTGCTTACGTGAAGTGACGTAAATAAGTGGACAGCACTTTTTTTTTTTTTTTAGGTTTATTGGGTCAGGCTTTTAATAAGTGCTCGATAGATAAATCATAACTAGTTTTGTTATTTACTAAGTCCCGTTTTACTATTATAAGGACAGGTATTTGCAGAGGCTGCACGGGCAGAGGACACAGGGCAGACCATGGACACAGGAGCATCACCGCAGGCCCTAGAACGTGCACCCCGGAGGAGGGTTTGGACCCACGCAGAACAACAGTGCGCGAGCCCGGCACTCTGCACACTGCTCCGTGCCCTCTTTCTAGCAACCATGGTCCCCACCCTGCCCAGGAAAGCAAGATCCTGGGGCCCCTGACACACTGGGGCTTTGAAGTGAAGCTGCAGACAGGAAGAAGGGGCCATCCTACGGCCAGGCCTTCCTCACCCCCGCGGCCCAGGGGGCCACCCCCCCGGCCACCCCCCGGCCCCAGCGGCACCCTCCTCCCTGCTGGGCTCAGGGCAGAGGCCAGGGCTTCAGATTCTAGAGCGTTCACATCATCTCTCTGCAGGATGGCTTGGCGGGGTGTGGGGTGGCAGAGATAAGGCAGTCATCCGGCTGGAGGTCTCCCGGTCCCAGGCAAGGGGCCAAGATTAAAGTAAAACCTGCAGCTTGGGATGGCCTTCCTCACGCTGAAGAGCGATCCACCCAGTGCAGCCCCTGGCAGAGTTCACCCCGTGCCAGCCTCCGGGGCACCAGTCGGAGGCCCGTGGCACCTGGCTGGGGCCCACGCATCACACACAGCTGCTCCCACTTGCAGCTACATTTGACCACTTCCTCTATCCGTAGAATAAAGAGCGTCACTCACACTCACATTCACACACACACACACGCGCACACACACACACTAGGAATGTGATACAGGTCAGGAATGAACGTGAGGCCAGGGGTGGCCGCAGCCCCTCCAGGGGCACTCAGAACACTCGTGTAGAAGTGCTGAGCACCTCTGGGAAGGGGTGACAAACGAGAGAGGGGAATTAATGACTAGAGGCACCCAAACCTGCCTGCCCTAGTCATTTCCTCAAGGAAACCAAAGGTTTCAGGTCAAGGCCAAGAGTCGAGAAGGAAGGAGGACCCGAGGTCGAGAGGCATGAGAAACCAGCTCGTTTCTGCAGGGAAGTGTGCAACCCCAGGGCAACTGAGGAGTCAGGAGGGGGAGGCAGGCCCTGCATGTTTTCTGGGTGTCCCCCCACCTGACTGCCCTGCTCCCTGGCACCGAGGGTCCAACTCCCAGGGCCTGGGGACTCAGCTGGCTTGTGGTGGATGCCTTGGGCATAATCTGTAGGTCTGGCTCTCAGACTCTGGGACCCTCTGGGACATTGATCTGAAGGGTCCCTTTCAGGAGGCTGGAGGTTCGCACCCCACCATGGGCTGGGACCCCTTTGTGTCATTCTGAGATGGAGGGATCCCTTCCCCACGACGGCGGGGGCAAACCTTTGAGCTGCTCTGAGAGGAAGAATTCGCCCAGAGAACATACCCAGGTAGGGTCTGGGCGGGCACCCAGTGCAGGGCAGATACCAGGCCAGTAGGGGTAAACCACAGACGGCCACAGGTTGAGCTGGGGCACAGGAAGGGGGGACTGGCCTCTCTGCTCCAGTTGGTGAAGGGTAGGGGGGCCTCTTTCCAGGATTTGTTATATAATTCTGAAAGGAGCAGATTCTCGGTTCTCTCCAGAAAACTGGATCCCAGAGATCTAAGAGGGCTGGCAGGGTGGAGAGGCTGAGCGAGTCTGTTTCTGAGGAGTGGGGACTGAGTCACTGCTCTGGGTAGGGAAGGGGTGAGGGAGGGAAGGGAAGGCGGCCCAGAAGACGCCGAGGGCTTCCTTGGCCTGGGCCTCCACTCACGCCCGGGCCAGGGGCCTGTGGCTCTGAGCACAGCCCACTCCCAAGCCACAGATGCCTCTCCACCCACAGTCCAAGCAGAGGCTCCCGCGCTACTTTCCTAACTCCACCTCCCGTCTACCCTCCCCTCCTAACCCCTGACCACCCGGACTCTGGGGGAAAGCCCCCGACTCCTGGCTCTCCCTCAGCTGCTGGGAGGGAGACCCAGGGCTCAGGGGACAGACTAAGATCTCCCGCCCAACACATGGATGCTGAGGGATGGAGGCACGAAGAGCACGTGCAGGGGAGACACAAGCAGAGCCAGGAACAGGCTAGAGGGACCTGGGCCACCTCGGCTTGGGCAGGGGTTATTCACAGATGAGCTCCCGGCAAAGAGAAAAAGCCCCAGAAGTTCATTTCTAGGCCCCAAACAGCTGGCGCCTCCCAGGCACCCCCTCTAGAATTATGGGGCAGCTTTGGTGAGTGTGGAGAACTTTGGAGAGTGCGGGAGAACCGCTGCTAATAGCAAACACTCACATACCTCCGCCTCTGTGCAGGCACCTTCCACAGTGCCCAACGCCTTTATGATCCCCCCTCCCTGCCCCCCCGTGGCACAGCAAGGCTCAGGAGAGCACGGTATTGGTTTGTGCCTCTGGTGACACCCTAGCTGTACCAGGCCCGTTCCCAAGGTTCCGCAAAGAATAAGTCTGCCTGAACTTGGCTTCCACACTGTGCCTCCCCGCAGCGGTGGAAAGCACAGGCTTCTGTGAGAAGCGCATGGGGGTGCCAGCCTGTGGGTGGGCATGAGGTCACATGGGCACAGCTGAGCACCCGGACGGTGCCTGTAGCCCCAGTCCTCTGGCAGGAGCCCCCAACCCCAGCACTCGGGACCCAGTCTGCGGAACAGACGGAGGAAGTGGCAGCAGTAGGTCAGGCCTCCTGGGCCCAGAAGGAGCCTCCCCCAGGACTGAGAATGGAGGGGGCAGTGCTGGCAGACATGTTGGCAGCTCTGGGCTGCCTGGGAGGTCCCAGCCAGCAGGGGCCCCAGGGGGGCACCCAGCACAGATGGCTGGGCCCAGCGATTCTGCCCCCAGCTGGACTCCACCTTCACCCCAACCCCATCCCATCCCACTGCCCACCAACCAGGCAGCTCTGTGGCCCAGTGGCCTAGGCCCAAAGAGCCCCGCAACGTGGACTGGTGTATTGGGCACAGCCAGCCTGCAGCTAGCAGCCCCACCTTTGGGCTCTGCTTGGTGACCTTGGGTCTCCTGCACACAGCCAGACCCAGCAGAGCCTGCCACTTGCAGGCAAGCCAGCCCAGGATCTCCTGGACTCGGTGGGGCAGTTGTGGCCAGAAGTCGGCTCAGAGGATGTGCAGGGGTGGGGGCTAGAAACTTTCCAGAGAAGAGGACCGTCCCGTTTGCTCACTCCCAAGGAGCAGAAAGAATCGGCTTCCCGCGAAAAACTGGTCCAGGGCAAGGGATCCCAGGGCTATGGCCTCCCCACCCGGCCCCGGCCCCGCGCGGCGCCCACGTGCCCGGCCCGACCACCTCCCCGGCCGCGGCGCCGGGCGGGGAACCGGGCAACCGGGCAACCGGGCAGCCGGGACCCGGAGGCGCTCCCCACCCTCCCTCGCGGGCCCCACGGGGACCGGCCGCCGCGTACTCACCCTCGCGGGTGGCGCGGGGCGAGGCAGGACAGTTCCGCGCGCAGCTCCGATCCGCTAGGCGCACGGGCTGGAGGCGCGGCACTGGCGCGGCGGCTCCGCTCGGCCCGGTCCCTGTCCCGGGCTCGGGGCCGGCCTGCGAGCGGGTAAGTCCGCCTGCTGGGAGGCGGGGGCCGGGCACAGGCGGGAGGCGGGGAATGGGCCGGACACGCTTGCGCACACGGCCGGGGAGCCGACTGGGGAGCGGGCGGGCAGGAGGAGGAAGGGTGGGGTGGGGGAGGAGGAAGGACTCGACTCGGGAGATCCTGCTTGCGGGCGGGGCCGATGCCGGGGGCTCGCGATGGTCCGGGAGCCACGGAGGCCGGCGGAGAGGGCAGGCGGCGGGGCCAGGAGCGAGGGGCGCGGAGGGGTCGACCGACCGGGCAGGCGCGGAGGGGCGGGAGAGGAGGCTGGTGGGGTGAGGGTTGAGTTCTGGCGGGCGCAGCCTGTGAGTGGCACCAGGATGGATATGCCCAACGCAGCCTCTGTACACCCTCCTGGAAACAATGAGACCCAACAAAGGGTTCTCCGCTCTCCCACGCGATGAACCGTGTCCTTCCCTCGCTCGGGAAAGTGAGGCACAGAAGAGGGAGGGCCACCTGCACTCCCCATGCACGGTGGCCAGGTGCCCTGGACGGAGACCTGGACCCTCCCTCTGCCCTAGTCTCGACCTGCCACCCCCAAACTGCTCGCTCTGCAGCCTCTTTGCACACCCTCTCTTTGGCCCTGAGAAAGCTTCTCAGTTGCTGTTCCTTACTGAAGGCGCCAAACATCCTGTCTCCAGGGGAAACCCCATCAGGCCCTTACCCTGGTTCCTGGGGCCACCCACCCCAATCAAACCTGGGAACTACTCAGGCCGAAGAATAGTCCAAAAGTCACCCGCAGGACAATCCCCACCCCCCGAGACACTCTTTCATAGGTGCACAGCATTTACTGAGCGCTTAGTGTGAACAGCCTGATGCTGGGGGCTCCAGGGCTCCAAGGAAAAACGTAAGACACGCCCCGCCCCCCCCCCCCGGAAGCTTACTAGAAAGAAGGCTCACAGTGGACTCCCACTCAAAAATAAGTTAGGACATAAAAGCTTTTGCACAGCAAAGGAAACCATAAACAAGATGAAAAGACAACCCTCAGAATGGGAGAAAATGTTTGCAAATGAAGCAACTGACAAAGGATTAATCTCCAAAATTTACAAGCAGCTCATGCAGCTCAATAACAAAAAACCAAACAACCCAATCCAAAAATGGGCAGAAGACCTAAATAGACATTTCTCCAAAGATATACAGACTGCCAACAAACACATGAAAGAATGCTCAACATCATTAATCATTAGAGAAATGTAAATGAAAACTACAATGAGATATCATCTCACACCAGTCAGAATGGCCATCATCAAAAAATCTACAAACAATAAATGCTGGAGAGGGTGTGGAGAAAAGGGAACCCTCTTGCACTGTTGGTGGGAATGTAAATGGATACAGCCACTATGGAGAACAGTATGGAGGTTCCTTAGAAAACTAAAAATAGAACTACCATAGGACCCAGCAATCCCACTACTGGGCATATACCCTGAGAAAACCATAATTCAAAAAGAGTCATGTACCACAACGTTCATTGCAGCTCTATTTACAATAGCCAGGACATGGAAGCAACCGAAGTGTCCATCAGCAGATGAATGGATAGAGAAGATGTGGCACATATATACAATGGAATATTACTCAGCCATAAAAAGAAACAGAACTGGGCTTCCCTGGTGGTACAGTGGTTGAGAGTCCGCCTGCCGATGCAGGGGACACGGGCTTGTGCCCCTGTCCGGGAAGATCCCACGTGCCGCGGAGCGGCTGGGCCCGTGAGCCATGGCCGCTGAGCCTGCGCGTCCGGAGCCTGTGCTCTGCAATGGGAGAGGCCACAACAGTAAGAGGCCCGCGTACCGCAAAAAAAAAAAAAAAAAAAAAAAAAAAGGAACAAAACTGAGTTATTTGTAGTGAGGTGGATGGACCTAGAGTCTGTCATACAGAGTGGAGTAAGTCAGAAAGAGAAAAACAAATACCGTATGCTAACACATATATATGGAATCTAAAAAAAAAAAAAAAAAAGTGGTCATGAAGAACCTAGGGGCAAGACGGGAATAAAGATGAAGACCTACTAGAGAAGGGACTTGAGGATACGGGGAGGGGGAAGGGTAAGCTGTGACAAAGTGAGAGAGTGGCATGGACATATATACACTACCAAACGTAAAATAGATAGCTAGTGGGAAGCAGCCGCATAGCACAGGGAGATCAGCTCGGTGCTTTGTGACCACCTAGAGGGGTGAGATAGGGAGGGTGGGAGGGAGGGAGATACAAGAGGGAAAAGGTATGGGGACATATGTATATGTGTAACTGATTCACTGTTATAAAGCAGAAACTAACACACCATTGTAACACTATTATACTCCAATAAAGATGTTAAAAACAAAAAATAAGTTAGGACAGGATGTGACCAAGTGTAAGGTGTGCGTAACTGACAAAGAGGGTTCACGGAAATGCCAGCTCAGGCTCACTTCAGCTGAAACTGGAGGGTTTATCTGCTAAGAACATATAACAGAGGAAGCTCTACGCTGCGTAAGCAAAGTGGAGAAGGCAGGGTGAAGATAGAGGGCTTCAAGTGCTTCCACAGGTGACTCTCCATCCTAAGTCCCACCTTGCGGGTGGGAAGTCCCACATTTCCCCAGTGTCTAAATTATGCTTGAATAGTGCCTTTGGCTTTTTCAATCAAGCATTCATCCAACGAATGTTTATTGTGTATCAGCTCCAGGTCTGGCACAGTGACTAAAGTCTCTGCCTGGGTCAAGGTTAGAGGAAGAGGGAATAGCCTTCCTGGTACGTGGGTGGGAAAAGTGGCCCACAGAGAGTAAGCAATCACCCAAAGCGACTAGGTGAGTGTGGCAGAGCTGACCTGAGAATCAGCCCAGCTCCTAAACTTTGCAAACTCCTTAATGAACTAGATCTAAACACAGTTGGCAGTTCTTGTTATGAGCCATGTAAACTTCACTCTGTGGGAAAACAGAACTGAAGGGCCAAATTTTGCTCCTGGAGACCTGATTTCCAACTCTGCCTCGGTCACTAAGTAGCTTTAATTTTCTTACTAGAAAAAAATGGAAATAACTGTGCTTATTCAAAGGGATGTAAGTTCAAATGGATACACATTTGCTCTGGCAGTATAAGGTGCTGTATAAGTACGTGCTTTTATTATGCACACGGAACCAGTAAGCTGTATTCAGATCTCCTCCCTTCCCCCTCCCCCAGCTTATCCCAGACCTGGTTACTGGGTGCCCAGAAGCTAACTGAGATCCTGACTCCTCCCCTTAGGCCACAATGTGCTTAGAATTTTTTTTTTTTTTTTTTTTTGCGGTACGCGGGCCTCTCACTGTTGTGGCCTCTCCCGTTGCGGAGCACAGGCTCCGGACGCACAGGCTCAGCGGCCATGGCTCACAGGTCCAGCCGCTCCGTGGCACGTGGGATCTTCCCGGACCGGGGCACGAACCCGCGTCCCCTGCATCGGCAGGCGGGCTCTCAACCACTGCGCCACCAGGGAAGCCCTGTGCTTAGAATCTTTTCCCCCAGTTTCTTAATGGCACAGCCAGATGCTTAGCTGGCTGCCTAGAACCCACATCATCTGTGGGGCAGGAGGAAAGGATTCTGGTACTTTTCACCTGGAGCCCCTCCCGGCTCCACTGCCCCCCTTGCCCATCTACAAGGCACTGGGATTTGCTTAGCAAGAGGCAGTGTGGTGGGACAAGCGGGGCTTCGGCTTCTAAAACTGTTCCTGTCGGAGACCAGCTGTGCCAAGGGCGTATCAAGACACCCTGAGGGTCAGTGGTCTGGGTCCTGGTCCCCTTCCAAGCCATGCTGCCTCCATTCCCACCTCCTCAGCGCCCCCTTTACCTCTCTGGTTCTGTCTCTGCTGTGGAGGAGGTGGCGGACAACACTCTGCTAGGGCGACCAGGGGGCTTCTCTCTCTCTAGGGTGTCTCTCTCTCTCTAGGGAGTAGAGGGAGGAGACAGAGGAGCAAAGGGCAAGGGAGGGGCAGGTGCATCTGGAGCTGGGAGGCCCTGGACTTGTGGCCCACCCCCGGGCAGGCAGGGGTGTGTGTAGGAGGCGTGGCGCCCTCGACACATGTGTCTCACAGGCTTTTGGCTCCTGTCCTTCACATGTGCCACGTTAGCATCCTGCCGACCAGGAGGAGGGAACAGCAAGATGCCGTTTGAGGAAGAAATAAACCCAATCCAGCATCTCAGACGCTTTTAAAAATAGCAACTCCGGGATGGTGTTTCAGCTCCTATTTTTATCAGATTTATATGGCTGGACGCTGGAGCTGAGCTGTTCCCAGGGTTCTCAATAGCAGCGGACATCACTATTGTAGTCTTAGAAACCTGCCGTAAGGCGAAGGCTAAAATGCACTCCAGGAACCTGTCGGCTGGACGGGATCCTTGAGAAGCCACTGCACACAGCCCTTGTCTCTTTTGGGGCCATGATCAATTAACCACAGAGAGTTTATGGCTTGCTTTTTGCCTTCAAGTCTCTTGGTTACCATGACTTCAGTGCATAATTGAGGATTCACTGCCTTCTAATCCGGAAGTCCTTTTTAATATCTAACCCCAATATACTGGCTGCGTCCTTTAGGCCCTTCTCGCGGTAGAAAAATGGCAGGTAACATTTATAGGTCTTACCATGTCCACAAAATCCTCTTACTTAATCCTCACAAAGCCCCTCGGGGTAGGCACCGCTATCACTCCTAGCTTACAGACAGTTACATAACTTGCCCGAGATCATATCTGGTTATGGTGCAGGTTCTGTGCCAGAGTCACCAGACCATGCTGGCTCTCAAAGGAGGCGGTTCCAAACACTAAGCAATTTCCCCTTCGCCTTGACTTTCATTTCTTCCTCATGATCCTGAAGGAGAAACTGGTCAGGGTACTACCGGACGTGTGTGCCCCATGCTAGAAGCCAAGTTCTAGGTCCCGGCCGCGCTGAGCCACTGTCTCCCTGCCTGCTGGCCTCGGCTTGTGCTGGCCACGCGGTTCTCAGGCTTCAGCCCGGAAGTCTGGCTTCTCTCGGCATAAGCCGCCACAGCCCCCCCCCCCGGGTCTTCTCAAAGCACTCGTGTCCATGGAGTTACTGTGTAATTACGTCTACGTGGCTCACTAAATTGTAAACTCCAGGAGAGCTCTAGCTCCATATTCTTGTCTAAAAACAAAAAGTAGGGTCGATATTCAAAACCTTGTTGATTGAACTGAAACACTGTAGTCCATGCTTATTTTTTAAGTGGTTAAAACTTGGTAACTTCAAGTTTATAGAGACTTTGGAATCCAGTGTAATTTCAGTAAGAATATGGAGCGAACACAGGGCTGCCAACATTTATTTTGCTAAGTGAGGATTTTTAAAAAACAACTACTGTTAATTATCAGCATCTTCTTACAAAAGAAAGACCACTTTAGGGTTCAATATACGGGTCTGGAATAAAGATTTAGTCCTTTCTGAGAAGGCAGAGTTAGCAGACCCACGTCAGCCTATTCAGAAATAAAATAGATACATTAAACTATTTTGGAATAGAAGCATTACAAGAGAAACATTTTCAAATATTACTTTGTACGTAATCGTTTCTTGATTTGTTTCTCCATTTGGGGATCTGTATCCAACAGAGTCAGGCAATGTGGAGCTAACTGCCCAACTCCGCCTGAAATGTTATTTTTCTCAGTGTCCTGAAGGAATGCTGACAGAACACTCAGCAATTCTGCTCTATGAGGAAACCTCTGGGCAAACAGAGAGGAGCCGAGGAACAGCAGTCCTGTCTCCAGTTGCTCCCCTCCCTCCCCAACCACGCCGGGAAGAAAGTCGACCAAGAACTGGGGCCTGGTGGCCGGTGGGGAGCCCTCCAGGACTTATCTGGGAAGGTGACATCTACCTCCGGGAGAGCAGGGACACAGGCGCGCACACCGAGGGCACGCGGCTAAACACACAAGGACGTCCACGCTGCCAGAGAGGGCTGGCGCTGCTCGTCTTGCTCAGGACGCTCTCTCCGGGGCGGCGGGATGCTGGGTTCTGCTAAGGGAAGGCAGGAGGAAAGCCAAGGTAGAGGAGGGGGTGGTTCTCATTCTGCATCCCTCGGGCTGAGGACCGTCTGTCCGCCCACTAGCCCGGAGGCTGGGAGCTTCTTTTTAGTCATCTCTGTATCCCCAGCACTTAGGACACTGTCTGGCTTGAGTCCATCAGCGAGTCAAAGCTTCGGACTCCACCACAACCATGCCACTTTGCACGTTGGTTTACGATCACCCAGCACATCACTCCATAGTGGATCCTCATCCCCGTTCCCCTTGACAAAGAAATAGGTTCAGGACGCCTCGGGTGGACACCAGGAAGAGACCATTTACCACTATCTAGGGCAGCGCTTGGCCTGTAGTATGTGTTAAATAAACACGCAAGGAACAAATGAGTGGCGCTCGGCTCTGACTCCAGTCTCCTGGCTCTCAGTCCAGGGGATGCAGAATAAGAGCTACCCCCTCGTCTGCCTCAGCTTTCCTCCTCCTTTCACTTTGCGGGACACACATCCTGTCTCCCCTGAGAGTGTGTCCTGAGGAAACGAGACCCAGTAACCCACAGCCCCATGCTAAGGAGCAAACGCCAGCCCCTCTCCAGCAGTGTGATCCATCTGTCCGCTGGGCTGGGAAGAGAGCCTCCTGTGTTTAACTGCATGCCGTCAACGTCTGCACCCGAGTCCCTGTCCTGCTGGAGCAGTGGTAGATGTCACCTTCCCAGATGAGCCCTTGGTGGCTCCCTACAGGCCATAGCCTTGGACACTGAAGTCCCCTCCTGGCCTCGCGATTCTATGGACATTCTATTCTATTCTGTGATGCTGGTCATACCTTGCACCCAAGAACCTCAGGGCTTTCAGACCCCACTGCAACCGTGTCACTGTGCCCTGTTGAGACACTGTGTGTGTTTGGTCTTCTGGCTGCGCCCTGCGAGTTGCTGTATCTTCCTGCCCAGATGACAGACTCCAGGCCACGGACTCCCTGACCGAGAAGCCACGGCAAAGGCAGGCTTCTTGGGCTTTGCAACACCTGACTCTTCTTAAGCCCCTCCCACTTCCAGGAGCGGCCACGCTCCATCCTTGTCAACAAGGGCGTATCAACAGGATTGGCTCACACATGGGAAATGTGACCTCAGTGCTGGGGAGAGAAAGAGGAAGTACTGTTAGAAAGACTCTATCGATTACGCCCACCAGACAGGTGGAGATACAGTAAGTGGGAAGAAGGCAGAGCGCCCCGTGGTGGCAGAGCAGGAAGGAGTGAAAGCGGAGGGAGGCTCAGCTGGATTCCGGATGCGAAGACAGCCAGGACAGGTGCACGGGGGCCTACAGAAAGCCCCAAGCCCTCCGGGCCAGCTGGGGCTGACCCCCAGACACTCACCCCCTTCTTAAGACCTTCCCCCTCCGGAGTGGGAGGTTCTGCCCACTCCGCTTCCCCAGCAGGCCACACCGTGGGTCCACACCGAATGAGACCGATAGTTTATTCTCATGCTGGAAAGAAACCAGTAGAAAATATATTAAAAAAAAAAATTCACTTGGTGCTAAAATCCGGCTGCCCTTCCCCCGCCCCCCCCCCCCCCCCCCCCCCGCCCCATACACATCAGTGCTCTTCTCCGACTCAGCTTCTCTGGGCCTCCTGCAAGAGCGTGAGGAGGGGGTCATCAGCTCTGAGGGCAAAGGTGAGGGTGCGGCGGCCGTAGTGCTCGGGGTCCTGCTCCAGGTTCTCGATCACCTCGGCCAGCAGGTGGGCCCGCTCCACGCCTGCACCAGGGGCCTCGAAGCCCAGGGCAGTGAAGTGCACGTGCAGGTGGTAGTAGGAGGGCAGGTAGTGCAGGTACACGCGAAGGCGGTCTCCCGCCACCTGGTAGCGCTGCAGGATGGCTTCCTGGCAAGAAAGGGGAGGGTCGGGGAGGCTCACCCTGCTGCCCACACACCGGCGCCAGAACCCCCTCCTGCCCACGGCCCCGACCAGCCTCTCCACCCGCTGTCGGCTTCGGATCCCTGTCTTCCATTCTTGGGAGTCAGCAAGTGCAGGTGACAGCAGCAAAGCGGAGGCTCTTTCTCCCAAGGATGGGGACGGTGGCCTCGATCCGGCTTCCCCGCTCCAACCTGGTAAAACACCTGCTTCCTCACAGTTGCCACTGGGCCTCTAGGAAGTCTCGGTGCTAAGGACAGGCCCAGGTTTCCAAGACTGTGGGGACTATCCTGCCCTGGATGATTTACCAGACTTGTATCATCAAGTAGGTGGGAAGAGGCCTTGTTTTCCCTTTCAGCATAGAACAGAGTGGAGCTGGGCTGCGGCAGAGCTAAGGGCTTGGTGGCAGAGAAAGGACAGGGGAGGGGACGCGAGCAGGGCTGCCCTGGACAGACCAGGGAGTCATAATCGGATCATCAAATTCTTGCAGGACTCCTGGTGGAAGAGGAAAGCATCACCTTCGGCCCTGGCTTCCTTTGCCTGCCCCAACCTTGCTCAGGGGTAGAGCTTTTTCTACCACACCCCCTTCAGGAGCCTCCGAGGTTGGAATTAAGAGGAGACTTAATTTCCACTGTAGGCAAATCCCTGAGGCCGCAGGGGTGAAGAGAAAAAGACAGGGCCTCAGCGTGCTCAGAATACATCCTGGAATTGTATTCTATTCTGCATTTGGCGCTCCCCCAGGGATCTCGGCAGCAGGGTGACACCAGGACCAGGGCACCCAAAGGGCTTCCTGGGAGGTGCTGCCGGAACTGCCAGGGCAGGCGCAAGTGCTGGCCCAGCATCTCCCAGGGGCTCTGCATCCAGAGGCTGTTTCAGCAGAGAAACGAGTTACTGGGAAAAGAGAAAGGCAGCCAGGGGGATGGTGACGTGGGCATGCGGGGCAGAAGGCAGTCGGCACAGGACAGGGAGGGGCCGCAGGTGAAGGGAGAGTGGCCCCAAGCACAGCCCCTCCTTCAGGTCTGCGGCAGAGCCTCAGCAGCTCTTGTTGAACCTGACCTGGGGGGGGAGCCTCTTCCCCGCTGGGCACCCTGGTGACAGCAGGCCTGCCATGGAGGCCGCATCTTCTAATGTCTCAGGCTGAGACCAAGCCCACAGAATAATGGAATCAGAAGGAAGAAGGACCCCCTCCAGACACCGAGGCCCAGAGAGGTGAAGTGACCTGCCTGAGGTCATCCAGTGGGCTAAGGTCAAAGTGTCAGAACCAGGACCAGGACCCAAGACTCGAGACTCTCTTCCCCCATCTCCCCTCGCCCCCAGGGCTCCTTTTAGCAACGCTGGAATTTCATTGGATTCAGCAAATCTCCCAGAGAGAAAGTATCCCAGAATGCCAGGTGCTAGAGGATGCAGTCTCTTCCCTCAGGGTAGATGAGGGGACACAGACACACGTCAGGTCGTGCACCATCTACCCGAGAAACACGTCTGGCATGATGTGGCTGTCGTGAGAGGGGCGGTAACCCCGGGATGGGAGGGCATCCCAGACGTGACCTGCAGGACACAGGCAGGGAGCAAAAGCGGGAACCCGAGCTGAGGAAGCCCGTGTCAGGTGAGGCAAGGGGGCTAAGAGTAGAGCTAGAGGGCAGGGCAGGACCAGGAACAGGGGCCTCGTGAGGCCCCCTAAAAGCCTTCATGGGCCGCTGCACGGGCATTCAGAGAGGAGCCCTTTTCACGAGACAGCCTTCTGGAAGGGGTGAGGAAAGGGGCCCAGGACACAATGGAACTGGAGTGTAACTCCCCGGGGCTCCGGCATAGATCCGGCCCCGGCAGCTCACCTGCCCCTCCTGGAGGATGTTCCTGAGCAGTGGCAGGTGCTCTGGGGTGAGGTCCCGAAGCGACTTGATGTCCCGGCGATGGCAGATGGCAATCAGATACAGGTCATCGAGCTGTGCGGAGACAGGCAGGGGTAAACCGGGCTCAGCAGGGGACAGGGCCGGGGAGGCTGCCAATCCCGGAATTCCGCCCAGAAACCAGGAAGCACCCACACCCCAAGGCCTGCAGTGTCAGCCACAGCCAATCCCAGGGACCCCGTGGCAGGACCAATCCCCAGGCAACGTGGGCGTCCTCGTGGCCAGGGTGAGTGGGACAGTCTAAGGGACAGAGCTTCTGTTTATTCTTCCTGCTAAAAAATACCATATGAGAGTATTTACATACTCACAGCTGATGGGGAATGAGCGGCGGGAAGGAGGTTCAAGAAAATGCCAAGCACAACTCTTATGGTCTAATCGTATGTACAGAAGTAACTGCTGTAAGACATAAGGTGATACGAGTGCAGGAGGAAGAAGGACAGACTAGCTAGGGTGATCCCGAGAGGCTTCCTAGAAGAGAAGGCAGGGCACCTGGGTCTTGAAGAAGAGGTAGGGTTTGGAGAAAGGGCACTGAGGTAGAGGAAAGCAAAGGCTCAGAGGCAAGAAAGTCTAGGGCATCTAAGTGGGAGAGTAAACAACTCCATGTGCCTGGAATCAGAGGCAGGCGAGGAAGTGAACAGGCATGTGGCGGGGGGAAGGGAGCCTCAGGCCAGCGGGGCAGTGAGCTCCACCACGGCTTCACCCTCTCCTCCCTTCCCCTATCTCACAGGGCTCACAGACAGCCCTTCCTGCCATCCGTCCTGAACGCTGCCTTGCTGAGGAGCTGGAGTTCACAACAGTCCTGAGACCCAAGGCCAACAAGGTCTTGAGCCAGAGAAGAGCAAACGGACTCTTCCTCTTGCCCAGAAAACCCTCCCAGCCGTCTCTGCTTACCCAAACCCTGGCCTTGGCCAGTTTCACATCCTCGTGCAAGGCAAGCCCCAGACACCAGGGCTCCAAGGGCCAAGGCATGGAGAGAACCCAGCAGCCCTCAGCCCTGCAATCTGAGCTGCGAGATTCCTCAATAAGATAATCTGGGGACCATGAGTCACCCAACCAAATCCCCAAGGGCCCCAACTTAAAAACTTAGAATGACATTTTCCATATGGTGCGGGATGTCCAACTGTGCCTCTTCATGCCAACAGTCTCTCCATGCCATACACATTCTTCTCCTCCAGGGCCCTAAGAATCCAGGCTTTCTGCCCCAGACCTGCTACAGATGAGCCCAGTGGGAACCCCCCGGCAGATGGCTAAGCTGTGCCCACCCAGGCCTCCGTTTTGCCTACAAGTCCCTTCTGGGCTCTTCCTTCTCACGGCCTGTGTCCAGGACTCTCGCACTAGCTAGGGGCCCAAGGAGAAGTAGGAAATAAAACTGCTTGAACCTGGAGTGTGTGTGCATGTCTGTGGGTGTCTTCAGCTGTTCCACGTGTCACTGTCACAGGACTTCCAAATAATAGTAGCATTTATTTTAGATGGTATCTGCTGATGAATCCCAAACATGACATGAAATCACACCTCTCTGCTCCACTGGCATCGAGTGAAGCATGAAGGCTGTGCCGGGTATCAGCTCACGGGATGGGCGAGGGAAGGAAAACAAACCCATTCTTTGGGATCAGACGTGACCCTGCATTTCCTGCAGGCAGCCAAAGGGCCCCAGCCCAGAGATACCAGTGATGGGCCTCACAGTGAGGTGAGGAAGGAGGAGAGAAGGCGGCCAGAGGCTGCAGAGGACAGGAGGGGCGGTGTGAGTGAAGACGGCTCCCGGGAAAGCTGCTCTCAAGAAGGTCAGGGCAGGGGCCGCTAGGGGGCCAGGCAGCAGAGCTGAGAGGCTTGGAGGAGGGGGGTGCCCTGGGCCACCGGAGGCCTCCTCTGTGGCTCGGGTAGTGCAGGGGACTCCTCGGGTCGGTCACCCTACTTTCTGCCGGCCAGTGTTGCAGACCATGGGCCTGCCTGGATCTGCCGGTATCCAGGGCACGGGGAGAGGGTGAACCGTCCACCTCAGGGCTCCAGGTGCTCCTGGAAGTGAGGGTGCAGCTCCCCAGCTTGGCTGGTAAAGGAACAGCCCGCGAGGTCATGGATGCAAACACTGCCCCATCCTCACCCCCAGGGTGGGAGGTGAGCCAGAAAGAGGCTTTAACTGGCCCATTAAAGTGTAAACATTTGTTTTAGGTGCTCCCACTGCAGAGAACTCAGGCCTCGCCTTTGGTTAATTATAATCTGCTTAGAGAGAGCGAGCAACATGAGGAGGAAGGGCAGGATTAAGGAGGCCCAGCGGCCTGGAGCAGGGCACTCAGAGGCCAGAGAGGCCCAGCACGAAATCCGTTACCTGCTGCTGGTTCCACTTGAGGTCGGGGATGAGGACAAAGCCATCAGAGGGGTCTGGATTCTCAAAAACAATCCGGTCGGCTTCAGCCTTCCTGTCGAGAATATTGTACACCCACTGGAAGGAAGGGGAGAGAGGGGGTTCACAGACCAGTCCTTTTCCCTGAGAGACACCCCACAGTGGGCCAGGTAGGCTCTCAGGCCTCCCCAGGAAGGACAGCCAAGTCTGAAAGGGCCACTATGCTCGGGGGACCGACACTCAGGCTGTCCTGTTCCGGGGAGCTACTCTTGGGGGTCCGGAAGGGACTCCCCCTCTCCCACTACAGCCATCCCCACAGGGGTCACGGCAACTCAGACAGGGCCATCTCTTCAGGCGGTTCCTGGCCGGCACTGTGCACGTGCTCTGCTCTGGCCTCACAGGCCTGGTCTGCAGCCGCCCCTTCCACTGCCCACAGGACTCGGGAAAAGCGTCCCATGGGTGGGCCCTGTCCCACTTTATTCAGGACCACGGGCAGAGAGTCAGGCTGGGAGTTTCTTCTGCAGAGGAAGTCCGCTACACACCAGGGTGGGGAAAGGCTCAGGTTCTAGAAGTTAGTGTGCTGGGTTTCTCAGCCTGCTGGGATCCTTGTGAGGGCTGGGGTTAGCACCGCTGCCCCACCTGGGGACCCAGCTGACATGCACCCTTCGTGACAAAGCGGAACAAACGCCACGTGGAGAGGCGATTACACAGACCTTTCCTGTTAACCCCAGGCTGCCAGCTCTCTCACGCCCTTTGATTAGCTGCTGTCAACAGTCTTCAGAGGACACTTCCTTGGGCGCTGTGTGAATCCCAAGGGCATCACTTTACCATTAAGGTCCTGGAGGCCTCTCTGAAGAAGCCAGCCTGCAGGGAGGTTAAGATAAGAAGGCCCCTGTTCTCACGGGGATCCAACCCCCCAGCCCCGGCTCTTCTCCACTTCCCCAGAGGTCTGAGAGCCCTTTGCCAACACGACTTCCTTCCAGGCCAGTGAACTCTGTGCCTGAAATCCGAGAGCGAACCCTGCTGGAGAGCCACAGAGAGGGCAGGAGCTGGGCTCATACGGCTGCCCCTTCCGCCCCGCAGTCACGAAGGGCCTCAAGCTGCCCGAGCGGTGGATGGGAGGCCAGGGCGCCGACACGGCCAGGCCAGCGGAGGGCTCCTCTGCCCACCACCAGGAACGCTGGTGCAGCAGTGTCAGTGAGGGCCAGGGCTACACACATCCTCCCCCATGCCCCGCCGAGTCCACATCCTCTGCTGTCGGCCAGCAGGGCCAAGGCCAAGTGCAACTGTCTGAGATGCAGAGCGAGGAGGCAGAGAAAACCTGCCTGGGACAATCTGGGCCTCCCAGACCCCCTGGTAAGACCCACAGCCCGGTCACAATATGGTCAAGAAGAGCCTGGCAGTGCCACTTGTTGGGTGGAGTCTGGGGGCCGCCCAGCAGTGGCTTCCTCGTGCAGCACTGGGGCCAGAGCGATGCACAGCCCAGCAGGTGGAGAACATTCCAGGGAGGGACATTCCAGTCAGAATGTCCTCTCTGACTGGAACTCTCTCTAAGAATGTGCTACTGGAGAAAAAAAGCCAGCCGGATCCTGACCTGAAACCTCCCAAAAATAAATGGGAGGGAGGGGATGGTGTCCCTGCGTGGAGAGCCCTGGTGTGGCCCAGCCTCCCTGGGGCCCTGCTTTTGCCCACAGATAAGCAGCTCTGCCTCCGCCTGGAAAGCAACAACATGTCGTCTGGGAGAGAATGAACAGACTCTGGAGCCCAACAAGACTGGGCTCATCTCTCACTTCCACCACTAACTAGCTGCACGCTGGCAAAGTGACTTCATCTGGGACTTCCCTGGTGGCGCAGTGTTTGAGAATCCGCCTGCCAATGCAGGGGACACGGGTTCAAGCCCTGGTCCGGGAAGATCCCACATGCCTTGGAGCATCTAAGCCCGTGCGCCACAACTACTGAGCCTGCGCTCTAGAGCCTGCGAGCCACAACTACTGAGCCCGCGCGCCTAGAGCCCGTGCTCCACAACAAGAGAAGCCACCGCACTAAGAAGCCCACGCACCGCAACGAAGGCCCCCGCTCCCCACAGCTAGAGAAAAGCCCGCGTACAGCAACGAAGACCCAACGCAGCCCCAAATAAATAAATACATAAAGAACTAGCATCTTTAAAAAAAAAAAAAAAGTGATTTCATCTCTCTAAGCCTTGGTTTCCTCCTTCCTCAAAAGGATCTAATAACACCCCCAAGTGAGGGTTGTGGTGCGAACTGTACGTGAGAAAATGCGTGTGAAAGTGCCCAACACAGAGCCCTGCCCAGGGAGGCAACTGAGAACAAGGAAGGTGCTGAGAAGGCTCCAAGGGGAGGTCAGGCTGGGCTTGCCCGAGGCTACAAGACCGACTGTGGAAAGGCAAAAAAGAAAGCGGATGAGAGCAAAGGAGGTGCGCTGAGGGGACCACGTGCGGGGCTGGAAGGGCACGTGAGGGCTGGGAAGGTGTGCTGTGACGAGCCTATCTCACGGGACCACCCTGTGCGGCAAGCCCGTAAGGTGGGCACTGTCGGGGTCCCCATATTGCAGGGAAGGAGGAGGTAGGTGCAAGGAAGTTCACCCAAGTTCACACATTCCGACCCAGAGTCCGGCCCCAGAGCCCAGGCTGCAGGCCACATGGGTAAGCCCTCTGGGAGAGCCGGGAGAGGTCTGAATACACAGGATGTCTCAGCCCAGATGAGAGAGGCAGGAAAGCCAGGGAACAAAGTCCACATGAATCATAGGGGTGACGTAACGGAGAGTAACACGCTGGGAAAGCAAGCCCGGGAGCCTCGGCCCCGCAGACGATATGGGGGTGCTGGCGGCTTCTGGACGCACCCGGCACGACTTCTTCCCTGTAGGTGACACTGGCAACTGACCCAGGAGCCCCTCTCCCCGAGCCCCCTCTTCACTATCCTCCTGCTCTTTTTTGCTGGCCCCTCTCCTCCAGCCGCCCCTCCCCTGCCTGCGTCTCAGCCCCACACTCTCCCGTCCTCCCTGGAACGGCTACCTGTGTGGGCAACGGCGGCCACCACTCTGGCGCCTTTTCTGTGCTGGAAATGGCAGCAGGCACATGATATGTGGCACGGCTCTCAACTTCCACTGGGACCCCAGGAGGGAGGTGCCGTCGGTCACATTTTCCAGACAAGGAGACTGGGACTCAGAAATGAAGGATGAGATCGCGAGGCTGCGGGGCGGCAGGACTAGAGTCCAAACCCTGGGCCGACGCAGAAGCCCTGATCAGATGACTCACAAATCAGCCTCCAAGGCTCCAGATGCAGACACCCCACCGCATTTTTTTTACTGGGAAATTACAAGCACCTCAAATTTGAGCAGCCAAATAGGGTAGTTGGCTTAGAGCACAGACGCTGGGGCCAGACCGCCTGGCTTTGAAGCCAGTCTCCAAAGGCCTGCTGTGAAGATACGATGCCTGTAAAATGCTTAGGACAGTCGCTGTTCTGTCACCTCGTGAGTTCCAAGAAGTGACAAACTAACTCACCGTCCTCCACGTAAACCACTCTGCTGCCCACGCCCCCGTGCTGGCTAACAATCCGACTCTGTACCATTCATCGCCCAAGCTACCCCTGGACTCACCCCAGGCCCTTCCCTCACTGCTCCAAATCACCTACGTCTACGCCTTAATCGCAAGGGAAGCCCCCCGCTGCCTCTGCCTCGGTTCAGTCTTCCTCCTTCTTCTACTCTCACAACTTCCAAATGATTCTTTAAATCTGATCACGTTACCCACATGCTTCAAACCTTTAACAGGACGCTCATCGCTTTGGCAGTCGCCCACAAATCTGACGATCATTAGAACAAAAAGATTTTTTTAAATGCGGATTTCCCAGCTCTACTCCCAGCTCCATTCTGACTCAGTAGATATGGAGGAGGGCCCTGTGCTCTGTATTTAAAAAAATCTAACCAGGCCATCCTGACGAGCAGCAAGGTGTGGGAACTCCTGGTCTCCTGGACAAAGTGCACAAGCCCCTTTGTGGCCCCCACCTGCCTTCTCCTGCCCGTTCCCAAAATGCATCAAATGGGTCCAGTCCTCTGTGCCCCTATACGTGCTCGGCCCTCTGCCTGGAATGCCCTGTCTGCCTCTTCCAGCTGGCAAACTTCTCTTTGTCCTTTAAGACCCAACTGGAGGATCCTCTCCCCTGTGAAGCCCCCCACTGTCTGGGCTGATCACTCCCCCTCTGTGTCGATACTGTACCTCGTGTCTAGACCGCCAAAGTGCTCATCCCATTATACTGCAGTTACCAGGTTGCATGCCTATCTTCCTTACAAGACTGTGGGGACGTTATCAGTGTTTATCTTGGTGACCCTCCAGAGCCCAGCACAGGGCCTGGTACACAGGGGATGCTCAATAAATACAATGACTATTGCCAATTAAGCTGGTGCTTGTAAACTTGCTAGAAACAGCCGAGAAAGAATACATGGGAAATTCCCTGGCGGTCCAGTGGTTAGGACTCGGCGCTTTCACTGCTGTGTGCCTGGGTTCGATCCCTGGTTGGGGTACTAAGATCTCACAAGCCATGCGGTGCGGCCAAAAAAAAAAAAAAAAAAAAGAATACATGAATGCTCATGTCAAGCAGAAGTTGGTAGAGCAGAGGGGTTATTATTTCCCAAGAGGATCTGCACAATGGTCTATAAGAAGGTATATATACGACTCGTACCAGCTGTATTACAGGCTTCCTCTCTTGAATCCCACACACGTGCAACCAGTGCAGCAGAACACACATTCCAGGACATCCCCCCGCAATCTCAGACACAGTCTAGGAAGATGGAGACATATTTCCCTTCTACTTAGAAGACAGAGCAAGTGCTGGGACTTCTTTACAAAAAGGAAAACATCAAGCCACTGTGAGTTAGAGCAGCCCTGTGCAAATAATGTGCAGGGCGCCACGGCCAGCAGCTGGGTTGCGTCTGCCCCAGGGGACCCCCCACGCCCTGCCAACCTCCCGTCCTTCCTCCTCCCAGGCACAACCCACCTCCCGAGACCCCACAGACAGGACACCCTCCCTCCTCCGGGACAAATGGCTGTGAGCTTCCCACACTACGTCCCACACCACCGTAGCCTGCATCTCGGGTGGAGTGTGTAGAGATACTCTACAGGAGAACGCCTGATGCACCACATTATCTCTGAGCGTGCACGTGGGACCAATTCCAGGCAGAGGCTCTGGCTGGTGCTGGGCACAGACCCAAGAAGTCGGATGTCTTAGCGAAATGGCCTTGCACCTGGCCCAGTTGCTGAAGACACGTCGAAGGTGCTCCCAACCCACGGCCATCGCCCTGGGAGAAGAGGCCCTGCACCGACCCCCGAGCCTGCCCCCTGCAATGGATGCAGGGGAGCAAGGGAAGGGGGTTTCTACCCTGTGACTCAGCTCCTGGAGGCTGGTTTGCTGTGGGTGAAACCAGGGATAAGAGTCTGGATGAGGAGGCCTAACCAGCACCCGTCTTTACCGTTCACAGACCCCCGGCCAGGGCAAGCCATTCTGAGACCGTATCAAGGCTACTGTAAGTACTTAGAAATTCTTTCCACGAACTGGACTGCTCTGAGATCCCCGAGTGCCTCGGCGGCGTGCCCAAGACCGCTGTCAATTCCCTTATCAACGAAGGTGACTATCCTCTCCGAAGCAGCGACAGCCTCAGCCCGGCACTGTCTATGCCATCTATCCTGCTTATTCTTCTCCACAGCACTCACAATCTCACGTTTTGTGTGGTTACTTATATATTCACGCGCCGACACCTGAACAAGGAGGTAAGCTCCGTGAAGGCAGGGGCGCCGCTGTACTCTCTGCTGTGTCCCGTGGCCTGTGCTGTGGGAGAGCGCTGGACCCTGGTACCACCTCGACAGATGCTTGAGAAGATACACTGGCCGTGGGGACAGCACTCCGAATCTGACCCGCGGGGCTGGCCCAGGCCGCGGCGGCCAGTACCTGGATGCTGAGGCTCTGGGACTCCAGGTGCGGTAAGGTGATGTTCTTGTAATCGTCGCCCGTCTCCCGGACCAGGCGGAGGTCCCGGTGCAGGTACTTTTGCAGGTGTTTCTCTGTGGCAGGGTAAACCACGGTTGTCTTCACGTCTGCAATGACACAACACAGCCCGGGCCACGGTCAGCCACTCTCTCCACACAGTCCTGCCACACTCTGACCCTGACAGGCACCACGGAAAGGATGGGCCCGGTCTCTCTTTGATTCCCCAGTGAAGGGAGCCAAAGACTAAGAAGTTATGTTCACCCACGACCCACTCCCACGAGGTGCCTCGTGCCATTAAATTCATGACCTGAACCACACTCGGAATCTGGAAAATGTACGGTTTTCACTGATGGGTCACTAGGTCCCTCATCACCCTTAACCCTAGCCCTTCCCTCTTATTTTCTAGGCACAGGAATAAAACGTTTCTGTGGTTAAGACTCCGCGCCTCCACTGCAGGGCGCACGGGTTCGGGGAACTAAGATCCCACATGCTGCGCAGAGTGGCCAAAAAAAAAAAAAAAAAAAATCCAGGCAGCCTCCTTAACGCAGAGCAGTGCAGCACAACAGTGGCTGAAGGCGCAGACTCTGGGGCTGGACCATCAGGGTCCAAGTCCTGGCTCTGCCTGCTCCTCACTTGGGACCCCTGCCCCAGTCCAGGTGCTTACCCTCCCTGTGCCCCTACTTCTCCATCTGTCAGCTGAGGGTGATAATAGCTCCTAGGTCATAGGGTTGGGAGGACTAGCAAGTTAATACCTGTGGAGCTCTTAGAACAACAATGACTAACACATAATAAATACTGGCTATTTTCAACCCAGGGTTACCCAGTCTTGACTTTGGCACCATCAACATTTGCACCTAGATCATTCTTTGCTGTGGGGCTGTCCTGTGCATTGCAGGCTGTTTAAAAGCAGGGAAGGAAAATGTTGTCTTAAAATCAGTTGGGATGTTTCTCAAAGGACCCAAGTCCTCCCTGACTCTAGATTCACATGTGCTCTCCCAGAGAGGTCCCTGAGAGGAGCGGCCCAGCAGGGGCATCGGACACTCCAGGAAATGCTCAGACTCACCTACATACCCAGAACTACCAACCTAGGTCTGAGGACATAGGCGATTTTCATGCTCATTTCACAGGTGGGTAAAAAGAGTTCACAGGGATTCCAGACTCATTCGACACCACGCTGTGGGATGGGGCAGAGACAGGACTGGAACCATGGTCTTCCCGCCCTGAAGCCTGCTCTTTCCACCTCTGCCTGAAGGCCCATATCGTCTTCCAGCAGCTGAGTGCGGGCGTCCAAAGGCGCAATGCCAAGAGCGTGATGCCTGGTAGAACCAGAGGCCCCTGGCCCGTCAGCTCTAGCAAGCAGAGCAGCGCAGCATGGAGACACAGGCTGGCATACGACTCTCCCCTTCCTGGCTGTGCCACCTTGGGCGTTATTTAATCTTTGAATCTCAGCTTCCTCATCTATTTATGGTGCTCATAAAATCTAATTGACAGAGAGTCGTTGTTATCGTTAAACAAGGCATGTCAACTGGACCCACGTAAGCGCTAAATAAACGTCACCCCGCTTCCTAGGAATCTCTGGATCTGACCTGGAACGGGAGGCACAAAGTCTCCTCGCAATCCTCTGGGCACTTCTCACTCCCACCACCCTCTAACAGCCCAGGGTCACAGGACAGAGATCAAAGGTCAAGCACACCAAGCTCTCAGGAGACAGGAGACTGCTGAAATAGAGGGAATGTCAGCACCTTGGCCCTTGCAGTGCAGCCTGCTGGGGAAGGACGAGATGCTGGCAACGATCAGCCTGGGTTCAAATCCTGGCTGTGGAACCTTGGGCACGTGAGAAGCCAGTGAGCAGCAGGTGGGAAACCTCTAGAAGCTGCCCTCCACCTGCACCCCATGGAAAAGTGCTCCTCCAGTGCTGGCTCTTACTCTCCTTGTGCCGCCTGGGCGGGGCAGGCGGAGAAAGGCGCTCCCTCCGGTGGGGAGACGGGCCGGGACAACCTAGAGAAGAGCCCGGCCCCACTGGCAATGCACACGCAGCCCTGGGCTCCCGGCCTGGGGGCCCCTGGCCGCTCCACACTGGAAAGCCACGGGGCCGATGGGCTTGCCCGCCTGCCAAGGCTGGCCACAGACCGCCCCCGCCACAGAGCCCTGGGAAGCGGCCCCTCCTGCCCTCCCCCCGGCAGCAGGGAAAACTAAAAAGGCACTTTCCGGGGCTTCCCTGGTGGCGCAGTGGTTGTGAGTCCGCCTGCCGATGCGGGGGACGTGGGTTCGTGCCCCGGTCCGGGAAGATCCCACATGCCGTGGAGCGGCTGGGCCCGTGAGCCATGGCCGCTGAGCCTGCGCGTCAGGAGCCTGTGCTCCGCAAGGGGAGAGGCCACAGCAGGGAGAGGCCCGAGTACCGCAAACAAAAAAAAAAAAAAAAAAAAAAAGGCACTTTCCAACTGCTCACTTTCTGCCGTCCTGTTTCCTTTCCTGAGACCCGCCTGCCTGGAGGAGGCGCACCTTGCTGCACTCTGAGCCCTGCCAGAGCCAGTCACCCCTCGCCCGGCCTCGGTCAGATCCTCGCTGCTGGCATCAGGGTGGGGATGCCCCTCCAGTCTCGCCCAGGCCCTGCTCCAAGCCCACTGACCGCCACTCTTCCCCAGCCGTCTCTGCCCCAGCCACAGAGACCCCCTTACACTCCCCACCGACTCCCACCTCTAGGCCTCACACCTGCTGCCCCGTCTCATTCCCTCAGGCCTCCGTCCAAAGGCCAGCTCCCAGACGGCCCGACTAGAGAGGCACCCCTTACCTCCCCACACCCTGCCTCCTTCACCCCTCACTGCCTGACGATGGAGGACATATTTACTGTCTGATTCCCCCGTTAGACGGACTCCCCTGGAGGACAGGGATTTTTGTCTACCTTAAAATTTTGTTTTATCATTTTATCCCCAGCACCTGGAAGAGCGCCTGGTATACAGCAGGTACTCAACAAATACTGAACAAATGAAAAAATGAATCTGGCCTTTTTAGACCTTAAACCCAGGAAGAGCATTTCTTGTCCCAAATGGAATAAAACCTCTCTGGGAAAAAAAAAAAAAAAAAAAGGTCAATATATTTCCCAATGCTGAGTTTCTCACTGGCAGCCAAAAGCAAACTCTGGTGTTTATCCAAATGACCTGCAACTGAGCTTCACGAGGAATCTGGGCGAGAGTCAATGCCCGATAAATGCTCAAACCATCGGGTGAAAATACGTCGGGGAAGAGGACATCCACTCAGGGCCTCAAAAACATCTCCTCAGAGATTACTTATTAATTACAGAGGCGGACACAAAGTGACTGGAGTGAACATCACTCCTCACGGGATGAATGGACGCCCTGGGCCTCCTGGGCTGTGCCGTGGTGTGTCCGCCAAAGCGCATAGCCTGCATCCAATCGCGAGGCGACATCCTCCTCCCAAACCCAGGGGTGCTCTACGGAACAAGGGGCTTCACAGCGCTTCCCAAGTGTCCAAGTTAGGGCTGAGGGACTGCTCCAGATTACAGGGCGCTAGGGGCTGGACTGGATCCTGGACGAGGGCAGGACGGGGGTGTGCGGGAGATTCCTGCTTGAAAGGGGGTACTGAAACACTGGCAAGATTTAATAATGGTCTCCACATCACATAATGGCTTTGTATAAATGTGGAAGTTCCCAAAATTGATCATTTTACTCTGGTTCCTAGGAGACACACACTGGCGTGCTCAGCACTGAGGGGCTACCACGTCTGCAACTTAGTTTTCAATAACAGAGCGAATAGTAACAAAATATTATTATATGTGTATGTGGAGAGAGAAAAAGGAAACGTGGCCAAATGTTAACAAGAGGTGAAGGGCTTTTTAAGGGAGTTCTTTGTACTATTCTTATAGCCCTTCTGTAAGGTTGAAAAATTTTTTCGAAATATAAAGTTAAATAAAAACGTGTTGGTACTCTCTAGACTCTGGGTGCTAACTGCCAGTGGAGGTGCCAGGCACTGTCCTAAGCCCTGCATGCATATGTACCCACTCACTCCCCACAGCCAGTGTGAGACGGGTATGACTTTGGTCCCCGCGTCACACACGAGGAAGCTGAGGCTCAGCGCTGGGCATCAGCCTCGGCACCACGTACCAGCCGCGCAGGTCAGCAGACGTGGCTTCACCCTCCGCCTGGCGCCCTCTCTGCCAACCCGTTTAGCAAGTTGACTTAAGGGGCCACCTACCCAGGATGAGAAGTACCTGGAACCTCCCAGCCCAGAAGCTTCTCCCAGTAGCTACAGAAGCAACAAGGGACTTCCTGACCCTGCCCTCCTCCTGGCATTCTTAAAAAAATCAACTCCAAAACCAACACCTCAAGAATGTTCCCAACCTACTGAGAGCATCCCTGACATTCCTTAAAAGGGCTTCCTATTCGTCATGCTTCTTCAAACTTTGCTTTTATTTTTAGTTTAAGGTGTGTTTGCACATAGGTTAAAAGTCAAACAAAGCTTGCTTTTATGTTTTCTGCCCCCTTCTGAGCACCATTTTCAACGCTTCCGGCCATTTCCTTGCTTTCATACTTCCATAGTTCCAAATTACAAACACTTTTGTAACTCGTTCCACCTTGATTTTTCAGTTTTATTATTATTCATTAACCTCCCATTATGGAAGGTAAGGATTTAGCTCTTTTACCAACTCTATACCAAAAGAGCGCGCGTACGCATGTGCACACACGCTCTTTCTACCCCATCCTCACAACACAACCAGATCACAATTTTGGATAAATCAGTACTCAACATCAATACCATTATGATGATGTAAATGCTGTCTACTGCTGAAGAGTACACTATGACTGTTTTTCCTTTTCAGCACAATTTTTGGTATACAGAGTTAGTATTTACTTTTTTGTTTTCTTTTCTATAAACGTGTCACTAATTCATCCCCACATCCACTTCCCTTTTTATAAAAATCTCCTCTTGATGTTACAACTCATCAGGCACAAGAGCAACAGTGTGTTCACGGAGCCTGCAGGTGCCCCGTGCAGAGCTGTGGCCTGGGAGCTCCGAGCACTGCCCTCGCCCCCTCTCTTGTGCTGGGTACCTTGTTTCCCGGATCCATTATCTTCCTCTTTCACATGTATGTCCTCATTTTACTGAAGCAGTGCTTCTCAAGCTTCAGTGTGCATCAGAACCACCTGACTCAGGACGCCTGGGGTGCGGTCCAAGAATCTGCATTTCTAACAAGTCCCCAGATGCAGCTGCTGCCGCCGGGCCAAGGACCATACATCAGGAACCACGGCCCTGGGCTTCCCTGGTGGCGCAGTGCTCAAGAATCTGCCTGCCAATGCAGGGGACACGGGTTTGAGCCCTGGTCTGGGTAGATCCCACAGGCCACAGAGCAACTAAGCCTGTGCGCCACAACTACTGAGCCTGCGCTCTAGAGCCCGCGAGCCACAACTACTGAGCCCATGGGCCTCAGCTACTGAAGCCCGCGGGCTCTAGAGCCGGTGCTCCACAACAAGAGAAGCCCGTGCACTGCAACGAAGAGTAGCCCCCTCTTGCCGCAACTAGAGAAAGCCTGCGCACAGCAACGAAGACCCAACACAGCCAAAAATAAAAAATAAAGAAATAAAAAAAAAAAAAGAACCACGGCACTAAAGTACAAACTCAAGATGCGTCCAGAGATATGGCGCAAGGGAGATACATTTAGAGACTTGGAACACCTGAAAATGTCTTTACTCTACTGTCGCACTTAATTAAGCGCTTGGCTAAAGAATTCTAGGATGGATAGCAATGACCCTCCAAGTCTGAAAGCACTGCTCTGTGACCGTCTAGACTGCAATGCTGCTAAGAAGCCTGAGGTCATTCTGACCCCCAAACCTTTGTACTAACCGGTTTTTTCCCCGTTGTCCCCCGTGTCCTGATGGTGTTGATGGGTCTTGGAGCGGGTTTATTTTCCTCCATCGAGCTGGGTAAGTGTCAGGCCCCTTCAATCTTGAAAATCATGTTCTTCAGTCCTGGGACTCATTTCTTTGATTATTTTCCTCCCCATTTTCTCTGCCCTTTCCTTCTGGAACACTACTTGCATATTTAACTTCTTTGATTCATCTTGTAGTTTTTTTTCTCTCCCATTTTCCAGCTCTATGTCTTTCTGCTCTACTTTTCAGGAATGTTTCATCTTCTCTTCTGTTTTCATTTCTGCTGCATTGTTTAAAATATTTATCTATTTGGCTGCAATGAGGTCTTAGTTGCGGCACATGGGATCTTTAGTTGTGGCGTGCAGGATCTAGTTCCCTGACCAGGGATCAAACCCAGGCCCCCTGCATTAGGAGCATGGAGTCTTACCCGCTGGACCACCAGGGAAGTCCCATTTCTGCTGTATTTTTAATTTCTAAGAGCTTTAAAAAAAACTTCCTTATTGATAGTATCTTGTTCTTTTGCTTTCTATATACCATAATTTCTCTCTGAGATTAATGAAAGTCTTTGAAAATTCCTTCTCCCTGCGTAGTTTCTGTCTCCTCCGTCTCTTTCTTTTCCTTCCTTCCTTTTCCTTGTCCTATCTTTTTTAACTGAGGCATTACTCAAAAGTCTGCCACCTGGTTTGTCCACTCACTCATATGTTAAGAGTAGAGCACTGAGTCGCTGGCGGCAAGCCTGCGGACACACGAGCGCTCACCTGGAGCCTCCTTTTAGGATCATCGGGCTACTCCTTTGCATGATGGAGCCCTCAAGAACTTAAGTCTTTTCTCTTGGGCTGGTCAGATTCCCCACATGATTCTTCCGGTTTCCTATGTGGAGGTAGGAACCTGGCAGGCAGCATTCTGAGCGATGAGGAAGAGAAGCAGGTGGCTGGAGGGGAGGTGGCCAGGGGTCATCTCAACACTAAACGTGCTGACTTCCACTTAACCTTCTACGTGTTGGTACCATCACCCCACCCTCACCGGCACCTAGAATCTCTAGACCCATCTCTGGAAGGAGCAGTCACCAGTCCTGTGAAGCGGGAAAGAGGATTTTGGCAGCCGAGGCTCAGATTCCCCTCGGCTGGCTCAGGTTTCCCCTCTCAAACCTGCCACGTCAGTTCCTCCTCCCTTCGCTTCCTTGGTTTGTCTCCTCTCCCTCTAGTCTTTATGGGTTAATTTTCTTTAAAGGGAAGTCCTTTCATGCCATTTCTCGTGAGGGTTTTAAAGGAAACAGGTGGGCACTTGAACTGGCCCCTTTTAACTGGAGCCCAGGTCCCTGTCCTTCTGTCTCCCTTCTAATGCTTTATTTTTCTTCTTAGCCGTTTACTGACTACTCTTGACCTATTTGTTATTTACGGTTCCTCTCCTCCAACTGGACATCAGCTCCTTGAGAGCAAAGACTCTGTTTTGCACACTGGGTGTACTGTGCCGGAAACAGCACCTGACACGTGTTGGGCCCTCACAATACAGTCTACAGAACAGAATGTATGCCACTTTACTGATGTGTGTGCGTGTACAACTGCATATACATAAGCACACACAGAAAGAAGTCCGAAATTCAGGACATATTCCAAGATGGGACGTTATCTCTGGGCAGTGGAGATGTGTGTAACTGTAATTTTTAAAATTAGTTTTTTTGGGTATTCATTACATTTTCTAAAACAAATATGGATCACTTCATGACAAATATATTAAAAACAGAAAAATAAGCCACCCCTTAAAACTGAAGCCCAGGGAGGTTAGTAACTTACCCAAGGTCATACAACTAGTGAAGTGGTGGGGCTGAGATTAAACCTAAGAAGTCTGACTCCTCTATGCAATAGTGCTTTCCCTGCTACAGGGCCTTCCTCTTCCAGGCCTTCTCCTAACAAACCTGTACTGCAGCCACTTTCTCCAAAAAGCAGCCCTATCAGATGGGAGAGACGCGATTAGTTCCAGCCCCTCCTGGAGACACGTAAACAGCTGTCAGCAAAACCCAAGAGCTCAGTGAGGTGCCAGAGCGATTGGAGCTGCAGACTGGGAGGTCCGGGAGGACGTCAGCGCAAGAGCCCAACAACGTGACGCTCGCTGCTCGCTGCAATGCCCCCTGGGAGTGCAGGGAAGCAGAAGCTCGCTCCCCTCAGCGCCGGGGGCCTGTCTGAGGAGCGGCCCCAGGGGGTCCGCTGAAGCCAGATGCTGGGCTGGAACAGGCTCTGGAGGGGAGCACAGAGGGATGAAGACGAGCCCGCGGACAGCCAGGAATGATGGCTGCTTCGACTTCCGTGGGTGGTACCAACCGCCCTGCCGCCCACCCACTGTGACAGTGATGGACGGTGGGGAAGGAGGCCTGGGGCAGGGTGGTCGCCGCCCTTGTGGGGCTCAGGGCAGCAGCTGTTTCCCTACAGGGATGCTGTGGCGGCAGGAACGGTCACACCAACACACCCCAGATGACAGCAGCCCCGTCCACACCCGCTCCCTCTCCGCAGCCTGGTGTGCCCATGGCTAGCCCAGAGCTCCGTCCTGCCTGTCAAGACCCTTAATTAGGGTCTCCTGAACATCCTTCTCCAACAAATAAAACCAACCCTGTCCCCCGCCCAGACACGAGAGCCCAACTGCTTTCAGAGGCAGGGCTACAGACAGGAACGAGCAGCCGGCTTTCCTGCTCTCTGCCAAAGCTCGCTTAGCCGAATCCCCAGGAAAAGGCTGTTGCACATGAAACATGAAAATGCAAACCGCAGACAGTCTGCTCTCCTTCCCACACACATGTTCAAACAAGCCTGCTTTCCAGCGCTGCAGATGACTTCTCCCCGATGAGGTCATCGCTACGGCCCAGCCTGTGGCTTCTGCCCTCCCTCCATTATCATGAGCTGGTTTCAACTTACCTGACCCAGATGTGCAGGCTCAGGGGAGCAGGGGAGAAGCAAGAGCAAAGCGTGAGCGGGCTGGGAGGCCCACCCCACCCTCCGTCCACAGGAGCCAAGCAGACCCCCGGGTGATGGGCTGCCAGACCCAGGCTGGCAGGGCACCCCATCAGAGCATTCCTAGAGAAGGTTGGCAAGGGGAGAGGCTGCTGGGGGGTCTCCCGGGACTTGCGTTTTCTTTCCTCCTCTTGGGGACCTCCCCCCGGCCAGACAACACCCTCCCCAGCCCTGGTGTCATAGAGACCAGGGAGCAGGCCGGAGGCTGGAAGAGGCGGCCCGGGGCAGGGTGTGCACTGTCCCACGCTGCAGGACGCTGAAAGTACTCAAGTGAGGTCTGAAAAGACCTCCAGATCAAGGATAAACAGGGCTGAAGGGTGTGGTCAGGATCCTACTGGAAAGAAGCTTCAACCGCCCCACAGCAAACCTCCAAACAGCTAACTACCTGTCTCAAGGAAAGCACAGAGCTGCCACTGGAGACAGAGGAGAGGCAGACGCTGATTTTAGCAAGACCCTGGCTCCGGCAGGCTCCTCAGCGCCCCCTCTCCTTGGTCCTCCGAGGCCCGGGAGGGTCAGGAGGGGGTCTGACAGGACCTGACCTGACGGCCCAGCCACAAATTCAGTGACTCTGAATGCAGCCCCAGGGGTTACATCCTTTAGGGATGGGAACTGCTGTGGCAGGACGGGAGTTGCATCTGAACAGAAGGATGAGAGCAGATATCTAACGAGATAATGGAGCTGCCATCGACAGTCCTGGCAAGACCCTAACCCCACACGTGGGAAGAAACTGTTCTGGGGCCCAGCGGACCAGACTCTAAAAGCTGTTAGACTGAACACTCAGGAGTCCCAGAAGACGGCCTCAATCTCAACTTCCGGTCTGAAGGCATCTCCTTACTTCACTCTGAAAGGAGCAGAGGTGCCAAGTCTCAGGGCATCCTGCGTGGGCTGGCGCGAGGCGAGAAGGTGGAGGGCACAGGACACCCCACCTCCCGGGGAGCCACGACGACCGGAATTCTAGGCCTTCGCTCACGGAGAAGCACGGATCAGAACCAGGCCGCCCAGGCTGAAGCGGAACCAGCGCATGGGTAATCCACCCTCGCCCACTGGTCCTGAGTAAGCTGACTTTCTGCTGACTCGAGCCTTAAGACTGCCACAGAGTCTTGGCGCCTTGCCCCATCTGAGAGACTGAGAGAGCGCGGTGGCCACATTTCAGGAGCTCAGGATCTAGCCACGTCTAAATAGGCTCTGAACGCACCAGCTCTTCCCAGCCTCGCAGAAGCCACAAGTCTAAGCAGAGAACTGAACAGAGGCCTCTGCTCCAGCTCTTCCCAGCCCCGCAGAAGCCACAAGTCTAAGCAGAGAACTGAACAGAGGCCTCTGCTCCCAGCTGGTGAAGGAAGAGATGGGGGCACGGAGGAGGCCACACCCGAGGGCTCTCGGAGCGCAGCTGGCAGGGGAGGGGCAAGCGAGGCCCGTCGGACAGCTGAGAGGAAAGCAGAACCCAGATTCTGGGACAAGAATTCTACTCTGGTGGTAGCGGCCTTTCCATCTTGAAGTTTCTGCTTGTTGTTATTCCACTGTCCCTCAAAGCCCCAGAGAGGGCCCTGGCTTGCTGGTGTCAGAAGCTCTGAAGCACCCAGGGAGAAAGGCAGACAGAAATCTGCCATCTTTAGGCGGCCTCTGCTGATGAAGAGAGACTCCTGTGGGCTGGCTCGCCTTTCCCCTGCCCCATTAAAGAAGCCCCATGTCAAAGCCCAGCTAGCTGAGTCCACTCCGCAGCTCTGTCCACACCGCTGTCCTCACCGGGAACAACCTTCTGCCTTCACGTCTCCAGGTGTGGGAGGAGCTAACTGTGCACGGCCCACCCCGCCAACTCCCAGCATCACCCGTCCATGGCCACACACTCTTGACCAGTATCTCCCAGGTATGTCTGTGCAGCTAAGTGTAAATCTCCAGAGTTTGGGGTCTGCGTATTTGGGGGTACACAGTACTTGTTGATGAACTGACAAGCCCCATGCAATGAGGGTCATTCAGGCTGTGAAGTAAGGACATAGCCAGAGGCCCCAGTCCAGGCTAATCTTTTGGTCTGCTTCTTTGTTTGGTTTGTTTGGGGATGAGGTTAACGTCCTAAAAAATCTCTAGCAGAGCATCACGTGATTATATTCTCAAATAATTCAGAAGTCTAACCCCTAATCCTTTTCATTGGCATAAACACCAATAATAGTTCGGTGCTCATTATTCCAGTCTTTTCTTGAATGAATTTACATATACATGAACACATGTACATAGAAGTCTATTTTTTAAGCACAAGAGGGATGAGTCTTTAGGGGTTATCTGTGACCTCAGAGATCTCCCATGACAGTCCATACAGACCTCCTCCCTCCTTTGTAACAATTGCGTTGTAGCCTAGGCTGCGTACGCACCATGCCTATTAACCCTTCACACACACAGGGTCACTTAGGTTGGTTTTGGTTTTATTTTTCATTTTTTCTATCACAAATGATGCTGCAGTGGACATTCTGGCCCCTCTTTGTGATATGCATGAGTGACTGTCTAAGTCAGACACCTAGAAGTAGGAACGCTAGGTCAGAGGGACACAGGTTTCAATGTCTCATGGATCTGGCCATGTCTGACACCCCACCCACTGTGCATGAGCACCTAGGACTCGCTCTGTGCAAGGGAGTCTGGGAGAAACGAGGTGTCTGTCTCAGCTCACCAACACTGGCTCCATCTGGCCACGGTCTCAATGGGGTAACTTCTCTATGGCCTAAGCTCCCTACACCTACAGAGCCCCACCCAGCATATTAAGACATATGTGGAAGGTCCCCTTCTCCTATTTAATAGTGACTCTCAGGCCGTTTCAAAAACCCATACAATGGCACCACAGGAACCAGAAGAGGATGTGGGCTCTAAACAAGCAGGGACAGAGGACAGGATGGGAAACGATGCTGGAGACTGGGACCAACTAAAGGCCCCCTCTAGAGAAGAGCTGTACCAACTGGCTCCATCCATTGCCTACCTTCATCCTAGGGGCAGGCACTTAACGCAGATGCAAACAGAGGAATGTGCTCCAAAGATATTAACCCTTGGGCTGGAGCAGGGGTAGGAAAACTCTTCTTAGTTTTCTTTTCTTTTTTTTTTTAAACAACTCTTGAAAAATGTAAAAACCATTCTTATCTCATGGGCCATACAAAAGGAAGCAGGCCAGATCTGGCCCATGAGCCATGGTGGACAAGAGAGCATGCAGGCTCCGGAGCACACACTGCTCAAACTGCACACTCAGGCAAGGCCAGACGGCCGACAAGCCCCACTCCCCATCTGCACAGCACCGGGCAGCTACCCACCCAACAGGGGCCTATTGTGGAAACAGACCTACCTATCAGCTCACTAGACTATCAGCCTGGTTCTTCATTTTTAAATACAAATGAAGCAGGAATTCCCTGGCGGTCCGGTGGTTAGGACTCTGTGCTTTTGCTGCGGAGCGCCCAGGTTCGATTCCTGGTCGGGGAACTAAGATCCCACAAGCCACATGGTACGGCCAAAAAACATTTTTTTAATAAAATAAATACAAATGAACTAACATTCACCAGACACTGAGGGAAAAACAGCTGAGGGAAAAAAAGAATGACCAAAATAAACAACCAGAACCAGATCCCAGAGGAAATGGGATCATTTAAGGGTCAGGAGATAATTTTTAAAACAATTCTAATTAGTGTGTCAGAGAAAGTTAACCCAGTTTTGGCCTCTGTGAAGCAAGAGCAACACGCTATGAAAATGAAATAATCGGAGGACCAGAAGAAAGAAAATTAAAATGGTGGCTCCCAAATGAAAACCTTCTCTAGGAGGTCTGGAGAACAACGTCAAGACCATCTACCAGTCTACAGAAAGAAAACACAGATGGGAAAAGGAAGAGAACAGAAACAGCACATGGGACTGAAACCGTGCACCTCAGATTGGGACTTGAACCCACGTGGCCGGGACTCAAACCCAGCCAAAACCCACGATCTTCCAACTGAGATCACACACCTGCTTTCAGGACTTAAGGAAGCTCAGGTTCTTGATGTCTCATCACAGAAAGAATTCAGTAAGAGACAAAGTGATAGGTAAGAAGTGGATTTATTTAGAGAGAAACACACTCCACAGACAGTGTGGGCCATCTCAGAAGGTGAGAAAGGCACCAGGGTGTGGGGCTGTCAGTTTTTATAGGGGTGGGTGATTTCATAGGCTAATGAGTGGGAGGAGTATTCCAGCTATTTAGGGAAGGGGCGGGGATTTCCAGGAATGGGGCCACCGCCCACTTTTTGATCCTTATGGATCCTTGGAACTGTCATGGCGCCTGTGGGTGTGTCATTTAGCTTGCTGATGTGTTACAGTGAGTGTATACTGAGGCTCAAGGTGTAGTGGAAGTTGACTTGTCTGCCATCTTGGACCATTTGGTTCTCATCAGTTTATGTCATGTCCTCGGGCTATATCATTCTTTCAAAGGCTGTGCCCTGCCCCCTTCCCTCCTGTTTCAGGACCAATATAGGAAGTCTAACAACTAATAGGATTTCCAGTAAGAGGAAATAAAGGAAACAGAGAGAAGGAAATTATCAAAGAAATAATAGAAAAAATATTCAGAGTGAAAGGCTAACATAAGACTTTAAATTGAAAGGGTCCAAAAGTACCCAGCAGAGTGAATGAAAAAAAAAAAAATCCAACCTAGACACAGCATTACAAAACCCCACTACACTAAAGATAGAAGACATCTTATATGCTTCCAGAGAAGGAAACTAACAGAGCAAACAAATGACAACAAAAAGCGAAGTTAGCTACAGAGAAATGACAATTAAACTGGCATTGGATATCTTATTAGCAACAATGCTTTATTTAAGAGATCAATGCCTTTAATATTGGGAGGAGAAATAAATTTAAATTCTGTATTCAGTCAAATCATAAATTAAAAGTGAGGGCAGGGACTTCCCTGGTGGTTCACTGGTTAGGACTCCACACTCTCACTGCCAAGGGCCTCGGTTCAACCCCTGGTTGGGGAACTAAGATCCCACAAGCCACGTGGTGTGGCCAAAAAAAAAAAAAAGTGAGGGCAAAACAAAAGATTCAAAGTTTTCCTCTCATTTATTCTTTCTGAGGAAGTACTTAAGAATGTACTTCAGCTAAACAAGAGTAAAACAAGAAAGAAAAAGACGCAGCATCCAGAAGACAGTGGATCTAACCCAGGAAAGCAGCTGTGGAAGGGAAGTCTGTTGGGAGCTCAAGGCATGCCTTAAGAATCAGCTCTCCAGATCGGAGCGAAAAGAGAAGAGCATTTTGGAAACAGTGTTTCCGGAAGGAAGGAAGGAAATACATAACAAATTATTGAAGTAAATGACTAGGTAATTTCAAAAACAGAGTACAGGTCCTCCTCACCTTATGATGAGGTTACATGCAGATAAACCCATCCTAAGTCGAAAATGCACTTACTACACCTAACCTACACCATACCTCAGTCTAGCCTACCCCGAACGCGCTCAGAACACTAACGTTAGCCTACAGCTGGGCACCACCATCTAACACAAAGCCTATTTTATAATAAAGTGTCGCTATCTCACGTAATTGAATACTGTACTGAATGTGAAAAACAGAATGGCTGTCCGGGTACAGAATGGTTGTAAGTGGTTTGCCCTCGTGATCTCAGGGCTGCCTGGGAGCTGTGAAATACAAGTACAGTACAGCTGACAGAGAAGCTGGGGGACAGCAAAGGACAGAAGAGGTGCTGGGAAGGGAAGGCCGGAGGCTTCTCACCGATACTCTCCCCCAGCACCGTGATACAACCTATAGTACGTGGAATAAGGACTAAAGATTTCGATATATTTAGGACTCCAAAGGCAATTAAGAAAAAAACCCTGGAAATAATAATATAAACATCAAAAATTGGGAGGAGGAGGGAGGGAGGGAGGGTGAGGAAAGTGCAAAGGAGCTAAGACTTCCATCCTGCACTGTGGGAAACTGATGGCAAAATCGATAAACCAAGAAAGAGCTGCATAAGCGCACTGCCCAGTTCAGTGTCTCGAGGAGGTCACCAGAAGCACTAACCCCAGAAACTGTCTTAATGGTACTTACTTCTGGAAGGCAGAGCCTGGGTGGGCCAGACAGGCCAGAGCCTGTCTCTACTTGACCGTGTGACCGCACGACTTTGATAAATGCCCCAGCCTACCCCAGACATTCTTAGTCAGTAGGTCCAGGCTCTGTATTCAAGAAAGCTCCTCAAGCAATTCTGATGACTGACCTCTGCATCCCATTCAGAGCTGAGAAATGATGATTTTATGACCTCATCGGATACCGAAGCCCCCTGAGGTAGGCTAGTCGGCTACTCGATTCCTCATTTCTCATTCAGAGAAACTGAGTCTCAGAGCAATTCCGTGATGTGGCCCTGAGCCTGAGGTACTTCTCGTGTTGGGTGACGCTGGCGCCCTTCCCCACCCTGCTCTGGTGCTGTCCTGGCCGAGACCTGTCTGGCAAGGCTTCCCCTGCTGGTCACGGTTCAAACTGCACTTGTCCTTCAGCTCAGCTGTGCCGGGAGGGCTGCGGAGGACACCCGAGGGCACGGGGTGAGAGGCCTGTGCCAGTCTGTGCCGAAGCGGAGCCACGGAGCCTGGTACCGGCCCTGTCCTCCAGTCGTTGGAGGAGGCCACATGCCACCCTCTTCTGCCCGCTGGCACTGACCCGAGTGGGCACCGCACAGCACGGGGCTCCCTCGTCCACAGAAGGCAGAACAGAAACAAAAGTCTGCTAGTGCCCCAGACCCAGAGGAAGGCAGGAAGCCTTAATCAAACACTTTTACTTGCAGCAGCAGTGACTAGAAACCAAACTTGAGAATGAGGGCAGAGCCCTGCAATGCACCTGGGGAATATTCTTAGTTCTTCCAAGGACTTGGCAGTTTTTCTTAACTTTTAATTGGGAGATATACTGTAAATATTAAATGTGTGTGTGTGTGTATATACCACACATATATATGTATATATACACACACACACATTTTACATACACACACATATGTACATAAATAGAAAATATATACTGTTTAAAGACCTAAAATAAAAGAACATCCATGCATGGAGCACACAGCCCAAGAAACAAATATTACCTGAAGTCTCGGCCCTGCCCCGCCAGGGATAATCACTTTGCTGAACTGGGGGTTAATCATTTCTCTTTTTGTCTTCCTAGTTTTATGAGGCATGAATGCATCCCCAAGCAGTGTATTGTTTAGTTCTGCTTGTTTTTCAACGTGATCTAATCGGAATCGAGGAATCACACGGTGAGTATTTTATGTCTTGCTTTTCCGGCTCTGTGCGTGTAGAGCCTTCCTTCCTGACGTGTGTAGCTGGGTGGAGAAGTAGTCCGGTGCAGGACTTACTTACTTACTCTTATTGTTAGTTGTTATCTGGACTATTTCTAGTTTGTCCTATGCTGCCAGGAAAACTCTAATGAGAGTGGCTGGCCTTTTAAAATGCCCCTCCTCCAAAGCCCCAGGGTTTGCCTCTGTACAGAATACCGGGCCTGTAGCTGGATAGCTAGAGTTCTGGGAGTTCCCTGCAACCACGAGAAGATGGGATTCCCAGGGGTCCCTCTGCTCCCTGGCCCGGCCTCACTCACACACAGAAGCCTTCTGCTCTGAACCTGAGATTCCCCACCCCTGCTCTAACAGCAGGGAAAACAATGGCCTTTTCAGAGGCAGTCCGGATTTCTGAGTCACACCCCTCTCCCTACTATCTGCCCCCTTCTTCCCAGGTAAGAGAACAGAGTTCTCAATGAAAGGGCTCCATTGATGGGCCACAGGGCGTGAAAGCGTGAGAGCCGGAGCAGGAGGGGGCCAGGCTCTGCCCTGCCATCTGGCCCACACGGTGCTCACATTTGCCACATGGCTACAGGGGGAACAAAGGAAGCCGGACCGTGGTCAGGGCCAGGCGTGCTTCCCTCTGTTACATATATTGTTCCATTTAAGGCTCATATAATTTTAAAGGTGGAAAAACAACAACAAAAGATGACTAACACTTCTGAGTCCACACCGTACGCCACTGTGCTGAGTGCTTCAGATACCTCATCCCAGTGGGTCATAACCCATGACAGGGGTGAGGAAATTAATTTAGGAGGTTAGGACCAGCATCTAAACAAAAGGAAACAGACAAGACTGGAAGGAAGATGAGAATACTAGAGCGTGTCCCGTAAACTAAGGGTAAGTACTGTTTTGTGAATTCTTTCTGTACCTTATATTCACATATATTTATCTCTCTGCACTGGGTCACAATGTAAACTATATATCTCTCACTGTGGATAGAGGCTAAAAAATCTTAAAACACCCTTTCTTGTCTCATTTATTTCATAACCATCCTGACGTAGGTTCAGTTACTAACCTAATTTAACAAGGAAATAACTGCAGCTACTTCCTCGGCTTCATCTGGGCCACACAGCTCGGTCACCAACCACCCACCAGCCTCCCGCTGCTCTGTTTCTCTTTACTCCCCCAGAACACGTGCTGCAGCCTCAGCCTGGGGCATTCTCCCCGCCCCTCTCACCAGCTCTTTGCACAGCTGGTTCCTTTCCATCCTTCAGGCCTCAGCTTGGGGGTCGTGTCCACAGAGCCCTGGTCCCCAGCCCGAGCAGCCCCTCTCCTGTTCACGGCCGTGTCGATGTGTCTCCTTGTTGCTGTCTGACTTCCCCACTACGACTCCAAAGGAGGTAACGTCTGATGCCCTCGCCTGTGTGTACCTGGCAGCAGGCATTCCCTAATCTGTTGGTTGAATACAGACACTCAAGTTCTCACAATTGGTAAATGGCAAAGATAGGATCCCAGCCGGGGGAGGGCGGACCCCTTGACCCCTGCACTATATATGAAAACTGCGAAACAGCACCAGTAAGTGTTAGCGCTTGGCTGGGTCGGACTTCGACGCCTGTGCTCTATTAGGTCAACGGGGTAGGGGGGCCATGGGGGCCTCGCTGAACAGCCTTTTGTGGTCGGCTGAGAACTTGGAAGGGGTGAGTGAGGAGACAGCAAAACCTCAGGCTAGAAGAGAAGAAGTCTGCCAAAGAACAGAGAAATACCAGAAGAAGTCCTCAGAGCAGCCAGCTGAGAAATGAGCTGGTGACTGGGACTGGAGAGGCGGGGCCGAGAAGCCTGAGGACCAAGGCCAAAGGAATACCCTGGCCGTGCTGCCACCTCGTGGCTGTGGAATGCTTGGCCCACAGGAAACAAAAGAGAGGTGGGCTGGTCTGTGGGTTCATTCTTCAGGGGTCATTTACTGAATACCTGATGCAGGCCTGGCTGCTGGGGCCTGGAAATGAGTCTGACACGGCTCCAACGTCCAAGGACCGCTGTTCCCTACATCCGGGCAGTGACCCAACCCTGAGAGGTTTACTTCCCCCTTTTCACAGTAGCTTGTGGGGTGCCCCCTCCCCAAAACAAGACTGAGAGGGCAGAGATGACCTCTCATTCGTCTCTGAAGCTCCAGCACCCAGCACAGGGCCCAGCACATCAGAACAGTTACAGTGGCTACAATTTAATAGGTGCTAAGTGCTTCCAAAGACAGCGCATCAGTTCCCACATTTTACCTCTGAGGTACTTACGAGACCACCAAATAGAGATGTCAAGTCAGTGTTTATTTCAGTATGAGCCTGGGGTTCTTGGAGAGGTCAGAGATGGAGAAATAAATGTGAACACCACCCACAGATGTGCTCAAAGACCAGGACCTCTCAACGAGTTTCGTGTGCATGTGACTCACCTGGGGTTTTTGCTAAAATGCATATTCTGATTCTGCGGTCCGGAGCGGGCTCTGAGAGTCTGCATTTCTAACAAGCTGTCAGGCGATACCAATGTTGTTGGCCCACAGACCACACTGTGAGTGGGAAAAATCTGGAACAGAAGTTGACAAACTATGGCCAGAAGGTCAAATCCAGCCTATGGCCTGTTTTCCTACATCCAGCAAGATAAGAGCAGTACTTTTGTTTTTAAAAAGGTTAAAAAAGAAAAGAATATGTGACAGAGACCACTAGTAGCTCACAAAGCCTAATATATTTATCTCTGGTCCTTGATGGAAAAGGTCTGCCAATCCCTGATCTGGTATGTCATCCAGGGACAGGAGGCACAGCGAGATGAGAGAGGGATGAGGGTGGAGCCCTGAGCCAGGCTGTTATGACTTCCAAGTTGCCATGCCTAGTTTCAGTAGGAAAAATAAGAATATAATGCACTGTTTGTGTGCGTCTGCTAAAAAGGCAGTGAGCCCTGGAAAAGGTGAGCTAAAACCTGAGGCTCCCAGGTAGGAGTGTACAGCACTGGGGAAGAGGTGCAGACATCTCCGGGGCTGAATGGGGACGAACACCTGTCATCTTGATAATCCACTGCCTCTTTCAGCGCTTATCCTGGAAAAAAATGACAAAAATAGAAAGACGGGGCAGTAGCCACCACCCACTGTGTGCAGCACCACAGAAGTACATGTGCTGAAAAAAATAATATGAAAGGGAGTTCTACAAGGTTGCTCTGTGGAGCAAAACCTTCTGAATTTTGGATGAGGGTGGGGAGGATGGACAGAGAAAAGGGTAAGGCAAGGGCAAGGGGTGCAGCAGAATAACGGTCCCAGAGCCTGTAGTTTGGGGGCTGCCCCACGTCATGTTTGACTACAGTGTTTGGCTACTGTCATGCTTCGTCACGCTGTGTTGACGACTATGTCTGCTTAAATGTCAGCGCCTGAGAAAGCAAATACAGCCGTCCATTTCCGTCAACGGGAACCGATCAATCTGGCCCTCTTTCAACAAAGGACCGGGCTCTTTTGCTTCCAGCCGTGAAAAGTTTGCTTGTCTCACATTAAGCATTCACATATATTTCCGAAGGACAACAAGAGAACCCTTTCTCGGGGGTGCAGAAAAGACTAAGTCTATCCAAAAGACTGTGGCAGGATATCCGTAAAGCCAAACTGTTCTTAAATGTTGGAGGACAAATAAAGACAGAAGGATATTATAAAACTGTCCTGGGCTGCAAAGCACATTCCAGAATTTCCTGGTTGGAAGGAACCTTCAAGGTCAACCAGGCTGCCTCATGCTTCCCACGAAGCTGCCTCCTGAATCTAACCGTCTAAAGGAGAAAAGCTCACATCGCGTCTGGCTTTAGGCATGGAATCTTCTTCTTCTTCCACTTCTTCATAAATTAAAAAAATACTTGCAATCAAAACCAAATCACTGCCTTTTAACCCACAAACTCCTGCCCTTCTCAAGTCCTTCGTCAATCACACTGTCTCCCCCCTAGAAAGTGAGTTCCTTCAGGGAACTAACTGATCTTGCAGCACCCAGCACACTGCTCATTCCACAGCCGCGTGGTGAGCAAGTCCTCAGTCGACTAAAAAGATCTCAGTTTCTCTGCCACCTTTTTGCTGTGTGATCTTAGACACACAGCATTAACCTTCCCAAATCGCATTTTCCTCACCTGTAAAGTCCTATCGCGATAGGGCCATTTTGAAGACTAAGTACAATGACACATGTAGAGTACTTAGAATGGTGGCTAGCACAACAGTAAGGGTTTAATAAGTGCTGACAATCATTATTACTCAATTAGTAGATGAAACCGTTCTATCCTATGAATCACACTCTCACCCCAAAACACATCACACCAGAACTGGGTTTCTCAGCCTCGGCACCGTTGCCATGCCTTTGTTGTGGAGGCCCATCCTGTGTTTTGTAAGATATTTAGCAGCATCTCTGGTCTCCACCTTCTAGGTACCAGCAGCACCCCACCTCCCCAGATCTGACAGCCAAAAATGTCTTCAGAGATTGCTCCTTCCTCCACAGGGAACCACTGCACTAGAATATGCAAATCAGTTGTGGAGTGGTCACCACACCCCCTAATTCCCCACCATCCCACTCTCCCCACAGGCAGCCACCTCCACCCCACGTGCTCACCACTCAGTTGCCTTGGAGGGAACAGGTGATAGGTGCTGTAGATATCATTGGAGAACTGCAGCTGGAGCTCAGGGCTGCCCTTTAGGAGCTGGGCAACGTGGTCCACCTGAAATGGTGTCTTCTCCAGGATCACAATGGCATCCTCTCCGTCCCCATCCCCAGAAGCCTCATTAACCTGTGGGTGAGACACCATCAGTGGGCCCAGGGGCAGAACCACAGGTGAGGCCTGGAGAGCAAAGGTAAAAGACGTAAAAGCTCCCAGGGCCTCTGCAATCCCAACACCTGGGATTTCCTTCCCTGCAGTCTTCCCTCTGGGGAAGTCTAGCCGACGGCGCCCATGTTTCTTCTCCCAGAGAAGGCATCTCATCAACCCAAATCCTTGTGGCAGCTCTCACATCCTCCTTCTAAACGATGCAAAGCTTCTCAGCTGTCTTCTAGTTTAGGCTCACAAGGCCTCTGTCGAATTCTCCCCATTTTACAGACGAAGAAACTGAGGTCCAGAGACGACTGCTCGCCCAAAGTCACACGAATAGTCAAAGTTGAAACAGAAACTAGAATCTGGGTATCCCAACAGGCTTCTAGGTCGAAGGTTCTCATGGCTAAAATCTTCAGCAGGTGCTGCAGACTGAAGACAGGTAGGGGTGAGAGAACCAGACAGAACCTTATAAAAAACAAGTTGCAGGGACTTCCCTGTCAGTCCAGTGGTTAAGACGCCACGCTTCCAACGCAGGGGGCGTGGGTTCAATCCCTGGTCTGGGAACTAGGATCCAGCACCGCCAAAAAAAAAAGAGAGAGACACAGAGAGGCATGGAAGCCTCGGCCAGGTCCCCCTGATGCTCTCAAAAGTGAGAGCTCCTGCCAGGAGTTCTGGAGAACCCTTGGCCAGCGTCCTCACTAGTTCTTGAGGTGGTCTCCAGTCTCTCCTCAGCCCCTGCTGGAAAGCTGAGCACATGGCATTAGAGGCAGCGGTGTCTGCCTACCTGAAGATACTCTGCTCTCCTGAAGACCAAGGATGGTAACTTTCATCACTACGTCCCCGCACCCAGCTCAGTGCTGGACTGTCAGAGCGTGATATGTGGAACTGAATCACCAATTTAATAAACTGTCTCCTCGGCTGCGGCTGGAGTTCTTTATAGCAAGGATCAGACTTCCCAGTCTCTATGTCCCTACCTGGGGCCTGATGAGCAAGACCGTCCGGCAACACTTGCTGGGTTCCTAGCAACTTACAGGTTTAATGAATGACTGATGACTGCTTAGGGACTTCAACATGTGATTATGAATCGGCAATACACTCTACAAATGTTAGGTTTTTTTAGTAAAAGAGGAATTAGGAAAATTAGCCCTACGCGTGTTAATTCCCTTAATTTCACAGGTAGTCTTGCCTCCTCCACGAACTAACCTCCCTGCATTTTAGTGCACTCTGCCTTCCCCGCTCCCCACCGAGGAATGTGCTTGGTATTTTCCGAAGAATCTAAAAAAAGAAGAAAAAAAAAAGCCGCCTCCGAGGCGACGATTGGGTCACTCCTTCCCGCATCCCCTCCCCAGGGCTGCCTAATGGTACCTTCCCGTGTAGGAAAATGATTTTGTCCCGCGCAGACTCCCTCAGCACTTTTTTCACTCTAAAGCCGGAGAAAGGTAAGCGGACAGGGGCAGAGGTACCATTCCCAACGCCCGCTTCTTTCCCCTCTGTGCTGAGCGCCTCCGCCTCCTCGGCATCCACTTCGCGCTTTCTCTTGTTGGGCTGCGGCGCTGTGTCCGCCATGCTGCCCGGCGGGAGGTGTGCGCCTGCGCGAACCCGGCCGCGGCCCCGCCCCTCCCGGCCACCTCCTCCCACCTCGGCCAAGGGGCGGTGACTACAACTCCCGACGTGCTCCGCGCCGGAGGCCGCATCCCTTCCGGCCTTAGGGAGCCTCGGAGCGCTGATCACTGGGATCCACCCGGAACGAGCGTTTTAATTCAAGTTACCTCCCCTTGGTACCCTGGTGCTAGCCGGCCGAGTGGAGGCCGGTGCTGAGGGCAGCGAGAAGGCAACAAGTCCCTAAAGAGGCGGGCTAGAGAGGCTGCAGGGGAGAGGGCTGCCCCAGCCTCCCAGGGGCAGGAGCCAGAAGACGCCGTTTGGACTCAATGCGTTGACACTTTGGTTGAATGCACATTTTAATCAGAATTACACCCACATTGATTAGAGTGGAAGGGATGTTTCAGAAATAAATCTGTTGAGCCAATCTATTTCTTGGTCAATTTGTTTTTAGAGCAAGCCCTTAAATCATTTCCAGTTTTCATTTTACAGAAATGTTCATCCTATTCAGTTCTCAGTACTTTTGGCTGAAAAGAAAGGTAAGTGAACAGGGACTGAAATACATTTCTAAAACCTCCAGCCTGGAGGCTCCTGCCCCTCTGTATCCACATTACTGAACCGAGTTTGTGTGTGCTCCCCCCAGCCCACCAGTCTACCCACCCTGGGTTGCGGTGAAGGAAAGTAGCAAGGCTCTCAAGGTAGGGCCAAGCAAGGAGAGTGGGCAGCTCATGCTCAGAAGACTTGAACTCCCTGATGACTTTCAGAGATGCGATTTTAAAGACAAGATGAGGGAGAGGGTCATGGGTGCCTGATAGCTCCTGGACTTCTTCTGATTGGTTGGTGGTGATGTAACTAGGTGGTATTTCTGGAGTCAACATCAACCTTCTAGTTCCAGAGAGGCTGGGAGTCTACGCAGTTATGGTCAGCACGCGGTTTGCAGTTAACTTCTTCCACCTGGTGGGGGCTTCAGTCTCTGCAAAATAACTCAGGGATATGGCTCAGGATATTATCTCTAGCCCTGGAGGAGGAACTAAGGGTCCTTGACTTTGTTTTATGGCTAAACTATTATTATTTTTGTCTTGTTTGACTGTTTTCCTTTGTCTCTGCATTTCCTCACTTCTCTGATTCAACTTGCTCTTTGGAACTCTGGGAAGGCCTAGGAGGCTGAAGGTTTTCTACAGACTTGAGATGGGGGTAGTGCTGGGGTCTGCTCCCAGGAAGGCCTCACAGTGTCCTGCTCCGTTTCACCCACTTTGACCATGTGTCCACCGTGCTACCAGGGTTGTGATTTGCAGCATGAATATGATTCATCCATCGGAGTTTCTTTTCTTTTTTTGGCCATGTAAAATTTTTACTGATAATTTCTCTGCAACCTCCCAGTGCTCGAGCACACCCTTCCAGGGACCAATGGCACATCAGCATCATCTGAGCAGTGAGCTCACCCCTGCTGAAACCTGCCAACTGGAAAAAAAACGCACAATGTAAAAGTTAAAAGTTATATTTTATTCGGGGACCTTACTGAGGACTACAGCCCGGGAGACGGACTATCAGGATAGCTCTGAGGAGCTGTTCCAAAGAGGTAAGGGAGGAGCCAGGATATATAGGAGATTTTGCTGAAAAAAAAAAAATGTAGTTGAACATCAAAAGGTTACTATTAGGGGACTTCCCTGGGGGTACAGTGGGTAAGACTCCACACTCCCAATGCAGGAGGCCCCGGTCCGATCCCTGGTCGGGGAACTAGATCCCGCATGCGTGCCACAACTGAGGATCCCCCATGCCGTGATGAAGGTCCCACGTGCCACAACTAAGACCTGGAGCAGCAAAAATAAATACATAAATAAATACTATAATTAATTAATTAATTTAAAAAAGATTACTGCTAATCACAAAAAAGAGACATCTCAAGTTAATGATTTTAGTGCTTGTCTGTGTATGGGAAAATGCAAGAGTCTGGGCTCCTTGGAATTATTCCTTAGATATGCATCTTAACTATCTAGGGCCGGTATCCTCTTTTTCTCCATCCTGAATTCCCCTCAGGTGCACCATGGGGTGGCTGTGTGGCTGATGGCTTGATGGTGGCAGTATTTGTTGTTTACTGAAATGGCAGGCGACATTTTTTTTGTCAGCAAACCATTGGTATTTTCTACTCGCCACCCTTACTTTTTAAATTTTTTTTAATTTGGTGGGAGGGAGCATATTGGGTTTTCAAAGCCCTGTTGGGTGAGCTTGCACTAGTCCAGTTAAACTTATAGCACTTTCTCTAGCTCCTCTTCCCCGTCCCCCCATAAGCATGAGTGACCAGCTGGGCTATTAGCAAGACTGGTTGAAATATGGTGGCTTTGGTGGAAACTTCAGGAGAGTGAAGTCTCTGCTTTCCAGAAAAATAATTGTCACTCAAAGTGAAATTTTTCTTTGAAACAAGTTTTTTAAAAAAGAAAAGAAACAGCTCTCAGCCTTAGTGCCATCTCCTGAGAAACCTCCGTGCCATGAGAGCGAAGTGGAGGAAGAAGCAAAGATGCAGGCTCAAGCACAAAAGAAGAAAGATGAGGCAGAGGTCCCAGTAAAATCATACACCCATGGAGGCCACAGGAGCAGAAACAAGGGAAGCCAGAGGCCAGGGATGCTGGTAGAAATTGTTGGGCTGCATACCTACTGTCTAGAACTTGTCTCAGTGGATCTGGAACATGTATGCCCATTCTGATTGCCTCGACAACCTTTGAGAGACCCACCTTGCTCACATCAAAACGACCCCTTTTGGTCCTTTGCCCTGGACCTGTGTCATTCTGTACTAGTTCTGTTCTCAGTTGCGGCTGAAGGTAATGTGTACAGTAAATCATCTCTTTTGCTGTCTTAGCTGAAGAAAAAAAAAGAAAAGAAAAGAAGCATACACTTGGCCCTTGAACAACACGAGTTAGAACTGCAGGGTCTCCATATACTCAGATTTTTTTTTAATAGTAAATACTGCATTACTACATGAATCCACAGATACGCGTCCAGAGGGTCAACTGTAGAGTTGTAGCTAGTTTTCTACTGCACAGAGGGTTGGCGCCCTTAAGCCCCACATTGTTGGAGGACCAACTGTATAATGCTAAAGAATATGCATAAGGTCAGAATTCTACTCGTAAGAGGGCCTGGCTCAAGGAAAAGATGAGCTCATAGGGAGCCTCAGCCCCCAGAGGACCTGCTGCAATACCAGACAGCAGAGTGTAAGGGACCTTTACAGCAGTAAATCTTCACTTGGCTTCAGAGGCATTTGTCTGCTGATAATTTTTTAGTTCAGCTTGTTTGGAAACATTAGAAGGCTCTGCACTGTCCTATCCAATAGCCATTAGCCACATGTAACTTTATATTTAAATTAATTAGAATTAAATGAAATTTAAAATTCAGTTCCTCAGTCATACAACCACGTTTCAAGTGCTTGATAGCCACGTATGGCTCGCATGGCTCGTATCACATTGGACAGCACAGATGTGGAACATTTCCATCACCAAAGAAAGTTCAACTGGACATTGTTGTATTAGAAGGTTGTTACTGGGAAGCCCTAGTCTATAAGCATCAATCCTTCCATTTTCTTGTGGAATCTCAAAACTTCTCCCTTTTATTTTACTTATTTGTTTAGTTTAGTTTAAAGAAGGACTAGACACTTCCACTTCAGGTAGTATGGCAGACTAGATATTCTAAAAACAATCAGCTAAAAACACCTAAACATTCTGGATGCAAAATTTAAAACATCCCTTTGGTTACATTCCTGTGCTCCCAAGAAAATAAAATTTTCAGAAACAAAAAATGTGGGAGCACAAATCTATAGAATAGTAAGTGGGTATTGAAGCTGAAGTTCTAAGGGTGATGGCTTGTTTCTAGAAATCTAGAGCCTCGGGCTTTAAAATGTGACGTTTAAGGCGCAGATCTGGGCTCATGCAAGCGAGGAGTTGGAAGAGAAAACTTCCCAGCGAGCCAAGATCTCTAAAGGGCCCCCACCTCAATGAAAGGGCCAACTACTTAAAAAGTAAAAGAAAAGCTGCCCTACTAAAGGAGACAAGATGTTTAGGAAACTTACCTGCCTCAACATCTGGCTCCGGAGGGGAGAAGAAAAAAAAAAAGACAAAAAACCCTGAAAATTTGTAATCACAGGCCAATCTCCATGCAGGTTTAGAATTCAGATTCATACTGCCTACATGATCCGGGAATTCAAACTGAAAAATCTATTTCAGCCAGTTTTGTATTCTTCACTGTTTACGCCAAATCGACTCCAGAAGAAATGAAAAATCTAAATAGATCTATAACTCTTTAAGATACAGAAATTGGAGTTTTAAATCCGCCCCACTCTCCCCCTTGCAAAACACGCTAGGTCCAACTGCATTTGCAGATTAGTCTACTAAACATTCAAGGAGCAATTAATTCCAAGCTTTAACTCATCAATGAATAGAAAAACGGGACCACTCCCCAATTATTTTAGAAAGCTGATATAACCTTGGTAACAGAGCCAGAAAAGGATAATACAAGAAAGGATAATTATGGGCCAATCTTACATATGGATATACATGTAAAATCATGAAGAAAATGTTAGCAATCTGAATCCTGCAATTTAAACAAAGGTAATAATACATCACGATCAAGATAAGTTTACCCCGGGAATATAAGACCAGCTTAACATTAGAAAATCTAATGTTATTCACTGAATTACCATTTAAAAGGGGGAAAAAAACATCATTTCAGTAGATGCGGAAATTTTAGAATATATTTCAAACCCATTCAACATAAGTAAAACTCATAATCAACTAGAAACAACAGGAAACTTACAGCTTGTTAAAAAATATGTACCAAACCCAAAACGTACAACAGATACCACGTATAATGGTGAAATGTCTGAAGCATTCCCTTTGAAATCATAATTTAGACAAAGTTGTCACTTTCAATATCTTAATGGTGGTCCTAGGCAGCAGAGAAAGATAAGTTTTTGTTTTGTCTTGCAAATTATATGATTGTCTTTATAGAAACCCAACAAAGTCTATAGTCTTATAGAATAAATAATTCAGTAGTTTGCTTATATTAAATCAATATGGGGGACTTCCCTGGTGGTCCAGTGGTTAAGACTCCACGCTCCCAATGCAACGGGCCCGGGGTTCAATCCCTGGTTGGGGAACTAGATCCCACATGCATGCCGCAACTAAGAGTTCGCATGCCGCAACTAAAAAAAAAAGATCCCGCATGCCGCAACTAACACCCGGTGCACGTAATGAGAAGCCCACGCACCGCAACGAAGAGCAGCCCTCACTCAGCGCAACTAGCGAAAGCCCGCGCGCAGCAACAAAGTCCCAACACAGCCAAAAACAAATAAATAAATTTATAAAAAAAAAAAAGACCCAGTGCAGCCAAAATGAATGAATGAATGAATGAATAAAAATATTTTTTTAAAAAAACCTTTTACAGTAGCAACAGAAAATATGACATACTAAGGAATAAATCTCATAAAAAATGTGACTGACCAATATGGAAAAGATTTATAAAGTTTTTATTGAAATACATTTAAAGACATGAATAAATGGAGACATGCCATTTTTATTAGGAGAAAGATTCAATATAATTAAAAAATCTATCCTTTCCAAATTAATCTCTCAACTCAATGTAAGTCCAATAAAAATATTAACTGGCCTTTTCCTGGAATCTGACAAACTGAATAAACAATTTACATGAAAGAGTAAAGGAACAGGAAGGGTGGAAGTGATTTTCATGATTAAGAGGAATGGGAAGAGCTGACTATTAAGTTATCCAGGTTTACTAACAACAACAGTACATAAGCCACGGTGCCACTGACACAGGGATACATCAACAAAGGGAGGAGGCTGGAGAACCCAGGAGCAGACCCTCACGTATGACAACGTATAACAGCAGTGACATCACAATCAGTGGGGAAAGGATGGACTAGTCAGTAAATAATGGCTATTCAAATGAAAAAAAAAAAAGTATCTCTAACTTATAAACCAAGAGCTACAAAAACAAACCCAAACAAAACATCCAGGTGGATTAAAGACCTAAATGTGAAATACTTCCAGAAGAAACTACAGGAGTAGGGAAGATTTCCTAAAGAAGACACAAAAAGCACAGACTACAAAGTAATAGATAAAAGTTTTCACATTAAAAAATAAAGCTTCTGTTCTTTAAAAGATACTGTTATATGGTGGTCATTTTTTTTTAAACTTCTAATAATTTAGAGAGACATACTTAAATATTTAGAATAAAATAATACCTGCGATGTGCTTCAAAATGATCTTCGGTTGACTAATGGGTAAGGTTATTATTAATAAAAGCTTATCTCTGAGTTGGTAATTGTTGAAAGTGGGTGATAGGTATATGGGGGTTCATCAAACTTCCTTCTTCCTTTTAGTGTATGATATATATATTTTTTAATAAAAAAAGTCAAAAGGAAAAAAAGAATATTATGACAATGGGATACCAGTGTTCATCCACCAGCTTATTAAACACTTAAAAAACTGATAAGTCTAGGGAATTTCTTGGCAGTCCAGTGGTTAGGACTCGGTGCTCTCACTGCCGGGGCCCGGGTTGAATCCCTGGTCAGGGAACTAAGATCGCACAAGCCGTGCAGCGTGGCAAAAAAATAAAATTTAAAAAATCTGATAATTCTAAATGTTAGCAAGAACATGCAAAAGTGGCAACTCTTATGCACAAATGGCAGGAACATAAATTGCACAACCAATCTGGAAGAAAATTTGGTATCTTCTACCAGAACTGAAGGTGCGCACGCTTCACTACCCAGCTGTTCTCCATCTAGGTTAAATCCTAGAAAATCTTGCTCTTGGAAACATACACAAGAATAAAAATGCTCACAGGCTCATTGTTTTCAACAGCAAAAAAACTGGAAACAACCAAATGTCCACTTGTAAAAACATGTGCGACTGAATAGTGGTATATTTACATAACGGAATGAAAGTGAATTTACTGCAGCTCCATGAATCAATATGGACACATCTTACAAACATGGCAAAAAAAAAAAAAAAAAAAGAGGAATTTGCAGAATATAACACCATTTATGTAAAGTGTAAAACCATGTAAAAGTTAATATATTGTCAGGGATGCATACATATGTAATAAATTTCTAGAGAAAAGCTAAGAATGATAAATTCAAAATTCAGAATAGTGGTTACTTCTGGTGGGAGTAGGGAAGAGAATGTAAGGGCACAAAGGGAGCAACATGGGGATTGTGAGGTTTGGCTTCTAAGCTGGGTGTTGAGTACGTGAGTGTACACTGCATTATTCTTTAGTCCTTTTGTATGTAATAAGATAATTTGTAATTAAAAATAAAATTTTTTCACAATATATACAAATAGAGAATCATGTACAGTTAAAACTAATATGTTATATGTCAATTATATCTCAATTTAATATATATATATATATATACATTTTTTTCAGTAAAAGGAGGAGATGTGGTGGGGGAAGAGGGAGGAGAGACACAAAAGTACACATCAGGGGAATCATAAATTCATTGCAGTTCAACAACCAAGTTTTACTAAGAACGGATGAATGAAACTCTGCCTGTCCTACAAGGTAGACCATCGATCTGCCAGAAGAAATACACTGATTCCTCTGAGTGCAGAGGTGAAGGAACTACTGTAAAAGCAGGAGTTCTAGCCAGATGCCTGATGAGGCCCCCATATATCAGAGCATTGGTGGGTGGGCTTTTGATCCCAGCTAAAGGGTCTGAGCTTTCCTCCTCTTTACCCCACCTGCTCCCTCCCCTCTTCTGTCCCCTCTTCAGACTCATTTCTAGGTGTGAGTCTTTAATGACAGGCGTGCAGTGAAAACAAATACAGGACAGTATTTGTCCTGTAGACGTGCTGAGGGCATCTTCCATGCAGCTTTCGGAAGTGAACGACTCACTGGGAGACGCCGGCAAGAGTGTGAGTGTGAAAGACGCTATACCTGTTGTTCTCTCCTGACACCTGTTCAGGGCTTCCGCAGGCAACTGGGAAAACCCCCCAGCTGAGGCGCGCAGTCCAGGCTTCCAGCTCCTTACTCAGGTGAGCCACCTCTTCAGGAGGAAGGCACCTAGACACCAGTGCCCGATTCCAGGGGAAGAAGACATGGGCACGATGTGCCAGGCTTCACGTCCAGTCACGCAGGAGGCAGCGTGTGGGTGATGTCTTGGTATCACGCTTCCTTCCACCTCCACTTTCTGGCTTCCCCAGGCCTTCTTGGGGGAGTCCCCAGCTCCCTCACAGCCTTCCTGGGGGAGTCCCCAGCTTCCCCAGGCCTTCCTGGGGGAGTCCCCAGCTTCCCCGGGACCTTCCTGGGAGCCCATGGTTATGGAGGCCACAGACAATCTGATCCCAGGGTCACATACAAAGTGCTGCAAACTTACTCCTCACAACTTGGCACATGTATGGAACCCAGGGTCCTAGGCCCTCTCACTCCATTTCCAGCTTTGCTCCAACTGTCTGCATCCGTGTTGATGTGAGAAGTGTCAGCTGAGGGTCTGCAGATCTGAAAGGGACGAAAGAGAATCACATGGCTCGTCACCCTCCTCAAATCCCAGCATCTCTGTTTCCCCCATATGTCCCTGTCTTCGCTACCTTTTAATCTATTTTACTTCTAAACCCACTGTAATACAACGCCCCTCCCTGGATACGCTTATGGTAGGCAATTCTTTCCTATTATTTTGTACCTGTTTGCGTTACTAAACCAGGGTCCCTCCTGGCATTTTCCCAGCTCTTGGTGGCCATCTCCAACCTGACCTCAGTGAGGGAAACCTAATACTATTAATACTAATAATGATAATAGTGACTTATATTTATTGAGGACTTGATAACGCGCTAGGCCCGGCCTGTCACAAGTACTTTACATGTGCCAGGCCACGTTCTGAATTTACTTAGTGTACATACTTATTTAGGTATATAGTTTCATTCTCATTTAACCAGTGAGAAAACCCAGGCACAGAGCAGTTAAGTAGCTTGTCCAAGTGACACAGTTATTTTCCCAGAGCCTGCATTCTGAACTACAGGCAGACCTCAGAAATACTGCAGGTTCAGTTCGAAACCACCACGATAAAGCAAATATTGCAATAAAATGAGTCACACAAATTTTTTGGCTTCCCAGTGCATATAAAAGTTGTGTATACACTTTTTTGTAGTCTATTAAGTGTGTAATAGCATTATGTTTTTAAAAACAATGTACGTGCCTTCACAGAGAACTATATTCAATATCCTATGATAAACCATAATGGAAAAGAATATAAAAAAAGAATGTGTATATCTATATCTGAATCACTTTGCTGTGCAACAGAAATTGACACAACCTTGTAAATCAACTACAATTCAATAAAAAATTGATAAAAAATACAATGTACATGCCTTAATTTAAAAATGTTATTACTAAAAAAAAATGCTAATCATCATCTGACAACGCAGGGTTGCCACAAACCTATTTGTAAAAAAAAAAAAGCGCAGCATCTGCTAAGTGCTCTGAACTGAAGCCTGTAGTAGGCCACACTGGGTGTTTCCTAAAAGCCCAAGTAGAGCAGGCGCTATGGCTGAAGCCCCTTCCCCTTCTCCCTTCCCCGTAACTTACACCGCGTGACAGCCTCCTTGACTTGGCGAAAGCCACCGTCGGGACCCCAGCCGTTCACGAAGTACATGAATCGGAGCTCGGCGGGGTAGGCGGCTCTGCTGAGGCCTGACATCAGGGGGATGGTGCGGCCCTCCGCCCCGGGGGCCTCGCTCAGCGCCTGCAGCATCTGGTACCTGCACCACGGGTCCCGGAGGAAGCCCGGTGTGATGAGCAGCACGCGACAGTGGCTGTTGCTCAGCGCCTGGCACAGCTCGGACACTATGGCGCCGCCGGGGTCTGCGTCGCGAAGCTGCAAGAAGCAGCGCAGGCCGTCAGCGCTGCCCTCCAGGTAGGAGACCAGCTCCTGGGCGGCCGCCAGGTCCTCCTCGCTGTGGCACACGCACACATCATAGTCCTTGCTCCAGCGGCCGCTGCTGCTGCTACTGCTGCCGTGGGCGCCCGAGTGTGTCGGTGGCGGGGTGGGAGACGCCTCTGAGCTGGGGCCCAGGGGTGGGGGCCTGTCCGAGGAGCTCGGCTGTGAACCGTCACTGCGGGTGTTTTCTGGGGAGACGGGCGTCTTTGTGGGCTTTCTCGACAGGGCCTGCCTGAACCAGTCTGCGGGGAAGAAGCACTGCTGAGGCCTGGAGCTTTCAGCAGGGGTCTCCTGGCGACCCCCCAGAGAGGAGCCACCGCGGGGAGGAGGTCAGCCCATCTCCCCTGTCCACCTTCTTCTCACAACTGCTGCTCTGCTACTGTGTACATCCCTCAGGACTTGCCCCAAAGTCTCCCTTATCTTTAAAGGTTTCGGGAACACATAAAAACTCTGGCAGCTTTATAAGTCGGCAGGGATGTAATGCCGGCCTGTCTTACCATACTGCATATTCTGAAGGTGCCAAGAGAATAGATCTTAAAAGTTCTCATCCCAAGAAGAAAATCAATCTGTAACTATGTATGGTGATGGATGTTAACTAGACTTGTTGTAATGATTACTTCACAATGTATACGCATGTTGTATCATTATGCTGTACACCTGAAACTAATAGAATGTTGTATGTCAATTATACCTCAATAATTTTTTGTAAAGCTTTTGGTATAACAACAATATGAGGGGGAAAAAAAGGAAGAAAGGAAAGGAGGGAGGGAGGGAGGGAGGAAGGAAGGAAGGAAGAAAAGAACTCTGGCTGTTTCACAAGCCTGATTGGGAAAGATGGCTTTGCTCCACACCCTTCGATTGCTGGTACCCCCCTAGCCTATCCTAACCAGAACTTCCCACAAGCTGACTAGTCGACAATCCGTGAGTCAGGAAGTAGAGCTACGTTAAGCTGGTAAAGATCAATTAGGCCCCAAACCCACTTTCAGCATTGAGGGGAGGTGGATTTAGATTAAGGGGCTACCCACTATGGGAGGGAGAGAGCCAGGGATTGTCATCTGTTTGGCCCTGAGAAATCCTAGCTTGTTGCTAAATGGGTAAAATGGAAATGTGCAAAAGGACCACTCACTGCCCAGGGTACCTGAAGACCTTAGAGCTGAGTGATCCAGGGCCACACTTTGGAGTGGGGCACACAGATTTGATTGTGGACCTGCTACTTGCTTTCTATACGACCATAAGCAAGTCAGTCTATGTCTCCACTTCCTCTTCTGTAAAATGGGTTCATTTTAGTTGTTGTTGAAGATCAGCGGAGATAATGCAGTGTCTGGCATATTGTGAGTCCTCCAAATGGTTTCAGCTCAGCTTCCCCATTTTGACCGGGACAGAGAGTGTGGTGTCCTGGAGGTTGATTTGTTTTTTTCTCTCTCCTTGGCTCCTACCTCTGAATGGTTCAGGGCGATTTAGTTAAAAAGAGACACCCTTTTAAGCACTCAGCACAGTGGTTTCCAGGCTGGGAAGACTAGCTGAGCACACTTGGGAAACCTGTGAGCCAAAAGGACTGAAGGCTCCCTGATGCACGCCCCCTCACTCCCCACAGAGCCTGTGGGCACTGAAGTCAAAGCAGGACCCCCCCACGCCCACCCCGTCAGCCTCCCTGCATCTCTCCAGGGCCTGTGTTTGGGGGCCAGGTAGCCTCCAGGAATTAGGAGTCTGTGTCCACTCACCAGCCATTTTGCCCAGAGGCTTCTTGGACCTGGAACAAGGAGCTGGCATGGAGGTTGATGATGCCATAGTGGTGGGCTCCAAACTAACCCCATGAGATCAGGCATTGGTAAAGTGGGAGAAGGGAGGGGACCCAGTCTTGACCTCATCCAACATCCATCCTACAAGAGACAGACAGAAAGGATCACAAAAGCTGTACTTAACCTTACTCCCAGTCCCAGTGGGTGGGCTCTGGCATTTCTTTCTCCCTTGGTGCCTGACAGAGGCTCAGTCTCTCAATCGGTCCCTCATCCCTTAGGGGATTAGGGACAGACACCACTGGGATCAGGTTGCTAGCTGAACCCCGATCTGTGCAGCCGTCAGACTTACAGGGTATGAGCTCAGCATGACCAGCAGAGTGACTGTTCTCTGCGCCACCTGGCCAGGGTTGCATTCGGGATCTGGGGAAGGGCGGCTGGCAGGCAGCTCGTTGTAAGAACTTCCTGTGTAAATGCTGAAATCAGAGAAGAAGGTCTGTTACTATTTGGACAAATAATTATGTATCAAGGTAGACAGATGTTGAGCAGTAGAGAGAGAGCACGTGTAAGAAACCTTGGGGGAGTTTTCCTCCAGGTCTGCCTTCCCCTGAATAACTCCCTCCCTCCATCCACCCACCCAATCTCCCTCCACTCCCTCCCTCCCTTCCTCTCTCCCTCCCTCCCTCAGCTGTACATAGTGGTAAAGGCTGCAGACTCTGGTCCTAGATCTCATCTCTTATGAACTGTAGCCTCTGGTAAACTACTTTACTCTTGCTAAACTTTAGCATTTTTGGTTTTTTTAATTTATTTTATTTATTTATTTTTGGCTGCATTGGGTGCTTGTTGCTTGCTGCACGTGGGCTTTCTCTAGTTGTGGTGAGCGGGGGCTACTCTTTGTTGCAGTGCACGGGCTTTTCTTCGCGGTGGCTTCTCTTGTTGCTGAGCACGGGCTCTAGGGCGTGTGGGCTTCAGTAGTTGTAGCACGCGGGCTCAGTAGTTGTGGCTCGTGGGCTCTAGAGCGCAGGCTCAGTAGTTGTGGCACAGGGGCTTAGTTGCTCCGCGGCATGTGGGATCTTCCCAGACCAGGGCTCGAACTCGTGTCCCCTGCATTGGCAGGCGGATTCTTAACCACTGCGCCCCAGGGAAACCCTAAACTTTAGCTTTTCCATCTGTGAAATGGAAATAATACTACAGCCTGCTCAGCATTACTGTGAAGACTACATGAGATGATTTATGTAAAATGCATGGCTTAGAAAATAGTGTGGGTTAGTATGTATTTAAAATAATCTAGCTATTGGAGGGATCTATTCAATGTTATTCCAAATTCTGGAAGGTTTTTGGTTTGGTTTTCTTTTTTTGGTGGGGGTGGGGAGAGAAGGGATTGTCAAACGGCATCTAAATTTATATGGAAATGCAAAGGACCATTAGACGGGCAAGCAAAACGCCATGGCCATGTTCTCTTCCCACCACAATGACCTGATGTCCCTGATGGTGGAGGCTCTTTCTGCCTAGGTTTCTGGGAGGACATTGTGTGGAGCAGAGCCCACCCTGGTCCAAGATGGAGCCACTGTGTTCTAGTGGCTTCTGAAGATGAAGGGCTGGTGGAGAACTTGGTTCTAGAGCAAGGACTGCTTTCTCACTATTTGATGGATCTACAGAGGTCAAAACAACCCCCTCCCACATCCGGGAACTCACAGAGAAAACGGCTTGTCTGAATAGACGCGCTGAGATAAGAGTTTTCGAAATTTAAAGAATGTCCTTCAATGTTGGACAAAAATGCTTCATTCTGCTAAATGCTGAACACCCTTATGCCAAGCTGATGAAGAGAAGACAAGAGATACTGATGATTCATGAAAATATATCAAAGTTCAAAAAAAAGGAGAACTTCAACTGCAGCAGTAGTGGGTGCAGGGGTGCGGGAGCAGAAGCAGGAGTGAGACGGACTCGGGACAAGAAGCACATTTGAAAGAGCAAAGCAGAGAGCTGCTAAGCGAGCCAAAAAGACGTGAAAAGGGGAACATTAACAAGGACATGCGTTTCTTTTCCTACCTAATATTCTTTGGATTTCAGCCCCTAAGTGGTGAGATTGAGGCAGTGCCTGGTTAACCACTGTTAGGTTTTGAAATCCTTTTCCTGGTCAGGAGTCGCTGTTTCTTGACATCTTCATTTCAACCATTCAAGATGTCCTTCCCCTCCCCACCCCGCCCCCAGCAGTAGACACAATGTTACTTGCTTTTTATATTATTTAAATCTTTTTTTCAATTGTGTTCTAATTTGAAAATTCATCATTTGGCCTTGATACACTTAAAAACTGGAGAATCATTTGATATTTTTAATGACAGCCTAAAGGTTCAAAATTAACATAACACTTAACAGATGTAGATAGATCTAAGTTTCAGTTTCTCATTTTATCAAATGACGTGCCCTTTTGGCGATACATGCTGATTTGGGGTAGCTGCCATTTTTCATTGCTTGTTGAAGAAGAAATCCAATTGCCCAACAGCCACTGGAAGTGGATTGGTATAAGCCCTAGTGACTGATGTTATGGAAAAGTTCAAACACAGGAAATAGCATCTTTGACAAAGGATAATTGAGTAAGAATGCAGACCAGTTCCATTAACTGTATACACGGTCTACTTCCTAGAGTCTAAACCATACTGCATTTTCCTTGTTACTTTTTCAGTTCTGTACAGCTGAGGCTGTGGAGCCATCACATTCAAATACGATTAATCTTTACAAGATTTAATAACAGTCTATATCGAGATATGGTCGAGATATGGGAGACATAGTTGTCAGGCAGGTGAGAAGATAATGAACCCAAATCTCCAACTGGAAGCTCTCATCCCTCACTCTGTCTATTCTCTGATTTGTTATGTAGTCACTTTTCCCTGTGCTTTGAAGACATTCGTCCAGTAGAATGATATAGACCTAAATACCTACTTTGTAGATAATTACAAAGACTTGATAGAAGATTAGTAAAGAGCTTCTTCAAAAGAAAAAGAGGGCTTCCCTGGTGGCGCAGTGGTTGAGAGTCCGCCTGCCAATGCAGGGGACATGGGTTCGTGCCCCAGTCTGGGAAGATCCCACATGCCACAGAGCGGCTGGGCCCGTGAGCCATGGCTGCTGAGCCTGCGCATCCGGAGCCTGTGCTCCGCAACGGGAGAGGCTACAACAGTGAGGGGCCCATGTACTGAAAAAAAAAAAATAGAAAAAGCAGTAGCCTGTTACCATCAGTGTTTTTAGAATGCTTTTTCAATATTACATGAAGGAACTTAATATGTGAGGTAAATACTGTAAAGTTTCACTGTATAAAATCCAAAGTGTATTAAGTATTATTCAATATCTAACTGGTCTCCAATATCTATTATATAGGGAATGTTCTGAAACCTATGAAGGCGTATGATTATGTATCTTATATAATTCGTATCCCATTTCTGTTAAGCTGGAATCACTGTCCGTGGTGACAGCACAGTGGTCCCCAAAGACACACACATCCTAATCCTCAGAACCAGTGAAAATAAGCTACCTTACTTGGCAGAAGCTGACTTTGCAGATGTGATTAAGGGTCTGGAGATGGGAAGATTAGCCTGGATTATCCAGGTGGGCCAAATGTAATCCCAAAGGTCTTAGAAAAGGAAGACAGGAGGGTCAGAGTGAGAGAAGAGATGTGACAACAGAAGCAGAGGTGGGTGTAGCGTGGGGCTGTGAGCAAGGAAGGTGGCAGCCTCTAGAAGGCGGAAAAGGCAAGGACCTGGATTCCTCCCTAGAGCCTCCAGAAGGAATGCAGCCCCGCTGATCCACTTCAGACTGTGACTGCCACAACTATAAGATAATCAATGTGTGTGGTATGAATCCACTACGCTTGTGGTACTTTATTACAGAAGCAATAGGAAACTACTACACCATGTTTGATTGTATGTGAGGCTAATGAATGGGGAAAGCATTGAATCTGAGTGCTAAAAACTGGTCTGCTTGGGACTTCCCTGGCGGTCCAGCAGTTGAGGCTCTGCGCTTCCATTGCAGGGCGGGGCGCAGATTCCATCCCAGGTTGGGGAACTAAGATCCCTGCATGTCATGTGGTGCGGCCAGAAAGTAAACAAAAACCGGGTCTGCTTAAAGATTTAAATTGTTTGAGGGAGTTTTTCACTTCTTTGATGGATAAATTAGTATCTACTCTTCATGTGATTTTTGACTTTAAGAACACCGGTTTCAAAGGCTCCAACACTGGCTTCTCAAACATTTGCTGAAACGCTTGTCAGGGAGGATGCGTTAGAACTTGCAGGACAATGTCTGTAAAAGTGCTGCAATTAATTGTTAATAGCTAGAGAGGCACAATACAGTGTTTCTGAGGAGTTACGGACTGTGGTGGACAGACCCTAAGGTAGTCCCGTGTTCATACCTGTGAGTGTTGGGCAGGACCCATGACTTCTTACCAATAGAATATGGCAAAGGTTGTAGTATGTCACTCACATGATTGTGTTATTCTGTAGGGTGTGTGTGTTTGCATATGTATATAAATGTATATACACATCATATATACAGTAACAATTGTGTGTGTGTATATGTGTATATACATACAATTCATACATATGGTATGTATATTTGTTATATAAGATGTGTATAGGGCTTCCCTGGTGGCGCAGTGGTTGAGAGTCTGCCTGCCGATGCGGGGGACGCAGGTTCGTGCCCCGGTCCGGGAGGATCCCACATGCTGCGGAGCGGCTGGGCCCGTGAGCCATGGCCGCTGAGCCTGCGCGTCCGGAGCCTGCGCTCTGCAACGGGAGAGGCCACAACAGTGAGAGGCCCGCGTACCGCAAAAAAAAAAAAAAAAAAAAAAGATGTGTATATATAAATATAACATATAAATGAATATTATGTACATATGTATGTATGTGCATGGGTGTAGGTGTGGGTGTAAAAATTCATCTTAGCAGACTGGAGAGAGACTCCCTTGCTGACTTGGAAGAATTTCCCATGTCATGAGAGGGCAAAGTGTCAAGGAACTTCAGGCAGCCTCAAGAAGCCAAGAGTGGTGTCCAGCTGATGGCCAGCAAGAAAGCAGACCTCAGTCCTACAACTTCAAGGAGGTGAATTCTGCCAACAAACAACAACCTGAGGGGGCTTAGTAGAGGGTCTTTCCCCATTTGCATCTGTGATGGCACTACAGCCCTAGCTAACACCTGGACTGCGGCCGGGTGAGACTCCAGCGGAAGACTCAGACAAGCCTTTCACGGGCCCTTGACCCACAGAAACTATGAGATAACAAATAGGTGTTGGTTTAAGTTGCTAAATTTGTAGTATTTGTCATGCAGCACAGAGAATGAATACAGGGACCAAACAAAATGATGGGTTAGAATGCCAGTTCCCGGGCCCCATCCCAAATCTACTGAATCAAATCTCTGGGTGTAAGGCTTGGGAATGTGATTTTTAAACAAGTACCCCAGGAATTCCCTGGCGGTCCACTGGTTAGGACTCAGCTGTCTCACTGCCGGGGCCCTGGGTTTGATCCCTGGTTGGGGAACTAAGATCCTACAAGCCGTGCAGTGTGTCACAAAAAACAAAAACAAAAAAACCCCCCAAAAAGCACAAAAGCCACAAAACAAAAAACAAGTACCCCAGGATTCTGACGTAACTAAGGATTGATCTAGTGGGCTGCAGCCATGGCTCCTAAACTAAGCTGTATTATCATTATCACCTAGAGGGCTTTTAAAAGTATAGCTGCCCCGTAAATTCTTATTCAATAGTTCAGAAGTAGGGCCCCCAAATCTGTATTTTTTAAGAGCTCTCCAGGTAACTCTGACACAAGGAACCACTCGTCTCGATTTATATAAGCAGTGGAATAATTGAAAATTGCCTGGCAAATCTTGGGATTTGATTTTGTGAAATAAATTTCAAACTACTAATTTTGCTATAAAGTCAGATTTAAGATGGGACTCTAGCAGGCAGAAAACTGAAGTCTTATAACCTGTATTAAAGTAAACCATTGTGCTGAAGTTTTGCTAAATATCTAACAAAGTACATATGCTTTCAGCACTACATTTTGTAAATTCTGAAGACGTTTAAACATGTCAAAAATTTCAAATATATGTGTGAGTGTGTGTGTGTATATAAAAGCACCCACTACTTTATTTTTATTTAATATTTTGGCCGTGAGGCTTGCAGGATCTCAGTCCCCGGACCAGGGATCACACCCCGGTCACGGCAGTGACAGCGCTGAATCTTAACCACTAGGCCACTAGGGAACTCCCTCAATTTAATTATATATCAAAAGTATTGTTACTTTGGTTGTTAAAATCTAAAACCTTAGCTGTATTTTAGTCACATAGGAATATATCTTACTGACCAAACACGGAATGTGAAGCATTTTAATTAGTGTTGCTGCATTTTGCAAAATGTAGCAAATTGGTCTTTGGAAAACAGTTCCTTAGTTTTAGAAAACTGCCTTAGTTTTGAAACTATGCCACATGCGTACTAAAGGTCATTTTAAACTGAAATGGTGTGAACTTATTTTGTATTTACTTTGCTGTAGGTCTCAAGTAAATACGCAGGCATTGAATGTAATATAGATTGTGCCAGCAGTGAATTTAATGACGGATACAGTTTACAAATTATGCCTTTATACATTAGTTCCCTTTTGAGCTTACAAAATGACTGCTCTTTATATATTTTTGAAAAAGGCTTTGGGGGGGCAGTTAGATTTAAAAAAAAACTAAGATTTTTAAAGAGGAACTTTAAGAGGACTTCCACTACCAGAATAATAAAAACTTACTATAAAGCAACAGTAGGTTTAAGATCCTAGTGGGATATTCGCATGGAGACACATGCCAAGCCATATGTTTAAAATGAGTCTGGAGTTGGAAGAAGGCGGCAGGGCCAGAATTATAGATGCGGTAGTCGTCAGCCTGTATGTGACAATTCAAATCATCTGGGGAAAGTGTAGCATGGAAAGAGACAAAGCATTAAGGAATACCTACAGTTAAAAGACGGAGAGGAGCAAGTTTTACAAGCAGACACATCAGGAGAACGCAATGTTATGATAGGCAAGGAAAGAGAGTTTTGAAAATGAGATGGTGTTTACAATGGTGTTGGTGAAAAATGTCAAATGGCCAGTGAGGATTAAGAAGAAGCATTTGAATTAGAAAATTAGGAGATGACCAACTGCCTACACAAAACCCCACTTTCATTTAGAACAGAAACTAGATTATGAGGAACAAATGATATGCCTGCCAGAAAATGAAGACAGTAATTATACACTTTTAAAGTTTTGCCTGTGAAGTGAAGGGAAGATGTAACATCATAGTATAAATAGAAAACAAGATTTACTGGTTTTTTTCTTTTTCAGGAGATTTGAGTATGTTTATAACACTTTTAACTAAATAGGCTGACTACAAAATAGGTTGACTATCACACGTAATTACTTATTGAAATACCATCCCAAGTTAAAGCGCAATGATTACGTCACATGCTTAAAAATTTAACAGAAGACTGGCATTATTTTCCAAAGAATCATGTCAGAGAACATGAATTGTAGGAACTGATTCATGAATAGTTGTCTTATTAGAGCAAATGAATCAGCAATGTTTAGCTTTAAGAGTCTGTTCCCTAACTTTTTATAATATCTTCATCTTTCATTAGCAAATACTTCATTAATATCTACTTCTGTTCATATTTAACCATAACCAGACAGAAAGTCTTAGTAATGTCTGGGGACCAAAGAAAGATGAAAATTTGCAACCTGTATCTTCCTAACAGAGAATAATTTCAAATAACTTAAAAGCATGTTGTTCAGAAGTATTTACCAGAAGGAAATAGTAGTAACTCTAGGCTATACAAGTCTATATTCTTATTGGAATACCTGCGTTATTACTGCTATTTGTGCTATTTTAAAGCCAGAAATTTTATTATTTTCACTGGGCCTTTCTTCTTTGTTAAAATCTACCTTCAACTTGGTTTCTTAGTAAGGACAGTGAAAGGCAATCTCCTGAGAGAGAGAAGATATTTTAAAAATACATATCCAATATGTCTCATATCCAGAATATTTAAGAACTCTTACAAACTGGTAAGAAAAAGAGAGACAACCTATTGGAAAAATGGGCACAAGAACTGAACAGACACTTCACAAAAGGATATCCAAAGGCCCAACAGATGTATGAAAAGATGCACAGTTCATTAGTCGCCAGAGGAATGCAGATTAAAACCTCAGTGCAACCCCACCTCCCACTCACTCAGCAGAATGGCTACAATGAAGAAGACAGACAATATCAAGTATTGGTAAGCATGTGGAGAGACAGAACTCATATACTGCCTGTGGGAGTGCAAATTGGTAGGAGGACTTTGAAAAACTGTCTGGCGCTATATTCCGCTTCTAGGAATGTACCCAACAGCAGTGCTAACATATGCTCACCAAAACACAAACATAAGAACGCCTCAGCAGCACTATTTACAATAACCCCAAACTGGAAACAACCATACCCATCAATCCTAGTATCCGGTAGAATGTAGAAATAGTGGTCTATCCATACAGTGAAAAATTACACATCAATGAGAATACATGAACGAGTGCTAAATGCAACGGGGTTCAATCTATATATTGAATATAAAACACCGTACACAAAAGTACATAAGTAGGATCCCAAGTGTCCAAAATTCAAAGCCAAATAAAACTATTTTATGATGTTAGAAACCAGGATAGCAGTTACCCATGTGTGAAAGTAGTGACTGGAAGTGGGCATAAGAGGGCATCCGAGGAGTTCCCTGGTGGCCTAGGGGTTAGGATTCCAGGCTTTCACTACTGGGTGCCAGGGTTCAATCCCTGGTCAGGGCCTGAGATCCCACGAGCTGTTTGGTGCGGTCAAAAAAACTCTGGAGTGCGAGTAATGTTTTATTTATTCTGGGTGCGGGCTGCACAGGAATGTCACAGGAATGTGACACTGGGAAAGCTGTACACTTAAGATCTGTGCACTTTTCTGTGTGTGGGTTGTATTTCAATTTTTAAAAAAGGTTTTAAAAATAACTAGATGTGACTTCCTCTGACAATGGGTCATTCCTGACCCTCCGTGGCCCCTGGGTTAGATGCATCAGCTTGGGGAGTGTGTACTCCATCCTCCCCTCTCTTAGCTGCACTTGTCAGGGTGTGTGTGGTTCCTAGTGCCCCCAGGAAGAGGACGAGGGCTGACTCTGTCCTGTTCAGTGCTGTCACACGATGCCCAGCCCATCGTAGAGGTTCGTGAAATGACTGTGGAAGGGATGGCTCCGTAGGCCTGTAACCCTAAGTAAAGCCCTGTTCTTGCTGAAACACTGTCACAAAGGCCATCAGAAGAGCAGAGGGAGAGGCTGCGACAGAGCAGAGAAGGACGCGAGAGCCTGGAAGAAAAAGAATCTACAGTTCAAGACCGAAGCCACCTGAACCAGGCAGGCTCCTCAAGCTCAAGGAGGGCTCCCTGCACGAACTTCTTGGCGACAGAGAAGGTGACAGCTCTCTCTGGGGGCCTTTTCACCCGTTTCCGCGTTGTGGGTGCTACGAGCGGCCAGGTGAAGGGGCGCAGAGGGGACGGCGGTGAACCGGCCGGAGGTGCCGCAGGGAGGGGGCAAATCCGGGACCGATGACCGGGGACCGGGGACCGGGCCGCTAACGGGGCCGAACGCAGGGGTCCACTGCCCGCGGGAGTCCTGCCGGCCCAGCCGCCTGCCCGCCCCGCCCGCTCGCCTGCCCGCCCCGCCCGCTCGCCTGCTCGCCCCTTCCGCGGGGCCCCGCCGCTCCCGCTCCCGCCCGCGCCTCCCCGAGCGCTCACCTGCGCCGGGGTGCGCGGGGCGCTACCTCGGTGCGGCCGGTGCGGGGCACGGGCTCCGAAGCCCGGCGGGCCGCTCGCCCACGGGAAGTGCAGCCGGCCGCCCGCTGCCCCGGAAGCGCCGAGAGTCCCGGCCCGCGGCTCCTCCTCCGACCGCCGCTCCCACGCCCCAAGCCCGACCCGAGGGGGCGGCGGCCGGGCCCTCCGCGCCCGCTCCCCCGGGCTCGCAGGGAGGTTCGTGGGCATCTGCGCAGCTAAGGACCGGGCGGAAGCTTGGAGATAAGTCTTTCCTCCCGAGTTCCCCAAAACCCACCAGGAGAACCTGCAGCCTCGGCTGTGTTCTCTGTCGCGGACACAGAAAGAAACTCCTTACTTCATTCATGGAGTCTTCTCGACGCCTTGCCAGGGAAGCGTTTATACCTTTTTTCTTTTTAGGCAAGTGAGGAAGATGATGCCGGACTTTCCCAATGGCCACACACAGTCAGTGGTGAGGCGGAGAGGCCGGCGGCCTTGGCAGCCGTGAGGGCAGCCCCCGGGGCCGGGGCGCCTGGCACGCTCCCCTGAAGTTCATGGCCCAGCGGGTACGGCTCCGCGGGCACTAACGCCTGGCCGAGTGTGACGGGCAAACGGTGGCGAGGCCTGGCTTAGAGTGAAGGGACTTCTTAGCGTCCTCGGGATGTTGATGAGCGGCGTGAAGCACCCAGGCGGGGATACAGCACCTGGCATTTCCCAAGCTTGTTTCACCCCAGAGGGAATGTCAGTATCTTCCTGAGCAGTGTTCCTCGCATGCCGGTTTGGGAAACACGCCTACTGCTGTGCAGGTGAAATGCTGGAGCGTGGAGGTGGTTTAATAGGGCCGATCTGAGATTCATGATCTCCCTTTCAATCTGATTTCCTGCTTTTCTCACCAGCCAGCGAAAAGGAATTAGTGCTACTCCTGGGAGGGAGTGTGGTGTAAGGCCATACCGGGGGAGCTCAGGAGTCAGATGGCTGGGGTTCATATCCAGGGCTCATCACGTTAGAGGTGAGACCTTGGGGAAGTGCGGGGCTTGTCGAGGTTCACTTTCGTCATGGAAATGATATCTGGTTCCTAGTGTTGTGGGAAGGAGTAGATGAGATAAAGCCTGTCAGACAGCTAGCCTAGTGCCCAGGTGCTCAGAGTAAAAGGGTTCCTTTTACTCTGCATGGGGTATACCTCCATTTTCCCTGCCCTGTGCCTGTGCTCTGAGGTCCCCTCCACCCAAGGTGTCCTCTTTTCCCAACTCTGCTCTTCAAAAACCCCCGTCTTCTGACAAGGGTCATTTTTGCAGCTTATGCAGAACTTTTCTTAACCCTGCCCTTCCCACCTTCTTCGCTGAGATCCCCTCTAGGACCTTAAGGTATTTGGAACTTGTGCTCAAGCAGCTTACCTCTGTTACAGTGAAAATTCCCTGAGGCCAGGGATCGATCTGGCTCCAGTGGAAGCAAAGAGGAACTCAGGTAAACACACTGAGAGCCAAGGATAGGACAAGCATAGGACAGCCAAGCTCAGTGCTGGGGCAAAGGTGAAGGCTAGGTCCCAGTGTCCCTCGCACAGGGAAGACAGGTGCAAGGGTAAGTGCTGTCCTGTAGCCTGAATAAAGCCCTGTGGGAGTGCAGAGGGTTCATTACCGCCTTCCTAACAAGCGCAGCATTTGTTGTCCTGGAGGAAGCAGCTTCTGGGGGAGGAGCCAGATGAAGGCCTTTTCCCTCCGGACCAGTAGATAGGGGCATCTGTGCTGAAGGAAGGGTGAGTGGATACTGGGCACCAAAGGAGGCTGCCTTACAGGGTTAACACGGACGCTGGGTTTAGCCAGCTTCCCTGGCCCCTGGCCCCTGGCAAGTTTCCTCTCTCTCAGCGTGAGTTCATTGAGTTCATTCCGCATTCAGGTGGCTCTTCCTCTTTTGCTCACCGAACTGGTCCTGGTTCTTCCCCACCCATCCTCACCCCCCAACTCAGGGGCTTCTACTGTTCCCAACTGATGATCGGGAGGTCCACCTCCATCTTTTATGTTTCATTCTTCTCCCCACAGGCCACTTAGGGAGGGAGTGGGCACTTTACTAGCTGTCTCTACTCCCACTCACTTCTCCCTCTGAACAAGTATCCACACTCAACCCCACTGGGTGCATTTCTCCCTGGGGCTGCCCTCCGTAAGGTCCCCATGGACCCTCTTGATACTGAATCCAGCCCTCATGTGTGTGTTTATACCACTGACACTTCCTCCCAGGCTCTGGAGACACCTCACTTTCTGGGCTTTTCTCCTGCCTCTGGCCACCTCTTCAGCGTCCTCATCTCTTAAATATGGCGGGAGCCCCTCCAGCTTCCCCCCGCCCCACACCAGTCCCCTATTCTTCTCCCCTCCCAGGGTGATGCCGTCGTTCTCCTTGACGCCCACATCTCCATCTACAGCCCACATCCCTCTCAGTGCAACCGTGAGTCAACCCCTATTAGATGTTTCTACCAGACGTCCTGTAGGCAGAGCCTTAACATGTCCCAAACTGTCCCACTCACTCTGTCCCTCACACTGCTCATCTCTGCGAAAGGCATGACATCCATCCAGTTGTCCAAGCCAGAACCCTGGAGTCTTACGTGACCCCATTTCTCGCTGCTAAGTTGCCTCTCGGGTCCGTGCACCTCTTGCCGTGATGGTGCCGGCCTGGCTGTCTCTGCCACGTGGACTATAGTGACAGCCTGCTGTCTGGTCTCCTGCTTCGGCATCATTCTCTTCTCCACAAGGCAGGCAGGCTGATTTCTCTAAAAGGAGAATCTGATCATGTTGCTTCCCTATTGAAAGCCCTTCAGTGGCCCCTGTGCACAGAAAAGCCAAGGTCCACAGCTGGCTCTTCAGGCCCCGGCCCCGCTGTGCCCCTCACTACCTCTCCATGACCCAGCGGGGACACACCACCCGAGTCCCTTGAATTTTGCTAATTCTTGGCCCCAGGCCTTTGTATATACTTTTCCCTCAGCCTGGGATCACCCTGCGTTCACTGTGTTAAACTGCTCATCCTTTAGGTTCAGCTCAGAGGTCACCTTCCCTGGGAACCTTCAGGGAGAAACATCCGGCTGGGGTGAGGCGTCTGTGTCCTGTGCTTTCTCCCAGCACCGCAGGGGCTGCGCTGTAGCTGACCCAGGGGCGAGGGGCCGGGCACAGGTGAGAACTCTCCAGGGAGAACACATGCCATGCTTTGCCTGCTGGTATATCTCTAATATGTAGCCCTGGGCCTGCCGAGAGTTGGAACTGAATACATAATGAATTGATGAATGAACACCTTCCTTCCCTCTACAGTCCCCCCCGGTCAGGAACTCAGGAAAAGGAGGCACTAACGTGCAAACCAGACGCCTAACACCCAGGATTTAAGAGCGCTCCTGTGCTTCTCCCAGCCCGCTATCAAAGGCAAGTGGGGTAACATGAGGTGAAAAGAGGAAGGGACAGAAGACTGAAAGGAAGGTGTTCATCACGTTTCTTGATCGATGAAAAGGTTAAGTAGACAAGTCCATAGACCTGGGTCGGGCTGCCCCAGAATGCTCCCTGCCTGGGCTCTGCCGACAGGGGCAGAGGCAGTCTTTCTGGGTCGGTCCCACGAAGGAGCCAGTCCTGGGCCACGGTGCTCAGGTCCTCCGAGGTGTTCTGTCCGGCTGGGCTCCTGGTGGGTGGCATCAGCCTGGGCCATGATCAGTCCTGGGGTCCCACCCCATCGTTCTCTGTCAGCCTGGGCCTTAGGCAGTGTTTGGCCTGCCTGCCCAGCCATACGGGGGCAGGATGGCCTGGACGAGAGGGGGGCGGAGGAGACCCTGGTGGTGCTGGGGAGCAATCTAGCAGTGAGGCGGTGTGAGCACGGGCCAGGGGCGGGGCTCAGATGATACAGTGCTCTTGGGCCTTCTCTCCCAAGTAAAAGCGGCTGAAGAGGAAGGGGCTCAGGTTGATGGTCTGGAAGTGGCCCTCCAGCATCACCTCTGCCACAGCCCGGCCCACGGCGGGGGCCTGCTGGAGCCCGTGGCCACTGAAGCCCGTCGCAAAGTACATGTTGACGACAAGGGGGTGAGGGCCCACCACGCCATTCTGGTCAAAGGTGTTGTAGTCGTAGTAGCCAGCCCAAGCGCGCCGCACCTGCGGGGCACAGGACGCGGTGCGTCGGGAGGGCTGCCCCGCGCTCCGCCCCACCCACTCCCGGCTGGGCTCGGCGCACGGTACCCTCCACCACCGCTGAGCGCGCTCACGGGACGGGTCCTGTGAGGCAGGGGCCCCAACGGGGCCCAGATGCTCTGGGGTCATCTGTCTCCATCCAGTTACCTTTAGAGTCTCAAAAGCTGGTACTCTCTGGGCCAGATGGGGCCACACCTTCTCCTGGAAGAAATCATGGTCCACTTCCAGGTTCCCTGGGTCTGGTTCCTCCTCCTGGGGGCAGAGGTGGGGACAAGGCTTACGTTGCCCAGGACACACATCAGACCCAGGCCTCGCTGGCCTCTTTAATCTGTCCGCTTGGTAAGTGGTGGATGGGGGTAAGAGACCCCAAGTCAAAGCCAGAGGGGACCGTGACATCAGTACCAGCACTAGGCCCGCCAAAGAAGCCTGACTGCTCAGCGATACCCGGTCTCTGTCTTCTCCCCGGCACCCCGACCCCACAGAGCTCACCTCAGCGGGGCTACAGCCGCCCAGGTAGTTGTTGCCGAGTCCTTCCCGGCGGAAATAGGCTCCGCTGGGGTCTGCGACAAGCGGAGCCTCCAGGCCTGGTCCCTGGGGGCAGTGCCACAAGTACACATATCTGCCGTGACCAGCGGCGTTAGAAGCGGCGAGAACAGCAACTCCCTTCCCCGACTCTCCTCTCACCCCCACCCGGCTCCACGGCCCTGGGCAAGTCACCTTTTCCTCGGCTCCACGGGCAGCTTGGTACCCTGAAGAGTACCAGACGGCCCCTTCCCAATGCCAGCCAGCTCTGCGATTCGCCCAGACCAGGCTCCCGCTGCATTGACCACTATGGAGCATTCCACGGGCTGGTACTCCTGGCTGTGGTCCACCTTCACCTATGGGCACCAGAGAGGGGGGTGGAGGGAGCAGTCCAGTTCTTCCTGAACCTCAGTTTACCCACACTGGAAGTGGGTAGCAGAAGATCAAAATGACAGCTGTTACGTTTCTCATTAGGTAAAGGAGACACCTAAGCTGGGAACTTACATGGACTTCATGGATCCTTTTCAAAGTCACCTTCTCCCCGATGGCGGTCTCCATGTGGTTAGATGAAGAGACGAAACCTGCATGAAAAAGGAAAGGAAATAAGCCCTTGAAGCCTCAAAGAGGAAGGAGATGGAGATTCCACTGGTTTCCTGAGGAAAGAAAGCTGGAAGGCTGGAAGCTTTCCCATAGACACTGAAGCAAAGAGACAGGGTAACCGGGATGAACTTGGCCGCACAGGACAGGAGGGTGCCAAAATCTTCAAGCAGATCACGAGTCACGGCCAAATGCAGTTAGGAGCCAGGGTCAGGATGCCCAGGACCAGTCCCCAGGGGAGAACCCCCTGTCCTGAGAAAGCACAGCCCTTGCTCAGCCTGTGCATGAAGGTAAGACCCTGTCTGGGCTGGCGTCCTGGCTGGCAGAGGTCACAAGCAGTGGACATGGGGCCGCAGACTCACGTGTCACCTCTCCGTGGCAGAAAAGGACCCCCATGGACTGGACCTTTCGCCGAAGCCCCTGGAGCAGACACCAGGGGTCAAACCAACCTTCGTTCTCCAACCCTGTGCGGAGAACGAGGATGCGTGAAGGCGGGCTAGGACCCTCCTCTCCTGTTGTCTCTCCTGCACCCCTAAATCTTCTTTAGGGCTCGTAAGCTGGGGAGTCACATTGACCAACTGCACCAGAGTCAGATCCCGCGGAAGGACAGAGAGCCGGCCCGGCCCGGGAGAGGCCCTGCAGCCAGGAGGGAAGCGCTCCTCCTTGACTCGGCTGCAGGGTGCCGAGACTCCTAACCTGAGGCGCCCCTCAACCCCTGACGCCCTCTGCACGCAAGCCTCACCGTAAGATGCCAAAGCCACTCCCTCCATGTTCATCCAGGGAAACTTCTTCCGAAGCTGCTCCGGAGACATCAGGCAAACTTTGGCTCCTTGCTGCCTGGAGAAATGTGTGGGTCTACGTATGTGTGCTGGGTGAGTGTCTGGGGGGAGAAGTATGGGCCCCAGCTCCACAAGTCACTCCTCTGCCCCCAACTCCCCACGTATCCTCCTTGCTTCCTGGAAAAGAGCAAGCTCCTAGTCAAGGCTCTTCAGCATCTGACCCCGTTTCCTTTATGACACCCTGGCCTCCCTTTGGCCACGCTAAACGCCTTATTACCCCCTAACTGTTCCTCGTGCTTTCACAACAGGGCGGGTCACTCTGTTCCCTCCACTCCTTCTGCCCAGGACAGCCTTCCCGTCCACCTCCTAGAACAATCCTGCTCACCAGCACAACTGTCTCCTTCTGGGACCTTCATGCCCAAAGACAGCATTGTATGTGCTAAAAGGACACACTCACAAGGCGAACTGCCTGGTTCAAGTCCCAGCGCCACCACTTACTAGCTCTGGGGGCCTCAGTTTTCTCACATGTAAAATGGGCATGTTCTGATGATTAAACAAGTTAACATTTATAATGCATTTAGGACGTGACCTGATGTCACTAGTGAAACTCGTAGAAGGTTCTGCTAAAGGGTCTCAGGCACAGAGATCAGGCTGCCTGCGCAGCCATATGGGGGCAGGATGGCCTGGACGAGAGGAGGGTGGAGGAGACCCTGGCACGGTGCTGGGGAGCAATCTAGCAGTGAGGAGGTGTGAACCCGGGCCGGGATTAGAGCCCAGGTTAACAGATGGGGCGTTGGGGCCCAGTGATGAGCTCACAGGCTCATGAGCTCACAGGCTCAGATGATAGTCCTGACTGACGGGTCATGAGACCCACAGCCTTTTACACGAGTCCCGGTATGGCCGGCAAAGCCTACGAGCTTAGCTCTCTGGCTCTTAGAGAAAACATTTGCAGATTTGCGGGCCCCTCCCCAGAGATCCTGACTTATTAGGAGGGATGTGTCCTGGGTGGTTCTCATCACCTGGGAATTTAGGAACCACCGCGGCAGTGCTTTGTCCGTGTCTGTGTTACAGCACTTAGCACAGGGCTTCGGAGGTTTGCCCGTGCGCGTCTTCCTGACAGACTGAGCTCCTAGGGAGCAGGGCCTGTCTCATTGGCTCCGTCACCCCGGCTCCTAAAGTGAGTCAGAGCCCACTGCGTGCGGGCAGCTGAGACGCAGCATGGCAGCCGTGCCGGGCGCCCACCTCTGCACTTTCACGTTGTTTTCCATGATCGTAGCCCCCTCCTCTGAAGCCAGAAAGAGGTAACCAGAGGGGTTGAACTGGAGGTCCAGGGGAGGGTCATCGACCACGGCCAGGTACTCCTGTGTGCAAAGAAAAGCTCCTCCAAGAAGCTGACTTCAAGAAGGGAGGGAGAGCTTTCCTGGCTTTCTCACCACAGCCCCCGGGCTCGGTGCCCCGACCCAGAGGGAAGCTCTCTCCGGGCACCGCCGCTGGGAAGAAAACCGGGGGTTCCAACCCCTAGCTGCCCATATGCTCGCCCAGCCAGCTGGGCTGCTCCCCTCTGGGCTAAAGGAGGGGTCAACACCCCACCCCCAAATCTCACAGCACGTACATTGATGTTCCGGAGAAATTCGACTGAAAAGAGGGAGAGCTGGATGTTCTCAGGCAACGAGAACTGCTGACGAATCCCACCCACAGAAAGCACGGTGGAGGCCTGGGAATACTGTGGAAAGACAAGAGAAGGCGATGTGGGCCCTGTTCCGTGTGAGCAGAATACCGTACTGGAGGGTGAGAGTCACATACGCAAAGTTAATTTTTTTTTGGCCACGCTGCTGCTTGGGGGATCTTAGTTCCCTGACCAGGGATGGAACCTGGGCCACCTGCAGTGGAAGTGCGGAGTCTTAACCACTGGACTGCCAGGGAAGTCCCACGTGCCCAAAGTTAAAGGGGAGTCCTACTTGCAAGTTTATAATCTAAACTTGCAGAAACCTATATGCAAGTCAACCAGCAGCCCAACCAGGACAACAGCTATTAAAATCCTTATTAGAAGATACACAGAGCAGAGAGGCTCAGTCAGCTAAAAAGGGCTGGGCGCCGTCGTACAAAACGGTAATGGCCTGGAAGTGCAAGGCAGGAGACGGACGTGGAAAACAGAGGGATGTGGCCACAGGAGCAAGATTCGTGACTAGCTGGCAGTGCTAAACAGGAACAGTTAAAGAGCAGAAACCTCAGAAGTACTGTAACCTACAAGGGCGTCGTGACAGCTGTTTGTGTTAACCACAGCTCGAATGCAGGCCAGACCTCTGAGATCTCGAGACATACAACGTTGTGAAATTTGCTTCCCAAAGCAAAAACCTTATTGTCAAGGTCTCTGGTTTGAGGGAGGAAGAACATGTGGCTATTTCTCAACAAGGGCCAAAGCACAGTCCCTGCCCTTTGGCCCTGCAAACACTGAGGTCTTTCCTCTTCTCTCCTCCCCTCGAGTCCTTAAGAAAATACGGGCCTGCACCCCACTCCTGACTCTGCCCCACCCCAGACCTCACCGTGTGGTCCCGCTCCACCACCAGCACCCGAATGGCACCTTGCCGCTTCTCCAGCCTCTTCAGCCAATAGGCTACGGACAGGCCAAGCACCCCACCGCCAACAATCACCACATCGGAGTGTTCAGGGGGCAGGTGGCTGGTGTCACACAGCGGACTCCAGGCCCCTCCAGGAAGGACGGACTGGATCTTCTTCTTAATCTCCGACACCTTTCCATGCCAGTCTGTGGGATACAGTTATGGTCAAAGAGGGCCATACATCTCCTTTCCAGGAGGTGGAGGGGTGGGTGTGTTAGAGGATGGGCACAGGGAAAGGTGGGCTAAACGGAACACCGAGTGTTCAGTCCTCACTGCCATTCCTTCTCACGAGGTCAACTCGCACCCAGCAGCACTCCACAGCTTGGCTTCATGTTCTCTACACCAGAGTCTCACTTCCTTTGAGTGCATTATACCCAGCACTGCAAGATTCAACTTCCTAAAACCGACACTCTCTATTCTCTCCACTGGCTAGGGGACTTACACGTATTTCTCTCCTGTGCAGACCTCTCTCTCCCCTGAGCCCAGGCTCCTGGACCAAGAGATCCCGGCACACCTAGAGCCGCACTGCCCTCTGAAGCACGGACCTCTGAGTGGCACCTTATCCTGGATCTCCATCGCCAACAGCAAACCTACATTCATGTTGTCTGTTATCAAGTCCTGATGACTTTGCCTCTTAAATATCTCCCCAATCTCTGTCCCCTTTTTTCCCCATCTCTACCACCACTGCCCTAGACCAAACCACGATGTCTCTCCCACCTAAACTGTTAAAAGCTCCTGTTTCCACTCATTCCCCTCTTGTCTAACCCCCCAACTTCTTTTCTATATCACGGCTAGAATGATCTCTTCTAAACACTAATTTAATCACACACTCTCTTGCTTAAAACCCTCCAGTGGGTTTCCATTACCCTAAGGATAAAAGTCCAAAATCTTTCACGTGGCCTGCGAGACACTGCATGATCTGGCTCCTGTTTGCCCTGTCCTCCCTGAACGCTCCAGCCTCAGCCCCTTCATTCCCGCCACAGGGGATCCACACAGGTGTTCTCCCTGCTTTGAAACTCTGTGCCCACTTCTTTGCCCAGCTAACTCCTTGCTTCCTTTAGATCTCAGCTCAGTTATCATTTTCTCAGGGATGCCTTCTTTCCTGACCCCCTAGACTGTGCCAAGTTCTCCTGTCATGATATCTCATAGCTGCATGAACCACTCTTTTGCAGCATGCAACACACTTGCAACTTTGAGTTTATCTGTGATTGCTTCATGCTGTACTATGTCTACCTTCTCCATAGAATCTCCAGTCTAGAACAGTACCTGGCACATCCTAAGTGCTCAATAAATATCTTGAATACATGAATCCTTTTGTCTTTCACACCTAACTCATGAATCTCCAAGTCTTCTCTCACTGTCTCCAATTCAAAGTTCAAACTCTTCTCTGCATTCAAATCCTTCTTTGATCTGGACTTAACCTTACCTGTCCTGAGTACATTTCATACTACTACTCAAACTCTCTATCTGGATGGCCTTTGCTGGATCCCTTGCACAAGAACAATACTTTTCTCCTCCTAACCTTTGCTCAGTTCCCCAGAACCTGGAACTCATGCTTTCCTTGAGCCAGTAAACATCATCTTTCAAGGCTGATCTCCGTTCCCACCTGTTCCATGTACTGCTATAATTACACTAGCTATTGGCACTGGCAGTGCAGGGTATCCTCCGAGTTGGGTTCTCTCCAGTCTTGAACCGGTCTACTAAAGCCTTCCCTCTCCAGCTACACTTCAGGCACCTGCAGGACATATATCGAATCCTCTCTTTCTCTTCTTTCCTCCTTCACGGCCACAACACTAAGCACAGCATCCTGCACGCGAGCAGGACTTCATGCACTTCTGTGCCACCAATGAATCTGCCTGGCTGCTATTCTGGTGGTAAGTTCAGGCACAGAAGGATCTGGGATATGTCACCTGAGAAGGGCAACACTGGGATCCATACCCCTGTCCAGGCTCTACAAGCTCCGGCAGGCAAGGTTACCTCCTGCTCCCAGCGACCCACTCTCTTCCCAACGCGGACCGGGACCTCGAGTCCTGAAGGTCACAGGACTCGGACCGGGACCTCGAGTCCTGAAGGAGATTGGGAACACCCCAGAACCACGATACCCTCCGCTGCCCTCAGCTTTACCCAGAGTAGAGCCTTCTCTGTGTGCGCCTAGCCCCCGGCCCAAGAGGCCCGGGCCCAAGCCGAGCCGCAGCGCCCTCCGAATCATGGCCCTGGGGCTCTCGGCAGCTAGGATTGGGGCGCCCTACCCCGGCAAGGTCCCAGCCCGTCGTCACTGCTACGCGTCGCCTGCAGTTCATTCGAGCGCGCCCATTGGCCAGCGGCCCCTGCGGGCCCCACCCCTCCACCCTATAGGCGGCCGTACTGTCCCGTAACTGCCTGAGAGCCCCGCCCAGGCCCGCCCCCACCCGCCATTGGCGTGCCCGGCGTTACGTCAGACCTACGCGTCCGCTGGCCGAGCTGGGGAGGGACCCAGGGTACTGCGCTAAACGGAAGTGCGGCTGAGCAGGTTTCCGGGGCCGCTGGTGTGACGTGTCCCGCGCTTGGCGCAGCAGGAAGCGGGGGCGATCGCGGCCTGAGTTCCCGGCGCCGGCCCCGGCTCTTTTCCCGCTGCCGCCATGCTCGACTTCTTCACCATTTTCTCCAAAGGCGGGCTAGTGCTCTGGTGCTTCCAGGGCGTGAGCGACTCATGCACCGGGCCAGTTAACGCGTTGATTCGTTCCGTGTTGCTGCAGGTACTGCCCCCGCGGGATCAGAACTCTGGGCTCGTCCCCCTGACCCGGTCCCTAGTCCCCCCTCGACTGATTGCGCGCCTCCCTCCCACCCCGTCGGCCCACCTCAAACCGGCCGCTCACTCGTAACTGTGACTCCACTTTTTTCTCCCGCCCCCATCAGACCATCCCGCAACTTTGCGCTGTCCCCTCCCCCTCCTCTTTCTGGGACTCTGGCCGGAATCCGTAGTCTATTGAGACTTAGCGTCGTTCCCTCCATTCGCCCCCAGCAGCTTGGTTTTCTGTTGTTTCGAAGGCCGGGTGAGATAATGGCTGGAAAAACGGCCTTTAAGAACTGTAGATAGTGTACAGCTGCTAGTAAGTCTGATTGTTTATATGAGATGAGGACTCCTTCCCATCTGGCTCGCACGTGTCCTCCCCTCCCACCTCTTTGCCCCTTTCCCCCAAGCTCGGTGTCTCCTTTTCTCGCAGGAGGAATGCTGAAGAGCAGCTCCCCTGAATCTTCTTGCCCTGGGGACAGGTTTGAGTTTGGGGGAGTGTCTAGTTCTTCTCCAAAGGCAATCCTGGAGAGGCCCAAGTCTACGTGTTGGGACAGTCTGAACTCTGAGACATACTCTTTTTCCAGGAAAGGGGAGGTAACAACTCCTTCACCCATGAGGCACTCACGCTCAAGTATAAACTGGACAACCAGTTTGAGCTGGTGTTTGTGGTAAGTGGGGGTATTTTAGAGGGGCAATGATTATAGTCACCACGGAGTCCTGATTATTCAGAAAACCCTGATTAATTGCACCCAGTGTTTACGATGAAGTAACTGAGAAGACACGGAGGGTGGAGGGGGAAAGGGGAGAAGCTCTCGGGCCCAGTCAGAGGGCTTGGCTGCTCCTAGGTCAGGGAAACCTGCCAGGTGGCCGAGCCAGTCTCTGAAGGGCTAGGCTGAGTTGGCTTCCCTCTGTTCTGGGCTGGCATGTGAGCAGATCTCTTGGCTCTGTTTCTTTCCCTAAACAGGTAGGTTTTCAGAAGATCCTAACACTGACGTACGTAGACAAGTTGATAGACGACGTGCACCGGCTGTTTCGTGACAAGTACCGCACTGAGATCCAACAGCAAAGTGCCTTAAGTCTACTGAATGGCACTTTTGATTTCCAGAATGACTTTCTGCGGCTCCTTCGGTGAGAGGCCTCCCCTCTCCAAAATAGTCTCTGTGACTTGAGCTTCCTTCCTTCCCGAGGGCGGGTGGACGGCAGTATGTTGTGGATTGAAAGGCACTCCTGAGTTTGCTGCTCCGTTCTGGTTATCCTCTGGGTGTGAGGGCCCTTCTCCTGCATTTGGACTGTTCCCTTTTCTCTTTAGTGAAGCGGAGGAGAGCAGTAAGGTCCGTGCTCCCACAACCATGAAGAAATTTGAAGATTCTGAAAAGGCCAAGAAACCTGTGAGGTCCATGATTGAGACACGGGGTGAAAAGCCTAAGGAAAAAGCCAAGAACAGCAAAAAAAACAAGGGGGCCAAGAAGGAAGGTGAGTTTGAACTTGGACACCTGGGGGCATGAGAAGTCGTTAAGGTGGGCTGGAGTGGTTTCCCGCCCCTCCCTTGCTCCGGTGCCCACCACCCTCACCGTCGTCCCCGGTCCTCGCGATCCCCTAGATGTTTGTTCCTAGTTTCGTCTTAATGATTTGGAAGGCTTTTCCCTATTTGTCTGTTTTGTTGGAATTTGGTCTTTTTTTCCCCAGTGAGTTTTCTCCTTGACAGGTTCTGATGGCCCTTTGGCTACCAGCAAAGCAGTCCCTGCAGAAAAGTCAGGTCTCCCAGTGGGGCCTGAGAACGGGATAGAACTTTCCAAAGAGGAACTGATCCGCAGGAAGCGAGAAGAGTTCATTCAGAAGCATGGGAGGGGTATGGAGAAGTCCAGGTGAGCATTCCAGCTTTTGCCATACGTACTGCTATCTAGACATGTTGGGGGCGAGGGAGTCCTTGTCTCTGGGGTGGATGTTTCCTCTCCTGCTTCTTCATCGGAACCCTTTGTGCTGTAACCCTTTGCAGCAAGTCCAGTAAGTCAGATGCTCCCAAGGAGAAGGGCAAAAAAGCGCCCCGGGTGTGGGCACTGGGTGGCTCTGTCAACAAGGAAGTCCTGGACTATAGCGCTCCTACCGCCAATGGGGCCCCCGAGGGCGCCCCGCCCGAGGACATCAACTTGGTAAGAGGCAGCAGGGCCAGAGTGAAGGCCAATGTTAATAAGAACTGGGGGAGGAAGGAGAGATGAGGAGGGCAGTACTCTTGAGTCCTTGGCGCGAGGGGTGAGTTACATTTGGAGCTTCCTGAATCGAAGAGGTGGAGCAGTGTAGACAGGGTAAATCCAGGCTTTTCCCCCCACAGCCCATCGTGTTCTTGATCCCATCTCCTTCTTTTCCGCATACCCTCCAGATTCGAGGGACTGGGTCTGGGAGGCAGCTTCAGGATCTGGACTGCAGCAGCTCAGATGACGAAGGGGCCGCTCAAAACTCCACCAAACCTAGGTAGGAGATCCGAGGTGGTGGCTGGTGGGTGTGGCTCCAGAACTGAGGCGGCGTGGCCGCTGCCTGCTGGCCGCATGTGCATCTGTAACCTTCTGTGCCTGCAGTGCTACCAGGGGGACTCTGGGTGGCATGTTTGGGATGCTGAAGGGCCTTGTGGGTTCCAAGAGCTTGAGTCGTGAAGACATGGAATCTGTGCTGGACAAGATGCGTGACCATCTCATTGGTGAGTCAGGAACGGGTGGACTCGTGTTTCTGGGGTAGGGACGGTGGGGGGCAGAATGGCTGTACCATAGGGGTTGTTCACTGCTGCTGGAGCACTCATACCACGCCTTTCCCCCTCTTCTCAGCTAAGAACGTGGCAGCAGACATTGCGGTCCAACTCTGTGAATCTGTTGCGAACAAGCTGGAAGGGAAGGTGATGGGGACGTTCAGCAGTAAGTATCTCCCTGGACCTGGAAGTGCTTGGGTGGGCATCACACACCCCAGGGGGCCACCGCGTCCACCTCCGTTCTTACTAGGTGCGTGACTTTTGACAAATCCCATAACATAAATTTCTATTTCGTAACTTGGACTTTGGGTGTCGATGAGCTCTAAATTAGGACTAAAATGAACGAATACTTGTAAAGTGCCTAGGATTCCTGGGCAGGCTCCTAGTTCCTTTAGCTCAGAAAGGGGCTGGGCATTCCTGGAGCACATGACTTGGGCTTCACTGATACACCTCTGCCCCCACCTCAGCGGTGACTTCCACCGTCAAGCTAGCTCTCCAGGAGTCCCTGGTGCAGATTCTGCAGCCGCAGCGCCGTGTGGACATGCTCCGGGATATCATGGATGCCCAGCGTCATCAGCGCCCTTACGTGGTCACCTTCTGTGGTGTGAATGGCGTGGGGAAATCTACTAACCTTGCCAAGGTCGGTGCAGTTCCGCAGCCCGTCTCTGACATCATTTCTTCACGCTGCATTTCCTGGCACCTCTGGGTCTAGGTGACAGTTTTCTTTGCCTCTTTTGCAGATTTCCTTCTGGCTGTTAGAGAATGGCTTCAGTGTCCTCATTGCTGCCTGTGATACATTCCGTGCTGGGGCTGTGGAGCAGCTGCGGACACACACCCGACGTCTGCACGCCCTGCACCCCCCCGAGAATCACGGCGGCCGCGCCATGGTGCAGTTGTTTGAGAAGGGCTACGGCAAGGACGCTGCTGGCATCGCCATGGAAGCCATTGCCTTTGGTACAGTGCACAGAAAGCTGGGGGGCTTGTCTGGGCCCCTTTTCTCCTTGGGTTCTCTTGGAACTTGCAGAGGACCGGGGTTACCCTACCACCAGCTTTCTGCGCGGTAACAGGTCAGGATTAGTGACATGCCGTGATCTGCTTTGGGGTAATAAGTGTAGTTGCAGGCAAACCTAGTATATTTGTTTATCTCTATTTGGTCACCTTTACCTACTGCCACCCTTTTCCTAAATATGCTTGATGGCCGAGTATGGGAATTTTTTCTTACGCTACCTTGTAACCTAAGGAAATAAACAGGTAGACTTCTAATATGGCCAGTTTGGGACTTCCTGAGAGGAAAGCTGGAAACGTGACAGTCCAGGAGTTTTGACTTGACCACTTTTTTTCTCTCTAGCACGTAACCAAGGCTTTGATGTGGTGCTGGTGGACACAGCTGGCCGCATGCAGGACAATGCCCCTCTGATGACTGCCCTGGCCAAGCTCATTACTGTCAACACACCCGACTTGGTGCTGTTTGTGGGGGAGGCCTTAGTAGGCAATGAGGCCGTGGACCAGCTGGTGAGGGCTAGGGCTTGGTTCTCTTTCCAACCTCAGCTCTGGCCACTTGAGGTGCATCTTATACTTAACGTCATGTTCCTCCTTTCCAGGTCAAGTTCAACAGGGCCTTGGCTGACCATTCTATGGCCCAGACACCTCGGCTCATTGATGGCATTGTCCTTACCAAATTTGATACCATCGATGACAAGGTAAATATGGACGACACAGGGCAGAGTGGGACTGGGAGAGGGGAATGGCCATCCTTCACAAGGGAGCAGAGGCTCTAAGGGCACACTGGCTCCAAAGCCTCCTGTTGCTTAGGGGGTGAAAAGGAGTGGCCTGGAGTTGACTGGGTATCCCCTTTCTCTGCTTCAGGTGGGAGCTGCTATTTCTATGACCTATATCACAAGCAAACCCATCGTCTTTGTGGGCACCGGCCAGACCTACTGTGACCTACGCAGTCTCAACGCCAAGGCCGTGGTGGCTGCCCTCATGAAGGCTTAACGTGGCTCTTGGCCAATACCAAATCACCGCTTCCCCCCAAAGCCCCCATCCCTGTATCAAGAATGTGCTTTAGAGTATGTGAGCAACTTGTCTTCAGTGTAGTTCAAAGGCAGAGTGAGGGAGCTCCAGGCGAGGGCTTGCAGCCCCTCCTAACCCCACTCCCTGTTCAGCCCAGCCTCCCTCTGCGAGGAGGGCCTAGTCATGTTACAGTCACTGCCCATTACCTGCCCCCAGCCCCATGCTCCTCCCCCTTCCTACTCACTCAGGCATCCCTTTTCACTCTGCCTACAGACTCGGTCTCATTACAGCTTTGACCAATGGTTAGAAGATCCAGCACCAGAGCTTTGCTAGTTAAGTGTGGTCATGGGGACGTCCGAGCATCATCCCCTGCTCCATTAGATAAAGAGACTTCCAGAGCCAGCTCTGGGTCTTGAGTGGCACCTCCCCCTAGGATATACACAGCTTTCAGGTCCCTGGGGCCAGGACGACACCCCCACACTGTGGCAGTGTATGGCCTGTTCTTAATTGCTGCTGATTCCAGGATGACCCCTGGCCCCGTTTCCCCGAAGCATCAGCTAGGCCACAGTGATGTGTTACAGATGAGTGAAAGAGGAGTCCCTGCTCCCCTCAGAGATGAAGGGAGCCGAGCTGCAGTGCTGCACTGGGCTTCTCAGCCTCCAAGATCTCCTCCCACTTTCAGAATCCGGACATAACTTTGCATGTTCCCCTTCCCGGGAGGAAACCAACTGTCAGAAGGGGAGACACACTGCCCCCTGCCCCTTCTTCACCTGGGATGGATCCTGGCTTCTCCTCATCCTCTACAGTGCCTGGTAGACAAGTGCTACGTTGAATACAGACCTTGTTAAGACTTGTCCTGTAGCTTGGTATTACAGATGTGCTCTTAGTGCAATAAGGTGAAGGCTGTCTGCCCAGAGAAATACATAATTTATATAAGAAAATAAATTTCATAAATAAATTGCCTTTTAGGTCTTGGAGTTATTTTACAGGAGGATTCAAAACTAAAATCCTACATCACACTGTAGTTCTAGGATTTATGTAAGAAGGGAAGCAGGAATTGATAATGCTGAGGGATCAGGTAGGAGTAAGTAGTTGTCCCAAGAATGAGGTCACCTTCCCCCAAGGTGAAAGGAGAGAACTTTTAGAACTGAAACGGCTTCTGTATCTTCGCAGGCTAGGGGTTTTCTAAAGTGACTCAGAGTAGAGCCGGGGCCCTGGGAAGTAAATGAACAAGCTTTCAATACAACTCAATTATGTAAAAGACTGTACACTGTAAAAGAGCTAGAAAACCAGAGCTTCAAGCCATGTTTTAAAAGTGCCATTAAGCGTAACTGAAAAACCAAGCATAGAGTACAAAACTGCAACAAGGGCCGCGGCGCTCCCGTGGCATCTAGATCCCGAGTTCTTCATGCGGAGCTGTGGCCACGGTCGGTAGAGATGTCCCTGCTGTGTGGACGTAGGCCTGTCCAGCCTGGGGGTGGGGCGGGGCGGCCTCCGGGTCCCTTGTCACTTGGGTATTGAACTGGAACAGGCCGCAGAGGATCAGGAAGCAGCCGGCACTGCACGAAGGGGTAAGCTGCGACACCCGCCCACTAACCCCGGCCTTCAACCTCTGCGTTCTGGTAGTTCCTAGGCGCTGTTTTGGGTTCTTGTGAGTTTACTTGTTAAACACTGTCCACGGTAGGCCCTTACAGCTTGGGCTAATGGTGGTGATTCCTCTAGCCCTCTCATGTACTACAGTCTGTGGAGAGAGAAGGGAGAGAGTTAAGTGAAGTTTCACAAAACAGGTTTACACATCTAAAGCTGCAGAAATTTAAGTCAAGCTTAACCCTTCAGAAGACAAGACACAAGATACTAGGAAACTTGTAACAGACTTGGTGGGAAAATACAGACGCTTTAATAGGTAGGAGAGGTTCTCCAAGGTCTTAACTAAGTTCTGGGAAAGCATTTTCTGCTGACAAACTGACAAATAGTAGAACAGGAAACAGTATACCTCTCATTTCACTGTGTGCTGTCGATGAGCCATTTAGCTGGCCTTCTGAGCCATTTAGCTGGCCTTCTCTTACCGTCCCTGCTAAACAGAACATACACCAGTATCAGATATTTGGCTGAAAAGCTAAAACTATTAATAATAGAAAAGCAACCAACTAAAGGGAGATGAAAGTACATGGTCTGACTAAGAAGGATGACATTATTTAGGAATGCACACGTTAGGCAGGACAGTAAACCAGTTAGTCTTCACACTGTTGTATTAAACAACAGGGAAGCAGTGAGGTCCCTGAGTACACGGACATTACTTGTGAACAAAACAAGTGTGCTTGCTGTCCCTAACTAGTCCAGAAGGCCAAGTTTAGGTAAAAAAAACTACTCCAGCTGGGGTCAGGAAGCAGCGTGCAAGGAGGCAGATTCAACCAAGTACAAGAGTGAAAAGGAAGCAGCGTGCAAGGGGGCAAATTCAACCAAGTAGAAGAGTGAAAAGTAGCAGACACGCCCACGGTATAAAATGGGTTTAGAGCTGTGCCGTCCCACTGGCCACATGTGCTGTTTAGTTTTAAATTAAATTAAAAATTCTGTTCCTCAGGGAACTCCCTAGTGGTCCAGTGGTTAGGACTCCAAGCTTCCACTGCAGGGACCTGGGTTCAATCCCTGGGTGGGGGACTAAGATCCCGCAAGCCAAGTGGTGCGGCCAGGAGAAAAAAAAAAATTCTGTTCCTCAGTCACACTAACCACACTTCAAATGCTCAATGGTCACATGCGGCTTGTGGATACAGCACTGGACAGAGAAGATTACAGAATATTTCTATCATTGCAGAAAATTCTATTGGACAGCACTGGGATAGATAATATACAGGAAGAGGTTTAAATCTGAACACACGGGAGGAAAGAATAGCAATCAGAAACATGGCCAATTAGAATATAAACAAAAGACAGCACCCAAACACACAAACTGGTATTCCTCTCTTGGAAAGCACTTGAGCAGTATTTATCAACCACTAAAATGTTCATGCCCTTTGACCTAGTAATTACACTGAGAACCCATCCTACTGGCAAAAGGAAAAACTGTACCATTCATTACAACAGTGCTTACAATAGAAAAAACTAGATACTGCCTAACATAGGGGAATAATTAGGTAACTGTGACATCCACACTGGATTATAACACAGTCATTAAAAACACTGGTTATGGGCATTTTTTACAGAGCCAGAACAAAAAATCTTAAAATTTGTATGGAGACACAAAAGACCCCGAATAGCCAAAGCAGTCTTGAGGGAAAAAAAAAGAGTTGGAGGAATCAGACTCCCTGACTTCAGACTATACTACAAAGCTACAGTAATCAAGACAATATGGTACTGGCACAAAAACAGAAATACAGATCAATGGAACAGGATAGAAAACCCAGAGATAAACCCACGCACCTGTGGTTAACTAATCTATGACAAGGGAGGCAAGGATATACAGTGGAGAAAAGACAGTCTCTTCAGTAAGTGGTGCTGGGAAACCTGGACAGCTACATGTAAAAGAATGAAATTAGAACACTCCCTAACACCATACACAAAAATAAACTCAAAATGGATTAGAGACCTAAATGTAAGACTGGACACTATAAAACTCTTACAGGAAAACATAGGAAGAACACTCTTTGACATAAATCACAGCAAGGTATTTTTTGATTCAGCTCCTAGAGTAATGGAAATAAAAACAAAAATAAATGGGACCTAATGAAACTTAAAAGCTTTTGCACAGCAAAGGAAACTACGAACAAGACGAAAAGACAACCCTCAGAATGAGAGAAAATATTTGCACATGAATCAACGGACAAAGGATTAATCTCCAAAATATATAAACAGCTCATGCAGCTCAATATTAAAAAAACAAACAACCCAATCCAAAAATGGGCAGAAGACCTAAATAGACATTTCTCCAAAGAAGACATACAGATGGCCAAGAAGCACATGAAAAGCTGCTCAACATCACTAATCAGAGAAATGCAAATCAAAACTACAATGAGGTATCACCTCACACCGGTTAGAATGGGCATCATCAGAAAATCTACAAACAATAAATGCTGGAGAGGGTGTGGAGAAAAGGGAACCCTCTTGCACTGTTGGTGAGAATGTAAATTGATACAGCCACTATGGAGAACAGTATGGAGGTTCCTTAAAAAACTAAAAATAGAATTACCATATGACCCAGCAATCCCACTACTGGGCATATACGCAGAGAAAACCATAATTCAAAAAGACACATGCACCCCAATGTTCACTGCAGCACTATTTACAATAGCCAGGTCATGGAAGCAACCTAAATGCCCATCGACAGACGAATGGATAAAGAAGATGTGGTACATATATACAATGGAGTATTATTACTCAGCCATAAAAAGGAGCGAAATTGGGTCATTTGTAGAGACGTGGATGGATCTAGAGACTGTCATACAGAGTGAAGTAAGTCAGAAAGAGAAAAACAAATATCGTATATTAACACATGTATGTGTAACCTAGAAAAACGGTCCAGATGAACCAGTTTTCAGGGCAGAAACAGACACAAAGATGTAGAGAACAAACGTATGGACACCAAGGGGGGAAAGCCGCGGGGGGTGGTGGTGGGATGAATTGGGAGATTGGGATTGACACATCTACACTAATATGTATAAAATAGATAACTAATAAGAACCTGCTGTATAAAAAATAAATAAAATAAAATTCAAAATAAATAAAAGGTTACATTTTAAATTTTAAAAAAAAGGTCCATATGAAAAGAAATCTAAAAAAAAATACTGGTTATGAAGACTGCAGCCATGTGGGAAAATGTATGATGTATCACTGAATAAAAAAAAGGACCGGGGGCTTCCCTGGTGGCGCAGTGGTTAAGAATCCGCCTGCCAATGCAGGGGACATGGGTTCGAGCCCTGGTCCGGGAAGATCCCACATGCCGCGAGCAACTAAGCCCATGCACCACAACTACTGAGCCAGTGCTCTAGAGCCCACGAGCCACAACTACTGAAGCCCACGTTCCTAGAGCCCATGCTCTGCAACAAGAGAAGCCACCACAATAAGAAGCCCGCGCACTGCAACGAAGAGTAGCCCCTGCTCGCCACAATTGGAGAAAGCCCACAGGCAGCAACAAAGACCTAATGCAGCCAAAAATAAGTTAATTAATTAAAAAAAAAAAAGTACCAGGAGTGTATGTGTACTTTGTTTACAGCCATGAAGAAATGCACAAGGAAAACTTACCTGAAATATACCAAAGTAACTGCTTCTATTACAGTAATGAATTATAAAAGAATTATTTTCCTTTCCCCATTACTTGGTTTTTCTGAAATAAATGTACCGGGATCCTACAGAATCTTCTGAACCCAAGTAATTCTCACTACGCAAAAGCGAGTACACAGCACAAAGCAAGGCACACAGCAAGAGGCCAGGGTTAAAAAAAGAAAACATCAGCAAAAGACCTCGGACCTCTCATCGGTACTTATCTATAGAGAATCAAAACATAACCACGGATGGAAGGTAAGCTTGACCGGTCTCAAAACAAGAAAGTGTTTTTAACCTAAAACCGCTCTGCTAGATTTTAGATCACAAACCTAGCTGACCATTCTAATAAAGCCCCTGGCCACACTGAAAATCCTTGATTTTTAACAATTCACAATACCTTAATGAGTGATAACTTTGAGAAGAGCTGCTCTGTTAGGAAGCCCATGCAGCTAATGAAAGAGTCTGTGCTGCTCCACAATACTTCTGATGGTTTTTGTCAAGAAAAGACACAGTGTAAGAGGAACAGCTGTCCAGCAGGATTTTGTTCTTTTCCACCCTAGCATCTTCCCCGGGTGGAATAGCTCAGAACGCAGATCAAAAGAAATAAGTAGAGCTTGGCTATGTACTCCTTGCCCAGTGGAAAAAGCCTACTGAGAGTCCTATGTGTGGGCAAACAGCAGAAGAATCTGGAACACTGCAGGACAGCAGAAAACATACCCGCAAGAAAGAATAGCAAATTGTTTTCACAAAAGAGATAAACCAGAAGATTTGTCTTTTTAAGGGTTTTTTAAAAAAGTCTTCTGGAAAAAGGGTAGACCTAGTTTTCAGCGTTCAGTTATGGTGATGCCTTTTACAGACCTTGTTCCATCGAAACACAGCCATGGATAATAAGAGCTTATGGAATTTCTCATCGCAGGAGAATTCCACTTGAAGCAATCTGATTCAGAAGAGAAACCTGGGATTGATTATTGGGTATAGGACAATTAAATCAATCTATTAATCTACTAATAGACTAATAAATTAATTAATTAATAGATCAATTTAATCTACTAAATTACCTGTACCTTAACAGGCTCCCTAACATGTATTCAGATTGACAATGAAAATGAATACTGGCACATGACTTTTCAAGAACATATTCTACATACAGCAGGAAAGTTCCTTTGGAACTGTGTGGTGAGTCAGAATGGCCATACCCTGAGGCCCGGCTTTATTCAAACTGAGATTTTAAAAAGCATTCTCCAATTTAGCTATACCAAAAGGTTTTGCATTTTGTAGATTAACTGAGAACTTGCCTGGAGCCATTAATAAACTGAACCTTTTATCCCCATTTGGCTTTCCTGTTAGAACCTGGAGGTAAAATGTCAAGTGAGTGGTACCCCTAACCTCTGACTTTAATTCCACCATAACAGTTTCCAAATAGCATTTTCAAAGTGTGTTTTTTATTTTTCTGTTTATAAAGACAACGCATAATCATAGAAAATGCTAACATAGAAACAAAATATTAAAAAAAACACATTAAATCCTACTTCATAGAGATAACCACAGTTAATTTAGTAAACTTCATTCCAGATATTTCTCATACAAGCATACAAAAATAGACTATATCTACAATTTTGTATGCCAGGGACTGACCATGGTGGCATTTTACAACCGTTTTCTTTCTTTTTTTTTTTTTTTGTCACTCACAGTATTATATCTCTGACATTATTTTGGCCAGTAAAAGCATTTTTTCTTTTATGGCTTCTTATGTATTTCATCAATTAATAAATGGTGTATTTATAGAATCCCCCATTTTCTGGAACATTTTAGATTGCTTCCAATTTTTGCCATTTATCGACAACACTGATTACATCCCTACACTTGTATCTTTGTGCAACTGTGTAGTATAATTGTGCAAGTATCCCGTGATCTCCTTAGGAGAAACTTCTCCTGAGATAAATTGTATCAAGTGGGATTTCTGGGTCAAAGGTTTTAAACTTCTGAACATATTCCAAATTTCCCCTTCAGAAAAGTTGTACTAACTTTACCTTCTCACCAATACTACATGAATGTATTCCTTTCCTCACGGCCTTAGGAGAAACTTCTCCTAAGATAAACTGTATCAAGTGGGATTTCTGGGTCAAAGGTTTTAAACGTCGGAACATATTCCAAATTTCCCCTTCAGAAAAGTTGTACTGACTTTATCTTCTCACCAATACTACATGAATGTATTTATTCCTTTCCTCACGGCCTTAGCCGAAAGGGAGTTATCATTCTTCTCTATTTTGAAATCTAAATTCTAATTGCATTTCGCTGATTAATCTGAAGACTAACCGCCATCTCCCTTCATAATCTGGTTAGGATTATATTCCTCATCTTGGTGATGACTTTACCCACCACAAACACATAAGAGGCTGAAGAGCGGTTGCCCTCCGACCCCTCTCAGTCTCAAAACGCATCTTACCTGACCTTCCCCTTGTGGAGATCTCACATGTCAGTCGCTTGAAATACTCTGGAAGGTCAGCATATTCATTTCCATAGGAGATGACTTTAATCCCTTTGTCCAGCATGTTTTCTCGAAGCTTCTTGAACTCGTCCACATCTCCTCTCCGAACCAGCATGAAATGTTCTAAGTCAGATTTGTGCTTGACAGCCTCCAGAAAAAGGGCTTGGAAAGTGGTGTCATCCACAGTCCAGCCACAGCCCAGGAAAAGGAACGACTTGTTTTCATAGAGCTTCTGAATCTCTCTCTTGTAGGAAAAGAAACATATTAATGACACGTGAAGACATGTCTGAAACAAGAGTCAACAAGGTCATAACTGCTGCATTTAGCAGACTGTGATGACCGATTAACCAGCATTTAAGAGGGGAGATGCATCCCCGTGAAGGAGTCTGACCTCCTCATTGTTTATTATTGTAACTTGATGACTGTCCTAAAATTGTATCTTTACCTGGAATTCTCCTGCAGGCTCTCTATTCAGGGTCTCACTGGTCTATGGCTTACAGTTTATTTTTTAGATCTATGTGCCCAGAGGCCATAAGGCAATGAGTAGTCTTCAGTATAGCTTACTCTTCCCATTTTCTTGAGCATATCTGCCTTTTTTGCTTAACAGAATAAGCCGTGGATAACTAGAGAATTCCATCACCAGATGTGCTCAAAGAAAGCCTGACACTTAGAATATTAATATATACATGTGTGTATACATTTATATACGTGTGTGTGTGTGTGTGTGTGTATATATATATATATCTCACACACTACACATATATAAATATAAAAATATTAGAAATGATAGTGATGACAGATGCAGCTATAACACGTCAGGGAAAGAACAGGTGAAAAAAGGTCCCCTTATGCTTCAGAAAACATCACATTTTCTTGGTCTTTTTTCATAAAGAAAGCCTCCATTTTATCACCCTATCCAAATTTTTCTCTATGTTTTCCAGTGAGCAATAAGTGAATAAGTGTGATGATTCAATATAAAACCATCACCATTTATATAAAATCTCTTTAGAATGTACGCCCTAGTAGTGACTGGTCAGTGAACAGCTGCATAAATTAGCTTTGGCATAGAGAGGGCCATTAACACTATATATACCAAACGATGAAGGGCAGTAAGTCTTCTCTGTATGTGAAAATGACACCAATAACAGAGTGCCATCTGCTGGGTGTCAATCAAGAACAAAGTAAAACCTCAGAGTTTGACACCTGAAGAGATGTCTGACATTTCCAAAGGTGGCATGTACACCCACAAGTTAAGAAGCACAGGAAAGAATGCTTGGCCTTCCTTTTTTTTTTTTTTTCCGCCTCGCCATATGGCACGTGGGATCTTAGCTCCCCGACCAGGGACAGAACCCGAGCCCCTTGCATTGGAAGCACAGAGTCTTAACCACTGGACCCCCAGGGAAGCCCCGGCCTTCCAATTTTCATTAATGAGAAGAAACTGTTATCCCTGGAAGACCAGTGGTGTATTTAGAGGTTTCCCAGGAAGGCTTTCCCGAGCGGCAAGGTCAGCACCACTCACCATAACTTCAGTGTTCCTGAGCACATTCTGATAGCCAGCTGGGTGAAGGACAATGCCACTAGGGTTGGTGTAGACCCCATGGATGTGCAAGACGCTCAGCTTCCGCTTCTCCTGAGCCCACTCGAGGACCTGCACAACACAAACACAGCTCAGCCAGGCGGGCAGGGCTGAGCACTCGCTTCAAGGTCCCAATGGGCAAGAGGCTCTTCTGAGGACTAGGCTTCTGACATAACTCTCCAGCTTCCTGATACTACAGGCCAAGAATGTGGCCACCCGACATGGCCTCCCTTTCTACTTCAGGCATGACTGTTAGGAATGAAGGCAGCAAGTCTGGTGATTTCTCTTTGAAAGCAACAAGCAAAAATGAGAATTTGTTTGTCTAATTTGCAGGAACCACAGGGCTCTTTCCACTGGTGACACACATGACAGCTCTGGATGACCATTTCAGGAAGGATCCCCGAGAGGTCAAACCTTGTATCGATGCCCTGGTCTAGTCCCCTTTCACACTTACTCCAGGCTTGGCCATATGGCTTGCTTTAGCCAACGGGGCATTAGCAGACAAGAGCAGAAGCTTGGAAAACGTTGGCACAATGAGTCTTCTTTCTCTTTTGCTGCTTGTGGAACCCAGCTACCATGTGAAGAAGTCTGATGGCCCAGCCGACTGCCTGCACCAACAGACACGCAAGCAAGGCCATCTACCACCACCTGGTCTGGCCCCCAGAGGACTGCAGCCATGTGTGTCACTTGCAAAACCGGCAGAACTGTCCAGCCGAGCCGATCAGCCCAGCTCAAGTAGCAAATTCACATTATCACGGGCAAATGAAACATTGTTTTAAACCACAAAGTTTTCAGGGTGATTTCTTGTGCAGCAATTGATAAGCGATAAAAGAATCACTTCAGTCACCTCTGAGTTACCTAAAAGGCTACCAGTGAAGAACGATTATTTAGATGACAATGATAATAAGGGCCAACTGGATCCCATGTTTCCATTTTCCCAAGGACTTGAGACAGTATAAATTTATTTTTAACATTCTAGAGAAATAAGGTATGCATTAGGGAAAAACAGTCAGGAGGCACAGAGATTTAGAATTAGAGTATTACCAGGCTCTATTCTGACTGCCAGTCAATGGCTTTAACCCTTAAACTTCAATACTGCCCCTAATGTGGACTAAAATACAAAGCAAATCTTGAGACTCCAGGGTGAAAATGAGAAGGAAAATTTCAAGTCTGACTGATACCCATAACTTTAAAAAGGCCCTTACGCTTTTGATGCTGGTCATGATCTTTGGAGACTGTATCAGAAACAGCATGGAAGCTGTTTCTTGCCATTCATTTTTTAATTTCATTCAACCATTTATAAATTCAAAAAATATTTACTGAGCACCTACTATGTACCCAGTACTATCTTAGGCATTAGGGTAAGAAGGGCTGACATGGTTCCTGTCCAAATGGGGTTGCTATTCCTCTGGGGCAAACAGGCAGAAAACAAACAAACCAAGATGAAAATGGAAAGTTATATCAAGTGCTTCATTGAAAATACGAACCAAAAAATAAGGTGGGTCCTTTCTTAATTAGGATGGTCAGAGAAGACCTCTCAGAGGAAGTGATTCGTAAGTGAAGACTTACAGGTGAAGAAGGAGCTGGCCATACAAAGCATGGAGGCAGCAGGTGGAAAACACTCCAGCCAGAGAAAACCAGTCTTTTCGGCACCATTTCTCTAAATTGGATTTCCTTTTACGACTCGACTTCAAGGTCAGCAAAATCACAAGACTGGCATTATAGCTACTGCTCTGGCAGAGGCAGTGCTGTGACATGAGTGCCCGTGGGGGAGTCATTTGTCTCTTCAAACTCTACTTAGCTGGGTTCTAAGTGGGACACAAAGGCAGGCTCCCAGGAAAACGAAGTATGAAGGCAAATTACAAAAACTACAGGGCAGGACAAATGAGACCCTGTGGCGGTTTATAATCTGTTTGGTTCCCCCGCCCCCCTTCTTCAATCATTACGTCTCTGACACCTTTTTATGGCAATGAAAACATTTTCCCTTTTATGGCTTCAGTGTATTTCATCAATTAAATGGTGTTATCTATAGAATGTCCCATTGGTGCTAGATTTCAAATTACAACCTTTGGTGACCATTCTAATAAAAGCCTTCTCTCATTAGATGACATAGATGGACATCTGTAATTCCATATTATGGGAGATGGCGTAGGTATAGTATGGGCTACATTAAAAAAAGAAGTCTGCTGAGGTGTCCTTTGAATACTAATCTCAACCCAGCTGTCATTTGGCTTGAAACGGGCTCTCCAGACATCAAAAAGTAGCTTTCGTACATTTCCAACAGATGCCGTGAACAATATATCCTAACAGAGAACTCTAAATCAATACTGCACCCACCTGATATTATCTAGTGTTAAAAGATTTACATCTCACAGTTCAAATGGCTTCCTATAATCTTGCTTAAGATCGGGTGAAACTGTCAAAACTCACAGAACTGAACACTTTTACGATCTGTGCTTTTAAATGTACATTGATTTTTATCTCAAAAAACTAAAATCCAACCAGGGATAACAGTCTCCCTTTCTACCTCTCCATAAATGCCAGTACTATACAATATCCCAACCAGAAAACAGTATTTCTCATGAGGATACAATCCACTGGCCTGAAGAGATAAACTAATCCTTTACTTTTTACCTTCTTCTCATCAGTAAGGTCAAGGGATTCAAGTTGTTTTCCCTGATCTGCTGCATACAGTTCCAGGAGATTGTCAAAATTTGTAGTTAATACCAGGGCTCCATTTTCCATCAGGTGGAGAACTGACTGAAGTAGCTGTTTACCAGAATCTTCCATCTTTGACTCCAAGTCATCAAATACTTCATATAAACAGTCCTTGAAAAATGTGGATCGAACATTACTAGTACGCTGGGGAGGGATATAAGAGAGATAAGTTAGTTCTAGCATTTTGGTAGGTCATTTGTTTCCATTAAATAACAGCAACTTTTTGAAGAGTGCTTTGCACTTATACTGTCTCTGGGACTTCCCTGGCAGTCCAGTGGTTAAGACTCTGTGCTTCCACTGCAGGAGACACGGGTTTGATCCCTGGACGGGGAACTAAGATCCCACATGCCGCGCAGCATGGCCAAAATATTAAAAAAAAAAAAAAGTAAAATACTGTCTCCCTCACAGGGTTCTAATAAGGAAAACAGGAGTATACATGCCCGCTGCCAGCTCAACGCTTTAGCACACAGCAAGTGATCCGCACTATTACATCATATGCAAAGAAGCACACGCTCTCTAAATAGGCAGTTTAATAGAATGAAGAAGATGGGCATGGCGAGGAGAGGTGACTACTGTCCAGACCAAAGGAAAACTGGGGCAGAAAGCACAGCTCCAACTACCCTTTAAGGAGGCCTCAGGTAAGAATACTTTCTGTTAAACTTTCCGTATCTAGGGCATAACCACTAAAAGACAGCTCTAAATGTGGTTTAACATGTCTTTTTCTAATCCTAGGTGCTTTTTACAGATGCTGATGGATTCAGGACAGACCGCTTACCTTCTCCCTGCCTGTTTTTTTCCCTGGTATAATTCAGCCACTTGTTTACAAGGCTGCTAGGGAGAATATTCAGTACATGATAATGGTTACCAAAAATCTTTATTTTGCAACTGTTAAAAATACCAAAACTAATCAGTTCTGAACAGACTCCCTATTTCTTAACAAATGTTCATTTAGATAACTGTTTTCCCGGGTTTGTTTTGAATACTACAGGTAAATATCCCTGAGAACTAATGAGGAAATATAATACCAATCTCAAGTGGGAAGTTGGCTTTCTAACTTAAAAGGCAAAGTGATCCCTAGACAAAAGGAATTTGAAACAGGAAAGTAGCTTTGCAGTGTGCTATGACAAATACCTGATCCCTATCTTATTCTTGCAACACCATTCCATTAGATAATATCTAAGCAAGAATCAGTTCTTAAAGGCCCCATTATTCCCCATTCAAACTCCAAGTAACTGCAATTAGCTGCTAGATAGCAGACTAGCCATAATCCTCCTAGCAGTCTCCCTACCCTCCTGGTTTGCCTTGTATACCTTTCTAATAGCACTATGCGCCGATAAAGATCTGTTTCCACGGAACCACGTAAGTAGATTCATAAAGCACACTTCAATCTGCCGAATGTGCTTCCTATTTTTTTCAAAGTATTTTATAAAATTATCCATTTTTTCATTATACCTTCCAAGTGAATGGTAAATTATTTTCACAGGAGACAAATGAGAGCACAGAGGTGAAACAGTACCTCTGCCTGGTGATGACACACCCAGAAGTTTGTCTAGCTCTGTCGCTGTTCTCTGCTACATTTACCACAAGACAGGCTTCTCACTGTACCCTGTTGTCAGTGGGCTCAGACTCCTTTCTAGGGCTAACTAGATGGAACAGCCCACGATTTATGTGGCTAAGAATGGGGGTCACGTTTTTCAACTTCTGTCCGCTCTCTTTACATCATGGCATAAATTATTACGTCACATATTAGCAGACCACAGGCAACCAAGGAGGGACTCTAACACTTAATCAGAATGAACAATCTGATCAGAAACGAACAGTGAAGAAACTGAATTTCACTACATGCAAGAGTCAACTACTATTGAATGCCAGGCACTGTTCTAGATTTGTTATAAAAAATATGGTGCCCCTTTAATGTCCATCAACATTACGATCCATGTACCCTATAATCTTGCAATCTCATTTCTGGGAATATATCCCACAGACGTAATTGCAAACAAATAAAATGACATATGCAACATTATCACTGCTCTGTTCCCTGTGACAGTAAAAGACTGGAAATAAGCCAAGTATCCATACACAGGAAACTGGTATGGAAAGATGTCCAGGATATACTGTCACGTAAAACAAACAAGTACACGTCAGTATGTCTAGAATGCTACCTGTTGACATGGGGGTGGAAGCAATGAAATAAGAATAAATAGAATCCCATGTGCTTGTTTTTACAGAAAAGAACAATGGAAGGATACTCAAAAAGAGTGGTGACCAACTGGGGGCAAGTCGGGGAAAGGAGGTAGACAAAGCCATGGGTGCGAGTGAGATGCCATGATGGATGTACACCTTTTATATCATTTTGTATTTGTGCAATGTGTATAAACAATACAAAACCCATTCAAAAAATGAAAATTAAGTTTAAAATTAAAGAATATGGTGACTTTAAGAACTTCCTCATCTTTCATACACACACGGTTAAACAACACTAATAAGCCAGCACCAGTTTAGTTATCATGCACACAGATAAAAACACCTGGGTATACGAACAGGTAAGCATGGGTGTGCGATATACTTCCTTGCTTCTAAGAAAAGAAATACAAAAGGTTAAATAAAGTCTGGAAATAAAAGTCATGAGCCACTTATTTTAGCTAACTATCTTTGGGTCCTCTTTCAGTTATTACATTTTGCATATCAACACAGACAGGAAGGAAAGCGGCTTCTATAGCTGCATCGATTTCCTCAGACTTAAAATCAACTTTTTCTCTCTTGAAACAGGTGACCCTAGAACTGAATTTCCCACAAATGGCCTCTCTAAGTAAAGACAAAAGAATGAAAACAAACAAGGAGGTTCCAAGGTCAAAAGGAAATGCCAAACTCCCACACATATTTATGGACATTTTCTCATTCATTTAAAACAGTGAACTGAATCCAATGTTGCTTCATTTCCTCCTACCCTGTAACTCCCATCCTTCTGATCCCAGACATAGTAAAAACTACAAAAAAAAGCCTGACTCATTTTCACCAAGGTTATTAACATTTACAGTGCATTTACTATGTGCCAGACACTTCCCATACATTTTCTCACTTATTTTTCAAGTGGGATAAGTAGCATTATCCCAGTTTTACAGGTGCAAAATTAGATTCTGAGACCTTAAGTGATTTGCCCAGGGTTCCAGTGCCTTTAAAAATGGCACAGTCTTTCCGGTTCTGAAACCCGAAATTTTTGCAATGGCATTTCCCTACTGTAAGAAACTGGCTCAGTAGATGGGCCTATTAACCCTGTCATGTTACTGTTGTTTGTTAGATTCTTAAAAAATAAACCAAAAAAACCAACAACAAAAAAAAACCCCAAAAAAGGACATTTTCAAAGACACACAAAAGTAAAAAGGAGAATATTATCTCTCCCCGCTTCCACAGTGCTCCCCCCAACTCCCCTGCTCCCAAGTACCAATTTCAACAATTATCACACATGGCCAATCCTGTTTAACCTAAACTCCCCTCCACCATATCCCACCCCCTTCACTGAATTTTTTCTGAAGGAATTCCCAGCCATCATATCATTCAGACACTTCAACAGTTTCCTTAAAGATAAGGATTCCCATTTACATATAAAAAACAGTCTGCAAAACCACTATCACACCTAAAAAAATGCAATAATATTAATTCCTTAATAGCAAATACTCAGAGAGTCTTCATATTTACCCAAATGTGTGTTATGTGTGTGTCTCTCTTTTAAGCCTTTGGGTTGCCTATATTTTTTCCTTACATATCCCCTATTGGAGTGGTTTTCAACATGTGGCCCATGGATTCCTAAGATTCTTTTTTTTTAAAAAATAATTTATTTCTTTACTTATTTATTTTTGGCTGCGTTGGGTCTTCGTTGCTGCGTGCGGGCTTTCTGTAGTTGCGGCGAGCGGGGGCCACTCTTCATTGCGGTGCACGGGCTTCTCATTGCAGTGGCTTCTCTTGCTGTGCAGCACAGGCTCTAGGCGTGCGGGCTTCAGTAGTTGCGGCTCGTGGGCTCACTATTTGTGGCTCACGGCCTCTAGAGCGCAGGTTCAGTAGTTGTGGCGCACGGGCTTAGTTGCTCCGTGGCATGTGGGATCTTCCTGGACCAGGGCTCGAACCCATGTCCCCTGCATTGGCAGGTGGATTCTTAACCACTGTGCCACCAGGGAAGCCCTCCTAAGATTCTTTAAGGGGTCTGCAAAGTCAAAATTATTTTCATAATGGTATTAAGGCGATATTTGTCTTTCAAACTGTATTAATATTCACACTGATGGTACAAAAGCAATGGCAGGTAAAACTGCTGGTGCCTTGGCATGAATCAGGACACAGGCACAGTGGAACCCAGCTGTGCCAGTAATCACAGTAGTACTCTTCACTACCAAAGACTTACAGTAAGAAAAGAATGCCAGTTTCACTTAAGAATGTCCTGTAAAATGAAGCAGTAAAAATTATTAATTGTACTAAATACTGACCCTCAAGTACATGTCGTAATATTCTGTGTAAAGGAAAACAGGAAGTACACACAAAGCACTTCCCACTCTGATGGGGTCTTGAGGCCAGACACTCTCGTGATGATTTTGAGTTTTAAACTGAACTAGCCACCTTTTTTTCATCAAACATCATTTTTACTTGAAAGAATGACTGGCAGACAAACTATGATTATTCAGATTTGAGTATTCTCAGCATTCTTGCAAAAATAAATGAAGTGAGCCTGTCATTTCGAGGAAAAACTAGCCAATGATCGCTGCCATTGTTGCCAATGATGAAAGCTGAGCTTTCAAGCAAAAATCAGATTTTTAGAAAACTTTTATCTGCCACCATGAGCTTGACAGCTTCCAAATACCTTTGTGATGAGATTGGTGGTGATATTAATGGATGCAATTTTTTTGGATGGTGTAATGAAATGTGTCAAAATCTAGAAGATACGTACACCTCAGTGAAGCAGTGTTTTTCCAATGGGTAATGTTACAAAACCGTGCATGGGTAGAAGATGGATCATGGATCTTAATGCAACAGCATAAGGGAAGTTCAGATTCCATATCACCAATAACATGGATATGATCTGATATCAGATTCTTTATGGCTATTAATCTTTAGGAAGCCATCACTTACTGCATTTTTGGTGTAGTATCAACAACGAGTATCTACGTTATCCAAAAAGACTATTAAAATACTTTTCTCTTTTCCAAGTATGTACCTGTAAGCCCAGATTTTTTTGTATAGTCAAACCAAAACCTCACAAAGACACCTGACTGACTACGTAAAGCAGATATGAGAATCCATTTTCAATTAAGCCAGACATTGAAGAGATTTGCAAAACGTGAAACGATACCACTCTTGTCACTAATTTATTTTTGTTTTTGGAAAATATAGTTGCTTTTGATAAGCACATTGTTTATGTTAGCATGTAACAGGCTTATTATTATTTTTAACGAATTTAACATTTAAAAAATGTCTCAGTTTTAATTTTCAATATAGTGAATATGAATAGACATAACCCACATAAACAAGAGCTGTTTGAGATTCTCAGTAATTTTTAGGCGTATATAGGGGTCTTGAGACCAAAAAGTTTGATAATTGCTACTCTATTGGAACTGACACTACGACTACACTTTAAGGTGAATACTAAATCTTCATCCAAAGATAATTAGTGACTCCAGTTTGATGTTTGGTTAGTATACATTTATTGACACTGACTTTAAATCCTCTCATTACTTTCAATCATAACTAACGCACCTAGCAAGGTCATGCTTTCTAGTCTCAGGAGACCTTTTCAAAGGATGAATGAAGGGTCCAGCCAAGTGGCACGGCACCATGCAGACAAGACTTGCTGGACTAATACAGCACTCTTTGTCCTCACGAGCTCTTTCTTTCTTTTTTCCCCCAGAAAGACAACATTTTTATTACCGGGCTGACACACTTCTTTAATACTTTTCCCTTATATTTTGGGTCTATATACTCTTTAATTACCTTTTTATATGACAACAATTTTGTATTTGTTTGAACATTAAAAAATTATGCTTCTTCTTTTCTCTCAAGGGTACTTAGCAGATATTAACACAGCCACCCTCACTTTCATTGACTACTGTTTGAATCCTACAGCTTTTCCATCCTCTTACCTTTATCTTTAACAGCTTTACTGAGATATGGTTCACATAACATACAATTCACCTATTTGAAGTGCACAATTCAGTGGTTATTTGTATATCCACAGATATGTGCAACTGTCACCACAGTCAATTTTTTTTTTTTTTTTTTTTTTGGCTGTGCCACGCGGCTTGCAGGTTCTCGGTACCCCGACCAGGCATTAAACCCCAGCTGCAGCAGTGAAAGCCCGAAATCCTAACCACTAGGCCACCAGGGAACTCCCCATCACAGTCAATTTTAGAAAATGTTCATCTCAAAAAGAAATCCCATCCCTTTACTATCACCCTCCTGCCCTCCATCCCTGCTCCAGTCCTAGGCAACTACTAAACTACTTTCTGCTCTAACAGATTTCCCTACTCTGGACATTTCGTATGAGTGGAATCCTCTAACATGTGGTCTTTTGTGACTGGCTTCCTCTCAGCGTAATGTTTTAAAGCTTCGTGCACATTGCACCATGTAAGTACTTGATTCCTTTTTATTGGCAGGTAATAGTCTATCGTGTGAATATGCCACATTTTGTTTATCTATTTGACAGCTGCTGGACATCTGCACTATTTCCAGCTTTTGTCTATTATGAGTAATGTTATAAAGATCTGTTTATAAGTTTTTGTATGGACACACACTTTCATTTCTCTTGGGGGGGTGTGTGTGTGTGTGTGTGTGTATGCACAAGTGGAATCGTTGGGTCATATGACAACTTTATTTATTTGTTTGAGAAATGGCCAGACTATTTTCCGTCCTGTCTGCACCACTTCACAATCCCAGCAGCGTACGAGGGTTACAGTTTCTCCACAGCCTCGTCAACATTTATTACCCAACTCTTTGATTCTAGCTATCCCAGTGTGTGTAAAGTGGTATCTGACATAGTTTCTGATTTGCATTTTTCTAATGACTAATGACGTCAAGCATCTTTTCATACACTTACTGGTTATTTGTATCTCTTCCTTGGAGAAATGACTATTCAAATCCTTTGCCATTTAAAAACTGGATTATTTTAAATGCTGGAGAGGGTGGGGGTGGGAATGTAAACTGGTGCAGCCACTATGGAAAAGAGTATGGAGGTTCCTTAAATAGAGCTACCAAATGACCCAGCAATCCCACTCCTGGGCATATATCTGGAGAAAACTCTAATTCAAAAAGACACACGCACCCCTATGTTCACAGCAGCACTATTTACAATAGTCAAGACATGGAAGCAACCTAAATGTCCATCCACAGATGAATGGACAAAGAAGATGTGGTACATATACACAATGATACTACTCGGCCATAAAAAAGGATGAGATAATGCCATATGCAGCAACATGGATAGACCTAGAGATTACCATAGTAAGTAGGTCAGACAGAGAAAGACAAATATCATATGACATCACTCACATATGGAATCTAAAAAATGATACAAATGAATTAATTTACAAAACAGAAACAGGCTCAGAGACATAGAAAACAAACTTATGGTTACCAAAGGGCAAAGCAGGGGAGGGATAAATTAGGAGTTTGGGATTAGCAGATACGAATTACTATATAAGACAGATAAACAACAAGGTCCTACTGGATAGCACAGGGAACTATATTCGATATCTTGTAATAAACTATAATGGAAAAGAATATGAAAAAGAATATATGTATAACTGAATCATTTTGCTGTACACCAGAGACTAATACAACGCTGTAAATCAACTATACTTCAAAAACAAATTAAACTGAAAAAACTGGATTATTTGCGTTTTTATTAAGTTATAAGAGTTTTTTTTAATACATTCTGGACACTACACCCTTATCAGATATATGGATTGTCGACATCGTCTCCCATTCTGGGGGCTGTCTTCTCACTTTCCTGATAATGCTCAGTGAGCCTAGTAGTTTTTACAACTTTGGTGAAGTGCAGTTTATCTATTTTTTCTTTTGATTCTTGTGCTTCTGGTGTCATGATTAAAAAACTACTGCCAGATCCAAGGTCATGAAGCTTTAAAACTACGTTTTCTTCTAAGAGTTTTATAGTTTTTAGCTCTGACATTTAGGTCTTTAATCCACTGAGCTAATTTTTGTATATGGTATGAGATGGAGGTCCCATGAGCTCTTTAAAGTCTATTAATTTTTTATACTGTTCTAGGTTAGTAACATTTTACCCCAATTAAGCACAAAGAAATGAAAAGACAAGTAAAAGGCCCTAAGTTTTTGAATGAGTCATGATCTAGGAGGGAATTACCAATACTTTTAAATGCCTTTCAGGTTAACACTTAATGACACTTCTTTCCTATGGGCCCTAGGGCGTAGGGGGAAAAAATCAACACTGATAACTGACTTTTTAAGGCATAAGAGTTACATTTTTTTTCAAGGTGCACTTAATTCATTAAGCTTTAAAATATGCTTTGGCTACTCTACTATTTCCAAATATATCTTAAGTGAATCCTGATTTTTAAGACATTTTTAAAACGAAGCAAGACAAAGAGGCCCTTAAATCATTCAGGAATTGATTTCCAGCTCAGTTTGCTAAAACGCAGCAAAATTCCGTATATATATATGTGTGACTGCCTTTAAAAGGAACATTAAAAACTGGCGCTGCTTCATCCACAAAATAAGAATTATCTCTAATCTTTCTGAGGTTCCCTGAAAGGCATGGATGCCAGGGAACACAGCTTTTATAGTAGTGAGTGTAGAAAAAGTAAATTTAAAACACAGCAATAATGGGACAGTGGTCTCATTTTGTACAAATAAAGGCCTCAACAACATTATCATCACCATCATCACCAACCCCCTCGCACCACCACCACCACAACACACTGAAATGAGGTCAAGGTAACTACCATGATTCGGGTCCATAAACTGACATTTTGCAGAAGAGCCAAATGTTATGCAAATCTATAGGCTAGAAACATAAATCTCCTTATTGCGTTCAGCATGTGTGTCTGGTTTTAGGAAAGATCGAATGCCAGGGCTCACACAAGGGTACTCACAGGAGAGAGTTTCTGGATGAGGTCATGGGCAACATGGACAAGGTTCTTGTCTTCATGGAGACATTTCTGAAATTTTTTGCTCTCCTCATCTTCTAGAAGATCAAAATCAATGGCCGCATCCAGTAAGGCCTGAATCAACCCCTTCCAGGATTTCAGGGCTGGGACCTGCGGTGCGACTGCAGCACTGATGCCCGTTCCAATCACCAGCACGAGCTCCCGAGGCTTCTTCGTTTTCAGGCTTGGGAGCAGCTTCCTGAAAAAGTCAAACAAATGAGAGGACTGAGAACGTCCAACAGACACGAGGCACAAAGACCGTCCAAAGCCACGGTTTTCAGCTCTAACTCCTACAGCCGCAAAGATGACAAGCACAGGCTTGATGCCTTTCCAAAGTAGTGTGAGCACGGTAGTGCCAGTACGTGTTGAGAAAGTAATAACCCTACTGTGGAAATCCTAAAGAGCCATCGTAAGACCGATCTTCTCAACCTAAGAAAACCCAATATCAGGAAAAGGTCCAACTATCACCACTCAGTTGAGTTTTGAAAACTAAACTATATTTTAAACAAACATAAATTTCAAAAAACATGTCTGATTTGATTTGGATTCCAGAAAGAAAAGAAACCCCCCACATGTGAAATTCCTATTGTTGAGAAATGCAAAACAGGAGATGAAAGAAAAGCCAATAAAAAAAACGTAAGCCCAAAGTTTGTGAACACAAAGACGAAAATGAACATGACTAAAGCTGAGTATGAGATAGTCAAATATGGGAACACATTTGCCTTCGGCTTTGTTCTAGATATCCTCAAGCAGGAAAAAAAAAAAAAGTGGCCAACAAAATTCTGAAAACACAAAAGCCTTACATACCTAAATAAAGAAACAACTATTCAACGGATATGACGGAAGGTGGAAAACATTCCTTTCTTCCCGTGATAAACACTGAGTTCTGTCCTGACTTCTGTGTGAGATAATTTTTGTGTTTTGGTACAAATTTTTGTGTTTTGTTTCTCCACGCCCCCTTCATCCTGAAACTATATTAAAATCTGTTTGAAATATGTTTATGCACTTTAATTTAAACACATGCTGATGGCATGTGTTTTCCTAAGAAACTGCCCTTCTCGACCTTTTGCTCACATAATACAATGAACAGAAAAAGGATTTGCATGTTGGCATAATGCAAGAAGGGAAAGGTACTTTTAGCCTTGAGAAAGCTGGTTTTGAAGAAACCACCTCTAGAACTGCCTTCCCTATTCCCAATTCCATGAAAAACTCATAAAGCACCATACACATGGAGTCCCTGGCCGCAAAAGCTTAGTCTGCTGGGGAAGACTGATAATAGACATTAGAAGCAAACAGTGAAAAATGCCATTTCAGTTCAAGGGGATCAAGAAAGTGAAGCACACACAAACATATACTTAAAAATTTCTAGAAGGGAGGGACTAGCAGATGCAAACTACTGCACACAGTATGAATAAACAAGTCCTATTGCACAGCACAGGGAACTATATTCAATATCCTTTAATAAACCATAACGGAAAAGAAAAAAAAATTTCTAGAAGTATTCATAAGAACTGTAAATAGTGGTTAACTCTGGGGATTGAGGAGAACAGGGATTTTTGTTTTCCATTTGAATGTGCTGTACTATTGGAATTCTTTACCTCATACATTATAGCTCTGAGATGTGATTTTTCCAAATTTAAGACTTCCAGTTAAAAGGGAAAAATTTAACAGTTATGTTTCACCTCTGGTTCTTCCTAAAACACTAAATAGTAGTAATTTTTTAAGAAGGCATACATTCATAAATAGCAGAATAGGAAAAGATGACAAAAATAGGAAAAGTAGACGAAAGAGGTCAATAGATTTTAGAAGCGGTCAAGTAAGAGCTGATCCCCTCTGCAGAAGCTTGGAAATGTTCAGGCACAGCTGAAGGTGGAGGGTCAATTCGCTGCAAGGCTGTGTCAGAAGTGGTCAGAACTCTAGGACAGAAGGCCTGTCCTCCAGAGAGCTTCCACCAGAGGGTTCTGTATCTGAGAACACCGTGCACAGCTTGGGGAGGGGGACTGTGTACATTCTGTATAAGAAATATGAGACTCTCCCCTGCCCCCTCTCCTAAAGGAAGACTCCCAGACGTTGGCAGTCAACCTTATGCCTGCACCTCAACCTCTTGGGGTCAGGAGGTGGGAGGAGTTCCCTTTGGGGAAAATGGCCAGCATGAGAGAAAAGACCCACAGAGTCCGGCAGGCTGTGGAACCTGGCCCATGCTTGTTACCCACAGGGAGGCCCACCAGCCACCAAGCCCCTCGTCACACACAGAGTCTCCATTGGCTTTTCAGTGTTTTCTCTTAAATATGAGCAGAAAAATAAGGGTCACCTTACCTTTGAACAAAATCCCCAGCATGAGAGTTATACCCAAACAAACCAGCAGATAGAAAGGAACTTGGGGGAAATAAGAGACCATCTGGGAAAGGGGAGAAAAACTGAAAAGGAAACAGTGACATCCTGACATAGATTTTTTTTTAAAATGGCATCTGTGCAACAGAACAGGATGCTATAAAAAAAACTGGGCAAACGAAAAGATTTCTTATTTCTATACAAAAAAGACAGAAATAAAAAATTCATAAGGTTGGGAGATACAACTGAGAAAATCTCTGAGAAAGTAGAATGATAAAAACAAAAGTGATAGAAAGCTGTAAGAAAATTAGAGACTTATCCAAAAGGCCCAACATCTGAATACCAAGAATTCTACAAAGACAGAATACAGAAAGAACCGTAAAGGAAATTATCAAATCAGTAACACAGGAAAATTCCTCCAAAGTGAAATTATTAGTAGCCTGCTTGAAAGAGTTACCTGATATCCAGATTCATGTGAAGATGTATCATTGTGAAATTTCAGATTACTGAGAATAAAATAACCATACTTACAAGTTTCTAATGAGAAAAGAAAAAGAAGTCATATAATACAAAGGACTAGGAATTAGAAGAGAGTGGCTATTGTGGCAGGAACACTTAAGATGTTAGCAGAGAATGGGCAATGATTTCATTAACGGTAAGGAAAATGAGTCCGTATCTGAAGTTCTACACTCAGCCAAATCATCAATGTAAGAGTACGATACAGACATTCTCAAATGTCTCCCAAAACTTTTCTCCTCTGAATCCTTACTAAGGAAGCTAACGAGATGTTTTTCAGCAAAATGAAGGAGTACACCAAAAAGGAAGACATAAGATCCAGGAAACAGAGGGTCCAATACAGGAGAGATGTGAAAGGAATTCCCAGGGTGACAGGAAAGGAAAACGGCAGACAGCAGCAATGTGGCAGGCCTGGAGCACAACTGCCCAGAGGGAAGGACCCACGGAGCAGCTTTAAACTTGCACATTACTGACGTGTGTCAGCAGATTAGGAGATTTACGCTCTATCACAGAGTTTGAATTTAAATTGATAGGTTCAAAGAAAACAAAGCAAAAAAAAAAAAAGAGACAATCTTTAATAACCTGGAGGAAAAAATGGACAAGGAAAGAAACATAATAACACATTAGGCTCAGCTATGAATACTATTTATACAGTCATACAATGTAAATATTAAACCAAAAATTGTGATATAAAACACACTAGGAGGCTGTGAGGAGAGTCTATGGTGTGTTTGGGGAGGGCAGCTGGGGATGGATGAGGGGAGGATTCAGGACAGCAAGCCTAATCCTTACCTTCCATAATTAGAAACAGGTAAAACCCAAAACTAAGAAACAGCAGTACACATGCAGTATTAAAAATCTGGATGTAAATATTAGAAGAAACAGACAAAGTTGAAAGTGATTACCTCGGAGGAGGAGGTGAGGCACTATGAGCCTTAAAGAACTGTCTTTTAAAATTATATAGATTTCTGACCTTGATAAAAAACAGAAATTAAATGCAAAATAAAAACAATTTTTATATGAAGGCCAATATTAATTAGTGATGCCAACTGGGATGTAGGGTAAGTTCATTATTTTTCATTATCTACCATCAGTGGTGATTTCCTCTGTTCCTCGGATCCCCTTCCCTTGTTTACCTGGGCTTTTTGGTGGGAGGTGCGCCATCACTCAAGAGCTCCCAAATCTGGTCTATAGCCGAGGCCTGGCTCCCTGTAGAAGCCATCCAGTTTCTAAAAGAGATTAAACACCACGGACCACAATTAGATGTGTAAAGTATATCATTCAAAATAGCACATGCATTAAACAGTTTTAATAAGCTGTACATCCTAAAAAGTGTTCTAGAGGTATAACCGGCTTAACGGAAATTCATTAATTAATGTGTCCCAAATTTAAGGAATTAAATTCATCCAAAGGAAAGTAACCTCAAAATTATGACTTTGGAGCTCTATATTGTTATCCAAAGTATACAGATATATATAAGTTCTGAAGGCTTCCCCTCCCCCTCCAAAACCAAACAAAACCAACATCAACTCATGTCAATTGTTGGCCATCACTTTGTGGAGCCTAAGAAATACCTGCTATTCTCCCATGAGACAGGCTTGGGGAAGACTTTGAGGATAAAAATAACCCACGAGGATTTCCCTGGTGGCACAGCGGTTAAGAATCCGCCTGCCAATGCAGGGGACAGGGGTTCGATCCTGGCCCAGGAAGATGCCACATGCCGCGGAGCAACTAAGCCCGTGCACCACAACTACTGAGCCTGCGTGCCACAACTACTGAAGCCCCTGCACCTAGAGCCCGTGCTCCGCAACAAGAGAAGCCACCGCAATGAGAAGTTCACATACCGCAGCAAAGAGGAGATCCCACTCTCCGCAACTAGAGAAAGCCTGGGCACAGCAACAAAGACCCAAAGCAGCCAAAAATAAATCAAAAAAAAAAAAAAAGATTTAAAATTAACCCACGGGTAAGTGTGCTAAATGCCCCCAATTATCCTTTACTTTCACCTAAAGAAATCACTGGCTCAAGAATAGAATAATCAATACTAATTTGCTGATTGTTGAACATCCCTTGTTGCTGGACAACTGTGTCCTCACGGGCAGTGAGGCATGACTCTCTAGCTAAACAAAGACTGGGTTCTGAGACACTATGAAGAATGGGAAAGGTATTACCAAGCAATTATATTCAGGTGATAACTAGACAAAGTGAAAGAATTATTGTGGATTAGAATAAGACCAATAAAGAGAAGTTTTAACTGCTCAAAAGTTTACTAAACTTGCTAAATATAAGGACTGTTAATTCTAAAATAGCAATACGTTAAATATTGTCCCTCCCCCAATAACCAGAAGACAATACATATTACCAGAGTTTTGGACTTTTTAAAAAAATTTATATTTATTTATTTATTGTTGGCTGTGTTAGGTCTTCGTTGCTGCGCGTGGGCTTTCTCTAGTTGTGGTGAGCGGGGGCTACTCTTCATTGCCGCGCGCGTACTTCTCATTGCGGTGGCTTCTCCTGTTGCGGAGCACGGGCTCTAGGTGTGCGGGCTTCCGTAGTTGTGGCACGTGGGCTCAGTAATTGTGGCTCACGGGCTCTAGAGCACAGGCTCAGTATCTGTGGCGCACGGGCTTAGTTGCTCCGCGGTGGGTGGGATCTTCCTGGACCAGGACTCAAACCCGTGTCCCCTGCATTGGCAGGCAGATTCTTAACCACTGCACCACCAGGGAAGTCCCTGGATGTTTTATTACCTTACATTGTCAGTACTTAGAAACCAAACTACTAATAATTACTTGAAGCTTGCTGTTTTATCAGAAAGCTTTTTTCTTTTTTAAGACATTTTTAAAAGTTTGCTGAATTAGTTTTTCTGGTAAAGAGAAGGCTAATTTCCTCAACTCATATTCCATCACACATACTGGAATTCTTTGGTATCATAATCACTTGGAAAATAGGGATTACAAAATCCTAACAGTGAGTGAGGAAGTAGACCATCTTTCCAGTCATATCTTTGGTTCTGTTGGTGAGAAAGCTGGGGCTCAAGAGAAGACAGACAAACTACTTAACTCAATAAACCTTGCCCTACCTTCATAATCATCTGAGATGCTTGTTAAAAGTATATGTTCTTAAAGATAAAGTCTATTAGTTAATTTAAAAGATATTATATGTTCCCAGGCTCTACTCCTAAATTACTGAACGAGAATCTCCACAATCTTCAGGGGATTCTTATGATGAGACAAACAGGGAATACCTAAAAGAAATGCAAACAATTTCCCCACAATCCAACGTTTTGCTAAATAAAGGATGCACACCACATGCCACACTCCCTTCTTTTACATGTACACATCACTTATTACAGTCTCACAGCTTCCCAGTTGCCAATACCAAGAGTTAGGAGTTAACTGCCATTAAAATATTTCCATGAGGTTTTTATTTCTCTGAAGTCTACCTATGCTCTAGACTGGAGAAGTCGTGGCAGGAGTGGGAATTTCTACCACATATGCGACAACCCAGCAGTTTGGGGATGTTTTTTAAAAGAACACAATGAAAAGTGTTCATTATGCTCTTTCTTTAAATATGGCTCTATAAACCCATCTGCAATCTGGACAAACTACACTCATGTAGAAAACACTTTGTCTTGAGAAAGCTGAAAGTAAAACATAGAGAAAAGTTAATTTAATGTTCATTAAGTTTTGAAGATGGACATCTTCATAATCCAATGTTTAATTCAGCTACTAAACCAGAGTTTTAACTCTTATATAGCGCTTACCACGTGCCAAGCACTATTTACAAATATTAACTCATGTTATCCCCATAACCTTATGAAGTACTATTACTGCCCCATTTTAGTGATGAGAAAACTGAGGCACAGAAAAGCTGGGTACCATAATTCAAACCAAGGCGGTCTGCCTTCCAAGTTCATGCTCTTAATCGCACTATTACAACCTAAAAACATTCTCCAAGTATTAGCTTCTCAGCTTTTTTACCCCCCGTTTTTAATTTACAGTCCAAAACTATCAAAGAACGGAGCTCCCACATTCTAGAAAGCAGATTTACTTGAAATAATTGTGATGCTTCGTAGCGGCTACATGATTAGGTGCTTTGTTGATGCAATCACGGCAGCTGGCTAAATTCAGGAGCTGAATGAAGCCATTTTTTTCCGGTGATAAGCACTATTTGTCACGTACCTCCCACCACCAACAACCTACCAGAGCCCTAGATCGGTCCTATCATTTTCTCCTGGAAAGTATGCAAGGTCATTCTGCTGGATTCTCTTTTCTGACAGATGGTCAATTCTTAGTGTCAACACCTGAATACTAAGCTTTTTAATTTTTTTCGTTACAGAGCCAACTGTTATGAAGGTCCATTCCATCTACATAATATAAGAGAATTAAATATGGCCGACAACTCTTGACAAGTTGTTACTGGAATGTTCTCGGCCCTCTTAGGAACTGAGCGAGAAGTAATTCAATATGCCCACATTAAATCTGACCATACATTCATTCTGTTTTCTAACAGGATAACATCTTTTCTTCAGTCTAAAAGATGGCTCATATGATACAATCTTACATGTATACCTCAGTGACGTCTAAGCATAAACCGTATCTTATTCCTTTTAGAGTGTTATTTCAGGAAAAGAAAAATCTATTTTACCCCATTGTTTACTCTAAACAATCTGCAGGTACTGCTAAAGAGGTTCTAAGCTAATTGCAAAAATCTTGCACAGAATTCCTAATATGCAGCAACTAGTTCACACATTAATTTCTTTATGTGATCACTATTTGAGTTTTCATTTTAGTGGGACTTAGCAGAGGTGGAAAAAGCTTTTCTGCCACAAGAAAACAAAGGCAATTACCTGTGCCAGTGTCTTCATTACCCCAATTACTGCTAATAAGCCACTGAGAAATCCTTTAAGGCCAACAGAGTTCAGCAAAATAAAAGTTAGACGTTCGGTAAATGCCAAGACAAGTAACCTCATTAACAAACTTTTTAAGGCCTAAGTCTTCATATCAGATAGGATACTTCTACTTTGAAATCTGTCAGCTTGGCAAGAAATAGAATGCTTATATCTGGTGGGTGAAAAAGGGAAAAATCAAGGCAAGTGTTCTAGGAAAAATCCATTAAGAAACACGGAAAAGATAAGAGAAAAAGGACTGGTTATATGCATGAAATTAAGATCGTATAAACTAGCAGTTGTAGATTTGAAAACATGAAAGAATTCCAGCTCCTCCTTTCACAACATCTTGGTGCTGGCGAAGATGGCAAAATCTAGCTGCTTTCTTCATGGAGGGATGAGAGTGGGGTCTCCCAGCCGCTCTCCTCACGCTGATCCGGGGGTCTCCCTGTGCTTCCAGTGTGTGGTCTTCAGCCCAAACAAACCACTGACATGCCAGAAGGAACACAGAATAATACACTTTCAGATATGGGTGGATGGAATAAAAAGGAGAGAAAAGTTCTAATGATGGCATTTTTGCCTGGAAATAAAAGATCTACAAATGACTAGCTTGCAAAGATGGTACATTCCTTGTTTTAAAAGATCAGTTGTATTTATAGCAAGCTTTCCCCTCTTCCATTAAAAATAATAATAAAATAAAACAGTGACTGAAATAGAGACTGGTTTATTTCTCTATCATAAACATAGAAAAGGGTTAACTTTGTTTTTTAAGGGAAAAGACAGTCATCCCCCGACTTGGAAGAAACCAAGCCCCTCTGATTGTGGCTTTTGGACTAATTTCAACACATCTGTTTTTTTAGCAACTATGGGAGAGGAAAGAAGAAAAAGATAGCCAGTGTAAGGTACTACAAAAGAGCACCGGACAAGCTTGTTGACAATGTAACAAATTAACTAAAGTAGGTTACTAACGCAGTTGATGAATTCAGTTCTATAATGTAGATTGCAGCCTATCCTATTTGTTTTGTATAAAACAAAATTTCCATTTTCTTCCTCCTCATTCATACAAAGAAATGGAACTGATATATAAGAACTGTATCTAGATGTGCCAGGATGTGATCCCTCTGTGTACCCCAGTCTTGAAGTCTTTCCTCTACCTCTGGTTAACCTAGTTTGCTCCTACTTTTATCCCTAAATTGTATGTGCCTGACACCCTCTACCTTCTGTTAGATAAGATCTGTATCACACTCATCTCCTGAAAATTTGCTTTAATACAGTCACTGATAAAATGCCAGATTGCTACCACTTATTCTTGGTATTTCACCAGCAAACAATGACCTATCAATGAAAAATGTGAGAATGAACTCATAAGATATAGGGTTTCTGGAAAGACTTTAAGGATTGAGACGTATAATCACAAATTCCAGAAAGCCTTTCAACTCAAGTCCCAAAATAAACTACACTGGTATTCCAGGCTCAAGAGCTGAGATGTTGTTTGTATCATTTATTTTCAATTATAAAACCAAAGTAACACAGCATGTACAGGGAACAAAAGTGTTTCAAGAAGGAGTAATGGAACATCCAAATTAAAATCTGCTTTGAATTAGAAGTTGGTGATGGAAGTTGATGATTTTACCATGCAAAGAATGATAACTAATAAATTCCTTCTTTGTCACTGCTTTCCCTCCTGTGAAGCTTCTGAGAAGCTTGTATCTGAGACAGTATATCCTGAAAACAATGACACATGTTGCTAAGGAAGGAGACTTTAAAAATATTTAATACAAATATTTTCCATGGGGACTTCCCTGGTGGTGCAGTGGTTAAGAATCCTCCTGCCAATGCAGGGGACACAGGTTCAATCCCTGGTCCAGGAAGATCCCACATGCCGCAGAGCAACTAAGCCCGTGCGCCACAACTACTGAGCCTGAACTCTAGAGCCCGCGAGCCACAACTACTGAAGCCCTTGCACCTACAGCCCATGCTCCGCAACAAGAGAAGCCACTGCAATGAGAAGCCTGAGCACTGCAACAAAGAGTAGCCCCCGCTCGCCTCAACTAGAGAAAGCCTGTGCGTAGCAACACAGCCAAAAATACATACATAAAATAAATTTATAAAAAAAAAGAAATATGGTCTTTATTAAAAAAATAATATTTTCCATGTATCAAGTAGTACGATGATACAAACAATTTCATCACAAGTAACCTAGGCAATTCATTAAAAATAAGATTAAATAAATCTTCAAGGGTAAGATTTTACATTCTAGCCAGTCCTTGAAAACTGAAGTCCCCTATTAAGACAGTGTGAATTATGAATGGCTGGACCCTCAACTGCTTGCTTCTCATGCCACCAAGAGGACACACAATGTGCCACATACAGACGTAGGTTCCTTCAAGTCCGGGCGAGCTCAGGCCATGTCACCATTATAGAGGATTTCTCTATGAGCTGAAATGTGACAAGTTGTAAAGAAGGGAAGACTTTCCTGTCATAATAAAAATTAAAATGTTTAGCAAGAATATCCCACCTAGTTTCCACTCCTTTTTACTTTCTTGAGGATTTCTGACTTAAACAGCACTGAGTTTGAAAAAATTTTTTTCAAGTTGCATTTTGACATGGAGCTTGGCAAATAATTATGGTTAAAAACTTCAAGTGAACTGTGAACTGTCACACCGTGTGAGACATCTCAGAAGTCGATTGTGGCCATGTAATCCAAAACCCGTTCACAGTAAAACCAAGGACAGAATATAGGAAAGATACACAAAACAGACCTGTCTTCGCACAATATCTTTTTTTTTTTTTTTTGCGGTACGCGGGTCTCTCACAGCTGTGGCCTCTCCCGTTGTGGAGCACAGGCTCCGGATGCGCAGGCTCAGCGGCCATGGCTCACGGGCCCAGCCGCTCCGCGGCATGTGGGATCCTCCCAGACTGGGGCACGAACCAGTGTCCCCTGCATCGGCAGGCGGACTCCCAACCACTGCACCACCAGGGAAGCCCCGCACAATATCTTAAACTGACATAACGGATAAAAAAAGAACTGAATAGACACCCATCTTGGGTTCTTAATTATGTTTAAAACTCAATTATCAAAATACCCAGTAAAGAGGGATTTTGCAAAAAGCTTGCTGTGAGTGCATTCAATCTTTTCATTCTGTCATTCAACAGAGATTAAATGTCTATGAAGTGCTCGCTCCTGAACTTCCCACTCAGGATGGCAATGGAACTGGAGGTCTACAGAGGTCATGGCATTTCCTTTTAAAGAAAAAGAGGGCAGGGCTTCCCTGGTGGCACAGTGGTTGAGAGTCCGCCTGCCGATGCAGGGGACACGGGGAGCCGCTGGGCCCGTGAGCCATGGCCGCTGAGCCTGCGCGTCCGGAGCCTGTGCTCCGCAACGGGAGAGGCCACAGCAGTGAGAGGCCCGCGTGCTGCCAAAAAAAAAAAAAAAAAGAAAAAGAGGGCAGACCATTACCTTTTGGGGTGATGCTTATGCAGTCCTATCTAAAGGAAGGAGAAAAAAGGCCTTGCAAATTTTTCTAGGGCCCGTCTAACTCAGTTATATTAACCTGTACCATTTTCCTTTTTTACTGTGAGATGAATGTAGAATGTTTTGTTTCAGAAAGTCAAAGACGTGTGCTTCTCAGCATTTTCTTTAGTGATCATACCTCATCTATAACCTCATGGGAAACTAAACTCAAAACAATAAACAGCAATTTCGCAGGGAGGACTCAAGTATGAAACAACCATGACAAATTGGGAAAGGAATCAGTAAGAAAGAAGTTTAAGAAACCACAAAAGGATACTCTGAAAAATAAAATTCAGAAACATGGGAAAAGATCAGTTATGGGCAAGTACGGCAGAACACCTCCCTGGATAAACTAAGCCTGGTCCTTTATAAAGACTACTGTATATGCAAAACAAAGATGATACTGAATATACACACCAACACAATACACTTGACATGCGTGCAACTGTGGCAGCATTCTTCTATATTAGTATTGATCACATAACCTGCACCCCAACCCCGCCCAAGTACAAACGCCCCTCCCTGTCTCCTGCCTCCTGTCTGTAGAGAAGTTGAAGTCTCCCAGGCCTCTGAGTCACAAAGGAGCAGGCTCAAGCAGCTAACGATCAGGACAATAGAGTTACAGACTCAGTGTCTGATGCATGTTCCTGAGTGGTTTTACAGATACCGTAACTGCCACCTGAGGGGAAAGGCTGACTGCATGATGACCAGACTGCAGTTGTGACAAACCACTCCATCTTGAGCAGTACGGAATCTACGGCTAGCACAGCGCCAAGAACTGACCTTAAGAGAATGGGATTAACACTACTGCTGAAAATAATCTGCATCTTTGTGGGCATCAAAATAATTGTAGCTTGTTCTGCCCCTGTATGGAAACGGACAACTACAACTGTGAGAAAAGAGATGCTACAGACCCATGTCAACATCTTCCACTCTAAGAATACGACACCCTAGGTCAGCAGGAAGAAGTTACAGAAGACAGACCTTTGCCCATGATCCCACAGAAATGGAATGATGTTCTGACAAGTGGGGATTTGTAAGCAGCATTTGGAAGGAAAGAGCTCTCTGCAGGAGGCCTCTTTGCCTTGTCACTAACCTTAAACCAGCCCCCAGCGCCCCCCACTCCCCCCACCCCAGCTCTGCTCATCTCCAGCCCTAGTACACCTTTCAGATCTTTTGACCACGTGATACCCTGCCTAATCCTAGTCTGTTGGTTCTTTCCATAGATCAAAGGAGTAGAAATGAAGAATAAGTAACAGATAACCAGATCTCTTCCCCAGCTTCCCCTTCAGTAATCCGGCGAACAAACTGTGAACACGACAGCATCTAAAGAAAAATCAAGGGAATTCCCTGGCAGTCCAGTGGTTAGGACTCGGCGCTTTCACCGCCGTGGCCCAGGTTCAATCCCTGGTGGGGGAATAAGATTCCCACACGCTGCACAGCTGGGCAGGGGGGATCATCACAAGACATCAGCAAGCCTGCACACAGTGGGATGTCGATCACTGTGACCCGCTACGTGAATGACTGACTGGGATTACTTCCCTTTTTCCCTTTAAAAACTTTCACAGCCAATCAGAATCTTTGGAGATGGTTTTGGGGGGACACTGAGTCCACCACCTCTGCAGATTGCAGGCATTCTATAATTAAAAGCAACTTTCCTTTCTACCAACATTTCTCTCTCTCTTAATTGATTTCTAAGTGGCCAGCAGCCAGACCTGATTTGGTAACAGGACCTTATGAAAGTAGTGTGCCTGATTTAGGTCACAAACTTAAGAAACACATGGAAAATCTCACTAAGTCAAAGAACAGAAAATATAGATCACCAAATGAAAATGTTAAAAAAGGATTTGGAGCAACTGAGCTTGAAAGAAATAAGGGAGGTGACCAAACCTACTCTTACAGGGCAGCTTCTCCCAGACTCAGCCCAATCTTCACCCCCATCACTGCCCCTCTTGGAGATACGTGCATTTGGCACCTTTGCCATCCTTTGCTGTAAAACAAAGCCTTTGGCTTTTAACCTGAGATCTCTAAATTGGAAAGGTAAATTTTCAGCTTTTACTAAATGCTAGGTCATATGAGCTTGTGATCTATCATCAGTTTCTCATTCACAGAAAAAGAGATTTTTTGCTTGTTTGTTTAGTTGCCCTTTGAAATGAATTTAAGAAACTTTCGTGTTACTTTGGAATTACCTAAATCAAGTTAAGACATGAGTCGGGGTATTTATAGATTACCACCTGCAGAGCATTCACAGAATGAAAATTCTTTCCCTAATTTATTCACTTATTTTGGCTTATGAACTTCTGAATTTGACTGAGAAGTCTGTTCCTAAAAGGCTGAGGAACTCCCTCCCTCCCTCTAGACCTGCTGGCTTCTTTACTGTTCCTCAAACAGGCCTGGAGCACTCTGGCCTTGGGGCCTTTCTTTGTATGACTGTTCCTTCTGCTGGATCTTCACTACCTCCCCCCCCCCCACCCCGCCCCCTGCAAATCCGCACAAGTTTCCAATCCTTTGCTCAAGTCAGACCTTCTCAATGATGCTACCCTGACCACCGTATCTGAAGCTGCAGGCTCCTCACTCACTGCATCAACTGCTCTACTTTTAATTTCATAGCACATACCACCCCCAGTATACTAGTTATATTTATTAGTAGTATAATAAAGATATTAATTACGCTTATTATTTGCCATCTGCCTCCTCCCACTGGAATATAAACTCCTCAAAGGAAGGGATCTTTGTTTAGTTCACAATGCAGCCCGAGATGCTAAACGGTGCCTGGCACAGAGTAGGCACGCAAATACTTACTGAAATGAAGTAACTGAAATCTAAGATGTTGCTCATGATCAGAATTACAAGAAAGAAATTTATCGTGCAACAGAGAATGCATTTCTAATTAAAAGAAACACCCTGTGACTGCTTTTAATGCAACTAGGACCATAAAAGGCCATTTCTTTTTAAAATGGAGCAAATGGGAAAAGACAAATTCCTGTGAAAATTGCGTGCACAGTAAATCAACATTCAGGCTATCACTTTTCAGATACACCAACAGTCACAACAGGGAGTGAAGGTAATCTGATTCCAGCAGGCAGAAGAAGGATTTCAGACTTAAAAGTTTTAAGACTATCTCTCTGACACTAAATGAAAAATTTTAGACGTAAATCATTTTATTTTTATAACTCAAGTTTCTGATATCTAAGATGTAAACTGATGTAGATTCTTAATGCAGGAACTCTTTCTGGCAAACAACTCAAAGACCTTAGTATTTAGGGCTAAGAAACCAGTTTCTTTTATTTAATATATTAAATCTATCCTAAGTGTTTTACAACTAGAGAGGAAGAAAGCAGCAAAAGGGATTTCAAAACACAAATTGGATCAAGTCATGGTTTAAAATCACTCAAAGGCTTCTCTGGGTTTAATAATACAAAACTCCTCATCCTGCCTGCAAGACCTGGCCCGGCCTCTCCAGTCCTCTTGACAACATCCCTTCCAGCCCTCAGCCTCACCCACACAGAACACATCACACACCTTCCCGGCTCACACAGTCTTTGCTTAGAGCGCTATACTCTGCCAGTGAAACAGGAGGGAAAGGGGCAGGCACAGCCTTTGAAAGAATAACATAGCCTGAGGACATGACATAAACTGATTAGAACCAAATGGGTCCAAGATGGCAGACAAGTCAACTTCCACTACACCTTGAGCCTCAGTATACACTCACTGTAACACATCAGCAAGCTAAATGACACACCCACAGGCGCCATGACAGTTCCAAGGATCCACAAGGATCAAAAAGTGGGTGCTGGCCCCATTCCTGGAAATCCCCGCCCCTTCCCTAAATAGCTGGAATACTCCTCCCCCTCATTAGCCTATGAAATCACCCACCCCTATAAAAACTGACAGCCCCATACCCTGGTGCCTTTCTCACCTTCTGAGATGGCCCACACTCTGTCTGTGGAGTGTGTTTCTCTCTAAATAAATCCACTTCTTACCTATCACTTTGTCTCTTACTGAATTCTTTCTGCAATGAGACATCAAGAACCTGAACTTCAGTAAGTCCTGAAAGCAGGTGTGTGATCTCAGTTGGAAGACTGTGGGTTTTGGCTGGGTTCAGTCCCAATCAGGATTTAGGCTGGGTTCAAGTCTCGGCATGTGGGTTCAAGTTCCTATCTGAGTTTTACACAGTTTAAAAGCTACATGCAGCGAATTCTCAGTCCCCTGAGTTCTTCCTCTGGCCTGGCATGATTATATTCTGTATATGCTGGTAGAGTTTAAAATGACTGGAACTGTACTAGCCACAGCAAATCCACTGCTTTGCAGTCACAAGCTGTTGAATTTTCATGTTAAAATACCTGTTAAATGCCAGGCATTGGGCTAAAAGTGATACTATTACCGCATCCAGTTCACCTCCAACAAACACCATGTAGTGTTTACAGTGAGCCAGGCACTTTTCTGCACTTTACAACGTTCACTCCTCTATGAAGCAGACACCATCACCATCACATGTCACAGATATCACAGATAACGGAGGCACAGAGACATTAAGTAACTCGCTAGCGGTCACATGGCTATTTATTACACAGTAGATACAGGATGCTGATGCCAGAGCCCACGTTGTAGAGACACAACTCAATACTGTCTCACCAAAGATGACTAACGTCATACCCTTAAGGGCCAAACCCCTGAAAAGTCTCCATCTTTTAGGGGCAACGGAACTGTAAACATATACTTACCAATATGGCAAAATTCAATGAAATAGTTGAGACTTATTTTCCTTTACCTCTTGGAAGCATCTGACACTTAATTCCATTCTCACCTCCCCTGGACACTGTGTTTTCCTGGCCTTCCTCCCAACCCTTCTTCCTCTGCCCATTCCCTGAATGTGGACTGTCTTCATGGCACCATCTGAGGCTCTCCAGTTTAACCACTTTACCTACTCCCTACTCTCCCTACCCCACTTACTCCGATGGTTTGGCCTCCAACGAGGCCAACTAAATGCTAATGACTCCCAAATTTGTATCTTCAGCTCAGATCTCTCCTGTGTTTCAGACCCATGAGATACCTACTCAGAAGTTTCATTACAGCCCTTCAAAACTCAAACATACTTTTAGACAGTCCTATTTCAAACTTAAAGATCAAAACACAGTTCAAAAACCTGCTCCTAATCATGTGTTGGAGGTCTCTGAATGGCAGAAATAATCTCTGGGAGATAGGATTACAGGTGATTATTTCCTTCTTTCTGTCTCAAGCACTAACACAAGTATTTATTGATTTTGAAAGAACTGTCATCTACTTTAGGAAAGTTCTTGCAAGTACCTTCCCTGGATCAATCTCAGTAATCCCTTAAGAACAAGAGAATGATGGACCAGTGGGAATGTAGGAAAGTGGCTAAGCTTGTAACTGTAAACTAGCTGATATTCTGTTCAGGGTATTTGGATTTCTTCCTAATAAAAAATTAACTGAAAAATATTCTCTTTGATCTGTAAATGAACTGAGGAATGAAAGCACTGTTTAGACCTGAAACAAGAATCTGAAAGCTCCAAAAAGAGGTTATTATCTGCCACAGAGGCCCACCAGAGCTAGAAAGACTAGGCTGATAGAAGAAACACCTTTAAAAGCATTGCTTTGCAGAGCAGGCAGCATCAGTCTTAAAAAGTGGTCAGTGAAAATAATTAAGGAAAAAAGATAGATGAGAGAAAAACAGGTTAGGGAGACCTAAAAACATACTTTAATAAAGAGCGAAGGAGGTCAATGCAAGACTGAGGAGTCACAGGGAGAGACAAGAGGGCTGGATGGCCTGGGCCCCGAGGTGGGGACAATGCATGGGGGCGGAGGGAGTGGGGGAAGGCACTTCTGTTTTCTGAGAAAACGAACAGGTTGCATGTAGGCACCCGGGAATAAGTTTAGGGTACAGCGAAGTAGAAAGAACAAGCGATCCCATTTGGTTCTGTGAAGAAAAGCAGCTTTCAGGAGGAACTCTTGGAGCAAGTGTAAGCATCCTGGTTTCATGCTGACATCAATTCAAAAAACTGTATTCTTAAGAGTTTGCCCCTGCTTTTACACCACACGTTTTCTTATACGTAAATCCCCTACGGGTTTTTTTTTTTTCCTAACTTTTCTTCCTTCATTTACCTTAGTGTCTTAGTAAAATTAACTTTTTAAAATACTAAGTACTTGTGGATTCACCCAAAGAGCAGCAGAGCATGTTTCTAGAGCAGAAGAAAGAGAGAAGCAGTGCATTTCTAGTGACTGAGGCCAGTGGGCGAGTTGGGGTGATGGAACCGGAAGTGAGCAGAGGGCTGGACCCTCCAGGTCCCCGTGGACATGCCTTAGTGGGGTCTAGAGAGCTGTGGTGAAACGCTAAGTTCTTATCACATTCATTCTGGCAATAGATCTCAAACCTGCTCCAATGTGGAGAGCAGGAAACTGAAAACTATAATGGGCTCTCATTAAAGCTGTCATATCCATATGACAAGAATGGATATTATGAAAAATGATCAAAGGAAAAGAAAAGATCGGGAGAAAAATCACAGGAATCATAGAAGAAAATGTCCCCGGATTGAAGGACATGAATTTCCAGAATGAAAGGGTCCACGGAGCACTCGGAATAGTCAATGATGAATACCTGCACCAGGGCACATCATCGTGAAACTCCAGACCACCAGGGATAGAGAGAGTATCTTCAAACTTCCAGTGAGGGAGAGAAGAGAAACCAAACCAACAAAGCAAGGTTTCGTAGAAAAGGTGTGAACCACCACACCTCCAGGGCACTTACAGATACCGGGAAGTACAACGAGGCCTTCAAAACTCTGAGGGAAAATTATTTCTAACCTGGGACTCGATTACACTTCCAAACTATCAAACAAGTTTGTGGGCAAAATAAAGTCTTTCAGATACTTCTTAGGATGTAAGATGTGAGCCAAGAAATGGGACGGCATGGGGGCCAGCCCAGGAGGAGAGTAAAGGTCAGTTCCTGCATGATACTGACAGGAAGCAGCAAAGGGAGGAGGAAGGTGATGCAGGGCTCCAATAAAAAATGGAAGTGATACATTTGAGCCCAGAGATAATGTTACTGCTATGAATGTGATTAATACATTAGTGCATTTGGAAAAAAATTAACATAGGTAAGTGAAATAACCAGGCAAAGGTGAGCCTACACACATGGAACGGCAACGCAGGATCACCTGGCTCAACCAACGGTGGACAACATTGGGCAGAGGTATAAATACAGGAGTGTCTGCTGGGCGGGCGGGAGGGAGGGAGACTGATTCCTGGGCCCTAACTCAGCATTCACGGAATCAAAATTTCTAGAGGAGTGATCTGTAGCTTTAAGCGTACCTCAGGTGATTCTTATCATCAAGCAAGTTGGGGAAATGCTGACTAGTACTTCGGGGTCAGTAAACTCAGAGTGGATTTGGTTTTCTGAGTCAGTTAACAGTGCAGCTCTCTTTATAACAGTTAGTGTAAGTCATTTTCATTAAACCAACAATATCATTAGAGCAAACACAGCATATTCCAATCACTAACAATTAATACACACATACACACACACACACACCCAATCCACATCTTTTTATATGGTCAATTAATCTATGACAAAGAAGGTAAGAATACACAATGGGGAAAAGACAGTCTTGTCAATAAATGTGTGGGGAAAACTGGACCGCTACCTGCAAAAGACTGAAAGTGGGCCACTTTCTTACGCCATATACAAAAATAAACTCAAAATGGATTAAAGAGTTAAATGTAAGACCTGAAACCAAAAGCTCCTAGAAGAAAACATAGGCAGTGCACTCTTTTGGTCTTAGCAATTTATTTTGGATCTGTCTCCTCAGGCAAGGGAAACAAAAGCAAAATAAACAAATGGAACTACAGTACATCAAACTAAAAACAGCCTTTGCACAGTGAAGGAAACTATCAACAAAACAAAAGGCAGCCTATGAATAGGAGAAGACATTTGCAAACAACATCAGGTAAGGGGTTAATACCCAAAATATACAAAGAATTCATACAACACAACGTCAAAAAAACCCAAACAACCTGATTAAAAAATGGGCAAAGGACCTGAATAGACATTCTTCCAAGAAGATATACAAATGGACAACAGGCACATGAAAAGATGCTCAACATCACTAATCATCAGGGAAATGTAAATCAAAACCACAATGATATTCCATCTCACACCTGTCAGAACGGCTATCATCAAAAAGACAAGAAGTAGCAAGTGTCTTTATGGTGAGAATGAGAGAAAAGGGAACTCTCGTGCACTGTTGGTAGGATTGTAGACTGGTGCATCTATTATTACAGAATATTGTACAGAGGTTCCTCAAAAAATTAAAAACAGAATTGCCATATGATCCAGTGATTTCACTTCTGGGTATTTACCCAAAGAAAAAACACGAATTCGAAAAGACACATGCACACCAGTGTTCACTGCAGCATTATTTACAATAGCCAAAATGTGGAAGCAAACTAAGTGTCCACCGATAGATGAATGGATAAAGAAGATACACACACACACACACACACACAGGAATATTACTCAGCCATAACAAAAAAGAAATCATGCCACTTATGATAACATGGATGGATCTAGAGAGTATTATGCTAAGTAAATAAATCAGAGAAAGACAAATACCATATGATCTCACTTACATGTGCAATCTAAAAAAACAAAACAAAATGAAAACAGACTCACAGATACAGAGAACAGGTGGTTGCCAGAGGGGAGGGGGGCTGGAGGTGGGGGAGAAATAGGTGGAGGTGGGGGAGAAATAGGTGAAGGGTACGAAGAGGTACAAACATCCAGTTATAAAATAAATAAGCCACAGGGATGTAACATACAGCATAAGGAATATGGTCAATAATATTCTAATAACTTTGTATGGGGACAGATGGGTAACTAGACTTAACGCAGTGATCATTTCATAAAGTATGCAAATATCAAATCACCATGTTAGCACACCTGAAACTAACATACCACTGTATGCAAACTATATTTCAATTTTAAAAAGCCACATCTTTAACTTACTGATGAAATTTTCAAATGCTACAGAAAATAGGTTTATTCAACTTAACCAACTATCTGTTGCAAAGACCTTCTTGAATTTCTCTAGGGATCCTCATATCCTCTTTTATCAACATGGCTGAATAATCCCTCAATTTTCCATTGTCCATGTTCTGGAAACAGTTTCTAGGTTCACCCTTCCAGTGTATATTCCTTTTCCCATAAGATACTTGGTCATCTTCATTTATATAAATGCTACAAAATACATAGCTCTTTAAGATGTTGAAAATGCTCCAATGTAACATTCTTGTTTTATAATCATAAAATGCTGACTAATAATGTGAGTACCTACTACACAGTAGGAACCAGATACACTTATCTTGCTGCTCATCACAACAATCTTATCAGGTAGGTATTATTGGTTCCACCGCACATATGAAGAAACTGAGGCTGAGAAGATTAAATGCTTGTGAATAACAAAGCATGATGCAAATCCCAGTCTGTTTTTGAAGCTCATGCTGTTTCTAAAATACTCATTTCCTGCAAGCACTGGAATTTCATTGGTCATCAGGTTGTTTACTCCACCCCCCTTTTTGGACGAGAAATTTAGGGTACAAAACTTTGAAGTGATTCCCCTAAATGGCAGAATGAAACCAAATTCCATAGCTCTTGACTCTTACTCTATTTTTACTCCACAAATCTATGCACTGATGCTATACTAGGTGCTGGACAGGGCTAGTATTTATTGAGCATTAACTACGTATGGGGCTCTACAGGGCTTTAACCAGCATTAACTCACTCGATCCTCATGGTGGTCTTAGGGTAGACATTCTTCCCATTTTACAGGATAAAAAAAACTAAAGTGAGAGAGATTACGTAACTTGCACAAGGTCACACAGCTAGCAAGTGGCAGAGCTGGATCTGAAACCCAGCCTACATGACTCTGAAGTGCAAGCTTTTAGCATCTCTAAGGTTTACAGTCCACATTATCTCTTCTGAATGCCCATATGGTTTTAGTCTAATTAAAAGTGTACACATGATGTGTGGACCCTTCTTTCAACCTGATAATTCAAACAAATGAAGTGTTAGAAAGTGAGACCAACAGGAAAATCTGTACACTGACTGGTTGCTTGGTGATACCAAGGAATATATTTTTTAAGGTGTGATGATGGTATTGAGGTTACGTTGAAAACTAGTTCTTATCTTTGACAGATACATACTGAAGTGTTTACAGATGAAACGATTATTTCTGGGATTTGATTCAAAACCATTTGGGAGTTTGGGCCAAGACTGGCCCTGTGTTGGCTGGATGTATCAGAAGCTGGCTCATGGGTACATGGGGTTTATTAGAGTTTTCTCTATCATGTAAACGTTTGAAAATTTCCACAATTCAGAAAGAATGCACAAAAAAAAAGAGAAAAAGATGAGAAAAACCATGTTATTTTAACAGTATTTGGGAAACAGAAATATGAATAATTTTCCCCCACTCTACTTTTTGTATTTTCACATTTTCTATATTACTTTTATAATGGAAAACATAAAATAAGCTACTTAAAGAAATTCCCCCCCCAGAAAAAAGAAATTCCCTATCTTCTAAAAATAGGCAGAGCAAGTCTGCCCATAATCTAATGAGGTCAAAGCATCATGACGAAAGCATTTCCCAGCCCTTTATCAGTTAACTACCATTCACACACTTTAAAAAAAGGCCACTCTTTAAGGACAAGTATGGTCTTTAAATATTAAACTAGCCAAGAGCATAAAGGTACATAAGGGCAAAACAGATTAGACACAGACTTAAGAAAAACAATTATGGTAACTAGACTTGTGGCGGTGATCGCTTTGTAGTGTGTATAAATGTTGAATTATAATGCTGTACAACTGAAACTTAAATAATAATAATTTAAAAAAGAAATTAACCCCCCAAACCAGATATGGTCAGGTAAAAATGGGTTACATTTCAAGGGATAATTAATATATAACATGCTTTGGTTTAAAAAAAAAAAAAAAGACTAACTAGTGATACAGTTCCTCTTGATAGTTAGGCAGAGATTGGGACAAAGACTTTGAATGTGTAATGCTGACCTTTCTAATGGTCACATGGACCACAGGACAGGGATCCCCTCGCCAGTGTATGGCCAGGTGGGGATGGGACAGCCACAGATCACAGGCCAGCTGTCTTCTGTGGGTCGCCGCCAGTTTTCCTCAGTGACACAACAATAATTTCCATGTGTGTCACAGTATGAAAAAAGTTTGGGAAGCAGTGTTAAAGCTAGACCTGCCCTGACATTGCTCAAAAGCTGAAAAAAAGTGAAACAAGGGGCAACAGTACAATGGAATCTCTTTGAAATGCTGGCATGGAAAAAAGAACGAACACACATGGTATAGGTCAATACCATTGTTTTCTAATTTTTTTTCTATCTGCACTCCTTTCCACAACCCACCTAGGAAATCTGAAGGTGTATTCCAGCAGCACTCAATGAAGTAACCTCCAAACATAAATGTTAGCTCAGTGGCATAAGGTTAAATTGTGGGGACAGGATTAAAATCCTGGTTCTCTGTGCCAATGCTAAATGTACTCAAGGTAAGTCTGAAATAAATTCCACTTGTTAAGAAAGAGAAGCACTTAAGCGTCAGTGGAAAATCTTGATAGAAGCTTAGAGCTAGTAAGGATCTTCTTTTAAAAGACAAATAACTGAAGCCCAAATTACTCGCTCAAGTTCACAAGCAGCTGAACTGGGACCAGTCCCCAGATCTCCCAGCTGCCGACAACTGCTCTTTCCAGGGCACCTCCAGAGAACTGCTAATTGCTTCTTTGAATCTCTCTAAAACCATAAAACAATATCCAAGTACTTCCTGCTCCTCAGGGAAACTGAATCGCTGGTTAATCTGCAACTAGCAAATCGCTGTTCAAGGAACCAGAATTTAACCTCATGCCACTAATTAACCTTAAATTTGGGATATTTAGACACAAGTTCTTTTATTAGTCCCTGTTTGTATTTATGAAATAACAAGAAGGCTTTGTTGTTCTTGCACAGGTTAGAAAATATCCTTAAAAACAAATTATCAAGTTCTTCTTTATATGGTTATGGGGGGCACATATTATGATATATCAAGATCTAGGGAGATAAGCCACGTTCATACTCTGTAAGAATGAAGACACCACTAATAGAATTTCCCTCCTTATACTGAGAAAACAGTCCAGATAAGAAGAGCCCCCAACCAAAAAGAGAATATGAGATTAGTGCAGAAGTGGAAAAATGCACTATCTAAAACAGGATTACCTGAATGAGGAAGAGAAAGGAGGTAATATATATCTTTACATAAATTCTTGTGTACTGAGAGCAACTCTATTTCAAATCAACAAGTGGCCAGACTCAAAGGATAAACATTAAGGAACCAAACTTCTGTACCCACATTGGCTAAAGCTGTACTGTGATACCAAGCAAACAAAAACTCTGAATTCTTCAAATTTCTCTTACAAAGTTTCAACAAGAAAAACCTAAAAGTTCCTTCTCCAGAAAAAAAGAGACCAGTGTTTTTATGCCTAGGCACTATAGTGTGTGCCTTGGGTTAACCTGAAACCCAAGAACACAAGCTCTGTGTCACTGACAATGACATCTGAGTTGGTTCTTCATTTTGTTTCCTGCCACAGAAGGCCAATTCTGCAGGAACAGGGGTCACTTCTTGAATACCATTAAGGACAGGTTAAGGCAGAAAAAGGCTCCCCAGCTCCCCCCCCCAAAACCATAAAAGTCCTACACCTAAAACAGGCTTGTAATTAATGTAACGATACGAATTTAAGTCCTGATGTCCAAATTTCAGAGTCCCTGGAAAGGAGTCTTCACATACTTATGTAACACGTGATGTGTGACTGCTTAGTGAAATTAGAACCTGGGTCTGGGACATTATCAGTAAAAGGTAGTAATTCTCAACTTCTCTAGATCTGTGTCTTTCCTGGGAATTTGCAGGGGGAAAAAAACAGTAGGAGAGAAGCTGTTTCTCAATCTCCCTTCGAATTCTTCACATTTATACCCCGACCACCTCTCTTATTACAGAAACATACACAGTTCTTCTTTCCCCCTCTTTACAAATACATGTACTCCTACCTCCAATCTTTAGGTCAAAAATGGACAGAAATTAGATAATTCAAAATGTTCAGACACACCTAACCCATGCCTCTGACGCACTTCAGCCAGCCAAAGGATATTTGTGAATTTACTCTGTACCAGATGCGGGGGATAAAAAAAATGAATGAGTCCTTAAGGCACTCACAGTTCACCAGCAGCTGTCAATAGTACATCTTGACCTGTACAACTCAAAACCAATTCACACTCAAAGGACAGTACAGTGTAGGGTAAAAGACCAGTGAACGGGGCTTCCCTGGTGGTGCAGTGGTTGAGAGTCCGCCTGCCGATGCAGGGGACACGGGTTCGTGCCCGGGTCCGGGAAGATCCCACATGCCGTGGAGCGGCTGGGCCCGTGAGCCATGGCCACTGAGCCCGCGCGTCCGGAGCCTGTGCCCCACAACGGGAGAGGCCACAGCAGTGAGAGGCCCGCGTACCGCAAAAAAAAAAAAAAAAAAAACAGTGAACGAAGCACAGCCTTTCTACTGAGCACTCAGATTGCAGCTTCCTAGCTGATTTCCCAGTTATCAAAGCCCTCTCCTTTTCAATCTGTCCTGCATTCAAATGCCAGATTCATTTCCAGAATTCCACTTTCAAGGAGTCTCTCTCCTGCTCTAGCATCTTCAAAGACTCCTCCCTACTTACCACATCTAGTTCAAACCCTTCTTCCAGTTAAAGTCTTCTATAGGCTAGCTCCACTTACCTGTTCAACTTTATCTCATGCTCTACAGGGCTCCCTTCTGCCAATCCCTTTTAGAGGAGTAGGACGCAAACTTAATTCCACTACCTCCTCTAACTCCTCAGGCAGCCTCCATCCTAAGCAGTCTTAAAAACCGTTTCCTCTATCGTCAGCACAGATCCGTTAATTTCCTGAGATCTCGTCAGGGCTCGGCATCAGCTTTCTTCTTCATAAATGGCAGGTCTGTTCCCAGGTTCTTTTAACATTACTATCCCAACCAGATGTTCCTCTTCCCTGCCACCCCTTAGTGAAGTCCCAGGATCTTGACTTAGTGAAGTCCCTGGCAGTTTGGGCATGGGAGTCCCAACACTGCACCTTGTAAGAGAAGGAGAGGGTCTGGAGCAAGTTACAAACCAGGGATGGAGAAAACGAAGGAAGTGGAAAAGGGAAGGGAAGATTCCTGCTCTGTACTCTGTCTTTTCTCTGGAAGCTAAGGGGGGAGGGACGGGGGAGACGCCACGAAATGAATTCTTGAAGGCGGCAGAAGAAACTCAAGGTGCTCCCTAGGAACAAAATATGGACCCGTGGATAACGGAAGGGCTCCCCATCACCCCTGGGAGAGAAGAACTAGTTACAACGTGAAACAAAGAGGTTGGGAGTCAGGAGATGAGGGGTGGAGAGGCTTCAGAGATCCCGCGTCTCCGAAGGTCGAGCGGTAAGGAAAAAAAAAAGGACGCGAGGCGTCCCTCGAGGGACTGGCCGAGCACCCGGGACGTGGCTGCCAAAACGGACGAGGTGGGCGCCTCAGACGGCTCTGGGGCGAGTGTCCATGGGGCACGCTTCTCCCGGGGGCGGGGAGGCGGTTTTGAGTGGCGTCGTCTCTTAAAGGGAGAAACGGTTTCCCAAGGTAGGGACCTCCGAAAATGGAAGCGCTGGGGACGCGGAAACGTTAAAGCGTTGAGGCACCGGCATTTCCCAGCCCCAACCCGGCTTCTCCACTCACTCACCGCGTCTCCTCCGAACACAACCGCTCCAGTTGCAGCTACCGGCCAACGCAGCCGCACTTAGCGCGCCTCGCCCCCACGTGACTCGCCCGGGACCCCGCCCCGACCGCCCCACGTGACCCTCAGGGCCCACCTACTCCCTCCTCGCTCTAGTCCGTCTTCTGCGCGTGGGCTTAGCTCGGCAAGATGGCGGCTGCTAGCTGTAATGCGCCTGGCGTCTGGGTCCGGGGTTCCTGGCAGCGTCTGGGGAATCTCTTCACTTTCGTCTCAAAGCCACTTTGTTCCGCTGCTGCTGCCTCTCGGCCCCTGGATGCCCAGCGATTAGCGGAGAGGCTTCGAACCCAGAAACAGGAACAAAAGACAAAGAAGCCGGTGAGCCCAGAAGGACCACAACTCCCAAGAGGCAGTGCGCTCACTGGTTTCCCAGGCCGGGAGGGAGGTGGGAGGGTCCTCTGACACATGTCAAGTAATCAATGTCGAGGACTAGTGGTGGGAGAATGGGGAGAAAGCGGAGGGGAGAGGTCAGAAGGGTGCGGTATCTTCCTGTGGGCTGGGTCTCTGGCTCCTGCCGACCCCGGCCCTAAGCTCTACGTGGGTACAGGAGAGACACACCCACCCCTGCGCTCAAATTACTCGGGGACGGAGCGAGTCTAATGCAAAAATACAGGCATTCCCTTCCCAAATTCTCACCCAGACTTACTGAAAGTCCTCCCCACCAGGCATTTACCGTCGCTCCTTCTCTCCCCGCAGGTGCCCACAAACCCTGTTCAAAGGAGAGTGCAAGAACTACTGCGGTTCACAGAGCAGCTGCAGCGCGTCCACCCCAACGTGCTTGCTAAGGCGCTGAGCCGAGGACTTATCCACCAGGACAAGGACCTTGTGGTCATCAATAAACCCTACGGTCTCCCTGTGCATGGTAAGCAGCATGTGGGGAAGGGAGGCGGGCCGCTGCTGCTTTGTGCTACACGTAGGGGCAACTCTAACATTACTCGGGGGGCTCTCTGAAGCCTTGCTTTCAAAGTAATTAAACTTTTGTGGGGTACTGTCCTCTGTGAGGAACCAGTAAGGACGCAGAGATAAATAAGACAGTCCCCACCTTCCAAACATCTGGCAGCCAGCAGTGATTTATGGAATTTGCTGTGTGCAGACCTCCACCGAGGATTGCTATAGAGAAGGACAAAGGCTGTGTGGTTCCTGTCTTCAGATTATTTTCCATCGGAACTGGGAAAGAGGACATAACGTGTGTTGGTGTATACCTAACAAAACCCCAGGGTGCCTACAACTTAATGGAAACCCTAATGTTTTTGAATAAATGTTAAATGTAGTCAGAGACAGCTAGGGTGAGTCAGGAAAGACTGATAGAAAAAAATGCATTTGTGGAAAGGGTTTTGCTGGGGGAATAGGCATATTTTAGCTAGAAGAACGAATGTTTTGGGGGGAGGTATGGAGAAGGTTGTACATGAAAACAACAAATTAAATCAGACATTGCCGAGTGCTTTGTATGGTTTTTTTCCTCTCTTGATCCTTCCAGTAGCTTGCCTTTCCGTTCCCCAAGAGATAACTATTATCAAGATATTTACATTTTATAGATGAGAAAACTGAAAGTTGGAAAGAGTACGTAATCTGTCCAAGGTCAATGGCTAGTTGTGAGGGTCCATAGAATGGAACCCAGGAATGTCTCACCCCAAAGCCCTGCCTCTCAGCTCTTCTGTAATGCCTCAGGAAGGCCTCATGGTCTTGCATTTCTCACTAGGGTTTACTTGGCAAATTCTCAAGCCTTTGTTTATATAGTGAAATATCAGATCTCATCATTTTGGTTGCTAATTTTAGTATGAGTACATAAGTAGATTAACTATATATATATATATATACACACACACATATAGGTCTGAGGAGAAAGCCACGTGCTCTAGGATGGTGCTTTTTAAACTTTAATATGCATATGAGTCACTTGGGCCTTTTGTTAAAATGCAGATTTTGATTAATTAGTCTGGGTTGGAGGCCTGAGATTCCTTTCTAGCGAGCTCCCTGGGCAGACTGATATGTTTCTAGTCCCTGGACCACAATTCAGTAATAAGGCTCTAGAAAGCATTTACTGTTAATCCAGTAAGGACTGTTGTCCCAGGTAGAGGTCTTTGGTGAGATCTTTTCCTGGCCTCTCAAACCTCTGGCTTTTTCCTTCGTAGGTGGCCCTGGGGTCCGGCTCTGCATCAGTGATGTACTGCCTGTCCTGGCGAAGATGCTTCACGGCCACAAGGCAGAGCCCTTGCATCTGTGCCATCGGCTGGACAAGGAAACTACAGGCGTAATGGTGTTGGCTTGGGAAAAAGACGTGGCGCATCAAGTCCAAGAGTTGTTTAGAACCCGTCAGGTGACAAAGAAGTACTGGTATGAAGCCCATCGATAGCGGTCGAGGTGGTGTAGGCACCCTTCCATCTATTCATCCGTTCATAGAGCAGGAACTCCTAGTAATAGAAGGCACTGTACTCAGACATGTGGGCATATAAAAATTATAGGAAACAGGTTTAGTGCTTAGAATATTAGAGTCTGGTGGCATAGTGGTTCCTAATTATGGCTGTACATAAAAATTATTAAAAATTAATTATATGAGTATACATGATTTCATTCCTTTGGTAAAATGTCAGACAACAGCAGTAGTGTTAGGTCATTAGAAAGGGTCAACTCATAGTTACAACTCAGTGTAGGTATGATAAAATGTATCAGATAGCAGCCTAAACTGCTACCAATCTGCAGTGGGGTGTCCAGGGTGTGCAATGTTATATCTGGGCTTGTGACTCCTGGGCCAGTGATTCTGTGTTAGGCCACCAAGTACCCAGGAGAGCTGATTGACTGACTGGAAGAGGCATGGACATAAGGACAGATTAAAGAGTCTTCTGCCTGTCTGTGGTGTGACGGAGGGAAACCTCCAACAAGAGGGACTTACTGAACTATGGTTGGGATTCCTGTGACTTTTCTGAGCACAGTTCCTCTGTTTTATTGACCTGGCAAATAGGCAGGAGCGGTCCTGTGAAATTTTCACTCAATTCATTCATTTATTCATTTATTCCATATGCAGTTCGAACTTACCATCTTTTATTATTTAAAAAAGAAAAACAGGATACAAAACTGTATTACCCTAGTTTTCCTTTAAGCTGTACATACTCATTTTTAAAGGTTGGATGAGTGACAGTGTTATAAATACAATTTTTTTCTTGTTTTTCTGTTTTTTCCCCAAATATTCTACAATCAGCACATATTAGTTTAGTTGTAAAAAAGATAGGCGTATAAGGATAGTGTCAAACTCTCAGGCTAAGCACTATACCAAGAGATCATTGGGACCCTCTGATCTTAAGACCTGACCGCAGTAGTGCAGGAGGTCCAGAGTTAAAACCTCTAAGTAGCCGATGCAAGGAGAGCCTCACTCACCTTTGTGGCTTAAGCAAGGGTCTGTGTGTGTCCCCTCAGGGCCATCACGATGCGCGTCCCGGTGCCCTCAGCGGGAGTCGTGGACATTCCCATCGTTGAGAAGGAGGTGCAGGGCCAGGAACGACACCACAAGGTGGGTGAGCGCCTCCAGAGGGATGGGTTTGCTGCTCTTTCTTCGAAATTGTGTCCTGATTTCTTTGGCTCCAGATGACGCTGTCCCCGAGCTACTGCATGGACAATGGGAAGATGGTGAGGGTACGGACCAGCAGGAACGCACACCTGGCTGTGACTCAGTACCGGGTGCTGAGCAGCACCCTCTCCTCCGCCCTCTTGGAGCTCCAGCCTGTTACCGGTGAGGGTGCCAGTGTTCTGCAGTGGGTGGAGAAGCCCCACTGCCCCTCAGCTTCACCCAGGGCCTTGTGCCAGGCTCCGCCCCTCCCCTGAGCAGCTGGTATTATGGGGACTCTGGGATTGCACCAGAGTGTGCTTCCAGTGCTGATCTGAGGCTGGGAGCTTCCATAGGGATGATTGTTTAAAACAGCAGGTAGGGGCTTCCCTGGTGGCGCAGTGGTTGAGAGTCCGCCTGCCGATACAGGGGATGTGGGTTCGTGCCCCAGTCCGGGAAGATCCCACGTGCCGCGGAGTGGCTGGGCCCGTGAGCCATGGCCGCTGCGCCTGCGCATCCGGAGCCTGTGCTCCGCAACGGGAGAGGCCACAGCAGTGAGAGGCCCGCGTACCACAAAAAAAAAAAAAAAAAAGAAAAAAAAACAGTAGGTAGCAGAAGGATACAAATAGTTTGCTTTAGGCAGACTCCTACTCTTAATCAGTTTCCTGGGTGGGTGAGAAATATTCAGTTAAAATGATAGAATAAATCAATTCTTCCTTCAAAAAATAATAAATAAATGGTTTGCTTACGTTTATTTAAAAATTTGCAAATTAATTCCTCAAAAAATGAAGCATAGGATTACCCTATGATCCAGCAATTCTGCTTCCTGTATATATGCAGAAGAATTGAAAACAGGGATTCAAAGAGATATTTGTACACCGGTGTTTATAGCAGCACTATTCACAATAGCCTAAAGGTGAAAACAACCTACATGTCCATCAACAGATGAGTGGAAAAACAGAATGTGGTACATCATGCAGTGGAATGTAATTCAACCTTAGAAAGGAAGGAAGTTCTGACACATACTGCAGCATGGATAGACGTTACGACATTATGCTAAATGAAACACAAAAGGACACATACTGTATGATTCCATTTATATGAGATACCTAGAGTAGGCAAATTCATAGAGACAGATAGTCGAGTAATGGTTACCAGGGGCTGGAGAGAGCGGGGGGCGGGGAGTTATTGTTAACTGAGTACAGAGTTTCAGTTGGGGGCAATGGAAAAGTTCTGGAGAGGGACTGTAGTAGTGATTGCACAACAATGTGAATGTACTCAGTGCCACCGAACTGTACTCTTAAAAACGATTAAAATGGGACTTCCCTGGTGGTGCATTGGTTAAGGATCTGCCTGCCAATGCAGGGACACAGGTTCAATCCCTGGTCCGGGAAGATCCCACATGCCTCAGAGCAACTAAGCCCATGCGCCACAACTACTGAGCCTGTGCTCTAGAGCCCGCGAGCCACAACTCCTGAGCCTGCGAGCCACAGCTACTGAAGCCCACACGCCTAGAGCCCGTGCTCCGTAATGAGAGAAGCCTCCGCAATGAGAAGCCCGTGCACCGCAACGAAGAGTGGCCCCTGCTCGCCGCAACTAGAGAAAGAAGACCCAACGAAGCAACGAAGACCCAATGTAGCCAAAAATAAATAAATAAATTTATATTAAAAGAAAGGATTAAAATGTTAAATTTTATGTATATTTTGCCACAGTAAAAAAAATAAATGTACAAAGCAGTACTATTTAGTGTTATACAACACAATTATTAAAAAAAAAAGCATGGCAATGATAGACACCAAGTTGATAGCAGTGGTTATCTGTGGTGGAAAGGGAACTGTGGTGGCGAGGGGTACTTAGAGGCTTAACAGCATTTATAATGTTTATTTCCTAATAGCCTATTGTTTGTTATATTATTCTTTATACCTTATTGTAGTTGGGGCTTTGCCCGTTTTACTGTCCTTTGGTTTAATATGGTTAGAAGCAGATGCCACCAGTGGTATTGTTTCAATAGCTACTCCTAAGTTTCCTCCCTCTCTTTTTTTAAAGGAATAAAACATCAGCTTCGAGTTCACCTGTCTTTTGGATTGGATTGCCCGATCCTTGGTGACCACAAGTACTCAGACTGGAACAGGCTGGCCCCCCAGGTAATATACGTCTGCCCCAATATGCAGCAGAATAAGGGGGAGAACTTATGCTTTCCCCTTGTTAAGTCCCTGAAGTGAGTCACAGCAAAGATGTGTTGATTGTCTTCTGACACAGTACCATGCTAGTTATCTAGCTTCTGGAGAAATTGAGAAGCAGTTAGGAGACTTTCTGAAGGCTCAAAGCAGGCTTTCACGCTACAGCGAAAGAGCCTTGGTGGGAACTTTGTTTTTTGCTGTTACAGCCCATTCTCTTGGAAAGCCAGAGAATTGGCCAAGGAGAGCTTCCCTGGTGTGATGGGTTTTCTCATACATGGGCTCTGAACCCTTCCTAGAAATGGCCCCGAAGCAGGCTGTCCATCACTGTGTCTTCCGGGAGTTAGTGAGGGGGCCCCGTGAGTGGAGGTCTTCTGCCCCCGCACACTGGAGCTGTTGGCCTTGCGCTCACGAGCTCTTTCCTCTGCACAGAAGCTGTCCGCCTGCATCCTGAAGAAGCTGGGGCTGCGGCAGTCCAAGGCCCGTCACATCCCCCTTCACCTGCATGCCTGCCAGCTGACTCTGCCTGCCCTGCAGGCTGGGAAGGAGGAACTCAACTTGGTCTGCAAGCCTCCTCGATATTTTGTCCATTCCCTGCGCCGTCTGGGCTTAAAGATGCCGAGTCGGGATCAAAATGGGGACGAGGAAGCCACACACTCAAGAGCACAGTGAAGACAGTTGGGCAGTTTGCCCTGAATTCTTCTCTCTGTTTAAGAGACTCTGCTAACTTCTCACTTGGGACAGACTCCAGAAGAGCCAGGTGTGATGAGTTGAAGAAACAGCTGCTTCAGGGCTCTTACTGGGGACTAGTGTCTGTCTGTCGACACTCTGGCCACATGCTGGAAAAGCCAGCAGGCAGTCTCCCTGCTTCAGAGTGGAAGAGAGCTCAGGACCAGGAGAACTAAAGCACAGAATCTGTGATCAGGAACTGTTTTTACCCAACAATAAAGCTCTTGGTCTGTCAGAAAAGTTCCTGTGGTTGGAGAGAACATAATGGTGGTCTAGCTCATAGAGATTCAGAAGCAGCTTCTGCTGTCCTCGTGGAGCTGCAGGATCTATCAGCAAAGCCTTCCTGCTTTATTTGTTCAGTCTCAGATTTTGTAGCCAGCGATCATAGACTACAAGGATTCCCTTCAGCCTCCGCTCGGGCCCCTTACTGTGCTAGTGACTGTGGAGCCTGCGAAGGGGTGTTCAGTGAGCAAGCAAAGCAGGTGTAAATGGCAGGCAGATAACAAAAACGAGTGGAGCAAGCAGGGTGTAAGGCCATGGTGGGGAGCACCCACCTGTCTAAAGAGGGCAGTTGTTAGCTCCAGCTGAGGGTTGCTCTGTGGGAATAGATCTTCTAACTTTTTAATTAATTAATTTATTTATTTGGCTCTACCAGGTCTTAGTTGCGGCATGCGGGATCTTTGTTATGGCATGCAGGATCTTTAGCTGTGGCATGCGAACTCTTAGTTGTGGCATGTGGGATCTAGTTCCCTGACCAGGGATCAAATCCGGGCCCACTGCATTGGGAGTGCAGAGTCTTAACCACTGGACCACCAGGGAAGTCCTAACTTTTTTCAGAGAGTCAGGAAACCCAGATATTTATGTGAAATCTCCCAGTATATTGCTAACTAAATCAGAATTTTTAAAAAGACACTTGGATAGCCAAGCAGAACATATTTGTAGGTTGGATTTGGTCTGCAGGCTGCCTGTTTGCAGTCTAAAGAATGGTGTAGGGCTTCCCTGGTGGCGCAGTGGCTGAGAGTCTGCCTGCCAGTGCAGGGGACACGGGTTCGTGCCCCGGTCCGGGAAGATTGCACATGCCGTGGAGCGGCTGGGCCCGTGAGCCATGGCCGCTGAGCCTGTGCGTCCGGAGCCTGTGCTCCGCAACGGGAGAGGCCACAACAGTGAGAGGCCCGCGTACCGCAAAAAAAAAAAAAAAAAAAGAATGGTGTAGAAGTTTGGGGAAAGGGATCATCTTGAAAGTTCTGGATCAGTAGTTGGCATTTTAGCTCCATGTAGCATCTGTCCTTTCTAGACTACGGGATGGCTTTGATTAATCTGTAAATATGTGGTTGTGAGGGGGCTGCCGGTGTTTTGAATCTCCTTTGTTTTGGAAGCAAGCCTATCCTTGGGTCTCAGGAGGGAGATGCTGAGCCGAGCACCCCGTGGGAGGAAGTTATCCCGGCCACCCAGCTAGCTCCCATCTTATTTCTTGCAACAGTACCATCTTGCAAACAAATACACCTCATGTTACTTTGGCTGAGCTGAGAAAACTCGGAGTGACAGCACAGTTGGGGAGAAGCCCCAAGAACAGTCGTTAGGTGTTCTCTCTGTGTTGATAATACAGCTTTCTAAAAACCCACTTTCCTGTTTCCATGATGCCTTTTACCATGCATGATGGATTGAACTTTAAAAGCACAGATGAAATAACTGTCCAGTAAGTCCCCTACATACGAACGAGTTCCGTTCTGAGAGCATGTTTGTAAGTCCATTTTGTTCGTAAGTCCAACATAGTTAGCCTAGGTACCCAACTGACACAGTTGGCTATATAGTACTGTACTATAATAGGTTTAAAACACTTTTCACACAAATAATACATAACAAACAAAAAATAAACATTTTAAATCTTACAGTACAGTACCTTGAAAAGTACAGTAGTACAGTACAACAGCTGGCATCCAGGGGCTGGCATCGAGTGAAGAGGCAAGAAGAGTTACTGACTGGAGGAGGGAGAGGAGGTGGGAGGCGGTAGAGCTGAAGGGTCGTCAGCAATAGGAGACGGAGGACAAGCTGCAGTACCAGCTGCATCACCACTGCTTTTACTCTTGCTTCCAGACATCTTGAGCTTGAAATAAAGACACTGTACTACTGTACTTTATACAGTACTATACAGTAAAGTACACAGAAGCACAACCACTTACAGAGGATGCAGCCATGTGACAATGTACGCCAGACATGTGAACTAACTTACGTGATTGGACATGCAGACGCACGTTCGCATCTTTGTAAGTTCGCAACTTGAAGGTTTGTATGTAGGGGACTTACTGTATTTGTTTCTGTAAGGCCTAAAACTGTTGGCTGTTGTTTCTATCTCTAGTAAACCATGCTCCTCGAGATAAAGGTACAAGAACGTGACACTTAGAAAATACTGATAATTGACTTTGAATTGGGGAGGCAATTGAAGAAGACCCCTGGTTTTGTGAGTGTTTGGAGAAACCCCAGGAACCGCCCCCAAAGGGACCAGGCAGTCCAGATGTAGGGCAGCCCGGGCTGCAGGTGTCGACTGGAAGAGGTGAGACAGCACCAGCCTGCAGCAGTCTGCTCGCGACATTCCCGACTGCTGGGTGGCTAGGGCAGGGCGTGGAGTGACAGTGCTCTCCCCTTACCTGTCTGTGTTTTCTAAGTCTTGCTGGGTATAGCAGTTATCCAGGATAATCTAAGAGAACTTTTATCCCAGGTTGGCGTGGCCTGGGAAGGTGGGCTACATCCAAGGGAGGCTGGAACATGCCTAAAATGAAATATTGGTTAGAGCCAGTGAAAAGATTGGATTTGGTATTAAATCATATAATTAATAAGAAAGTAGTTTTTCATTCTTTTTATTAAAGTTCTACATGCACATGATTTTTAAAAAAATCAAGAACTAAAAGGCTTATAATGGAAAACAATGTCCCTTGCCCATCTGGGCTTTTATTTTTAGCTTCCCCACAAATGCCCACTGTGAGCCTCTGGGAAGAGCCAGCTGCTTTGCTTAGGGGGCTGTAGGGCAGACTCACCCCAGCACTCCCTGCTGCAGGGAGCCGCTACCCGCCTGCTGCTCGCCAGCTAGGTTTTTTCCAGGCTGGGCACCCCCCAGCCTGAGCCGGCAAGGTACTCTCCTCAATCATCACACCGTACCTTGTCTTTACATTTAGAACCCATCTCTCCTGCTCTGCCTCCTCGCTCGCTTTGATTCCGTGAACTCCTCTCGCATCTCCTCACTTGATTTCCTTCCAGGCTCCTTGAAGGCTCCAGCCTCAGGGCTCCGTCTGCATCCAGTTTCTCACCCAGGTGACCTGGCAGCAGAGCTGGATCGGTTTTGGAAACCTCTGCCTGTATGCTGCTGCCTCTGAATCTCTCTCTGACCTTGGTCTCTCCTGTGAGCTCCTGATCTCTATATCCATTTGCCCTTGGGCGTCACCCCTTGAGATTCTGTACCGGCCCCCCAGATCGTGCTCACACCGCTCGTCTTCTCTCTCCAGACCTGGTCGTCCTCTCCTGCTCTTGCCTTAGTTAAATGGTATCACCACTGTCCTGGGAATCACCCTCAACTCCTCTCTCACACCTGCCCCCAAATCCAGTTAGTCACCAAGTCTGCTCTCCTTCCCTCTAAACCCCTTCTCTGAATATGCACTTACGTCCTACTTCCCCGGGCACCAGTGTCACCCTCCCCAGCCTTCAACCACGAGGGGATAGAGGGGGAAGGTGGAGTGGCAGAGCCGTAAGAAGTAGGGTCACAGGCAACCTGCTCGTTCCCACAGAAACCAAGCTCAGGGTGTGCTGGGACCATCCTGGGTCCCTGGGCTCTGTACAGTGGAGGGCTGGCGTAACTACGAAAGAACACCACAAAACACACCCCCATGTTTTCTCAATCGGCTGCCCTTGGCTCTCTGGGCCACTTTTAGCTAGAGCTCCCAGTAGGATATACAGACACGGCCTTCTGTCTGTGCTTGTGCGGAGCATGCCCTGTGGGTGCAGACACCTCTTCCCCCAATGGGACGGACAGCACAGTGTACTTCCCACACCACCTGCCCAGAGTGAGGCCAGACTCCACAGGTTAAGGGCACAGTGCTGCACAGGACTCCTGTCCAGACACCAGATGCAAGCTCGGGGGTTCCCAGGCCACCGCACTTCCGACTAATCAAGGGGAGGAATGAGCTTTCCACGGCCCTCTTAGGGTCCCTGGCTGGGTCTAAAAATGGAACTGACAGATTAACAGGAGAAAAGCATACACATTTATTTGCTACAAGTTTTACGTGGCATGAGAGTTTTCATAAAGAAATGAAGGCCCACAGAAACAGACCCAGAAAAATACCTGTGTATTTTCGCGCCAGCTTCGATGAAGAGTGGCCCGTCAGGGAGAAATGTGATGGGGTAGGGGGAGGAAGTAATTGTAGTAACTGGGGACAGCTTCACAAGGCCTGTTAGTTAGGATTCTTCTTGGCGACTCAGTCTTTGGAGATACAGACGCTCCTTTTCTCCAGGTATGGGGAGGGCACCTCTCACATGACGGTTTATGACCTGTTTCAGGGAAGAAGGGCAAGGAGAGGAGGAGGTCAAATCGAGTTTCCTGCTTCTGCTGTTTTCTCAAACTTCTTCAACGTAAAATATTCAAGGTGCCAGATTTTGGGGTAGCATGTCCTCAACCCCATCACCAAATAGCTAAAAATTCAGGGGTTCCTGCTGCCTCCTCAGGCTCGATAATCCTCTAGCATGACTCCCAGAACTCAGGAAAGTGCTATACTTACTATTACAGGCTTATTACAGCAGTAAAAGAATACAAATCAGGACCAGCCAAAAGAAGAGACTCATGGAGCAAAGTCTGGGAGGGTTCGAAATAGGAAGCTACCATGGCCTCTCCCGGGGGAGTCAGGACGCATCGCCCTCCTGGCACACGGATGTGTATTGCCAACCATAAAGGTCATGTAGCTTCAGTGCCTGGAGTTTTTACTGGGGTGTCGTCATGTAGGCTTGATTGATTACATCACTGGCCACTAGTAATTGAACTCAATCCAACTCCCCTTTCCATCCCGGAGCCCGAACCCTCTAATCACAAGGTTGGTCTATTGATGTGGCCTCCACCCTGACACTCTCCACGGGTTACACAAATTGTCAGGGACCCACCGTGAGTAACGAAGACACTCCTATCATTCCAAGGATTTAGAGGCTTCCTTCCAGGAGCCAGGGACAAAAGCCAGGCAAATTCCTTACTCTACAACTTCGTTTCCCCTCTGTACCCCCAGTTCCCTGAGTCATCTCTCCATGTCCTATATAGGGACCCCTTCGCCTGTCTCCTTGGTGGCTGTCTGTATAGATGCCTCCATCAGCTGGGGCCTTAGGCTCCTCTTGGACCAGCAGTCTTGAGATATTTCTGTTCACTTCCTCTCTCGAACACCACGTGGTGCACTCTTATGTGCTACGATCCACAGCGTAGATTAAATCCCTGGGGTTTTAATCAGGGGTGATCACACAGTAGGGTGAATCTTATTTTGGGGGGATTTTCTATGCTGTGTGTTCACAGTTACAGTAAACATGTCCTAAATACACAAGTACCCCATGCCTTCCAGCCCACGTCAGTCCATACACGTGTGTACTCCACACACACCACAAGTCCACACTTCATATCACCTCCCTTTAACACTCCCCCCAACTCACCTCATTGCCACTCTTCACACCTGTGGGGCTCTTGACCTGCCGCTGCTCGCACTGTGGACTCCTCAGTGGGTGTGTGCAGACTGTCTTGTGGGAGCCAGACTAGGAGCGGGGAGACTGGTGAAGAGGCCCACGCCATGGCCCAGCTGACAAGTGACGGTGGCTGCACGAGAGTGGGGCCCTGGGCGCGCAGTAAACAGGCTCAAGATACAGCTGGGAAGGAGCATGGGTAGAGTTGATTAGGGGTTGACGTGGGTGGGGTAGGGGGAGCGTCTAGGGTGCCTCCCAGGGAGCCTGTCTGAGTGGTGGGGTAGATGAGGTGGGTTGACAATAAAAGGGGGAGGAAGAGGTTTGGGGTGGCCGTCCCAGTCCTATGTCAGTGCTGTTACACATCCACACATCCAAGAGGGAGGAGCGGAGGGTGGCGGTTACCCCGTGTCCCCAGAGCACTGCAAGGTGTGCCCATCTTCATCATTCCACACTTACTACAGCGCATCCTAACCATTACCTGTAGTCACGTCTGCCTTCTCCCAGCCTGTGAGCTTCCCGGGGGCAGGCACCAGGGCTTTCATCTTTGTGTCTGCCCCCCAAGCCCTATACCTGTAAACCCTTGTAAAGTGGCTACTGAACAGAGAGGCAGCCCTAGGTCTGTGGTAGCTCTCAGGCTCTGGAGCCAGATGGGCTCTGGGTTCAAACGGCTCTGATATTTATTTGGTACGACTGTGGATAATTTATTTAACTTATCAGAGCCTCAGTTCATGCACCTTCAAAATGGGTATAATAATAGTACCTCTATGACACAGATATTTTAAGGATTAATTGAAATAATTCATGTTAAGTTCCCAGAAGAGTTCCTGACACGGCAAGCGCCCAATTAATGTAATGTTAGGTTAAAGCAGGTTAAATTTGCCATTTTTATTGAGGTAAAATTCACATGCTTTATATAAAATTCATCCATTTAAAGTGTAAAATTCAATGGTTTTTGTATATTCCTAGAGTTGGACAACTATCACCCCAGTCTAATTTTAGAATATTTTCATCCTCGCGAAAAGAAACCCGATATCCATTTAGCAGTCACTCCCCATTCCCGCTCAGCCAGAGCCAGCCACTCTCCTATTTCTGCCTCTATAGATTTGCCTATTTTCGATACTTGATATACATAGAATGATGCAATATATGATCTTCTGTGCCTCTTCTACTCAGCATGTTTTCAAGATTCATCTTGTTGTAACGTGTCAGTATTTCACTTCTTTTAATTGCTGAATAATACTCCATCGTATAAGTATGCCGAATTTTGTGTATCCATTCATTTGTTGATGATCGTTTCCCCTTTTTCGTATGAATCATGCTGCTATGAACATTCATGTATAAGTTTTTGTGTGGGTGTATGTTTTCATTTCTCTTGGGTATGTAACTAGGAGTAGAATTGCTGGGTCACATGGTAACTACAGGTCAAGTGTTAACTCTGCTCAACACTTTGTAGAACTGCCAGCCTATTTTCCAAAGGGGTTGCACCATTTTACACACCCAATTTCTCACCAACACTTGTTATTACCTATCTTTCTGACTATGGGCCTCCTAGAGGATGTGAAGTGGTTTCTCACTGTGGTTTTGATTTCCATTTCTCTGATGACTTATGATATTGAGCATGTCTTCATGTGTTTATTAGCCATTTATATATCTTGTTTGAAGAAATGTCTTCAAATCCTTTGCCCATTTTTAAATTGGGTTTTTTGGTTTTTTTTTTTGCGGAACGCGGACCTCTCCCTGTTGTGGCCTCTCCCGTTGCGGAGCACAGGCTCCGGACGCGCAGGCTCAGTGGCCATGGCTCACGGGCCCAGCCGCTCCACGGCACGTGGGATCCTCCCAGACCGGGGCACGAACCCGTGTCCCCTGCATCGGCAGGCGGACTCTCAACCACTGCGCCACCAGGGAAGCCCTGGGTTATCTTTTTATTATTGTAAAAGTTCTTTATGTGTTCTGTATGCTAGTCCCTTATCAGGTATATTATTTGCAAATATTTTCTCCCTTCTGTGTGTTGTCCTTACATTTAAAAAATTATAACATTTGCAACACAAAAGTTTTAGATTTTGAATTTATATCTCCTTTTGTTGTTTGTGCTTTTGGTGCCATATATTAAAAAAATTGCCTAATCCAAAGTCACGGAGATTTAATCCTATTTTTTCTTCTAATAGTTTTCTAGTTTTAGCTGTTACATTTTGGGCTATGATCCATTTTAAATTAATTTTTCAGTATGTTGTATTAAGGTCCCTAACTTTGCATGTGGGTAGCTAGTGGTCCCAGCGCCAGTTGTTGAAAAGATTCTTCTTCCTCCCATGGAATTGTTTTGGTAAGCTTCCATTTTTGAAGGTCACACTGGGTCAGATATAGATAATTTCATAGGGTACAATTTAGTTTTATTACAGTGTTAATCTGAATGAAGCAAAATGAGAAATAATTGTAGTTTCCCATTTTGCCACCAGATGGCAACAGTCTCCCAGATTTCTTATCCCTCACTGGGCCGAAAGTGGGAACACGTTTTATAATCAAGTATCCTCCACAAGAGTCTTTCCCTGTTCTTCTCCAACCTCCTGAAACCCCTGACATTGGCTTCCCCAGCATTGTAAATCTCGGTCCTTTATTTTTTAATTTAGCTTAAACGTGGGGTTTTCTGTTCTCAGGTGGAGAGTGAGGTAGTGGGGGGAGGTCATGGTTTAGGCTGGCCGAGTGTATTCCAACTAGAATAGGACTCGTAAACGCTCAGTTATAAAAGTACTACAAGTTCATTATAGAAATGAAAAGTATAATCAAGCCGTTCTCAACTGTCAAAAAACCTCATGGCTACACTCAGATAAGAGTACATCTTAGGTGGGATGACAAAATGACATCCAGCCCTATAACGGGGGCCCTGCCTTATCAACCCCAGATCTGCATTATGGGCCCCAGCCCACCAATCATACGGCCTGCGGCACTGCCCCCGGCACACCAGGGGAGACGCGAGTGAGAAGTGAAAGAGCTTGCTTACCTTCCTTTCAGGAATAAATACCTTCTGCTCCGAAGGTATTTATTTATACTCACTGGCCTCTCTTGCCTGTTTCTCAAAGTATTAGCCGTTCTGAAGTCCCAGAATCTACTGGGAGGAGTGTTGCTACATCCTGACCTCCGGGCTTCCTAACTGTGCACGGGGTTGAAGGGCCACCTTTCCTCCCAATTCCCCTAGAGACAGCAGATTTTACCTGTGAATTCTGTTGATGGGGCCCGTTCCATAGTCTGCAGGCTCCATTCATTTATAAGACATTGCTACTTTCAATTTTTCACCAATTAAAATAAAAGCCTAACGGAAATATGCATTTACTCACCACGTGGTTGCACAGCTCAGCTGAAATATCAAGAGTTCTTAGCTTTTGGCTCAAGGTGGTAAAACACTGCCATCTCTTTGTTGATCAGAAGCGCTAATTGATATGTATGATTTTGACTAACAAAAGCAGGTCGATAAAATGTCATTTAATAAATAATGGGGGGAAATAAAGATGGCAGGCTTGGAAGCCTGGGCTGCGATGATGTGCCTCAGGTGCCAGACATGTGTGCTTAGCTGCCGGCCTCCCCTTCTCCACTGTTGCTCCGGGGGCGGGCCTCATTCCTGCACCCCACGGGCTTTCTCACGTGGATTTCAGAGTCCTCAGCTCCCTCACTGCTCCCACACCTCCCACCTGCATCTGTGGGCTCTGAACCCCAGCGTCAGAGCAGACTGTGAACCCCCTTTTCCCAACACCCACTGAGCAGTCTGTCCCGGGGGAGCCGAGACAGTGGCTGCAGGAGAGGACAGCTCTGACCGCCGGGGCTGTGCTAACCTGAAGCTGGTCTTTCAGTGCTCTGGGAGCTATTACCGTCTGTCCGTCAGCAGCTTCAGGGAGCCAGAAGTGATGATCCGGACCCATTCAGGGAGCGAGCAAGGGGAAGGGGTCCCCACTTTGATGTGAGCAACAGGGTCAGGGAGGGAGTAGGAGGTGAGAGCCAGGGCTGGGCTGCTGGCGGCAATCTCCTCTCCCAGCCAGGCCTCCACACAGATGCCAGCTTGTCTTCATCACCCCTTTCATGTCTCCCTTCTCTGGGGCCAGGTCTCCGCCCACGCCTCTGGACTGCCCTGGGCTCCTGGTCCCACCCCTCCAGCCCGTGTCCCAGATGTGGCCCCATCGCCTGCGTACACACCCTCCTTGGAGGGGGAGTGAGGAAGTGGGTGGGCAGGTAGTGCCCAGGGTGGGGACCAAACCCACCTGCTTCATCTGTCCTTGATTCTAAGGGGCAGGTGGTACCTCTTCCTGCAGGAAGCACCCAGCCTGAGAGAGAAGAGAATCTTCCATTTGGAACCAGAAATCCCAGGGCCGGGAGGGATCTCTACCTTCTGCTACATTCGTAGCAGGCAGCTGCCCAGCCTGGCCTTGCACACTTGAACGGCAGGAACACTATCTCCTGAGGGTCCCGCACTCATGGGTGGAGGGAGGAGATGGGAGAACAGGGAGTGGGGCAGGGAGATGGAAGACAGAAGGACAAACAGAGGGAGAGAGCCACCGGCTCCCCTTACTGTGGCCAGAGTCACACACACACACACACACACACACACATACCTCTTACAGCCAGGCCTGAAAGGCTGTCAGCAGCCGGGGAGTCTGGCCTTTTTCCTGTCTAAAGTTACAGAATTTTCCAGAAGTTTCCCTGTCTTTTTTTTTTTTCCTGGCGTTAGAAACCAGATTTTCTCCTGTCCCCCTACTTCTCTGGCCTAGAGAAGAAAAGCCAAAGAGGGAAAGCAAGCAGACAGAGGGCCTGTGGTCACACGGAAGGCCAACCCTTCCCTTCTTCCCTCCTACTTGGAGTTCCCGGAGCCTAACTGACATTACCTGTAACATCCAACACCTGTTGCCCACACGGAGCGTCTTGCCTGTGTTAACTTATTTAAAGGACAGCAGCCCTGAGAAGAGAGGAAAGAGCATCTCGTAATGGAGGATGATTCAGCTGCATCTTATTTTTATTCTGCTGATGGCTAGCTGGGTCACAATCTCTCAGGCCTCAGTGTCCTCACCTGTAAAATGGGTAGGATGGGGCAAAGTCTATGATCCCAGTCTCTAGCAAAGACAATCTCTGAGATCACTTCTAGTTGCAGGACCTTGAGTCTGATTGTTCTGAGACCACTCATTTGGAAGAAGAAACAATGCCCTCAGCCCCTCGCCTGGAACCCACAGGGTTTCTGCCTAAGAACCTTTAGCATCTCAGAGAAAGACAGTGTAATCACTCAGTATTTGAATCCAACTTCGGAGGCTTGCCTGTTGAGCCTCCCAGAAGGGCCCTGGGGACACGGTGTCCTTAGCATTCTGCCCAGCACCTGGGCTGGGAGGCACGTTCCCACTGTCCCAGGCAGTGAGTGATCACAGGAGAATAAGAGCAACAGCGAGTAGCTTATGCTGAGTACTTACTGTGTGTGCTGTGCTGTGTGTTTTATCTATGTGATCTCATTAAATCCTCATAGCACTGCCACATAGTAGGTGTTTTAGAGACCAGGAAATCGAGTTAGGCAAATTGCCCAGTGGCTGGTAGCTTGGAAGTGAGGGGGCTGAGAATTGCACACACGTTCTTATCCACCGTGCTATTGTGGGCCCGATTTCAGACGCAGTCTTAGATTTTCACCAATTTTTCCAGAAAGGAGGCGGGTCTCTGGTTAGGCTCTTTGGGCCATTAGCATGATTTTCTGGAGTCCTCACAGGATGAAGAACAGCCCTAAATATGCTACCTTTACTACAGTTTGGGGGAGAAGTAGGAAAGGAAAAGAAGTTGGGTCCTCCCTACCTTGAGAAAGACTGGGGGCTTCCCTGGCGGTCCAGTGGTTAGGACTCCATGCTTCCGATGCTGGGGGCATGGGTTTGACCCCTGGTCGGGGAACTGAGATCCCACATGCCGCGTGGCGTGGTCAAAAAAAAAAATAAAAAAAGAGAAAGACTGGAGTCCCAAGCTGGACCTGGGGGTTGCCAGGCAATGACTGAGCAGTTAGAGCCTCAGGAGGGAATGTGAGGAACCCCCCACCGTAGCTCAGAAGATCACCCTGAGAATAGGGTGGGAACACAGGTGCTTCCCAAACTGGATGGTTCACCAAAGATGAAGCTGGAGACCTTGGGAGTGGAGGACATGGCAGACACTCCCAGGCAAGCCCCCTGCCGGGAAATGAGCAGATTCAAGGGACAGCACAGCATCACGGGCAGCCCCCGAAGAGCCTTGGATTCCTTGAGACGTGTGCGGTGGTTTGAAGGTGCTGATATGTGGCCAGGACTCCTGGGTTCCTGATTTGCAGGCCAGAAGCCCAAGATACCGGGGATAAGGGAACCGCCAAGATCTGGCCTCAAATCCTTTCCCTGTCCCCGAATTGGAGGGGGAGGGGAGAGGTTACTATATCCAAAGGTTTCTTTCCTTCCCATCCTCCAAGCAGGTTCACTCAGCGCCCAGCATCACTCATCCCTGGACAATTTATATGCCACCAGCGGTGCTGTCTGGTGCAGGGAGAGGGAAGGGGAGGCAGAGCAGGGAGGAGAGCAGAGGGGAGCCCTGGGGCGTGGGGGACACTGGCGGCTTTGTCTCCCATGCCCACCTTTTGGGGGAGGGGCGGGGGTTGTCGGCAGCCCCGCACCCTCTCCGGCACACAGCCCTGAGTCTGGGTCAGGGAATTAGATCTCCTCGCCTCCCCAGCATGAATGAGCCCTGAGAGGCCGTGACAAGAGCTGTCAGGGCTGGTGTCCTGTCCCAGCAACTGCTGACAAAGCCAGGCATCTCAGGACACCTGGGAGAGACAGGGCCGGGAGAGCAGGGTCCAGGGCCCGAAGGGGGCGGTGCAGATGGGGACACAGCAACCTTTGGGCGCACCTCACCAGCGCTGGCCACGGAGAGCTTCCTGCCAGGGGGCTCTGTCCCTGACCTGCCTCCCCACACTTGGACTCTGCACGCAGTGTCCTCTGCCCTCCATCCCCCTCCCTGCTTCAACACCTGCTCAGGGCCAGGCTCTCAGCTTCTCTGGAGAGCTCGTCCTGCAGGGGATGAGGGTGGGCACGAGCTTCAAGGTGAAGCAGGTGACGGTGACTGTCTTGGCCTTGGTCCAGTGCCTGCCCTCCTGGCCTCTCCTCTCAGCTCTGTGCTGAGCGATGCCAATCAGCTTGCCAAGTGCCGGAGGCTGAAGCTGAGAAGCGTGTGAACCAGTGGGGGATGTCCTCATGGGTAGGATACCCGGATGACCCACAGATTCCCCACGTGGGCCTGTCCTGGGAGGAAGCTGAACCTCTGTGGGAGCTGGGCCTCCACCAGAGAGGAGCAGAAACCACCTGGGGATCGGCCTTGTCGTGGTCCCCAAGTCTTCCTGGGCCCTATGATCCAACAACCCTACACGAGCAGGGGCCTTACTGGGCTTGCGTTTCTGCCTGGTGAGGACGTTCTGGGCACTAAGGTTCTAGGCCCTGAGCCCCAGCCCAGCTCATCCCCAAACCAAGAGTCCAGGTAACTGCAGCAGCGGGTGGGGCGGGTGACAGCGGCCGACAGCTTCTCTCCAATACGCTGGCTTATTAGCAGTGCATGGCCACCGTCTCAGCAGGAAACTTGCCCAGGACTGCGTTCTACCCGCTCTGTCTCATATTGTCCAAAGAACAGTGCCCCATCACCAGCTGTCTCGTCCGCCCCTCCTTCCGGCCAGCCCTAAAATCAACCTGTGGGCTCCAGGCCAGGGTCTGGGGTGGCAGGAGTGGGAGAAGGCATCTCTGACCTTGCAGCCCCTGCAAAGGGGTAAAGCCCCAGGGAGACCTGGAACCTTCCTGGTGCCTGGGAACTCAGGGTCCTGGGAAGGCCTCAGAGAATCCAGGCGGGTCCCCTGAGTCACAGCAAGGCTCCAACTCCTCTTGCCGTCAACAGAGCTGAACCTGGACAGAAGCATAGGAGCAGGAGGTACAGTTCCTGCACCCAAGGGGCTGGCACTCTAGTTGGAAAGACAAAAATGCAGTGCGGGGCTTCCCTGGTGGCGCAGTGGTTGAGCGTCCGCCTGCCGATGCAGGGTACACGGGTTCGTGCCCCGGTCCGGGAAGATCCCACATGCCACGGAGCGGCTGGGCCTGTGAGCCATGGCCACTGAGCCTGCGCATCCGGAGCCTGTGCTCCGCAATGGGAGAGGCCACAGCAGTGAGAGGCCTGCGTACCGCAAAAAAAAAAAAAAAAAAAAAAAATGAAGTGAGAAGTGATCAGGAGTAACTGGTGAGCTGAGGCTTCTGACCTGACTGTGCCGTATCTGTTCACTAACCCCACTGGGCCCAGGCTCTGTGCTGGGCAGTGGTGATGCATGTGAAGTTGCAGCCCCATCCTGCAGAGCATGTTTCAGACACACACAGGGTGTTATGAGGTCCCAGGCAGTGCAGGTGCAACCAGGAGGGTTGGAGCTCCAGGTGGAGGGAGGGGAAGGGCGTCTCCCAGGAGACAGCAGCAGGGATTACAGGTGGGTCTGCAGGGGTTTTGGTGTAGCTGGAGCACAGAGCTGGGGCAGGAAGAGGCATGGCTGGGGAGTGGAGCAAGGGCCTGGTGACCTGCAGGTAAGGGAGTCTGAGGGTGAGGCCGGGAAGCCCAGGGCGGTGGGCAGTCGTGGGCAGTCTTGGGTCCGAGCTATGGGGACTGGGAGGCCTGAGCCACGCACTTAGGCTCCGGTGACTAAAGGACAGTTTCCTGAGCTGCCTGTTTTACCGTCATGGCCCCAGCAGCCGCAGACAGGCCACCTCTCAGTCTCAAAACCCCCAGAGATGCCCTGTCCTTGGCTCTTCTTGGGTCCGAGGTCCACACTCAGCCCTGCTATGTGCCACGTGGGCCTGGAAGGAGACTGGGAGGGTCAGTTTGACTGGTGGTTCTTAGGGTCTTTCTTGCCCTCTCCAGGGGCTCTGTTCCCGATGCCCCACAGACAGCCCCACCCAGCTGGCTGGACCCTGGAGTCTCTGGCTGCAGCTGGAACCTCACAGAGATAACGGGGAGGTTTGCAGAGGCCTCTAGGGTTCCCATCAGGAAGATGGGCGAGGAAGGCATCCACTGACAGGCACACTCCTGGGTCCTGACCCGGGACTGAGGCCAAGAATTCTCATAGCAGAGTCAAGCTCTGAAATGTGAGGGGCTGCCCATCATCTGTCTCACTGCCTCTGCCGTCGTCTCTGCTATGGTCTCTCTCTATCCCTCTCATCCTCTCTCACTCTGCCTCTGTCTCTCTGTCTTGCCCCATGCCCCGTCTCTGTCTCTCTGTATCTGCCTCTCTCTCTCTCTCTCTCTCTCTCTCTCTCTCTCTCTTTCTCTCGCAGCTGTTGTTTAAGTCCACCCCTCTGCTCTTCCCTATCTAGTGCCTTTTCCTTCCTATTTAGACCTGAATCTCCCCTCCTCTCTCTCTGCCCAAACCATCCCCAATTTCTCTGTCTTGATTGGCTTTCTTTGTGTGAAGTCCCTCCTCTCCTCTGGTGGCAGCTACAGCCACATCCTCCCTGCAGCCCCCCGTACAGCAGGGGTGGTACAGGGCAGGCCCAGCAGCCTCATTTGTCCCCAGGACCCCCTCACGGAGACCAGGAGACCACTGGGCTCTCCTCCAGGCATTGGGAAGCCAGCCCTGTGGCTGGGGGGTAGTGGGGGGCGGGCTTTAGCTCGCCCAGCAAACAATCGAAGTACTAAGGTGCCTGCCCGGCTAACGTTTCCAGCCCAGCCCCCTTGCCCTCTCTTCCAGAGGGGCTGCCTCCCCTAATCCCCTCCTGGGTGGAAATGCTGAGCCTCCACCACCCAAAGGCTGTCACCAAACCTACACTGAGTCCCCAGGTCCCACATACAGAGTGTCCCCTCTCTGCTGTGAAGGGGGAGGAGGGGGGAAGGGGAGGAGGGGGCATCTGTGTGCGTGGAAGCTTCTCTCTCACCCCCATTGCACTCCCCTCTGCCACCAGGCCGGCTGAAGCCCCTCCTTCCGATGTCAGTATAAACGTCCCCATCTTGGAGACCACCGCCCAACCCTCCGCCAGACTCTGGGTCCTTCTGCGCAGCCTGACGCGCCTGCCCCATCACATAGGCCCCTCTGTGTGATGTGCGTCCCCTTCAGACACAGCCCGCCTGCGGCTCAGGGGAGGGAGGGTTTACTGAAAATCTACAATGGGCAGGTTGCTAAACTAGGATCTTTCATACCATCTACCTGATCTAATTATCCCAGGAACTGCAGATGGAGGGAACCCGCAGGAGGGAACTGCGGATCAGAGAAGCGAACAGTCAGCCCCATTGGCAGGGTGATCTCCTTTCTCCACGGCCACCACCTCCTAGGACCCCCGCCTGAAGGCCTCAGCGCTGACTGCAAAGTTCAGTCTGTGCTAGCCTTCAACCTGCGGTTCCCTGCATTTATAAATATCCGAGTCTAACAAACATTTTTTTTGAGCTCATTCTCTACCCCAGGCTTTGGGCTAGTTTAGGGGCTGGACTTGCCAAACGGGATGTGGGTGGCACCTCCGGGAGGTCACCTGTCTGCCTCTGGACCGCTGTTCTCCAGCAAGTGTTTGTGTTGCCACCCGGCCAGGGTTGAAGGGAGGAGGGGCAGGGGTGGGCGTGTGTGTGGGGGGGGCTGTGGGTGAGAAGGGTGGGTGGAGGGGCCTGGGGTTAATGAGGTGACTGCCACTTGTAAATGAAACAGAAGGCTGCGCAGCTTGTGTGAACTCTGACCTCTCCTGTCCATCTCGCCTTTCATCGGGAGCTTTACGAGTGAGCAGCTCCCTCACCAGGGACCCACCGCAGCCTGGGGATGCTCAGCCCCGGGTAGGGAGAAGGAGGGCTGGGGCTGGGGCTCAGGCTAAGGTTCACTGGAGCCCCTGCACCTCCCGCCTCCCTAAGAGGAGCTCTGGGAAATAGAAGCGGGGGCTGGATTTCAGAGGCATAGATTGCAAACCTGGAGACTTCTAAAAATACAAACTCCCAGGCCCCATCCCCAGAGCTTCTGGTTCAGGAGGTTTGAGGTGGGGCTTGGGAACCTGTATTTTTAAAAAGCTCCAATGGTGATTCTTAAAAACAACCAAGTTTATAGGCAGCACGTGGAAGCAACCTAAGTGTCCATCGACAGATGAATGGATAAAGAAGATGTGGCACATATATACAATGGAATATTACTCAGCCATAAAAAGAAACAAAATTGAGTTATTTGTAGTGAGGTGGATGGACCTAGAGTCTGTCATACAGAATGAAGTAAGTCAGAAAGAGAAAGACAAATACCGTATGCTAACACATATATATGGAATCTAAAAAAAGAAAATATGGTTCTGAAGAACCTGGGGTAGGACAGGAATAAAGACGCAGACATAGAGAATGGACTTGAGGACATGGGAAGGGGGAAGGGTAAGCTGGGTTGAAGTGAAAGAGTGGCATGGACTTATATACACTACCAAATGTAAAATAGGTAGCTAGTGGGAAGCAGCTGTATAGCACAGGGAGATCAGCTTGGTGCTTTGTGACCACCTAGAGGGGTGGGATAGGGAGGGTGGGAGGGAGACGCAAGAGGGAGGAGATATGGACATATATATATGTATAGCTGATTCACTTTGTTATAAAGCAGAAACTAACACACCATTGTAAAGCAATTATACTCCCATAAAGATGTTTAAAAAATAAATAAGGGCTTCCCTGGTGGCGCAGTGGTTGAGAGTCCGCCTGCCGATGCAGGGGACATGGGTTCGTGCCCGGGTCCGGGAAGATCCCACATGCCGCGGAGCAGCTGCGCCCGTGAGCCATGGCCGCTGAGCCTGCGCGTCCGGAGCCTGTGCTCCGCAACGGGAGAGGCCACAACAGTGAGAGGCCCGCGTACGCAAAAAATAAATAAATAAAAAATAAATAAATAAAAAATAAATAAATAAGGTGAGCCCCTGTGGAAAAAAAACAACCACCAAGTTTAGTAAGCACTGTCTTCGAACACACAGCAATGTTGACGGGCCAGAATCATCCTCTCGCCGGGCTGGGAAATTCCGGTTCTCAGGGATACTCGTTGGCTCCATCTGTGGATGTACCCACACATCAGATACTGTGCTTCGTGTTTCACAGCCATTACCCCTCTGTGCCCTTCACATAATCCTGCAGGGTAGAAGGCGTTATCTCTATTTCAAAAATGGGATGGAGATGAAATAACTTGCCCAAGAGGACACAGGACTGACATTTGAAAATGTTTCCACCTGACTCCAAAATTTCTGTTGTTAAGTAGATACTTATGCCATTGCCTTTATGGACCTATGTAAAGGTTGCCATTAATTGAGATATCCAGTGTGTAGGAACCAAGAAATCATGGTCTTACTGCATTCTAAACATAGTCCTGGGGCCAGCTTTGGACTCCATGACTGAATACGGCCCCATGAGGCAGAGACAATTATCTAGCTCGTGATTATATCCCAGAGCCGAGCAAGGCCTGGTTCGTAGGACGTGCTTAATAAATCCTCGTCAAAGGGGTAGTAAATACTGTAAAAAAGAAAAAAAAAAATAGAAAGGACCCTTGATACAAAGTGTAAGGCGGCCCCTTCTACATTGGATGCCCCTTCATAAAACAAGAGTTTTCTCCTTTTTCTTTTGAGCAGCAGAAGTGGGTTTGGCTGAAAAAGATAGGCTCTGGGGAGGGTCCCGTGTGTGTCATAGCTATGGGGACAGCAGAAAGCGCCTCTTCCCTCTGGTCTGTCGCCCTCCTGCCTGCATCCCCGAGGGCAGGTTGCGGTGGGATCCACCGCCCTCAGTGCCACTCTTCCGGAGAGGGTATCATCCAGGGCTGCCCACGCCTAGAGGCCGGGCTCTGCAGGGCCCATGCCCAGGGCGATGCACCGGCAGCTTTAGCATAATTTTGCCAGTGCTTTATTCATTCAAACATTACTTTTCAAAAAGAATCATTTCTGGAGCACCTCCTACTTTATATAGGCACTAGCTGTATAAAATAGAAAGGATGTGGTCTGGGATGGTAAAAAGCAGAGACGATGGGGAGGTGGGGCAGGGTAGAAATGAGATGTGAAGATGGGATTTTTCCGCCTGGGGAGGAGAAGGAAGGCTGCTGGCTGCAGGGGCTCCAGGGGAAAGTCACCACTGCCTTCAAAGATCTGAAGGGAGAGGCCTGGGGATGAGGACAGATGACATGGGAGAAGATGAGGCCTTGGGGCCAGAGCGGTGGCAAAGTCCCACACGCTAAGATCTTCACACACGGAGCCAGGAAGGCTGTCCCAACGATTCTGCCGGCGGGCACAGCCTTGGGATGCTGGAGTCCTCCCCACAGACACTCCCCCTTTAGGCAAAGGGCCAATTAAATGCCTTACAAACCAGGATACTTTTAAGGACAAACGTGACACTCAACAATCAGCCCCGGACACAGGCTTAAACCAAGACTGTCTGCAGGCAACCAGGACTGTGGTCACCCTACTTATGGGTCACCCAGCATCGGAGTCGGGGGCCCTGGAAGCCAGGACTCCCGGCTCCTAGTTAATGGTAGAGCGAGTGGCAGCAGCGGGATGTGGAGTAGCGTCCTCCCGGGGAGCCTCGCAGGGCAGCGGGAGGGGGGACGGGGAGGCAGGCGCTGGGCGGGGCTCTGAGCCCGGGCGCCAGGCTGTGGTGAGAGCGCTGCTCTGTGGGGCGCTGCGACCAACCCGACTCCACACCGCAGTGAAGCAGTAAATAAAGAGACTCGGTAGCGTAATCGCCCCGGGTGGGGGGGTTTGGGGGGTACTGGGCGGAACCACTCCTCTCCCACCACTGCGGGACAGCGGATCGCGGGAGGAGGTGTAAAGGGGCTTCGCAGCACACGCTTTCCCACCCTTCCCCCTCCAGTCAGCCTGAAGCCAGCGATTCCTTTTTGTCGCCTGGACCCTCTGCAGAACCTTTTTTTTTTTGGTACGCGGGCCTCTCACTGTTGTGGCCTCTCCCGCTGCGGAGCACAGGCTGCGGATGCACAGGCTCAGCGGCCATGGCTCACGGGCCCAGCTGCTCCGCGGCATGTGGGATCTTCCCGGACCGGGGCACGAACCCGTGTCCCCTGCATCAGCAGGCGGACTCTCAACCACTGCGCCACAAGGGAAGCCCCTGCAGAATCTTTTGAAAGCTGCCGGCCTTCTTAGAAAATGCAGAAATGCGCTCCCACGTACTATTTTGCAATTCCAGGGGATTCATGGACCCTAAGAATCTCTATCCTAGGAAATGATGAGCTTCCCCCAACAGCCTTATTGAGACTTCACAATACCATAAAATTCACCTGTTCAGAGTGTCCAATCCAATGGTTTTTAGTATATTCACAGAATTGTGCAACCAATACAATTAATTTTAGAACATTTTCAGCACCCCGACACCCTGCATTCATCAATCCCAATCTCCCTTTTCTCCCCAGCCCTAGGCAACCACTAATCTGTGTTCTGTCTCTAAGATTGGCCTATCTGGACATTTCATATAAATGGAATCGGGAAAGCACACGGCTAGTGCACCATCACTCACCACATACCTGCCTCCGGTCCCATCTCTTCCGACACGCGCTAACTCTCTCCAGTATCCAGGTGTTCAGTGTGGTATCATTTCATCCTCTGCCTCTCACCTCTGGCACACACATCTTTTGGTGTAAGCGGGTCTTGTCCCCACATTTCTTTGCCTGGGCTGATTCTGCCAAAGGCTCAGTGGGTGGTGGGCTCTTTCTGCCTCCTGTCTTGTGGCGTGAAGAGGGGAAGATGATTCCCAATGATCTCTGTCTCCCATCATCCCCACCCTTGTGTAGTCCCCTCCCCTTGCGTGTGCACAGGACCTGTGAACTAACTTCTAACAAACAGATGCAGCAAAGGTGATGGGATAGCACCTCCTTGTTTGTATTACATAAGGTGGTGACTCCCCTCTCGCTAGCAGACTCTCTCTATTGCCTTCTTGGTTTACACAGAAGCAAGTGGCCACTCTGGGGAGGCCCACTTGGCAAGGAACTGAGGGCTGCTTCAAACCAGCATCCCACAAGGAATGGGATCCTGCTAACAATCTTTCTTGGAAGTGAATCCTTCCCTAGTTGAGGTTCAGCTGAGACCTCAACCCTGGCCAACAATGTGATTGCAGCTTTGTGGGAAACCCTGAACCAGAGGACCCAACCAAGCTGTGCCTAGATTTTTGACCCACTGAAACCATGAGATAATAAATGTATGTTGCTCTAACCACCAAGGTTGTAGTACTTACACAGCAATGGATAACTAACACACCTCTCATGTTAGTTTTTCCTGATGCCTGTGTTACCCTATCATAAAGGATGTTCTTCCCAGACAAGGGGGCATGCTCCCAGATGCTACTATCTGTACTGGCTGTCAGTTAGCATCTGCAGAAGTATACATCTTGGCCTGGGAACCCCTGTCTGAGGGAGCCTTGTCCTGGCTGAGCTACCCAGCCATCCTAGAAAATGTGGCCACCTGGACAGCCCCAGCATAGGGGATAATGCCTAGGAATTGACAATTGTCAATGAGGTTACAGTAAATGGCAAGAGAGAATTCACATCCCGAGATTCCCTATGCCCATACTCACAGTAGGGACTGTTTCATATTCTTTGCTATCCCCGTGTCTCTGGCATGTAGATTTGCAGTTAGTAGTTACTCAGTACACGCTTGCTGACTCATTTGATCCAGTCATTCCTGAAGTTAAGACTGGGGCTGATGAAGAAGTACCAAACCCCACCTATTACCTGAATTTCAGGACAGTCCATCTGGCACAAAGTGCGGGGGCAATGTTGGGCCTTTGAAGAGGACTTGTGGTCCTGGGAGTGTAGAGGGAGGTGTCTGGGCAAAAGAAGCCAGGTGAGTGATGACCCAAGTTGGCATCCAAACCTGCAAGGAACACACCTTTTCCGTCTAAGGCTTTCAACAGTCTTCACCTTGACCTGGAAGTCTTGGGGAAAGAGCAGAATGGTTTTGAAGAGACATCTCACTAATTTCTCTGGGTCTTCCACTCTCTCAGGAAGCAGAGGAGTAGAAATTGAAGGAGAGGGTTGGAGATTTCAGCTGTTGGGCTCTGAGATTCTGGTTATGTTGGTAAGCTTTTCCATTTCCTTCTCAGAAATTAGAATTAGATGGAAGTAACCTTTGAACTCTAGAAGCCCAACCATCTCATTGCATAGATAAAGAAACCAAGGCCCAGAAAGGTGAACAGACTCACCCAAGGTCACACAACCAGTTGGTTGCAAGGCTGATCCAGAAGCCAGTGCCTCTCCGTATTACTCCCTTCTCTCTTCCCCTTGAATGGGAGCAATTCATAGCCATGGGAGCCAGGACATTTTATGTAGATGCGACCACAGCCAGGGACTTTCCACACACAGGGTGAAGCCGGCTGAGAACAAATATGGGAGTGCCCGGGACGTGGCCTCTCTCCCTGCCCTCCCTGGAGGTGGTAAGAGTTGGGAGTTCGGCAGCAGCGTGAGGCATATTGTTCATATGTTCTCGGCTGGGCAGTCCTGGCAACATCTCTTCATTTCCTGTAAGGGAATGACTTTTCATCTCTGAGCTCAACCTCACTTAAGATGGGATGGGGTTTGGGGCAGAAAAAACTGAATCCCCCAGAGTAGAGCCCCTTCCCCCTGACCCAGGGCACTCTGGTGGGCTGGTGGAGCCAGCAGTTGAAAGCAAGGGGCCCTGTCCGTTGGGCTCTGGGCCGAGATCTGAGAGGCTGGAGGAGCAGAGGCAGAGCAGGGCCACTCCTCCAAGGCGTCCTCCCAGCCTTGGGCTCATAGTAAAGAGCCTGGGTCTTTCCTCTTTCATTTAAGACTAGCTGGAGGTTAAAAATCATTTTCTCCCGCCCCAGCCATGCCCATGTTGGCTCTCATTTCAGATGACATCATCTGGGAGCCTCTTTGGTCCCCCAAGTCTCATGAGGTGCCCTCCTGGGTCCATATACCCACGGTGCCTGTGCTGCCCCCTTTCAACTGTTGCAGATGCCTGCCTGCCTGCCTGTCTGCATCCGCCCACCACCCAGACTCTGATGGGGAGACATCCCTGTACGCAAATGAGAATGATGGGATGAGGGAGGGAGAAGCCGATCCCCTCATCTGGTCCCACCAGGCCCCTGGAGCTGGGATGCCCAGAGGTGGCAAGGATGCCAGGCCTTACTTTCCCCAGCAGGCCACCCACTGGGAGGAAGTTGACCTTGGGTCAGGCAGCTCCCAGTGAGGGTCAGGGTGTGAGCCACCTGCCCGCCGGCATCCCCTGTAGCTGGGGGATAGGTCTGTTGGCCTTGAAGAGGGGACCTGGGCTGAGCCCCACTGTATCACCTTGAAGATGGAGACTTTGATTGCCATAGTAACACAGCACATTACCTGACAGTTAAGAGGTATTCCATAATTATTCGAGAGGTAAATGAAACATAGCATTTCAGGGGCCTTTCTTCTCTGGCTAAAAATGCCAGATAAACATTCCTCACGTGCTATGATTTCCAGTGCTTGCCTCGTCCTGGCTTCTGTCTCCTTTGAGTCAATCTCTCTTAAAATGCAGCCCCCAGAACCCACAGCAGTTCTCCAGGGCGGTGTGACCCACAAAGCTGAGCTGCGTTGTCATGTTGCCAAGTGTAGATACTGCTTTTCTAGAAGGCGACCTGAGGTTTTCAGCAGCTTCGGAGAACTCAGCCTCCTGTTGTGCCTATAACTTACCAGAATCCGGAAGTTTTTCTTCCCAAATTCATTCTACTGGCTTCCCTGTCTCACCCTTATAAATGTGTGTGTGTGTGTGTGTGTGTTTGAGAGAGAGAGAGAGATTGAGATCTAAGTGCAGGACCTTGCATTTGTTCCTATTAAATTTTATCTTGCCTGACTTGTGCTATACATCCAGCCTACTGAGATCTGGAGTTTTTTGACCAAGAAGTTTTCATTTTGCTCTCAGACTCCTACCTGTCTCTGACTCTCTCTCCAAAATTGCCAGGACGTACTGTGTACTCAGCACGTGCCAGTAGGAACCTAATCACTTTACGTGGATTTTTTTTTATCCTCCTCACAACAACCTATGAAGTAGATACTTTTATTGGCTTCATTTTATAGATAAAGAAACAGGATTTCCCAAGGTTACAAGAGTTCAAATTGTGGAGCAGGAGTGTGAACCCATCTATCTGCCTCTAGCCCATTCTTGTAACTACCACAGTATATGAACCCTATATTTTCATCCAAATCATCCACTAAAATGATGGGGAGGAAAGACTCAGGGGCAATACTGCCGAGGCGATAAACATGGAAAAGCACATAAGCAGGGAGCTACCCGCGTCAGAGTGAAAATTCCAATATACTAGAATGCGAAGGGAGATGAAATCGTCTATTTCGTGCCACACATACCCATTCGCAAGGCACCCAGGAACTCCATGGAAAAGAACTCAGATATCTACACAGATGGCCAGATCCATCTGCAAGTCTGTAAATGCAGGGAGGCAAAATGGGACCGAAAAAAATCACTCAAAGCCAAAAGTATTGACCATGGCCTTTGTACATGCAGTCCCTTTACCTGGACACCTGTTAACGCTCCTCACCCCCCCGGCCCCCTCCTCCCCCCAGTCCCTTTGCCTAGCAAACTCCTATTGATAGCTTAAATATCACTCTTTCTAGAAATTCTCCCCTGACTCCCCAGACCATTTAGTGCAGCTGGTATAAGTTCCTGGAGCACCTTGCACATCTCCTAAATGCTCAGCACCCTTGGAGTAACTCACTCCTTGTCTGGTTTCTGCTAGACGATGAGTTCCATGAAAGTAGGAACCTTACCTGTCCTGTTCTCTACTCTGACCCAGCTCCTAGCCTGGCCCAGAGCAGGCTCTTCTTGGAAAATCAGTGAATAGATTTTGAAAACAGTAGGTGGAGGCAGAAGGAGGGAGGCGGCTGCCATGTCTCTCCTATGCGGCCCTGGCCCCAGCCGCTCATCTTCCTCTGCCATCTCCCCCAGCCCTCACCCTGCCTCTCCTGCACGCCCTTGCTTGGGCTTTGCTTGATGCTCACTCGAACTGGTTTTCACCATCAACTAATGTTAACAGGAAAGGGAGGGCCCACAGAGCTCAGGTCAGCCTCTGCCTGAGCATGGCCCTGGCCAAGGAACGCAGCTGCGCCCTCCTTCTGCTGTAGGATATTGATGCTTTCTGTCTCAAGCCTGCCAGCTTGGTCCGGCTGTGACTCTGAGATATTTTTTGTCTGCCAGACCAAGTCGGTGTTGGGAAGCTTTTAAACATGGCATTCATATCACAGCCATCCACCAATGACTCTGAAAGTGAGACTGGGCCTTGGGGAAATGGGGCTGTCCCTGTGCTGAGAATACAGCACCCTGGGAGTTACCACCTGGACTCTGCACCTGCATGTGGCCCTTTTCTGATCACAGCACCAAAATGAGGCCAAGCCTCATGGGTCTTCCTTGCATCCCGCTGGAGCAGCGCCAATTCCCCAACGAAAGGGAACCAAAGAAGCCAGCGAATGGTTACGTGCTTAACATAGAATATTAGGACTCCTGGCGCCCTTACACCTGTACTAGCTTTTAGTCAATTAGTGTTGACTGTTTGCTGTGTGACAGACATTACACTGTATGTCATCTCATTTCTCCTCACAACTCTGTCCTGGATCGAATAAAAATCACTATCTCCATCTTGCAATTGAGAAGACTGAAGCTCAGTGCAGTTATATGGACTGGCTTCTGGGCCTCCCATCTTTGCTGGGTCCCACGCTCCCTCTGCTGCGCCCCGCGGCTAGCTCCAGAGGGCATCCCCTACTGCCCCGGCCTTGGGGCCACTGGGTGCGGAGTTGCTTTTGACTAGGGTCAGATGTAGAAGCCAATCAAAAGCACCACCAGGCACACAACTGTTTTGGGGAGCTGGCAAGTTCCTTCCTCGGCCTTGGAAACATTTTCCAAATATGGGGAGCCATCTGTTTGATGATGTGAGAATTGGGCAACTTCCACCCTCATCACGAGCTTGGCAGCAATGGGAAGCAGGTCCAGGAAGAGCCCTCGTGTATCATAAAGGAAATTTAAGACGTATGTTTCTCATTCATTTACTCCTAAGTCATCAACATGTTGGTTTTAAAGAGGCCTTTGATGTCCAACTCACTTTCTGCTCTTTTATGGGGGAGAGAGAGAAAGGAAGTCACGATTCTTTAGCTGTAAATTGCCCAGTTTGGGCAAAGCTGGAGATGATCCAGGACCCCAAACACCCGAAGAACCGAGGCAGCTCCAGGCAGGGGGATGTTTTAGGAACGCAGACGGGACTCATTCTCATTCCAAAAAATGCACATTGAATACTTGGTGTCAGGCATAGTGACAAGTACCAGATAAACAAATCAAGAGCCTCTTCCATCAGTATTAGGGGAAAGTAGGAAGCTAGACATCTAAATAAGTTACCGTGCTGCTCTCCGGTAGGTGACTCCCCTGCCTGCCGTCAGCTTCTGCAGCTGTAGCCCTAAGCAGCAATGCTGTGATGAAGAAATCGTGGCTGAGAGGACAGGAGCCATGCCCGAGGTTACCTATGCAGGGGATGCAGTCCTGGAGCTGGGACTGGGATCTCGGGATCTCAGCCGTCTTTCTCGAGAGCTCCTGTTCTTAACCTCTGCTCCCTCTAGGAGAAGAGGCGGTGTTACCTAGGCAGGGAGAAAGGAAAAGAACTCTCCAGGTGGAGGAAACCACCCCTGAGAAGGGCCGCAGCAGGGAAGGGCATGTCACATGTAAGAAACAGAAAGGCCAGGGTGGGGAGCGCAGGAGAGGGGCCCACGGGGAGGCTGGAGAAGCTGGGGAGGGCCGGGCCTGAGGGCTTTGGTGCCAAGGCAAAAGCGTGACCTCTAACCTAAGAGCAAAGGAAAAGCACTGGAAGGTTGGGAAAGCTCTCCAGGTGCCTCAGGGTTGAGGCATTCAGGGTTGAGAACCACCGGGGCTAAGGCGGTGGCAGTAAAGGCAAAGGAGAAGTGGACAGACTGGAGAAGGACCGTGGGCTTCAGTTTACAGGACTTGGAGTGTTGCCTGGTGGGAGGTCAGGGAGGTATTGAGGATGAAGAGGGGAAGGTAAGTGATGGAAATAGAGACTCGCCAGAGAGGGGTCCGGAGACGTCGGATTTTAGGAGGTGACTGCTGCGCTGAGGCTCCCATTAGCACCAGAGTTTCTGTCTGAGGAGTGAGCGCAGCTGTGCCCTGAAGGTTGTCCAGGCTTTGAAATCAGATCACTTTTGTCCTTGGAACCCAAACAGCCTAATGAATTTGTTTTTAATATGACATGGCAAGTGTCACAACAGAGAGAGAAATATCAATAAAATGCTAGAGCTGCTGAGTGAACCGAGGGACTAATTCTGCCGGGCACGTCAGGGAACACTTCACTACGGAGGTGACATCTGAGCGGTTCTGGAAGGGTCGTAGCTGTTCTCAGGCGAAGAAGGAAGAGGGTGTCCTAAGCACGTAAGAGGGCACAGGGTTGTAAAGGACCCGTCGAGTCTGGGAAACCCTGGGAAGTTCAAAGTGGCAGCGATGTAGCTGTGTCTGGGAGAATGACCAGGATGTGATGGAGAGACAGGCTGGGACCAGCTGAGAAGGGCTGTGGAAGCCAAACAAAGGATTTGGATTTTCGTTTCGGTTCCGCTCCTCTAATTACTAAGTTCTCCTTCTCACAGGACTTGGCCTTTGACCTTCTGTTGGGGGCCTATGAACACAAGAGAATCCTTGGCACCAATGGGCCCTTGGAAGTTCATCTTATCCGTTCTGCTGTCCTTTGGGGTGCCAGATCTCCATAGCAGTTGTCCTGTGATAGCACGGCTGTTTGTTTCCATTTTGTTTGCCCAGCAGGCTGAGTTCCTTAAGGCAGAACAGCTCTTCCTCTTTGTGTGAACCCTTCCTGTTTATGTGAACCCCTCCTCCCTAGCTCAGTATCTAGCTTACACTGGGTGCTCAATTACTGTTTGATAGATTAATAAATGAATGGTAAAGACAGTACATTTCTCCTAAGAGTTCGGAGGAAGTAGGGATCTCTCTGCGCCAGAACGGTCAGGAAGTTTGACAAAGACAGTGAGGCACCTACCGTATGCCTAACTTTCAGTGGTGGAAAGTGGGAACCAAAATAATGAAGTTAGAAAGGGGTAAGTTGGGTAGGAGAAGGGTCTGCCATCACCAAACTCCAGCTAATATTTTCCAGTTGGAGCCATGGCCACTTACTTGAAACACAATGGATTCTGGGACAATTGACCAGTGAATTGTTCAAATGGGTGGCCATGCATTGAGTCACGGGGATCCTGAGTCCATCCCGGGCATTCTCTTGGGTTCTGGAGCACCAGAGGTTGCTCTGGTTTTTCTGGAGTTCCCTGGGATCCCACTCTCTCCACCAGAGACTGTGCCCCCTTCTGAGTGAGTCCCTTTCTCTCTCCCTCAAATTAAAACAGCTAATTTTAGACACTCCCTGATTACTCCTCTCTGGGTCTCATTAGTGGAATTAAAACCTTTGGAACCTCAGCCGGAGGAGGAGCCACTTTCATTGGTCCTGGTCTGTTTTCCATCTCCACATGGCTGTTGATGTTGGCTGCCTTGGAGAAAAGCAAAATGAACTCTCTCCGTAAGAGAGCGGACCACAGGCTGTTGGCTGAGTGCCTAAACCAGTGGGTGATGGGTGAAGGCACACGTATCCAAGGGGATATGACCACCTCTGGTGGCAGGCGCATCTTTTGCTCACAGTACATCTGAAAAATGCATAGGCATTCTTTTTTTCATTTATATATTCATTCAACATTTAGTGATCGCCTAGCATACACCAGACACTAAATTATCCCATATCCCAGGTTCTTAGGATACAAAAGCATCTAACAAATGGGTCCTGCTTGTCAAGAATGTACAATCAGGTGGATGTGATGGAAAAGCATTTGACGACCAACCCACGGGGCCCACGTACAGGTATGTGAAGGGCACTCATCTTTGAGTGTTACGGTCCAGGTTGTCTAAGGATTTTACATGAATTTACTCACTTAATTCTCCCAATAACTCTATGAGCATTGGGGAGGACTACCTAGCTTAGTGCAGAGTGGGAGCAAATAACAGGTACAAAAGGGAAGCAAGAGCATTCCAGGCAGAGGGACTTGCATCCGCAAAGATGTGGAGGCCCCACGTGCAAATCAAGTATGGGGATCTGTTTACCTCTTCCTGCAATTCTTTTCCTCTGTCCCAGAGGAAAAAAAAATCCCTGCAGGTATCTTGCAGTTGTGATACCTGTTGATTACAAGATGGATTTCAAACATCTCCAGGGCATTTTTATTCCACCGAAAGCAGTCTCCTGCAATAGCTCTTGTCTCCTGCTGGATTTGCACCTTATCTAACAACAACCCGGCTGGGAGCCTATTAATCTGCTCACCCCCACTGTCACCATTTCCCTCTTTCTTGCTCCTCCCCCTGCTCGTGTAAATTGATCCCAGAAGCATTCTTTTCTCACTTTTGATCTAGAGCCTCCTAGGTTGGCTCTTTCCCCTCCACTAACATAGCTCGTTTTCCCATGAAACTCATCATCGGGGTCGCGCTGTCATCTCTTCTCTTCGAGTCCTAGTCACCCTGGGACTGTCCTGAAGCAGGATTAACAGCCACAAGACTTCAACAAATACAAGATCAATGGGAAGCAGAGCAGTGGCGGTTGGTGTGCCTCCATGCATGGCCTGGGCTGGACACCGTAGAGTCCAGTGTCTTCTGTCTGACAATGCGACGCCCAAGTCAGGATTTACGTGGAATCTACACCAAAGTTTTACGTGGTACCCAAACCCTAGCGTAGGAAACGGAGAGGGGATTTGTAGAGGGAGGAGACTTGCAGCACAATTTCAGTCACAGAGGAGATACTTCTGGAATCACTGAGAAAAGCGACCCTGGGAAGACAGCAAAGTTACGAATAATGATGTTTCCCATCCCGGGTCAGACGGCCTGAGAATCTCAGCACATCTGACCTTCACTGCCACTTTTCAGGAACTTAAAGGGCCAAGGAGACATGGCCCTTTTCCTCTCTTCTGCATGTCCTTTGTCCTAAATCACAGAGAAGTTCTGAGCCCCAGCCTGGGATGAGGAAGACGGGGAGCCCTGAATCTGCCCTCAGAGGGGAGAGGGTGGTACCTCTCGAGAAAGCCAGCTTCCCTCCCCCCTGAGGTCTTGGCTGCACGTAATGATCCTCTCCAGAGCACTTGAGGCCTAGAGTCCTTTTTAATGGGAACAAGAAACTCGTAAATCCCCAAGCCAGACTCCCTTGGAAGCTCCTGGCTCAGCGCTCGCCTCCTGGGCTCCCTGCCACGGGGAGCGTCTCGCATCTGCCCACCCTCTCTCCCTGCAGACTTCATGCATTGACTCCTGACTCTGGCCAGGCAGCCTCTACCGCCCGGCCAAGGCCTTGGACCTGCTCTGGCTAAGATGGGTGAGCATCTTTGGGCAGAGCTAGAGCCCTCAAGTCCTTCTGAAACTTGAGGCTGTTGGATCGAGAGATACTGACCCAGCATTTTGAGGAAGGTCTGAGAGATTAAGTTTGGAGAGGTCCCAGACAGCCATCAGACCAGAAGAGCTTAGATGAAATCTACCTACAGTCCCCTTTCGTCAAGTGGAGGCTGCGGCACCCAGGTCCCCCCATTCCTTCTGTGGCCCCGTCCCAGAGGGCTGATCTCCCTCCAGGTCCAGCCATCTGTCCGGGCGTCTGTCTCTCTTCCACTCTGATAAGGGGGCTCCTGGCCCCTCCCCTCCCCTCTTCCTTTTCCAGTCGCTCTTGTCCTTCGACTAGAGGTCATGAGCAGAGACGTCCAGGTGCAGCCTCTGCTGGGCTGAGGGCAGTCAATCCCACACTGTCAGGCAGATCTGTCAAGAGGGCTTTAGGGTTTGTAATTAGGAGGGCCAGCTGGCCTCCTTCTTTAGTCTTTTCTGGCCCCTCACCCCTCCACCCAGCACCCCTGGCTTGTAACTTGACATTTTAAGGTGGAATCAAAAATTAAAAAGAAAGAAAAAAACGAAGGACGACTAACCTCCACCCCCTCCCCGTGCTCTAAAAATTGCCTTGTGCCAGGTCTTACTTCTTGACTCCTGGTGTCTTTAGATGTCCTCAGAATTTGCAGGGGAAAGTTTCTGATGGAGGAAACTGATTCCTGGAAGTCGTCCGAGGAGGGAGGTTTCTCTCCTTTCTGTTATAGCAGGTCAGCCATGGGGCTGGGCCTGGATCCCAGACATCCCTGTGTTCCGGCCTTGATTGGAGCTAACTGGGTGGAAACAACCAGGAAGGCACCGGGAGCCCTGGGCACTGGTCAGGCTCAGACCCTAAATTGCAGGACGACCTTGGACCAGATTTTTCTCCTCTCTGGATCTCAGAGTGTTTTCATAGAAATAGGAGAACACTTCTGCTTTTGAATGTACTTCGGATAAGCGGCTGTAGGAAAAGGAGTGATGGTTGCTAGTAGCAGTTCATGTCATAGGTAGATGGTGTCTTAAAGGATTTCATGATGGAGCTGGACTGTTTTGATTTAAACATGGAGAGGAGGGGACTTCCCTGCTGGCACAGTGGTTAAGAATCCACTTGCCAACGTAGGGAACACGGGTTCAATCCCTCATCCGGGAAGATCCCACATGCTGCAGACCAACTAAGCCTGTGGGCCACAACTACTGAGCCTGCACTCTGGAGACCGCGAGCCACAACTATTGAAGCCCACGTGTCACAACTACTGGGCCCATGTGCCTAGAGCCCATGCTCTGCAACAAGAGAAGCCACTGCAGTGAGAAGCCCACGCACCTCAATGAAAAGTAGCCCCTGCTTGCAGCAACTAGAGAAAGCCCGTGCACAGCAACGAAGACCAAACACAGCCAAAAAAATAAATAAACACGGAGAGGATGTTGGCCTTGGGGGCCGGGAGGTGGTGGCGAGAGCGGCTGGCTGGAGAAGGTGGCTGAGGCGGGACCTACTGGAAGTTCCCGAGTCCAGGCGGGTCCAGGCAGGTCCACGGCCTGTTTTTGAAGATCCATTTCCTCTCCCAGGCCCGTTCAGAGGAAACCAGACTACATGGGCACAGAGTTCTAGAAAAGAGTTTCTTGACTGTTACGGCAAATCTGCCTGCAGCTCTCTGTCTGCACCTCCTGGGTCTCACTGTCTCTGTGGGAACCTCCCCGCTTTGGGACTCAATTACTGGAACGTCCAGGAAAGTTTAATTGAATATTTGTTTTGAATACAGGAGCCGGGGCCCAGGCCTCTGATTCGGGGAAGCCGGGCACAAGAGGAGACCTGTGCCTGCTTTTCACTCCGGATTGGAGACCTTTAATTGTGCTGAGAGCAGACAGGGGGACTGGGGGATAATGAGTCTGAAGTGTGTTTTCTCCCCAAACTGCCCCTTCCTCCCTCCTCTCTCCCTGCAGAGGAGAAGGGTTAGGACAACGGGCTGCAGGCTGTCCTGGAGTCCTCCCCGGGCGCTCTGCACTCTGGGTCCCAGCCCGGGTGTCGGGAGCTGGGGTTGGAGGACCCACACTTGTGTCCAGCAGGTGGGGCGTGCAGGTTCCTATGTGTGTGAGGTCATCACGGGGCAGGGGATAGCGAGGAGGCCCCTGAGGAAAGCCCCTGGCCCCTGCGCATGTGACAGGGATGCTCTGGTCAAGAGAGCAGTGATAGCAGAGCCCACCGGCTGGGGCGCCCAGCTGGCCACGTGCGGGGTGATTCTTTGAGCCCTGACAAATGCCATCGATCGCTCTCTCTCCCTGGAAGGCATAGTGTGAGCCATTCTTCATCTACACTGTCCTCACGGCGGCCCCTGCAGTTTCTCAGCCTGGCCCACCTTGGGAGAGTCGGCCCAGGAACCGGGGCTTCTCTGGGTGTCCCCTGTCCATCGTCCTGAGGCCCCTGTGAACATTACTGCTTATTATCTGAGCGGATTCGAGAGAGGCCCCTGACTTGGAGAGGCTGGGGGACTGGCCCTGGGTGGCTCCCCTCGGGCTCTGCTGGTACCAGGTGTGGTCGCGTGGAGAGGCTCTCCTGGTAAGACAGGTGCTAGTGGCCGTGACCTTAGAGCCGGACAACTAGGTCATAAGTCACTTTCTTAAGGCCACACGGCCAGCTCCAGGCAGAACTGGGATTTCACCCAGGTTTGTCTGCTCCAAAGCTCACGCTTCCCTTTACACCATATGGAGATGCAGGATCAAGGGGTGAGCGGTGGGGGGGCTTCACACCAGGCTAGAGATGAGGACATTTGGTTCCTCTACATTTTTCTCTGAAGCAAGATTGTGAAGAGAGACATGAGCTTCCTGCAGGTGACTCTGAGTCACTAGCGGTGTGAAGACGGAAGCAAGTGGTGTCCATATCAGACTCCGGTTCTCCCTTCTCTGCATCCCCCCGGCCCTGGCCCGTGCTGAGATACCAACAGCCCATCACTGAGCATCTGTGTGCCAGACCCACTGCGAGCACTCCAGTGGGGTAACTCACTGGCAAGGGGGCCTCACTTGATTTTAAGAGGGAGACTGAGGCTTGGAGATGCTGAGTAACTTCTCTCACTCAGGGAGCCAGGGGCCTGCCTTCTGGTCCCGGCACTAACCACTGAGCCATGCAGCCCTGAGGGGAATGCTTCCAGCAGCTCCACTGCCACGTCTCCAAAGGGGCAGAGAGTGGGAGGGTCACCATCCTCTGGTCCTCAGGGGGCGGCACCTCTTCCCTCAGCTGCTGGCAGCCCAGAGATCAGAAGAGGCAAGGTTGGCCCCGCTTTGGTGGGGAGACCCCTCCCTCGTCGTGCTGCCCTCCGGGCCTGGTAGCCGCAGGGTGACCCGTGGCCGGGATTCCAGGGCTGTGAGCTTCATCAGTGCCTCACAATAAGGGCTTACGGCAGCCCCAGGGCACAGGGCATTTGTCGTGGCCCTGGTGACCGTGGGGTGTGGAAGGGGCAGGATGTGCAGCCCCTGCATGTTGACCTGACCTCGAATGGAGGTGACAACACACTCGGACCTGGAGCGTGTCACTGTGGCTCCTTTGCCTGACCAACGATCTGACTGCATCTGCCTCATTCTTAAACTCTTTGTCCTTCTATCAGTGTGTTTATCAGGGAGAGGGATGAAAGGTGGAGGAAACCCGAGGTCCGGAAAGATGGAGAAACAGGAGGAGATGGAGTAACAACAGACCTAGGAGTTGGCCCTGTGACCCTGGGGAGGCTCCCATTCATGGGCTGTGCTGTCCTTGTTCTCCCAGACCAGCTGAGCGAACTTCAAACCCACGACTGAGGCCAAGTGGAGCTGGGAGGTGCCGAGCCTGGCCCCCCTTGCAGTAAACAGTAGTAGGAAAAGGCAGCTGTCTGTGTATAAACTCAATCTCCTTAGTCCTGGAAGCCTCTGACTCGGGGGCCCACAGGCTTGGAGCAGAGAACACTGTGGGCAGAAAAATCCCGTGTGAGCTGTGACTGCCAGGCCCCAAGCATTCTGCTGCCCCCCCTCGCCCTCCTTCACTCTCTGGACCTGCCCTGCTGCCCTCCCCTCACTCCCGCCGGAGCCCAAACACAGCCCAGCTGCAGTAACATCAGCCACTCATGACGTCCCCTGAGCTCCTGCACAAACAGAGCAGGTCTGTAGGGGCAGGGACGTTGTGGGGAGAGACCCGCAAGGTGGGATAGGGCTTTCCTCAGGGGTTGAGCACTGTGAAACGTGCCAGAGGAGGGGTACAGGCACTTTGGACCCCTGCCATCCACGGGGATACCCTGAGCAGACCCCTACCGTGAGGGCGGGGCGGAGGCGTGAGGAGTTTTGGCTCAGGCTGGAGTCCACTCTGCAGGGACGGGGCGCTGAGGAAGGCGGCAGTGCGGAGGGGGCATTCCGTCCATTCTGGCATTAACTGTTTATGTAAATAATATGCAAATTGGCCCTTTATTGTGTTTTAGTCAATAGCCAGGCATTTTTTATCTTTGACTGGGAGCTTTGGTCTCCGTAGGTCCCAGCAGGTCACCAGGTTGGGGTCGGCGGGAGTCAGCTTCCGAAAGAGGAGGTTAGGAGGGGAGGAGTCATCCCTTTCCTCTACCAGTAACTGTCACAGCCCAGGGGCTGCAGGGGACTGGCATCGGACAGGCCCTGGGAGTCCCTCCCGGTGGGCCCCCTGAGGGCAGCTCTGACATTCACAGGCTGGGTGTGATGGGGCTGGCGGGAGGGAGGGCTGTGCTGGGCCTGATGGATGGACCCTGGCAGCAGCTCTAGCCGCCCTGTTGGGGGTTGGGGCCCAGGCTCTGCAGAGCAAGGTCAGGCTGAGGGCGGAGGGGGCTCTGGTGACTGAAATGTCCACGGGATGGGGGACAGGGGCTGTTCCGAGGGCTGGTGATGGGAGGTGGGTGTCTGAGGGGAGAAAGGACAAGTCCCGTGTGGGCAGCGGACTAAATGACACTCTGGCTAGAGAGGACCACCTTGAGTTGTACTGCTAGGCTTCCTAAGGGGCTAGTGTGACTGTATTTTGTGTGGGTATCAGGGTGCCCGTGTTGGGGAGGGATTGGGTCCAAATGCAGTACACAGGCCAAACAGGTATTGCCTTTCTTGTCAGTATCGTCTGCCCTACCCCAAACACACACACACACACACACACACACACACACACACAGAGCCCCTTTTCATTAAAAAAAAGGACTTTGGTTTCCATGGAAACCTGATCACTTAGATAACGGAGGTGTCTAAACTGACATTCTTGGCTGTAAATCATGTCTCTCCTCCCACCTGTTTCTCCAGTGCCCCAAGTGCAGTGTCAAATTCCCTCCTGCTCAGTCCCTGAGGGTCCACCCTCTCCTGTACAGGCTCCACAACCCTTCCTCCTTATATGCCTGGGAATTGCAGTGTGGGAATGTGGAGGGCAGTCCTGTCTGTTTCTGCCTCATGGTCACAAAACTGGGACCCAGTTGCCTGTCCTCAGAGGTCAGAGGCTGTGCCGTATGGCAGGGGAGCATCCAGCCCTGGGGGAAATCTGTGTGTCTGAGTTAGAGGGACTTGGGAAGTGGGTGGACCTTTGTGGGAACCCAGAAGTGGCTGTCACCGCCTTCTCCCTTTCCAACCTGTTCTGCACCCTCACCATTGTGTGGGCATCATCTCCCAGAAGCCCTTCCAGGGCCCTGAAATCCGAGGAATTTGCCCAGCCTGCTGGTGAGAACGTTGCTTCATCGAGGTGAACGTTCTCCAGGATGGTGCAGGGTTGAGGCAACAGGGCTGAGGCAGGGCCAGCCGAGAGCTGTCAAACCGGCTGCCTCCTCACTTTATAAATTCCCCTGCCATTTCCCCAGGATACCTTGATTCTGACCTCGTGCAGGGAGCAAAGTCCTTTCTTTGTCCCCTAATAAGCAGCCTCGGCCATCGCTGGCCTCCAGCTGTTCTGTGGCCCCTTGGGCCCCACCCCCTCACCCTAGAGGCTCTTTCTCCCTGTGAAGTCTCATTAACTGGAGGCTTAGGGCCAAGGTGGGGCTCTTGCAGGCCACCTCTCTCCTTATTAGCACAATCATTTCTGTCTGGTGTGATGGCCCGAGCTTCTCCTGGAAGCCTGTCTGCACGGAGGCCCCTCAGAAGCCCTGGAAGCACTGCCTTGTGTCCTCAGAGTGACCAGGGCTGTTTCTACCCTGTGGTCATTAGTGCAAAGTGGCTACGGGTGTGGAAGGACTGCCTCGGTCTTCTCAGGACCCAAAGGAAACAGCTGCTGTTGGATCAGATGCAGGATGATGGGTCTCCAATACCTTCTCCCTAAAAGCCATCCCCTGCTCTTCTTTGTGAAGAATTCCTTTCCTCGTGGTGTTTGCCCACTGTAAACTCAGGACGCCCAGAAGGTACTTTCCTGTGTGCACACATTCTGTTCCTGCACACAGCTCTCTCCCTTCCTAAAATTCAGTGCAAAACCTGAGCTGGGCCAGAGAAATCTCACGAGGAAATTTGGGGTGCTCTTTGCAGGTGGATTTCTCCCTGGACATCTGCGTGGAGACTGGATTTCAGGCTCTTCTCTGTACTCTCTGTACACCCAACTCCCGGACTTCAGTCTGCAAAATCCAAAGTCCTTTCCACTTCCTCTTTCTAGAAACAGTTGTGTGGTGGTTAAGAGTCGAAGAGGTGCAATCAGACAGGCCTGAGTGCAAATCCTGCTGCTGCTGGGTGACAGGGAACATTTCTGAACCTCTCTGAGCCTCAGTTTCTATGTCTGGAAAATGGGGGTTATGAAAGTAATATGGAGCATGACAAGAGAGAATGCCCGTAACACACACAATATTAGTTGTTACCATCCTGAGGACACTCAATGTTCATCTGTATTATACGTAAACTCTGAGGGAGGATTTTCCTCTTCTGCTTGAGCCAGGACACGGGATTGTGTACATTTCCCTCTTGCCTCCATGCAGGGGAATTCCAAAATGGCCCAGAAAGTTTGTTTCAGCGGGGAAATGTGTTTCTTTTTCTAAAGAAGATATGCAGGTAAGAAAGTGTCTGAGAGGATCCACAAGGCCCTGGGAATATTGGGAACAGGAAGGGGAACGCAGTGGCCACAGGCAGGGGTAGGAGGAATATGCTCCTTCACAGGTCTTTTTGACTCTTTGTTCTGTGTTTACATCATACAAAACTGCCTTTTAAAAAATGTATAAAATTTAAATATTAGAGACACATAAAAGTAGACACACACTGAGATAGCAATCCCTAAGCTTTCTTTTTTTTTTTTTTAATTTACTTTTTATTGAGGGACTTCCCTCGTGGTCCAGTGGGTAAGACTCTGTGCTCCCAATGCAGGAGGCCCAGGTTTGATCCCTGGTCGGGGAACAAGATCCCGCATGCATGCTGCAACTAAGAGTCCACATGCCGCAACTAAGACCCAGTGTAGCCAAAATAAATAAAAAAATATTTTTAAAATTAAAAATTTTTTTATTGAAGTATAGTTGAATTACAATGTGTTAATTTTTGCTGTACAGCAAAGTGACTCAGTTTTATATATATATATGTATATATACATTCTTTTTCATATTCTTTTCCATTATGGTTTATCACAGGATATTGAATATAGTTCCCTGTGCTATACAGTAGGACCTTGTTGTTTATCCATCCTATACGTAATAGTTTGCATCTGCTAATCCCAAACTCCCATTCCAACCCTCTCATATCCCCCTCCCCCTTGGCAACCAACAAGGTTGATCTCTATGTCCCTCATTCTGTTTCTGTCTCTTAGATAGATTCATTTGTGTCATATTTTAGATTCCACATGTAAGTGATATCATAGGGCATTTGTCTGTCTCTGACTCACTTCACTTAGTATGGTAATCTCTAGTTGCATCCATGTTGCTGCAAATGGCATTATTTCATTCTTTTTTATGGCTGAGTAGTATTCCACTGTGTATAGGTACCACATCTCCACATCTTCTTTATCCATTCATCTGTTGACGGACATTGAGGTTGCTTCCATGTCTTGGCTATTGTGAATAGTGCTGCTATGAACATAGGGGTGCATGTATCTTGTTGAATGATAGTTTTGTCTGGATATAGGCTCAAGAGTGGGGAAACCCCTAAGCTTTCTCAATTCTCAAACCTTAAGGTGTTCGGCTGTCTGGTTGGGCAAAGGGCCGATTGTGAGGGGTTCTTCAGAGGAGAAAGTGATGTGGGGACCGAGCGGTAGAGGGTCCGTGGCCCCAGGGAGTTGGTGTAGGTCTGTTTGGAGTAATTTCCTTGGCAGGTTATCTTTCGCCTAAGTGCCTTGTCCCAGTGGCTCCTCTGTGACCTGGATGCAGACACTCAACATCTGTGCGGCGAGCTCTGCTCTGTGGGGAGTGAGGCAGGAATTTGCAGCCAGGGCCTCTGGAGACCTCCTTGGGAGCCTTCTCCCCTGCAGGCCTTGCTCATTCGTTAAAAGTCTTTTCTTCAGGGTTTAGCTCAAATTCCACCCCTCTATGAAGTCTTCTCTCTTCCTACCGAATCAGAGTTCACCTCTCCATCCCTTCGTGTATTTTTTTGCTCGTTTCTCTATTCTAGTTTTTCCTCCAGCCTGTTTTACATTATCTTTAGTCATTTGGGTGCTAGGCCCCCACTGTTAGTTTTGAAGTCCCCCAAGGACAGAGACCATGGCTCAGACTAGTTCTAGAGTTCCTGGCTCAGGGCCCAGAACAGGATAAGTTCTCCATCAATGCTTGTGAAGGCACGAGTGAGTGAGTGCATAGCTCTTAGCCCTCAGGACCTCCTAGACAGGCCCTGATATGTCCTGTCTCTTTGAACCTCAGTTTTCCACCTGGAAAATGGGAATTGCAACAGTGGAACCTCCTGTGAGAAATCAGCTGGGTTGTGCTAAGAGTCTCTGCTGTGCCACTGGCCCTGATGGATGCCTGATACACCTGGGCAGTGCCGGTCCTCTGACTTCCTGTCAGCTCTACTGTGTGCAGATTTTGCCTTCTTTCCATTTCCCACATGGCTCCTTGGTGTCACAGGTCATAAACTTAGCTGGCATTAGGCTGGGCCTAACTTTAGGGCCCATCGCCACCAGACACGGAGTAGTTAGCCCAAGGAATCAGCCCTCAGCCCCCCTCCCCAACTGCTCCCCAGCAGGGCCTCAGGGCAAAGCTTCCTGACTCTGCCCGCCTGCTGACGGCATCAGGGCCAGTGCTTGGAGGCGTGCATGAGGGGGCCTGTTGGAGGCCTTGAGGAGTGTCTGCTGTGAGCCGGGTGATGCCACTCTGACACGCCGACCTCATGTCTTCTGCTCTGACCCATTTTTCATTTCCCACTTTATGCCCTTCCTCCTTTCTCCTTCCCTTTTGCTTGCCTCTTCTCCACATCACCCACTGGCTTAAATCTGCAGACGGTTGAGGGATGTGTGTGGGAGGAGCTGGGTGGGCGTGGAAGGAACATCCATGTCCTTCACGGATCTCCCATCTCTGGCGCATCATCTGGTCCTGCTCCTAGGAGGAGCTCGTGGGTTACGCTGAGTGAGAAGAGGCTCCGTTTATCCTATCTGTCATTCCTTCCTGGTCCTCCCAGCTCCGCCCCTAAGAGGCCCACTGGAGTAAGGGTCTTGCAAAGGGTCTTCTGTGAGCAGCACATTTCTGTGAAATGGATACAGGGCCTTACAGAGTCCATCAATCCTGCCTCAAATGAGAGCTTCAGTTCTTACCCCAGAAAGAAGACATCTTCTCCCATAGCACAGTAGGAAGCCAGGCATCTTGGGGTTGGGGACATGCAGTATAATGTCACTAAGAGCACAAGGACCATCCCAGGGCTTTATTCTTTCCTTTCCCCAGTCACAGAACAAACACTCCACCCTCCCCCGGGTAGTGGAGACCCAGGGCAGAAGCAGCAGCAGCTGGTGAGATGCTACACCCTGCACCCACGGCCCTGCCCAGGCGGTACCCTTCTTCCTCCTGCCTCTTCTGTATCTGCTCCGCAATCCTCAGCACCAGCGGAAGTGCCTTCAGATTTATATGGTGCTATTTGCTGGCCCTCTGCCAATTAGTGACACTTTGAAATTCCCTTAAATGACGCACTGCTGCTCTGACAATAAACAAGTCATTAGCTGGGTCAGAGGGCAGTTTCCAGCTGGATTTGATTCATTGTTTCTAAAGCGGCTCAAGAGGCTCATTAAGATGCAGGGTCCCCAGCCCAAGGCTCAGGAAACCCCTAAAGTTGGAGGCAGATGGGGTTTCTGCGCATCCAGGTGCCAGGTCACCGTGTCACCTGCTTTCTCCTCTGATCCCCCATGAGGCTTATCCCCACCCCTGGGAGGGATACTGACTGCCAGCCGAGCCTCCACGCCCCATTTCCTAAGACACAGACATGGGACCAAGGCCTCCCAGGCAGTGGACTTGGAGGAACGGCAAGGTATGGTAAAAGGAGGCTGGTGGGTGCGGGGGGCGCTGGGGGCGGAAGGAGAGGCCTAGGTATCGGAGGAAAGAGAGGCCACAGGGAGATAGAAACTCTCATGGGTGATTTGGGGTGGGGAATATCTGGGGGACACTTGAGTGAGAGCCTGACTGTTTTCTCCAGTTTATGTTCTTACCCTGCAGCTTCAAAGGCTGTCGGACCTGAAATGGAAGTTGGAGATCGCCCAGATCCTCTGCTTCTGTTTTACGGTTGCAGAATCTGACACCCCAGAAAGGTGAAGTGACTTTTCCACGTTCTCCCACTCATAAGTGCCCGAGATCAGACTAGAATGACGGTTAACTTTTGGTCCAAATCTCTACCTGCACTACCTCCTAGGAAAGAACCCATAGCTTGGAAAAGAGCAATGAAGTGTCCTGCGCCAGTGCCAGTGCTTACTTCTGCATCCCTCCTCCCTGGATCACCCTGCATGTCCCCGGCTTATGGGATTCTGCACAGACGAAGGGGTCAGGGTCATGTGTGGGTGCCTAAGGGTTTCGTCTGTTTGGATGGTTAAGGAAGGAGGCTGTGACAGAGCACTGTGCTAGGCACTACAGGAGCGACAAAGATGAAGTAGGCAGGCTTTTCAAGAAGTATTCGGTCTGTTTGCAAAAACTCATGACTTAGAACGCAAAGCGCAATGAAAAAAAGTTCCTAGGAGATAAACATGGAGCTTAAAGTCTGAATGGTAAGTTCCACAAGCTGAGCCACGATAATGGTGCCATGGGGGATATCAGATTAGATGCAGTCCTAGGTGTTAGAGACTATGGTTCTGATATCAACAAGGGGGAAGGTGACAGAATCTCTAGTTCATAAGAGGCAGACAGCTAAAATAGAGAACTGTGAAAAAGCTGAGACCCTGTGAGGGATGCATCCTCAGAGAAATCTGGACCAGAAATATATCACTCAGGGCCTGAGGGTAGTGGCAATTAAGCTTGGGCTTACTGGGGCTCAGAATAGAAAAAAGTCTCCAGTGAGAAAAAGAAGCTCCAGGCCCAAACCATATGTGACTATAGTGTCTGAATTTCCACTGTTGGAATTCCCAAGCTGAGAAATTAATGTAAGAATAGATTCCAGACCAGTAAAACTCATGGGGTATCAAGAGGAGGAAGGACAAGACGACTCTGGAGGAATGTGCCCCAGAGCAACAGCATTCTCACAGCAAAATATAATCCCCTTTGAAGTTGCACTAACAATAAAAAAATTGCAAACCACATGAGGAAACAATATGCCATGAGGGAAAGTCAGCAAACACAGCAAACTAGTTTAGCATTAATAACATAAAATAATATAGCAATCTGAAAGAGACCTTAAAATAACTATGTTTAAAATGATTAAAAAGGTGAAAAAGCAATACAAACCATAAAGGAAGGGTAGAATATTTTGAAAGAGAACAGGGAAATTTGTAAAGAGAACCAAATGGAACTTGCTAGAAATGAAAAAAATAGTCATTGAAATAAAAGCTCAATGGATGTGTCAAACAGCAGGTTAGACAAAGCTGAACAGAGATTAAGTGAACTGAAAGATAGATCAGAGGAAATTACTCCAAATGCAGCACAGAAAGTTAAGGAGAGAGAAAATAAGAAAGAGAATCTAAGAGTCATGGAGGGTAGACTAAGAGAGTCCAAACTAACCTACAAGGAGATGCAGAAGGAGAAGAGCAGAGAGAATGTGGGAATGGCAATATTTAATTTTCCAGAATTGATGGAAGACATTCATCCTCAGGTTAAAGAAATTTGGGGAGTTCTGAGGAGGACATACATAAGTAAATCCACATTCAGATATGTCAGATATGGTGACACTGGATTCAAAGAAACACAATCAGAGTATAATTTTGCCCATGAATGTCTGGGAGAGTTCATGGATCACTGAGGCTTAAGCCGGAGTAGAATTTTAAGATGCAGAGAAGCTGTGGAGGAAATCTAAGTAGTAGGAAAATAGGAGACTCCAGACTGTCGGACTAGTTTCTGAACCGGTTTTAACACAACTTGTTTTGAATTAAGTTACCTAGACTCTGGATACCTGTCTGTTAACTGAACGTTTCAGGGGACCCTCCCCTGCTCCGTACCTTCACTCAAACCTGGTCTTTGATCTTCCTGTTCGGGACCCCTACTCTGTCCCTGAGATCCACCATGATTCCACAGCCCTGGGAAGAGTCCTTTCTGAGACCAATCATAACCATCTTGCCCTCTGAGGCCTCCCCCTCCTTTTGGGGCTGAGTTGAAATTGGACTATCTAACCTTCCTTCTGTCTACTTGGGGTCCTTCAGGGCAAAGAAAGCCCCTGCTCCGAAGTGGACAGCAGGGGCTCGCTCTGCTGCATCTGTGTCTTGTTAGCAGTGCCAGGGGCTTCAGAGGAACAGAAAAACCTGGCCATGGTAATTGGCTCATGAGAGCTGCATGTTGCTGGAGGGGGAGGGAGGGTCTGGAGAGGAAGAGGGAGAGGGCTTAATGGGAAGCAAATGCCAGAGAAGAGCCCTGTGTAGACCCTCCCCCAATTCAGGGCCATTAGCATTCCTCAGACACCTGCAGGCACTTGGCCTTGGCTGGGTAGGGGATGTGTTGACTCCTCCCTGCTGGTGCACAGAACAGAAAGATGAAGTTTGGTTCCAATTAAGGGGGCAGGGAGCAGGGGTGGATGTGAGATAGGAGACCTCTTTCTTGTATCTTTGAGAGCATGCGATTTTATTTGACAGTTGTTGGATTCTACTTCACCTTGTGACTGTTTATGGTGTCAGGGAAAGAGCACTGGGCTTTAGGACCAGATGACTCTGGGTCTGAGCACCAGATGATCCCCTTCCTGGCTTTGTGACCGTAGAAAAGCACCGAATCTCTGTGGTCCTCTGTGAGGATAATGACGGAATAATATCTACCAAACAGAGTAACGAATAAATAAGGTAGACCGCCTGACGGCACCTAGCGGAGTACTTATTATGGTAATGGACACTCAAAAAACATTAACTTTCTTTATCCCTGGATTGTAAATCCCTTTAGGGGAAGGATAGCACCTCGTCCATCTTTGTAACCCCTGAAGTGCTTCTGGGAGTGCCAGGCACACAAAGTAGACTGTTGAGTAAATGATGGAGTGAATGCTCTACACACTTGAGCTCCCAGCCCCCATGCTAGTCCAGGTCAAAGGTTAGCTCAGAAGCCTGAGATGCCAGGAAGGGAAAACACGGTCCCTAAAGTCACTGACATGAGCATGTGGCAAGCTGGCACCCAGCCAGTAGAAAGGCAGTCTGTGCTTCCTTGAGGCCACTTGAAGAATTCATTCCATCTGAATACTGGGGATTCTAGGTCCCTCTTGCAGGGAAGGAACTGTGCTGGGAAGTAGGAGGCCGCCTTGCCCAGGGACCCAGCCTGGCCCAGGAAGGACGGCTCCTTCTTCTACTGCTCCCACTCGGTATGTGCAGATGCCGTGTTGGGATCAGCAAGGGGCGGGCTTGTCTGAGGCTGGAGGAGGGTGAAATGGCCTCTGGGGTTGGCGCCCCTCCAGCCACGAAGGCCTTTGGCTGGGGCTCCTCTCCACCTGCTCTCCAGCTGCTGCTGGTGGAGCCCCGGTCGGCTGCGGCATCTTCCACGCATCTTAAACCTGTCCTGCCTCGGTGCCAAACATCTGTAGAGTGAATCCACTGGCCGTTTATTTTCTGTTTGTCTTGGGTGTGACACAACCTCCATTCTTCACTTCAATGACTCTTCTCTTTATTATTATTGTCTCAACCACTCTGTTTATTTGCTTTGCCCCAGTACAAACCACTTTCGCTCTCTTCTCCCAGATTGGCCGGGGCCCACGCCAGCGCCCCCTGCTTCCCTTCCTCCGCAGCTCTGGGCCCTCTCCTCTGGCATCCCAGGGCCCTGCTCTCTGCTGGGAACCTCATCAAACCAGATGTGGCTTCCTCCTCCTCTTCCTCTTTCTTCCCCTGATTTACCAAGGGCTGCAGGGGGTAGAGGGGGAGGAGAGGCTCTCCACCCACATCCTGCCCCCCCCACCCCTGCTTCCCTGCCCAGCTCCAAGGCCCAGGCCTAGGGGAAACAAGCAGTGCAGGACAGGACGTCTGTTTAGTGCCAACAGTGAGGCATGGTGCTGGGTAAGCTCTTACCCCTGGGAGCTTAGCCAGCAGGGGGCCTGGGTCCCTTCTGCAACGCAGCTGCCCTGGAAGGATTTGGGCACCATCAATGACATTAAGTATCCCAAACTCTTTGACCACAGACTGTTTCAAGGCCTCTCTGCCTCAATATGTCCTGATTGGCAATATCTTGCAACTGGTTAGTACTTATGGACTACGAAAGGCCTTTACTTTCAGTCTCTGCCACCCTCCCCATAGCCCTGGAACGCAGGGCTGTCACCTCCTCGTGGCAGAGAGCTCTCAGGCTCTGGCATCATTCTGTTGATAAAGACCAAGTAAAGGTTTGAACCCAAGTCTGGTCTGATGTGAAGAATGGCTGATTAACTTAAAAACTGGGTCTGCCTTTCTCCACCCGGCCCCTTCTGTTCCAACACGTGGGAATGAAACTCTTTTAAAAAATAGAGTCTGGGTGTGGAGGCATCAGCCAGCCTGAGACACACCTCTCTCTTTCTGGAGTCATTTCTACCTCTGGCCACGACGGGTCATTGGAATTTGGCCTCTGGGATTACCATTGTGATTGTTAGAGGTGATGTTATAGCTTTCACTGGGCAAAGAATATTGGACTGTATGAGGGAAGAGGGATGTAAGAGAAACCGGAGACAGTCCATCATCAGAGGGGGCGTGTGACCTAGGCTTAAGGCCCTACAAAAACTCACCGATTAACTAGCTCAACCAGGGACCAGGCCAGGTTTTTCAGGGTTTGAGCTTTTCTTATGTGGTGGTTAGGCTCTCTTTAAGTAAAAGAACTCACAAGTCGGAATACAGAGTTACCAGGGCCCCTCCCAGGGCCTTGTAAGGAGCCCGTGCAAAGGTCGTTCACTTCTTGGAAAATCCGCCCCAAGTGGAGCTCAAGAAAGTTCAGACTGAGCACGTAGGTGGATTCTCGGTGGAGGTTATAGTTCGGAACAGACCAGGGCGGTGGTTCTCCACCCTTAGGGGGCCCAGGACACACCCGGAGCTTGTGTGAAAATGCGGGCTGGGTCCCACCCTTGGAAGGCCTGCTTCTGTGGATCTGGGTGGGGACTTGAAGCCTGCTTATTTAACTCTGGGTCATCCAGAGCCGTCTGATCCTGGACATCTGGGGATTCAACTCTAGGAAACACTGGTCCAGCCCGCCCCTGTAAGGTGGTGATGGTGGAGAACGGGAGCCTAGTCACAGCCACAGAGCCGGACAGCGGCTGAGGCAGAGCTGGGATCTGGGGCCCGCGTCCCCGGTCCATGGCGCCTTCAGTTTGCCACGCACCTGCTGCTGAAACCTCACTTCCTGAAGAAGCTGGGTTATTAACGTGGGGAGTGGAGACGTGACGGGTGCGACGCAGGGAGAGGCGGGGGCGGTACCGGAGGGAGGTTGGGCGGGACACGCACAGCCCACCTGCTTGGGACTCTTGAAAGCGGAGCGACCCTGGGCCCCGAAGGCGGTACCCAGGCCCTGGGGAGGAGACATTTAAGTGCTGGCAGGTGCCTTAGGTGTGGGGCAGAGCCTCTCCCAGAGCAAATGCCCAAAGCCTTCCGGAGCTCCCCCGGTCAAAGGTCACCATCAAAGGATACAAACGTTCTCATTAAGCCAAAATATGGACTGGTCTTGATAAGAACTTTGTTTGTTTTGGCCGGAGGTTTAGTCTAAACACGTAGATGACTGTCGTCCGCTGCCCAGTGCGTCTTTTGTTCCCCAGGAGTCTCTTCTGAAGACCCATTACCCAGCGAGGAGACCGCGGGTGGGGAGGCCGGCTGGCCCCTCACAGCCTCAGTGACAGAGGGGACGGTGGACGAAAAACGGCTGGAACGGGGGAGACACTCCCACCCGCTGTGGGGCCCAGAGGGACCTGCCCGGACCAGCCCCCAGCAGGCCTGCAGCCCCAGTGCCCCCAGTGCCCCCAGGGCTCCGAGCAAAGCAAGGAGGAAATTGCTCGAACTTTCAAGAGGGCTGAGGAGCCCGACGGGCCCAGATGCCCTTGGCCAGGGCCTCTCCGCCACACAACCCCAGGGGCCGCCAGCCCCAAAGTAGTGCAGTGACCAGGTGGCCCGCTCCTGAGAGCATGGCTACTTAGTCTGTGCCCGCTCACGGGGAGGAAGGGCGAGGACAGTGGAGAAGGAGGTGGAGGAAGGATGGAAGGAAGGGAGGGAGGGAGGAAGGAAGGAAAGAAGGGAGGGAGGGAGGGAGGGAAAGAGGAAGGATGCAAAGAAAGAAGGGAGGGAGGGGCAAATTTTCCCTGAATCCCTACTTTGTGTCAGGCCCTGGACTGGGTGGGACGTTCAGGTGGGCAGGCCAGAGAGAAGGATGGAGAGTGGGCCAGGGTGGGAGAGGGAAGCTGCCAGAGGAGGGCCGAGCCCCTTGAAAGCTGCTATTGTTTGAGGTCTCTGCTCAGAGAAGCCCCAAGTAAAAAGAGCTTGTTAGAGAGGGCCAGGCTGGAGACAAGCGGCTCTCAGAGAGTCAGTGAACCGTGTGAAATGACTTAAACTAACATCCCTGACTGCACTGGGCCGGGACCCAGGAGTCAGACCGTGTGCTCATCAGAAATTCATAGAAGGTGCCCCGTGGCTCGGCTTTCTCCGGCCCCCTTGTTCATTGAGTGGTTTTTTCTTTCCAGTCCCGCGGCTCTGAAAGGGAGACAGGGGCTGCCTGATGGGGAAGATCAAGTGGCCTTTGAAAACCTCTCTTGGAGTTTATTAAACCCTGGGGCCGGGGCAGGATGACCTGGAAGCCCAGCGAGGTCTGGCTCCACCCCCCTGGGCTCCCCGTAGGGAACCTGGCCTGTTCTCATGTCCCCAACCTGGCAGGCCTGTGCCAGGCACAAGGAGCAGATCCTGGAGGAACTGGAGTGAACACCCGCATCATTTTCCAGAAGATGCGGGGGAGATGCTAGGGAGGGGGCCTGAGGGGGCGGAGGCCCTTCACTCCCACGAGTGACACGGCCTTGTCTCCCTGTCCGCAGGACAGTGTCCGCTTCCTGCTGGAACTCTGCTCCCCGAGGCTTCTCCAGAGTGTTTGTGGTAGTGGTCCACACAGAGGAGAGGGGGCGGAGGTGAGGAATCACAGGGTCTCTAGGCTGGGTCACGGCTCAGTGACCGAGTCAGGGCAGGAATGAGGCTTCTCAGATGAAGCCTCAAGTTCCCTGGATCTGGCGCCCCTCCAGACGGAGAGATACACCTGCTGGGTGTACCTCCAGCTCCAGAGGGACTGGCCCGGCTGAGACAGTGCACAGAAGTGGGGTGAGAGTTGATGTTTAGCCCAGAAAGCTCTTGTGAAAGTGCTTTGTGAACTGTGTTGACAGAAAGCATAGTTGCGGTGTATCCGTTTATTCCACAAGTGCTCACAGAGGGGCTTCCGTGTGCCAGACGTGATTCTAGACGCTGGACAGAAGCGGGGAGCAAAGCAGGTGGGGAGCTCAGGGCACGGCACCTCTGGAGTCGACATCCTGCTGACCCCCGGGAATGACCACGTGGCTCTGAGTCCGGGGGTGAAGGAGCAGAACCAGAAGGGAACCACGTTCAACCACAGCCACGTTCAACCAGAGCAGCTCCTTTGACCCACTTACATCCTGGGATTCTGCGTCCGTGTTGGATTTCTTTTCTTCTTCTTCTTCTTTTTTTTTAATATGTATGTATGTATGTATTTATTTATTTTGGCTGCGCAGGCTCCTTAGTTGCAGCACGCGGGATCTTTGTTGTGGCACGCGAACTCTTAGTTGCGGCATGCGTGTGGGATCTAGTTCCCCGACTAGGGATCGCACCCCGGCCCCCTGCACTGGAAGCACGGAGTCTTACCCACTGTGGAAGTTCCTCGATTTCTTTTGAAAATGTAGTTCGCCTTATTCAAAAAGTTGAGGGACTTCCCTGACGGGCCAGTGTTTAGAACGCCGCGCTCCCACTGCAGGGGTATGGGTTCGATCCCTGGTCAGGGAACTAAGATCCCATGTGCTTCATGGTGCAGCCAAAAAGGTTAAAAACCATGAATCAAACCCCCTTCAGCACCTTATTCTCATCTTTTCTGTCTTGTTTCATTTACTGTGCCCCCTTCCCAGATCCGTCCCAGGCTCCTTCTTCCTTCTCTCTACACTTCTCGCCCATAGAGACTGATCTTTCCCAAGCTGTCTTGGGATTTGGAATCCAGTTTGTCTCGGCCCCGTTTTATACTTCCCCTGCAAACAAGTTCAAAGTCCTTTACAGTTTTTCCCGAGTCTCTTTCTTGGTAACTGTAGAGAATAAACGGTTGGGGACAGTCTGAAGATATAAATCTAGAGTTCAAAGTCATATATGGTAACTGTCCCTGGACCTCGAATAGATTGCAAGATACAAGAAATGGCCGTATTTCCCCTACATCGTAGGCCTCTTTCTCCAGGGCCCAGGCAGTTAACAGGCAAGTTTAAAACACTTACCTCCCAAGTTAAGGCCAGCCCTCATCTCCTGTTGGAATTATGGGCCAGTGCCTTGTCCTATGGGTCCAGGAGGCCACGAAGGATGGTTTGGGCAGTGACGGTGGTGGTCCTTTTAGCTTGGCTTTCTTGGAGTCAGACACCAACAAAGTCTGGGCTAGCAGGGAGGTTTCGGCTCATGTACTGACTCTTCCTGATTGCGGTGGGCACCTGGAATGCTTTGTTTAGACAGCTCCTGAGACTGTGTTGTTGTTATTATTATTATCAATATTATTAGGAGAATTATTACTCTGAGAGCGTTATTATTGACTTGTGATACCTGCCGTGGGCACAGGCTGGAGGAATGATGGAATCGATGCTGTTTCTCCCATTCCTGAAGCAAATGAAAAGAGGGAAGAGTTACAATGCTCATGCTGCTCGTATTTTTTTTTACCAAAAAAAATAAAAAGAGAGAAAGAATGATCTGACAGTGAGACAGAATATGTGAATGCGGGAACTGTGTCCCAAAGTTGGTGCATGTGTTCGCTGCATCTTCCTTCATAGAATCACAGTTCTTGGCATGGACATATATACACTACCAAACGTAAGGTAGATAGCTAGTGGGAAGCAGCCGCATAGCACAGGCAGATCAGCTCGGTGCTTTGTGACCGCCTGGAGGGGTGGGATAGGGAGGGTGGGAGGGAGGGAGACGCAAGGGGGAAGAGATATGGGAACATATGTATATGTATAACTGATTCACTTTGTTATAAAGCAGAAACTAACACACCATTGTAAAGGAATTATACCCCAATAAAGATGTTAAAAAAAAATAAATTAATTAAAAAAAAAAAAAAAAAGAATCACAGTTCTTATAGCCGGTAGGAACTCCCAAGAGAAATTATACCTTAGTGGTTTTCAAACCCTTCTTTTACAGGCTTGCAATGGTAAGCCTTTCTTTCAAGGAAATCTTACATAAAAGCAAACAAATCCAGCAGATGATGTGGAGCTGCTCTGGCTGAGATGGGGAGCTGGATGGCGGCCCTGCCAGCTGTGAGCATCTTCCCTCCCACCACCTCCCCCCTTCCTCTCCCCGCCCTCTGCTGGCTTCCCAGGAGCTCCTTGTGTTCCTTGGAGCCCATCTGAAGCTACTAATCTACCCCTCCTCTCTGCTTTCAGGGGGGTATTTTAAAATATTGGGTTGGCCAAAAATTTCGTTTGGGTTTTCCATAACATCTTGTGGCAAAACCCAAATGAACTTTTGCACAGGAGAACGAGTTGTAACTCAGGAGTCTGAGTTAAGTTAGACTGAGTTGATGCACAATTATCCCGGCAGCTGTGTCACGTTTACACACCTCCATACACACCATTGTTACCCCAAGCTGCATCCTCACACTCTCTCTGGTCCCCTTCTCCGGAGCAGTGAACCACTTCCTGCTTTTTGTCTTTCTAACCTTACTGGCCCAGGCTGCTCCGTGCCTTGCTGTGCCTGCCCTTATAACATGGCCCCATCCCCTGCTCCATGCCCACAGCTCAATGGGGATCACACATCCTGGACCCCAGCCTGGGCTGTGTCTTGGTGCCATGGGCCCCTCCCTCTTCCCCATCACTTGTCCACCTCTCTTTGCTCTAGAGGTCCAGAGTGACCTCTAATTCCCTGCATGTGGGATGGGAAGAGGGCAACGGCAGCCCAGGACTGCAGAGGACGAACCCTTTGCTACTGTGCTGGGACCAGCTCCTGGCTCTGTGCCCACAGCTCACTCTGTCCTTCCCCACCTCCTCCGTCTCCTAACCTGGTCCCTGCCCTTGTGTGTACTCACTTTCTGATGCACCACCTGGTTCTCTTACCTACTACTTTATGCTTCTGTTCATTCTACTCCCTGAAATGGCTTTCTGTCTGAACTTTTTTCCTCCGTTTCATCGTAAGGGCCTTTCAGAAGCCAGTTTCTTCCCAGGAGCTTCCCTGGATTGAAGAAAGGTAGAGTTATGTTTCCCTAATATTTCCACCCATCCATCCATACTTAGCACAAAACCCATTGGCACGTTGTACTGGGCATCATGCCAGGGTTAGTTTACTTTGTTCTTGAGCGCTGAGCTCTGGTGTCGTCCTGATTTATTTTGTGGGCTGTGTGCCTCTGCCTCTGTCCGCATATGCACGGCTGTTTGACACTGTACCCCCTAGGCAAACATTTAATACAGAGAGTACAATGCGAAAAACGGACCATGTAAAGGGCAGGAGGGCTGCGTGTGCGGGCCAGGCTGGGACTGATGTGGAGAGAAGGTGGGATGAAGGGGGTGACTTGTAGTGCGGGTTCTTTATTTCTCCTTGATGGGGAACTTTGGGACTGTGTGTATTAGCTGGACTTCCCAGTTCCCACCCATGTCTCCCCTCCTGGGTTGTGTCAGGGACCCTGGCTTTGCTGACAGCCCTCTCCTTACCTCCCCACACTCTACCTTCCCAAAAGACTGCAAGGGCTGGCTGCAGTTCAGTGCTTGTCAGCTAGTTCGGTGGGAAGGAAACATTAAACACTCCAAACACTGCTTATTGGAGCTGGGTAAACTCAGCACACCACAGTTTACTTTGCTGTCAGAAATCCCTTGGCTTACCACAGAGCAGAACCCCGGAGGACCTCTGTCCCTCCCCCTCCTTCCCCACCCACCAGAGGAGACCCCCGCCTCTCTTTTTCCAGCCCGAAGCCCTCTATAGTCCCTTCCGGGCTTCAGCCCCCATCTGACCTCTTCTCTCCTCCCTCCCCCTGCCCCCCCCATCTCCTCCTCCTGTCTCTTTCCATCCAACTCTGGATCCTTCCTGAATCCTCCTCCAGACTTTGTGTCTTTCAGCAGCCGAAGGCCAGGGGAGCTCACCCTTCAGAGCAGAGAGATGGGGCAAGGGAAGGTCAGGTCCAGGCATTTTTTAAGGGACAAAGAGAGATCAGGATGCACCCTCTTTTCTTCCTCACTCCACACAGCCAGGCACTATGAACCCTCGATTCAGGAGGGGCAGGAGTTGAGACAAAGGTGCAGAACTGGAACCAGAGGTGGGTGGAATGTGCAGGCACGTGAGAGGCACTTGGATGAGGCTGGAGGCGTGGCTCTGCCGCTCAGGCTCCTGGGTAGGTGCCTGGAGGAGTTTTGAGTTAGGAAGGAGGGTGTCGCCGATGTTGGACCTAGCTTTGCATTCACTCAGATATTCTTGGACATGACAGCTCCCACCTCCCTGCTGGCCTCCCGCATCCCCACCTCTCCAAAGACATGTGCAGCCCGGCCAAGGTTTTCTCTTTGGCTCCACTTGCAAGTGCAAACCTTGTGGGCTTGAGATGAAACATATGCTGCTCTGGAATGTGGCTATTAGCCAAGGAGATGCTCAGAGGCCCCTGCAGAATTTGCAGCCATCTGCCTGGGATTGGGGGCTGGGGGGTGTGTAACCGACCATCTGGGGCCAGGAAGGAGCAATGGAGGCCGAGGGCACCTTCCTTCTCTCCCCCGCACTTAGGACCAGGGCCTCTTTCAACACTTGAGTGGATCTCAATGTACTGTATTTCCTCCCCCTGGGGAGACCCAAAGCCAGGCTCAACCTCAGATGCCACAGGCCTGCTGGCTCCCAAATGAACAGGTGCTGATTAGTGTGGCATTTTCATATTCTCTGAATGTAATTCACTTCCTGCCCAAAGGCACAACCAATTGCCCCTGCATTCTTCCGCTGGGACCCAGCCACATTTTCTGCTCTCCCTCTCCGACTCCATGTGACTTACAGTCCTTACCCTCTGCAGCTTTTGCTGACCCTCTCCTACAGCTCCCTCTGGCCTCACAGGCCCCGATGACCCAGCTGGGACACCTTCCTTTAAAGCAGTCCTCACTGGTCCTCCTTGGCGAGGTCAGAGAACAAAAGCTCAGGTCCTGTCCTGAGTTTCTCCAAAGCGCAGAAATAAATTTCTTGAAATGAGGATTCCCGACCCTACTCCACAGGACGCCCTGCCTGGGTTTTCTTGGATGATTGCAGGGCCAGGCTGGGAAGTTTCTGGCAAGGACTAGTCACCAGGGATGGATGGTTTGTCATGACAGAGAGGTCATGGCTGGCAAAGACCCCACCAAAGTCACGGGTCAGAGAGCTCCATTCTGGGAAATTGCTGGGGCCGGGGTCGGGTAAGGAATTCTTAGGGGTTGGCAAGGGCCTTGAAGATTATTTAACTCAACACTGTAAATTTATTATTATTTTTTAATTTCTGGAGAATCTAAGACCCAGAGGGTGAAGGCTATTTTCCCGAGGCCGCTCCGTGGGCCAGCAGCAGAGCTGGAATCAGAAACAGGGGCTCTTGGGCTTCCCTGGTGGTGCAGTGGTTGGGGGTCCGCCTGCCGATGCAGGGGACACGGGTTCGAGCCCTGGTCCGGGAGGATCCCACATGCCGTGGGGCAACTGGGCCCGTGAGCCACAACTATTGAGCCTGCACTCTAGAGCCTGCGAACCGCAACTACTGAAGCCTGCGCGCCTAGAGAAAGCCTGCGCGCAGCAATGAAGACCCAACGCAGCCAAAAATAAATAAATAAATTTATATATAAAAAAAAAAACAGGGGCTCTCAGCTCCCCATCCAGTGCTATTTTCACAAGACGCCATCTTACGTGTCCCTCTGTTGAGAAATTTCACCCTGTCCCCAGAGCGCTGTGGAGGTGACAGTTCTTCCGTGGCGGTCCTGCCCCCCAGCTTTCGAGATCCACTCCTGAGATGGTCGGATTCTCTGAGGATGAATGTTACCCATCCCTCCATGAACCCCAGAACCACATGGGGGGTTAGACACACCTCGGGAGGGATGTGTCTGCTTCTCAGAGAGTTGTTTCTGCATGTTCAGCTTCTGCTGCCCTTGTACATGTTTTGTACCTCCTGTTCCACCCCTCAGCCACGGCTCATTCGACCAGGAGTAAATGCCCAAGGCCAGCCGGTACTCTGGCGGAAACACGGCCAATCTGTTTTTCTTTTTAAGAGTTTGAAAGAAAAAAGCACAGATTCTGCAGCCATTTAGTTGGAGGGGCTGGACTAAAACTTCTCGTTCAACCAGGACTTGAGTCAGAACCATCTGGTGACACCAAGGGCAAACCAAGTAACACACGGAAAAGTTGAGGCAGGAGACTCTGTAGCTATGAGGCCTGGTACTTCACTTATTTGGAATCTCTTTGTCCTCCAATAGCTGTCCCTTTATCCACTTTTTATATGTGAATGGGTTTCTGCCCCTTGTGACCCAAAGTGCTTTGACCAGAAGAGGAAGGGAGCATTTTAGCATAAAAGTCCCCAAACAAGCCCAATTCAGATAAGGCTGGACTACAGCTGCCAATGGGCAAGGTGCATTCCCACCCTGTCAGGGCAGAGGTGGGACTCTGGGAGTGGAGCATTTGGGACCACTGCCTTGCAGTGTCAGGTTAGCGGGGAGGAGAACTGGGCCACAGGCCCCTACTCCCTCCCCCATCTTCCTTCAGGAAAAAAGCTCCTCTGTTGTGCGGACCCTCACCTGAGAAGCCCTCTGTATCCTGTTTCACCTCCTAGAGAATGTTGGAATGAATATAACTCTACCTGGTGGAGAAACATCCAGTGTATCCTCTGCTGTTACCCAGTATTACTCTCCTCTCCCCTGGAAATACCAGTGTGTTTGTGTGTGTGTGTGTGTGTGTGTGTGTGTGTGTGTGTGTGTGTGTTGGGGGAAGGCAGGGGTGGTGGAGAGATGGGGAGATGGTCAGCTGATTGCTGGAATGTGGGTTTGAGGGACAAAGATACAATCAGCTCCATCTAAGTTGGTTCAAGGACTTGGGGGTTTGGAGGAGGGTGACAGACCCGAGAGTATGCCCCACAGTGGCTCCAAGCACAGAGAGACCAGTCCCACCTCAGGACTCCCAGGCACCCTCCCATCTGGAAGACACAGCTATATCTTGCAGCAAAGCTACCATCTGCCAGCCAGATGAGCGGTACCTGTGAAAGATTCCCACATCAAGCCTTGTTGGGCCAATGCCTATTCCAGAGCCTGCTGACAACAGGAAAACCATCTCAGAACTACATTTCCCAAAGGACTCAGAGATGCCTGCCCTTGAGAACGTAGCGAGGAGCTTGATATTGTATATAGACATCTCAGGAAGGACTGCTGCAACAGGAGAGGGACAGGAGATGGCCAGGACGAATAAGGGGAGGGTTTAGGGAACAAAAGCAGATTCTCAGAAAGAGGTCCCTACCTCCTTCATAACAAAAGTCCCTACCATCTACTGAATGCCTCCAAAGTGCCAGGCCTCTTACAAACATTAGTTCATTTAATTCTCACAACCCTCCAGAGAATGCATCACTTCCCTCATTTCACAGAGGAAGAAAATGTAGCTCCAAGGGGGCAAGTAAGTTTTCAAAGATCACGGGCTGGCCAGCCTGCCTGCTGCTTCAGGTCTCAGCAAAACAGAATGTCTTCCAGACACCAGGAGACCACTATGGGGAAACATTGATACAACGGAGCTCAAAGGGAGTAGGTCAACTTCAGACCTTGGTCTTGGTCCTCCTGGAACTGATGGTCCAAAGAGGAAAAGGCGAAGAGCAGAGTTCCTGAAACTAACAAGTGTCTTTTTTTTTTTTTTTTTTTTTTTTTTTTTGCGGTACGCGGGCCTCTCACTGTCATGGCCTCTCCCGTTGCGGAGCACAGGCTCCGGACGCGCAGGCTCAGCGGCCATGGCTCACGGGCCCAGCTGCTCCGCGGCATGTGGGATCTTCCCGGACCGGGGCACGAACCTGCGTCCCCTGCATCGGCAGGCGGAATCTCAACCACTGCGCCACCAGGGAAGCCCTGACAAGTGTCTTTTTAAATAAACACGCCTAAGTGTGTCCAGAAATGCGGGCCATGCTTTGAAACAGGTCCTTGGAAAGCTGTGTTCTATCAGATCTGCTCTCTGGCAATGGCCTTCAGGGCTTAGAGCACATTCCTTGGAAAATCTTCATTGTGGTAAATCTTCCTCTTCCTCGTCTGAGGCAGATTTGATTTTTAGGGCAAGAGCCAGAAGTCATTTCAGATTTGGGTGAGTCTTCAGACTGGGCTGTATCATTTCGGGTCCAAGTGAGGTGTGACCCTCCTGCGGGAAAGTGCCCGGTGTCAGCAAAAACACAGCGGAGCCCTTGGGGTTTGTTGGAGAGGTCGGCCCAGGATCCCATGGTGACCAGCGCGTCCTTGCAGGGCCCGCGGGGAGGACTTGAACAAGATCTGAAGGTTCTTCAGAGGGAGAGACGCGATCAAACCCAATCAGGGCATAAGTAAAAACACACACGGTTCCATAAAGTGGCCTGGGAAAGACGCCACGTTAATAAAAGGAAAAATGCAGAGGAATGTGTGAGGAGGGAGCCACTGAGAACACGCAAGCGCCTATAAACTCTGCTCTGCAAACCCTACCCCTCATCTCTGCTCCAACTTGTTTTTCGTTTAGACTCAAGACAAGCCCTAAAGAAACCCCTGTTTGTGGAGGCAGCAGAGGGTGGAGCTGGACACCTGGCTTGTGTCTCGCCTTTGCTGGTCCTCTGCGTGCCCCCTGCCTAGCCTCTTCCCTTCCACACGTCCCAGGGGCCAGCTGCCCTGAGTAACATTCCCTCCAGGATGCCGTAGGAGCACGGCCGTCTTGGCAGGCCAGGGTGCTTCGTGTGAGGAAGAGGGTTAGCGTGAATGGGGTGCAGGAAGGCCATTGTTTCCATGCTGGTGCATTCTGAAACACTATTTATGTCAAAAGAGTCATTTTCGCCTTCATCTCCCCAAATTGGCCTTGGGAACCAGCCAGTCTGTGGGCAGCCAGCCAAAACCTCGTCATATTTCCAGGCCCCAACCCAACAGGAAATGGGCTTGAACGGTAGTCAGAGGGTAGCTCTCAGGTGGAACTTCCTGAGGGTCAATAGTCAGAAATGTGAACACCGACGACAGTTCAGAGGGGAAGGAGGAGAACTGGTCTGTACTCCAGAGGGGCTCCTGGTTTATGAGTGGGTGGGACAGACACTGACATGAGCATGAAAACAAAACTGAGAGAAGATACCGCGAAGCTGAGTGCATTGGCAAAAATTATCAAGTAAGCACTTAGCCTTGAGGAAGCAGCAGAGAAAGAACCATGGGAATGGACAGACTAGCTAGAGTCTCCTGGTAGCACTCACAGCAGTTCTGGGGAGAAGATAAGTCTTACACTGGAGACCTGAAGCCCAGAGAAGGACTAGGGGTGTTGTGGAAATGGGGGCAGGTGGGCATGCTTGGGGGACAGCATTTGCCGCGCTCGGTAATGAAGGGGCAGAGCTGAGCTCGGGAGACAGGCAGGAGGCTACGTCTTGCCGACGTGGAGGGTTGAACTAGTGTCAGTAGCACAGGTAGTTTGTGCAAATAGTTTGACTATGGGGAGGGTGGTTGTCAGTGATTAAATTCTGAAAGAGTGACCTAGGAGGCCACAAAAGCATCCAAAGATTCCTGGAAACTGAGCCGCGCTTCTGCCTCTGTGCCTGGAGGAAGAGACCCAGGCGCACTTGACCCTGGGAGCCCCTTCCGGCCTAGGAAGTTCGTCTCCTTGCTCTGTGATGATGATGAAGCTCTTCAGTGCTCCAACCCCAACTTCTGGGGTTGTGACTGGACACAGAGCTGGGTGGATTGTCTTTGCTTAGGAATCTCTGCGGGGACCCAAGGAGCAGGAAGCAGCTGAGATGCCGCCAGTTAACACTGCAACCCGAGTACCCTCTAAAAGAGGCTCAGCCGGAGACCTGACAGACTCTGCATTGTTCAGCCGGACAGCTGTGGGCAGCTGCAGGGCTCCCGGGGCTCCCCAAGCATGGGGACTGGGATGGCCTTCATCGCAAGCTCACAGACATCCTGTGAGATCAGTGGAGTGCCAGCCTGTCTAGCGTGGTACCTGGGTTGGGCAGTAATCATGGGTCAATGACAATCAAGGACAGAGACCTTTGAGAGCTTGTCTTCTAACCTGAAAGAGATCATGTTGATGTCCTGGAAGGCTGGAAAAAGGAGCCGAGAATGGAGGGACCAGCTGGGGTGGAGTGGGGGCAGCATCCTCCTGGGGTCTTTGGAGCAGCTGGCTAAGTTCTCCCTACGCCCAGCCCAAGCTCCAGATGGCAACGGGCTGAGTCATTTTCCCAGTGACTTGGGAAATTGTCTCTCCCCGAGGGGGAGGTCAACCTGAAACTGAGTCAAAGAACATACAGTTTCAGAGCAAGAAGTGACCTCAAAGAGCATCCAATTTGTGACTTTCACATTATAATACCTAGAAAAGTGAGGTAACCCGCTCGAAGTCACACCCCTCATTAGTGTCAGTGGCAGAATTTCGAACCCAGGTCTCTAGGTTTGAAGGCCAGGGATCAGGCCAATGCTACTTAGGATGAAGCCACTCGATCCAGCTTCCTAGAGGCTGGCACAGGCCAAGATTAAGGTGAAAGGGGCAGGAATTGGGCAATACAGTGTGTCCATTTCAACATAAAGTGATCAACGCACAAATGAGATGCAAAATTAGAGGTGAATGAGCATTACAGATGGGGGTGGGGCAAGGTGAGCCCAGCAGTGGGAAGAGCACGGGGCTCTGAGTCAACAGAGTGTGGTTTAGCTTCCTAGTCTTGTCCACTATTTAACTGGGAAAACATGACAGTCTTTCTGAGCCACAATTCATTCATATGTTAAATGGAGCTAAAAATACTGCAGGATTCTCGTGAGAAATAGCATATATGAACGTACCTAGCGTACGGGAATGGGCTAGGTTGGGAGAGGTATCGTTGGGATTCTCCCAGTTCTTGGAGCTTCTCAGCATAAGAGGCAAATCCGATCATTGACAAGGGTTTCTGCTTCCTCTGGGACATGTCCAGGTTCAGCCACAGGAGCTGAATTAGGGCAAAATTCAAGGCCCGGGTGGGAGTTCAGCTACACAGTGAGGAGCCTTCAGAATGAGGGCTTCCAATCTCTGGTTTCTGCCCCAAGAGTCCTGGCCTCCCCTGAGAGGGTGCCTCTTGCAGAGCAGTGAAGCCTGATACCTCTCCACCTGAACAGGGTCCCTCTCGGCTGTCTGGAGGGGAAGAGTGGAGTCAGGAGGAGAGAAGAGGAAAGGGGGGCTGCCAGCCATGAGGCCACATGCTTCAGCCGAAGCCACTTGGAGCCGCTTGGACAAAGGGACCCACAGCATCCTCTCTAGCGGACCTGATGGTACCACTCTCCTGACTTTTTTAGCAGCCTTGGGCGGGAAGTTATGGCTCAGGAATTAAACTAGGGGAGCAACATGGGGTACCTAGAAGGGGAAGGGTTTGGAGAAGGGAGGGTCTTGTTGTGGTCCAGACCAGAGCAGCAGCTTTTCATAGGTGAAAGCCCTGCTGTTCAGGCTGAGGTCACTCCTGGCACGAGCCCCCCACTCATTGCAGACGTCTGCAGGTCTGTTTTAATATCTGCAGTAACTGCATTCCTAAGCAGGGTGGGTAAGAGGCTTCTGGACAAGACTGCTTTCCATCAGAAATTATTCAGTTCACCAGGGTCAGATATTTTAGAGAGAGCTGGATTGTTTTTTGTTTTTTAAGGAAGAAAATAAAAATTCAGAGAGAATGACTAAACGCAGGAACTAGAAGCAGGGAAAGGTCCCGAGGACTGGAGAACGGAAGAGGGACCTTGGGTCATAGGTGAGGGAGAGAAAGGAACAAAAGATATAGGTAGCAGGTCTGGGGAAGAGCCCACTTTCTGGGTCTAGCCCAGCCAGACCTTTCTCAGATCCTGATGAGTTTACCCGTAACCGTCATTCCTTCACCCATCCACTCAGCCCACACTTGCTGCTACTCTGTGCCAACTGCTGTGCTAGAAACGCAAAGAAATCATATTAGTTATTTATTTCTGTGCAACAAATTACCATAAAACTCAGTGGCTTAAAACAATACCCGTTATCTCATGGTTTGTGTGGGCTAGGAGTCTGAGCACAGCTTTGACCAGGGCTGGAGTCTCGTCTGAAGGCTCAGATGGGGAAGGATCCCTTTCCAAGCTCACGTGATAGCAGGCAGAATTCAGTTCATCGAGGGTTGTTGGATTGAGGGCCTCAGCTGCCAGCTTATCCTCGGCCAGAGGCTGCTCTCAGCCCTCGCCTTAGGGCTTCTCCAGCAGCGCACAAGCTGGAAGCAACAGAGCTGCCTAGCAAGTCGGAAGTCACAACTTCACGTAACCTAATGATAGAAGTGACGTTGCCTCACCTTTGCCATATGGTATTGGTTAGAAGCAAGTTACAGGGCCCTCCCAGGCTCAAGGGAGGGGATTACACAGGGCTGTGAATACCAGGACACAGGAATTGTCCAGGACCATCTGAGAATCTGCCTGACACCGACGTCCAATGGTTTCCTGCCCTCAGGCAACTCAGAGTCAAGAATAACGACAGTTATAACAGTAATGGCAAATGTAGTGTACTTATATGAACTTATAGTGTGCCAGGAACTGTGCTAGGTTCTTTTATATATGTTTGCTTTTAATCCCTATTTAGGAGGTACAATTACTATCTTCTCTCTAGGTTAGGGAACAGAGCCTCAGAGAGCTCACAGCAGGGAGAGATCTAGGAGGTTTTGGACTCGAATTTGTCAGACTTCAAAGCCTTTGCTCCTATCCCGTCATTCCCTGTCTCCCAGATGAAGGGCAATATATAATATGGGCAGGGCTAGACCGGTCCCTGTATTTGGGACACCGGGCAGGGCTTTCAGAGATGGGGACACAGGAGCACAGCTCCAACAGCAGTGGGACCCTAGAGGGAGTCCAGGGGGTGGAAAAGACACGGTCCTTTGCTCTTGCGGAGCCCTTGAGGCTCAAGTGGGGAACCGGACCCAGGAGCAGACCCAGGGCACTTGCTGGGAGCCGTAGCATGTGCAGACGAAGCAGCTGTTGGAAGGAGCTCTGAAGAGACTGGAAGCTGGGGGCTGTTTAGATTAGTTTTCTAATTGGTTGAGTGTTAGCAAAGCCTCTTGTGTATACAATAGGAATCGTTCATCTTGTCTATTTGTACATCCACTCATGTTCTGTCACTCCCTGATCTGCTCAGCTGTCTGCCTCTTACGGTCAGTTTTAGTCCAAGAGAGGGTTCAAGTCCACAGGACGGGATGCTTTCTACCCTGCCCGCAGCAGAGGAAGGCAGTGGGAGGAAGGGCAGCGGGAGGAAGCGGATTCCAGAACACCCCACTCGCATCCCTGCCCTTGTCCCTGCCTGCGTGTCCCCAGCTAGTCCCCCTTCCTGCAGGGCTCATCGTCCCCACGCCCATTTCAGTCATCGTAACCCATACATTTGTAGCAAGTGGCCTTACATATGTCACCTGGTAGCTTCACGACAAACCTGGAAGCTAGGCTTTGTTTTTGCAAATGGGAAACCCAAGAGAGAGGTCAGATGACTCGCTGGTGTCACCCATACAGCTATTAAGTGGTTGACCCAAGCCTTGAACTTAGGTCCCACACTCTTATTTTCTTACACGGTCTGTCAGTCCGCCTCACCCCACACACCACATCCATCGTGCAATTTTCTTGCTCAAGAAACCATAAAGGGTCCCCTTGGCTGACTGTATCAGTCCATCCACGTGCTTTTGCCCACCTTCCAAGGCCCTCTAGTACTTGCCCAGCCCCTGCTCCCCCTATGAACCTAGCTTAACTTTATCACGGGCTTCTGTGGGACTGAGCCTGGGTTCCCTGACTCCCTGAAACATCTCCTTCTCGAATCAGATTGGCATCTTTAGATAAGGGACCAAGGTAGCAACTTCTCCCACCATCCTCCAGACCCAGGCACAAATTGAGTATTTACGCCTTAATCAAGGAGGGAAAGATGACCACACCGCTGAGAAGATGGCTAAGGATATGAGGGCCTCTTTCTGAGGTAGAAATGAGCCAGCTGCCTGTGTGGGCGCCTGCCTAGGTCATTACAGTAAGTCCCCTACAGATGAACCTTCAAGTTGCGAACTTTCAAAGATGCGAACATGCGTTCCATCGACAACAGGCGTGAGTGACATTGTAGCTTGTCCTCCATCTCCTATTGCTGAGGATCCTTCAGCTCTACCGCCTCTTGCCTCCTCTCCCTCCTCCAGTCAGTAACTCTTCTTGCCTGTTCACTCGATGCCAGCCCCTGGCTGCCAGCTGTTGTACTGTACTACTGTACTTTTCAAAGTACTGTACTGTAAGGTTAAAAGTGTTTGGGACTTCCCTGGCGGTCCAGTGGTTAAGACTCTGCACTTCCAGTGCAGGGGGCATGGGTTTGATCCCTGGTTGGTGAACAAAGGTTCCACATGCCACACAGTGTGGCAAAAAAAAAAAAAAAGTTTTCTTTATTTTTTGTGTTTTTTATGTTATTATTTGTGTGAAAAGTATTATAAACCTATTATAGTACAGTACTATATAGCCGATTGTGTCAGTTGGGTACCTAGGCTAAATTTGTTGGACTTACGAGCGCGCTCTTGGAACGGAGCTCATTCTCATGCAGGGGACCCATTGTATTCACTCTCCTCCCAGGTCTCTCTTAGCCACTTCCTTCCCTGGAGCCCTGTCTTAGGCCTCTAGGTGTCTGTTAACGATTTTCTGTCACACATGTACTTAAACACACATATTTAGGGGGGAGAGGTGGGGGAGAAGGAGCTCTTTACATATGGTGATGCTCGTGTCAGACCCTGGGCAGTGTTGGCAAGGGGATGGTCCATTCCTCAATAACACGCAACCAGACTTGTTTCTTGGGAATATCATTCAGAGAATTAGAAAAAGAGGACTATACGAATGAGATAAACAGTCAGTTAGTGAGGTGTTGGTTTCCTCGATCACTACGTCTTATATATAACTATATATAACTATATATACTATATAACTTATATATAACTATACGATGCATAGCTATAGCTACTATTGATTAAGCGCTTTCTAAGGGCCAGACATTTTACTACTAATGCTCTACAAAAAGGATCGTATTTAGTCTTCAAAACCATTCAGTAAAGTAGCATCACAGAGCGTCAATTTTCATCCCTGTTGGAAATTGACGCTCACAGAGGTGAGGTAGATCGTTCGAGATGACACAGGAAGAGTCAGGATTTGAACCCAGGCTGCCTGACCCCCAAGCCTTTGCCCTTAATCTCTGATGCCAGTGGATGGCCTCTGAGCAGTTTTTTTAAAATTTTTTTTTCTGAGAGAGACTCAGTAATATGCCTGTTTCTCCTCTCTGGCTGGGACTTGGTAAGAGGGAGAGAGAAGGTTGGGGTTCCTCCTTCTTTTCTAAGAAGGGCCCGGGGTCTGGGTTTCTTCCCCGCCTAGCACAGCCTTCTGCTTTGCAACTTCGTGGAAGTGGGCAGCTGGCAGGAGAGCTGCATTTTTTAGGTCCCAGGCTGCCTTCTTATCTCAGGGAGCCTTGATTTTCGCTCCTCTATCTTATCTCAGTTCAGGGCCCTGGTGATGGATTTCACCTCTGGCATTTGGAGAGTTGCTCCTTGCCAAGAGCACTCCCCTGTAGACAGATGGAGAAGGAGACAGCTCTGGGTTCCCCACTCTGGGATCCACCCTTACCTCCCCCGGCTCAAGCGGAGAGAGGGGGGTGTTGCTCTTTCTGATTGGAGAGGGTGAGGTGGGACTCGGAGGCTCTGCCTGGGCTTCCCTGGTGGTGCAGTGGTTGGGAGTCTGCCTGCCAGTGCAGGGGACACGGGTTCGTGCCCTGGTCCGGGAAGATCCCACATGCTGCGGAGCGGCTGGGCCCGTGAGCCATGGCCGCTGAGCCTGCGCGTCCGGAGCCTGTGCTCCGCAAGGGAGAGGCCACAACAGTGAGAGGCCCACGTACCGCAAAAAAAAAAAAAGAAGAAGAAGAAGAAAACTGCCTTTCCTCACCCAGGACGGTCCTTCCTTGAGATGTGTTAGGGGAACAGGAGGGGAAAAATAATAGTAATATCAATGCGGTACTTTCCTTTTTGTTATGATTGTTCATATGTCTTTCCAAATTTAATCTTCACAACAACTAAATAAATCAGCTTTTGTATTCCCCTTTTACAGATAAGGAAACCAAGGCTCAGTGGACTAGAGTCACACAGACAATTAGTGAAGAGTTGGGCGTCCAACACGTGTCTTCTGACTTTAAATCCTGTGTGTCTTCCATGACACATCAAAGAGGAGAGAGTTTTCTCTTTGGGGGAATGCATCTCCCACATGCCTTCTCTTCATTTTTACATCTTCAAAACAGAATTGTGGCTTAGATCAGGGCGGCCCATTCCTTTGCAATGCTGGACTTGAGTGAGGGAGTGTGGCCAGCAGGAAGGGGTGCTGTGTTGAGAGAGGGTCTGAGTGTCTAAGTTGGGCAGACATGAGGTGGAAAGTCACTCTAAGAAGGAAGAAGGTGGATGTCAACCCCTTTTCGTGCCTGGGAGGGAATCAACAGTGAGCTTCTCAAAAAAAAAGCCTTGAAACCCTTCAGAAGGCATCATGGCGGGGGTGGCACACCGCCATAGAGGCCAGGGCTCAGGAGAAAGGAAGGAGAGTAGCATTAGTGAGGTTCCCTGTGTGCCAGGCATGGGGCTGGGGAACTTACTTGTTTGATTTGATTTACGTAACAGTCTTATAAGGTGGGTTTCATGATCCTTGGTTCAGAAGAAGCTGAGGTTCAAAAAGCTTAGATAATTTGCTTACGGGCTAGTAGCTGGTGAAAGGTAGAGCCATGATTCAAATCCAGGATCTCTGACTCCAAATCCATTAGAAAACTAGAAACCTCTCTTTCTCATATATCCTGAAGTGTGGGGAAGTGGGATTTCTCTCCTCCGGAACCAGAAGAGCCCCTTACAGATGGCAGCCTAACCAGGTAACCTCTACTTCCTAACCCACCCTGTGCACCTCCTGAAGATTTAGGGGGAGAAAATACTGACAGGGCGAGTTCAGGTTATTTGTAGAAAGAAGCCCAGATGCCCCCTTGCTGGCCGAGTGTAAGTCTGCAAGGACAGCAACCATGCCTTATTCATCTTCGTGTTCCTGGTGTTTAATGCTGTGCTTGGCAAACAGTAGGGGCTCCATAAATGCAGGCTGACTTGGACTTTTAAGTCTTGGGGCTCGAAACTATAGAAGCTATATTGGCAGACTGGCCCAAAGTACACGAATTCATGGAGCAGAACTCAGGGAAAACTACGGAAGGGACAGGATTTTTGAAGGAAACAGGAACTGGGCAGTTAGCGGGGAGGCTTGAAGTCAGCTGTTGCACAAAGTGCATCTTTCCTGGGGTTGAGGAGACCCGGGTTCCAGTCCCGGCTCTGTCACGCACCAGCCGAGGGACCTCGGGCAATTGGCTTCCTCTCCGCGAGCCTGTTTGCTCCTTTGTAAAGTGAAGGGTTGGACCAGTGTTCTAAGATGCCTTTCAACTCTAACACGGCAAGGCTTTTGAATCATTACCCCCCACACACCCACTCCAACAGGTTCTAGGGGAAGACCATGAAAGTCGCCTCTTAAACAGAAAAGTTTCACCTCCAACCAGGATGAGTGAGGCGCCGTCCTCCCGGAAAGGCGAGAATAGACTAGACGGCATTAGTCAGATATTTTCAAGTCTGGGGGTGTGGCTGCTTTTAGGGCGGATGGGCCCCTTTCCTAAGGCTCATCTCTATAGACAATGGGACTCAGCCTTCAGTGCCACCAGAGGAGCCACAGGCTTCCCCAAGGTCAGTTCACCCCAGAGGAGGATGGAGAGCAGGAAACCACCGAGCTTGGGGTGATTCCCAGCTACCCAGTGTGCTGGCCATCTTCCACCCAGGCCTCACTTGCACAGCTAACTGTTATGTCTTCCTCGGTAATTTAGCACTTTCAGACAGTTATGGTTAGACTCTGTTTATTTTTCTAAACCTCACAAAAGCCCCTTAATACAGCAAGGGAGTGAGCCGAGAAGGAGAGGGGGCGGGGGAGTTTTTCTAGAAATATAAACTCAAGGTTCAAACGCTCTTCCCCATCTGTAGGACAGCTGTTGTGGCACCCCGTCCATCCTGAGAGCTCCGGCATCCCATTTCCAGGATCTCTTGCTGGCTCCCCTCCCCCCATCATTCCTTTGAGGGAATGTGGCTTTGAGATCAAGCCCCGGAGAGCTGCCAGCTACTGCCACCTGACACAAAGCCTCACCGCCCTTGCCTAAGTCTTTTCCCTCTCCATCCTCACTAGGGGGTCAAGAATGGGGATGTTTATTCCTTGAGGTAAGAGCAGCGGACATGAGGGCTAGAAAAAGAGACTTCTCCGTTACATGGCTGAGTAGGAAGAAGTTTGGGGTCCGAGTGGGCCAGCCCCTAACCTAACCTAACCTGGTCTAATTGAACATAGTCTAACCCTAATCCAATGCCCCAGGTGGACTTCTTGTTTTCTTCCCCAGGAGGCTGCCATGTGTCAATTGCCCAGCTGTAGCTAGAGTGGTGGAGGGAAACTGGTGTCATTGAACTTTTGCTGAATGAATGGATGAATGAACGCATGGATGGATGATATCTTAGAGAACTGATTGAAGTTTCAGCAAGAGACAGGAAGACAAGGCCAAGACTGTGTAGCTCACCAAACGCCCTCATACCCCTTGGGAAGAAGAAAGATTCAGATGGAAGAGGCAGAAAAGGATGAGTTTAAATTGAGGCGTGAAGGATAGAGAACTGGAGAAGTAAGATCGGAAAGGACCCTAAGGTTTGAATCCATTCCAAACCTTTATTTCTTCAGGGGAGACACCAAAAGCCCGAAGGGACAGAAACCTTAGTGACCTCCTTAAGGTCACAGAGCCGGACTCTGAGGACTTGCGTCTCTTGATGGTCTTGTCCCTGACAAAACACTCACTTCGTCTTCTCCACACTCACCTCAAACTAGTTGATTCCAGAAAAGCACCTCACCTAACCTGGGATCCTCCTTTTGGGGCTTATTCACCCTAAAGTAGTTTGTACTTACCTTGAGTTTACTGTTCTTGAGCCATTTTGGACAGAAGGATGGGTGAGGGTAGCAGAAGCCAGCCATATGGGGACTCCTTTAACCCAGGCTGGCCCCATGAGAGGTTTCCTAGAAGTTTCCAGCGGTCTGCGTACATGGGAATTTACGCAGTCTTGAACGAAGGTGTTCAGACCTTGTCCGTGTTCAAGGACTGGGACACGGACGTACATTTTACCCCTTCATAATTATATGGGTGTCCCAAACAGCGCCCATCGCTCCCAAATCCCAGACTAGGATTTTCTAACCAAGAGTGTCATTAGAAGAAAATGTAATCCACATGTGTCTGACTCACTGATCTCTAAGTTATCTTAATGTTTGACTCTGGGAATGGTTTGATATGTAGTCTGCTTTTTTTCAACTCTTGGATTGGTGAGTTGGCCAAAACAAAATAAACAGCTACCCCGAGAGATGGAAGGAAGCTTCAAGTAGAGGCGTGAGCTGCAGGCTCCCCTCCCAGGCCTACCTGGGGAGCACACCAAAAACCCGGAAGCATACCCCAATTCATCTCACCCCCAGCTCCCCTTCTGCTTGTACTTCTGGGATTCTGAGCCCTACTACGGAAAATTACCCAGCCCAGGAGGTGGTGTCACCCCAGATTTACGGCACCTGATCTCTGTTGCACCCGAGAGAGTACACAGAGACCCCATCAGGTGAGTCTCCACAGCCATTCCAGACCTTCACCACTCTTGGGGTCTTCTCAAGACCCCAGTTTCCTCCATGCCTGTCGCTCTCTGCAAACCTGCCTGCCTCCCCACCCCTCCTCCTTAGTAGGATGCTCTGCTAACTGCATCACCTTCAGCTCCTGTCTGCCACGCCTACCTCCTGGCTCCCTCACTCAGCAGGTGTTGTCCTCAAGATCCTCCCTCCCCCACCCCTCCTGCCCCGGTAATTCTCCAAGAAAATCTCAAAGTCTGTTTCCTGGGGAACCTGACCGGAGATAAGAGGGAGTGTTTCAGGCACAGGAAACATGTGATTGGGATCCTGTTTTTTCATCTGTCCTCTGTCCCATTTCCTCCTCTTTCCCCCCTGAATCTTCAGACTCCACCTCTCCTTAGCGTATATACTTCCTCAAGTCCTTCCCATGTTAAAAAATTAAACCTACCTTGTACCCGCAGTCCCTCTCTAGCTATGACGCCACACATCTTCCCTCTTGATCAAGCTTCTCAAAAGAGTGACCTGTCATCGCTTGCTTCACCTCACTCTCACTCCTCAACCCAGAGTGCACTCCCCCAAGTCACCACCAGTAGGCGCTCCTCAGTCTTTCCCTTACTGGACTTGTCAGTGGTTATTTGATACGGTCGACCTTTCAGTCTTAACGTGCTTTGCTCCTTTGGCTTGTGGGGTACTGCTCTTTCCTGACTCTTTCCACTACTCTGGAGGAATCTGTTTAGTGTCTCTTGTGCCCCCTGCCGCCTTCCCCCCAACTAGATCCATACATGTTGGTGGGGTTTCCATGCCTTCCCTTCTCACTCTACATACTCCCCACTTCTGGCTAAACTACACCCTCAGGCCCCTGACCCTGCATCTGCACTTCCAGTCAAGGTCTCTCTTCCGAATTCCACCTGAAGTTCTCTGAGATAAAGCAGGACTCCTGAACAGGACTCTCTCTCCCTTTGAATCTGCTCACCTTTCTGCAGACCCCTACCTTGGAGGAGGGTGTCAACATGTCCCCAGGGCCTCCTCATCTCCAGCATCCAATCAGTCACCCAGTCCTGCCAATTCAACCTCTTCAGCATCCCTCCCCTCCGCTCTACACCCTGTCCCCACCCCCCTCTCGTCTTAGTCCAGCACCAGCTGCTGCTTCTTTTTTTTTTTTGTACATGAATGTTCATGGAAGCTTTATTTCTAACAGCCCCAAACTGGGACCATCCCAGATGTCTTTCAACAGGTGAATGGTTAAACAAATTATGGTACCAAGGGTAATACATAGAAAGAAACAAACTATTGATACCTGCAACAACTTGGATGAATCTCCAAGAAATTATGTTGAGTGAAAAAAGTCAATCCCAAAAGGTCACATGGTGTATGATTCCCTTTATGTGACATTTTTCAAGTAACAAAATTTTAGAAATAGAGGGCAGACTAGCAATTGCCACTGAATAGAAATGAGGACGGGGAAGGGTGGGAAGAAGGTGGGTGTGGTTATAAAAGTACAACAGGAAGGATTCTCATGATTTACTTTCTTTCTAACCTTTAAAAAATAAATAACAAGTTTATTGAGTTATTGATATAATTCACATACCGTACAATTCACCCATTTAAAGTGTATACGAATCCATGGTTTTAGTATATTTACAAATATTTGCAACCATTCTTACAGTCAATTTTAGAGCATTTTCATTACTCTAAAAAGAAACCCCATAACTACTTAGAGGTCATTCCCTACTTCTCTCCAACTTCCCCCAACAGCCCTAGGCAAACACTAATCTATTTTCTGTCTCTATAGATTTGTCAATTTCGTGTATTTCATATCAATGAAATCATGTAATATGCAGCACTCACTTTTTTTTTTTTTTTTTTTGCGGTACGCGGGCCTCTCACTGTTGTGGCCTCTCCCGTTGCGGAGCACAGGCTGCGGACACGCAGGCTCAGCGGCCATGGCTAACGGGCCCACACGCTCCGCGGCATGTGGGATCTTCCCGGACCGGGGCACGAACCCGTGTCCCCTGCATCGGCAGGCGGACTCCCAACCACTGCGCCACCAGGGAAGCCCATGCACTCACTTTTTGATGGCTATTGCTACAGGCTCCCGACTGGTTTCCCCTCGGCCAGTCTCGACTGTGCTCCATCCATACCACAAAGGGCAGCAAGAGAGATATTGTTATGAGACAAATCTTGTCCCTCAGTTCTTCACTTCAACTTCTCCAGTGGCTTCCCATCGCTCTCAGGGTAACATCTCAATTCTTCAGCACAAAAAATCCTGTGGAATCTGGTTTCTGTCAGTCCAGTCCCACCCTCGTCTTTATGCTACAGCAACACTGAAGTTCATTGTTCTAACTCCCAGGACGCAGCGGGTTTCTCATGGCTCTGCGTCTTTCCACTTGCTCCTTCCTCTGCCTGCGTTCCCGTTTCTCGGCTTGTCTGCCTGGAAAATGCCTATTCATCTTTCCAGGTGCAACTCATGCGCTTTCCTTCCGGTAGCTTTCCCTGATTTCTTAAGGTGAACTGGAACGCTCTTTCCCTCATCTCCCTCTGCTAAACTTGTACCTGCCCCCATGGGGGTCATGATCTCACTGTAAGTGCCAGTGTGAAGTTGGAGCCTCTGTCTAACCTTTACTTCTAAGCTTCTCGAGAGCAGTGTCCAGATCTTTTCACCTTTGTATCTCTTATACAAGGTGCAGGGTCTGGCCTTATAATAGGCACTTGATAAATATTTAATTGGTAATTATGCCTAGCTTTTGTTAAACACTCTTAATAAGGTCAGGAGGAGTGCTAAGCACGTTAACACCCGTTATGTGATTTAGTTCACACAATTACGATTACCCTATGAGGTAGGTGTCATTATCCCCCTTTTAAGGATGGGAAAACTGAGGCTTAGAGGGGTCCATCAACTCTCCCAAGCTAGTAAGTGCCTCAGAAGAAGGGTGAACCATGCTCCTCATTGAACGTGCGTGTGTATGCTGCTGCTTGCAGTCCTTCACGCTGATAAACACTCAGTGCAGGGGTTCCGTTGTAGCTCCCAGGAACTGCCTCCCACACTGTCTACCCTGCCCTAGCCCACCAGTGCTTGCACTTAACGGGCCTCTACCTGTTAACTCGGGCCTTGAGGCCAGCACTTGGTGAATACTTCCACATTCTCAGTTCAGCCAGTCTTTTCTCCCAAGTCAAAATCCTTTCTTGCTGCTAGAGTTCCACACCCCTGCCCAGACTCTTTGAGATCTGATGCCCGGTTTCCTGGTCTCCTGGCTAAGAGTTCTGCTTCCTGACTCTTGCAGACTTGTAGCTGGCAACACTCAACGATGCTTGGTTCCCAGACATGTCTGGCCAGTAGGTCTGCCTTGGGCCTTCGGCTCTGGTGTGCACCCCAGGCTAGGCCACACCCCCAGCCCTGATCTGAGCACTTCCCACGTAGACCCAGTGCTCTTAGCATGCTTGCCACCTAATCCAGAGCCTCCTTGCTTTGCTCTGAGTCTCCCTGCCCTGAGTTCAGACCCTCTTGTCTGCTCACACTGACAGCAGCTCAGGGACCAGACAGCCAGAGGAGACAGAGAACAGAGGGAACTCTTGGAAAAGGCCTGTGAGTGCCAATCAGGGACACACTGGGACAGAGGATGGGTGGGTCAACTCTCTCTGGTCCTCGTCCCCCACACCTGCAGTCGGAGAGCTCACACCTGACCTTTGGAGCCACAGGCCCACCTTCTGTGGCTTTCTTATCCCTCCATCGCTGTTTGTTTGTCATTAGGGCAAAGTTACATGGCAAGTACGAGTAACATGCTTCTGACAGCAGGAGTAATATTTTAAACCCAGCTTTGATTGCTATGTTAATGATCACTTGTATCTGACGATAGCGATTATATTAACGATATGCAATCACTGATGAAGAAAACTTGGACTTTAGAAATACACTGGGGCCAGATTGATCTGAATAGTGAAACTACTTTAAATGCTAATGCCTCAATTTTGTTGGTCACTTTTATTATAATGCACTTTCACACATATGATCTTGTTTCAACTCAGTTAATTTTTTTCATACAATAAAGGGGAATACAGCTGGGATTGAAAACCATATCATCGTCACCCATCACTGTGGATGGCAGCAGAGCGAGTGCCGGAGGCTTAATATACAGCATTTGATTCATCTTTACAGCAATCACCTAAGATGAGAATTTTGGAGACAGAAGAAGTTTGGTAACTTACGTACTGTCCCGCAGCTAATAACAGAAAGGCCGAGGCCTGAAACCAGATCTGCCTGGTGCTAGCGCTTATAGCCCTGTGCTCTGCCCGCCGCCAGGCCTGGTCTCCATCTGTGCGCCTGTGCGCTAGTCCTGCCGTGTGCTCTGGGCTTCAACGCAGGTTAAACACCACCGCCTCCCCACCCCTCAGTTGCCTTGATTTTCTCATGTACTAAACACAAGTCCTGGGACTTCCCTGGTGGTCCAGTGGTTAAGACTGGGAGCTCCCAAGGCAGGAGGCCCAGGTTTGATCCCTGGTCATGGAACTAGATCCCGCATGCCGCAACTAAAAGATCTCACATGCCGCAACTGAAAAAAAGATCCTGCAGGCGGCAACAAAGAGACTGCCTGTCGCCACTAAAGACCCAGTGCAGCCGAATAAAAACAAAACTAAACAAAACAAAAAAACCCACACAACTCCCTGGTGTTCATCTCCAGTCCCTTTGGCCTAAGGTATTTCGCCTCTGCTGTTGCCCCACTGGAACTCAAGCTCTAGGTAACTGATGTTCCCATCTGACTTACTGGTAAGGTGCCTGGCGCTCAGCTGTGAGCTGGTTGTCACAGGAAGCCGCCCTTCCCAAGCATAAGACAAGGCAGCTCCTGGGAAGCTCCAAGGTCAGGCCAGGGTGACAACACAGTGAGGACTCTTCCTCCACGTGGCCCAGGCCTCGTAGAGAACGTCATTCCAGAACGAGGCAGGGACTTCGCTATCTTCTTGCTGTTTCTTGAGATTCAGCTGGATCTGGATGATGCTTGTCTCCTTTGAAACATCCTGACCACAGAGGGCCACCAGGGGTGAAAATGACCCAGAAGATTGGCAGGGGCCTTTTGGGGGAGGGAGAAAGGGTTCTGATCCTGCCTCTGGAAGACCCATTCTCAAGATCTTGGGGAGGTCATCTTCTCTTCCAGGGCTTCCGTTGGTTGAACTAGTTATTAGATCATCCTGAAGGTGCCCTCACAGCCCAGCTGTCCTTAAGGCTGACCTCTGGGGTTCTTAGAAGAGACCGGGACTGGGGCTGCCAGAGCGGGCCTCGATGGAGCCTGTGGGACGGGTCTCCAAACCCTGAGGTCCCTGATGGTCCCAGCATCCTGGCGGAAGGTGGCAGTCTCAGCCACAACGCTGAAAGTAGCCTGTCTGTTAAGGCTGGGGCCCGGCGGGGGCTCCGCGGACGTCAGTGGGCACAGGCGTGCGAAAGCGTGCAGCGTGCGAGCGTTTGTTTATTCCAGGAGCGGTTGCTAAGTCGGGGATGTTTGCCAGCAGAGAGCTGCCTGAGTGCCGTGTTTGTTTACTTAAAAGAGCCCAGGGAAGGACAAGGGAGAGACAAGTGCAGGCTCCATACAACCAGAGATGGTCTTGGGGCCACTCGGAAGGGTCCCCGTTTACGGTGCTGCTGGTTCGAGAGCGCCCCCTTCAGGCCCACAAGCTCTGGTGTACCTTCCTCACCAGCTGCTCTACTGCCAACCCTCCACCCAAGCCGCGTAGAATTGCTAATCCCACATCATCCCTTCTTGCTGGGGGTCTCCTGGTGGCAGGGTCCTAAGAGAAGGTGGAGGAGAGCCAGGAGGGACTGGGGTATAATGACAGAACGGCTAGTTCTAAACTGGGCTCCACTGACCATAACTGCATGGCCTTTGCAAGTTGCTTCACCTCGTCGGGCCTCACCAGGTTCCCCATCTATAGAATGAGGGTGATTTCAGAGTTTCCTTGCAGATCTGTGTCGTATCTTTCAGGAACCGGAGACCTACGCCAGCTGCTTCCCATCCCGTGGGACCTGTAAGCAGGTCCCGCTACTCCGGTCTCATCTCACTCCCATCCCCTCCAGAGAGCACTCCCACCCCTTAGCTTAAGACTGGCCTCAGCCTCCTAGCCCCCCACCCTCCGTCTTCCAGGTTACATATTGGTCACATGTTCTCTGACTTCAGGAGAGAGAGAGAGAGAAAGGGGACAAACCAACAAGAGACCCTCCTGATTCCCTGTCCGCCATCAGCCTCAGGCCAGGCAGTCCTGTTTCCCCAGAAGCCGGAGCTGGCTGGAGTTCAGGGCTGGTACTTCCCAGCTGGGTGGCCCCAGGGGCTCCCCAGAGGCATCTCCCTTCCTCCCGCTACCCTAAGGCCCCAGCAATGCGTCTGCAAGTCTCTGAGGGAGCACGGCCCCCCAAACACAGGCTGGCTGGCAGCCAGGGCTGCTGTTCCGGCTCTTGCACCAGCCAGAGGGGTGGCAGGAAGGCCCTTTTAATCTCCTGGGAGAAAGATCCTTGGCAAACAGAGAAGAGTGAGTGCCTGCCCTCTGCCCCCACCCTGGGGCCATGGACTCCATACCCCAGAGTCTTCCAGGCAGGCTTCGCGCCTCAGTGCTATGCTCACAGCCTCAGGGTGCTTGGGCTGGGATCCCAACTGGGCCTGTCGGGTAGGAGAGGGAGACCGGGTTCTTCCTTTTCAGGTTAAGGCTCTTGTGTAATCTATGGCTGACCTGTGTTCCTCTCAAAAGCCCAGAGGAATTATGAAGAAAGAGGGTAGGTGGGCACATTTTGCCCTCCAGGCTCCAGCCTTCTCTAGCTCCCATCAGCCTGTGGCTTTCCTGACAGCATTTGGAGAAGCGGCCATAAGTGCTAGGCTCAGGGCTACTAATTCCTTCTCCTCCTTACCCAGCTCCCCTCCACCCACCTCTGCCCCCAGCACACACAAACACACACACCCAGAGTCAGCCCTCTGCCCCTGAGGCTGCCTCTCCTGCTGGTGCCACATAGAAATGGATGAAGAGCTGGAAAAATCACGCCAGGGCCAAAGAGGTTCAGTGTGGAAAAAGCAGGGGAGAGAGTGAAACCAGATATTGAGAAGGTAGCCAGGGGGGAGGTGTGCCCCACCCCTGGCAGACCTCCTGCTGTCCTCCCTCGGAACCAGGGCCTGGGTGGGGGGCCCAGGCCCAGGCCCAGCCTTGGTCTGCCTTTCGCCCTGCTTGCTCATCTGGCAGGCCCCTGCTCCTCTAGGGCCCTAGTCCCAGATCTGGGAAATAGGATTCTTCCCCCCCGAGACAACCTCGCCCCTTGCTTGGCTGTCACTTGGTGAGCGAGGTACCAAGGGTTGAGCTATTTCTTGCTTTCTCCTACCTGTCTCCGCCTCACCTCCATATCCTTCCAGCATGGTACCAAAGTAAAGCTTTGAATTTGGGATGTGCGTGGGATGGATTTTGCTCTTCCCAACAGCAAAGGGGAAGTAAATCTGGTCTCAATTTGAGACCTCTCTACAGTCCCAAGGGAGCTGGTACCACTTACCTCACTTGAGCCTGGAGGGTCCTTTAAGGGCCACTGCCAGGCCTGGCTCAGCACAGACCTCAATGCAGGAGGGGCTGGCGTGTTGCTCGCTGACAAGGGTCAGTAGGTAGAACTCCCTCGGGTTCCCCCCAGGCCACAGCGTGGTTCTGGCATTCCCAAGGGGAATGTTCCAAACCAAGCAAGGTCCACTGTGTCCAGGTGGACCATTCCCAAACCCATTTCTATCACGGATCAGTTTCCAGAAACTTCCCAAGATGGGAAATCACAACTGAAGCTGGTTGTTTAGATTGGAAAATCTGAGTATAATGTCATTAGAGAAACCAGAAAGTCTCCTTACGTGAGCTTTTGCTCCCTCGGCCCGTCCACTCCTCTCTCCTGAGCCACGGCCATCAGCAACTTGAACACAGGGCTTTCCACTGTGCCAAGTGCTCCCACAGTCCCTGCCCCTGCGAGATAAGTGATCCTTTGCTCCACCCAACAGAGGCCGGAACCGAGGTTGCCCTGCCCTGGGGCCCGCCTGAGATTGTACAAGCAGCAGGTGCAGGCAGGGCCTGACTCGAAATCTTGGGTTCTTTCTCTGGCATCCTTTCTGCCGGCCACCCGGAGACGTGTGGGGGAATCAGAGGCCCCTGATTATTGGAAGGAGGAAGGGGCTGACTGGACCGCCTTCCAGCTGGGTCTTTGGTGGTGGCCTCGGCCTTCTTAGATCTTCAGGAGGCATCGCCAGATCTCCTTCCTCTGTGTCTGCCAGGCGAAAGCTTGTCCTTTTCTTCTCTCTCTGGGTCACCTGCCCCAAAGAACCCCTGCTCCTTCTCTTCCTCTCCACTCCTTCCCCCCAATATTTTCGCCCTTACTCCGGAAGAGAGGGCAGGGGTCACCCCAGCAGACATGCCAGCATTCCCAGGGTGTCTGGCTCTTACACTGCCTCAAGAGCCCTCATGTTTGCTTTGTCTCCATCATGGAAACTGAACTCTGTTGGATGCTTTGGGGCTTCCCCAGTACCTTCCCCAGTACCTTCCCCCACCCTCAGACTTACTGTGTGACCTCAAACAGGAATTTAGACTCTTCTGCGCCTTTCTGTTCTGGAGCAGAAGGATAAGGGAACCCAAATCTAGACTCAAGAGGCAGAAGTGAGGTTCACAAAATGTATCCTTTTTTCCAAAGCAAAAGTCTGTTCCAGTCCATCTGGTCCCCTAAGGCAGCCATTCCCTTCACCCGATGACCTTAGAATCCCCACCCCAGGTCTCTGAGGGAAGGTGATGGTGAAAAACCCAAGTTTATCCCAAGAAATGCAGTGAATATCTTGGAGGGGATGGGGTGGGGAGGAGGTTTTATCCAAAACACATGTTATTGCCACTATTCTAGTTATCTTGGATATTTCCTGCATGTTTGTCACCATGGCAACTGACTCAGCACAAAACCTTGTTTGCTGGGCCCTGGAGTCCGGCAGAGAGGCCATGTGGTGTCAATTTGGGCCTCTTGGTGCTTTTCTGTCTCTCTGTCTGTCTCCCCCAGCTTGTGTCTCTCTGTCGTTTTGTCTCTGTCTTTCCTCAGCCTGTCTCTGGGCCTCTCCGTTTTCTTTTTCCAGGAAATAGCTGCTCCTGCATCCCTGGGTGATGTAGGTAGAGCCAGTGGCCTGCTCTACTCACCCCAAACCCTCCCTCCTCCCGTCCTGGCAGTCCTTGACTAAGGATGTCCCAGAAGGGATGGGAAAACCGCACGGGAAACGCAGGAGACAGGCCTTTGGTGGAGAAGGGGCTCAGCCAGGCTCGGGGCTGTTTGTTTGACATAGACCTGGGCTCCCTACCCCCCGAAGGTCCCTCGGGAGGGAGGGGTTTGGGTTCTGGGAGGCGCCCATTAGCAGGAGGTGGGCTTCTGCTCTTTTTCTCCCTGTGTGTGGCAGTGCGGTGTCCCTGGCTCTCATAGCCTTCGTTCCCTGGACGTTCGGAGACGAGGTAGGTGTAGAGTAGCAGATACGGGGAAAGAGCTAAAACTCACACGAGAGAAGCAGAGGAAGTCTGAGGAGTGCCCCCCAGTGGGAGGGGCTGTGAGGTCTCTAGGTGCCCTGCTCTCCTGGGGGCCCTCCAGCTTCTAGTCCTTTCTCCCCAGCTGTGGGGTGGGGCAGAGCCATCACAGACAGCAGTGGCCCTCTGTGGGAGCACCAGGCAACAGGGAGGGTGTTGACCACAGCAGCATGTGAGGGAGCTGGGCCAGCCGTCTGGAAAAGGCCGAGTGACCAGACAGAATATAAACAGGCAGCTCCGCGGGAGGTGAGGGTGTCTCCTGGCTTCCCCACCCCCTCCATCCCTGGGTCTTCCTTCCCTTCATGCCCAGGAGGCCCAGGCCTGCCAGCTGCTCTCCACCAAGTGGCTGCATCCACACCCTCTGGAGAAGCCTTTCCAGACCACCTTCCCAGGCTCCACATTTGTCCTTGGCTCTTTCTGATCAGGCCTGGTCCCCACCCCCTGAGCAAGGTCGCCCCAGAAAGTGTATGGACCCAGATGCTCAGGCAGGGTTGGCAGCCCTCACGGGACTGCTTGGAGGAAAGAAGAGAAGCGGCGTCGGGCTCAGAACCGGGGGGCTGAGTCAGAAACTGCCCTTGCTCGTCATGACTCCTGCAGGCTCAGCCCTCAAGGGTGATGGGCCCCGGGATGAAAAGGGAGAGAATGGACGGGCAGCTGCTGGGCGGGGCCCGGAGGGTGGTACCCTATTGTCACAGGGCCAGCATCCTGAAGAGTACAGCACATTAGCCTTCTTTTGGGCCAGTGCCATTCCAAGGAGGTCCACTCTGATGGATGGGCCAGAGGAGCAGGGAGACAGAAAGGACAGCAACAGCATGGCACTGGGCGTCGGCCAATAGGGTACAGGGGCCCTCTGGGCTCTGGGGGACCTGGGTACCAGGGACCAGTCCCAGGGAGAGGGTCTACCAAGAATTACAGGGCGTGTCAGGGCCTCAGTCATATTGGAAGGGATTCAGGAAAAGCTCTGTTCCCAGCGAGGCACTGAAAGGCCACATGGGAAACTAAGGTAAGGCCAAGTTGGCAGAGGCTTGGGGGAGACAGAGGGTGGGCAGGCCTAAGAGTGCCCCGAGTGGTAGAAAAAGCAGGAGTTATAGAACCGAACAGACATGGCTTGATGTCCAGCTTCACCATTCAGCCTTGGGCAAGTCCAAGAATTCTCTGAACCTCGGTGTTCTTACCTGTAAAATAGAGAAAATACCAATTTTACAGGTTCTCATAAGGAGTATCTAAGATGTTCTTTAGAAAGAAGAGCGTCTAAGATCCCATGGGAGGTGGCTGATCTCCCTTCCCTGGAAAGGGGGGATGATTCCACACCCTCCCCCTAAGACTAATGCGTTTCCTGGTTTTGTTAGGATTGGTCCAGAACGTCTCTGGGCTAGAGTGGAAAGGGTGGGTGCTGACAGCTGAGAGGACACAGCAGGGTTCTGAGCCCGGAGAGCAGGCACGGGGGGTGGGATGGCTGGCCCCCACCCGGTGCACAAGAGGGTAGTTGTATGTGAGAGTAGTTTGTGGGGAGGGTCCCCTGCCGGTGTGCTGGAAACGAAGCCGCAGTGTCCAAATCCGCCCCTCCTCGAGGGGGTCGTGCAAACCTCACTGAGTCACGGGCAGGCAGAGAACCCGAGACCATGGTGTTCAGGAAAAGCGTCCCAGAGGATCAGAGGACCCAGCATGTGGTGGGGTGGACGCTTGACCCAGGCAGCAAGAGCCAGGGTGTGAAGCCAAAGCTGGAGATGGGGTGGCCTGGGCATGGGACAAAGGGCTCCGGGCAAGCTCGCGGCAGGCAACAGGCCAGGCTGCGGATAGACACGCCGGGCCACTAGGCCTCAGGGATGGTCCCTTTTTCCAGCCGGCATCTCCAGCTCCACCCAAAGTCCAAGGCAGTAACCTTTAGTCCTCACGGAGCCCTGCTACCTGGAGTGAGTGAGTAGTCCTCTGCGGGCCTCTGTTTTCCTGCTGGACTAGTGATGCTGAGGACAGAGAAGTGGGTTGTTAAGAGGAGGCCGAGAGCAGGTGCCCCGAGGGAACTGCTGGCTGGAGCAGCGCAGGCCACAGGAGAAGGGCGGCATGGGCTGAGGCAGCTGCGGATGGCTCCAGGGCTGCAGACGCGGCGCCAGCTCACCCCACGTGGGGCTACAGGGGTTTGGGTGGGAGGGAGGGGCCTTTCACTCCTCCCTGTCCTCTCAGCCCGCCCCATGGAGACCACAACTCAGGGCCCAGCTGTCCCCTCCCAGTGACTCAGGCTTTGGCTGCCCTCCTGCCCACACCCAAGGCGGGTCCGGTGCCCCATAACAGGAAGGGCTGTGCTCTGGGTGCAGAGGAGGGGCGCTGCTGAGGGCCTCGGTGCAGAAGGAGAGGTCTAGGCGGAGAAGTCCTTGCACCTTCCGGCTGGGTCACCCTGTGCCACCTGGGGAATGTGGCTTTGGGCTGTGGTGGGAGTCTGTCCTCCGCCCTCTGCCCTGAGCACGGCAGGCCACTTGTTTCTCATTAGCAAACTGCACGATGTCATCACCGCGGGGTGGATGTGCATTTTTGTCCTATTTGCTGGAGCTGTGGGTAGATGGTGAGGACATGCAGGCTGAGCCAGGGACAGGGCCCGTGGGACCCAGGGCACCGGCTGTGGCCACGTGGGGCAGAGCCATTGGGGGGCCACAGGAAGCCACGGTCCCTGAGGGAGCCCAGGGGCAGCTTTGCAAAGACGCGGGGAAAAGAGATAGGAGGAACCAGTGATGCTGGGATTATAATTATTGGCTGTAACTGTTGTTAATAATAATAATTAGCCTTCATTTCTTGAGGTCAGGCACAGCATAATCCCACGAGAGACACCAAGAGACGAAATCACGGGGCCATCTTAAAGTTCTGCCCACCACACCTGTACTACACATTTACATTTCTGTTCCTTAGAAATTACTTCCCAGAGTCCTGTGTGTTCCTGGCAGCCCTGGTGGGGATAGACCACCAGGGGAATTTGCTTCACAGCCAGGCTCAACTCCTTCCCCTTCTTGACCTCAGTTTCCCCTCAGAGAACTCAATTTAATTCTTTAAAATCCATGTGTATGAATTGGGCACCAGCACAGCACGTTCAAGGGCCTTACTCTGCCTTGTAGGCTCCCAGGTGCACAGGTGGAGACTGACATGTATGTAGGAAAGTGCACAGGGGCCTCGGTGGCGGAGACAGATAATCACGACACCCTGGGGACCAGCAGAGGGAAGAGACTAGTTGCTATTTGAGTCTAAAGGGCCTGAGGGAAGACTGGGAAAGCTCAGGGATGAGGAATGATTTGAACAGGACCCCAAGCATTTGGATAGGCCAGAATCGGGAGGACTGTTTGGGCAGAGGGAACAGAGCCAGCAAAGCCCGGCAGGGAGGGGTCCTGGTGCACGCTGGGGTGGCACGTGCTGCTGGAGGTTAGGGAACCTGGTATTTGGGGGTCGGGGAGGAAGGGGGAGGGGTGGCATCGTTCAAGAAAGAGGCAGGGGCCAGACTGGAGGCCTTCCCAGCTCCAGCAGCAGGAGTAGGAGGGCCCGCAGGCCCCGGAGTGCTGAGTGGGAAACTGAGCTGCCAGGGACATGGTGCAGCTCCCTCAGCTCTCGCAGCCAGTACGGCTGCGACGGGGCAGTTGGGAGGCAGCCTACCATGGCGATGGAGCCAGGAGTCCTGGGGCTGGCTCTACCAGCTGCTCATGGAGGGACTCTGGGCCACGTCTGGAACATTGAGGAAGGGCAAGGAGCCTGAGTAGGTAAGGGGCAGAGTGTGTGTGTGCGCGTGTGCAGCAGATCACATAGGGCCTTGCAAGCTGTCAAAGAGACTGTGGTTTGTATCCTGGGTGAGGCGGGAAGACTGTAGAAGTTTCTGAGCAGAGCACTGGCATGATGTGCCTGAAGTATCCAATGGTCATTGTACGTGCTCAGCGGCGGGCATGGTTTGTGCCCAGGGCTGCCAGGGCACGGGATACAGGAGCACTGCATGGTACAGTCTCTATCCACAGAGAACTACACTCTGCTGGGGAGACATGGCAAGGCGATGCGGAGAGTGGCAAGATCTAAGGCTTTAAGACGCAGGAATCTGGGGTTGAGTCTTCTCTCTACTGCTTCCCAGCCTGGAAAGTTATCCAAGTTCTCAGCTACCGCAATGACCACACCTGCCTGATGGGGTGATTCTGGAGCGTGGCTCGTCACAAAGTACCACATGCAGAAATAAATAGTAGCCGTGTTATTATTTAAATAATAGTACGCGGTAGCCTTAAACTCCTCATCCAAAGATGCAGGTGGCAACTGATGGTCTGGAGGCTGGGGGCCTCCTCAAGGCAGGGGAGACGGCTGACCTTCAGAGGCAGCAGGAATCAGGAGGTGGAGGACGGGACCTGGCAAAGCCCAGGGACAGGAGTAAGCGGTGTGTTCTCCACAAAGACACAGGAGGTGAGGTCAGCGTGACATCTCACACGGAAGCTGGGGGAGGGGGGAGGCATGAGCAGGCGCTGAACTAAGCAGGTGGGAAGACCCAGTTCTGAAGAGCATGAACTGGAATTGTGGAATTGGAAGTGACAGGGAGCGGGAGGGGAATTGGATTCGGGCCTGGGGGGCGGGGAGGGAGGAGCGGGACAGACCCACAACAGGGCCAGAAGGGCTGGGATGGGGTGGGCCCTGGACAGGTGTCTTGACACCCACGATTGCCAGGCAGGAGGAAGCAGGCCTGTTTGTCCTGAAACCTGATCTTTCCGGCAGCCGTCCCCCTCAGCCTGATGGACCACGGAGGGGATGGGGGGGGGGGTTGGCCGGGGGGGGCGTCCCTTCCGGAGGCATCATTTCCACCAGCATCCCAGCAGCTCTCTGAGAGGACAGGAGTCCCGAGTGCCTGAGGGGAGGGACACAGTACCACTCTCGCTGGGTGCAGCCCCCAACTTTTCTCTTCCCATGTTACGCACCCTGGGGTCTGTGCAGCCTCGTTAGGTTCCAGGCCGGGGATGCTCAACCCGGTCACGCCAAGTCCCCAGGTGTCCCTGGAGGCAGTTTTGGAGGTTGGGGAGTTATTTTAGTGTTTATAGAAACATCTCATAGAAATCATATTTTCTATAATAAGATTTACTCCTGCTCACCCTTCAGATACCAGCTTAAACGTCATTCCTCTGGGAAGCTTTCCTGACCTTTTACATGTCAGGTTCCCAGCAGGAACAGATGGCTCATTGCAACCAGGTAATTGAGAGTTTAAGAAGGGATTATTGAAAAAGCTATTGGCAGATATAATATGATATCGCTTATATGTGGAATCTAAAAAAAAAAGAACGATACAAATGAACTTATTTACAAACCAGAAACAGACACACGGACATAGAGAACAAACTTAAAGTTACCGGGGGGATGGGTTGGGGGGATGGATAGTTTGGGAGTTTGGGATTGACGTGTACACACTGCTATATTTAAAATAGATAACCAACAAGGACCTACTGTATAGCACAGGGAATGCTGCTCAATATTCTGTATTTACCTAAATGGGAAAAGAATTTGTAAAGGAATAGATACATGTATATGTTAAAAAAAAGAAAGCTCTTGGCAGTATTAAGGGATACTAACAACAGCATCTTGAGCCCTCGGCCACCTGTGGCCTAAAGGGACAAGGGGAAGGGGCAGTGACTGGAACCTTGCGAGACTGGAAGTGATAGAAGGGGCTGCCTGGCAAGTTCTGTGGCCTTCAGGAGAGGATCCATGGTGGCTGATCAGAGAGGGAACTGACACCCTCCTCAGCCAGGGCATCCCACTGGTAAAACCCACCTGGAAGCTGGACGGCAGAGGAATCCCTCTGATAGAGTCCTAAGTCAGGCCTTGAGGTCTGGGGCAGGGTGACCCAGGAGTAGAGTGGATTTGGAGGGACAAAGGAAATTATCCACCTTACCTCCTGTGTTAGTCTTCTCGGCTGCCATAATCAAATACCATAGACTGGGCTGCTTACTCAATAGAAACTTATTTCTCATCATTCTGGAGGCTGGAAGTCCAAGATCAAGGTGCTGGTCAATTTGGCCCCTGGTGAGGGCTTTCCTCCTGGCTTGTTGATGGCCACCTTCACGCTATGTCCTCACATGGCCTTTCTCCAGTGCACATGGAGAGAGAGCTCTCTTTGTCTCTTCTTATAAGGGCACTGATCCCATCATGGGGGCCCCACCCTCATGACCTCATCCAACCCTCATGACCTCCAAATGCCTCCACATGGTGGGGTGTGTGTGTAGGGCTGCAACATATGCATCTGGAGACACAAACATTCAGGCCTTAAAACCTCCCAAGGCTGTGTTCAGTGTCTCCTGAATCTCCCATCCAACCCTGTGCTTACCTAGAACATAACATTGTCATACTTTATCGTAATTGGCTTTTTCCTTTTCTGTATCACCTGCAAGGCTTAAATCTTCCTGAGGGCAAGGGCTATGGTTTATTCATATGTGCTCAATAAAATTCATTGGGAAAAATGAATAAAATTGTTGCTCAGACTAGCTAAGACATCACATTTCTTTACTTTGGCTGAAACTGCATCTTCTCAATGTGCCAACAGTAGTTATGTCCAGCAATCAGAAGCTTGGATCAACAGTTATGTAGGCCTGCTTATTAGAACACGAGGCAGTAAAGCAAATTAGTAATTTAATGAATAAAAAATCCTTCAAAACAGTTCATGGGGTGAGAACGGGAACAATAAAAGGAGTCCTTGGTGATGAAAAATCTCTGAAAATACCCCATCAGTCATGATGGGTGGGCCATTCCAAGGGTGTTCACATAGCCTGTTGTAACTCACAACAGAACAATGCATGGTCCTCCCAGGCCCACCAGGCCCCCAGTTATAAACGGGGCTTCCGTGGAGTAGTCTCTGTGGGCCTGTCTGCCTCTTTCTATCTCCACTGTCCCTGTCAAGCCAGGCCACCAGTCCTTCCTCTTAAACTACTGCCCACTTTGCCTGGGAGTGAAGTCTTACCATTTCCCCTTCTGTCCTACTCCTGGTTACAAAAACACAAGCTTTGACATCTGGCCTGCCTTGTTTGAATTCTGGCTCTACCACTTACTTGCTGTGTGACTTTGGATGACTTACTTAACTTCTCTGAGCCTCTTCATTTGTAAAACTAGGGTAACTGTGAAGATTAGAAAAGATATTGCACCTCCAGTCTAGACTGCGGCTCTAGGAGCCTATCAAATCCCACCATTTTCCATTCTGGCCACCACCCTCCACCCCACCTCCTTTCTTTTCGCTACCCAGTAACACTGGATTATGCCATTCCTCTACTCAAAACCTTACCACGGCTTCTAATTTCACTTAGAACACAATCCAGGTTCCTTATGGGGCTGCGAAGTCCCCTATCGTCTCACAGCTGCCCTTGTTTCCTCAACCCAGACTCTTTTCCTCCCACTTGTCCCTGTCATGTTTCAGATCTCAGCTTAAATGTCATTTACTCAGAGGAGGCTTCCCAAAACCCCAGAGTTCCCTGTTGTGTTCTCACGATGGCCTATACTTTCCCATCACAGCACCCATTGCATCTGGTGAAAACTTGTTGCAACTCCTCGTGTGATGGATTGCGGCCTGGCTGTCCGCTCCACCAGGAGCTTCATGAGAGCAGGAAACTTGACTGCCTTCCCCACTGCTGAGTCCCCAGTGGCCTGTGCAGTTCTGTCCAATGCATATTTGTTAAACGAATAACAAAGTAAAAGGTCCTTCCTGGAATGCCAACAAGCTTGTTGGGGAGACACAGACTGACACAGAAAACTATTCAGAACGACGCAGGGTAAGTTGTGTCTAGCCATCTCCAGAGAGCGTGGCCCTCACCCTTGGGGCTTTAGGAATTCAGAGAAAGGAAGAAAGGGTATTAGCTACTTTGGGAAGACTCTGCTTGAGGCCACGCATTCCAGAGAGAAGGAAGAGAGCAGGAAAAGTAACATTGGTCACGTGTCTACAGCATGCCAGAAACCTACCACACTACATCTTCACAGTTATCTAGTTTTACAAAGGAGGAAACTGAGACCAGAGAAGGTAAGTAAATCATGCGAGGTCACACAGCAAGTAACTGGCAGAGCCAGGATGTCATACCAGGCAAGCCAGATGTCAAAGTTTGCGTTTTTGTAACCAACCAGGCATAAGACAGGAGAGGAGGTGTAAGGCTTTACCCAGGCAAAGTGGGCAGTGGTTCAAATGGGGCTTATGACAGAATAGCTTCTCATCTATGATAACTCTGAAACTTGGGTTTGTTCTGATACTGAGTCCAGGTCTTAAATGCCACTTAGGTACATGTAGGTTCTGAGAGGTCCAACAACAAACAGGGCAGTTGGGCCCACTCAGAGCAGCTGCAGCGCTTGGAAATGGCCTGAAATTGGACAAGACCTGGAATGAGGGTCTGGGCACTGCTCCCAGCATCTGACCTCGGACAGAGACAGCAGAGCTGTGGTTTGGGAGGTTTTCCTTCCTCAGCTAAGACCCACTGGAGCCTGTTATAAGGATCCAGGTAAGGGAGCTAGGCGGTGCAGGGTGGGTGCTCCTGTCTTGCTGAGGTGGGGGAGGAGCAGGAAGGGGTCATTCCTGCTCGGCTGACCTCAGCTGGGTAATGCGATCAGCCTGTCATGGTTCCAGTCCTGATTCGGGAAGAACAAAGAGGCCAGGCCCCTCTGCCTCCTCTGTCCCAGGAATGCAGCTGGGGCCAGGCTGTGACCAATCGGGAATGCAGGTTGGGAGCGCAGCGAATGCGGTTTGTACAGCCAGCCGTTCATGCCGTGATGGGAGCGGGCTCACAAACCTGGCTGACATGCCCCTGCGCTTCCAGCTTTGATATCCCAGCCCTGCCTTGGGGGAGCCGCGCATCCCCAAGCTGTCTGGCCCCACCTGCCCTGCTGTGGCCTTTGCGGTGGTCGTGGGGTGGGGGGTAGGAAGTCCAAATCCATACGCCCCACCCCCAACGATGCTGTCCCAGTTGCAGGCATCCCCTTGTCCATCTCGGTCCATCTCGGGAAATTTGAGAAACAGGCAGAGGGAGGGAAGGGAGTTCGGCTGAGCCTCCTGCCTGCTCCCCAGGGTTGGGAGAGATGGGTGCACAGACAGGCAGACGGGTGTCCCATGGGAGAGGCTGCCAGGACTCCGCAGCTGCCTCTGGAGACGGGTCACAGAAACCTGCTGAGGCCACCCCCTCGGGGAGATGGATAATGCTGGGATTGGGGGGGTCTGCCTCCTGGGATGACGGCTGAATGCTTTCTGCATTCCGAAGCTCGTCACCTCCCCTCCCCAGCCCAGTTCTACCAGTGTGGGGTCCTCTGGGGCTGCCTTTCTCTGCCCTCTCAATTATCCGCTGCCCCCTCCCCTCCCACCTCCTCCATGCTCCCTGCACTTCCTCCTTTCCTGGTGTTAGCAGTGCAGTGCTTTACCGTTCACAAAGCACATTTATACACATTAGATCATTTGATCCTTAGAAGAACCCTACGCAGGAAGGGAAGGAGGAACAGAGGAAGCAGAAGCTTCTGGGAGCAAGAGGTTTAAGGCTATTAGATGGCATGCTCACATGGATGTTCCAGTTGCCTCAGATGTTGGCAGGAGCGGAGATGGAGAAGGTGTCAGGGAGCCAGGAGCTAGAGTAGTCCACCCTGTGGGGACCAGGAGCTCGGAAACTTTCTATCCCCAGTGCCCGGAGTATTGGGGGCACTTAGTAAATGTTCGTCGACTGATTGAATATGCCTGGTGTTCTCTTGATATCCCTGCCTTCTACTTGCTCTTATGAAAAGACCTGAAAGCCACACTGAGATGTAAGCAACTGGTGATAGTTTTCAGACGACGACTCGCAAAGGAGTCAGTTCTGTGTTACAGATGTTATTCCAGTGAGCAGACACTGGAGACTACAGTGGGAAGACCCAAGAGACAAGGACAGAGGAGAGGGCTTTCCCAGGCAGACCCCTGGCCTACCAAGGCTTCGGGCCTCCCAGCTAGGGGTCACAGGAAGGAGACTTTGATGGAGCAGAAAGGAAGCCCGGGAGGAGCTCTGGCATCCCCTCCAAGGTCCCCATCTCAGAGTCACAGAATGGGAGGGGCTGAGGGATCTCAGAAATGATATAGACCTTTGATTAAAAAGAAGGGATGTATCCCTAATTTCTCCTGTTCTGTGTGGTGGCTTTATTCACTCAGACCTTCGGGCAGCTCCTGGTGTTGTCATCCCAGCTTCCTAACCAGAAAGAAAACAGGGCTTCTCTCTCCTGGATCAGGTTGGTGTGAAGGATCCTGGGAACGGACTCCACATTGGTCCAGCTTGAGGGGTGTTCACCACCCTAGGACCCATGACGGTGGCCCTGGAAACAGCATGACCCTGTGAATATTTGGACTACAGGTTAAAGGATGCAGAAGGAGGAAACGGCTCCCCAAGACAGAGGGTGATCACATACGTGGCCTCCATTTGAACCCCGAGCTAGGCAATCACCCCACACTGAGTCTACTACAAAGCAAGTTCTTTACAGCATTTAGACACATTCTGTTGTTTATCCATAGGGAAACAGGTGAGTAAATTATGGTACCTCTTATGGAATCCTATGCAGCTGTTAAAAAGATTGAAGAAGAACTGTATATCTTTAGATGGAAAATATCCTTAATATATTAAGTAAAACATGTTTCAGAGCAGTCTGTATAGTATTATTTATGTAAAACAAAGCAAACTAAAACGCTATACATCTATATATATTTAAGTATTTAAAGTTCACTTTTTAAAAGCTTGAAAGGTAAGGGGAGAGATAAATTGGGAGATTGGGATTGACATATACACACCAATATATATAAAATAGGTAACTAATAAGGACCTACTGTATAGCACAGGGAACTCTACTCAATACTCTGTAATGACCTATACAGGAAAAGAATCTAAAAAAGAGTGGAGGTATGTATATGTATATCTGATTCACTTTGCTGTACAGCAGAAACTAACACAACGTTGTAGATCTACTACACTCCTATAAAAATTAAAAAATAAATAAATAAAAAGTTTGAAAAACTTTACGCCAAACTGTTAATAGGATGACCTCTACGTATGTACATATTTAAAAAAATTTTTTACCAGAGGCATATATTGCTTTTGTATTAAAAAAAAATGAATATACACAGAAAGGAAAAGGCCCAATGTTCATAGTCTGCAGATAAGGAACATGCAGGACAAAAAAATTAAACGACCCTGCACAAAATCACACACAGGAAAATAAGAGCCCTGACCTTCAAACTGCCCAGGAGGTGGCCTTCTTTAAGCACCTGTCCAGTCTAGGAGCAAAGGATGGAGGTGGTGGGAATCAAGGGGAATCCAGGCCAGACGGCAGCAGGGATGCAGCCATGAGGAAGGAGAGAGCCTGAAGTACAGGAACGGAATGGTTGTTGATTCTGTAATTTGCTGATGCCGGGGACCCCTCCCCACCACCCCCTCCTCTGCCAGCAAACACTGGCCTGGGGACACATACATGTGAGGGCCAGGAATGGGTTAACCCAGAGTCTTACTGGTGAGGGAGAGGTCTGGGTCTTCTGGAACATAAAAGGAACTCAGTGGCTCCTGGGGGTAATGAAAAGTGAAGAGGCTCAGGTCCGAATCAATTAGATTCTCTATCTGAAATGTAAACCAGGTTCCTGCCCAAATGCCCCTTTCCCTCGTCCTGATCCTGGAGTCCCAGAGGAAGAAAAAGAGAACAATGCAGCCTTTGCAGCAGCTGCCTTTTGGAGGCCACAGCTGTCTACTCTGTGGAGGCCCCAGCCCACCTGGGGAGCCCGCCCTCTTCCTTGCTCCTCGGTTCCACTGACACTGAGCCCTCAGCTGCCAGGGTTGCCCATGATAAGTCCTAGCTCCAGAGCCTCTGCCCAGCACCCAAGGACAGCAAAGAGATCTGGGGGTCCTGCTAGGCATTAGGTGCTCAGGTAATTATGTCAGTAGAAGCCCCCAGCACAGATCCCAATGCCTGAGCATCTCCCTACAATTCACAGCACTTTCCTCACAATTCACAGCACTCAGAGTTACAATGTCCATCCAGCCTAATATGGTCTGATTCCATTACCTTCTTCACCGTTCCACTTTTTCCAGGTACCCTCTGAGCGTCCGCATCAGAAGCTTCCCTCCTGCTCACTCCTGGGATCCCCTTTATCCAGTCTCACTTGTTCTGAAGTAGGGATGAGAGTAATTCCAGTTCCAGCATTTTCTGGCTGTATGACCTGACAGTACTTAGGAACATTTTCTTCATAAGCCTTTCTGGGCTTTGGTTTCTCATAATATAAAATGGGGATCAGAGTGAGGAATAAATGAAGTCATGTGTAGAAAGCTAAGAGCTAAGTAGAGCTGAGTGTCAGATCCCTTTCCCCTGCCCCTCTGTGCCTCACGCCTACCGTCAGTGAAGGGAATTAACAAGATCTGCTAAAGGACAGGGGGTAGCTGGGGAGAGGAGACCGGTGGGGCGCTCAGACCAGGAGAAGGTGCTTCCTGGGAGCGAAGGTAGGGATTCTGGCTGGTCCCATAGACCAATCACCCCCAAAGAGGAGGGTGACGGTCTGCTGCAACGGGTCTCCCCGCAGAGATCAGTTTCTCGGTCGCCAGGTGGTGGGAGACAAGACCACAGGAGAACGGCAGTGGTCTTCAAGCACGTGTGGGTACCCACGACAAGACAAGGCAAGCGGACATCAAACCTGATTGTAGCTGATGTGGCAGGGTCAGGAGTGTTGGTGGTGGAAACAGGATGGGGAAGTAGCAGGAGACCAGGGCTCTGCCATGTACCCACTGCGTGACCTGGAGCAGGGGGCTTCTTGACTGTCTGCTCTGTAAGGGAGGGGTGAGACTGCAGCCCCAGGGCAATGGTTTTCGGACTGTACCCTGAGGGGCACTTCCTGAAGCCCTGCCGAGCCCCACTTCTACATATTAGGCTTCTGAGCCCAAGACATGTTGGAAAACCCCACTGGGAGCTAGAAACCAGGCGGTGATGAGACAGGAGGTGTGTACATGAGAAGGGTTCATGGAGAAGAAAAAAATCTAATGAGAATGAAAACAAAAAAGTCACTAGGTTTGGGGGCAGAAGAGAGGATGATCCAAAAGACAGACAAGGGAGACACTGGGGAAAATTAAGGGCAGCCTGGGTGAAGAGCACAGGCCCTGGGTTCCATGTATTGTGTGACCTTGGGCATGGTTCCTCTCTGCCTCAATTTCCTTATTTGCAAAGGAAGATAGAAATGCTTTCCTTATAGGGTTTCCACGTGGGTTAAATGAGCAAATACACATAGACACAGTAAGATATTAACAGAGGGGTTGGGACATGGAGAGAAGTATGGTGAGGAAGAAAGGCAGAGTCAGAGAGACAGAGAAATGTCAAATCACAGGGGGTGAGGGACACACGTGGAGACTTGGGCATCTCAGGGTGGTCCCTGGGGCCTCAGAACGTCAGCTTCCTCCCCCACCCTGGGTCTGTCTCCCTGACAGTGTTACCAAAGTCACACTCACCCCTGGACACACACACACACACACACACACACACACACACGACCTTTGGGAGGGGTCTTTCTGTTTTCTCTATCTTAAGCTTTTTTTGTTTTTCTGAATACTTACTATTTGCTAGACACTGTGCTGAGAACTTTACATGCCTTATATTACATAATCTGCACAGTAGCCCTGAAAGGCAGATAGGTACCATTTAGTAGCCACATTTTACAGACGTGGACACTGAGGCAGAGAGAAGTTAGTTAAATAGCTGGTAGGGGTGAAACCAAAATTAAGGGGACACCAAGCTTTCACAGTGACCCAGCTAGTGTATGGTTAGTGTTCATATGCTTAAAATAGTATCTGACAGATCATAAAAGCTGAACAACTGTTTTATCGTCATCACCATCATTATGGCTGTGTCTTGGCAGGCAGTATAGAACAGTGGAGATCATATCCAAGCATTGGCTTGAACTTCTGGTTAAAGATGGCAGATTAAACACGCTCCTTAACTTCATTCCTCCTGAAATCCCATTAAAACAAAGACTAAAGGAAACAAATAAACAAACAAAAGTATAAACCCACAAAGACATGGGAAAGGAGACAACAGCCACAAAATTCTGGAGGCTAGAACGCACATTTAATAAATGCCATATTAATAAGTGGAAACTGTCTAAGCAGGGCTGAGAAAGTTAAATCCTGACTCACACACAAAAACTCCAAATCATATCTCAGAACCCCCAAAGACTCAGGAATTAGTGATATAAGATAATTCTAGAAGGGAGAGGGGCAAAGTTAGCGCTGAAAACAAGGAGATTAAAAGTTTGCTCAAAAAACAGTAAGCCCCAGATCCTTTCCCCTACTCCATGTTCCCATCCCTAGCAAAGACCAGACCTTTCTAGAGGAGGGGAGATAAAACAGTTTCTAGACAGGGGGTATCATGCACTATTAGCAAGTACATGAACACACGGGAATCAAGTGCAAGTTTACAGACTGAATGTTGAGACCACCAGCCTTCTTCCCCTAAATGTTGAAAGCCAGGCTTATACTCTCCAGGCAGGAGACCACGATAAAGTTTTTCTGAGAAATGTTATCAGATGACATCAAGAGTTTCCCAAAGGAATGTCCCAGTGAGCACCCTACAGTTGACAAGCCCTACCCGTGCACAGATAAGCACCCCATGCTGCCTTTCAGTATTCAGTCCTAAGCAGTCAACCAAGAAGCACTAGATATTTGAAGAAACTTTTAACACGAAAAGCAAAGGCCCAACAAACAAACAGAAGACAAAAACATCTTGGAGAAAACAGATTATGTGAGGAGAAGAAAACTTATATTCTTAGAAAGATGTGATATTGCATCTAAAAGATAAGAATGGGATACTATAGAAAAAAGGAATTCTCAGAGAAAAAAAGAGCTTATGAAAATTAAATGTGATAGAAGAAAAATTTTAAACTTTTCTTATGATGATTGAAAAATAAGTTGAGGAAATTACTCAGAAAGTAGAGGGGAAAGTTAGGAGAGAAGAAAAAAAGAAAATTAGAAGATGTACTCATTAGCACTAACCTCCAAATTACAGGAATTCTAGAAACAGATAATAGAGAAAAGGAGGTTAAAAATAATCAAAAGCATCATTCAAGGAAATTTCCCCAGTCTTAAAGATATGAGTTTCCACACTGAAAGAGCTAACTGAATGCCCAGAACAACCAATGAATTACAAAAACCAAAACACAGAAAGCTATACCATGATGAAATTTCAGTGTGTTAGGGCCAAAGAAAGTATCTTACAAGGTTCCAGAGAAAAGAAGCGGGTTTCATATAAAGGAATCAAAATGACAGTAGACCTCCCGACAACAATGGAAATGAGGAGACTACAGAGAAGGGCAACCACTTCCAACCTAGAATTTTTCTACTCGACTAAACTCTCCATCAGGTGTGAGGGTAGAAGGAAGATATTTTCTGTTATGTCTCCAAATTTTGTCTCCCACAGACTCCACCTCAGGAAGCTACTGTGAAACGTATGCTCCACCAAAAATCTGGGAGTAGACCAAGGAAGAAAACATGGCGCCCAGGGAAAAGAGGACCCTGTATGAGAGAGGAGGGAGGCCCCAGTTAGACAGTGAGGAGAGAACCCAAGTCAGCAGCTTTGCAGCCAGCCTGGGAAGCACCCGGTCCAGCCAGAAGCTCCGGGACCATCTCTTCAAGAAAATGAAATGAATAAAATACCTAAGGAGTTTCAGCATTTGGGATGATCGGGAGGCAACATTCAATGTGGGAAGAGTTTGTCACTAAATTAGTGACAAATACATAGAACGAAACAACTAAACAAACAAAAACAAAGTGATTTTTAACTCCAAGAGAAAAATTTAGCAGGAAAAGGAAAACAATCATTATATACTTAGCATCTGGCTGTGAATAGTGTTTATATATTCATAATAAGGTAAATATTGAATGTTGATCTAACCAAAATCATGATCTAATTACACTGGGAAACCGCAGGAAACGTGCGTGGGTGTGTGGCAAAAAGGGCAGAAGGATTTGGCCAAAGAGAGAGAAATCCTCCACTTCCATGATGGGGAATAAAGTGATGCCTACATTAAAAATTTTTAAGAAAAGTCTAACACTGAAAAATTAGAAGTAGTGATGTAAGCTCTCTACTTCGCAATATGAAGGGAAAGAATCAGTTAAAAGGAGTTGAAGCAGGAACCGAATGGGGCAGGAGCTCTGCTGTATTTCTTATCAAGCCTTGCAGAACTTGTGGTATCTTTAAACTATGTGCCAGGAAAATGGTTATTAAAAAAATCAAAAAGACAAAGAACAGAAGTAAGAGCAGGAGGGGAGGAAAAGAAGAAGAGCTCAGAAGAGTCCAGTAAAGACCGGGCTCTGCAGTATTTGGGGCAAATTATTTAGTTTCTCTGATTTCTTCCTCAAAAAAATGGGGATAATAATACCTAACTCACAGTGTTCTTTTTGTCTCTGTATAGTTACTATTATTTTTGGAACCACGGACAGAGCCATCCAAGGATTAACCCTAGTTTTCTCATCTGGACAACGGAGATAATCACCTACCTCATTAGGTTGTTGACAGATTAGGTGAAGTAACTAAGGTCAACCTCAAATGCTTTTGGAACCAGGCAGAATAGAACTGCAGTCACACATCTGACCTGATGCCCAGCAATGACACTTGCATGTAGAGAGAGGTTACTCCACGAGGGTCTCCGTGCGTGGGGTTATCCCCTGTCTTCACAGGCAGAATGTCCTTAATCACCAGACCAGCCATGTGCTCCTGGGGAAACAAACAAACACACACCAAGCAACGTGACGCATGTGAGTAATCACATCTGGGCAGGGCATAACGTGCCAGAAAGACTGTGGAGCTTTCTGTACAGCTTGCCCACTTCCAAGAAAGGTCAGTGACGGAGGACCAACAGTAACCCGGGACTTCAAGACAGAGAATCTTCAGGTCTCTACTTCACCAACTGGCCAGTCATTTCCTTTTTTTTTAATATAAATTTATTTTATTTATTTATTTATTTTTGGCCGCATTGGGCCTTCGTTGCAGTGCGAGGGCTTCTCATTGTGGTGGCTTCTCTTGTTGTAGAGCACAGGCTCTAGGTGTGCGGGCTTCAGTAGTTGTGGCACATGGGCTCAGTACTTGTGGCACGCGGGCTCTAGAGTGCAGGCTCAGCTGTGTCCCACAGGCTTCGTTGCTCTGCGGCATGTGCGATCTTCCCGGACCAGGGCTCGAACCCGTGTCCCCTGCATTGGCAGGAGGATTCCCAACCACTGCGCCACCAGGGAAGCTCTTGGCCAGTCATTCCTTGAGATTCTGTTTCCTCACTGTTAGATTGAATTTGGTAGTTAGAAAACGGACCTTACTGTGTGGTTATCATGGAACTTAAATGAGATTATTTGTATGTATATTTAAGTGTGTACCTACTCTTTATATGCAAATGACTATTTTCAAAGAAAATACAAATCCAGACTTCGTAAGGATGGACTTTATTCAGGAAGGAGTATTGCCAGGTTGGGGGAGGGGAAGCGACTGCTGTAGTAGAAGAACATTGTCGATTGTGAGATTTGCAAGCACCTTAAGAGTTGGGCAAAAAAAGGGATTTTCCTTTCCAAAGGGGAGTAAACAAGGCTGGAAAGAACCAGGGGTAGGGAAGTGGGATGGCTGAAAAGGTTGAATTAGGGGACAGCAGATCAGAGAATGTTTTACCCTGAGACCAGCCTATTCTCAGGACAGTTGGCTGGCGGAGGGTGGGCAGAAGTTCAGGGTCCTGGAGGAGGGAGAGGAGTGTAACCAGAGTTCCAGTCATGAACATTTTGTTCTGATTGATGGAGGGGGGCGGGTGGGGAATAAGCTCTTTGGATAATTTTTTTGAGGCAAGGAAAGGGAATTTTGAGGGTGTGTATCTGGCCTTGTCACAGGTAATCAAGAGCATCGTGAAGTCTTTCTTAGTCATGTGGGGAAGGGTGGTACTTTTCAGTAGCCATCTTCTGGAGCGCAAAAGATGAGGGGATTTCTTAACTTTCACTGCTTTCCAGGATCTGACGGCTCAGGTGAAATTTGACATCGTCACCATCCATATGCTGCCTAGTAGTAGCAGCAGAAGCAGTAGTAGTAGGCGTAGTAGAAGTAATAGTAATGGTAATATACACATATAAAATGAGGCTTAAAATAGAAACGAAACCCCCAAAACCATATAGGGAGGAAGAGGAAAACAAAGACTTATATTGTATTTAGTTTAGTCCTAGGCTTCCTGGCAACTAAACAAAAATGAAAACACTGTGATTCTCATTGATAAAAAGCAAACAAAAATAGGAAACCATTTTTAAGTGCCAAATTCGAAGCAATTTGTCCTATCCAGGCAAAGAATCACAAGGACCCAGAATGAACGACATTATGCAGAATTCTTATGATAACTTCTTATGATCATCCTCAATAACAATTGATATGAAGACATTAAAACATTGCTGAATGAAAGCATTTCTCTGGGAACTAAACTTCTGTAGTCTAGAAATATAGTCTTCTCATGATGAAAATCATAGTTTCTTTTGTGATGCTTTTAACGGAAACAAGGCTAGAAGACTTCTAATCCTCACGACAGCCCGGAAAGCAGATGTTATCACCCTCCTTTTACAAATGAGAAAACAGAAAGGGTGAATGACTTTGCCAAGGCCACACAGCCAGAGGTGGTGGAATCACCATAAGGTTCAACCCCTTTCCATTAAACCAGACCACCTCCAGCTTGATACCTGGATTTGTTTTATGATATGGTTGACCAGCACCCCCTTTAGCCAGTCTTCAAATACCAGTGGTCTCAGGCAGGCTTGGGAGAGGAACTTGACAGTAGTTCAGGCTTCATCTCCCATGTGAGTATCCAGGGCTCAGACACTCTCCTCTAACTGAACGGAGACCCTACAGGTTCTTTTCAGCTTTCATCTTACTCAACTTTTTTTGCAGCATTTGATGATATGGAATATCCTTTCTGTTACAGCAGTAAAATGAAATAAATTGTATTCAGTAAAATTGTTCATTCTTTCTTCTTAGCAAGTCACAGTTTTGTGTTCCCTGGGGAATGGTTTACTTGGGGAGCAACTGGGGTTTTCAAGCCCAGCCACTCACTTGAATCGCTGATTTTCTCTCTGTGGTTGTGAAGGAATCTGTCAAAGCCAATGTCAGGTTGTTTGAGGTTTCCGCTAGCTTCTCATTGGCCTTGACTCAATGGACAGAGAATGGATCACATAAGAACAGGATAGATCCCTGGTTGTCAATGTTCATATAAATCTTTCATTGGATGCCACCATGAGAATCGAAGTCCTCAGGCATCAGAGCAAATAACAATTTAGAACATTCTAAACCATAACACCATTCTGATTTCTTTTTTTTTCTTTTGTCCTCCCCCACCTTTTAAATTTAAAACTTTAAAAACATGTACCCCAATAATCTGCTCTGGGATTACATAGGGATGAATATCCTTGCTTTAGAAATAGGAGGGGAAGGAGTCCTCTAACTGAAGATGTGATAGGCCTTCTGTTTGCCATGATTAGGAGTACAAAAATTGAAGGGACCAAGGGTCCTGGAATCCTACCATGTTGGGTGACTTACTGCTGTTCTAAAACAGAATTACTATCTGGGGCAGATATCATCCTCCAAAATTGAATTGGCTCACCTAGGATAATCCCACAGATCAGATTAATCAGTCTAGCAATTTAGGAGTATATTTACAATTAATTTTCTTTGCAGAGTGATGAAAGCACTGCTCCAAGCTAGATCTTCTAAGGGAGAATTTTTGAGATTTTTCTATGACGGGGTACAGTAGTTGATGACTACATTCCCCTCTGGACATTGTCAAGACCAAAGTAATTTTGATCATCCTCTATGGCCATGCTTTTCAAATGGAGTTCATAACATCATGAGGGAAATAGGCAACATGCCACAGGGGGATGTAAATCCAGAGGATGTGTAAGGCTCATTTGCTGAGAGTATCCTTTTCATAAAGACTGGTAGTGAGAAGTTTGAGTAATTTAACAGATAGTAATTTATCAGAAGCAATTACAGAGTATAAAAATAGTTTTATGAAATTTTAAGAGAAAGTGCGAAACTTTAAAGGGATTTCGTGCTATTGACAAGCTACCTGTCTCAGACTCCTCAGGCTACACAGAGATTTTTCATTATTGGAGGGTAATTGTTCCTGGGAAATGGTCACTGAAAGTGAATCCACATAGAATGAGGACCAAATATTTCATAGTAAATAGTAGGGGAAAAAGGGTAGATTAAACTTTTATATTGAAAATCATACAAAAAATGTGAAAAAGAAGTTCATTTTACCCCATGTTTAACAATATGTTAAGTTATAATTGCAATCATGCAGTATTTCTTTAAAAAGCAAATGATGATTTAAGCTTTGGAAGGATTTTTGGCAACACGGTGTGAGACATCACCTTCCTTTCCTTTTTTTTTTTTTTAAACATCTTTATTGGAGTATAATTGCTTTACAATGGTGTGTTAGTTTCTGCTTTATAACAAAGTGAATCAGCTATATGTACACATTTATCCCCATATTCCCTTCCTCTTGCATCTCCCTCCCACCCTCCTTATCCCACTCCTCTAGGTGGTCACAAAGCACCGAGCTGATCTCCCTGTGCTAAGGCTGCTTCCCACTAGCTATCTATTTACATTTGGGAGTGTATATATGTCCATGCCACTCTCTCACTTTGTCCCAACTTACCCTTCCCCCTCCCTGTGTCCTCAAGTCCATTCTCTAAGTCTGCATCTTTATTCCTTTATTCCTGTCCTGCCCCTAGTTTCTTCAGAACCTTTTTTTTTTAGATTCCATATATATTGTTAGCATACGGTATTTGTTTTTCTCTTTCTGACTTACTTCACTCTGTATGACAGACTCTAGGTCCATCCACCTCACTACAAATAACTCAATTTCGTTTCTTTTTATGGCTGAGTAATATTCCATTGTATATATGTGCCACATCTTCTCTATCCATTCACCTGTCGATGGACACTTAGGTTGCTTCCATGTCCTGGCTATTGTAAATAGAGCTGCAATGAACATTGTGGTACATGACTGTTTTTAAATTATGGTTTTCTCAGGGTATATGCCCAGTAGTGGGATTGCTGGGTCGTATGGTAGTTCTAGAAAACTTCCTTTCCCTTTTGACTTTCACAGCAAGATCATAAAGAAGGTTATGTTTGCAAAATGTTCTAAATGCCTGTCAGCATTCTCAAGGGAGTTAAATCCTTTGTTATTCAAAAATTATCTTTTAGAACACCTATCAAGTTAACAATTTTGTCAATTTTCTCTGTAATTATGAGTGACCTGTCATTTTCTAAGGGCTTTGCATGAGTTTCAGTGGTTATCTAACACCACTTTCATTGACTTCACGAAATCCTGCATTTTGTGCCAGATTGCCGTCATCTTTGCATTTTTGGGTCAGATATTCACCGCATCTACCACTCAGACCACCAGGCAGACTTACAAACAATGACTCAGACCACCAGGCAGACTTACAAACAATGATGCAGATGCAATGCGGGGGTGGGAGGGAATGTAGAGATGAATGCTAGGCTTAGGAGGGAGGCTAATTATATAAGTGGTCTATTCATTAGAGAATATTTTCACATCATGATGACATTTTTCTCCCCTACGTAGCCTCAGAAACTGCAGGGACTCGGAGACACTTACGTAATGAAGAATCCATGCGTGTGCTTTGATGGAAAATGTAGGATAGTTTCTACCACATCGAACTTTGGGAAATTCATTGACCACTTGTTTATGGACTATAACAAAATGAGTTTCTAAGGAAAAATCCTTAGAAACCTTTACTTGGGGGCACTCCTCCAGCCTTCCCCTGTGACACTCCACCCTGGTGAGAGTCCTGGTTAGACACCTTAAAAACAATACCAAAATTGTTACCTGCTCAGCTGGTTTCTATACAAATGGATCTAATCCCATTCAGCAACAAAGAACATCTGCATTTCAGGGTCTCTTTATAGAATATAATATTGAACTACCTGCCATCCGTCATCTTTCAAAGGTGACATTTATGGAAGATTATCTGAGAAATAATGAATTTATCCATTTCTTCAAATTTTAAAATTTCTATCTTCTTCAAGCAGAGGTTCCAGTTCTGGTCTAAGCTGTATCTACCATTGCAATTTGAGACAAGCCTAAGCAAATTTGGCAAACTGGTGAGGCAAGCCGTCTAGAAGTCTATTTGCATGAAGGACCAAGGCACCTCCCAGGAAATAATCCCAAGGAAAAAGAGAGGAAGACAGGTTTTATCTCTTCACAAAGCTTGGTGTCGAAGGGGAAGAGAGAGGATTTCCTAATACAGCCTGTTGGGCAGGGAGGAATAATCATGTATACAATATTCTTTGGGTTGTCCCCTGCCTTGTCTGGGCCTAGGAAAGGAAAAGGGGTAGCTTCACATAAAATTCGAAAGAGTTGTTTTCATTGTAATTTTGCTCGATATCGGGACACAGACTGCCTTGCTTTGGTGGATTTCTAATAGAATATGAGGCAATGGAGAGAAAGGCATTTTCTCCTTTTCAGTTGAGAGCACAGTGCGGTGTTCTGAGGGCTTTCTGAGAGCTCCATCTCACCCTGAACTTGAAGGGAAAGAGTGTCAAAGTCCAGCGTAGACTATGATGCTGAACAGGTCTGGTGCTCCCTGTGACGCTGCTGGGGCCCAACAGAAAAGGCAGCTGACGTGGGATGTAGGATAAGCTGATACCAGCAGAGGTGACAGTGTCCAGTGGATGCCCTGCTGACTGGACTGGTTTGTGAGTGCATGTGAGACACTCCCTGGGCTCTCCTAGGAATAATTATGGGAAGACTTTGCAGAGAACTAGAAGTCCTGCATCCGCGGGTCTGAACAAGAGCCAGGAGGATGTAGACTGTTTTTGCTGGGATGTCACCATGTGTTCCCCAGGCTGATGTGACCAGAGCAGGATGGTGTAGCAGATGCTGTCAGCACCCTCCCACACCTCCTTGGTTTGTACCACTTCAAGGCACACTGGCCCACATGCCCCTGCCAGGACCTGCATCTCTTTGCCTGAGGGATTTCTCTGCCTGCTGGGGCCTGCTCTGTCCACCTGCGTGGCAGGCTGGAAGTGCCTGGGAATTAATGCTCCCAGGAGCAGCCTTCAACCAATGACTGATGGGAGTTGGTATACAAATGCCCCGGCTCCCTCCCCACTCAGGTAGGATAACTCTGAGCCTGTTCAACAAGCCCTGAATTTCCAGTGGGGTAGGCTCTAATTTCCCTTTTTAGCAACTAACTTGATAATACATCTTTCAGGGGGGTCTCTTTTCCTTTTTTAGCTCACTTGTCTACCCTCTACCGTTGTTTACTGGCATTGTATCTCAAGTAAATGACATGTATTTGAATTCTTTTCTTAAAATAAAAGAATTCCTGCTTCTAGGGGAACCCAAACTAAGACAGATGGGTTACACTTGGAGGAAACTAAAGCAATTCTTTCAGGTTGTTTTATCTTGAATATTCATCAACATGTTTTTGCTTTTTTGGGGGCCGTGCTGCAGCTTGTGGGATCTCAGTCTCCCCCAAAGGATTGAATCCAGGCCACGGCAGTGAAAGCCTGGAATCCTAACCACTAGGCTACCAGGGAACTCCCCATCAACCTTTTTTTTTTCTTTAACATTTTTATTGGAGTATAATTGCTTTACAATGTTGTGTTAGTTTCTACTGTATAACAAAGTGAATCAGCTATACATACACATATATCTCCATATCCCCTCCCTCTTGCATCTCCCTCCCTCCCACCCTCTCTATCTCACCCCTCAAGGAGATCACAGAGCACTGAGCTGACCTCCTTGTGCTATATGGCTGCTTCCCACTAGCTATCTATTTTACATTTGGTAGTGTATATATGTCAATGCTACTCTCACTTTGTGCCAGCTTATCCTTCCCCCTCCCTGTGTCCTCAGGTCCATTCTCTACATCTGTGTCTTTATTCCTGTCTTGCCCCTAGGTTCATCAGAACCTTTTTTTTTTTTTTTTTTAGATTCCATATATATTGTTAGCATACGGTATTTGTTTTTCTCTTTCAGACTTACTTCACTCTATATGACAGACTCTAGGTCCATCCACCTCACTGCAAATAATACAATTTCATTTCTTTTTATGGCTGAGTAGTATTCCATGGTATATATATGCCACATCTTCTTTATCCATTCATCTGTCGATGGACACTTAGGTTGCTTCCATGTCCTAGCTATTGTAAATAGTGCTGCAAGAACATAGTGGTACATGTCTCTTTTTGAATTATGGTTTTCTCAGGGTATATGCCCAGTAGTGGGATTGCTGGGTCATATAATAGCTCTATTTTTAGTTTTTTAAGGAACCTCCATACTGTTCTCCAGAGTGGCTGTATAAGTTTATATTCCCACCAACAGTGCAAGAGCGTTCACTTTTCTCCACACACTCTCCAGCAATTATTGTGTGTAGATTTTTTGTTGATGGTCATTCTGACCAGTGTGAGGTAATACCTCATTGTGGTTTTGATTTGCATTTCTCTAATGATTAGTGATGTTGAGCATCCTTCCATGTGTTTGTTGGCTATCTGTGTATCTTCTTTGGAGAATTGTCTATTTAGGTATTCTGCCCATTTTTGGATTGGGTTGTTTGTTTTTTTGATTGAGCTGCACAAGCTGCTTGTATATTTTGGAGATTAATCCTTTGTCCATTGATTTGTTTGCAAATATTTTTTCCCATTCTGATGGTTGTCTTTTTGTCTTGTTTATGGTTTCCTTTGCTGTGCAAAAGCTTTTAAGTTTTATTAGGTCTCATTTGTTTATTTTTGTTTTTATTTCCATTGCTCTAAGAGGTGGGTCAAAAAGGATCTTGCTGTGATTTATGTCAAAGAGTGTTCTTCCTATGTTTTCCTCTAAGAATTTTATAGTGTCTTGCCTTACATTCAGGTCTTTAATCCATTTTGAGTTTATTTTTGTGTATGGTGTTAGGAAGTGTTCTAATGTCATTCTTCTACATGTAGCTGCCCAGTTTTCCCACACCACTTATTGAAGAGGCTGTCTTTTCTGCATTGTATAGTCTTGCCTCCTTTATCAAAGATAAGGTGACCATATGTGCATGGGTTTATCTCTGGGCTTTCTATCCTGTTCTATTGATCTATATTTCTGTTTTTGTGCCAGTACCACACTGTCTTGATTACTGTAGCTTTGTAGTATAGTCCGAAGTCCGGGAGCCTGATTCCTCCAGCTCCGTTTTTCTTTCTCAAGATTGCTTCGGCTATTCGGGGTCTTTTGTGTTTCCATACAAGTTGTAAAATTTTTTGTTCTACTTCTTTGAAAAATGCCATTGCAAGTTTGATAGGGATTGCATTGAATCTGTAGATTGCTTTGGGTAATATAGTCATTTTCACAATGTTGAGTCTTCCAATCCAAGAACATGGTATATCTCTCCATCTGTCTGTATCATCTTTAATTTCTTTCATCAGTGTTTTATAGTTTTCTGCATATAGGTCTTTTGTCTCCTTAGGTAGGTTTATTCCTAGGTATTTTATTCTTTTTGTTGCAATGGTAAACGGGAGTGTTTCCTTAATTTCTCATTCAGATATTTCGTCGTTAGTGAAAAGACACAGACTGGCTGAATGGATACAAAAACAAGACCCATATATATGCTGTCTACAAGAGACCCACTTCAGACCTAGGGACACATACAGATTGAAATTGGGGGGATGGAAAAAGATATACCGTGCAAATGGAAATCAAAAGAAAGCTGGAGTAGCAATACCCATATCAGATAAAATAGACTTTAAAATAAAGACTATTAAAAGAGACAAAGAAGGACACTACATAATCATCAAGGGATCAATCCAAGAAGAAGATATAACAATTGTAAATATTTATGCACCAAACATAGGAGCATGTCAATACATGAGGCAAATGCTAACAGCCATAAAAGGGGAAATTGACAGTAACACAATAATAGTAGGGGACTTTAACACCCCACTTTCACGAATGGACAGATCATCCAAAATGAAAATAAATAAGGAAACACAAGCTTTAAATGACACATTAGACCAGGTGGACTTAATTGATATTTATAGGACATTCCATCCAAAAACAATGGAATACACTTTCTTCTCAAGTGCACATGGAACATTCTCCAGGATAGATCATATCTTGGGTCACAAATCAAGCCTCGGTGAATTTAAGAAAATTGAAATCATATCAAGTGTTTTTTTCTGACCACAGTGCTGTGAGACTAGATATCAACTACAGGAAAAAAACTGTAAAAAATACAAACAAATGGAGGCTAAACAATATGCTACTAAATAACCAAGAGATCACTGAAGAAATCAAAGAGGAAATCAAAAAATACCTAGAAAAAAATGACAATGAAAACACGATGACCCAAAACCTATGGGATGCAGCAAAAGCAGTTCAAAGAGGGAAGTTTATAGCAATAAAATCCTACCTCAGGAAAAACAAGAAAAATCTCAAGTAAACAACCTAACCTTACACCTAAAGCAATTAGAGAAAGAACAACAACAACAACAAAACCCCAAAGTTAGCAGAAGGAAAGAAATCATAAAAATCAGATCAGAAATAAATGAAAAAGAAATGAAGGAGACAACAGCAAAGATCAATAAAACTAAAAGCTGGTCCTTTGAGAAGATAAACAAAATTGATCAACCATTAGCCAGACTCATCAAGAAAAAAAGGGAGAAGACTCAAACCAACAGAATTAGAAATGAAAAAGGAGAGGTAACAACTGACACTGCAAAAATACAAAAGATCATGAGAGATTACTACAAGCAACTCTATGCCAATAAAATGGACAATCTGGAAGAAATGGACAAATTCTTAGAAAAGTACAACCTTCCAAGACTGAACAAGGAAGAAATAGAAAGTATGATCAGGCCAATCACAAGCACTGAAATTGAAAGTGATTAAAATTCTTCCAATAAACAAAAGCCCAGGACCGGGTGGCTTCACAGGTGAATTCTATGAAACATTTAGAGAAGCGCTGACACCTATCCTTCTTGTACTCTTCCAAAATATAGCAGAGGGAGGAACACTCCCAAACTCATTCTATAATGCCACCATCACCCTGATACCAAAACTAGACAAAGATGTCACAAAAAAAGAAAACTACAGGTCAATATCACTGATGAACATAGATAAAAAAAATCCTCAACAAAATACTGGCAAACAGAATCCAACAGCACGTTAGAAGGCTCATACACTATGATCAAGTAGGGTTTATCCCAGGAATGCAAGGATTCTCAATATATGCAAATCAATCAATGTGATACACCATATTAACAAATTGAAGGATAAAAACCATATGATCATCTTAATAGATGTAGAAAAAGCCTTCGACAAAATTCAACACCCATTTATGATAAAAACTCTCTAGAAAGTGGGTATAGAGGGAACCTATCTCAACAGAATAAAGGCCATGTATGACAAACTCACAGCTAACATTGTTCTCAATGGTGAAAAACTGAAACTGTTTCCTCTAAGATCAGGAACAAGACAAGGTTGCCCACTCTCACCACTATTATTCAACACAGTTTTGGAAGGTTTAGCTACAGCAATCAGAGAAGAAAAAAGATAAAAGGAATCCAAATTGGAAAAGAAGAAGTAAGACTGTCACTGTTTGCAGATGACATGGTAGTATGCATAGAGAATCCTAAAGATGCTACCAGAAAACTATTAGAGCTAATCAATGAATCTGGTCAAGTAGCAGGATACAAAATTAATGCACAGTTAATTAACTTGTGCATTAATTAATTAATGCACAATTAAATACAAAATTAATTAATTAATGCACAAGTAAATCTCTTGCATTCCTATACACTAACAAGCTATTTTTATAGAGTTGCATTTTAATGTTAATGCTTTTAGTTTTTATTGACTAAGCCCAGAATCTGCCAAAGGAGTCCAGTTCCTTCAGTAGCCAGCTAAAGACATAGTCAATTCTGTTATACAGCACTTCCTATATGATGTTCATTGTGAAAAATTTCTTCGAAAATTTTAAGGTGGAAAATGTTTTTGCTTAGTCTGAGAAGCTGGTATAATTCTTGTATTCTGATAAAGAGAATTAGATACCAGACCCTCTACCCCCCACAGCCCTGCCTTATAGGAAAATCAGAAGTCACTTTGGAGTCCAGTAACAGTAAATACATAGAACTTTATCACCTGCATCTATAGACGTCTCTTCCCTAGTCTGGATTTCTGTTAAGGTATGTTTTCTCTGGTCCTGGTAATTTATTCCCGTTTATATTTACCTCTCTACTTTTTATGTGCATCTCTTCATAAGCTTCCTCAAATCTTCTGTGGAACTAGTGGGCATATAAACAAGGTGTTTGATAAGCATTTATTTAGTGAATTACATTTGGATGCCAACTCTGCAGAGATATTTTCCTGAAAATAGAGATCTATGAATCTTTCCTCCAGAGCATCTTACCCCTTAGGGTGTTGCCTTTCAAACTTTCTAGATTCTGTAATTGTCTCTTTAGCTGAAATCTTACAGGGAAGCTATATCAAGTAAATGTAAGCAGACCTCTGGTTGAGATGTGTGGCTGAGAGAATGGGATCCCCTCACTCAGCTTGGACCATCCCCTTTCTCGTCTCTGTGAATCACCTCCAAAGCCCTAATTAGGTCCCTGAGGGTTGACAAACAGCAGGTTGACAAACAGCTTTGGAGAAGACCCAGCAGGATGCAGGATGTAGCCCTGCTGTCACCCAGGAGTGGGACCCCTCCCTCCCGTGGGCCCTGTCTGCCCAACGGCTGAGGGGTGTCCTCCCCGAGTTTACCTTAGCCCAGGTGCTGACTCACTGGTCAAGAACTAGCCTCCCGGCAGGCCTCTCCCCTGGCCACCCGTTTGTCACTTCATGTCTATCTGGACCTTCTTCTGGCCCGCCTGACACTGCTCCCGGCTCCCTTGAGGCTTTGGTGAAGATGGCAGCGTTGAGGCTGCAGAGGAGGTGAAGGGCCTGGGGACTCCGCGGGGCTGGGGGTGGAAGGAGCCTGCCTCACAGGCCCCCGGCTCTGCCTGTTTTCTGGAAGCTCTTGGTTCCAAGCTGAGACTCATCCCCTGCCCACCCCCCCTCCCAATGTTTGTCTAATGAGGAAACATTTCTGACCCAGACAGTTAAAAGTCCTGCCCCTTCGCCTCATTACTGCCAAGGCCAGAGCTAAAAAGGTGAAAGCTGGCAGCCTTGGGCTGCCTTCAAATTGGCAACTACCCCTCCGGGTCTGTGTCTCGGAGGCCCGGCCTCTCAATAGGGCTGTGTTTTCAGTCCTGGTTAAACAAAGCCGGGCAGTCTCCCTCCTGGGCCTGAGCTCCCCATTCTCATCTTTCTATGGGGGATTAAGAGCTGCTCTCTTGTTTGGGTGTCACTCTGCCTTTGAACCCCTGTGGCTTCATCTGGTTTCAGGCTCAGCTTCCTGCCAGGAAGTGGATTTACCTCTGATTTGTTGTTACTCTCTCCACAGGACGACGCCCAGGGGGATGGAGGATCTTCCTCCCCGGGGACCCCACCTCGTGCGTGCCCTCCCCTCCCCCTTCTCTCTCCTGCCTGCGTCCCCAGAGCTGCTCCCAGCTACCTCCTCCGCACCCTGAATTCTCCTGCCGTGCCCGCGGAGGCGGGGACTCTGAAGGGGGGCCCCGGCCTGCTCACTCTGGGGGCACGAAGGCCAGCGAGCTGGAGATGATACAGGCTGGACATGCGTTCACCAGGCTGCGGCAGGAGAGAGCCCCAAACTGAGTGAGAGGCTGGGTTGGGTCCCTCTCCAGGGTTGGAGTCCAGGAGTCTCTCTCTCACTATCTTCTTGAAAACCCCAGAAAACGGGTGAAAGGGGTGTTTCTGCCTCACATGCTAGGCTTGCACTGGAAGCCAGATCTCTTGAGTGCAAATCCAGGGCTATTTCTATCTTATCACTTTTTAAATGTGTATTTTACCTTTATTTGCAATAGATAGAATCTTACAGACAGAGGCCTTGAGGGATGGAGTGTGTGTGTGTGTGTGTGTGTGTGTGTGTGTAGGTGTGTGATGTAGGAAAGGGGGCTGAAGGTCAATGGATGTTAGGTACATTGACATCCAGGCAAAGAGAGAAGATTTTTTTCTGGAGGGGAGGCTCTTGTCCTTATTCTAGAAAAGATCTTCTAGAAAACATCAAGAGAAATATCAAAGTACAGTTTGGCTGGCATTCCTCGTAGTGTATAGGAAGTGGTTGTCCAGCAACCAACTAAATAACTTCTGCTTTACTAACCATCAGGGAAAGGTGAGCTTTGGCAGTAAGAATCCACATGGGCCCACATTTCTGGAAATCCTTCTCAGGGCCCTGGATATCTCCCTAGATCTCAAGGAAGAGAAGCTAAAGAAAGGTGGTGATCTCACCCAGGGGAGGAGACCATCTCTGGATCAGGACAGGTGTTTTTCCTTGTTTGTTTTTATTTTGTTTTACGTGCCATCCCCTACACAACCTGTTAAGGGAGAAAATCACCCCCTAAAACTGGGAATGAGGAATCTGCGGGGCACTGAGATGAAAACAGATTCAGGTGTGGGGCAGGGAGGACAAGAGAGATGGGTTGGGGGTCACAGAAAGTAGCTCATGGGAGGAGGAGGATGGTGTCAGGCAGCGAAAGGTTAAAGGGCAAAAGGAGCTGAAAAGGGAAGTGTGGCCTGAGTGGATGAGCAGAGGCTGAGAGAAAGCCAGCAGATGTCACCCTCCAGGGCCTGGCCCTCCCCTGCGCGCAGGTCGTGGGCCCTGAGGGTGCTGGCCCAGGCCCCTCGGTCGCTCTCCTCACAAAGCCTGGGCTGTGCTCTTGGAAGGGCACAACCCTCCTGTCCCCAAGGTCCTGGCTGGAGCCGCCAGCCCTGGGAGCTGCCAGCCCTGGGAGCCTCCCTTTGGTGACAGAGGCCCCAGATTTGTGCCAGTGCCCAGACCTAATAAGCAGCTCGTTGGAATCTGAAGAAGGACCAGCGCGCAAGGAGACATGCTAATTAAAGTGATTGCTGTTCTTTAATTAAGCAATCATCCCCCCAAAGAGGGCATTATCATGCAAATAGAGCCCTCTTGGGTGAGGTAAGGGCTTTGGGCAACAGCTGAGGTCTGTTAATAAGGCCTGAGAGCGTCCGAGGGCAGGGATCCAGCACGCCCCATTGACTGGGTGGCGGAGCCCGGGAAGCGATCACGCCTCACCGCGCGCCCTTTGTCTCTCCAGGCGTGGGCTGCCGAGCATCGAGAGACAGGGACCCCGCACCCCCTGCTGCTGTCCCCCTCCTCTCCTCCCCTCGCCTTCTCTCCCAGAGAGGCTTGCAGAGCTGTGCAGACTGCAGAGGTCTGTGGGACAGTGTCTGGTTTGGCCCTTTGTGCAATTGACGCCCCAGTTATCAGAGCATCGGCGCAGAAGGGTTGGAATGAGGTGGGAATGGGGGCTCCTCCGTGTTCGTAAACAGGGAAGATTCTACAGGAGGATGAGCACCATCCAGCCGCTGTAATAGATGGAAAGAGACGGAAATTAGCCACCCACCCGGCTGACTGGGGCAAACTGCTGTCCCTCTCCAAGACCCAGTTTCTCATCTTTGTTTTGTTTTGCTTTTTTTTTACACATATATGTAACTATTCTTTTTCAACTTCTTTTCCCATTTAGTTTGTTACATAATATTGAGCAGAGTTCCCTGTGCTATGCAGTAGGTCCTTGTTGGTTATCCATTTTTTTTTTGCGGTACGCGGGCCTCTAACTGCTGTGGCCTCTCTCGCTGGGGAGCGCAGGCTCCGGACGCGCAGGCTCAGCGGCCATAGCTCACGGGCCCAGCCGCTCCGCGGCATGTGGGATCTTCCCAGACCGGGGCATGAATCCGTGTCCCCTGCATCGGCAGGCGGACTCTCAACCACTGTGCCACCAGGGAAGCCCTATCCATTTTAAATACAGCAGTGTGGGTGACTTTCCTGGTGGCGCAGTGGTTAAGACTTCGTGCTTCCAATGCAGGGGGCTCGGGTTCGATCCCTGGTCAGGGAACTAGATCCCACATGCATGTCGCAACTAAGAGTTCGCATGCCACAGCTAAGAAGCCTGCCTTCTGCAACTAAAACCTGGCATAACCAAATATAAATAAATAAGTATAGCAGTGTGTACATGTAAATCCCAAACTCCCTAACTATCCCTTCCCCCTCCCCCTTCCACCTGGTAACCCTAGGGTTTGTTCTCTAAGTCTGTGAGTCTGTCTCTGTTTTGTAAATAAGTTCACTTTTATCATTTCTCTTTAGATTCCACATATAAGTGATATCATACGATATTTGTCTTTCTCTGTCTGACTTACTTCACTCAGTATGACAATCTCTAGGTCCATCCATGTTGCTGCAAGTGGCATTATTTCATTCTTTTTTAATGGCTGAGTAATATTCCATTGTATATGTGTACCACATCTTCTTTATCCATTCCTCTGTCCATGAATATTTCAGTTGCTTCCATGTCCTGGCTATTGTAAATAGTGCTGCAGTGAACACTGGGGTGCACATATCCTTTCGGACCATGTTTTTCTCCAGATACATGCCCAGGAATGGGATTGCAGGATCATAAGGTAGTTTTATTTTTAGTTTTTTAAGGAACCTCCATACAGTTCTCCATAGTGGCTGTATCAATTTCCATTCCCACCAACAGTGCAAGAGGGTTCCCTTTTCTCCACACCCTCTCCAGCATATATTGTTTGTGGATTTTTTGATGATGGGCATTCTGACTGGTGTAAGGAGATATCGCATCAGTTTCTCATCTTCATAACTGCCTGACACGGTTATCATGTGGGTAAATGGTTGTGAACACACCAGGCTCAGGGCTTGACACCTAACCCAGTGGTTCCCGACAGAGGTGATCTTCCCCCCAGAATAAAGTGCCCAATAAAACATATCTTTATCTTTTTATCTGCTAAATCTGGCAACCTTACCGCTGGGGACATGGGCTTGCCTTAGAGATATTTGGGTTGTCACAACTGGATGACTGGGGGCTACTGGCGTCTGGTGGGTAGAGGCCAGGGACACTGCTAAGTGTCCCACAATGCACAGGATGGCATCCACGACAAAGAGTTGTCTGCTCCGTCAGAAAGAGAAAAACAAATATCGTATAACATCACTTATATGTGGATCTAGGAAAATGGTACAGATGAACTTATTTGCAAAGCAGAAATAGAGACACAGACGTAGAAAACAAACTTATGGTTACCAAGGGGGAAAGGGGGGGGGTGGGATGAGTTGGGAGATTGGGATTGACATATATACACTACTACGTATAAAATAGATAACTAATGAGAACCTGCTGTATAGCACAGGGAACTCTGCTCAGTGCTCTGTGGTGACCTAAATGGGAAGGAAATCCAAAAAGAGGGGATATATGTATACATATAATTGATTCACTTTGCTATACAGCAGAAACTAACAGAATATTGTAAAGCAATTATAATCCAATAAAAATTTTTTTAAAAAAGAGTTATCTGCTTTAAAATATCCACTGGTGCTCAGGTTGAGAAATTCTGACGTAAGTAGCACCCAAGAAACCCGAGTTAGATGAACAGGTCATGAGGCGATGGCACATTTTCTGGAGCAGGACCTCCACTGGTGTGGCTGTAAATCACCTTGGGACCAGCTCTTTAGGTTTTTCTGCTTTTCTTGAAAGGAAGAGTTTGGACAATTGTGTTTTAAGTAACTGAACGAACAGACCGAGGCTGAGTGGTACCCGTGCTGGGAGTCCCGTGCAAGAAGGAGGACCAAAGAAATTGACTATGAATCCAAGGAGCCTCAGAGACAACACAAAGCCAGCTCTGAGGTAAGAGGAAGGTGAGCCTGCATGAGAAGAGGCACCAGGGCCCAGCCGATGGTCACAGCAAGGCCACTGAGAGCAGGTGTCAGTGACTCCTGGATTGTGAAGAGGGAACCAGACTCACACCTTACCGTTGACAGTAATAGTAATGGCGTAGCTAACACTTGTGTTGTGCTCTCTGTTCTAAGTCTCACAACAGCCTAGGGGGTAAGTACTATTATGATCCCCATTTTGCAGATACAGACAACAGGTAATTTGCCCAGGGCCCCATCCTAGTAAGAGCCAGGATTTTAACAGAGGTAGCGTCTGAGGCTGGTCCAGCCGGGGAGCTGGTCTGCTGTGAGACTTCGCTGTCTTGCTGCACGGGAGTCAAGCCCTCGGCTAAATGCCCTTGTGTCTGCTGAGGCCACTGAGTGGTGCCCAGGCTGTGTCTGTACTTAGGGCTTTGGGTCCCCTACAGACAGCTAGAGGGCAAAGGGAAGACGGGGAGAGAGTCACCAGCCTGGTTTTGCCCATCAGAGCTCGTGTCTTTCACTGAACATAGGCAGTCTCCCCAACCTCCTAGGCCGAGGTGTGGGGGGGTGGTGTTTGGTGTATCCAGAGCTGCCTTCCTCATAGCGTGCGTCTCGGGGTGGTGGTAGCGGCTTGTGCACTGCTGTGGGTACACAAAGGGCAGAAAGTCAGCAAACCAGACCGTCCAGTGAGGGGGAAGATCAAGCCTCTCGCTCCCAGAAATCTTGGACCACTTTCAATTTGGCTTTCAACTCGCTGCAAAATAAATGTTTTGTGTTACAAGGACACGGAGATACTATCTCATCAGCCCTACTAGTTTAGCAGCACCTCTGCCAACCTCTCACTCGACGTTTGGCAGGGGAAGGAGCGTGGAGAAAAACAGGACCAGGTTCTGTTTGCAAAACATTTTCATCAGTCAAAAAACTGCCAGGGTGGTGAATATTAAATAAACCCTGACTCACAGAGACGGATACCTTGCTTTACTTTGCTGACCGGCTGGGTAACAGAGTTAGGTTATTTTAGGAGTGACAGCGCTAACATTCTGCAGACTTCTCAGAATGGCTCTGGCTTTTTCTGAACAAAGAACAATCCACAAAAACGCCCATGGTTTTGCAATGCACAGGAGTCTGTTTACAGGACTGCAGGCTCAGGCCCTTTCCTTGGTTGAAAGGGACCTGGTGAGATCACCCATTTAATTGCCTTCTACCTACAGGTGGGGCTGGGTGGCCTGAAGGTCTTCTGCCAGCAGACTTAGTGAGAGTGTGGCCCAAGTGTCAGGCCCTTACAGTGAGTTCCCTACGGGCCAGTCCTGTTTTTTTTCCACTGCAGGATTTATAAGTGGGTTTGAAATGAGAGCACAGTGTTGCTTGGCCAGGAATAAAGATTTTCATTGTGTTTCAGTCGCTAACCTAAGACACCATCATACAAGCCAGGCTCCACGGTCCCCAACTTGAGCTAGTCCTGGAGTCAAAGTTCATCCAAGAACAATAATAATAATAGTATAACCCAAACTTACACTTACTACGTGCAAGGCATTGTTCTAATTCTCACAAAACCAGGCAGGAGGTAATCTTTGTACTGTCATTTTGCAGAGAAGAGCTTTCTTATTTTCTTTATTCTTAAGTTAGGAGAGGCTCCCATCCTACCTTTTAGCTTCTCTTCAGATCTGCAGGTTATCTCCCTCATTCCGCACATGAACAGGATCTTCTGTTAGCCTTGAAACAGTCCAACCCAGCTCTTTCTGTGGTTCTCTCCCCAAGAACCATTTCTTTCTTGCTCTAACCCCATAACCTCAGTCTCCATCATAACCACTGAATGTTTGTTTCTGTGCTGCCTTGCCTAACTTTCTCATTGTTTTGGAGACACATTTAAAAGGCTGCAGAGCATAGGGGCAAAGTGTGTGGATTCTGAAGTTAGCCGCTCGGGTTTGAATCCAGCTCTGTCCTCTCTAGCTGTGTCACCTTGGGCAAGTTACTCAGCCTCTCTGAGCCTTGGTTTCCTCATCTATAAAGCAGGAATAATATGCTTATTTCACAGGAATAGTAAATGAGTGCTATCGAACTGTGCCTGGCACATAATAGGTACTACCTAAGTGTAATGCTATCTGGCCAAAAGAGACTAAGTGTCTCAAGGGCAGAGATGCTACCGTGTCTTTCTATAAGTGGCAAGTGAGTGATGAATAAGTAGAAAAAGCTTGATAAGCATTTGCCTGGGTCTTTGTCTGCTCAAAGAAATGGTGAGAAGATACATGTATCATCCTGGGACCCCTCCCAGGAAAGCAGCAAAATAAGAAGTACAACAAAGAAGTGTAGAAACTACATCTTTCTTGATAGTATCTTGTAGGTGCTTAGTAAACGTCATTGAATAACTTCATTAACTTAATCAGCAAACTGATTAAAATTGAGAACTATGGCAGTTTCAGTGTTTAAAGGTAGAGAGAGAAATAAAGGAAAAGAGGGGAGCAGAGGGATGATGATAGATTTTATCTCCTTCGTGCCTTTGGCTCGCTTTGCCAAGTGCTTGTTAAGCTCAGCACCTTCTGAACCACCTCTAGGGCAGCCATGGGGTGGAAGCATGCACCGATCCGGGCTCGAGAGGAAGCGCGGCGCTGAATCTCCAAACTGTGACTGCTACTGTTGATAGAAAGAGAAGGTAGAGAATGACCACCTTCCTGGTGACTCCGGACAGGTCACAGAGCTCACCGACAGGAAGCCAGACGGTTGAACATCCCAGAGACGTCCTGAAATGTTTCCTGTGTTACAGGATGGTGAAACCAGCCCCTGGGCCTAGAAGGGGCCCTCAGGATTACGTGCCTCGTGGTCAGGAGTGAAAGACACTGACGTGGGGAGAGAAGGGTAAACAGGCACTTTTAGAGGAGTGTGCCGTCTCTGAGCCATCCTCATGCATGGAGGCAGGGGACTGGACCTGATGGGCACGTATAGTCCCCAGAGGCCTGGCTCCTGATGGCTGGTTAAAAAGAGAATGATCTCACTGTGGAAAAACGTCCTGGAGTCCTGACATTTTGTGTGGGTCTGGTTTATTTGGGGGCTTAAGTCTCAAGGCCCGCACCTCCATTCCTCCCTTCTTTCCTTCTTCAACAGGTCCCACAGCCCTCCTCCTCCAGCGTTTGTGAAGAATGTTAAGCACAGTCCTTGAATCAATGTGGAAGCCCTTTGTGAAGGGGCCCAAGAAAAGCTGGGCTGCAGGAGGGGCTAACTGCAGAGTTGAGCTTTTTTTTTTTTTTGCGGTACGCGGGCCTCTCACTGCTGTGGCCTCTCCCGTTGCGGAGCACAGGCTCCGGATGTGCAGGCTCAGCGGCCATGGCTCACGGGCCCAGCCGCTCCGCGGCATGTGGGATCCTCCCGCACCGGGGCACGAACCCGCGTACCCTGCATCGGCAGGTGGACTCTCAACCACTGCACCACCAGGGAAGCCCCAGAGTTGACCTTTTGACAAATCCATGAAATGAATAGAGAGGAGTGGGCAAAGAGGTGTTCCTGAGTGCAGGTGAGGTCTGAGACGGACCGGAGGGGGCTGTGAATGTGCTCTTCCAAAGGTCTTCTCGTGCCCCCTCCCAATCTGGGACCAGGTGGGGGGGGTTGCTAATTTCAGCCCCTAACACACTGCTGGTCACCAGGGAGCTTGCTGGCTGTGGGGCAAGCAGAGAAAGGGTACTGGGCCTGAAGCGTAGGCAGCACAGAGCCAGACGTGTGCTGTGATCTGGATGGTGGAGACAGAAGATCCCCTAGAGCCAGAATATCTCCCTAGGTGTCTGCTGCTGCACCTGAGAGTCTGACTGCCCGGGATCCCAGGGTCCCAATTATAAAGCTGCTGTCAGTTATTGACCCCTTAGATTGAATTAGCCTGAAAACATGCTGAGAAGCCCATGGCCAGTTTACATGGGCATCTTGAAGAAGCCTGGAGAAAATCTGTCTCTTTCTCCATCGCACTCCCCTCATTAACAAGGCGGTCCCTGGTGCAAGGAGGCGAGGGGCAGTGAGTAAGAACACGGTATAAATTGTTCTCCATCCCTGCCGCCCCTCATAAACTTCCCTCACTTGGGTACCTAGCTCCCGGGGGCTGTCTGCCTACTTGCTTCCCTCCCTTTCGGGCATAAATGTGAATGTGAAGGCTGAATCCAAAACTCGGGGGTGGGGGGCCTTCTCCAGTCTCCTATCTCTGTCCCAAGTGGCCGGAGTCCCAGGCTCTCCTCTCCTGGTGTCCTTTCTCTGCCGGGGCCCTGGTCCCCATCTCTCTAGCCCCCAGGGATAAGGTGATAAGGCTGAGATCGTAATGCAGAGTCAGAAACAAAGAGTTTCCATTTCTCCCGGGAAATGTGGTACCCAGAACCTCCAGGACAGGATAGACAGTAATTGGCGAGCAGCAGGTGGTAAATGAGCTGGACAGGATGTGATCAAGGGAAAGGATGGGACAAAGATGTGAGAACGTGGGGAAGCATAGTGGCCGGCACCAGACCTGAGGCTGGGGGAGACATAAGGACTCTTAGAGAGCTCTGCTCAGAACCGTGTGTCAGCACCGACGCGCTCTGTAAGTACCTTTAACCAACCTAGAGAAGAGAAACACTTGGTTATGTAGGGCACAAGCAAGGTTAAGGATAATGATTCATGAGCTCGCCTTGTCTTTCTCTATATGTATGTGTTTATTTGGTTAACAAGCACCATAGAATGCTTGCCATGTGCCAAACTTACCTCAACCTTATAACGGTCTTCTAAATTTATGTCGTTTATGGATACCTGTTAATATGAAGAGCAAGTATTATCCTTATGACTAATCTGTGAATGATCAGAACGCAGACCATTAATTCACGTGTGCTCAATCTTTCACTGCTTGTGTAGCATGATAGTCGTTCACAGCTAAAGCAGTGAGAGAAAACTTTAGACTGTAGAAGAATTCACAATGATTTTTTTACCATGATGATGATGATAAAAATAATAATAGTAGCTATTTTAAATTATTGATTATGCTTTTATTATTTATTATTTCTGAGCCCAGTTCTTTGTATGCATTATTTCACTTAATCCTCACTGCAGTCATAGAAAACAGGTACCATTATTACTGTTTCACAGATGAGAAAACTGATGCACAAAACATAAGTAATTTGTCCAAGAGGGAAGTTAGTTTTCATAACATTCTTTGCTGCTGATACAAGAAATATTGATAATTGATAAGGAACGTCTAAAGCGATCTGGTGAGTAATAAGAGCCATCAGTACAGCACACGTATTCTGTGCTGACCACAACACAAGGTACGTTATACACTTTAAATCCTTGAAACCACCAGGCAGCGTATGGTATCTTTATACCTCTTTGGCTGATGGGGAAACTCACCTGACTTTACACAGTGTGTGGACCAAAGGGCTAAACAGAAGACCTCCAGCATCTCCAGAGATAAGCCCAGTCAGAGCTGCCTTGGGTGTTAGAGATCCCGTCCCGAGGATTTGGAAAACCACATCCTTCAAGCAGCAGCTAAGACATCATGCCAAAATCTTTTTGTTCCGACCCATACTAGAGCTGTTAAAGCTGCCAGATTCTGCTCTAACAACACCAGCCCCTTAGAGACCTTGACATACTGTAGCTCATTTTTTTTCCTCTCTGGGAGGAAGAAAGGAAATTCTACCATAGAGATTAAGTGATTGGCCCAAGTTCACACAGCAGACAGTAGGCTAATGAGGGACCTGGGAATAAATCACACTGGACAGGTTTCCCATTCCTCAGTCCAGTGCTTTCCTATGAGGCCGTCCAGCCCCAAATAGCTCATTCGTTAGCTGCTACCCTTTGCAAATATCCCCAACCCCTCATCATTCCCTCTCAGGACTTTTGCTTTCTTTCAAGTCTCCGATGGGGCCCCTTTGCCGCCTGTAACTGAATGGCATGGAAGGTGGCATCCTATCTGTTCAGCCCTGACCTCTGTTACAGACCTGTCTTCTCTTTCCTGTAAAACGATCTCCACATTCTTTGCTAGTGCAAAGGAGATGTGTAAAGTCATTTTCTCCCGACCTGGTGTGTGGGTAAATTAATCTGGCATCACAAACCCAGTCACAGAGTTAGTTGATCTGTGTGTAATGGGTTTAGGCAGTGGGTCTCCAGAGCTTAGCCTGTTCAGCATAAAAAAGGCCATAGAAATCTCTCTCTCCGTGAAATCCTCTTGCACACAATTCAGGAAATGTACAAGACAGTGAGAATACAGTCAACCTATTGGAATTTCTTTTTGAAGAAAAAAATATCTCGCAGAGGAAAACCGTTGATTACCAACCTCTGAGCCTTGGTAGGGGTGTTACCCTGCAGTCATTAGACGTGAAATTCTAAAGGCTTGGGGGAGGGTCAGCTCACTTAATAACATGTCAATATTAAATTACATCGTAAATAATCAGAACTTCCTGCATATTTAATGGAAACTTTGTTGTATAAATTTGGAAACCATTCAAAGGGAGACAAGCGACTTTTGTTATTGTTTAGCCCTCTGGGCCCAACTTATTGTGGGATTTCGTTGTTGTTTTGAACTTTGGAACCTTTAGCAGAGAGAAAGGCCCTAAACCAATTGACTTTTAGATGATCATTTTTCCTTCCCTCTTTTGCTTTAAATTGGTTCATGTTTTTTCTTATGTATATAAGATCCAATAAAATCCAAACCATGACCAACATCAAAACATGTGAAATCACTGTTTAGTTTGAAAACCTTCAACAGACTGAGCCAGCTTGGTGATAACCAACTCCGACCAAACTTGCTCTCCCTAAAAGGGAAATTCCTTGACATTTGCCATGTCTATTAGGTCATTTCTAGCCCAAGAATATTTGAGAGGCTCATAATATTGATTTGGGTTGGTATCAAATCCAACCAATAAGGTTTGATTTTCTACCATAAACTACAATACAAATATAAAATTAGTTACTCTTATGACCCAAAGAATAAAGTCTCAAGTTCATGATACAATTCAATCCCTCCCCATGTGCCCCAGCTTCTCTACTAACTCCACCTCCCACTGTTGCTATGCACCACTCTGCTCTAATCCCCTGGGCCACTCTGTCCAGAGCCTTCCTTCCACCTGCCATTCCGCCCTCACAGCTTTGCTCCCCTGTGCCCCCCACTCCTCATTGGGAACCCTCCCCATTTCCCTACTTCTCTCTGAGTCTTCCCCAGCTTCCAGGATGAGGTCAAGTTCTCCTTCCTTCTTAAAGCCTTTCTACTTCCACTTCAACTGAGAGTTCTTTTTGTAGTCTCCGTTTTCTGAGATCCTACTATGTGTCAGGTACTATGCTAGGAATTTGACGTGGGTTATCTCATCTAAGCCTTGAAAGGAGGGTATTATTTTCATATCAAATTTTTGTGTTTTGTCTAATAATGAACTCCTGGGGTTTTTAAAAAATAAATTTATTTATTTATTTATTTTTGGCTGTGTTGGTTCTTTGTTGCTGCTCACGGGCTTTCTCTAGTTGCAGCGAGCTGGGGCTACTCTTCTTTGCGGTGCGCGGGCTTCTCACTGCAGTGGCTTCTCTTGTTGCGGAGCACAGGCTCTAGGCGCGCGGGCTTCAGTAGTTGTGGCTCGCGGGCTTCAGTAGTTGTGGCTCGCAGGCTCAGTAGTTGTGACACACAGGCTTAGTTGCTCCGCGGCATGTGGGATCTTCCGGACCAGGGCTCAAACCCGTGTCCCCTGCATTGGCAGGTAGACTTTTAACCACTGCGCCATCAGGGAAGTCCCACCTGGGTTGTTTTTAATCTGTTATAAGCAATGCTGCAGTAAATGACTTTCACATCAGCCTTTCACATGTGTGCAAGAGTGCCTGCAGGATAGATTTAGAGGCTGGGACTGCTGGATCAAAGGGTGAAAGAGTGCTAAATTTTTATAAATGTCCTCAAATTTTCTTGCCTGGAGATTGTGCCATTTTTTATTCTTACCGTCAATGTGTGAAACTACAACACAGGTCTCACTATACCTGTTTTATATATGAGGAAACCGAGGCACAGAAAATGCAAGCTCATGTAGTTAATGATACTCACGTTGGACTGCAAACTTGTGCTCTGGTGCATGCTGCTCATTTGGTATTTATCAAATAGTTATTTGTATGTAATTTATTTCATGCAGACATAGGCTTAATCCTTCTAAAGCTTTATGTAAATTCCTTAGGTTCAGAGACTCTCTGGTACACAGAGATTGAGACAACGAAGTCAATCCCAGGTGGGAGTGAGGGAGAAGGTGGACGGGGAGGAAAAGCTGGGAGACAAGTGCAAGGGGACGTGTTACCACGCTGGCCGCTGCTTTCTGACATGTCACAAGAGATACAGCTGGTCACTCACCAGGCATTCCAGCTTGGCCATGAGAGGTGTCTCCGGAGGAGATGTACTGAAAGACCACGCCTCTGAACAGGGCACGGCAGAGAAGGAACCTTCCTGTGGGGCTCCTGCTGTGTTCTCCTCACAATCGTGGGGGAGATAACACACCTGCACTTTTGGGTTCAATCACTTGGCTCTCTCAGCAAATGCAGGGAAGCCACATCCCAAGCTGTGCAGTGTCCAGGAATGGTGGGAGGTGCGCTGAGTGGGTCACTGAGGTGGCCGAGGGTCCTAGGGACAGTGCGGCCAAGGGAGCCTCAGGAGGCCCTCAGGTTTGTTTAATCCAGGTATTTTCTTATATCTCTTTATATATATATATATGATTAAACATATATTATTATACATATAAGATTATATATATAATCTAAGTTAAATGGCAAATAATTTTATTGGTGATGTACATTTAGAAATTGAAGATGTACAAAAAGTGCTATAAGTGATAGCTGTTTTAAAATTAATTATTTTTTATTGGAGTATAGTTGATTTACAATGTTGTGTTAGTTTCTGCTGTACAGCAAAGTGAGTCAGTTATACATGTACATATATTCGCTCTTTTTTAGATTCTTTTCCCATATAGGATATTGAGAGTATCGAGTAGAGTTCCCTGTGCTATACAGTAGGTTCTTATTAGTTATCTATTTTATATATTTTAGTGTGTCTATGTCAATCCTAATCTCCCAGTTCATCCCTCCCCCCTCCCCCTTGGTAATCATAAGTTTGTTTTCTACATCTGCGACTTAATTTCTGTTTTGTAAATAGGTTCATTTGTACCTTTTTTTAGATTCCACATATAAGTGATACCATATATTTGTCTTTCTCTGACTTACTTCACTTAGTATGATAATCTCTAGGTCCACCCATGTCAATGCAAATGGCATTATTTTGTTCTTTCCTATGGCTGAGTAATATTCCATTGTATATATGTACCACCTCTTCTTTATCCATTCATCTGTTGATGGACATTTAGGTTGCTTCCATGTCCTGGCCTTATGCCTCTTTAATTCAGTGCTTTACATCTAAAAGGTGCTCAATAAAAGTTTTTTAATTGATAAATTCATTTGAAGTGATATTAATACAAATAAATATTCCTGTTATGGGGAGACATTAGTAATCAAAAGTCCAGCCTCAAGAGCCAGACTACCTGACACTGACTAGCTGTGTGATCTTTGTCAGGACACCTCGGGTTTCCTGGCCGCCCATATTCTCATTTGTAATATGGAACTAATGCTTAAAATGATAATTGGCATACAGCTAGTACCATATAATCATTAACTATTATTCTAGCTAATTTTATTTAGTGTTTGCCATGTTCCAAGTACTAAGTACTTCATACGTATCATCTCAATTAATCCTCCCAGCAACGCTATGAAAGTATCAAGTGGGTATATAAGGTATTAGTAGCATCCCCATTTTACTAATGGTGAAATCAAGACTCCAAGAGCTTAAGTAACTTGACCAAGTCAAATGAGGTGGTGTCAGAATTTGATTCAGGTCTGTTTCATTCAACTGTCTGTTGTGTTATTCTTGGAGAACCAGTTTTAACATTTATTTTGTATTAGAAAAGCACCCGATTCAGGCCTAAAATTCATTGAATGTATATCTGTGTCACTTAGCAACCTTCCCAGCTAGTCACTATGGACTTGGGCTTATGGTATTTCTCTTAACATCCTCTAGGTCCCTTCAATGTCTGACCATCTCTCAAGGCCCAATGTCCCCTTATCCCATAAATTCTGATGACCTTAAACCTCTATACCACTTCATCCACCAGCATCCATTAGCGTGCTGGACCTAATAGTTACCTGGAACTATTCCACTTCGGAAATTGGGGATCGTAACTAAAGACCTCCTGGCTTTTTCACTCCTCAATCCTGAAACAAGGGCCCTTTAACCTCATAGAAATCTACTTTTATTCAACTTTTCATTTTATTCCAGTCTATCATTCCAGCTCAGAGCCTAGATTCTATGATTGATGATTTAAATTATTTTCTTACTAATACTGTGTATTAATCTCCTTCTTGCACATTCTCCAGCACAACTCCAAATCTGGATCAGTGTTATGCTTTCCCCTCACACCTAAGTGATTAAATTTTGATAGAGAAAGTCACACAACCATGTAGACTCTGTCACTACAAATTCATGATCTCCAACCTCAGCCAGGCCCTCAGCATCACTCATCAATCCTGTGACTGCTTTTCAACTTTCATTTTTCAACTCTTGTTTTTCCTAATGACTATTCCAAACCCTCAACACTTTCCCCAAGCGTCCTTTTCAAGTCCCACACCTTGAGTCCCGTAAACAACTTTCCCTCCAAATTCACCAGGATAATTGGGGGCTTTATATATCGGAGTTTTAGAGATCTATCCTTGGCCACAACTTTCTAGAATTCCACATTCTTCCTGAGGCTTCACTTCTGCTTTCATGGTATAAAAACTACTCTATGCTGATGACTTTCAAATCTAATACCTCCAGCTTGGACTTTTCCATCTAGTGGACACCTGTACTTGGAGGGTCCATGGGCACCTCAAATTCAAAAGTGTCCAAATTAAACACATCATTGTTCCCCTAAAATCCTTCTCTTATTCAGGGCATGACTCTCTTCCTGGCTACTGTGGGGGTAAGGAGATGGCCACCACCCTCTCAAGCTAGAAGGCTGATGTCATCCTTGAGTCCTCTCTCTTCTTTACCTTCCACATGCAATCACGTTCCAAGTCCAGCCAAGATTCCCTCTTGTTTCTAGAATTTCCCTTCTCTTCTCTGGCCTTGTTATGGTTGTCCTAGTTCAGTCTCTTGATCCAATTGGACTATCTGGATTCTTCAGAAGCTTCCACATTTTTTTATCTCAGGCTTGGCTCCCTTAAATCTGTCCTTTTTGTTATTTTTATTTTTTGGCCATGTCATGAGGCATGTGGGATCTTAGTTCCCCGACCAGGGATCAAACTTGCATCCCCTGCATTGTAGGGACAGAGTCTTAACCACTGGGCTGCCGGGGAAGTCCCTTAAATCTGTCCTTATGGCTGCTGCTAGGTGATACCTCTAAATATAAACCTGGCCATATCACACTCCCACTTAAAACTGTGCATTGACTCCCCATTGCCTACAGGATCGAGTCCTAGCTTCTTGGAATGACATGCATAGCCTTCCGTGATCTGGCTTCAGCTTCTTCCTGCAGTGCCTTCCCTTACCAATCCCTACCTGGCCTCTCACATTTCAACCACAAAGAAGAGTTTGCAGTCCCTCTGAGCTGTCTTGTTTCTTGCCTCTGTTCCTTTGTTCATAATGTCCCCTCTGCCTAGATGGTCCTTCCACTCCTTCACCTGTACCTGGTTAACCCCTACTACCCTTTAAGGCTTAGTTCATGGGTCACTTCCTTTGGGAAGTCTTTCTTGACACGCTGCCCTCCACTCCCCCCAAACTCTAGCCTGGGTTGGCCACACTGCCCCTGTGCTCCCACATCTGCCTGTTCATTGCACTGAAGACGTCTCAATGTACTTATCCATCGATGTATCAGTATCACAATTAGATTGTGAGCTCTTTGAAGCTTGGGACTGTGCCATATTTCTCTATGTACCTTTTTGCCTAGCAGTGGCATAGAGTAGGTGCTCAATAAGGTTCTAAAATATTACTTTACACTTATAAGTGAACAAGTAAGTGAATGATTCATTAATGAAAAACTATTTGCCCCTGAAATGAATACTCCACTTTACAAGCAAGGCAGCAAGGGAGTAATCAGTATCCACAACATCATGATTATTTCTCAGGTCTGATTATGAGTAACAATAGGCATAGTGATATTCAACTAGCACTGTGAGACTTGGGGGTGCCCAGAATCAATTGGGCCCCAAGAGAGGACCCTAGAAGGGTTTGTAGTGGAACTGCTGTGGTAGGGGACAGCTAGGATTCTTACAGATCGCCACAAGAAACCTGCAAGACTTCCATCCCATTCACACAAAACTCTCAGTTCAGATAAACTTTCAATGTTTTTCCTTCAATGTTTCCAGGACATTTTATTTACTGATTGAAAAATCATTTAATATACCTTAAGTTAATAACACACAGACTCAGTTTGAATAAGTAAAAATGGAACAATAGAGAACAAACAAGTAGAGTTCTTTTTTTCCCTCCTATACTGAATTTCTTAGGACCTTATACTTTCATAAAGACCCTGGATGTAGCTAAAGCAAAAAACTAAACTGTCTGAACATCACCACACTTTCAGAGCCTTTGCTTGTGAAATTCAAGTAAGAAGGTAAGGAGTTCTGTCATATTTCTCCTGACGTTCAGTACTGAGTGTATTTGAATTCAAAGTATCATTAGAGCTCTTTCTGTAGTTAAATAGTAAGTAATGATGATGATGGTAAAAAAATAAACTAATTGCTAATAATAATTATAATTATTATTAGTAGTATATAGAAGTCACAGTCCCCAAATGTCCATGCAGTGGCAGGTGCTTTCCACTAAGTATCATATTTATGCTTCATAACAACCTTTTAAACAAATTATTTCCCCCTTTTTCTGTTTGAACAACTGAAATTCAGTGAGATCAGATCACTTGGGGCACATCCAAAGGACGAGTTGGGAAGACTCTGGGGCCAAAGGTCATGCTGCTTGCACCAGGCGACAATGAGCCTCTCCTAGTCTCTGAGAAGTTTTGTTACCTGCCTGCGTGTCTGTGAATGCAGGGCGGGTGTGATGGGAATCAGAGGAAACTGCCTAAGAATCCAAACACTGAAAGTGGTTTAAAAGCGAAGGTACCAAAAGCGGGAAGCTGGAACCACAAAGCAGATACTAGGTACGAGCCAAGTGAATGGTTGGACTGGCTGGCTTCGCACACTACTTAGGTGGAGGGGTGAGGGGCCGGGCCTGGGCGGGGAAACAGTGGAACGTGTAGACCAGTAGTGGACCCGCCCCAAATGCCGCCTCTCCCGGGGAAGTAAAGATGAGGGGAAACGGAATAAAGCATTATGGGAAACTCCGGGAATTGCTAAGGCAGCTCATCCTCACCCATCCTAAACCAAAGCAGAGACTGACTTCTCCTTTCCTGGGGGAGCTCTCTCGTAGAGCAAGCAGGAGGGGGACTGGTAGAAGGATCTGCACAGAGCGCCCCCCCCCCCCCGCCCGTTGGTACGGCCCATCTCCCCCCACATGCCGCTGATCTGGCAGGCTGCGCGCGCACCCTCCGGCGGGGCGCGGGCCGTCGGGGAGCTGCGGCCTCCGCGGCCGGGTTCCCTCCTCCACCTCCTCGCGTGCTCCTCACTGGCCCAGCGCCCGCCGGGTTACGCGCCCGCGCGCCTTGGAGGGGAGGAGCGCGACCGCGGGGGCGCGCCCCGGTGACTCCGCCCCCACCCCCCCAACCCGGGCGCCCCTCCCCTGAGTCCCGGGTGCCCGGCTCGCGCGGCTCGGTGCGAGGAGACTGGGACCCCGCGCCGCCAGCCCCCACGCCCCCGCCCCGGCGTGCGAGGCGCCGCGCCCTCCCGCTGCCCTGCCCGGTGCATGGAGGGGCCCGTTCGGATCGCAGCCGCCGCTGCCGCCGTAGCCGCCGCCAGCGCGCAGGGGATGACCTGGGGGTGGCTTTCGGAGCCGGCTGCCGCGCAGGAGGTCTTAGCCAGCCCTGCTTAGAGGTGCGGGGGTGGGGTCCCACCTAAGGGTGGGCGGGAGGGGTGGCCTGGGGACACCGGGCTTGGGCGCCACGAGGCTTGGGAGCTGGAGGTCCGGGGGCGGGTTGGCCGGAGTGCCCGGGAGGGCGTGGGGGTCCAGGCTGCGTGCGGGGTCTGGGGAGGGCAGCTGACGGATGCGCAGTGGGGAGCGCCTACGTCCCCCGTCCTCGGGAACTCTGAGCCACCTCGTGGGAAGAGGCGGGGTGAGGTGTCAGTGACACGATTAAATCTGTTTGACAATGATCCGCTGAGGCAGGTGAGATGCAGCATAGCCGGGAGCACGGGGCGCCGGCACGTTTTCCCAAGGGAGCGGGGTCCCTCGCCTCTCTCAACCTCCATCCCCGCAGAGCGCCCGCGAGAGACAGTGATTTACGTGTAAGGAGAATCAAGAGAAATTTCCTGCGCAATGTTTCTCTGCCTTCACAGACTTGGTGACTTCCCAGCCCCAGGGAGCGTATTTTTCCTTCTCCTCTGTATAGCTTTCTGTGGATTGCATTATCATTTGCTAAATACATTACAGCTCGCTATTTATTTCACTCTGCAGCTTCCAGACCTTTGTTGCATTCTCTCCACATCTAGGAATTTCAGTAATAAATCACCGAGGGGGCTAGAGAGGCTCTCTCGCCTTTCCCTTCATTGTTCTCCCAACCCCACCAAATCAGGTGGAAGGCTCTCCAAAAGGAGCTTTCTCCAGAATGCCTGCCTTTCCCAGTCCAGACTCCAGAGGGTGGCAGGTGCCTTAAGGGCAGGCTGCTTTCCAGTTGAGATCTAGAATTGAGGGAACCTCATTAACAGAACCTCTGTGTCCTGAATCAGACACCTTGAGAAACAGAAGATAGGACTAAAAGGTAACATGAGATTTAGTCTCAGGCCAGTGGCCAGTAAAGATGAAAGAGGCCAATTCTGATTCCATGCCTCACTGATGCCACAACCCACAGATTGTCCAGCTGACTTTTGGAATACCTAGTGGACAGTGTCTGCTAGGAAAGGGTGGGGAAGGGGCTGGAGAATGAAATGGATTTATTCTCAGTATAGTTCTAAACGTTCTATTACATTTCATAGCTCATTTTTGGGAGGTAGTCTATTTTAGCTGAAAATGCGGGGGTAGTTCAACTTTTAGGACAAGATGAAAGAAAACTCCAGAAAACTGTAAAATTTAAGTTAGTGCTTAGCTAGAAAGCATTCTTAGGAACCCAGAGAGGCACCAAATACTGTAGTTTCTGTTTTGCACATGTTGAAATGAACTGCCTCATACTTGAAGTTATATGAGAAGGATGGAGAGAAACTGTTTCATTTTGTAAAGGCGTTTCCTGGGTGTGTGTTTGGCAGTGTGTGGAGCAGACACATTTATATTTCTATAAAAAAACACACAAGTGTATATTGTTTAACTTTCATGCAAAAACTCGGATATAGTATTTGGGAAATCTGTCTTCGTTTGAATAGTTCAGTCAACCAGGAAAATCAGTTACTAGAGGTACCGTGCTATTGTTTGTGTAGTAACTCACTTGCGATGCTTTGATTGATTGCCATGGTTCTCATCAACCTCCTCTTCTGTGGAAAGTACTTAAACAGCTCTGACTCTCAAGCCGGGAAGTACAGAGAACCCTTAGGACTTGGAGCATACTGATCTAGCTTGTGTCGGTTGGCTTCTAAGTCAATGTTACTCCTTGCCTTCTTTGCAGGTGGTTTGACTGTGCATGGGAGGAATTAAGTTCACTTTAAGGTAGGACTTCCCCCACCTCTGCCCCCATCTGCAAGGTGTATATAAAGAGGAAGGCTTTATGTTGGATTAAGAACTTCTGCCATAGGGCTGGGCTCTAAAAAGTTCAGGTAAAACCTGTTGACTAGCTCTTGTGCTTTCTTCTTATTTTTCCTCTTTGCCTGTGTGCTTTCATGACTTTCTGGATGATTTCATTTATGGTTTTGTCAAAATGTAAGTTGAAGTAAGATGTGTCTTCTCTAGAAATGTTTCTTATGCAGGCATTTAGACTAGAAATTGGTATTGTTTCTAAGTAAAATCCTGGAGCAATGCTTTCAGGAATTAAACATTATTGTAGTGAAATCAGGCTGGAGATAGGATATTAAAACTAATTAAGTGAAAAATCTGTTATTTTTAACACATCGTTACGTTAGCCACTGCCTTGTGATTAGCATTTGTACTATGTAGGAGTGCAGATAAGGCAACACGTCGCAAGAGAAGATGAGCTGTCTAGAGATAGTCTTTCTTCAGATATGTGATCTTACTACTTAATAGAAACTAATTAGATTAGAAAGGGAATTTGGGGTCTGGTTGCTAAATAGATTGCTCCGAAGGACTTGATTTTACCGTGGTTTTTGATGGGTGCTTTTTTCAAGAAATTTTGTTAACTTGAATTAGAGAATGCTTTATTGTTTTTATTGAAATTTTATATTGTATGTAGACATTTCATTGATTTATAAACATTCCATTTATACATTTTTGTTGTGGATATGGTACTAACTCATTTTCAAGAGAACGGGGAGGAGGGCTTTACTTGATTCTTTTCAATTGCGATTAAGCGATGGTATATGGAATATACTTAATGTTACTTTAAAAATATTGGATTACAATTCAATGAAAAACTGGTTGTTTTTTTTTGTTTTTGTTTTAATCCTTCAAGTTTTCCCTCATTGTTTGTGCTCTTTCCCCCATTGTCAGGCTTAAAACATACAGTATCGTTGTCATCTGTCCCCTGAATAATGGTCCTGAGGTGATATTATTAATGTGGCTTTTTAAAATCAAACTAATTATACTTGCCTAAAAGAGCCACATGTGTGTGATTCTAGCTGCCTGGTGCCTTTTGAGAGCCCTGGAGACAAGCTAGTGAATAGAGCTGAAAATTCATTCTGTATTTGATTAAATGGGACAGACTTGCTGCTCCTTACCCCAGCAGGGGCGATGAGATCTCTTGATCCCCGAAGCGGCTCCAAGACCCTGGGAATTCCATTAGCGAGCACCTGAGGAATTTCTGCCCTGCAGTGCCTTTTTTGTATGTGTGTATGTGCGTGTGTGGAAAGGGAGGGGAGCCGAGTGGTGAGGGGGGGAGGGTGGCGGGTGGGCGGAGAGAGGCTACATTAGAAGACTCCATATGTTAGCAGATCTAAAATCAAGAGAGGACTTAACAGCTTATCTTGTAAGAGAAGAGCCCAACCCAAAGGCAGATTGCTGGTCAGGACTTTTCTTACGAGCACGACTGTGGTGATGTGTCTTTACCCTGAAGTGCACGCCGCTGTAAGTACAGAAAATCACTTTTCTGCTTTGCCTCCGAAGCACAAGCATATACACGTTGCAGCCTTGGTAAGTTTTCTCTGAATGATCTTTTGATAAATATGTAAAATCGTGTTACAGTTAGGTCTTGCCTGTCAGGGCTGCTTTTATTGTTTTAATAACTTTTCAACCGAGAGGAAAATCAGCCTTTTCTGTGAAGCAAAGTATTTTGCAGAGATGAAATGCTTGTTTGAATAGGCATATTTGAGTTTGCTCTTTTGTTTTTATATGACTTTTCTTGTGTTTTTGTAACATTATTATTACAGAATTTAAATTCATTTAGGGTATCTCTCTTTTCTGTTGTCTTTTGAAGAATTCTTTCTGATTGCTAGTATTTCTTAAGGCATCGCTTCGCAGACTTGCCAGCAGCCATGCGTAAATGAAAATATCTCTACCAAAAATATTCTGTAAAATCTTTGGAGCAAAATTTCTGAGAAACATCAGCGTGTCTTCCTCTCCCTGTCCCACCTCCCCTGCCCCTGAATACTTTCTGGATACAGACATTCTTCAGAATATGAGCCCAGTTTGATTCTTGTGTACTTTTCAAGGAAGAGCAGTTCTGAATCTTGGATGGCCTAGTTAATTGATTTTCCTCTTCTGAGAATAGTTAAAAATGAATGTGAATTCCAGTGCTTGTCGTTTTCAACTAGTGCAGAGTGCAGTAGCCTATTTGATGGTTAATTTGATGTATTTTGTTTCTGATTAAAATCATCTTGTGTGTCCCAGTTCCCTCCATCCTATTCCCGTGTAGTCCTCTACCAAATTCTCCTTACAATACTAAGTGTTTAGAAAATAAAGAAGCCTTTGAGAGAATATTTAATTTTCTTCCCACCTCCACCCTGGGCTTGCCTTCTAGTAGTATGGCCAGGTTGAAAGAACTCTGGAATGAATGGGACTAAACACTAAAGTTAGCATTGGGCCTGCCTCGGTTCACAGTTGTTCAGGCACTTTGCTGTGTGATGTATTTTGATGGCCAGAGATAGCAAAAAGCTACCCCAAAGCACATTTTGTTCTGCTACGTATCAGTTGGAATGTGAGTCAGGACTTCAGTTCTGGAGAACCAGTGATGTGCTTTTAACCATAGAATTAAGGAACTGTGAAGTTCCTTACATCTTACTTGAGAGGGGGAAAAACACACAGGTTATGTTACTGAACTTAGATATATTCTGCTTACGTTTTGTTACAAAATTTTTATATTGCACTAACGTAAGCATATAGCTTGCTTTTCAGCTATTCTTGACATAGACTAGCGCATCTCTTTTTATCCGTGTGAGCTGGGGCAGTGATCTTGACCTAAGCCTTGGGTTCCTCATCGCTGAAATGAGGATAACCATAGTATCTGTTACCGCTGTTGTGTGGATTACGTGAGATACTGAAAGTAAAGTGCTTGGCACATTATAAAACCCCTATGATTGCTAGCTGCTGCTACTTTAAGTAACTCCTCCTGTACATGTTAGTCTGTTACTTTGATCCAGAAATGATTTCTTTTGAAGATTAAATAATGAGGAATTCTCTGAAGTTAGTAATAGTGTGGGCACGTGGAACTGCTATAGTTTCAGTATGCTACAGTTCTCGTCATTTTGCAATTGAAACTTAAAAGGCACTTGGAAACAATATGTTGCAATTTTTTTCCTGATTGAGGTATAATAGAAAAATGTACACAAGTGTACAGTTAATGTATACTCAGTGAACAGCCAGATGAAGTGTCGTCTATGCACATGTGTGGTAACCATTAGCCAGATCGAGATGTAGAACATTTCCTTCATGGTGGAAGGCTCCCTGATGCCCCTTCCCAGACTAGCCCACCACCCCCAGCAGACGACAGCCCTTTGGACCAGTCTCACCATACGTGAGTTTTGCCTGTTCCCGAGCTTTATAAAAATAGACTCATACGATAAATACTCTTTTATATCTGGTTTCTCGCACTGCTCGTTATGTCCAAGACCCATCTCTGTTACTGTGTACGGTAGGAATTTATGCTTTCAAAATTGTTTTAGCATCTTTTGCCTGTTTTGAAATTCATAGTAGTTCATTTTGTTGGCACATTGGGTATGTGGTCATTGAGAAAACAAGAAAATAACAACATTTCTTCCTAAATTATTAGAAAATCAGATCCCAGTCACTATCTTAGAAAAATAACCATGACCTTCTTTTTATACATAAAGCTGGGTTGAAGGTAATATAATTACCTTCAGTGACAGTTCCATAAACCAAATCTTTTGATAACTGCGTTCATTTTGTGTGTGTGTGTGTGTGTGTGTTTTTAGAAGCGAAGGGTGGGAGCCTCGAAAGAGAGAAGGACCACCTAAGGTAGCTTATAACCTTCATGCTTAGGATTTAACACTTAGAATGGTAGAGAAGTAACCACTAGCTCAGCAATAAGTGTAATATTCCCTAAGAAGAAAACAAAACAACACGGTGTGTTCTGGAAAAAAAAAATCCACCAATAATGGAAGAAAATGGAGCAAGGATGTTGTTATCCTACAGGAAAATTTTGAAGAATGGGACCTTACGTTTATATCAGGAAGAAGAATTTTGGCTACTAACTTTCTGAACGGTTGTTGTCAGGCTGTGCTTATATGTTTGGAATTTCTGTTTGTATTGTTGGGATTCCCTGATATGCTAAATAAAATTTATTTCACTAAACAATGAAACAAGAATACAAGGTGGTATCGATGAATCCGAAGTGTGTTTTTTGTTTTTCACTTTGAAAGGGGCTGCGGTTGAGGTTAAGAGCTTTGCCATCATCATATTTCTGTTCTTGGAAATGTTGATGAAGGATTTTCTGGATGTTCTGCTTGAACACAAGCCACTTCTCTCGTTGGAGACATTGTCTTTTTCAGCATTTGTAATTTTATTAAATCTTATTATTCATAGCTCCTTGACACAAGGTCATTCTTCACATACAGCCATGTGCAGGGTGGGTTCCTCTGGACTCCAGAGGGGGCAAGTTGTTCCCTTGTCTCTTAATTCAGAGCACCAGTGGCCAAGACTTCAATGGGGGTGGGAGGGGTGAAAGAGTAATATGAGATTCATCTTTTGTCCCAGAGGGGAACTCCAAAGATGCAGGTTTTGTTTCAAAAGAAGGAAGCACTGTTGACAAATAAAGATGCCTCATGTTTGGAAAATGCTCCTTTGAAGGGGCATGAGGTCCTTATTACTAGATGTGTTGTAGTGGCATTTGCAAAAGATGGTGCAGTAAGAATCTCTTCCTTGGGTGAGAGTTGGGACCACGTGACCTCCGAGGGCCTTTGCCTTTTGAGTCCAGTAAACAGGCTCTTGTGGGGGAGCTGTACTACTTAACCACCGCATACCCAGGGTTCCCTTGCTGCAGTTTCATTCCCCTGAGGTCAACTGCAGTCCAAAAATACTAAACGGAAAGTTCCAGAAAGAAATGATTTATAAGTTTTAAGTTGTGCACTGTTCTCAGTAGTGTAATGAAATCCCGTGCCATCCCTCCCGAGGTCCCCAAACCTTCAACATTGTTCTGCTCCTGACATCCAGCCATTCACTTCGTCCTGGCTCGGTGATCCAGGATCACCTGAAGCCGATGATACTGCTGACGTATCATCAGAAGGTCAGTAGTAGCCTAACGCTACGTCACAATGTCGACGTCACTCACCTCACTTCATCTTATCCGGTGGGTGTTTTGTCATCTCACAGCATCATCATCATCATAAGAAGGGTGATTACAGTATAATACGATATTTTGAGAGAGAGAGATCACATTCATGTAACTTTCTTTTAGTTTTTACTTTATTATTTTTTTCATGTAACTTTTATTACAGCATATTGTTAAAATTGTTTTATTGTTACTCTCTTACTGTGCCTAATTTATAAATTAAACTTTATCATAGATATGTATGTGTTGGAAAAAAACATAGTATAAATAGGGTTCAGTACTATCCACAGCTTCAGATATCCACTGGGGGTCTTGGAATGCCTCTCCCGTGGATAAGCGGGGGACTACCGTACCTAATTTTGGAGGGAGAAAATGTGTAAAAAAAGTTCCAAACGACCACTGGATAAATAAATTTTCTCAGATTTTCCCTAGTTTAAAGTTGAGGAATGCCTCTTCTTGTTGATCCTTTTCACATTAAATGTAATTTAGTTTATCACTAACAAGTAGATGTCAGATATTCTTTCTTTTTTACCTGAAGAGAGAACAGGGACCTTTCCAATATTCTATCCGTATCAGAAGTGAAAACACTTTACAAGTTTAGTATTTGCTACCTTTTTAGGTAGGTACACACCTGAATTTACTTGAAGCCCCTCTGTTGGCCGAGTTACTTATGCACTCCTACAGCAAATTATATGTAAAGTAAAAATAAATAAATGGATCTCTTGTCTCTCTACCTTCTCTCCTCCACCCCAATTTTTCCACACTTGAATTTCAAGAGAGAAATAACTCACGGGGGGAGAAAGGCTGATATGCGTGACTTATCCAAGCAACAGAGCTGTATTCAGGACCTTTTCTGGAGTCCATAGTTATTTACTGTAACCAGGTACACATCTTGTGTCTTTAGATATATGTTAATAATTTATGTTAATAATTGCTGTTTAGAATGATTGAAGGGAGTATAGAATCCTGAGTCACCAAAATAATATTTTGTCTATTTTATGAAGCAGAAAAGTATAGTGAGTTTTGTCTGTTTTGTATTACATGACGTATACCCATACAACCGTTCAAAGCCTCTTGTAACCTCTAAGTGGCTCTCTCTTTTCTCTGTCACCATTACCTTACCCTTCCAACTTCCTTTTCGAATTTTGGGAAGGGGATCAGAGAAGGTGAGACAAAATGTGAGACAAAAGAAATACCTTCGTGACTCTTTATTAGAGTACTGCCACCTCACCTCCCTTGTCTCCACTCTTGGTTTTCCCCGCTTCCACGTCATCCATTTTTCTCCATTTTGTCAGAGTAATGATCTTTCAAAAACATAAGGCTGATCAGGTGACTGCTCTCCTTAACATCAGTTTCTTCGAAGGCCCTGACTCCCTTATTCAAACCCAGGTCTTGAATAGGGCACACAGGGGTCTTTACCGACCTGGTGCTTCTGCCGTCCTCCACCTACCTTGCATGCCTTGAATATACCTTGCTTTTTCTCTTGCAGGCTGGGAACATGTCTCTCGTGGTGATGATGTTGTGTCATCATTTTGTACGTGTCTGTCTCATCCTTATCTTAATCCCTAAGGACAGACAATGGGATTTTCCCTTGTATGTATCTCCTCTCACCCCTTTCCTTGCATTATGCCTAACAAATACTAAACCCAAATGTCCCAAACGTATGAGTCCTAAAGTAGGGCTTCTCAAACTTTAATGTGCATTTGAATTTCTTGGGGCGGGGGTGGGAGGGATGTTAAGATGCAGATTTTGATTTCGTAGGTTGTGGGTGAATCCCAAGATTCTCCCTCTCTGACAAGATTCCACATCATGTTGATGACACTGGGTGGACCACACTGAATAGCGAGTTGCTAAACTGTCATCTCTAGACCCATGAATGATTTCAACACACAATTCTGCTCTTATAAAGCAGAAACTAACGCACCATTGTAAAGCAATTATACTCCAATAAAGATGTTAAAAAAAAAATACAGTGAAATCAGTGACTCTGCATGTCAAGTTCAGGCGTATCACAGCTTCAAGTAATGAAGGTTAAAAAAGCTTTAGATAAAGAAAAAAATAGTTAAATATTGAAGATACTAGGACATCTATTGTCACATTATTGCTGGAATGCTGGCCAAACATCTTACATATTTAAAATGCATATTTTCATTCTGTGCTACATTAGAGAGCTGATGTCATGTTTCGTCTGTTTTTTAAATATGCAGTATTAGAGGAGTTTTCCTGGATATCTACGTATTAAAAAGTGCATTCTGCCTTCTCTCTCTTGCCAGGGGAATTTCTGACAGTTATTGGCTTTTTAGGTATCAGAATAACAGCAATTAGTATTTTCTATTTTACTATCATTTGAAGTCTGTTTAGTGAGTAATTGTACACACTGTCTGATTGGAGGTGAAATTGGCAAGGGGGATGAATGTCTAATGGATAAAATACTACTTTTAATCAGGCCGTGAAATTACTGTAGTGACATCAGAATTTGGCAGCCTCTTTTATTACAATAAAAAGAAAGATAGCATCCTAAGCTAGGGATAAGATTTTTCTTGCCCATTTATTTTGGCTTATTTTCATGGTTTGGGCCTCAGGGCGTGTGTGCAACAAAATAGCACAGTGAATAACAGGCAATAAGAAGGAGTGAACATAGTTTCAGCTGGAACAGATGTACTGTTTAATCACTCATCTCTATTTCAGTCAACTTCCTCCCAGATTGGTGAGTATGAGGTTGTGAGAGTGGGTATGAGGAATCCCCATCTATGAAGTGGAGTTAAGCTTCATTACTTGGGTTGGTGTTACATAGCTTGCAATATATTGAAAAAGTTTGTTAATTGGCTGTTAAAATGGTCACGTGAGGGGGACTGTCTAAATGTGATTATGAATGGGGTTGTACAGTTTTGTAAATGGTCATGTGATTATGAATGGGGTTGTACAGTTTTGTAAGAAAGGTGCTATTTATTCCTCTTTATAAACACCAGTAAAGTAACATCGTTTGATTTAAACTAGTGTTTCCTCTTGGCCTGTTCACTCCTGTTGTGAAATTAGGCTAATTAGGCTTTTAGAGATTGCCATGATTTAATGAAAACTCATGCACCAGGATTTCAATTTGGTTTCCACGCATCTGAGCGGTTGTTCCAGTAGATCTTGGGACTGCTAAATCCTGAGAAGATATTTTTATGATTCTTAACAGATTATTAAAACTCCTGAGTGGAACCACACTGGTCTTACCATTGTGTTGTGCCCATAATTTACCTTTTGGGCTCTTCTTACTGTGATCACTTTTTTAAACAGGGCCATTTTATTGTTTCTTCCATTAAGTCTTAGATGTTCTTCCAAAATGAAATTTTAAGATTTGTTCTACAGTAAGGAGGATTATAGTACTGATGGGTTAAAGTAGATTTTAAACCTAATTCTGCATATTTACTTCAACTGAATAACATATCTTCAAGTCATATTATGATCTGATTAGAATTGGTTCTGATCGCTAAGTCGTTTCTTTTGATTTCTATCTGTTGACTGTTAGGCACACTTCCTTTACTATGGCTGAGTCCTTTTTGAGATTAAAACAAATACAAATAGATCAAACTTCTACTCTGAGTTCCTAATTCCAAGCTCTAGTCATTAAGTTATTCATGTTTTGACTGTAGACCTATATAAGCTCTTTCATATAATTTTCATCATACATTTTAGAGCTAAGATTTTTTTTTAACCCCATGGCTAACTAAAGCCAATTTTGAGTCATTCTAAGATGGGTTGTTAACTGTGGTCTCCTATTAGGTTAGGAAACGAAATTGTCATTATTTGTTATTTCTTTTGTGTTTAAGGATGCATTTTTTAAAGAGCTATTGTCACAGTGGTTAGGTCTTAAAATAATTACACATTTGTCACTGTGACAGCAGCCGTGGTGGGGTTTTTAATGATACAGTACAGCTTGTGCAGAGATTTGATATCCATTTTTTGCAGCATCAAATACATTTTAGCTCAGGGATTTGACTAGATACATCTTAATAATGTTAATAAGAGTCTTATAGCTAACTCCCAAAGTGGATTTCTAAATGTGAGCCTGGTAAGTTCAGGCTATATCCCACCCCACAGGAAAATAACAGTAGAAATTGTTTTAAAGAAAAATTGTCAGTGTTTTACTTCTTTTGGGATTTCTCTTCCAGATAGGTAGATTATTAGGAAAAAGATAAGGAAACAGTTGGCCTTGTAGAACCAAGACTTTAACCCTTGATCAGATCCATGTTTTCTCAGCTGGGTGTTGTACACATACACAGAATACTTAATTAGTTGTGATTGTAGATGTCAGCTGGTCATGGAATCAAATTAACAGGCACCACATATTAAACTTCCAAGGCCTTCAACGACTAAGAATGAGAGACTGAGTTTTTCATTTGTGCAAATAAGAATTTTTTCCCCCTTCATGTTGGAATGTGAGTTTTCTGGAAAAAGAATCCCTTCACTTGACATTTCCTAGGCAAACAGAGTCCCCACTCGCTTGTAAAAGTCCTTTCTAATTCACTGAGAAATACTAGCATCTTTTGTGCCTGATTCACCTAGAGGGACTGTACTACAGGTATACTTGGGCAATTTAACGATAAATAATATGGTGACAAAGGAGTGAAGTATTGCTTAGGCAAAGCAGGGCCCTTGTCTGTTTGAGTGCCCTGCAGACTTATCAGAATGATGCTTCCAGAGGACTGGGAAAGGAAAGACTGTCCTGTCTGGCATTGCATGCACAGACAGGCACAGAAGGAACCAGGACCCTCCCCATGCTCACTGGGCTCCTAGCTGAGGAGTTGCTAGTTCAGTTACAACTCCTGTCTTGTGGTTCTTTTTATTCCATATATGAAATAATTTTCTCCTATCCTTTATTTCTAATTGTCATCATTTCTTAAATAATATTATAGAGTCCTTTGTACTTTGCAGAGTGTTTTACAAGTTTTTTTTTCTGTTTACAATAATGTATGAACGGTAAAATTTTCATGAGAATGGAAATCATGAAGACAATAATGATCGAGCATTGGTTTCACATACAAGAGTTTTAATGTAGTTCAAAGTTGGGTGATCTTCAAAATATCTCTGCCTAATATTTGAAACTATAGTCTTTCTTTTCAAGCTTTTTTTTAAAGTATCTATTTATTAAATGGCTGCGTTGGGTCTTAGTTGCAGCACGCGGGATCTTTCGTTGAGGCGCATGGGTTCTTCGTTGCAGTGTGAGGGCTTCTCTCTAGTTGTGGTGTGCGGGCTTAGTTGCCCCGTGGCATGTGGGATCTTAGTTCTCTGACCAGCTATTGAACCGGTGTCCCCTGCATTGCAAGATGGATTCTTAACACTGGACCTCCAGGGAAGTCCCTTTCTTTTTTAAGCTTAATTTAAGTTATAATTGCACATTCTTAAATTCTAAGGTTTTTGTTTTTGGCCACATCGTGTGGCTTGTGGGATCTTAGTTCTGCCACCAGGGATCGAACCCAGGCCCAGAACAGTGAAAGCACTGAGTCCTAACCACTGGACCACCAGGGAATTCCCTCTTTTGTTTTGTTTTTGTCTTTGACATTTGTAAACCACAAACTCTGCATTCTAGATTCTATTGACCTAATGGAAGATATTGAGATAGTGAATTTTGCCGAAGGTAAAATTGACTCCCAGATGTCTTGTATTTTTAAACCCTTTCCTCTTTAAAGAGGTCTTTTCATTTTTTTTTTTTTCTAGCCACAGGGATCCTTGCTTTCTAATACATTTCTTTAAGGCTGGTACTTGATGCTTAGAAATTCTTTAATAGTATATTCCAGCTGAAAGTGAAGTTTGAAAGCCCTTTCGAATTGTGTGACAGTAAGGAAAATAGCAAAGGGGGCTTTTTAGAAGTAAATCTCATTTTACATTTGTGTCTTTGCTCGTGGAATAAATATAAAATCAAATTGAACGCAGTTTCTCTTAACATTTGTTCCACGGTGCCCCTGTGTCCAAAGCGTGACAGATGATGTCAACACTTAATCTGACTTTCTTGGATATGTTAGAAAATGAATACAAGCTTTGCAACTTTAAGTGATTCCTCTAGTCTCGCTTTTGTCAATCGTTAGCTATTTCTTTTTCATTTTATATCATTGTATCATATTGGCTACAACAAAGGTTAATGCTACAGCATTTAAAGATAGCTCATGTGTTCTTTCAGTGTAGATCAAAATTAGTCATTAGCTGTTTAATGAGATAGTTTAAAAGTAGTTTTGACGACCAGATTGAGAAGGAAAGAAAGAAAAATAATATTCTTAAAGGCAAATCTTGCCCTGCCTCTTGGGCTGGAGTGAAGGCTGAGTTGTAAGAGTGCAGAGTCCAGCGCGCAGTAAGAGGTGTGAGGCTGTTTATTTTCACTCTGGAGATGTATATACTACAGAAGGAAAACTCTGGCCTTGCTTAACCTAAGCAAGTCATTACTTATCTACGATCTGGCAAGCAATTTGATTAAGGTTGACACAGCTCATATAATATCAGAGCCAGGCTCTCCTGATGATTGATGAGGCCTGTCTGTAAGTTTTTTTTTTTTTTTGAAAGGAGAAAAACAGAACAAGAACGAATACTGTTCAGATCTCTAATTGCCACGTATAAGCCAAGTCTATAATGTAGTTTTATCTGTAGTGGTTAATACGTACTAATTTGTATGCTGTTTTTAATGTTATAATTAAATGGCTTTAAAATAATATTTTTAGGTCAGCAGGTTAATTTAGCTTCTACAGGATTAAATTCTTGAAATTTTAGAGATCTTGCTTCATATCGTAACATCTTATGGTTTTCTTTGATGTAATATATTCTTTTTTAAAAAATTTATTTTAAATTTATTTATTTTTTTGGCTGCGTCGGGTCTTAGTTGTGGCTCGTGGGATCTTTGTTGCGGCGTGCAGGCTTCTCTCTAGTTGAGGCATGCGGGCTCAGTAGTTGTGGAGTGCGGGCTTAGTTGCCCTGTGGCATGTGGGATCTTCGTTCCCTGACCAGGGATCGAACCCGCATCCCCTGTGGAATTCTTAACCACTGGACCTCCAGGGAGGTCCCGGATGTTATATATTCTTTAGTCTAGTGGAATTTTTAACCTGTAAGGGATTTTCCTTTTTATTTTCTAATGAAATTGAGTTATTTGCAAATCTTTGGCTTTAACCTAAGGCATTTCAACCACCTGCTTTCTCACTATACAGTCATGATTTGGACACTTGTAATAGCATATCATTGAGTGTTGCTGCTGACCTTTGCTACGTTATTTGTTCCTTATCTTATTCTCATTACCATCAGATAGATTCTGTGTGTGACTGGAATGTGCCAGATGTTCTTGGCAACACTTTAAATCATTAGTCTACATATAGTGCTGCGTCCAACCAAAGAAGATAATTTCTTGTTTTTTTATCATTCATACGCTACTTAGTAGAAATGGGTATAGGAGGAGAAGAACTCTCTCCGCCTTATTATTTTTTTTTATTTTTTATTTTTTGCGGTACGCGGGCCTCTCACTGTTGTGGCCTCTCCCTTGCGGAGCACAGGCTCTGGACGCGCAGGCTCAGCGGCCATGGCTCACAGGTCCAGCCGCTCCACGGCATGTGGGATCTTCCCGGACCGGGGCACGAACCCGTGTCCCCTGCATCGGCAGGCGGACTCCCAACCACTGCGCCACCAGGGAAGCCCTCTCCGCCTTATTTTAAGTAAATTGAGCATAAGGAATTTCCAGATTAGTGAGTGAAACGATTGAGTTGAGAATGAATTAGTTTTCTGTAAGTGGATTTTCTTAACCTGGGAGTTTTCAGGCTGTGGATCATACAGGTTTAGACTTGGGTAAACTCTGGAGTCAGAGTGCCTGGCGTCAAAGCCAGATTCCACCGTCTTCTAGTGACATAGCCTCTGTGTGCCTTAGTTTCCTCATCTGTATAATGGGAATGGCACCTCATTAGGCTCTGGGATCACCTCAGTGAGTCCTCACAGAGTGATTGGCACTTGGTAGGTGCTTCTTGAATGTGAGCGGTTGCTGTTGCTGCTTCCATGGCTGTTATGTTAGCGATAGTGACAAAATATTATAGCGATGTAGCTGAATTAGACACTGTCAAATATAAAATGAGGAGAGATTAAACTTTGTGGGGCTCTAAGTGTGGCAGTAAACTAGAATTGATTGATTATATGTTGTTGTTCTTGAGTTGGTTAGGACTTGGCTCCCATCACAGAGACTGGTTAGGTTAGGTGACTAATGTAATAGCTGCTGGGGCACCTTTGGATGAATTCCCATATCGCCAAACAGCTGAATACCATCTTAACTTTCTTGCCCTAAATTTCAATTTTGTTTCTTTGAGATCTCCCCTTTCTCCTTCTCATCTCCCTAGACTCAATAGAAACATACTTTAGTACCAGGAAAATAAAATTTATTTTTAGGCATGAGATGTACTTCATACCTAGACTTACTGACATAAGTTTGCTTTTCTTCTTAAAAGCAAGGGATATCTGTTATTGGAACCCTTTGATAACTCTTCTTGATAATTTTCCACCAAAAGTACAAGTGTTGCTATCTATGGGAAATCCCAGTGCTTTCTAGAATTTTGATGTATATGTACTTAAATAACGAGTTTGACTCTTACGTCTGTTCTTCCACTTTTCCTATTTTTCTCTTGGGCTTAGGTATGGTCAGAGCAGGTAAACACTTAACTGGGATTGGTAGCCTTGAAGACCGCCAATAAAGTACCATTCCCACGTTGTTTCAAAAGAAGAAAAAGAATAGATATGGGATCATCAGATGCCAATCTTTGACTTGGAGAAAGGCCAGTTCTGCATACTGCCAGCTCCACGCCAGCCACTTCCCGGTGTGTTTCTCACTGGCCAGGATAAGCCCTCAAGTGACTGTTGAAGATTGAGATTTAGCAGTGGAGGGGGATCCAAAGAACTGGAGCCAGGAGTTGTGGAATCAGAACATGACAAGTGGGGCTGCATGCACCCCTTTCCAGCTGACTGTTGGCTTTTTTTCTTGCAGTTCCTTTCTGTCATCAGCAGTGACAGTAATAATGCTTCAGGAAGGAGATGTTTGTCTTAGTTTTTCGTTGTTGTTTTAAATATTTTTTAAGGTAAGTTTTGAGAATTCATCTGTTTCTTCTACCCTACAGGTTGGCCTCATTATTGCATTTTTATCACTGGAATCTGGGTTTTCAGTACAGTAATTTTTGTAGCAATCATGAGCGTGTTTGCAGGAGAAAACATTGTACCGCCACTCTAAAATGCACAGGTTTTTAAGATATTCCATCTGGGGCCTATAAAATAGAGAATAAAGCTTGGTTGAATTGCATTTATGAGTTTTCTTAAAGTAGTGGTCTTGGTGGCTATGGAATTGGGTAGCATTTACAAGATTCTTTTAAACTTTTTGATTTTGGGGAATGTGAATCTAGTATTTGAAACTATAATTCTTGTCCTGTCACACCCGTTCTCAGTTGAGATTTGCAAAGATGTGTGTGATCAAGGAAACAGCTTTGCGTTTGATTAGTCAACATCATGTCTTAACCGAGATGATAATGTCCTATATTTTGTTAAAAAGGGATAAACACTAACACTTGAATAATGTGTGACTTCTTCAAAGGGAAAAATTCTCATAAACCCCAATGTTGATGAAATAATTTTATTATGAATCTCATTTAATTATGTACAAATAAACTAGATGCAGACTTTTTATAAAACTAAATTTGCAAATTGTGACAAAACCAATATAATTCAGAAATGTTAAATCTTAAAAAAATTTTTTTATGTTGTCAGTATTGAGTTTAATAGTAGGAAGATATTTTTGCTTATTTCATATTTCACGTGTCTGTTTGATTTGATTCTTTTTTTTTAAAACATCTTTATTGGAGTATAATTGCTTTACATTGTTGTGTTAGTTTGTGCTGTATAACAAAGTGAATCAGCTATACGTACACGTATATCCCCATATCCCCTCCCTCTTGCTTCTCCCTCCCACCCTCCCTATCCCACTCCTCTAGGTGGTCACAAAGCACCGAGCTGGTCTCCCTATGCTATGCGGTTGCTTCCCACTAGCTATCTATTTTACATTTGGTAGTGTATATATGTCAGTGCCACTCTCTCACTTTGTCCCAGCTTACCCTTCCCCCTCCCGGTGTCCTCAAGTCCATTCTCTACGTCTGCGTCTATACTCCTATACTGCCCCTTTTTTTTTTTTTTTTTTTAGATTCCATATATATGTGTTAGCATATGATATTTCTTTTCCTCTTTCTGACTTACTTCACTCTATGACAGACTCTAGGTCCATCCACCTCACTAAAAATAACTCAATTTCGTTTCTTTTTATGGCTGAGTAATATTCCATGGTATATATGTGCCACATCTTCTTTATCTATTCATCTGTCAATGGACTCTTAGGTTGCTTCCATGTCCTGGCTATTGTAAATAGAGCTGCAATGAACGTTGTGGTACATGACACTTTTTGAATTATGGTTTTCTCAGGGTATATGCCCAGTGGTGGGATTGCTGGGTCATATGGTAGTTCTATTTTTTGTTTTTTAGGAACCCCCATACTGTTCTCCATAGTGGCTGTATCAATTTACATTCCCACCAACAGTGCAAGAGGGTTCCCTTTTCTCCACACCCTCTCCAGCATTTATTGTTTGTAGATTTTTTGATGATGGCCATTCTGACTGCTGTGAGGTGATACCTCATTGTAGTTTTGATTTGCATTTCTCTAATGATTAGTGGTGTTGAGCATCCTTTCATGTGTTTGTTGGCAGTCTGTATATCTTCTTTGGAGAAATGTCTATGTAGGTCTTCTGCCCATTTTTGGATTGGGTTGTTTGTTTTTCTGATATTGAGCTGCATGAGCTGCTTGTATATTTTGGAGATTAATCCTTTGTTCGTTGCTTCGTTTGCAAATATTTTCTCCCATTCTGAAGGTTGTCTTTTTCTCTTGTTTCTGGTTTCCTTTGCTGTGCAAAAGCTGTTAAGTTTCATTAGGTCCCATTTGTTTATTTTTGTTTTTATTTCCATTTCTCTAGGAGGTGGGTCAAAAAGGATCTTGCTGTGATTTATGTCATAGAGTATTCTGCCTGTGTTTTCCTCTAAGAGTATTATAATGTCTGGCCTTACATTTAGGTCTTTAGTCCATTTTTTTAAAATTAATTTATTTTATTTATTTATTTTGGCTGTGTTGGGTTTTTTGTTGCTATGCGCGGGCTTTCTCTAATTGGGGCGAGCGGGGGCTACTCTTAGTTGTGGTGCATGGGCTTCTCATTGTGGTGGCTTCTTTTGTTGCGGAGCATGGGCTCTAGGTGTGGGGGCTACAGTAGTTGTGGCTCGCGGGCTCTAGAGCACAGGCTCAGTAGTTGTGGCGCATGGGCTTAGTTGCTCCGAGGTATGTGGGATCTTTCTGGACCAGGGCTCGAACCCATGTCCCCTGCATTGGCAGGCAGATTCTTAACCACTGAATCACCAGGGAAGCCCTCTTTAATCCATTATGAGTTTATTTTTGTGTATGGTGTTAGGGAGTGTTCTAATTTCATTCTTTTACATGTAGCTGTCCAGTTTTCCCAGCACCACTTAATGAAGAGGCTGTCTTTTCTCCATTATATAGTCTTGCCTCCTTTATCAAAGATAAGGTGACCATATGTGCATGGGTTTTTCTCTGGGCTTTCTATCCTGTTCCATTGATCTATATTTCTGTCTTTGTGCCAGTACCATACTGTCTTGATTACTGTAGCTGTGTAGTATAGTCTGAAGTCAGGGAGCCTGATTCCTCCAGCTCCGTTTTTCGTTCTCAAGATTGCTTTGGCTATTCGGGGTCTTTTGTGTTTCCATACAGATTGTGAAATTTTTTGTTCTAGTTCTTTGAAAAATGCCATTGGTAGTTTGATAGGGATTGCATTGAATCTGTAGATTGCTTTGGGTAGTAGAGTCATTTTCACAATGTTGAGTCTTTCAATCCAAGAACATGGTATATCTCTCCATCTGTTTGTATCATCTTTAATTTCTTTCATCAGTGTTTTATAGTTTTCTACATATAGGTCTTTTGTCTCCTTAGGTAGGTTTATTCCTAGGTATTTTATTCTTTTTGTTGCAATGGTAAATGGGAGCGTTTCCTTAATTTCTCTTTCAGATTTTTCATCATTACTGTATAGGAATGCAAGAGATTTCTGTGCATTAATTTTGTATCCTGCTACTTTACCCAATTAGCTGTAGTAGTTGTCTGGTAGCGTATTTAGGATTCTCTGTTTAATATCATGTCATCTGCAAACAGTGATAGTTTTACTTCTTCTTTTCCAAAATGGATTCCTTTTGTTTCCTTTTCTTCTCTGATTGCTGTGGCTAAAACTTCCAAACCTATGTTGAATTATAGTGGTGAGAGTGGACAACCTTGTCTTCTTCCTGATCTTAGAGGAAATGGTTTCAGTTTTTCACCATTGAGAACGATGTTGGCTGTGGGTTTGTCATATATGACCTTTATTATTTTGATGTAAGTTCCCTCTATGCCTACTTTTTGGAGAGTTTTTATCATAAATGGGTGTTGAATTTTGTCGAAGGCTTTTTCTGCATCTATTGAGTTGATCATATGGTTTTTCCCCTTCAGTTTGTTAATATGGTGTATCACATTGATTGATTTGCATATATTGAAGAATCCTTGCATTCCTGGGTTAAACCCCACTTGATCATGGTGTATGATCCTTTTAATGTGCTGTTGGATTCTGTTTGCTAGTATTTTGTTGAGGATTTTTGCATCTATGTTCATCAGTGATATTGGCCTATAGTTTTCTTTCTTTGTGACATCTTTGTCTGGTTTTGGTATCAGGGTGATGGTGGCCTCATAGAATGAGTTTGGGAGTGTTCCTCCCTCTGCTTTATTTTGGAAGAGTTTGAGAAGGGTAGGTCTTATCTCTTCTCTAAATGTTTGATAGCATTCGCCTGTGAAGCCATCTGGTCCTGGGCTTTTGTTTGTTGGAAGATTTTTAATCACAGTTTCAATTTCAGTGCTTGTGATTGGTCTGTTTATATTTTCTATTTCTTCCTGGTTCAGTCTCGGAAGTTTGTGCTTTTCTAAGAATTTGTCCATCTCTTCCAGGTTGTCCATTTTATTGGCATATAGTCACTTGTAGTAATCTCTCATGATCCTTTGTATTTCTGCAGTATCAGTTGTTACTTCTCGTTTTTCATTTCTAATTCTGTTGATTTGAGTCTTCTCCCTTTTTTTCTTGGTTTAGCAATTTTGTTTATCTTCTCAGAGAACCAGCTTTTAGTTTTATTGATCTTTGCTATCGTTTCCTTCATTTCTTTTTCATTTATCTCTGATCTGATCTTTATGATTTCTTTCCTTCTGCTAACTTTGGGGTGTTTTTTTTCTTCTTTCTCTAATTGCTTTAGGTGTAAGGTTAGGTTGTTTATTTGAGATTTTTCTTGTTTCTTGAGGGGGGATTCTATTGCTATAAACTTCCCTCTTTGAACTGCTTTTGCTGCATCCCATAGGTTTTGGGTCGTCTTTTCTTCATTGTCATTTTTTTCTAGGTATTTCTTGATTTCCTCTTTGATTTCTTCAGTGATCTCTTGGTTAGTTAGTAGTGTATTGCTTAGCATCCATGTCTGTGTATTTTTTACAGTTTTTTTCCTGTAATTGATATCTCATCTCATAGCATTGTGGTCGGAAAAGATACATGATATGATTTCAATTTTCTTAAATTTACCAAGGCTTGGTTTGTGACCCAAGATATGATCTATCCTGGAGAATGTTCCATGAGCACTTGAGAAGAAAGTGTATTCTGTTGTTTTTGGATGGAATGTCCTATAAATATCAATTAAGTCCATCTTGTTTAATGTGTCATTTAAAGCTTGTGTTTCCTTATTTATTTTCATTTTGGTTGATCTGTCCATTGGTGAAAGTGGGGTGTTGAAGTCCCCTACTATTATTGTGTTACTGTCTATTTCCCCTTTTATGGCTGTTAGCATTTGCCTTATGTATTGAGGTGCTCCTATGCTGGGTGCATAAATATTTACAGTTGTTATATCTTCTTGGATTGATCCCTTGATCATTATGTAGTGTCCTTCTTTGTCTCTTCTAATAGTCTTTATTTTAAAGTCTATTTTGTCTGATATGAGAATTGCTACTCCAGCTTTCTTTTGATTTCCATTTGCATGGAATATCTTTTTCCATCCCCTCACTTTCAGTCTGTATGTGTCCCTAGGTCTGAAGTGGGTCTCTCGTAGGCAGTATATATATGGGTCTTGTTTTTGTATCCATTCAGCCAGTCTGTGTCTTTTGATTGGAGCATTTAATCCATTTATATTTAAGGTAATTATCGATATGTATGTTCCTATTACCATTTTCTTAATTGTTTTGCGTTTGTTATTGTAGGTCTTTTCCTTCTCTTGTGTTTCCTGCCTAGAGAAGTTCCTCTAGCATTTGTTGTAAAGCTGGTTTGCTGGTGCTGAATTCTCTTAGCATTTTTTTTGTTTGTTTTTGCAGTACGTGGGCCTCTCACCACTGTGGCCTCTCCTGTTGCGGAGCACAGGCTCCGGACGCGCAGGCTCAGCGGCCATGGCTCACGGGCCTAGCCACTCCATGGCATGTGGGATCCTCCCGGACCGGGGCATGAACCCGTGTCCCCTGCATTGGCAGGCGGACTCCCAACCACTGCGCCACCAGGGAAGCCCTCTTTTAGCTTTTGCTTGTCTCTAAAGTTTTTAATTTCTCCGTCAAATCCGAATGAGATCTTTGCTGGGTAGAGTTATCTTGGTTGTAGGTTTTTCCCTTTCATCACTTTAAATATGTCCTGCCACTCCCTTCTGGCTTGCAGAGTTTCTGCTCAGACATCAGCTGTTAACCTTATGGGAATTCCCTTGTATATTATTTGTTGTTTTTCCTTTGCTGCTTTTAATATTTTTTCTTTGTATTTAGTTTTTGATAGTTTGCTTAATATGTGTCTTGGCGTATTTCTCCTTGGATTTATCCTGTATGGGACTCTCTGCGCTTCCTGGACTTGATTGACTTTTTCCTTTCCCATATTAGGGAAGTTTCCAACTATAATCTCTTCAAATATTTTCTCAGTCCCTTTCTTTTTCTCTTCTTCTTCTGGGACCCCTATAATTTGAATGTTGGTGCATTTAGTGTTGTCCCAGAGGTCTCTGAGCTTGTCCTCAATTCTCTTCATTCTTTTTTCTTTATTCTGCTCTGTGGTAGTTATTTCCACTATTCTATCTTCCAAGTCACTTATCCGTTCTTCTGCCCCAGTTATTCTGCTATTGATTCCTTCTAGAGAATTTTTAATTTCATTTATTGTGTTGTTCATCATTGTTTGTTTGCTCTTTAGTTCTTCTAGGTCCTTGTTAAACTTTTCTTGTATTTTCTCCATTCTATTTCCAAGATTCTGGATCATCTTTACTATCATTACTCTGAATCTTTTTCAGGTAGACTGCCTATTTCCTCTTCATTTCTTTGGTCTGGTTGGTTTTTACCTTGCTTCTTCATCTGCCGCATATTTCTCTGTCTTCTCATTTTGCTTAACTTACTGTGTTTGGGGTCTCCTTTTCACAGCCTGCAGGTTCGTGGTTTCCGCTGTTTTTGGTGTCTGCCGCCAGTGGGTAAGGTTGTTTTAGTGGGTTGTGTAAGCTTCCTGGTGGAGGGGACTGGTATGTGTGTTCTGGTGGATGAGGATGGTTCTTCTATTTCTGGTGGGCAGGACTGCGCCTGGTGGTGTGTTTTGGGTTGTCTGTGAACTTGTTATGATTTTAGGCAGCTCCTATGCTAATGGGTGGGGTTGTGTTCCTGTCTTGCTAGTTGTTTGGCATGAGGTGTCCAGCACTGGATCTTGCTTGTCGTTGAGTGAAGCTGGTTCTTAGTATTGAGACGGAGATCACTGGGAGAGCTCTCGCCAATTGATATTAAGTGGGGCTGGGAGGTCTCTGGTGGTCCAGTGGTTAGGACTCAGCGCTTTCACTGCCAGGGCCCAGGTTCAGTCCCTGGTCGGGGAACTAAGATCCTGCAAGCCTTGTGGTGCAGGCAAAAAAAAAAAAAAAGACAGATGTTTGGTAAGATGCATATATATATATATATATATATATATATATATATATATATGTATGTATGTAGGTATCTGTATTATATCTATCTATAAATGTATGTATTTCTACACAAAGCAATTTTCTACCTAGTGAAAGCAAGAGGCAAGGGTGGCAGAGAGTTTCAGAATTCTTTGGCAAGGTTTTTCACACTGCATGTAGAGACCTGCTTCCTAAAATCATTTCCCAATGACCTGGGATTACCACTGGGAATGTATCATTACTCTCTTGTGCTGGGACAAAAAGGTGACTGAGACGTACTGGCTAAAACATTTGAATATTTCTCTGGTAGCTCTGATTTCAATACTTGTACAATATTTTTAATATCCTAATTTTATTATTAGTTATCCTAAAGACAAACTTATTTATTTGTGTGAATAAATTAGCAAGTTGATATTGCCTGATATTGACAGGGAATGACTAATCTACCTGACGTGTATGTATAAATCAAATCAGCGTTGTGGCAGATTGCTTTAAAAAATGTATGTGGTTTTCCTTAGGTATTTATTTACCAAATTCTGGACCTAAGAAAAAGTGTTGACAAGATGTGAGACAGATTGACTTGATGGTTTTACAGAAATTTATAAACCTCTTTGTGGTTTGACCCAGTTAATTCGGCCAGTACTCTTTAAGTATGTTTGAACTGTTTCCTAGAGAGTTATCTTCCTATTTAGAAATAGCATTGTGTGGTAGGATTTTGGTTACATGATTTTGACTATACAAAAGTTCATATCCCATTGCAGGAAACATGACTATGTACTATTAAAAACCTGATATTTTAGTCTGTAACACCGATCTCTGTCATAAGTGTGTGAAGAGAGTCTGCTGTATTTGTTTTAGCTACAAATCCTTGTGGCGATCCTAAAAGTAAGATTTCCATTTACCCACTGTTCAGAGTGCTTAAGATGAATATTTTGCTGACTACCGAGTCACTGCTGTTGGTGAGCAAAGTAACAGGGCTTCCGGTGTTAGCTCTAGTACCTTTTTTTCCTCTTAGATTTAAAAGGACCTCTTGATAACATGCATTATTTGAACTCTTTTCATTTTTGTGTATGGCTTTTCTGTACTGCTACATCATGTACTTTGATAGTCATTTGGCCTCAGTACCTGTCAAATTGTATGTTATATAACTATTAGCTATTGATTTTTAAAAATTGACATCACAAAAGGTAAGTAAATGAGTGTTCGCTTCTGTAGAAGACCAAATAAACTCAGTGGACAGATCATAAGGCTTTAGTGCTGATTCTCTTCAACATCTGTTTTAGAGTGTTAGACCGTTCCAATCATTTCTCTTTCGGTTTCCTAGAATGTTTTTAAACATATTAAATTAGTAGTGTGTTAAGACATGTCGTCATTCCTAGGAACCGTTGCTGCGTTTCTCTCAGTGTACGGTTATTCATTTATCGACATTCATTAAGCACTCATTTTGTGCAGGATACTTGCCAGGTGTTGAATATACAGCGGTGAGCAAAGTAGACACGGTTCCCTTCCCTCACGGAACTGACAAACTAGTGTTTAATCCAGGTCCGGTAGAAATTTTTTACATTTATGTCTTAAGTCTTTAGATATAAATATCTAGCCTATTTCTTTTTTTCCACAGGATAATGCGTCAGGTAAAACCAAATTCTGTACTTTCTCTGCATGACTCCTCCTTGGCTACAATGTTTACTCAGGAGGAATCAGATTAAAATGAACATCAAGGCCATTACTGTATGAGGAAAGAAGTACGTTTAAGAACGATCTACAGAGAAAGCAAGGGGACGACGGGAATTTTGTGAGTGGAATGTAGGGATGTATAGGACAAGGTTCCCGCCTCTGAAACAACAGTTTCCCAATAAGTTCTAAAAGTTTGGCCTGTTTTGGAGAGGAGTGTTAATAAGGAAAAGTAGGGGTGGCACTGGGAGCAGGGGGTCTTTTTGAGTGGCAGAAACCTGTCAGTACTACGAAGAGTGAAAACACTCCTTTTGGGAAATTTGTTGGTTGTCATTCAGGATGAAAAGCTAAGGGATATCTACATTTAATGCTCCATTAAGGGACATGTGATTCAGCCTATTTTGTAACCAAATGTTGGTGATGAGCTGTTATAACATAATCTACTGATTTAAGACAGTGAAAACTTAAGTCTTTAGATTGTTTCTCAACATTGCTCTTCAAACCAACGTGGTTTATAATTTTATATTTGTTTGGAGTAAAACGAGAAGCAGCCAACCAAAAGACTGTAGTGATTACTTCCTAAAGCTACATTTATTCTGAAATGACTTTTTGGCCTACGTTTTGTTCTGATCCAATGAAACTATGATCGTAGATGGTAGTTCTTCTTTTCCTTTCTTTTTTTTTTTTTTTTTTTAACTTGGTAAATGCTTGGCACTCTTACATGGGACATACTGGTGTTTGTTTTATTTTTAGATATTCCTGGTTATTGAAATTGAAAAGTCTGGGAACCATTGCTGTAGATTAAATTTAGTAAACTATCAGTGTACAATTATCCAAATTGGATATGGCTTCTTTGCTGTGTCTCATGCTAGATGTTTTTCCATCTGTAAGATTTATGCCCACGTGTTTAGGATGCATCAGTATTGAGTAGGATTCTCTCTCTGACCACAGGCTTAAAAGTTGACTTTTTATCCTTCCCCAACAGAAATGGAAATGCCTCACTTAGTTTGAAGTGTACCTTCATTGTTCCGTATACGGAGGTCAGGAGGCAAACACCTAAAAAGTCTCTCTCTCTATAAAAGCTGCTTTTTAGATATTTTATTAGTCCTGCTGTTGGTTATTTTAATTAGTAGTATGTTTTATTTGTACCCTGAGGCTGTTCAAGCAAAGAATGTAATTCAAATAAACAAAATAATATCTGATGTTTTGGAACACCCACACCTGCCATGTGGGCCTTTCCTCTTAAGTCCTTACTCAGGTTGGCAGGGAAGCTGGGAAGAGAAAAAGAAGACGATTATGTGGAGTTATGAAGCGTTTTAAATGTAAGTTCTTGGGAAGCTTGATGACGAAGTAGTTTTCAAATTGCCGTTGCTGTTTGCTTCGTAACCAATGGTTCTTTGCTAAGGTAAACCCTGAGTTTTCGTGAGAAGGCCTGTCTTTTCCATTATGTACATGTTTTCTAGCAGTGGTTCAAGAATTCTGTGAAAACCTGACAGATAATTTGACCGTAAGATGGTGGGTGACCCTTTCACAAAGCAGGAAGGTTTGCTAGGGAAATTTCTCCAGTTTCTTTACCTGAAAACAAAGTAAAGGGGCTGCCTCTCCAAGTTCTTACAATGAAATCGTAAACTAGTCTCCTGCTTCTTTTTCAATTTGGCTTTTTTTTTTTTTTTTTTTTAGTAAGAGTGAACACGAACAGTCTGTTTTTTTGCTTGCAACCTGAAGTGCTGAACTATATGCTTTTGCCTTAATTTTTAGAGCTGAAATTTTGTTGATTTTGGATACCTTTGCTGTTTTTACTCCCCCTTTCCTCTTTCATTAGTTCAGTCATTTGGGGAGTCTGCCAAAGATGAGGCAAAACTAATGTGAGAGGTGCATACAAGTTTTTAAGTGATTTTTCATTTAAACACAGCACTTGTAAAATGTGTGTCATAGAATCCTGAAGCTGGGGAAAAAATTGTGGGTGTTTTTTTCTCCCCACTTGCAGACAGAACCTAAGCCACATTAAATTAGTAAATGTTCTAACTGACTAACATTCTCTAGGAGAAAGAAATACATCACTGTAGACCACCAGCTATTAATTTTAAAAAATATATATTTAAAATATACTTATTAAATATTAAAAAATACGTTATTTAAAAAATTCAGACTCCTGTCACTTTTGGAAACTTTTTTATACCTCAAAAAAGTTTTAAATGCTATTGTTTATATGCAGTTCAAGAGTTAAAGATTCAGAGATTAAGAAATGAGATCAAGGTCTGGTCTCTGTTATCTTATTCTACTTCTATGTTATCTCCCCTCCGCCCAGCTACCTTGAATATATGTACTCAATACATTTTTGTGGTATAAATGAACAAGAAACTGCTTTTTGTGTTTTTAGGCTACAGCTTCCAACTCCACTCATAATTTGTCTTAGAAAAAGGGTTGAATAAAGAGATTTTAGAAAATTAAGCTAAGGATCCAATCCACAGCACTCTTATACTTTTAAGCCCTAAATTAATCATCTTCATTATGTAAAGAATAAAGTTTTAACTCTCTTCTGAATCTCACCAACAAAACAAAAACTCCTCAAGTTGTGCATAGAAGCCAATAAGTCCTTAAAATTCCAGCTTACAAGGTACATGGATGTATCAACATATAACATGTATTCTACAAATGTCAGCTATGACATGAATAGTGTGATATGAAGTATTTAAGAAATGTATCAGAACTTAAATATTCAAATGAGAATTGTGTCTTTAAAGAAGTCCGTCTCTTCAGGAAGCTGTATATTTAATCTCACGTTGCTGTTATTGTACTGAGTAATTTGGGGTTCTTTTGGAATTATCTTTACTTCTTACGGCACTTTAAAAAAACTTTTGGTGTTCTTGAGTTTTTTGGAAATAACCATTAATGAATTAATTGGGTGATGCTGATAGAGTTAAGACTATGTGGGGTTAAAAATCAGGTGTAAGTATAACCTAATGAGATTATTTTTATACCTTGTTTATACATGGACACTGAAAATGATTAACAAAGGATTTTCAGAAAAGTTTTGCAAAGAGGAGCATCGTTAGAATAAGTTTATCTGTCTTCCCGTTTGGGTCTATCTGCTGCTACGGCTTTCCAGTGGTATCTGTGTGTATTGTATATGTGTGTGTGTGTCTCCTGTATCAGTGTGTCCTTGAATCCTTTCTTTGGACCATCCTGTGTACTGTTGCCCAATATAATGTCACGAAGCAGCTGCTGTTGCTTGATACACGTGCAGCCCAGCAGAGTGGTTCCAACAAGCTTTGCTTCATTTCTGGCGGACAGGCTGGACCCAATGCTAAAACTGCGTCTCAGGCTCTCCAGTTGGACTAAAAGTTCATGCTATATTGTGCTGTGTTTAGAAAGATATCCCAGTCTTAATTGATCTCTTTTTCTGTTTTCACTTCATCAAGGCATTGTATCTTGATCATTTCTTTGATTTTATCTGTCTATCAAAGCTTCCGGGAATGCAAGTTTTCTTTCTACAGACCAATGTGCATTTTTACTTATTTTTAGGTTTCTCAATCTGTTTGTGGGGATTGCATACTAACTGCACAGGAATCTGTGACTGACTTGTGTGCCAACTTATGGACGTGTTTGAAGAGTCCCATTCTCAGTGCTTGGTGCACAGACACGGTGCTGTGACAGCTTTGATGAAGCCGTGTCTGACCTAATTCCCATCACCAGCTTGAACAAAGCAGGCCTCCTGAGAAGACCCCTTCAGTTAATTTATGCAGCCAAGTTTAAAGATGGAAGAGGTACTTGGAAACTAGTATCGCTATGTTCCAGGTCTCTAGGAAACTCATAATTCAGCAGGTCATATAATATAAAAATCATCCTGAAGGAGGTCCAGTGCTCAACCAGCATTGATTCAGGTTTGTTTGCAGCAAAGATATTTTTTCTTAGATTTCTAAATTTTTCTTATTTTGCTTTTTCCTCAGTGTTTGTATACATTAGAATATATTTCATGGAAACGAGTTTCTCCTTCAGTTCTTATTTCCTTGTTATGAAAATGCAGTCTAAACCAAACCCCTTGAGGGTGTCTTTCATCATGGCCTGGGAAAATTTGTTCCATTTGGTAAGGTCTGAGCAAGGCATTGGCCTTATTAACAACTCTATTAATTTTATTACCTAACACATCATCTAGAGCTCTTCTTTAAATGTCGTCACTTTGCTCCTCCTCATTCTCCATCAAAGGCGGTTAGCCAGGTGTCTGTCTGGATCTTTATAATATCACCCTGTTCAGGGTTAGCTGGTTCCTTGCAAACTTAAGATTTTGCATTTGGCATGTGTTTTGCGGTTTCCGTCACTCTCTTATTTTTTGCCATGAAGCCAATTCCGATGACAAACCTGAACATCTACTGAGAGTTGGATCTGTGGCAAGAGTTGATTCTGTGATGCTTGCAGAGTAACCCCCTTGAAGCTTGCTGTATTCTGTGTTTTTAATAATCTCTCCCAAGTCACTTTGTAGAATTTCACTGTCTGTAGGCAGCTGTGCTTTTAAATATTTGTAACGCTCCTGTACAGCTCACTGTGGATGCCAGAACTATCTTATCTCCGCAATTCTTGGTTTCCTGTGCTCTAGAAGCAGGAAGAAATAGCCTCTTTGAAAGACAGTGGAACAGGAACACTTGACTTTTTTTTTTTTAAACACACAAATATTGTGAATACAACCCAACTGGCTCTCACTCAGACCCCTTCCCTTTCGGAGTGTAATTAAGACCACATTGACTCCTATTGCAGCTGGCAGCCCCTCACTGTTGCCTTTTTCTGCTTGTGACCTTTGATCTCCGTGACCTTTCCTGGGGTTAGTCCTAGGCCCTTTTCATTGTGTTGGAGCTGAAGTGGCTCATGTGGAGTTGATTATTTCTTTGCTCGTTTGGCCTTTTTTGGTGCCATAACTCCAAGTCACTTCCATTTTCTTCCTTGACTTTTGATGGTCCACAGTGAAAGGAAATGCTTCTGCAAGCAGCAGGATCAGTGTGCATGCTTGGCTGACTTGATTGAGACTCAGGAGAAGTGGGGGAAGGTTGTGAAGTCTGTAGGTGTCAACGTTTTAAAAAATGTTCAGCCTCCTGACTGCGTGATCCTTCCGAGCTCATGAAGCAGGGACCGCCGAGAGTGCTGCATTTCTCACGGCAAGGAGGACTGAGTTCTGGTGAGAAGGGAGTTCTGCCAGTTGTTGACCTGGCCTGGGTGTTGGACATTCTGCAGCTCTACTTTCACAAGATATATACGTTCCTCGTCCTGCGTCCCAGCTATGAGGCAGGTCGGAGGACGCATCCTTGTCAGTTGCACGTGACTGCTTGAAGGGATTCTCTAGTCTCTAAAGGCACCGAGAATAGCCCCCAGAGATGAACATGCTGACTCTTTGAGGGTGTGTTTGTTGCCACCGAACTTAGGAAAGCACTTTCTTCCCTTCTCCTTTCCTCCGCCACCTGCCCCTACCCACGCCTCCAGTCAGACCACTGAAGGATGCCTGCCAGCTGTTACTCTCATTTCTCGGGACCCCATGTGGGCAGCATGAAGACTGTCACTGATCAAAGGCTTTAGTGAAGGAATGCGTCTGGTTACCCTACACTGTGGTACCTTTGAAAGGTATATGGGTGTGAAATTCAGCGACATTTGGAAACTCATTTTTAGGAAGTCTGAGTGTCTGATTCCATCCCTGGAATATCATTTTCTGTCTTTTCCTTTTTTGTTACAAAAATCTTTTTTATTAGTAATATTGATAATATGAGTTATTCTGAGTGAGGAATGGCTACCCCTTGAAAGGCGATTGTATTGTATTTTATTTTTAGGCTTCAGCTCGAGGCCCCTCCCCCGCAGGGATAACAGTTCCTCTGTGTGCAGACGCCTCCCTCGTCTCTCCTAAGCACTCAGGCTTCTTTCCGCTTGCCTGCCAGGTCTTTCTTAGAGTTTCTCTTCTCTCCAACTCAGCTCATTAGCTCCACACCTTAAGATGCATCCTCTCCATTCTCTGCTACCCTCCAAACAGCAACAACAAACCACGGAGAGCCCTGCTGCTTCTGTGCGTTTCCTGTCTTAGTGAAGGCACGGCATCCACGAACTCGCTTGTCCAAATGAGAGATCTGGACAGCAGGTTTCATGCCTTTCTTTATGGCCGAAGCAGTAGGGAAACAGAAGTGGACAGACGATGGATTCCAAAGATGTCTAAGAGGTGTATTCCTTCCCAATGCACATCATTCACTATCCAGGTCCTATTCAATTCTACCTCCTAAATATGGCTACACAAAAATTCACCAATTTTGATAAGTCTTTTTTTAAATGCACGCTGATATGACAGCTGTCACGTACAATCTAACAAAATTGTTTCGAATGAAGTTAAAGACAACTAAGTGTTACTAGAGCCATCTTATGGAAAAAACTGGATGAACCTTTTGGCCAACCCAATAGCTTTTAAATATGTCCATGTCTTAACACTTTTTAACTCTTTTACATTTATCCCCTGATATTTCTCTAGTACAGGTCCCCGTTCTCTTTCACAGCAGCCTCCTAACCCTCTTCAGTCATCCGCCACATTGCAGTGTAAATGATTTTTCAAAGGCACAAGTCTGATCTTGTCCCTGGCCTGCTTCAAAGCTGTTCATACTCCTTTCTCAGGAAAAAAGCCAAGCACCCTAACCCGATTTATTTTGTTCTTTATGCTCTAGCTTCTACTCACCTATGTGCCTTACCTGTCACCTGTCAATCCCGTCCTTACTCCCCTCTCCAGCCCATTCTTCCTTGCTCTCTGCCTCTGGTTCTGCACGCAGACTCTTCCTTCTGCTTGGAAGACGTCCCTCCCCTTGCTTGTCCTCCCTCCTCCCGAACTTCTCCACCTGATTCACCGAATCATCGTTGCCTCTGGGAAATCTTCTCAGCCGCTGAGTCTTGGTTGGGTAACCCTTCTGTTTTCCCTGCAGCACCTGTACTTGCTTTATTCTGGGGCTCACCTGTCCCTTCCTCACTTACACACTTTAATTCCTGAAAACCTTTATTTCCTAAAAGCCTTGCTGCTGCTGCTTTCTTTTTTTTGCCATGCCCTGTGGCTTGCAGGATCTTAGTTCCCCGACCAGGGATTGAACCGGGGCCACGGCAGTGAAAGCACTGTGTCCTTACCACCGGCCCGCCAGGGAATTCCACTAAAAAGCCTCGCTTCTTAGTGAAAGCCATTTTCATTGATTTTGGTGGGAAAAAAAATCATGTGTTCCCTCCCACCCAAACCAAGAGAGCTACACTGCTTTCACAGATAGAAAAATAAATCAACTAAGCAATAAAAACAAATTTGTGTAGGTGATAAACAATATTTTGAAAGTAAATGAATAGTTTGTTCCTAAATATATTGCAGTGATTTTATTGTCCTCAGCAAAGGAGAAAGAGAAGACTTGAGGGTGGTGACTGGTGAAGGAGGGCTGGTGAGGAAGTCCTTCAGAGGCGGGGGAGTCGGGAAGTGGACTTGGAGACAGGAAGTCTTCTAAAGGCATGTAGTTATCTTGCAGTCACATGGCACTTAAAGTTACAGCACACAAAAGCACCTTATGGCGAAATAAAGGCTAAGCGGCGAAGTGTTCCACCAGTTGTGGAAATGATGCATCCCCGCTGGTGGGTGTGTCTTTGACCGAAGCTGTAACATCAAAGTTCCATTGTTTAGTTTCTGATTGAAAAAGTTATATAAAAGTTTATACCAAATAAAAAGAAGCCATCTGCAACATGGAATAACTTCACAGGAGCCCCTGTGGCAAAACATTTAGTCATTCTGTTAGGTGAGGCTGTGTTTGAACAGCTTCTTTAGTTGTCACCTGTCCTCACCTGACTCAAAACCTCCTGAAGGCAGCTACGCTGCCTGTTTTCTCCCTGGCTGAGTTTCCAGCGTAGCACAGCGCCTGACACGTAGTAGGCAGGCGCTAAGTATTTGTTGAATGAAACATGAATTCCTCTGCTTTGAATCCTTCTAATGCTTTTTACTGTCTCATTTACTTATTATCATTTTCTTTATTCCAAAGTTAATTCAAGCCCTCTTTTCCTAATTAGGCTGCAGTATCCTTCAGTTCAGGAATTATACCTTCCTCATCTTCCTCATTTTTGTACCCTCCCAGGATCTTGCCCAGAGTAGATGCCCTACGTATGGAATTAATTGACTGGATGAATATTTCTTGGAAAAAGTAAGATTCTTTGAGAAATCTGCACAGGAAATGTTTGCTTCTTAGCTAAATTATTCAAATATTCAGAATGAAGAAAACTTTGAGAGGAGATTTAAAGCTGGATATGATTAAGGTCAAGGTGGTTCAATAGGTTAAAAAAAAGTATATATTGTGTTGGACTTCCATAACTGAAATTGTGCTGAATTAATCAGTACCTAATAAAAAAAATTAAAGTAGACATGCTTTATTTTTTCTTTTGTTTAGTTATTTCTGAAAACTCATTTTTTCTCAACAATTGAGAAATAGGATGTTTTGAAATAGAGGGTTTGAAAGTAAGAATCTTTTTTTTTTAAGAAGGAAATTACTATTTCATGAAGAAAACGATGCCTTTAAAAAAGAAAACTAAAGTAAAGAATTTTGTATTTTGAAGAATAATGCTGATCCCAAAGCTGAGTTTTTGTTCACAAATTAATCCCAGTTATTCCCTAAGCCTCAAAGAAAACTATAAGAAAGTCTGATATAGGAGTCTAGGGAGGGGATAGTTCAGAGAGACAGCTTTGATCATCCTTAGGAAAGCAAAGGCGTTCCTTTAAAAACAGAGGAATCAAATCTAGAAATTCAGGACTTTCCCCAAAGGATTATTCTGGCAGCATGTTGAAAAGGGGTTATAAAAGCATGAAGTTCACAACCTGAACAATAAGTTAAGTAAATGTTAGGGAACTATTTCCTTTCTTATTCTGAGACGAGGCATACCTTTAGCTTCCCTTTGCCGACAGAAATTCTCTTAAGCCTGGGATGGCTTAAAAGTACAGTTTGTAATGCAAGACAAATTGCCTTCTCTGTAGGCGTGCAGGAGAGGCTTAGAGAAAGCCCTGTAACTCAGGAGATACCAGCTAGTCTTCAGGCCAGGACTCAAGGAGCAGCATTTGGGCCATATGAGAGTGGTGAGTGGGGAGGAGAATGGGTAAAAAAAAGATTTTTACCGCATGGAGGAAAGAGTTATCCCCTGATCCTGATTTGTAGGTTGAATGGGATACTACACTTAGCTGTTCTTTTTCTTGTTCTTTTTTTTTTTTTTTTTTTTTTTTGTACTCTGAAGAGACTGTACTACCAGGTGCTTTCTTGGGAGCAAAGTGACCACTGAGCATCTTCTCAGACACTTAAGTCAGCCACTCAAAACTGCAGTGAAAATAATGGATGTTGGCCTTTAACTTCCTCTGAGTATAGGAAGGAGGTAGAAGAACTTCCTCATGACCATGTTAATTCCTTCTGAGACCAGTGAGTTGGATAAGCCTTGATGGTTCTGTTTTTCACATGGGAAATTGATCAGGCCTTTGCCAGTGTCCAGTAGTAAGACAAGATCAAACCCAATTTAAAGTCCAAGTCCTTGAGTTATTTTACTACCTCTAGTAGTTTAGGGAAGTAGGGGTATATATATGCTTAACGGACACGGAAAGCAGTAAGGAAGAGAGGATAATGGTTGGGAATGAATGGTAACTTACTATTTTGAACGCCAGCAAATATTGCCAGAAAGCGTCTGTCAGCAGTTCTTGCGTACAAATTGCTTTTCAGACAAATACACGTTATAAATTAAAATCACACAGTATAACAACATCAACACACAACCCCTTAACTTACTTGAAGTGAATTTTGGGTAAAAGCAGAGATTTTTGTGTCCATGGTGTTTTTTTGTAATTGAAAGTTCAGAGATGGACAAGGTTTGATCAGGGTAGCTTGCGGTGTCCATTATTGTTATTCTTTCTGCAGTTACTTTCATATAAATTTCGAATATTGTTAGAGAAACCCCTAACAGATTAGACAGTGAATGTTGCTTTATGCCCTATAAAATATTTTAATTAATTTCTCAAATTCATGTTTGATATCCACACTTCGCTTACCTCAGTGTAAGGAAATAAACAGTCTGCTGGTGAGCAGGGGTCCCCCCACGTGCTGGTGGCAGTTGATGGGGACCAACTTGTGCCTTGTTGCCATCTTTTTGGACGACAACCTCAACCATCTATATATTTAGTCTTAAAAATGTTTTTACTCCTTGGCCCAATAATTTCACTTTTAAAAGTCAGTTCTAAAGACATGCTTAGAAGAGTAGCTGAAGATTTATGGACAAAGATACTCACAGCAGTATTATCTGTAATAGCGAAAAAACCCCACAAAACCAAAAATATACATATGCACGCACATATAAAAAAGTGGAGCCTAACCAATAGGGAATGGCTAAGCAAATTAAGTGTTGATACATACATTCAATAAGTATCTATAGCTGTTACAAATTATGTTTATGAAAAATTTTAATAAACATGATCATTAGATGATAAATGAAAAAAGCAGGATTTAAAACTATATTCCACATATATTATGATCTTCAGTTAGGTAAATATACACCATATGAAAAGGATTAGTTGCAAATGGATTGAGATATTGACGTGTTATCTTTAGGTGATAGAATTGTCATGCTTACTTGCCTTTTTTTTTTGTACATTCATTCCACATTTTTATGCTAAATGTGTAATTTTCTTTGTCATTGAGTATTTGTAGAAACTTTCTGTTAACAATTTTCTACTTGATAAAATAGCATATTCACTGTAGAATATGTGAAAGAAAACCTTGAATATTTTGTTTAGAATATCACCTGGCATTATGTTAACCATATTGGATGCTTAAAAAAATATTCTAAACGAGAAAAACACTGCAGTCTGAAAAATGGCAATGTAATTTAAATCAGAATTCTGTTTTATCTGATATGATTTAAATCCAAATTCTGTTTTGAATTTTTACATGAGAATATTTGAATGGTACGTATGCTAGAACAGAGGTCAGACAGCCTTGGCTAGTGATGTGTGGTGGGGTGGGCTGGTGTCCTCTTACTGTGGACCTTTTCTCTGCTGGCCACTGTTTCCAGATCAGAAAAGGAGGATGGGATAACAGTTTCTATGCAGAGGAAATTAGGGCTGTTTTCTCCCTTGCCAAGGTAAATTTTTGTGGGTAAGAAAGATGCCATACGTGCTAAGGCCACTGATCTGTGTGTGAGAAGATGGCAGGAACCTTGTTCAGTTATGATAAACTTGGCCAAACAAATTGTTCATTTGCGAGCAATGCAGGGAAATGATACATATTTATATGTATGTGTATATAAATTAAAAATATATAAAATTTGTATATACTTATATACATTTATAGTATACACATATATTTATGTATAGATGTTAGATATGTATGTTAAAATATATTTTTTGTTTTCCAATAACTTAACTAGTCAAGTAGCAATAGCACTAATATTATTAAGAAGTTTCCTCTTTCGACAAATATAGTACTTTTGAAAGTGACATAGTATTGAATAACTTTCCAGCAGTGCTAATGCATATACCCTGATTTATACATCCTCTAACCCTCCTTATGGTCAGGGATGTTTGTTTGTGAGGTTGGACCTAGGTTGCTCTTGGTGGCTGTTGAATATAATTTCAAGCCACCTGACCTGTAGAGCAACAGAACCCAGGTTGTTGTCCTGAATATCACAATTTTCTAACAAGCTGAGCAGGCTTGCCACAGAGAAATATAAACCAAGTCAACAAATATTTAGTCAGTGACTGTGAGGGTCATAATTTCTTTCCAACCTCTCAAATCAACTGACAGCACGTTAACCTAATAGAAAGATAGGCACATTCCTGTGTGATAATATTTAGGTAGCAATAATGAGCTGTGATGTTTTAAAGGACAGCTGTAAAGTAACTCACTAGATCACGTGCTGGGGTTAAAGTTGACTCTGGAATTTGTTTCACTGCTTTTCAATAAATAAATAGTCGAGGAAAGATTTGGCAAAAGGAAGAAACTCTCTTCCTTGTCCTCAGGAAGGTGCCTCCTGTTAACAAGTTGTTTGAATGTTTACTCTGCCGTGACTGCTTAGCAATGGTGTGTCAGTTCTTACCCTTGAACCAAGGGAAGAATTCAAATAAACCGAAAAGGTTTTCACACAGCTGGCCCCTTCTGCCAGCGGGTGGTACCAGAGTATTTTCTCCCACTTTTAAAAGAGCTCAGCAAGGGCTCCCCTGGTGGCGCAGTGGTAGGGAGTCCGCCTGCCGATGCAGGGGACACGGGCTCGTGCCCCGGTCCGGGAAGATCCCACATGCTGCGGAGCCTGCGCGTCCGGAGCCTGTGCTCCGCAACGGGAGAGGCCACAACAGTGAGAGACCCGCGTACCGGAAAAAAAAAAAAAAGAGCTCAGCAAGAAAACATTTAAAAGGCGTTCCTCGAACTGATAGTCCACGATGTAGATAAACTTGACTTTGCAACTTGGATATTTTGGAGTACCTGGTGTAGAGAAGTGAGCAGATCCTGGGAGATATTTGATTTCTTCAAAGCCATACTTACGGTGCCTTACTTTGTATTACTACCCAGTTTTATCGATGGTTAGAATTAACCTTTCTTGTCACAGATGAGTACACACGTAGAATTCTCATTTCTAAAATGTCATTAATGTAACTCTGGCATTACATTTTGTTGTATTCTGTAGTCAGATTCTGTGTCCTGGCCAAGCAGGAATGTAGGGGAGAATTTGTCGACATAATAACCACTCTTTGGATCTCTAGCCTAGCATGGTGCCTGGCATACAGTAGGCGCTTACTTTATGTTTGCTAATTTTTGAAATCATATATATGAATGCATAAGTGAATGAAAGAATAAAAATATGGCTAGGTTACACTGAATTCAGTAGAGATAACAGTTCTCGTTAAATACTACTCTCTAAGGTACTTCTGGGAATTACGTTACATTAAGGTATTCCTTTCATTTTAAGAAACATCAAGTGCCTCTTTTCTGCTAGGCATTAGAATTTGCAAAGTTGGATATGACATCATTCTTGCCTTCAAAGAGGACATAGTTATGTAACGAGGTAAATTGCAGAGCACAGTAGTGAGTGCAGTGGTAGATAGTGACCAAGGTGTAGGAGTAGCACAGAGAAGGAATGAACCATATCTGGAGGATGGCATGGACCTTGTGAATATTCCTAATTTATTCATCTTGTTTACTTTCCATCTCTCCCACGGAATGTAAGGTATACATTTTTGTCTGTTACTTATTTTTACTTACATATATAAGTGCTCTATCTCCAGCTCTTAGAATAGTACCCATCATATAATAAACATTCAGTAAATATTTGTTGCATGAATGAATAATTTTCCTTCCAAAAGGAATTTACCAATTATATTTCACCAACGAGATATTATAGTGATTTTTACGCACATCCTTACCAGTGCTGGGTTTTGTGAAACTTTTTTTAGCTTTGTAAATGTGTTATATTATCTCTATATTAAAAAAACACATAAACAAACATTTCCGTGGCTGCCATCCATCCATCCCCAGCAATTCTCTCTGTTTTTCTGCTGCCCTTTTATAGCAAATCCTTGAAGGAGTTTTCTGTGCCTGTTTCTTCATTTCCTCCCTTCCCATCCTATCCTGAACTGATCAGACTTTTGTCCCTTCTCCACTGAAACCGTTCTTGCTATATCACCCATGGTCTTCTTCATGGCTTTCTGATGCCATCTTATCTTACTCTGTTTCTCAGCAGTGTTTGAGATGGGTTGATTACTCTCTTCTTCCAGAAATATTTTCCATTTTTCTCCCTAGATGCAACATGCCCCTGGATTTCTTCTTATTTTGTTGGCTACTTCTTCTTAGTCTCCATTATTACTTCTTTCTCCTCTATTCAGTGTCTAAAGGTTGGAGTATCTTTCCTCCTCTATCATATTTTCCTTAGTGCTCATCTAGCGCCAAGGCTTTAGTACATGTAACATCTGCATTTTCAGCTCTGACTTCTTCCCACAGCTCCAGACTCCTATATGCACCTGTCGACTAGTTACTGGTACTCGGATCCCTCACAGATCTCAGACTTTCCATGGCCAAAGCACAGCTGTTGAGCAGCCTCCTCTTCAGCCGTTTCCCCTGCTCGTCTTCCCCATTTCAGGAAGCAGAACTTTTACTTATTCTGTTACACCAAAAACTAAGAGTTGTCTTTGATATAGCTCTTTCTCTCACACTTTTTTTTTTTTTTTTTTTTTTTTTGCGGTACGCGGGCCTCTTACTCTTGTGGCCTCTCCCGATGCGGAGCACAGGCTCACGGGCCCAGCCGTTCCGCGGCATGTGGGATCCTCCCGGACCGGGGCACGAACCCGTGTCCCCTGCATCGGCAGGCGGACTCCCAACCACTGCGCCGCCAGGGAAGCCCTCTCTCACACTTTCTATCCAAACCTTCATCAGCTTGGTTTAAGCTTTAGTGTATGTTCTGAATCCGGTGATTTTCCTCAGCACCTCCACAGCTGACTCACTGGACTCACCCACCACGTGCTCATCTCTCTCCCCAGCGATCTCGTAACTTCCCACTTGGTCTCCCTCCTCCATCCCGGCCCCACTTCAGTCTAGTCTCCATCAGCCAGTGATCTCCTTAAAGCATAATGAGATCCCATCCCTCCCTTCTCTAAGTCCTCCAAGGGTCTGCCATCGCATTTAGAATAAATGCCAAAACCTTCAGCATGGCCTTTGAAGCTGGGTAGGGTCTAGCCCGGCTTTCCCCTGTGCTCTCTACTTGGCTCATCCCACTCTCACCACAGCGGTCTTTGGATTTCTGCAGACAAACTCGATCCCCACGCAGGCCTGCCCCTGGTATTCTCTGCACAATCCATGAGTCCCCCATCTGAAAAAAGGGAAGAAAACCAGGAGTACCTGACTCATAGGCTTGTCGTGAAGGTTCAGTTAATATATGAAAAGCACTGAGATGGTGTCTGGCTCGTACAAGCACTATATAAACGTTAGTTATTATTTTGTTGTTATTGTTTCTGTTTTAAGGAACATAGAGGAGGAATGCATCTGAGTTGTGTTGAGTTTTAGATGGTTGTGAGATGTACAAAGAGAAAGGCGCTAAAGGCCGTTATGTATTCATTTGGAACAATTGGTTCTGTGTAAAATAAGTGTCTTAGTATCTTGGAAGAATGAGCAGAATTTCTAACTTTAATTTAACGTCTAGAGATTAGCTTGTGAATTGGGAAGATGTGGATCATTGAATGCCTTGTATTTGACGCACTCTATGTGGAGCTTTCAAAATAGAGGGCAGCCACTGTGTTCATAACTCGGGCTGGCTATTCAGATAAAAAATTCCAACTGTTTTTGTACTTTAGAATTCCTTCCTTTTTTTTTTGATGTCTTTTAGTAAGCCAAGGCCTGGATTTTGCCCTGGAAGTCTGTCCTCCCCGCTTCTGCAATCTGGCGCTATGCATCCAGTTGCTGGACCCTTACAGACACTGCTGTATGTTACTCTCCCGATTCTGTGCTCTTCCGTGAGTCCAGGTAAGAGGAGAAGAATGGTAGTCTGGGCCTGAAGCTTTTCCTCATCTTAATCCTATGAAGAACTTCAACTTTAATGCTTCGACGATAGTGATGGTTTCCAAAGACGTTTCTAAGATTTGTTTGACCAGTGGAATGATTTTAAAACTGATTCATTAAGCAATTTAAGGATCTCTTAGGAGTGCTTCTGGGCATTCGCAGGCCTTCCCATCATTGTCCGTATAATTTATTCCTTTTGTTGTCTTGAAAATAAATATTTTCCGGACATGCTTTTTTTCAGTGAGGATATGTTACAAATCTCTGAATTTGGAAATTATGATAGGAATCAAATGCTGACTACACACCACCAAAGAGGAATTTTAGAAGCCGTATGTAAGAGTACTCAACTTGGAGTGAGAGAACTTGGTTCAAATCCCAGGTCTCTCATGATCTTGCCTAATTTATTATCTAACTCTGGGTTACTAAAAAGCTTAAATGTGTTTATTATTAAATGTATATGTAAGCCTGAGGCTAATTCATGGCCCATATGCACTTCTTTTTATTTTAGATATGTGTGAAGATTTATATAGGAGTATATACAAATACAGTGATGTTTATTTATTAAGTAATATTTGTTTATTATCTTTGTTAAAAATACTGTATAACTATACTCGACTTAGTAAGGGAAAATTGATTTAGTGGTTTTTGTTTGTTTGTTTGTTTGTTTGTTTTTTGCGGTACGCGGGCCTCTCACTGCTGTGGCCTCTCCCGTCGCAGAGCACAGGCTCCGGACGCGCAGGCTCAGCGGCCATGGCTGACGGGCCCAGCCGCTCTGCGGCATCTGGGATCTTCCCGGACCGGGGCACGAACACCGTGTCCCCTGCATCGGCAGGTGGACTCTCAACCACTGCGCCACCAGGGAAGCCCGATTTAGTGGTTTTATTTCTGGGTTTTTTTTTGGCTAAATAGCAACCTCAGATTCAGTCAAGGCATTTCCTTTAATCTTTATTTCTGGTAAAATATCCTATAAAAGTAGATTCAGCAATTTATTATTTTTTTTCTTTTAACTATTTTATTACACCAGATTATTAGTATCCCTGTCCCCCGCCCTCATTTTTGGGTGGAGGGGAGGGATGTGTTTTGATACTTGAACGCAAGAACCCCTCTCCCCCAAGTTACTGGAGGAATAGGCATAACAAGTGAAACTATTCCAAACACCAAATAAAAATATGACGATTGATACCCCATTTATCCTCATATCCCCAAAAGGATAGACTTTGTATTTCAGTGTGGCTTCCTAACTTTCTACTTCTGCGTTCTTAAAAGTTGAACATTACTTATATTAAAGGGAAGTAGTCAAATTATTTTGAGAAAATAATTTGCTCTTAAAGTCAAACTCTGTTGGTAATATGGAAGAGAATTCTTTTGATTTTGAAAGTCATCTTCTCTTTTTCAGATTCTTAATTTCCATTTTTAAAAAGCTACTTCATTAGAAGAGCAGTTTACCATTTCTCATTTATAGAATTAGTATTTTGTTTTATTTATATCATAAGGATTCTCATCTGTGCTGGCCTAACTGTTAAGTTCTCCATTGGTATGTTGCCTTCTTTCTTCCAAAATATAAGAATGTTCCTAGAACTCTTACAAGCTCTCAGGACCATAACGTATAAAGTAAGGGATTGCCTTTCGTTTTGTAGATTCAGATGAAGTATATTAAACTTGCTCTTCTTTGTCTCTCCCCTTGTCTCCTCTTCTCTCCCACTCTCCCCACCCCTTTGCACACGGGGACTGTTCCCTTGTAGACTTGGCACCTTATTTTATTTCTGAGCCATTGTCTGCCGTCCAGAAACTTGGTGGACCTGTAGTACTGCATTGTTCTGCTAAACCTGTGACTGCTCGTATCTCATGGTTGCATAATGGAAAAAGATTGGACAGAAATGTGGAACAGATTAAGGTTCACCAGGGGACGTTGACTATCCTTTCTCTTAACCCCTCCCTGTCGGGTTATTACCAGTGCATTGCCAACAATAGCATTGGCGCCGTTGTGAGTGGTCCTGCAACCATATCGACTGCAGGTGAGTCTGATTTTGTCCCTGTTACAGATGCTTATTCCTGAAATTACTGTTAATACTTGCATTTTTTTGAGTACTTGGAGGAGCGTGGGCTTTGGAGTAAGACACGTATGCGTTCTCATCCCAGCCTTGACACTCGCTGTGTGTTTAACCTGGGGGACGATACTTGAGCCTTGCTTAGTGTCTTCCTCTGTATCAAGGGATCTGGACATTATTTTGTGCAGCGTTAGGACAATTTTCTAACGTGAATCTGAATTTCTTTGTGAGTATTTAAAAGTCCTTAATATCAACAACCAAAAAAGCTGTTGTCCGCTTTGACAGTTATTTCATGCCATCCTTTATCTTTTTTGCACATCTAATTGTTTTATTTGCCTTGATTACAGAGTGATTTTCATTTATTTAATTGAAACCAGGCTAAAGAAGTGGGGTAGAAAAATAACTGTAAGGAAAGGAATGTTGAGTATTGAACTTATGGAAAAATCTGGTATGTGTGGTTTTCTTAGTAAGTTTGAGCCATCTGCCTTTCAAACGGTGATGGCTTCCAGTAATGGAAAGCATCTTTGTGAGGGCACCCCTATTTACAGAACAAATCTGGATTCCCCAGGAGTAGTGAGTTTGTCATAACTGAGAAGAGTAAATGTTTTGGTAGAGCTGTGACCCGTGGACAGCTCCAAGCCACACACCGGAGGGCTGAATTCCTAGGGGCAGGCTGCAGAGTGCTTTCAGCACCGGCAATAATAAAGAGCCCTTCCATGCAGGCTCCGGCTGTAGTCAACTTAAACCGAGAGAAACTGAGACCTAGTTAGTATATTCAGGTAATTCAAACGATACACTGCTTTTTTTTTTTTTTTTTTTTTGATATCCTAGGTTCATTCTTGGAAACCCTTTTATTGCCATGTGAGTAGCTACTAACAGAATAAGGATGCATAGGGAAAGTGAGTTTTGATGAGAGACTGGATTAAGAAGGATTTATCTTGGCAGAATGGGAACAATTAGGCTTTATAGTTCTCCCTAATGTTTCAAGAACAGTTTGCTTGCCTTGTAGTCTCCTGGAAGCATTGTCTTCTGGAAAAGGGTGCCATGACTAAGCCCCAGCTCTCAACTGTGCACCCCTACCCCAACTGCTTTCTAAGATAAAAAGATCCTGCTACTTTGGGAACTGGGAGTAGCTGCCACAAATGGCCATGGTGCAGATGTTGTTTCTAGCTTTACAATTTCCTTTGGGAAAGAGAGTTCAAATTTACATTTATTTATTGATCTATCTACTTATTTCTTTTAGTTCTTGGTGATTTTGGTTCATCAACAAAGCATGTTATTACAGCAGAAGAAAAAAGTACTGGTTTCATTGGCTGCAAGTTACCAGATAGTAACCCCAAAGCTGAGGTGCGCTATAAAATCCGGGGAAAGTGGCTGAAACATTCCACAGGTGAGACCTCTTACGACAAGCCAATGGCACCCAGAGAACAAATGGGATTAACCAACTACCATTAAGCTCTGTGTGCTAGGGGCTGTAGACACAAAAACACATAAGATATATTGTGTCTACTGTTGGGAGTCAAGTGGAGTAGTTTAGACACATGGTTACAGTATGAAATAGAACATAGTATAGAAGACAGTACAGAAATGATTACAACCCCGCACCCCCAAGGCTCACTCCTTCAACTCATTCAGGAATCTACTCAGATATCACTTCCTTTGAGAAGATCGCCCTCATGGCACTATCTGAAATGATGTGCTGTGTTGCTCTGTCCACTTTATTCAGCTTCGTTTTCCGTAGCCCTGTGTCATATGCATGACTGTCTGCTTGTTTGTCGTTTGTCCCTTTCTCTGCCGCCTTGTTCCTGCATCGGAGCACTGGCAGCATGAGTGCAGGGCTTGCTTTATCTGCTCGCTTCATTGTTGTATCACTTGTGCACAGGCCATTGTTGGCAGAAAATAGGGTCTCAGTACATATTGTTGAGAAGAAATGAATGAAGACGTGAATGACTACTGGGTGGTCAGTGCTGCAGGCAGGGGTTTGCCCAAAGTGGCAGCTGCGGTCGTTGTATCTTTGTCTAAATATGTTTCTTGTGCTGTGGTGTTCTCAGGGAGTGATCTGTTGCCTTGGGGCTCTGATGGGTTTGATTTTGTTACTGTAGTGCTGTTGACTTTTTTTGTTCTGCTTTGACTTTCCTTTTCCTTCATTTAATGGATTTTCCCCGATTGCTTATTTGCTGCTCATGTCACGTCTACATTTAAAGCATAACTATCAATCTTTGTTAGTCTTAACTTGTGTCCTTCATAAAGAGAGAGACCTAACTGCATTCCCTTCCTTCCTCAGAGAATTACTTAATCCTTCCATCAGGGAATCTTCAGATTTTGAATGTATCCTTAGAGGACAAGGGATCATATAAATGTGCAGCTTTTAATCCTGTCACACATGAATTAAAAGTTGAACCCATTGGCCAAAAGCTCCTTGTGAGTCGTAAGTATTTGGGGGAATCGTGGTCACTGGGAAGAGTCCTCAGAAGCATTTCTCATAAAAAGTTGGGAAGTGGGAGTTCCTTTTTCTTTCAGATCCTGTTTGTTTATCATGAGAAAGTCTTTACATGCATAAGTGCATTATAGCATAGTACTGTATATGTTTTAAAAATATAATGACTTCTTAGAAGAGAATTTTGGTCAAGATGACAGGATAGAATTCATGTGGAGAACTTTGCCCTTTGCTCAAATAAAAAGAAATTAGTGAGCAAATATCACTTTGTATCAGTGGTAATCAAATTGGTGGCTGTGAATTACAAAAAAATATTTATCTGTTCTCTTTGAGATACGATAAGTTGTAGTGGCACCAAGAGTCAAAGCATAGTTAAGTAACAGTCCACATACTTGTTGAGAAATTCAACATTTCCAAACTGCTAATTCAGGAGTAGCTCTAAAGGATCATGAAGTCTTTTAAATTTAATTCTCAACTGAAAATGATTTAGTTACCAAACAGGACCTCATAGTGTAAAGAAGAATAAATGGGAAGATGGGGAAGCTCACAGCTTTGCTAAGGAAGAGGGTGGAAGTGAATACATAAGAATAATGATTTTTTATTTTCCCTTCTTTCTCCAGGCCCTTCTTCAGATGACTTTCACATTCTTCACCCCGCCCTTTCACAGGCATTAGCTGTTCTCTCTCGTAGCCCTGTGACCCTGGAGTGTGTGGTAAGTGGGATCCCAGCTTCTCATGTGCACTGGCTGAAGGACGGTCAGGACGCTGTGCCGGGAAGCAAGTGGAGAAGGTTGTATTCGCATCTTGCCACGGACAGCATTGATCCGGCGGACTCTGGCAACTACTCCTGTGTGGTGGGAAACAAGTCTGGAGACACCAAACACGTGACTTACGTGGTGAATGTACTTGGTAAGATGTTACTTGTTAAGTGTTTTTTCAAGTCAGGCTATTTTTCTGGTCTAACTGATGTTTGAGTGGAAGATCTATTTGTGAACCATAAATGGAATAGAGACTACCTAGAAATAGCTACCCCAGTACCAAAATGAGCTTCATTGCTCTAAAGGACTGCTGAGTCGGGCAGTGTTTCTGGGTGGCACAGAGCGTTTCACCTGGGATGTTCTTGGGAACCTCACCCCCAACCTGGTTACACAATACAGTAAGTCCCCTACATACGAACCTTCAAGTTGCAAACTTTCAAAGATGCAGACGTGCGTTCGCATGTCTAATCACGTTAAGTTAGTTCACGTGTCTGGTGTACATTGTCACGTGTGTGCATCCTCTACAAGTGGCTGTGCTTTTGTGTACTGTACAGTACTGTATAGGGTACAGTAGTACAGTATCTTTATTTCAAGCCCAGGATGTCCTGAAGCAAGTGTAAAAGCAGTGGTGGTGTAGCTGGTTCTATACTATATAGCCGATTGTTAGTAGGGTTCCTAAGCTAACTTTGTTGGACTTATGAGCAAATTGAACTGACGAACGCACTCTCGGAATGGAACTGGTTCATATGTAGGGGACTTATTTACAGAGCTGGTTCTTCCTTCTTGATGACATGGAGGAAAGAGACTGGAATTCAACAGGATGCAAGATTCTGGGCTGTATCAGTGTGTAGTGTCCAGTAATCGTAACTAAGACAGAGTACTGACCAGAAAATGTCATCTCAAAAAGAAATCATTTCATTTTATTTTCCCTTTTGGAATGCTTTCACTATAGCTGGCTCATAAAATTTGTGTTATTTTCACCCATATTTCTATATATACTATTTATCTCAAAGCTATTCCTTTCTTCCAGCTACCTATCTCACTGTCATGGGTAGCAGCAAAAATGTTTTCCTTTATCAAAACAGATTTTCATGAAGACTGGAAAAAAAAAGTTTTCATAGTAAATATAGTTTTTGTAAAGCTTCTACACCTGTTTATGTGCAACAGTGGCCTGACATAGGTTACACTGGAATTAATACAAGTGTATGGCGAGTGGGCTTTAAATTTAATGCTAATTAGGACTAGATTAATATGCATAGTCATTTAATTTGGGCATATGTTACAAATGCCGATACATGATGTACTCTGTCCAGGTAATAAGTGACTTGATGCAGAAAGAAAAAGACAGATACCGTATGCTAACACATATATATGGAATTTAAGAAAAAAAAATGTTATAAAGAACCTAGGGGTAAGACAGGAGTAAAGACACAGACCTACTGGAGAACGGACTTGAGGATGTGGGGAGGGGGAAGGGTGAGCTGTGACAAAGCGAGAGAGTGGCATGGACATCTATACACTACCAAACGTAAGGTAGATAGCTAGTGGGAAGCAGCCGCATAGCACAGGGAGATCAGCTCGGTGCTTTGTGACCACCTAGAGGGGTGGGATAGGAGGGTGGGAGGGAGGGAGACGCAAGAGGGAAGAGATATGGGAACATATGTATATGTATAACTGATTCACTTTGTTTTGAAGCAGAAACTAACACACCATTGTAAAGCAATTATACCCCAATAAAGATGTTAAAAAAAAAAAAAAAGTGACTTGATGGATACTAAAGGAAAATTTTTGCCCAGAATACATGTAACCTCAAAGCAGAATTGAGCATAAAAAGAATTTAACTTCCAAATAAGCATTCTTCTGTTTTGGCTGTTGCGTAGTGTGAAATCCAGGGAAATGATTACTTTATTTCAAACAGATCACCTGGAACAAACGCTCAGAGAAGCCAAAGATTAGAAACTCTGCATGTATGTATGTGTGTGTGCATTTGTTGGGTTGGCGGAGGGTGGTTAAGTGGGAGGAGAGATCTATAAAAAGAGGCTATAATGTTTTAGTAACATATGGTTTATCCTATTGGAGGAAAGTAAATACATTTCTAATTTTTTCTTGATGACCATGGTGGATGGGAGAATGTGAGGAAATAATACAATTCGGTTTCAACTAGTTATTGAGGAGAGTTTGTATGACTCGTGTGATAATTTAAAAAGTACATCTTGAGGGCTAGACTTTAATTTATGTTTATTTTATTTTTTATTAATTTTTTACTAGAGTATAGTTGATTTACAATGTTGTGTTAGCTTCTGGTGTACAGCAAAGTGAATCAATTATACATACACATATAGTCCACTCTTTTTTAGATTCTATTCCCTTATAGGTCATTATAGAGTATTGAGTAGAGTTCCCTGTGCTAGACAGTAGGTTCTCATTAGTTCTTATTCGTTTTATTTTTAGAACATGCTTCCATTTCTAAAGGACTGCAGGATCAGACAGTGTCTCTGGGTGCCACAGTGCAATTCACGTGTGAAGTTCACGGGAACCCAACCCCCAACCGTACCTGGTTTCACAACGCACAGCCCATTCGTCGTTCCCCACGACATCTAACTGTGGGAAATGGATTGAAAATCAGGGGTGTTACCATGGAAGATTCTGGGCTGTATCAGTGTGTAGCAGATAATGGGATTGGATTTACGCAGTCTACTGGGAGACTGGAAATTGAAAACGGTAGGCTTTTAGGTCATGTAATCATAGGAGATTTTACTTTACAGATGGGGTTTTGTTCTGGTTAAAAATTAAATCATTTTTACAAAAAAGGAAATAATCCTATCACCATAACAGAGCGGTGTTCATTTTCCGTGTTCCTTTCTAGTTGCAGGTAGGCATTTCCATGAAGAAGCAACCTTATTTAATCACGCTCATTTAAAAATTTTTTATAATATTTTTTCAACAGATACTGCATAGTTTTGAAAAGGCATAATTTTGAAAAGCACATGGTAAAAGTCTCACCCATGTTCCCCAGCCAGCCAGATTTCTCTTTAGAACTAACTAGTTTTATCATTTTCTTGAATATCCTTGTATGCATGTATATAATCAATTACATATAACATGTGAGCTTGTGTGCATTTAATAACAATGTCTGTTTTTTTTTTTTTGAACGTAAATGGTGGTAGCATTCATATAAATTACCTCGAAGTTTTTCTTAAAAATTTTTCCTTGAATTTTACCTTAAAAATTACCTTGAACTTTTCACTTCACACATATCTTGGACATCTTCTCATATGGTACATTAAAGAGTATTTTCATTTCTTTTTAAAAATGGCTGCTTAGTCTTCCGTTGTATAGTTGTGATGATTTGACTAGTACCTCATTGATGGCTGTTTCTAATCCTTCACTATTACAAGAAGTCTACAATGGATGTCCTTCTACATAGATTATTTTGCACATGTGTGAACATCTCTAACATAAATTCCTAGAAATGAACTTGCTGAATAAAAGCATGTATGTCTTGGTAATTTTGATAGATATCACTGCTCTCCAAAATAGTTACTAGTTTACACTCCCACTAGCAATGTTTCCACATATCCTCACCAAGGTGTGGTGGTGTCAAAATTTCTGTTTAGTCTTTGCCAATCTGATAGGTTTTTAAAAAAGTACCTTTTGGGCTTCCCTGGTGGTGCAGTGGTTGAGAGTCCGCCTGCCAATGCAGGGGACACGGGTTCGTGCCCCGGTCCGGGAAGATCCCACATGCCGCGGAGCGGCTGGGCCCGTGAGCCATAGCCACTGAGCCTGTGCTCCGCAACGGGAGAGGCCACAGCAGTGAGAGGCCCGTGTACCGCAAAAAAAAAAGTACCTTTTGATCTATATATTTTTTATTATTATGAATGAAGTTGGGCATCTCATCATGTGTTTATGAGCCATTTGAATTTGCTTTCCTGTGTATTGCCTGTTCATTGTCTTTTGCCCATTTTAAATTAGGTTGTTGGTCTTTTTTCTTATTTATAGGAGTTCTTTATATATTAGGGAAATTAATCTTTTGTCTGAGAGTTATAAATATTTCAAATTTCAAAGAATCAGGATGATAGAGACCAATTCTCTGAACTTGGTGCAATTAATTTAGATGTTAATAACAAAAAATAATTTTTAAATGGCATGTATTTGGAAACTTAGAATTATATTTCTCAATAGCTGGGTCAAAAATCATAATGGAAATTTAAAATTCTTTCAATGATAATGAGTGTCAAATTGTGTGGGATATAGGAAAAAGGAACATAGAATTTATAGCCTTAAATGCTTATAAAAGAAAGCTAGTAAAACTGAAAATTAGTGAACTACGTAAAATAAGAGAATAGATTTAAAGAAAACAGAAGAAAGGAGATAATAAAGATATGGGCAGAAATCAATTAAATAGAAAATGAAGATAAAATAGGATCAGTAAAGATAAAGTTTAACTAAGGAGTTATTCCAGTAATCAATCAGAAAATTTAAAGTATTATTCATCCTATTTAATGAATAAAGGAGAAAAACAATATGATTATCTCCATAGAAGCAAAAAAACATCTGACATAATTCAGTATCTATGATAGACACTTTTAGGAAAACAGAAATAGAAGGAACTTTCTTAACTTGATAAAGAGTATCTAACAAAAACTCACAGGAAGCATTACTTTTAATGGTGAAATGTTTAAGCATTCCCTTTAAAATCTCTTTTAGTTGTCATCATAGTGGAGATTCGCATCAGTACAGAATGACAAGAAAAAGAAATGAAAGATGTAAGGGTAAGAGAGAAAGAAAACTCAGTCGTTATTCATTCACAGCTGCTATGGTTGTCAATATAGAGAATCCTCAGTAGTTTGTTGGCAAATTGTTAGAAATAATAAAAGCTTTTAGCAAGGTGGCTGGATAAAGACCAATAAACAAGAATGTTGCCTTTCTATGTACGAGTGTATTAGCCAGGTTTCTCTAGAGAAACAAAACACAAGAGGATCTATAATATACACATAGGAGGAGATTTATTATAGAAACTGGCTCACACAGGTATAGAGGACAAGTCTGCCATCTACATACTGGAGAAGGAGGGAAGCCAATGATGCAATTGAGCTGTGGGAGGAGGAGTGATGGTGTAAGTCTCAACCTAAGTCCAAAAGCCAGAGGTCCAGGAGCACTGATGTCCAGTGTCCTAGGGCAGAAGAAAGATGGCTCAGCTCATAGAGAGAATTCGCCCTTCCTATGCATTTTTGTTCTACTGAGGCCCTCAACGGATTGCGTGGTGCCCACCCACATTGAGAGGGCCATCTGCTATACTCGGTTTACCAATTCAGATGCTAATTTCTTCTGGAAACACGCTCACAAACACAGCTAGTTATCTAGGCATCCCTTAGCCCAGTCAAGTTGACACAGAAAATTAACCATTACAATTAGCAACAGACAGAAAAAGTAATTTAAAAGACACTCTAAAAGAAGAAGAACAAGAAAGTGGGGACCTTGCTTTACCAGATATTAGAATATACACAAAAATCTATAGTAATTAAGACAGTGTTGTATTATTGGTGCAGGAACAGACAAATAGACTCTTGGAACAAGACAGAGACCACCAACAAGGATTTGCACTAAGGATTTGACTTAGGTGGCATTGCAGATCACCAAGGGGAGGATATCCATTTCAAGAGTTGATGTAGGATAATTGGTTATCAAAATGGAGGAGAAATTAAATCTCTAACTCACATTGTACACAAAGACACATTTCCAGTGGATTAAAGACCTATATATGAAAGGCAAAATGGCAAAGTTTTTGAAGAAAATATAGAAGAATATCTATATGATCTGGGTAAAACTTTTCAACAAGACATTTTAGGCTAATTTTTAAGAAAAGATTGGTATGACTACATTAAAATTAAAGCATCCTTATTTTTTAAAGATACCATTAAAAATGAAAAGCAAAGCAATAAACTGAGAGAAGATACTAGTAACATATGTAACTAGCAAAAGAGCAGTACCTAGTACTTACAAAGAATTCAGAACCATTACAAAAAGGATAGAGGATCCGACAGAAAAATGGACAAAATGCACTTGACAGAGGAGGAAAAATGAGTGGCAGATAAATACGTGAAAAGATAGTCAACCTCATTAGTACTGAGGGAAATGCAGGTTATGACCCGTGAAAGCATTTTACACTTCTTAGATTAGTAAAAATTCAGAAATCTGATCATTGTTGATAGACTTCGTCAAACACAGGAAGTAGGACTGGAAAAGGAGAAAGATGTGCTGGAGAAAATGTCGTTTGTAATCGATATTCCATTGTGAGATCACTTAAAAATACCGCCCCCCCAAAAAAAAATACCTGAGACCAGAAGGAAAGAGTCGGTGCCACTTGTTTAGAAACAAAAATTTGTTCGTGTATTTGGTCAGAAATATGTTTGCCAACCGTAATTCAGAACAGGTTTTTCTCCCAGGATTTTTGGGATCAGATTTTTGCGCCCTGGAATTGACTGTCTTTTTGAAGGACTATTATTTAGTTTTATACTTCTTTACACCTTTTTCATGTTAAAGTCTGAGGTTTTGGCCTCACGTGTTCTGGATTTACAGTGGTCAGATGCGCTGAGGATGCAAACTGGAAAACTCTCTGTGGATTCCTTTATATACATTCCTTTCTTTCTGAAGGACAGGCAACCTATGTGGGAAATGTCTAGGAGCCCACACGATGAAAAATTCTACTTTTGATTAACTGCTTTACTTGGTGAAAGTTGAGAAGCAAACTAACAAGGAAGGGGATATCTTTGTTCTAATCGTGACTATGATCATTACTACTTGCTAACGACATTGCAAGCACGGTTCCTTCAGAGAATGCACATGTTCACCACACTGTTCTGCATGTAAAACACTGTTTAGAAACACACATATAAAAGATGTTTCTAAGACAGCTACTTGTGCACGACACAACATTTACGTAATAGGATGAAATTATTTTGCATTGTAGATACTATAATGTTCTTAATTTACGTGAATTACTTTTTTTTAACAGACAGTGGACTCAAGCCTGTTATAATTACGGCACCAGCAAGTGCAGAGGTGGCCTCTGGAGGCTCCGTGACTTTCTCCTGCAATGCCACCGGGGTGCCGGTTCCAGCCATTCGTTGGTACGACAGGCATGGACTGATAACCAGCCATTTGTCTCAAGTTCTTAGATCTAAATCCCGGAAACCACACTTATCAAGACCTGGGGGTTCTGACCTGGAGCCTGTGTACTTCATCATGTCCCAGGCTGGCTCAAGCTCTCTGTATATTCAGGCTGTTACTCGGGAACACGCTGGGAAGTATACCTGCGAAGCTGCAAACGCACACGGCACCACACAGTCGGAAGCCGTCCTCGCTGTTGGTGAGTTGCCATGAGTATCTTTTCCCAGGTGAATGGTTTCCTTTGACAGTAGGGGATAAAGTGATTGGAAGTAGCTTTCAATGAGTCTAGCAACCTCTAAATATATATGTATTTACCAACAACAGTGAAATGTAGAATTGCATTTTTTGGTATTTGGCCTTATGCGAACCAGATGAACTTTGGTCTCCACTTCTGGTGGGTTTGTTAAGCTTGTCGTTGTTCTATAGGACACTTTCATTTGGGAGCAAGCCCAAGGTATGACCTCTTTGGGGCATTAATACTTTTGGTTTTCTAAGCTGAAAATATCGTTGCAAATATTTTCAGGTGGGCCCTTAGTAAGGATAGTATTCAGTCTAAAGAGTTGGCTTTTATTGGGAATGTTGAGTCCTGTGTACTGTCAAATAACACCCATCTGTATATTTGCCTCAACCGTATTCAAAGTTATTGTTCTAATAGGGTGTATAATATAATTTTCTTTTTTTCTTTTTTTTTTTTTTTGTGGTACGCGGGCCTCTCACTGTTGTGGCCTCTCCCGTTGTGGAGCACAGGCTCTGGATGCGCAGGCCCAGCGGCCATGGCTCACGGGCCCAGCCGCTCCGCGGCATGTGGGATCTTCCTGGACCGGGGCACGAACCCGTGTCCCCTGCATCAGCAGGTGGACTCTCAACCACTGTGCCACCAGGGAAGCCCTAATATTCTTTATATTTTACTGATTTTGGGTGATGATGACTTAATTTGGAGTACTGGTATATAGAATATCAGTATTATTCAAATTAATTCAAATTTGACTTAATCCACATCCAAATCTTATATCGGGGGCATTGGTGAGGGTGCCCCACTCATAGGGCTGGTGTGAGGATTCAAGGAGTCTGTACCTGTAAAGTGCTTAGAATGATGGCTGGAAGTAGAATGCCTTCAATAAATACTACGTATTAAGTTACAATTATTACTATGTAATTATTATTAAATTATAATTATCCCTTCTGGTAGTGTTTAGGGAAGAAGAAATAGTTACTGATACTAGTAGACCTTAATAATCCTTAAATAAAGAAGGTAGTTAAGTGTTGCATAAATTTATACACACATATGGATGTGTATATGTATGTGTATGTGTGTGTGTTTATATATCTGTTCTGCTAAGCAGAAATAGGGGTGGCTCTGCTCAATGTTGTTATAGCCGTAAGACAGCTGTCATGCAGGCACTGCTTGGGTATCATTTGGCTGAAATGATTTTCTTTTAAATTTTTTATTTTTTAAAATTTATTTATTTATTTGGCTGTGTCGGGTCTTAGTTGCGGCCTGCAGGATCTTTCGTTGTGGCATGCGGGCTCTTCTTTGCCGCACGTAGGCTGCTCTCTATTTGTGGTGTACAGGCTCCAGAATGCGTGGGCTCAGCAGGTGTGGCACGCGGGCTCAGCAGGTGTGGCGCGCAGGCTCAGGTGCCCCGCGCCACGTGGGATCTTAGTTCCCCAAACAGGGATCGAACCTGCGGCATCCCCTGCATTGGAGGCAGATTCTTAACCACTGGACCCCCCTGAAGTGATTATTTTATGTAAATAAAGGGTAAAGGGAGCCATAGACATCACAGTCATAGCTGATGGAACTAGGTAAGTATCTAGTTGTCTAACTGCCTCACTTTATTTATTTATTTTTAAAATTTTATTTATTTATTATTTATTTATTTGGCTGTGTTGGGTCTTCGTTTCTGTGCGAGGGCTTTCTCTAGTTGCGGCAAGCGGGGACCACTCTTCATTGCGGTGCGCGGCCTCTCACTGTCGCGGCCTCTCTTGTTGCGGAGCACAGGCTCCAGACGCGCAGGCTCAGTAGTTGTGGCTCACGGGCTTAGTTGCTCCGTGGCATGTGGGATCTTCCCCTTCCCAGGGCTCGAACCCGTGTCCCCTGCATTGGCAGACAGATTCTCAAACACTGCGCCACCAGGGAAGCCCCTCACTTTAAATATGAGAAATCTGAAGCCCTTAGAAGATACATAACTTGTTTAGATTCGATCTTTCTAGATCTTTAAGATCCCCCTACTCCCAGGATTTTATGTCTTGATAAATACCATTTTTTATGTATAGTAACCCCATGAGCTACATCCTACCTGAGTGGTCCTCCGTTGCTTCTTTTACATGCTCTGTAGTAATTACTGAAGTCTAGCTGAGTCTATTAAAGTTCAGAACAGCACATAACAACCCACTTCTTCCCATGGGAATCTGAGCTTATTATTAAATTCTAGCATGCTGGCAGCCTTTACTTTATTTGTTATGAAGGGGGGTGGTAAGCAAGATGACTCTCTCCCCCACCTTTTTTTCTTTCCAGAGACCTTGGGTTTTTGAGGTCCTGGATGTACAAATATTTGTAGAGTGAGTTGTAACTTTTCAAAACTATAATGGGAGTTGGCCTGGGGTCCTAAATAGTTTAGGGTGGGGTTGCTGGTTTGAGTGGTCACAGTGGGAACAACTTTGGCAGATCTGGTTCCGTTCCCTGTTGAACTGGTTTCAACTCAGAGTCATTAATTCATAGACATTACCATAGTTATAGTACTTAGAAAGCCAGAGTTTTATCAATCTGTTTTCCAATTCAAAAAACATTCTACCTTAAAAAATGCTAGATGTCTCTCCTGACCATTTCACAGAGTTATTTTGAAGATAACTTGAGATCATGTATGTGAAGAACCTTTGGAAAGTACTGTGAAGGCCTTATGAATTGTATCTAGTATCTGTGAGTGCTCAAATTCTGTTATCCGGAATGGTAGAAGAAAATTAATTGAATCCCCTTTTTGATAAAAGTTATGGAAAAGTCTCATTGCAGCCTGAACACAAGTGGAATTTTGATACTTCTGCAGTAGACACAGGCTGTAGCATAACATTTTTTCTCACGCCTCTGTATAAACTGAGGCGTGTGGTATTCAAACTCTCCTACAGCCAAATACCACTTCCCGGTTGTGACCTGCCCAGAGGATCCATGAAACACTAATGATAAAAAGGTCCTTGTCCACTGCCCTAAGCCACAGCTAATTGCCTCTACTTGCTAGAGTCCATCTCTTCATTAACAGGCTCTCCACCACACCCTTCACATCCAGCCCACATTCTGACTCACTAGATAAACACGACTGTTCCAGGAGCAGTACTTGGAAGCTGTCTCAGTGACCTTAATTAGTTTTCTTCTCTATTATTTTCCCACTAGCTTCTTGTTTTCTTTGACGGAGGACGCTTCTGGGACACCTTTTCTCTCTTTTAAACAAACAGAGAACCAGAGAACCGACCTGCCACTGTTAGTCCTGTTTTTTGGTCGGTTCTCTGTGAAACTGCAGTAGCTCTCCTAATACACTCCCACCTTTCACCAGGAATCCGACTTCATTGTGGAAAAGAAACTCTGCCGTTGTTTCCTCAGCTCCCTTCCTCCACAAAAGTAGGAGACTTTTCATTGCCAGTATTAATAGTGCTTTAGAGGAACTAGGCTGTCAACCCTCGGGTTTTATTGTGCTGGAAGTTTGTTTTCATAAATTGCTCTCTCCTCACCATACGTGCTCACCCACGTCCCCTCCCTCTCCCTCTCTCCCCCCTCCCCCTCTCCCTCCCCCCCCATCACCCCTCTCCACGGCTAGCTTGGGCATCTATCTGTATGTGGCAGCACTACAGTAGGGGTGCCAGGCCTTCTTAAAGCTTAAGCCTGGAAGAGCGCAGCCTGTCTTGGGCCTGGCGTCTGTTAAAACGAGTCACAGGGCAGCTGGGATTCAGCGTGGGAGGGGACTGCTCAAGGGTGTGAATATTGAGATATCTTTGGAGACTAGCTACCCAGTAGGTAATAGCCTGCCTCTTGACCTTTTCTTTACTATTTATTTTACTTTTTTCCCAAGGGAATGCATTACTCATTGTGTTTCGTTTACCAACTAGAGTTAAAGTTGTTCTCCAACTTAAAATCTTCTGAGGTTACACTAGCAAATTGCTGTTGTAAAAGACGGAATGCTGGTGTCGAGCAAGGAAGAATGGCGTCCTTTCAGCTACTAAACTCCTGCATCATAGAACTGATTTTTCAGACAATTAATTTGCTCCTTCATGAATAAGAGATGGCTACTGGAGATTAGATGTTTCCATGAATCATAAATTGAAATGTTACCTACTTTAACTTCTAGGGCTCAAACCGTGCTGACAGTGTGTTAGATCACTGTATGAGAGACCCTGAAATAATGAATTTCTTCTATCTCCTCTTTTTCTTTCTCCCTTTCTCTGCAGTTCCTTTTGAAACAAATACAAAAGCAGAAATAGTCACACCTTCTGACCCCACTCAGAATGATAAAAGTGATGGTTCAGAAACTGGACTATTGAGCTCATTTCCATTGAAGGAACATTCCAGTGCTACAGAATCATCATCAGAGAAAAATGCTAGTGGTACCTCTGTCCCCGATGCCCCCATCATTCTGAGCCCCCCACAGACGCACACACCAGATACGTACAACCTGGTCTGGAGGGCGGGGAAGGATGGCGGGCTGCCCATCAATGCCTATTTTGTGAAGTATCGAAAGGTAATGTCTTCTCATTTATCATCTTTCCCTTCCCACACCTTCACATCCTGTGTATAACACATGCTTATTATCTTTCACATTTGTGGAGTGGCAGGAAACAGGAGTGTCCCAGGATGATGAGTTTGGGAGAGAAATGCCAGCAATCATGCTGGATTTACCAGTCTTATAAAAGCAGTAAGAATGAAGTACAAATAATTTCCCCTCAAATTGGGATTCTAAGAACCCGGTAGCTTCTAGACATGTTTAATCAAATATTTTAACCCCTTGGGTATAAAATTCTATAAACCAATTTTTAAAAAGTAATTCCTTCCCTCTCTGAGATGGCAGAATGCAGTTTATTTAGTAAAAAAGCAGTTTCTTATTAGAAACAACTGTTTGAACAAAGTTGTCCCTTATAATCTCTGACAAATGTTTTCATTTCAAGTTCTCTTCTTAATTGTATTAAAACCTTACATTGTTTGGTCATTTGTTATGATGAACCTTGATTGTCTCAGTTGATTTTTCAGGTGATGTTTTTCATCCACAGTCTTCTATTAAAGCAAAATGAAAAAAAATCTCCCCTCTTTGTTTAATGAGACTAAATGAAATGGGAGGAGATGCACTCATATTTAAAATAATTTTCTATGTTCAAGACATTTTGGTATCCATCATTTAACAGTAATATTTTTTCTTTAGGTATTTTTTTATTGAAGTATAGTTGATTTACAATGTTGTGTTAATTACTGCTGTACAGCAAAGTGATTCAGTTATACCTATAGATACATCCTTTTTTTCATATTCTTTTCCATTATGGCTTATCACAGGATATTGGATATAGTTCTCTGTGCTATGCAGTAGGACCTTGTTGTTTATCCATCCTGTATATAAAAGCTTACATCTGCTAACCCTAGCCTCCCACTCCATCCCTCCCCTTATAGTAATATTTTTAATATCTGGAAAAATTAACATGGTGATATTTGAGAGTTTATTCACCGTTTGTAACCTGATGGTTCTAGATGCGGATAGTTTCACTTGTATTCTTATCCACGTGAAACTTCCCATGTAATGTTGGCTCTTGGTTCCATTAATCGAGACCCAACGGATTGGATCTCTTTCTGTTTCCTCGAGCTCACATTGAACAGTGTCAAGACATGAAGCAAGACTGTTGGAAATATATAATGAATAATTATATAATTTATAGACATACATAATATATATTTTGATTTATCATATATCATGCATAATATATACTATCATTAATACATGTTATTGTATACTTATTTAATTCTCCCATTAGCCCAGTAAGAAAGGAGCATTGTTTCCATTATAAGAAAAGGAAACAAACTGGGTGATCAAATAACTTGCTTGAGGCCGTAAGTTAGTGGCAGCTAATGGAGCAGGAGTCTTTTCACAGTGAGAATCCCTAAGTTCTTGCTATAGGGCTCCTTCTATTTCTTAATGTGGAGAGGTGTTACATCTCTTTCACTTTTGATAGTGTATTACTTCCCAAAATTCATCTGGAATTGAATGATTTCTAGTTTTTATCCAGTTGGAATGGAAGATTCTTCTGCCCTGTATCTCGTTTTTTTAAAAAAAATGCCTTATTTTCCCTTGAGTAGCTGGAAGGTGGTGTTGGCGTGGTGGGAAGATGGCACACAGTTCGAGTCCCAGGAAGTGAAAATGAGCTCCATTTAACGGAACTGGAGCCGTCGAGTCTCTACGAAGTTTTGATGGTGGCAAGGAGTGCAGCAGGTGAAGGACAGCCTGCCATGCTCACCTTCCGAACCAGCAAAGGTGAATATAATCTTCCTTAAGTGGAAGGAGTTGGCTGTCTTGATGTCACTTTAATAATAAGTGTCTTTTGGGGTAGTAGAGATTCTTGTTTATAGTGCTACTAAATAAACCTTTTATAGTAACTTTCGAAGCCACGTTTGGATGGTTGTATTCTTCTATTCCATCCAGTATTTCACAGATATTTTTGAGGGCTTGTTATAGGTAAGACAGTAGGGTAGGTGACGCAGGGAAGATGAAGATGATCAAGACAAGATCCATCCTAATGGAGCTTCTGCTTTGTTAAGAAAGGTAACATATATGCATAAATACCAACTCAAGGCAAAATTTCAGTTCAGCTAATATTTACTGAATGGCTTCTCTGTGCCAGGCAATAAACAAAATAGACAATACTCCTTTGCCCTCATGGAGCTTCCATTCTAGTTGGGAGAGATACGTTATAAGAACATTAGTAGGTGGTGAGTGTTAACAAGAGAAATAAATTAAGGGATGGGTATAGTATAGGAAGTGTATGAGATAGCAGTTGTCACAATTTGAGCAGGTGGCCAGAGAACTCCTCAATGAGTAGTTGAGAGCAGAGCAGAACTTAAAGGAGGTGCGTGAAAACCATGTGGGTATCTAGGGCAAGAACATCCCAGTAGAGAGGATAGCATGTGCAAAGGCCCTGGGGTGGGTGTACTTGGTGTGCCCTAGGAACACTGAGGGGCCGTAGTGATGGGAGTAAAGTACGTGGGGAGGGGAGAACGCTCAGGGAATTGGCAGAGTGGCCAAAGCACTAAGTACGTTGTCCACCCTGCAAGGACACTGACTTTGAACCTGAGTGAGCCAGAAGCTTTGGAGGGTTTTGAGCAGAGTTGTGACACAATCTGTTGTGTGTTTCAATGGGACATACTGGCTGTAGGGTAAGGATAGACTGGAGGAGGGCAAGGGAATAGGGAGAGAAACCAGATCTGACAAGGACTAGGAAAGACTTACAGAGAAGGTGCCAGAGGATAGTCTTTCTGTGGGGTAGCTTGTGAGGGTAGCTTGATTGAAAAGATGCCATTGCAGGTTGGCCATAAATGAACAAAAAGACTTCAGTGAGCAGAGATGGGAACTGGAGAGAGGAGTATTCTTAGGGTGGCACAGTATTAAAAAGGAGTTCTGATGATTGAGAAGAAATTGTCTATTGGCTTTTGAAAAAGATCCTTTGGGACTTCCCTGCTGGTGCAGTGGTTAAGAATCCACCTGCCAATGCAGGAGACACAGGTTCAAGCCCTGGTCCGGGAAGATCCCACATGCCACGGAGCAACTAAACCTGTGCGCCACAACTGCTGAACTCGTGTGCCACAACTACTGAAGCCCGCGCACCTAGAGCCTGTGCTGCACAACAAGAGAAGCCACTACACACCGCAACAAAGAGTAGCCCCCGCTCGCCGCAACTAGAGAAAGCCCGCGCCCAGCAACAAAGACCCAGTGGAGCCAAAAAATAATTAATTAATAAAACGAAAAAAAAGAAAAAGAAAAAGACCCTTTCATCTAATTAGTGAGTCTGGCCTGAAAAATAATGAGTATTTCTTATTTGAAATGTATTTTGAGTTAACTTCCGTAATTAGTCCTTAGTTGTTTATAAAGTCTGACCTACAAATACTGAATAGTAAGCATGTATTTCAGTTTTAAAACAATCACCCCATTTCACTTTTTGCCTCTTGAAATTTTAAAACTTAACATGACAGCTTTCTCATGAAGAAGCTTAACAGAAGCTCTTAAATAGTGAATTTATGTGTCAGAATTAAGAAGTATGTACAGTAAAAAGAAAAATGAGTGAATAGTTTGAAAACCTTCACTCCAGTCATTTGGCTTTTTCACTTGTGTCATTTTCTCTATGTGTAAATTAAAGCTAGCCTGGTGAAGAGAGACACATTTTAGTTATAGGTACTACAAAAAGCCAAAGTAATTTTTAAAGTTAATTCCTCATATTAGCTAAGTAATTACAATGTAGGTTTTAATTTTAGACACTGTAATGATAAGTTTATATATTTATATCTATATGCCAGGTGAGTTTCATAGTATCTTTTCTTATTTATACATAGATGCTTATATTATATTATATTATTATTATATCTTTCTAGAGAAAACAACATCATCCAAAAACACTCAGGTCTCCTCTCCACCTGTCGGCATCCCTAAGCGCCCTGTTGTTTCAGAGGCTGCAGACAACTTTGGAGTGATACTCACAGATCCTTCCAGGCACAGTGGAGGTAAAGAGAAGACCCTTCATTTATTCATTTTGCTTGTTTTCAGATGTAACTGACCTGTTTCGGATTATTTGGGGGTGGAGTGGCACAGGGTGTTTGTTTACTATTCAGATTATATACTACCATACAGCTCTTTTAAGTTCTATTTCAACCATTTTTTAAATGTCCTATATTCAGATCTTGGTAACCCAGTACAATGGTTTGTATTTAAACTCAAATTCAAAATGTTATGGTACTAAGTTTTTATAACTCACAAAAGGAATTTTTCTGTCTCCTCTTGGCAAGGAAACCAAATTTACATTTGAACTCTGAACATCTGACTCTTTTTAAAAAAAATGATTTGTCAAAACGTATGATGGTACCTAGAGTAAGATTTAGTTTTTTTAATTGAATGGACTACATGGCATACTCAGCATTATTGTTATATCTTACGGTTTTTAGATGCCATAGCAGTAGAATTTTCAAAAGACTTCTTTTTAGTACTTAATCACACATGAATTCTACTGTTACAACATAATGTGCTTTTCGTGATCTAGGGAAGGCTTAACATTTTATTGCTGAGCTCTAAGAATTTTCAAGCTTCTCTTCCCTATTTTTATAGTCTTCCATGCATTGGTTTCAGACAAAAGCAAGCCACAACATTTGAACACCCTTCTGGAGCACCTCTGCTTCTTCAATATCATGAGCTGCTTTTTCTTGAGTCCTTTTACTTCTGAGGAACCTTTCCGCTTCCTTAAGCAGAGATAGGAGTGTCAACTTCATAGGTATAAAACTGACATCGGAAGAACAAAAACCTTATGACTTAACACATTGTACTAAATGCTGGAGCAGCAGAAATAAAATAAGTCTTGCCCTTGGAGAAGTTTACAGTATAGTGGATGTTACAGACAATTAAACCAATACCAATATAGTAGGGAAGACAGACAAATTAACCCATAACAGTGATTTTGATTCCACCCTTGTTGTTGTGAGGTCAAAAGAGAAATATCTAAATCACTCACTTGGTAGGAAGGAGGCCCAGTGGTGATGAGAGGCGTCCTGATCTAAGCCTCAAAGATAAGAATGTTACCGCTGGATGAAGAAATAGGAGACGGGGTTCTAGGCAGAGACCCCTCCTTGTGCAGAGACAGATGAATGACATGTTCTATTTCATTTAGAGATTCAGAGATTTTATTGAGCGTGACTGGTTGCTGTGTGAAGTGATGCTACAGTGGGGAGGTGGGTGGGTGCCGTATATGATGTACTTAAAAATTTAGTCTTTCCCCAGAAGCTATAAAGTAGCCTGAAGGATTTTAGAGACGGGATAGGAGGAGTGGCAGCAGGTAAGGCTTAGAAATAAAGATAGTGGCAGTGTGAGTGGAGAAGGAGGACACGGGTGAGAGATAAAGGGAGTTGAATCTACACTGAATGAGAGGAAGAACTATGGTGCCTTGGGCTTGGGCAACTTGGACCATTTACCAAGATAGGTAATAAGAATCTTTAGGTGAAGATGGTGGATTCTGTTCTGGAAATCATGAGTTTGGAGTTCAAGCAGAGATAACCATAAAGAAGTGATTTATTTAATCTTCACAACCTCCCTGTGAGGAAGGTAGCGTAACTATTTTACAAATGAGGACACTGAGACTCTCAAGGAGGTTATGCAGCTTGCCTAAGGTCATCCAGAAAGGTCATCGTCACGCACCATCCAGAAAGTGGTGGAACTGCTGTTCACAGTCAGATATTTGAACGCCAAGAGCAGTATTCTTTCTTCTATCTCCTAACAGTCACACACTATTTCTTTTAGGTATTGATGATATTCTCCTCAGTAGAGATTTTCCCCTAATAACTTTCTTTTTCTGTTTGGTCTGTGGTATTCTTTGATGAGTTTTAACCTCACATGAATCAACATAGGAAGTTGTTTGGTTATCTGGTATTAAAAAAAAAAGAGGTTCACTAACACTTCTATTCATTCTGTTTCCATTGCTTTCTAACTTGAAAGGAATACAGTAAGTATCATGCCAAGTTGCCTGCTTTGAATATCTTCCTCTTTTTATCCATTAAGCAGTTTATTTTTAAAATGCCACAGTTTTCTCCATGCAGGTACCATATGCAACATTATTTTGTGCTTGTGTATTGGTAGTCAGATTGAAGAGGTGTTGAGACAGAGGGTTGTTGCTTGAGGCCAGGCCCAGGCTGGACAGAGACAGGGCTCCCGGAGTAATTCACCAGAGTAATGTAACCATGGCCCAGAGTTGGTCCTCCTTGTTTTAGCTCTAGAAACTTGATTGTTAGCATGCCAAAGGAGAGTTGGTCTCTTGAGAACCAGCTCACGCTTACAAAATTCACAGGTGATTAATGTAAACTGAAATGGGCAGTTTAATGTCACTGTCATACAGACCAGATTGTTTCTATCTGCATCCTTTCCTTTAGGAACCAAATGGGAAGCCCCTTATAACCACAAGATTGCTTGGTCAGCAAGAAGTGTTAGGTACACGGTTTAAATGACTGATGAACTCACTGCTGAGCTTTCCACCTGCCACAGAACTGAAACCTTCCCATTTGGGGACTAGGACATACCCTCCCCTCGGCAGTGCTAACCGAAAACCGCCAGACATTAGCTCTCTGACCCCCTTTTCCTACAAGGTCATGTGCGTGATCACGTGGATTACCAGTTTCCTGATAGCACTTGTCTCTTTACTTAACTGCGCATCCTGCCTTCCTGCTTTCTCTCCTCCCATTTTTATTAGTATTGATATTATTGGTTAAGTTTTATCCCTATTTACTGCTTGCAGTCTGTTTTTTGGAGTAGCATTCCTACAAAAGTAATAGCTACATTACTGATTATTGATAGGCTACCATAGTAATAGCTAATATAATAATCTGTAGATCGTTTGCTGAATATGTTTTCTGTAGCTTGGATGGATAAAGAAAAACATTTAAGTAACACATCATTTTGAAAATTTACCGTAAATTTTAACCACAGTCAGACTTGAAGCACCAGGGAATAATGACGTCTTCACTGTTTTAGCCAGGAATCCAAGATAGCATGGTCATAATGATCATACTCATTAACTTTCAATGTTTCAGAGCTAATTATCAAATTTATAAATTTTGGGGCTTCCCTGGTGGCGCCGTGGGAGAGGCCCGCGTGCCGCAAAAAAAAAAAAAATGAATAAATTATTTCACTCTTTCTTCCTTCTGTGCTGTACTTGGAGATTTCATTGCCCATTAGCTTTTAACAGAGGACTGGAGGGTAGTCATAATACTGTTAACTCTGGAAAGAAGTTTGGTGAAGAGCCGTTAAGACAATGATGTTTGGGATTTATCCCTTGCAGTCCATTTGAGTCATTCTTGTCTCTGCTGCCGCGGGTTATTGAAATGAATGTTTCCATTTCCAGTCCCAGAGGCACCTGATCGGCCCACTATCTCCACTGCATCAGAGACGTCCGTCTATGTCACTTGGATTCCTCGGGCAAATGGGGGATCTCCAATCACTGCCTTCAAGGTCGAATATAAACGGATGCGGACTAGCGATTGGCTGGTGGCAGCTGAAGACATTCCTCCTTCCAAACTCTCTGTGGAAGTGCGTAGTTTAGAGCCAGGTAGTGATATGCAAACATTTTCTTTTAAACTATCAGTGCTGACTTTAGATGCAAATTCTTAATAATCTCATATTCTTCTAATTGTTAAAGTAATATGAGCTTATTGTATAAAAATTTGAAAATAAAATATAAAAAGAGAATAGTCACCTGAAACCCACCCATCCAGAGATAACCATTGTTTATATTTTCTTGTATTTCTTTCTAGTCTTTTTTCCTTTCTAATACAAACCAGGATCGTGCCATAAATATTATCTTGTGACCCCTTTCCTCTATATTATATCATATGCATTTTCCAATATCATTAACAATTCTTCAGAAACTCAATTTTTAATAACTGTGTATCTACCAAGTAAGTACACCATGATTTTCTTAACCATTCATCATTTCTGGGCTTTAGATTATTTCTAACTGCGGATAAATAGAAACAGTGTTGTGGTGACATCTTTGTATGTGTGTGTGTGTGTGTGTTTTGCTGTGAATGAAGATTTTAAGAGAAAAATTGCTTATTTGACTAAAATCGATCTGATGATGCATCTGAGCATGGTTAGACCCATTGCTTTATTTGAAGCAGTGAAGACGAGACAATACTAACACCTCTTTGTTCTGTAAGTTTTGTTTCAGCAGCAGGGGATTCCCCCAGCCTCCCCAGTTTATGAAAGAAATTAAACTGTAAAAGAGAAAAGCAGTAATCACAAGTCAACTTTCTTTACTTTTATTTGTTTGGGTTTCATGACCATTTTTGTTGATGGACTTTTAAATGTACTTTAGTAGCAAATACCTGTGTTTGTCTAAACAGGCAACATGAGGAGCCCAGGAACATGTAGGTACAGTTGGGAGAAGATGGCAGTTTTAAATATGGGCAAAGCTAAGGAACATTTTACAGACAGAAAAGACTGTCTTCAGATGCCCAGGGGTTATTTTTGAGCTTTTAGGCAACTTGCTTTAGGAGTCTAATTTATTCTTTAGATTCAGATTTTCAGAAACTCACAATCCTTAGAGGTTTTTTTAAGTTCTTAATATCTAATCCAAACAGATACCTTCTGTTGTAGCTTAAATCTGCTCCCCTTATCCTATTATTAGCGGGAGCAGAGTGACATCTGCTATCACCCACACAGTGCCTCTTCACAAACGTATTCACCGTATTAAACTTCGCTTCAGTTGTTTCTTTCAAAGGGAAAAGAACCTAGTTTTGAGCACAGATACACCAGCTAGTCCTGTATTTGATGGGTATGACTTCAGAACAGGATGTTGAAAGAGTAACGTGCTCTTTCCCATTTTCTCCCTGCCCCGTTCCATGACGGACATCATCCGTCTCTCCCAGTGACTCCCAATAAGGTCTTGTAATCTTGAACACGCTCAGTGAACACATGCAATACCAGTGAATAGGAGTTGGCAACTGTGTTGAAATCTATTCACCATCTAGGCTTTCGAGGATGTTGTTATTGTAGAGAGATACTTAAGCACAATTGTCGTATTTTGAATATTGTCCTTTCAGATGTCTTATTATAGCTTTTAAAAAATTATGGTTTTCTTCCCCCCCCAAAAGGTTCAACATACAAATTTAGGGTCATTGCTGTCAACCATTATGGTGAGAGTTTTCGGAGTTCGGCCTCTCGTCCTTATCAGGTGGCTGGGTTCCCCAATCGTTTTTCTAACCGTCCAATAACTGGACCTCACATCGCATACACAGAAGCTGTCAGTGATACTCAGATCATGCTCAAGTGGACGGTAAGTAAAACATCTTCTCTAATGAGAAGAGTTTCTGATTTGGCCATGTTAATTTAATATCTTGTGACACAATACTATGAACGGCAAATTTTTGAACTTTCAAGTAAGGGGAAATTGAAGGGCACAGATATTTGTGTAAGAGCACATGTTATAAGAGGGGCAGGTTTAAAAATAAAATGATTGTCTCCTCAGCTCTCATCCAAGTGTTAACTTAATCGCCGTTTCATGTTTTATTCCTTTTGAACCCAATGTACTTTTATGTCTTTGAACCTGGTGAGATATATTGCTTTATTTTTGTTTAGCCCTGCAGTAAGCTAAAATGCTCTTAATACCTCTGAATACCTTTAAATTAAATTTAAAATGGCCATCAAGGATGTTTGCAAAATGAAGCTAAAAAAATATTGCCACACAGATAAATAAATCTTAATGGATGTGGAAGTTATATTTATTTTTGTCTTTGACAAGTCTTTGCTTCTCTTTTCTAGTACATTCCATCAAGTAACAATAACACTCCCATTCAAGGATTTTATATCTATTACCGGCCAACAGATAGTGACAATGACAGTGATTACAAGAGGGATATTGTAGAAGGTAAGTTACAAGGACAAGTGGGAGTCCTAATAAAGGAGCTTTGGAGGGAGAGGGTTTATAAATATTATGAAAAACATTATCCCAGGTTAAGATAGAGTAAAAAAATGAATTGGTATATGTACTATTACTTTGAATTTTTCCCAAAGAAAGATGATTTTTCCAATTTAGTGCAGTGGACCCTTGAAGAATGGGGGCGTTAATCCTCGTATAACTTACAGTCGGCCCTCCGTATCCAGGGTTCCTCCACATCTGCAGGTTCGACCCACCACAGGCTGTGTAGTAGTGTAGCATTTACTATGGAGTATCTGTGTAAAAGTGGACCCACGTTGTTCAAGGGTCAACTGTATATATACCGTCTTACATTTGCTTAAAGGAACAGTCAGTTACAAAAGAGTGGGGGAGATATGATTTGTCAGTAGTTCGTCTGAAAAAAATTTTTCTGTTTTGTTTAAATGAATAGTGGCCTGAATATAAAAATCAATTACAACTTCTAGCTATATTAAAAAAAAGAATGTCTCAGGCAACAGTTCCATTGAAGTCTGTCCTAGAAAGATCACATCTTGAGCGTGTTACCCATTTTTAGAGATGCTGAGAAGTTGAATATATGTAGAGAAGAAAACAGCTGAGAGCACAAAGCGTGTTGAAACTGCCTTTTGACTACATTTAAAATATAATCCAGGGACTTCCCTGGTGGTCCAGTGGTTAGGACTCCGCACTTGCACTGCCAAGGGCCCACGTTCAACCCCTGGTTGGGGAATCCACAAGCTGCACTGCACAACCAAAAATAAAAATAATTAATTAATTAATTTTAAAAAAAGAAAGAAAGAAAAAGAAAATATAATCTGGAACTTTGCCCGTGGTCTGAGGGCCGCACGCGGTCTGGCTGGCGCCTGCCTCACCTCCACTATGTGTCACGCACTCTCCCTTTCTCACCGTGTCTTCCATCACGCATGGGCCTTCTTTCTGTCTCCTCGTGTGCACCAAGATCTTTCCTGCCTCGGGATCTTGGCACACGGCAGTTCCAGCTACCTCCCCCAAGGCTTCATCTAGGACCTCCACTTCTGTCTGTTGTGTGCTTGAATGTTCCTTGCTCAGAGATCCCCCTCCCGTTGACAGGAGATGCCCTTGTGATTTCTAACCATGCGCTTTGTGTTTACTTCATGCGGTTTATCCTAGTTTAGTTGTGTGTGTATGTGTGTGTGTACGGAATTATTTGCTTAAAGTTTGTCTCCCCCACTAAATGTTAACCTCCTTGTGGGCGAAGGGCCTTCTTTCCCACAGCTGTGTCCCAGGTCCTACAGCGATGAGATGTTTGGTGTTTATTGAATGAAGGAATGAATGAATGCTTGGAGTCCAGAAAGAACAGTGGAGTGTCTGGGAATGATCAGATTGGAAAAAAGACGACGAACCAGCAACAGGACAGCTGTCTCCAAGTATTTAAGGACTAGGATGTTTAAGAGGAACTCAACCTGTTGGGGTGGGAGAGGGGGGCTACAAGGGAATTTTTTGAAGAAGAACCCTCCAATACTGCATTTTTAACACGGTTCTCTCACAAAATAATAAGCTCCCTAATTCGGGAGGTGTTCAGTAGAAGCTGGGTGCCTGTTTCTCAGTGATATCTTGGAAGGGATTCTTAGTTTGGGAGGAAAGCTTCTTCCAAGGTCTTTTTTTCACTCCAAGGTTCTTCTTTTTTGAAATATTAATCTCCTAATGGATTGTGTCAGAAAATCGTCCCAGGCCAAGGTTTCTTTCCTCTGAATTCTTGACGTCAAATACTGCCACATAGTTTTTTGTTACAAGTAGTCTTATAATAAATTACTTTTAATATGCACCATCACATTTCTTGAAATATCGCAGCATTCCTTTTACTGTTTATCCAATGGAATTACTTTTGTAATATGATGAAAAATTTATTGTCTAAGTTTTAATACCCAGCATAGTTTTTGAATGAAAGAGTGATTGTTTCTCTTCTTAATCTGGAAAAGTAGGAAAGAAACGAGTCCCCCAAATCTGCTTTAGACGTTAAGAATTGGGGAAATGTGGAAAGATCATTGTTAGTGGCAAAAGGATTCTGTGAAGTTGAGATAGTAGCTGCCTTGAGGGAGCAGTGGCGGGAGGAAGCATGATGGGGATGGGGGAGCCAGGAGCCCTCTCTCTCTTCACCTGGGTGCTGGTCCCATGGCTGTGTTCTGCTCGTGAACATTCAGCTGTACAGTGATGGGTACTTTTCCATATGCATATTTTACTTCATAAAAAAGCTGTTTAAAAAACGAAATGGAAAGAATGGTTAGTGACTGATCTGCACTTTAGTCCTGGCTCGGTCTTCATTTTAGTTTATCTGGGTTAGGCAGGTGAGGCTCTCAGATTTTTATTTTTCAAATCTTTTGAGAGAGGCTACACTTTTGTTAGAAAATCGTTGTAAACAAGGCAAATGTCAGTGAAATGAGCATCCCTCTCTGTCTCCATGTGTATCACTCTCTTCCCCACCCTTCTGGGTTTTACTCTAGAAATAATCCGCTGATAAAGAGTTTCTAAACTATATTCTCTAGTTAAATCTTTGAACTTTTGCAGACTTGAGTGATGTGACTGTTGAGTGTGGAACTGGGAAATTGCTCTAAAGAAGACTTTGTTTTCACTACAAGCATCTGTACATGTGAGCTTTGCCTTGTGGTTCACAGAGAACTTGTTTATGACCGTAATAGATGGAGCAGTTAGATGTTTAAGTGGGCTTCACTGTGCTGTGTAATTCGCTCCTTCCTTATTTTCAAGTTTATGCACTTGAAATTCTTTTTGTGGCAGTTGGAAACTATTGGCTTGTTTTCCCAAAGCGAGGAGCAGAAGTATTTATCCTTTGTACCTAAAGTTTTCTTTAAAGCTTTAGATTACTTATGTATATCGACTCAAAATTGTTTAAGCTTTGAAACACAATTGCATTGTTAAAGAATACAGTAAGAGAAGAGCAATTATATTAAGTTATCCTATCTTCTGAATTAGGTTCCACGTTTAGATAAACTCAGCGTTTCCAACATACCATGTTTTCGTGATGAATATTTTAATCTTGTAAATTAAGTTGAGTTCCAGGTAAATCAAACTATCAGTCATCCTGATCTTTAAGCCTGTGCTTTGGTTTTTTACCCTTTCTAAAATATTCTTGGAGAAAAATCTGCTTGCTAAGCAAAGGATATGCTGGTTGGTTGATTTTAAACCTAATAATGCACTTAGGTGTCTTATTCATCAGTGAGCCATAAAACTTTCTCTTTGCTGATATTTCCTGTAATTGGAATAATTACCATAACACGGGATGTTAATCTAACAAAATATGTATTACTTTATTCTCTCTTATTAGAAACATATCAGAAGTTTAGTTTAATTCCATTTTTTTACTAGTGCTACGAAAGGAAAACTTCAAATCTAGTGTAATAATTATTCAAGCGAATGGTGATAGGTGAGTGGAGGGCTGGGAAAGACCTAAAGATACGGAAAAAAGTTGAAGTCTTTTAGAAAAGTTTTTGGAATTTAAAGATAGATCTGTTCCTATCTCAAGTAGATTTTGAGGCAAGTTTCTTTTAGGGTCCTCTTTACCCTTATAAGTGGGGCATAGAATTCAGAATTCCTCACTTCTTGAGCTCTTCATAGTCCCTTGATCCTAAAACAAGCAGATTCTCTTCCTTCTAAAATATGGGGCTTATAAAATATGAACGAGGGGCTTTGTGTTGGTGTCCTGGAAGGGCGTCAGGGTGCTTCCGGGTCAAGGTGTTTTTGTCTGTGTTGACTTAGAAAGGATCCCAGAGCTATTGGTCCTGTCAGCCAAGTAGATATGACTTGTGTGCGTGGATTGGTTTGGTTTTGTTTTTCTTCCCCTTTAATCGACTCTTAAATCAGTTGGTGGTATAGTTGAGTTTCTAAGAAACAGTGGAAACAGGTTGAAGAGGTGTTTTCTAAGAAGGATTAAAAGTGCTTGAAGAGTTCATTGAATCTGGCAGAAGTGTCCCTGTTTATTAAAGTTTGTCACAGGTCCACAGAAGTAAAAACGGAGAGTCATTTATACTGGAGTGTTCAGTTTAGAAGTGTTTCTAAATGAAATGCTGGCTGCGCACCGTGGATAACAGAATCATTCTGTTAGAGATGCTTGTGTGGTTTGGAGACCCTGGTGCAAAAGAAAAGAAATGGTGGGAGCGGTAGCCAAGAGTTTCCCATAGTAGACTTTGCTTTCTGACTGTTCTCGAATTCAGGCATTCATTTATACGTTGGATCATGTTGTGTCTATTACAGTGGAATTGAGAGTTTCATTGAGGCCTGTCTTGTAAGTGGTCACTTGTTCTGGGTAAGGCACTGTTTTCTGACCTCATACGTGGCGTTGCTTTCTGGTTAGGTGGACAGAGTGATTGACTTGCTGGGCTGAAGTAGGGGATCAAAGGACTTGAGGTGGTTTTTTGTTTTGTTTTACTTATGCATAAAATTAACATGTATTTTATGAAGGACTTACTACTAATTACTTGTAATGAATCAAAGTCTGCCCACACACAGGTAGAGCTTTAATTCAGTTTCTCTCTTCTCTTTACCATTTTTTCATGCCATGTAATAGAAATGCTATCTATCTGTTGTGCATTGCTAAAATATTTATATGAAGTACACTTTTATCACACAAACTGACTATATGCTGGTGGCCGCTGCTCCAACCTCATTTCAAAATTACGAAGTGATTTTATTGACACTGTTGTTTAGGTTGTGGGTTGTAAAGCTCATCTTTTATTTTTCCTTTCTAGGTTCAAAGCAGTGGCACATGATAGGCCACCTGCAGCCAGAAACCTCCTATGATATTAAAATGCAATGCTTCAATGAAGGAGGAGAGAGCGAGTTTAGTAACGTGATGATCTGTGAGACGAAAGGTAGGGGAGGGGTCAGAATTAGTGCTTTTCTCCCTGGACAGAACTAGAGTTCTGAACTCTGGATTATTCCTCCTGACTGTCGATATATTTACTAAAGAAACTTTGGACCATTTTTTAGGTGCGTCCATTTAGACTGTCCCAACAGTCTAGCCTTCTGTCGGCTAGAGAACTTGCCTTAAGAATAGTTTACATAAAGGCTTCCCTGGTGGCGCAGTGGTTGAGAGTCCGCCTGCCGATGCAGGGGACACGGGTTCGTGCCCTGGTCCGGGAAGATCCCACATGCCACGGAGCGGCTGGGCCCGTGAGCCGTGGCCGCTGAGCCTGCGCGTCTGGAGCCTGTTGCTCCGCAACGGGAGAGGCCACAACAGTGAGAGACCCGCGTACTGCAAAAAAAAAAAAAAAAGTTTACATAAGCGTTCATTGTATTCATTAACTTCTGTGTGACTCTGAGTAAGTCATTTCTTTTTTTTTCCTCCATGAAGGAACAGAAATATTTGCTGACTAATTATCTGAGACTGCTGTGAGAATTAGAATCCTTAAAAAAAAAGTATAAGGGTGTTTAAGGAAAAGCACTACGTACGTTTAAAGTGGTTTCTTGAATGACAGATACGTATAACACTACCTACTCGTTCAATGAAGCGTAGTAAAGTTCAGAATTAATCGATAATTCTAAAGTGAAATTCTCAGCTCTGCCTGCAGACATAGATTAGCTGTAAAATATTACCATCGTTGAAAACAGAAGATACCACACTTGGATAATAGAAATAGCCAAAGTAGAAACAGGCTCAGAAAGATTGAATTATAAAGCTAAGACTCGGTTTCCTTGTTTAATTCTGAATCATGTGTCTTCCTGCTGCAAATCCCACATATTAAATTCACATTTAAACATATATACACACAGACCTGTAGACTTACCTTGAATTTCACTTGTTTAGCATATATTTGAGTACCTTTTTGTACTGAACACTGTGATATGTTCATGAGCATTTCTTACTTGCCTCCAGAGTGCTGTGAAACCTGGAGCAAAATTACATAAAAATGAAATTTCTCATCTCTGTTCCCAAGACATTTAAGAGTCTAGCCAGGCGGAACATAAAACACAGACAATAATGTGCTAACTGTGCTGTTTTTAAGTGTTATTAATTTTTTGTTTGTTTGTTTGTTTGTTTTTTGCGGTACGCGGGCCTCTCACCGCTGCGGCCTCTCCCGTTGCGGAGCACAGGCTCCGGACGCGCAGGCTCAGCAGCCATGGCTCATGGGCCCAGCCGCTCCGCGGCATGTGGGATCCTCCCGGACCGGGGCACGAACCCGTGTCCCCTGCATCGGCAGGCGGACTCTCAACCACTGCGCCACCAGGGAAGCCCCAAGTGTTATTAATTGACTTTGCTGGGGAATCAAAGGTTCTACCTACAGACTTTCAGATCAGTGAAAAACAAAAAACTTTAAAATGTTAACTGTTCATACTGAATGAGTTTCTAAAATGTGTTACACAGTCCCAGCCTGTTTAAGTAGAACATCTGATGCATGATTTCTCCTTTTAAAGAAATGACTCAGAGTTCTTGCTGTGAACAACAATTGTCTTATCTTTAGTAATTCAGTACATATTGGAGGCCAGCCTCTTTCCCCCACCCTTAAAGATCATAGACTGTCACGACTTTCCTTTCGTTCTCTGCTTTCTCTTTATGGTTTTCACCTCACATTGCTCATGTCATGCTCCTGCTGTCTCTTCTTATTCATGTTAATGGGACCGTGTCACTCACCATCCACTGCAAAAGTTTCTGACATCAGGGAGAGGTTGGCAACTGGTCCTCAAGCTTGGTGGAATTTTGAATACATTAAGAGTAAATAAAGAGTGAATAAACCTGACGGACTTCCCTGAGTAATCATGGTATTTCATGTGCGATCTGTAACACCCATTTTTGTCTCAGAAACTTGTTTGTTGTCTTTGGAATTGTCAGGGACCTTAGAATTGTATAATCCAACATACCACCCAAAGTAGAAATTTCCTACAGAGACTCTCTGCCAGGTATTCTTCCAGCTTTCAGTGATGGAGAGCTCTTTCCTTGGAAAGGCAGCCTCTCGTTGACTGATTTCCAGCCCTGTTCTGCATAGTTGAAGTTGCTAGAAAAGAGAACCCCAATAGAATGTTTGTTGAAGTAGATTTTTTTAAAGTAGATTTTTTTTACACTCTGCTCCTGTAAGTTATTAGGATAACAGGAAGTCTACTATAGTAACTAATAATAATGACAAAATGGATTGAACACTGCCACGTGCCAGGCTCCATGCTGAGAGCTTTACTCTTCATGACAACCTATGATGGGGCTGTTATTATTATCTCTATTTTCCACCTGCAGAAACTGGTTCATGGAGGTCAAAGTCTTACAGCTAAGGATAAGTGATGGAACAGGTTAAAAACCTGGGCAGTCCGGTTCTAGAGATCCGGCCATCAACCACTATGCTCTACTGCTTTTCTATGACAGTTAAAGCATCAAGGGCATGTTATTTGGGGACAGAGAAAATGGGGTTTGTGTCCCACTTGTTATTAGCTTTTGTGGTCGCCATTATCCAGAGGACCAGTGAATTAGGGAAGAGCACTGCGTCTATGTGGACTCCAGCATTTTAGGGTTTGGGAAGTTTAATATTATGTGTGAGGTTTTCGGAACTGTATAGAATTGTTCTAGTAGTCCAGAGTCATGTCTTCTAATATTATTCACAATCGAGAGGCATAAAATATCTAATCGTGAGTCTCATTCAGCTCAAAGTATATCAGATCGAAAGGAGTTTTTGTCCCATCTGTAAGTTGTAATAGTTTTATGTCAACTCTTTGGGAGTCTTCTGCAAGTACAATTGAGCAGATAATCATATAGCAGCTTGGGTTAGACCAAGTGCATCTGTGTCTCTGATCTTATAATTTCTTTAGAATTTGTGACCTAAAACCTTGACATTAGATTTTTAAACTTTTGAGTCCTCTTTGTGACTTACTGGTGGTCAGATCATCTCAGTACCAAGCGTAAACAGACTGGCTTGGATTCCTAACCAGACCTCCTTCGGAGAGTAAACCATTTCATGGAGTCTGTCTTCACTCTGACATCATGTTTTCCTGTATATTTCAACTAGTGAAACGGGTTCCTGGAGCTTCTGAGTACCCTGTCAAAGACCTGAGCACCCCTCCAAATTCTTCGGGGAGTGGAGGAAATGCTGGGCCCGCAAGCAGTCCCGCCAGAAGCAGTGACATGCTGTATCTGATCGTCGGCTGCGTTCTGGGTGTAATGGTGCTCATCCTCATGGCTTTCATTGCCATGTGCCTGTGGAAGAACCGCCAGCAGAATCCCATACAGAGTAAGTCATCCATCAGTGTCTCCTTCCCTTTTTCTAAAGATCAGTAGAGAAAGATTGTCAGAATAAATATTGATTTCTAACACGTTCACGTATGAGTGTCGTGGTATAAAACACATTCGATACTCTTCATTCAGTGGAGGTGACTTTAAAACAGTTCTAGCTGTAAGCCAAAGTAAGTGGAGCATCAAATTAAATTGCCCAGGAGAAATAAACAACAAAGCCCAAACTAAGCAGGTCTCTATGTAAATAGCCGACTTAGTGCTGGGAAACTCTGGCTCTGTCGGACCACCAAAGAGGATGAGGACTTGAAGCGTGAGCTTTGGAATTGCTGCAGGAGCCCCTTCATATGGGTCCAAATCTTGTCAGCGAGGAATGGAAAAGGCATGATGGAAAGGAGGGTAGTGAAGACTTTTCTAAGTTACTGTCCTGGGATGACACAGATGAAGGTACTACAGTCCTGATTCGGTACTTAATGTACTAAAACTTCTGCAGAGTGGCGTCCCCACCCCCAAATGTGTCCAGTAGTAGGAGTGTCCGAGCTGTCAGTGATGGTACATTAGAACCCTGTTCCCTTTTCTTTCCCCATTTTTCTTCCCCTCACGTTCCTACCATTTCTCTTCCCTCAGCTGTCATAAAAGAGCACAGTCAGATCAATCAGAGTCTTTAGTCTCTGCTGGGAGGAAGTATTTTGGTTTCCTCTTTGGCCCCAGGAGAAAGAGATGAGAAAAGAGCAGAGGAAGACCCCAGCCGTGACAGGCACTCGAGCAGCTCTTAGCCGGTTCCTGCCCGTGGTCCCTTTTTAGTGAACAGCTCGGGGTGGGGTGGGGCGGGGAAGGGGGGTAGAAAGTGATGTATTTTTATTGCCTTGGCGCCTTCCAGGAGATAGGCAGGGAGAGAAGTGGTGGCGGTACCAGGCTGAAAGAGCTGGCCATCCCTTGATTGGGTCTTTTTCTAAATGGTTTTAATGTTATTGACTCTGAGTGTGTGAGAGTGCGCTGAACCATTAAAAGAAGAGTATTGATCTGGTTGTCTGAGCGAGATTAATCTGGCTAAAGTCATTTTCCTTTGTGACTTGATAACATGTTGAAAGATGGGAATTTATGACGGTAATGTTCATTCCGTCGTTCATTCAGAAGATACTCGTTGGCTCTCTCCTGTGTGCTCTGCACTGTGGTGGACAGTGCAGGTATAATGCCCTCTCCTTATAGTTTGGTGGAGAAGAGAAGCAGGTATACTGATAATAACACACCTGTGATAATAACACACCTGTCATAGGAAGAGGAACACCTAGTCCAGTCTTGGCGCCTCCAATACCTGTGAAGAATCGATCAAAACTCTGACAACGAATCCTGTGCAGTTTAGATAATATACTTTCTAAAGGACATTTCACTTTGTCTAAATATATCTGGTAGGTGTGCCTCTGGGAATCAGATATTTGAGGTAGTTGTTGAAATGCTTTTAATATAAGGAAAGGGAATAATTAGCCTTTTGCCGTTGGTGCCTCAAAACTTCCAACTTGGCTGTAATAACCAAAGAACTATATGAATAGTGAATGTTTCCCCAACCCCATCCTTTTACTTAAAAGTGGTGTTTATTGCTTTTTGAAATATCCTACCTAAACTTATCCTGTCGTTGTACAATTTCTTTCAGCACTTGGAAGCACAGGGGAATTTAAACACCTTTTTGTCGTGTTGCCGTTACTTTGATAGTTTCAGCTTGCATAGTTTACTAATTCTGTTTTGAGTAATTTCTCTCTGGTTAATTTCTCCTCCCATTAAAAGAGTCATAACTAACTTACAGTTCCTGGCTGACTCCACCCTGTAAAGGAAATAACAGCAATAATTTTATTAAAGCATATCTCACAGGGAGGCTTTAAGCGAACACTTTTTTAGAGTATTTTATTTTAGTATAGTTATAGTTTATTAAGGGTTTAATTAATAAAACTTCCTAAGCAAGAAGAATTGTCCGTTTCCGTATCTTACCTTTTCTTTTTGTTGTTCTCTCTCAACAGAATATGACCCACCAGGCTATCTCTACCAAGGGTCAGATGTTACCGGGCAGATGGTGGAATACACCACTCTGCCTGGCACAAGCCGAATAAACAGAAATGTTCATGGAAGCTTCAGCAATGGCTGCTCCCATCTCCACCATAAGCTCCCCAGTGGAGTCAGCGGGAGCTTAAATGGAGGACTCTACTCTGGGCGCACGAGCTCTCTAACCAGGACGCGTGTGGATTTTGAACATCCTCGTCATCTAGGGAATGTAAGAGACCCAATTATAAATAAAAGCGCCCCGGTGCCCCACGGTGCCAGGATACAAGAACGGGGCCAGCATGCTTGGTTTTTCCCGATATAGGAACCTCACAGGTGCACTGGAGTGGACGTAGCATGTATCACCGGCAGCCCCTTGATCCAGAGTCATGTTTGGAAGCTTTCTATTATCAGGCAGGAGTTATATTAATCAATCTGATTTATATTTTTTAATTATTTGGCACTGGAAGTACAGGACCAGTAGCAAACAGACTGGAAGTTATTCTTGCGATGAAGCGGAAATACCATTGAGCGTGGACCAAACCAAATACTTTAAATTTGATTTATTCAGAGCAAACTCTGAAAGCTCATATGCTTAGACGAGTCAGGCAGATCTTGAAACTGAGTGAAGCAAGTTGGGGATGGGACAGAAGCGGTGGAGGTGTGGGAGCGTTGTGCACTGTCTTCAAGCAGTGGCCCGGTTCAGCGCCCATTGTTTGTACGCAGAGCTGAGGGCCCCGTGTGGCCTGGTCTTCTGCTTTTTCATGACATCCGTACATCTAGGTGAAATCACCAGATTTTTTTACACGTTGGCAACTAATTCCGGTTTTAGAAAGCGTTGCGTGGGCCGTGCACAGCATGTCTGCAGGCCACCAGATTGTCACTTCTGACCCCCTGTGAGGTTTTTTTGATTTGTTTTGCCCCATGTGTGTTTCTGTGGTTTACGTTTTACAATATTAGTATTCTCTAGCCACAAGGGGTGATAAACCTTTAAAACTACTATATTTCAGGGATAACCAGCTGATAGAGTTTAATTTTTGAAATGAGAGTAGAATGACGGACGTACTTTAGATTTGTGCTGGTGAAAGAGATTCTCTGCACTAGGCAGTTTGATTTATTCCATTCTTTGGATGTGCATCCACATTATTTTTCAGTCAGATAATATGTTTAGTTGGTCGATTAGGCACTCGTTTACGTTTTTGTCATTGTTCTGATGACAGATATATTTGCCCATAACCCACAATGTGCTAAAGTTTGGAGAAGTTTAGAGATTTTTTTTAATCTTCAACGGTAGTAAAGGTTTATTAAAATATTACCTTTGGACAACAAAACTATAATATATATTTGTATCTTAAAGCTAGAAATCTAATGGCTTTGCTGTGACCTAGCTTTAGTATGTCATAGAAAAAATATTCAATTTGCTTTAGTGCATCTCATTACCAAACGAGAATAATGATTTCATTATTTTGTGTGGAAAGACATGGCTTATATTCAGACTTTCTACACTTTTTTTGTCACCATTCCTAGTCCAAACTACTAACATTGTCCAAGAAACTGAAGGAGAGAGCATGACGCTTTGAACAGCACATGCTGTTTCCATAAGAAGAAAAAATAACTCTGATGCTTGCTTTAGTATTTGAACACAGTACTTTGTGTTTTTTGAACAATGAGTTGCTATTTAAATAAGAGTTGCCCCGTTAAGTGTACAATTTTAGAGGTTATCCTCTGTGATCTTAACTCATTCATTTTCTTACTATTCTCTTTTGGGAAGGTGGAAATAGGGACATATTTTATTTATTTATTTTATTATTATTATTATTTTTGCGGTACGCGGGCCTCTCACTGCTGTGGTCTCTCCCATTGCGGAGCACAGGCTCCGGACACGCAGGCTCAGCGGCCACGGCTCACGGGCCCAGCCGCTCCACGGCACGTGGGATCTTCCCAGACCGGGGCACGAACCCATGTCCCCTGCATCGGCAGGCGGACCCTCAACCACTGCGCCACCAGGGAAGCCAGGGACATATTTTAAATGCTGTTGATCATAAAAATGATTGAATTAACTGTAATCCGTTTAGTGATTCAAATAAATGCATCATCCTGTAGGTTGTTAACTTCATTTTTTTCGGAAGCTTTGGAGTTTATCCTCATGGACTGAATGTAGCATAGGAATATTCTTTCAAAGTTTTCTTAAAAATTCCTATTGCTAGTTGGCTCAGGAATGTTGAGAGAAATTTTCAGTACTTTTGGTTTGCTTCTATTCTGGCTGTTGTTATGAGATGAATGGAAGTGGAAAGTGTTCTGGGGAGAAACGATTGCCTGAACTTTTCCTAACCTTGAAGGCCTGTTCTGAGTCTGGGTGCAGTGTAACAGCCTCCCTCACCCTTATCAAATTCAGTTCTGCTGTTTTGCTTTCGAAAGCAGAATTTTGACTCTGACCGTAAGGCTGGTTCAAGCCCTAACTTCAGTTTTGAAGAGCTCTTGCCATCGTATATGTCACGTAAACATTTTACAATGAGGTATGTGTTAATCTGGGCATTTTTCTTAATTGCTGGGCAGTTTCCGCCAAAAGCAACAGCAAAATATTAATACTTCGCTCCAAGTCACCGCTGGCTGAGAATCTGCTCCATCTGGAAAAATATAACATGTTTTAAGACTTCGTCTAGTCAAGTGAACAGACCTAATGGAAATAATTACAGGAAAATGAAGATGGGTTTATCTTGTGACATCATTCAAACAGATTTCCACCCTGTTTCTCCAACTGGCATCCCATAAAATTTTTCCATGACTGCTAGGAAGGTAAAAATGGATAGGAGGTTATAACGCATAGAATATTTGGGGCCCGTTCGATTTGAAACACTGAAGGGAAGTGACTAAACTTCTCCCTTCATTTACTTGCCTCTTTCCAGTACAAACATACATGCAGAAAACATAGGAGTTAACTTTTTGGAGAACACTTTTAATATTGTGCAGCCCTCATTTGTGAATACAAGTAAATAGTGATAAACGTAACGTGGCTCAGGGAGATGGTTAAAATATACGACGTAGCCATTTATTGCTGGGGCGGCTTTTACATTTGAGATGATGTGGTTACGAGTCTATGGCACCTTCAGCACTCTCTCTTCTTCTCTTTTTCCCTGTACTTGCTTCCTGACAAGGGTGGTGGCCTGTACACGGCAGTACCTCAGACTGACCCGATGGAGTGCATTAGTTGTCGAAATTGTCGGAACAACAATAGGTATGTTGCTGTGTTTGCACAGGTGGTTGTGAATAGTTCTGTGGCTCCCTTTGTCATTCTCCCTTCAGCAAAGGAAGTTCTTACAATTTTACCTAAGTTATAAAATCTCAGAATGTGGAGTCTTAAGTTTAAGGCTGTTACTCAGTTTTTGCCCCAGCTTTATAATTTTTACCTTTCTGTACTTTGGTTTCTTTAGATATATTGACAATATTGATGACTTTATTTCTCACTGAGATACTTTTAAGAGGTTTGATGTTTTTGAAATCTTTGAATTAGTGTCATTCTCTGCATACAGACTTTATCTTTTCTCACCTGTTCTATTTTCAGTAGAGTTCTTTCCTATGCTATGTGATATTTTCTACTCTATATTCTGGATGAGAGCATGTTTGAATGTTAGGGGAAAAACCCTGTGTGTATGGTAATGTTTTTTCATAGTAACATTACTGAAATTTTCGTATCAGATTATTCAATTTTTTAAAAATTCTAAAACCTTAAGATAATTAAGTAGCATAATCTTGCTTTCTTTTAATTTCTGCTTTTCTAAATTAAGAGTTATATGTACTCACAATACTTCAGACAAGATAAAAATAAGTAGAGTGAAATGTACATTTCAATTTTGACAGGATATTCAGAAAGCTTTCATGCTAGTTCTCTATGTATTAATCCCAAAGGATTATTAAATATTTTGTTGTACTGAAGTTGCATCTGTCAGAAATCTCAGTTCTTTCTCTTACATAACGATGGTGTTTGATTACATGGTCTCAAAAGTCCTTCCCAACTCTAAAGCTCTGCAACTTAAAAATCATATTATAGTTAGTACATAAAATACCTGGAGTATGGACTGGAGTTCGGTTATTTCATTACTGAAATGGGATTTGACCCATATTTTCTAAAACGAATTATGAAGTTAACAGTTGCATCTGGGAGTTATCAAAACCAGAACTTGAAGAAGGAATCGGTCGACCATTGAATTAAAAGTACATTGTTTCATCATGTGTTTTGAGAGTTGCAGAGCAAACGCAACAAAGCTTTCGGGAGACTTTTTTTGATCATTTACCTAACCCATCTTAGGGTTTCTATATTAGCAGGAGCCTGTCTCGTGTACTAAGATTTGCTTGTTACACTTTAAAATTCTGTGTGACCCGAGCTAGATTTTAAGATGCTCATAACAGTGAAGCTACAGTTTTGTCCTGAGCTTGTCAAAGGCTTTATCCCAACTTGCTAGGAGCATGCTAAAGAACTGGTACAGATGGTTTATACGCCTGGTAAGTAATCAGATGGACTTAATTAAAACACATCCTTTGTGGTTCCTGTGGCCATCAGCAAATGCGATTCAACCCAGACGCTAGAATGATGGAATGAGCGGACCTCAGGTCTAAGAATAAGTCAACGTAGGCTTTGCCACTGCTTAAATCTACGATCTTGGGAAAGTTATGTAATCTCTCTGAGACTATTCCTTATCTGAAAAATGGAGAATTGTCCTAGATAGTGTAAACATACTCATATAATGAGTAATATGAGTAAACATACTCATATAATACTCATATTATACTCTCCCAACATACTCTGATTATAGATTTTGGTAATTTGCTGCTCGTCATCTTTATAATGAGGTATCATACCCTAGTACCAAAAATACATCCCATTTCCTTAAAAGAATTTGAATGACTTCTGCCATCTTGCATTCATGGCCATTTTTGTATGTGTGAGTCTGTGTGTATGTGGCATTTGGGGGGTTTATTATACATGGTTTTTTTTTCCTGTAAGACAGTGGACAATTATACTTCTATTGGTTTTCAAGTTAATGGCCTCTTGCATTTCATGTGTGGGGGTTTTATCTGGGAGCATAGGTGAATTCTCTGCAGCCTGAGAAAGCCAGCTTCTGTTTCTCCCTGGCCTAAATCTTCTTCCTACCTCAGAGTCTACCTGTTTAGGGCAAACCTTCGCTTACCTGCCTTGCCTCCGAGGTTAGCCAAGTGGCTCATCTGGCTTCCAGGAGCGCTTATGTGGTTTTGACACAGATGAACATCAGTAAGTACCTATCTTCAACTCTGCCAAATGGGAATCATTAAATCGAAAGCATCTAACTCATTTAACGTTGCAACTGAAAACAGGTGTCCCCTCTCAAGATCCCCAAGATGGCAAAATTTGTAATAAGCTTCTAATACTGAGAGGCAGGTGATATATCATGTGCTCCCCAAATATGCACAATTTTCGTCAATTTATACTTTTAGAATGTCGACATCGCTAAGACTAAATTTGCGTTTCCTAATGCCAACTGAAAAGAGTGTGTACACAAAAAGAGGTAGAATTTCAGTTAAGACATATGAGGGCTATCCAGGGGATATTTTAGAGTTTTTCGCTCTTCAGTCAAAAGAAACATTTACACTAGCCACTGGAATAGGTTCTGAGGTGTTTCCAGGCAGAAGGAATCACGAGTCGTGGAAGGAGGAAGGATAATGCTTACATGAGGGTAAATAGTCTAGTTCAGTGGTTATCAAACTTCAGCACACACTAGAATTAACTTGGAGCACTTGTAAAACCCCAAATTATGAGGCTCTACTTCTAGAGTTTGTGAGTCAGTAGGTCTCGGGTGGGGACGGAGAATTTGCCTTTCTGATGAGTCCCAGGGCTACTGGTGCTGCTGGTCCTGGGACCATGCTTTGAGAAACACTGACATAATTTAGCTGGAGAAATGCAAATAGAGGGAGCAGGATATAAAACTGGAAAACCAGTCTGAGTTTATATCATGGATGACCCTTACTGTCAGGGTTTACTAGTTTATTTAATCAACATTTATTGAGTGCCCACCATGTCCTAGGTACTGGCCCAAGCCCTCCCTCCAGAGAGCCAACAGTTAATAATAGTGACTCACAGCCAGAGCTTGAAGTATAGTGAGTAGAGTTTGAAGAAGCACATTGAATCTTGTAGTTTTATATTTAAGGAGTAGAAAAAAATCCCTATTGTTTCTGTAATATACAATACAGGAGGGATGTGAGATTTTTACATGAATCAAAAAGGGGGATATGGGTTAAGTGTTGAGAAACGCTTAGTGGCACAATGATGCTTTTGAAGATTTTTAAGAAAGGGAGCCATCTGTGCAAGATGTGTATAATAAGCTGGTTAATGGTAGCAGGCAGGACGCTGGTCGGATTGGAGGGAGGAGACCAGTGTGACTACATGTGTAACGAAGGCCTTAGCCTCACGCGAGGATTGGGGGTGGAAAGGAAGAGAAAAGTGAGATTCTAGAGCTGGAATCTTTAGGACTTGGCCATTGACTGATTGGGATCTGGGAAAAAATGGGAGGTTCAAATGAATAGAAAGTTTCAAACACGAATGACCTGGTAGTTGCCATGGTGATAGTCATATACATAAGAAACTTAATAAAATGATATATGGAGGAAAGTTGATGAATTTGGTTTGGGGCTTTTAGAGTTTCAACTGCCAGTTGGGTATCTAAGTCAAGGAGACACAGGAAAATGCTGGTCTTGGGTTCAGGGGGTAGATTGGGACAATGATCTCTATATTTCAGAGTCATTTGTATCAAAGTGATAGAATTTAAGAATAGGTGAGATCACCAATGGAGACAATAACCGTGGCAGTTTGATTATTTTTATATATTGAATTATTTAAGGTATTTGTTTGCTTTATTTCTTACGGCTTTTTTTTTTTAAGCTTTTTGATGTGGACCATTTTTAAAGTCTTTATTGAATTTGTTACAATATTGCTTCTGTTTTATTTTTTTTGGCCCCGAGGCATGTGGAATCTTAGCTCCCCGACCAGGGATCGAACCCACACCCCCGGCACTGGAAGGCGAAGTCTTAACCACTACACCACCAGGGAAGTCCCTATTTCTTAAGTATTTAAAGTGATTAGACATCTTTTTTATAATCCTCTCTTTTATTATTTTTTGCTTATTGCCTTGATATATCTTCGAAGAGATGAGGAAAGGGGTGTGAAAATCAGGAGAGCGAAAGGGAAAGAGGATTCATTCATTCATTTATTCATTCAACGGACATTTGTTGAAGGTCTACAGTGGGCCAAGATAGGTGCTGAGGCTACGGTTGTGAGCAAAACAGGCATTGTCCCTGCCTTCACTGAGCTTATAGTTTGATGGGGAGACATGTCTTTTTAAAAAATGACATAATAATCATAAAAGTGAATATATAATTAAAGCTGGATGCTTTAAAGACAAAGTAAAGAATGTAGTAGAAAGGAAAGACTTCCCTTTTGCTCTGAAGAATTTGGAAAACTAGGTAAAAGAGGATGGGGATAGGTTTAAAGCTTTCCAGGCAAAGGCAAGGTACCATTTATGCAAAATCTTTAAAGCAGAATGCCGGAATCCTCACAGAACTTAAAGAAGGCTAATGTGGCAGGAACCTCGTAAGCGAAAGGGTCAGAGGTAGAAGATGAGTGAAATCAGATGGTACGGAGCCATGGCGAGTCAGTGAAAGATTTTAAGTAAAAGAACATTGTGATAGAGCACTCCTGGAGGATAGAGTTTGGAGAATCCATTGGATGGCGCAGGAAAGGATACAGGGGACCAGTTGGATGGCTGTGGCAGTAGTCCAGATGAGAAATAGTGCACTAAGATAGCTACAGTAGATACAGAGAGAAGTAGGTGGGTTGGAGAGTTTTAGGAGGTGCAGTTTTTAAAAAAGACATGAGTAATTGTGTGAGGAGGCAGCAGAGGGGGAGGTGTCAAGGATGGTGTCCAGGTAATTGGATGCCGTCACTGAACGAGGAAACACTGCAGGAAAGAGCTTATACCTGTCTACCCCTCACACACCTGGGAGTCATCCCCTTAGACCCCGGGGGTGCCTCATCAAACTCACCTTGACCCAGGGCAGCTGTCTTAGTCCACAGGTGCCTGAGAACTGACGAAGGCCTTTCCACGTGGAATCTTGCCTGCACTGTGTCTTGCCACCCCAGTTTGTTTTTTTCTGCCTTCTTAGGTTTAAACTTGAATGTATTTCTTAGAGTGGGCTTTTAAGAAGCAAGTCATTGCCAACCTTAGGCCCCTTTTCTCATCCTTCTATTTTAGTCATAGAAAAGTTTGCTTTTCTTGTCTAAACTGGCGCATTGACATGCAGACTTGACATCAGATAAGAGGGGCGTGTGCACTCCATCAATCTGCAGAGTTTTATTTGCTTCTAGGGCTTCTGTGGCATTTGTAGAAGACTGCCTGCCTCACTGGGTTCAGTCCATGTGAGCTTTTCAGGTCTGAGAGTAGCATGTAATAGCTCCCTATATGAACAGCTAGAAAGAAGCATATTTAATGAGGCTTTTCAGGGAGCCAGCCCCCTACACAAGAGACTCAGCTGAGAGTCTTGTGCAATTTGGGCACTGCAAGAGTTAAACAGATTTTAATCAAATAGCTTTCTACCCACCTCCTCTCCTCAATTCAAAAAGCAGTAGTGCAGTTCTGGATATGTAATCAAATGGGGTTTGTCAGTTGCTTGGCTAGTTTAATGGGAAGGGATTGACATTAAATCTGCTCTGTTTACCATCAGTCTTGATAATCTGTAAGAGAGTAGAGGGGACACTGATGAAATTCACAGATGAACAGAGAGGTCCCATCAGGAGGGAACAAAAAATTAACTTTAAGGGTCCTAGAGAGATTGGAAATGGGCAGGAAGTAGCCAAGTAAAAATCAGCTTGGAAAAATGTATATAACCCATCTGGGAAAAAAAGTACTATCTATACCTGGCTGATGGTCAAGAGGAGAAATAAAGCTATTCGGAATAGTGCTTTAGAACACATAGATATAAATGACCTCCAGGTTTTTACATAATGATCACCTTAAAAGTCTGTGTATTGTTGGGTGTGGGGGTGCTCTTTCACCAACTTGAAACCACTGCTGTCAGATATACGCAGGTAAAAGTAGTGTCTGGAGATGAATATGAAAACATTTCATTATAGTCATAGTTCTTTCAGACCTAGAGTTTGGTCTGCCCAGTTGGTTTGTTAAGTATGAAAACAACTGCTTATCCAGGACTCCTGGACTCCTTTCCTGCAGCAGGTTAATTTGTTGTGACTAAACCCATCTCCTATATCTGTCCACTCAGCTACTTCAGAACTAGCCATAAAACCAAAGGAAGGAAACACGACAAAGCCTAAGATTTGGATTCTCTTCCATCTATGGTAATCAGTCTGATTCCCTAAGAAAAATATTGAAAGAACTATGTCTAATTTCTTTAATTGATCAGTACCTTCCTTTTGAGTTACATATCTCCTGCTTTTGATACGGAGACCCAATCCTGTTGTCAGGGAGTCACATGGTTAGACTAGTACTTTTGGTCTTTTATTTGTAGGATTGTGTGTGTGTGTGTATGTGTGTGTGTGTGTATGAACTTGCCATGTTCAGTAATGCACTCAGTCATTTATAGTCACCCAACATGTTGTTGGGTGACAGTCACCAAGAAACTAATTCCCAAAAGGAAATTCCCACTGCAACATCCAACCAAGAGTGTACGGTGAGAATGGAGAACCTATATGGGCCCTGGAGGAATGGCATCAGGGTTCTGTTGCACGGTTACTGATGACTTCCCCAAAATAAGGGCTAGTCAGCAAAATAACAGACACAGGGGCAAGAGGAAACAGCAGGGGTGAGCCGAATATTAGAACAAACCACCACCAAAATGAAACCGTTTCAGAAGTTCATGAAGCACATTCACGAAAATAAGTATCACACATCCAAGAGGCTCATGGGTAGTTAGTCCCTGCCCTCCAGGGATAATCAAAAGAGGAAACTTAAGGCAAAATGTATATAATTATCTAATCAGAGTTATTCTGCACATAATCATGCTTAACAAATATTCAGCTGTGTAATCAGAAATGGGATACTTCTCTGCAAAATATTTTAGAGGTGCTATGCAGTTTTACTGGAATGTCCAAAATATGTTTAGTCAAATACTAAAGCAATGTATTCTTTCGAGAACAATCCTATGCTACTGTTCCAATTTCTTATTTCCTAGTCTGTGCTATTCAGATTGTTGGTGAAAGAATAGTTTATTTTTATGACACTATAATAGTCATTCTCCTATCTTACAGCTTGGTCAGACAGGCCTCTCCTGTTTACTGAAAGATGTCTTAGTAATAAACTAACAGGTCCCAGACTACCTGAATTCTTGCAAAACAGCACAGATTTTTGTATGTGGCATGATGCACAGAGTTCTATTTACTCAATGTTTTAAAATTAGGAAAAGTCGTTTCATTGAGCCAGAGACAACTTAGTGAAAACTTTCACCCCACTTTAAGCCAATAATAACTGCAGTTGAAAGATTGTTTGAGAAGCCTAAGATAGTAAAATTACAAGCTCTTTGTATCGTGTAAACTGTAAGATGTGCATTATAAGAGCATCTCTTTTTTTTTTTTTTTTTTTTTTGCTGTACGCGGGCCTCTCACTGTTGTGGCCTCTCCCGTTCCGGAGCACAGTCTCCGGACACGCAGGCTCAGCAGCCATGGCTCACGGGCCCAGCCGCTCCACGGCATGTGGGATCTTCCCGGACCCGGGTACGAACCCATGTCCCCTGCATCGGCAGGCGGACTCTCAACCACTGCACCACCAGGGAAGCCCCTATAAGAGCATCTTAATGAATGTGATACATTTGCAGACACAGACATTTGCCCTTTTCTCTCTCTCACTTGTTATAGATTTGGGTCTCTTACATTTACATATATACAGGTATTATTTTTGTGATTATCTGATTGCTTTAGAAACTTTAGGGACTTCCCTGGCAGTCCAGTGGTTAAGACTGTGCTTCCACTGCAGGGGGCATGCGTTCGATCCCTGGTCAGGGTATTAAGATCCCGCATGCCACGCAGCAAGGCAAAAATAAATAAGTAAATAAAGCCACAGTTTTTTTTAAAAAAAAAGAAATTTTAATTAAAGCGTTATCAGTAAAAGAATTGTTTTACATGTTATATGCCTAATTATATTCAGAACAGGTATTATATTCCTTTTTTATCGACTATGACCTCTGTGCTTATATCTTAGCATGTAGCCCCCAAGTTGAAGCCATTTTTATGTCAACACATGTAGACATCCAGAAATGAACTAAAAGTAAGGTGACTGAATTTTTTATATTTGGTTATCTATGTGGTTAATTACTGATGATTATGAGTTAGGGTTTGACATACTAGAAAATTTTAAATCAGTTTGGTTTATCATGTTGAAATTTGGGTTATAATCACGTTAACAGTCTAACTCAAATGACGGTGTTACTACCAGCACCACCCTGTTAATTGAGAGTCACAGTTCGGAATAAAAGTATGCACTGCTGTGATTTTCTATATCACTTACCTGAAAAATAGCTGCTAAAGAATATGTAATAGGAAATTGCACTTTTCTCTTGCTAAATATCTGTAATTTCTTTTAAAACATATGTGTATTCTGCTTGTTAACTCCCAGCACATAAAACCAGGTGACAGTATCAGCTCTCTAATTACCATCCATCGTAGTTGGCCCTGGCTCTTCTGTCCTGACCATCCCTCGGTCCTGTCCCATCCATGTAGTTCACCTTCATTCTCATGAAAGTGCTCTACACTCAAACTGTTAGACTGCCCTTAGATTTCCTTTAAAAATCTCGTCCTTTGCTTTAAATTAAAGAAATGAGCAGGACAGAAAAGAAACTAAAAGGAACAAAACAACAGAAGAACTTAAGGCATCTTATTATCTGGTGAGTCTTCATTATTTTATGTCAGCATTATGAAATTAAATTCATATTAGATCTATATAAGCCAATTATTAACTTATAATATCTTGTGTTTAGGGAACTGCCCTGGTGTTTCAAATCCTGGCAAGTATATTTTTTTCCTACACCTTAACTTTACTTTTTTAAATGAAAACTTCTCTTTCTGACCTGATCCTCTTTTGTCTTTCAGGTTTCTAGCACCTTTGTATTACTTCCAGATTCCTGCAGAGAAATGGAACATCAAGCCAGAAGCTCACTTAGTTTGTTTTACATCATGATGGGGGATTTCATTAAGTGCCTGACTGTGCTCCATTGTGTCACTAAGAGCTTTCTCTGCCACCTAGGACAGGCATTGCCCGTCCTCCAGAAGACTGAATTTTAAGTCAGAGAACTTTGAAGCCAACAGGTAGAAGAAAGATCGAACAACAGAACTAGTATGGAACAAGGACAGAGATAACTACTATTGTGGTACAAAAATCTTAAGGGGTAAGTGTATGATTCACTCTCACTTTATTTTTTTGGCCATGCCGAGCGGCATGCGGGATCTTAGTTCCCTGACCAGGGATCGAACCTGTGTCCCCTGCAGTGGAAGCATGAAGTCTTAACCACTGGACCGCCAGGGAAGTCCCATGGTTCATTCTCACTTTAATCTACGTGTATTATCTTAGTTTTAGGTATGGTCTGTTATAAGGTATCTTGACCAATTAGTTTAATTGTTGCTCCTTGATAATAAATTTACTTGCTTACAGAAAAGGTTATTTAAAAAGTCTGATGTTCTAATGTTTATTATTTATTCAGCATTTTTGAGGTCATACGATATGCCATTTACTGTGTGCTTGGTGCTGGACATTATGATCTTAATTAGAGTCTAACATGCATTAGTACTTGTATTACTTCCTAGACAATAAAATACTTTAGAACATTTTAACTCCAGTTCCTTCCCCAGTGTTTTGTTATTTTTGTCATGTGGTTTAATTCTATAAATATTTAAAATCCTTTAAGACAGTAGAGTTACTGTTTTTTGCGGTCGATATTTAGTCACAATTCCCAACATTACCTTTGTTGCTATTCATCCCTTCTTTTTTTTTTAACCAGTTTTTATTGGAGTATAGTTGATTTACAATGTTGTATTAGTTTCAGGTGTACAGCAAGGTGAATCAGTTACACATGTACATATAACCACTCTATTTTAGATTATGACCATATAGGTCATAACAGAGTATTGAGTAGAGTTCCCCATGCTATACAGTAGGTTCTTATTAGTTATCTAGTTTATATAGAGTAGTATGTATATTTCAGTCCCAATCTCCCAATTTATCCCTACCCCCCTTCCCCCCTTGGTAACCATAAGTTTGTCTTCTACATCCGTGACTCTGTTTTGTAAATAATTTCATTTGTACCATTTTTTTAGATTCCATATATAAGCAATGTCATATATTTGTCTTTCTCTGTCTGACTTACTTCACTCAATATGATGATCTCTAGGTCCATCTATGTCACTACAAATGGCATTATTTCATTCATTTTTATGGCTGAGTAATATTCCATTGTATATATGTACCACATCTTCTGTATCCATTCATTTGTCGATGGACATTTAGGTTGCTTCCATGTCCTGACAATTGTACGTAGTGCTGCAATAAACACTGAGGTGCATGTGTCTTTTTGAATTATGGTTTTCTCCAGGTATATGCCCAGGAGTGGGATTGCTGGATCATATGGTAGCTCTATTTTTAGTTTTTTAAGGAACCTCCATACTGTTCTCCACAGTGGTTGCACCAATTTACATTCCCACCAACAGTGTAGGAGGGTTCTCTTTTCTCCACACCCTCTCCCTCATCTCCTGTTTGTAGATTTTTCTGTATTTCTTCCTGTTGTCTGCTGGTACTCATTTTCCCTCAACTTGAAGAATTCCGTATAGTATTTCTTGTAGTAAAGGTCTGAGGGTTACATACTCTCCCAGATTTTTTGTCTGGAAATGTCTTCAATTCATCTTCCTTTTCAAAGGGTATTTATTGCTGTTCATTAAATTCTAGGTTGGCAGTTATTTTCTTTTTGTGCTTTAACAATGTCATTCCATTATTTTGTTGCTTCTGTTGTTTCTATTGAAGAATCATCTATACAGCTGTTGTTCCCTTTCAAGGTGATAATGTCTTTTTCTTCTGGCTGCTTTTATGATTTTCACTTTGTATTTTTGCTTCCAGCCGTTTAATTATTCACATTTGAAAGTATAATTTTCTTTGTATTTATTCTGCTTGGGGTTCATAGAACTTCTTAAATCTGTGGCTTGAACTTTCATCAGCTTTAGAAAATTCTTAGCCTTTATCTCTCCAGATACAGCTTTTATCCCATTCTCTCTTTTCTGTCCTCCAGAGAGATGCCAACTTTACAGGCATACCTTGGAGATATCAAGGGTTTGGTTCCAGACCACTGCAATAAATTGAATATTGCAATAAAGTGAGTCACATGAATTTTTTGATTATGTCCAAAAACAATGTACATACCTTAATTTAAAAATACTTTATTGCTTAAAAAAATCCTAACCATCATCTGAGCCTTCAGTGAGTCATAATCGTTTCACTGGTGGAGGGTCTTGCCTCGATGTTGATGGCTGTTGACTGATCAGGGTGATGGTTGCTGAAGGCTGGTGTGCCTATGGCAATTTCTTAAAATAAGACAGCAGTGTTTGTGGCACCTCAAAACAACTACAGTCAAAGGTCATTGATCACAGATCACCATAACAAATATAATAATAATGAAAAAGTTTGAAATATTTCAAGAGTTACCAAAATGTATCACAGAGACAGAAGTGAGCAAACGTTGTTGGAAAAATGGCGCTGATCAACTTGCTTGACGCAGGGCTGCCACAAACCTTCAGTTTGTATAAAACGCATTATCTGCGAAGTATAATAAAGTGAAGCATAATAAAATGAGGTGTGCCTGCATATATTTTTGAGCTTTTTTCTATGCCTCGTATGCCTCTTAAGCTTCTTTGTGTATTTTCCATCCTTTTGTGTCTGTGCTTCAGTCTGAAGACCGTGCAGAGACACGCTTCATGTTTAGTAAACCTCTAGTCATCTGTGTTCAATTTGGTCTTAACTCCATGAATTGAGTTCTTCGTTTAGGTATTCTACTTTTTAGTTTAGAAATTCCAAATAATAATTATTATTAGATTCTAAGTCTCTGTTAAAATTCTCCATCTTGTCACCTGTTTTCTTAAATTTGTTCATCCAGTTCTTTTAAAATCTTTGTCTCCTAACTCAATGTCTGCATCACTTAGTTTTCTCTTGTTTCTGTCTCCAGAAATGCCACGTAATTTTTTACTGAATTCTGGACATTGCATATAAAAACTCATAGAGTCTCTGGAAGATGTCTTCTTGCCCCAGAAAGGATTTACTTTTGCTTTTGGCAGGCAGTTAGGCAACGGGCAGATCATCTTAACCCAATCAGCGATTGAGCTGATTTAATGCTGAGTTTCAGTCTTTTAAAAAGCCTTGTCTATTCCTGCTTCACTGTTATTTTTACAATGTAACCCTTCAAGGGTCCCAGTGAAAAGCCTGGGGGGGTTTACGGAGCCTCTTCTCTTTGGTAGGCTCTGAGCTCCAATATCTGTCTTCCCAGCCCCAGGAAACTGCCAGAAGTTCTGCTCAGCTCCTTAGCCACTTCCTGCTGACGTCTTAGCGTTTCATCCTGCACTGAACTGGGCAGATGCCTCATGAGGAAAAGTGGTGCTGAAACTCACATTTACCTTCTTTCTGGAATCTCAGCCACTTAAGTGCTGGAGTAGCTCTCTGATAATTTTGACAGATTTAAACTAAAATTTCTCCATCGTTTTTAGTTGCCAAGTTGCTTTTGGCAGGAGAGTTGTTCTGATATAAACTAATCGGCCATAGCCAGAAGCCAGGAACTTAATTTTTAAGGATGATTTCCAGCGAATCATGGTAGCCATATAGATTCCCCTGACCAGAGATATTTATGGTTTTTTGAAATCAGAATCCTTCTTACTCTCTAATTCCACAATTGCCATCTACTGTAATTTCCTCAATTATAAGACGCTGGAGTCTGAAATAGCATGGAGGAATACACACTGGTCTCTAGCTGGAATGTGGGAAGTACCCTGTTCTCATCAGCTATACGTCTATAGCCCATCTCAAAGTTGAGCGCTCCCAGTGTCTTTTGTACCTTCTTATATTACACTTACTACATTATATTGTAACCATTTGTTTACTTTTTCTCCTCTGCTAGACTGAGAGCTGGAACCTGTTGTATTTATCTTTATACTTTCAGTGTCTACCACAGTGTCTGACATTTAGAAAGTATCAGCAAATGGCTTTAGAATAAAGGGTTCTTCTAAGTAACATTATTTATAGATAAATAATATCTATTAAATTCTCATTAGTAGTAGTTTGAATGCAAAAAGATTTTTCCAGGAGTTCCCTGGTGCTCCAGTGGTTAGGACTCAGCGCTTTCACTGCTGTGGCCCCGGCTTCAATCCCTGGTCGGGGAACTAAGATCCTGTAAGCCATGCAGCACGGCCAAAAAAAACAAAAAACAAAAAACAAAAAGATAACAAGAAGATTTTTCCCCTGGACTTGCCCCACATTTTGGGTGAGTACCCTGTTTACAGTCTGTGGATTCTCATGAATTGAATACATTCAGGGGGATTTTCAGGTTCCCTGGGTGTTGCGACAGTGGAAGAGACTAATGAAAAAAGAGACTGATAACATGGACATTTTTAAATGGATGTCAAGAGATTCGTGTTCACCCTCGTCAGCACCCCGGAAAAAATTTTTAAGTTCAGAGTTGAATAAAATGTACATCAGACCAATAAGGAATGCCACGCTCTCCTGGAGTCATGATCTGTGCAGCGCAGTGCTCCGACGAACTTTCTTCCACACCAGTGCTCCCTCCACTTTTGACTGCCTTAACACTTGCATGGGAACACAGATGTTCTTTCAATCAGGTATATATCTTTCCTGTACTATTAAAAGTTAAAATTACAGTCATATTAGATAATGCTGTAGTCAAATTATTCTGTGCAGATGAATACCTGACAGACATACTTTGCTTTCATGCCAGGTGACTGGTATCTGAATTCTACTAAGTGTAGAGTGAATATAGTTCTCTATTTGAAATTAAAGTTGGACTTATTTAAATTAAGGATTTGGTTTCCTGACAGATGTCTTATTCTCTTCCAGGTTCCGAGTCTTCATGCTTAGGATTTGGTATTTCTAATAACTTGAACCAACAGAAATGCTGGTAACAGTTGCATGGACTTCCTTTTACTGATTTTCTTACGCTCCAGAAACATACCATCCCATGTTCAAAGGATGGAAGTCCAAAGAATTCTTATCTTTATTCCCTAACATGCCTAGCTCCATCATACTACTGGTCAGTCCTGTGTGTTTCCTACCTAACAAACTCAGATCAAAGCCAAATGAAATGTCTTCTCCAGACCTTTCTCACTCCTAATTTTATAAATAAAAAATATTTTTATTTTTTATATAAATACTTCTTAGATTCCAGTTTCTGTTAATGATGGACTAGCTTGATCATCCACAGGTAATAATGATGAAATTGGACAATTTGAAAGTATTGTAGAGTAACCAGAAACAGGCAGAAACTGAATAAATCTAACCTTGAAAGACAATGGGTGACATTTGTTTATGGGTTTTTGCCTGAGGGCATTCTCCAATCTTGGGTCAAGAACACAAACTGAAGGTGTTGAAGGATGGAGGTCGAGGCCAACAGATCAACCAGAAAATCAGAGGGAAAAATCCAGTTAAAAAAATTACTATACATGTAACGAAATAGGAAAATGTGATACTTACTCAAGGGAAAAAAATAGTCAATAGAAACAGACTCTGAGATGATCCAGATATCACAACGAGTAGACAATGACTTTAAAGCAGCTGTTACAAATATGCTCAAGGACTTGAAGATATACACACAATGAATTCACATGGGGAATTTCATCTGAGAGATAGAAACAATTAAAAAGATCAAATGGAAATTCCAAAGCTGAAAAGTATAAATAACTGGAATGGAAAGGTTACTGATTGGGCTTAAAATCAGATTGGAGAAAACAGAAGCAAGAGTCAATGAACTGGAAGATCAATAGAAATTATCCAATCTGAAGAACAGGAAGGAAAAAAATTAGAGAAAACACATATCTTGGATGAAGGCAAGAAATAAAAGTAGGGCAGAATTGAAGTGAATGCTCAGTACTAATAAATTCTACCAATTAATTCTTCAAAGAAAAAAATTGAAAAATAAAACCTGGATTTTGGGTGTCTAGTTCTTGTAGTGTTTTTTCCAAGAGTGAGAGGGAACATATCTGATTTCAAAACAGTGTGTTTTTGTTGGCTTTCTTTCATAAGGTCATTTCCCTCATGTGACCAAAGTTTCTTAGCTTTCTGTCCTCTTCCTCTTTTTTTCTTTCATTCCTTCCAGTGTGGATGGCCTTTTCCATCTGTGTGCTACATTCTGGAGCTATTTAATTATGAAGACAACTTCTGACAGCGGACTAGGGCAAAGGAAACATGGGATAGGTCATCATATACAGTTCCATTCTTAATTGGTTTGCTTTTTTGATGCATTCTCCTGTTGTATTTCACTTTAACTCTAAGTTTTGATATTTCACATCATAGTGAATCATTTAGTTATTTCTAAGCATCAATCTTTCTTAAGAATCTGTGAATACAAAATACCAAATGATATTTCAAAATGAGTGACTTTTAATTATTGATCCCTCTAGATACAATTCTATTTCTTTTGGTTTACCCTTTATAGGTGTTTCACCAAAACCAACAGCACTTTCAGCAGCAGCCCCCTTCCTGTGGTCCCAGTGGTAGCACCTTATCCTCAGGATGGTTTGGAAATGAAGCCCCTCATTCACATGAAGATGCCTGTATGTCTGGCTTCCACAGTCCCCGACTGTGGTCAGTCACCTGAGAAGGGCATCAAAGATGACAAGGCACGAAGACCTGCTCAGCATGTTTGCTGTCAAGACAATAGAAATGAGACCAGCTCTGATTGTGTGGAAGTTGCAGCAGAGTTCAACAGAGGTACAGCAAGACATTATAAATCTTAAGTTTCTAGATAGTCTTCAGTTAACTAAGAACTGTTATCAGGAAAGGTGATACTTTCAGAATGTTCTCTCTGTGATCAACTCACATATTTCTTAGATATTGGGTGGGGGGGGGGATATTGGATACTTAAAAAAAAGTTGACTCAATAAGAGTTCTTTGAAATTTTGTTATGCACACCATTCATCTCAGGTTGTTCATCCTGAGAACATTTTGGAAAATAAATCCAAATAGGCTTTGATTCAGTTTGTACCTGAAAGTAGACTTGCTAGAAGGATGCATTTTGTGATCCTGAGCTTTTTCATTTGAATTGATTCTGGAGTTGTAGCCTCTCTTTAAGATGGTAATTTTGGGGCTTTTAAGGGGTTTCCTTTAACCCTGAGATGAATTGTACAACTGTTCATGAGAGCTCAACTTTATTTTAAACCTTTTAAACCTACTGTCTCCCTCAAATTCAAACTAAATGTAACTGGGCTCTGATTTTGCTCATGATTCTTTCTTTATTGCTCAAGGTAATGTTTGTAGACTGCTTTGATAAAAATCAGCCTTTATCATTTCCAAACCTTTGTTTTTCAGGAGACAGCTGTGTGCCTTCAGAAACAGAGAACAAAATTTTAAGTTGGAATCCTCTTATTTTGCCACCTGTTTCAAAGGACTGCGCTGAAAAGACACCATGGTCTCCTCCTGGCATTCCTGTAGACAGCCCTTCAGGGGTCCTTCAGCAATCCCAGGAAACCTGAGGATGTGTCAGTGCCTCGTCATGTTTCCACTTCAAGCCAGTAACTGCACAAAATAGGCCTGGGGATGGACTGTGTGAAGGACATTAATTCAATTCAGAGAAAAATCGTTATTTATTTTTTGTAGTAGTAATGTCATATGAATGTATCTTAAAATGTGTGCCCTTTTATATTATTTATGCCTTAAAAGTTTCCCTCCCTATTTCTTCCTCCCCCTCAGTAGTAAACAACCTGGTTTGGCATAGTTTTCAATCATATGAGAGCAGTGGGATCATTCCACGTTGTCCAAGAGCCTCAGCGACAGTAAGAGCCCCTCCTACAATGATCCCACCTATTGGCTGACTCATCTAAGAGAGAATTGCACAGGCCATTGGAACTTTTCAGAAGGAAAGCTGTCTTCCACTATCATGTTATCAGACTTTCTGAGAACATTTGTAGTCAACCACAGTTGTAGCCTGATGTTTGTAATAGCAGATGTCTTGTGAATTTGATGAGTGCCTTCCACAGAAGTGATAGTTGACCTATAGACCGTCTGCACATGGGCACAAGTTATGTCCAGCTTTCTAGGCACTAATCACAAAGAGTGTCATGGACATGGTGGTGGTTAAGTCTGGTTGGGTTATTGCAGAAGCAGAAAGGGAGCCAGGGCCAGAGAGAAAAAGAATGCCTACTAAAATTTTAAAATGCATTTGTTTATAACATGGTCACCATGGGGTTCTTTTTGACTGTTTCTAAGAGTAGGAGCAAAATAAGACTTTCAAGTAGTGACTGGAAGAGAAAGATGTGCATTTGAAGAAAAAAGGGAAGGTTCCAGGGGGACTATCTCGGAGGAAGCTCTCCCATTAGTATAGGATGTGTCATGGTACCACAGCCCCTGAAAATCGATGTTTTCTGATTTCCAGCTTGGGCAATACCTGGAAGATGGGAGTGTCAGAAAAGAATCTGGAGGTTTGAAGTTTCCAGACATTTTTTTCTGAATGTCATCATTGTAACAGGCACCGAAAGCTTCGATTAGCAGAGCTCATAAATCACAATTGTTGCCGCCTCTGAGTGAGGAGGACGTTTGCAGCTGTCGTTGGAAGGCTTTTCTTCTCCACATCTAAAACAAAACAAAACAACACTCTAAGTGTATTTAATAGCTTGAGTCAAGCTTTACGGATCACTGCTCTTTTCTGGATTGTGCATCCCTTTGGGGAAGAAACAGATCCTACCTAAGAGTCAAGCAATTCCAGCATAAGTGGAAAACGTTTACAGTTTCCCAACAATTGCAGTGAAATAGACTAGCATACTGTACTAATCGACTTTCTATATAAATGCATCAATATCCCCTTACATATGTCTATATACTTTATAAATAGAACTGTTAGTGGAATGTGCTTGGTGAGCTGGGTCACTATGCAAGGATTACTTTGAGTAGAATGTAGTAGAAACGATTTCATAGTCGGGTATCAGGGATGCTGCAGTCAAGTTCTCCATTCCAGACGTCCATGCCTGTAGTATACTGGATTTATTCTTCACGTTGCTTAGATGCAGTTAGCTTTGGAGGGGGATAGCTGTGTCCCTTACTTCTGTGGCTAGCAAAGGACAAAGTCCTAGCACACAGAATATAAAGACATACCCTGTGTTTCCAGTCAAGTTACGGCAATACAGTCACAAAGGGAGTTTTAGAAAACTGGGGAGTAAATGTTTGTAGGCAGTCATTTTGATTCAGGAAACAGAGGTGTATTAGCATGAGCCTTAGGTCATAAACTGCTTTTAAAGATTGACTTTGAATACGGGATTTGTCCACTAGGAAGACAAAACAACTTTACCTTTAGGGCAATCTCATTGTGGACTGCTTTATTTATATTATTAGTAACGCTGTTTTAAGTGTTATCCCTTTTATTGTATTTTATTTATAAAAAATGCCTTTATATATTGAGATATATAAATATAAATATATATATAATTGCCTTCATGTTTAGGAGTTATGAGTGCTCTCTAACCGTGAGTTGTTCTGAACTTTTAGCCCTGCACAGTCACCCAAAACAGTCCTACCTAAGTCACTTGCCAGGAAGTCAGAGGAAAGTACAGCGTGGGCGATGGCTCTGACATTTGTGAAGTCACTGCTGTGTACCAGGCACTGTGCTGGTGCTTGTTACTGCTATCTCAAATCTTACTGTTAAGACACATCTACAAAGTAGGTGGTAAAGTCCCCAGGTCACACAGGTGAGCCACAGAGCCAGCATCTGAACTTACCTGGAGCTGTAATCTGAGCTCCTTCCAGTTTTCCATACTGCTTTCCGAAAGCATTGTGGTTCACTCTCCTGATGGAACTGGTCCAGTTCTGTAAGCCCTGGCCCGCCCCGCCATGGGATTCCTTGGATGCTCTAACTCCACAACGAGAGAAGCAGCCTCTGTCCTCCATGGGCAGAGCTCTGAGCTTATTGCCTGGTCTTCCCGGAGCCCTCCTTTCTCTCCATGACGCCCCCTCACTACCATCCGAGCACGGGAATTTGACCTTCTCTCAGCGTAATAGTGATCCTGTAATCCGTCAGGCCTCTCTCTGTTTCTTCTCCTCTTAGAATTCCCTGTGAGTCTTTGTTTTCGCATAAAACTCCCCCCACTCCTACTGTATTATTTCACTAGCTCCTTTTTGCCTTCTTTTGGTTATGCACTGATCGTCTGGTGATGGGTGCGCTACAAGATGTAAGTGAAACGGCAATGTTTTAAACCTTTTGAAGTGGCCTTTAGAAAAAGCATCTCTTTCTGGGTTTTGTTTTTGTTGAATGAGTCCTCAAGGGCCAATGCATCCTTACTAAGCTGATTGTGATGCAAATCTCATTCCAGCTACAGTACTGCCAAGAAGTTAACTTTATAACTGAATTTCATCTGTGTTGCTCTCTTTTAAAGCAATGACTTTTAAGATGCATGTTTTTGTATCATATTGAAAAGTATGTTTTATTTTCCTTAAAGTGGTAATGTTTGAAATTGTACATATTTTAAATGATGTAGCTTCGACAGGTTTTATTTTGTTGATTTGATTTTATATTAAAAGAGAATGCTGCTTTCATGTAGAGTAGCACGTGAAGATGGGGATCCTGATTGCTCCCTGTTTGTGTAAAGCTGCTTATAGCCTGTGATTGGGGTGGTATACATCTCACTCTGACATTTGTGGACCCCTGTCCTCCCCTGAAAATCCCCTATGCACATCCCAGAGCCCAGTGAGTTAATCCATTCTGTTCTGACTGCAGAGATCCAGGCCCCGAAGGAAAAAGATCCAGGACAGGTATTTTATGGGAGGCTGGGAAAATACGTGCACCAAGGAGCTCTGTCGAAGCAGGCAGACTCCCTCTGGGGAACTCAGGATTTCTTTGGAAGGAAGCAAGAGTTAGGAGAGAAGCAGCAGGAGAGTGAGGAAGAGGGGTCCCTTCTGAGACCTCACCTATTTTTACTGTTTACCTATGTCCCTATGAACCCCAGGGTAGAAATTTAGTCTCAAGAAGCAGCTTTGCTTTACTGCCCTGAAAAACCCAAAGTGTCTGGGCTGCTTAGACCAGAAAGCCAAGAGGGACTTTTGCACGGGGTGGGGCCGCCTTGTTCTGTTGTGTTCCCCAGATTTAAAAGAGCCTTCCTTGAACCTCAGCCCCCGTCCTGAGAGCTGTGAGGGAACTCGAAACCCCTCGTCTAATGAAGTCTGAATCTGTGAGAACCTAAGGAGAACTTAGTTTCTGTCAGTTTTCCGTCTCCTCTCAGGCGCCACTTTCCTGATTCCTGGCAGGATGATCCCTTGGCTCTCTCGCTGTTTCTTCTCATCTGAGTCCCCTGCGGAGGCAGCTCTGCTGACTCTTCCAGGCAGTGGAACAAGCATGCATTTGTGTTTCACCCAGATGTCAGACACACACGCTTGGAGTCAGTGAGTCATGCTGGCGGCTGACAAAGTATGACTTTGGCTTGGCCGGGTCCCCTCTCAGCCAGCTCCCCAAGCCTGGTGGCAAGAACCCTGTCCCGTCTCGTTGGCACGGACTCCGGGGTCTAGCAACTGTGAGGCCCTTTGCCCACGACAGGCTCGGTGCTATTCCTACATGAAAGGTGAAAGGGAGACAAAGGCCCTGGGCACCTGGCTCTGCTACCAGCCCTGATTCAGCTGGTCCTACAGTAGAAGCTCGTGTTCTTGGGGAAGGAACTTGGGATGTGGAAAGAACTAGACGAGCACATCTCTTGCTAGAGTTGAATGAAGGGCACACATGCCTGCAGATCTTGCTTCCCATCCCCTAGTTTCCTCCCAGTAGGGAAACCTGGAGCCCAGCTGAAGCCAGGTCAGCCTTTCCCTGTGGGAGCTGCAGTCGGAATAATCCTCCACTGGTGAGAGCATCACGTGTGATTTATCGAGGGATTTCTCAGTTCACGGACTTGGTGTGGAAGCAGGCAGCTTGCTCCTACGGCACCAGACACTGGTCCCGGCACCGTGGTTCTCACTTGCCCTCGGACAGCCGGTTCGTCTTCTCCCCAGTCGTGTGTCTTCCTCGTCTTTCCACCTCTGTCTTCCATAAGCTGGGCCAGGACTTGTCTCATAATCAAGTCATTTAGAGGCCCTGCAGTTGAGCCTCGTGCTGGTTGTAAAAGCCGGATATTCAGTGGGAAGGGGTAGCTGGGGTCTTAGCTACCTTGGCTTTAACACTCAGTATGACCGAGGGGATGTTCCCGTCCCCACCTTCTCCCCTAAGCGTGTTGGCACCTTCCCCTTGAGGCCTCATGGTTTGGCAGTCACTGTGATGGTGACGTTTACTGGAGCCCCCGGGGATTCTTGTGCAGGATGCGAACCTGGGGTGGTGGGTGGTGGTTCAGTGCCTACAAAGAACAGACACAAGCAAAGGAGAGAGAGATGCCCTGGGGGTGCCCCAGATTGTTCCCAGAGGACAAGAGAGACTGAGCATCACGCATGAAACTCAGGACTGTTTCCTGGCTTTGGGGATAAAATCGAGCTTACCTGTCATTGCCTCGGGGCCACCCCTTGAACCCCGATATTGGTGACTTTGCTCCCTGAGGGTGAAGTGTGAGAGTAAAGTTAGTGGCAATTACACTCTCCCAGCCTTCCTGACCTCCAGAATGACTGGGCTTCCATACTCACCTGGGAACAGGCAACCGCCCAAGGCCGGTAGGAAGAAAAGGAAGAGGTGTGTTTCTTGAGCAACCAGCACAGGTGTTGGGAGAATAACCCTCCCTTCCCTGACACTCAGGAACCCAGAAGGGGGTGGCCCTAGATGCCCGAGGTTGGGGGTTGGAGCCCTGATGGACATCTAGCACTGGGGAGAGGTCACAACTAAGGAAGAGCCTAGATTCCTTGCCCAGGGGAGTCTATATCTTATGGGGCCACCTTACAGGGTCAAGCAACCCCGCCCTTGAGCTTCCCACTCACAGGGGAAGGTGTCCAGGTGGCGGGCAGCATACTGGAACACCAGCAGAGAGGTCACCGTTGCCACTACCATTCCTGTGCCTGCTGCATCCAGCACTGCAGGATAGGCGCTGAAGGGGGTGGTCCGCTAGGCGGGGTTGCACGGGATAGGTTTAGAGCCGCTGCTGAACTTGGCAACAGCGGCTTATAGGGTACCAAGCAGGCTATGCCCTGCTCATCCGGTTCCCCCTCCCCCTGAGGTGGGTGATCAAGAGCAAGCCTTGACACAGAGAATCTGGAGACCAGGTCTCTCCCCAGGAAAGAGATGCTCTGCGTGCCTGTATTCTTGAGGTTTTGAGTCCCCAGCCAAGCCCCCTACATCTGGCACAGGAGGCAGCAGGCCAGTTATCTCAGCAGCCTGGGGCTGAAGGAAAGGATGCCTTAACGCAAGGAATTCCCAGCGTGGAGAAAGAGCAGCAGGAAGCCAAGAGCCCACCTCTGTCCCAGGAGGTGAGACTGAGGCGCAGAGTCAGGCCCCCATCCTTATTTAATCACCAGCACCTGCACCTCCCCTTTTCCTATTTCTTCTGATTCAAGCCGACTGTGGCTCCCACCCCTAGGCCTGGGCCTCCAGAACCTCCCCGGGAGGGCACGGAGGGGAGAGATAGCAGTGGGGGTCACCTGAGGGGAGGGTGCAGAAGAGGACAGAGGCTGGGGGTGGAGGGACTCAGGAGGAAGGAAGCGAAGGGACAGAGTCGGGGATGCCGTGGGGACAGGAAGATGCCCCCGGGTTCGGTTCGGTGGAGCAAACCTGGGTTGCTCCACGGCGCTAGCCTTACGGCACCTGGTGTCTTCACCTCAGAGGGGTATCCAGCTGTGCGGTGATTCAGAGCCAGGACGTGGAAGGCATAGAGGACCCCCGGGTCCAAGCCCCCCGGCCGCCGGCCACTGCTCTCCGGCTCGATGTCACCAGCTGCCGTCTCCCAAGCCCCAGGAAAGAGATGCTCTGCGTGCCCCCGGGCCTCGGACGGCCCATGGCAGCTGCACCTCGCTCTGGCGTCTCCCGTAGGTCAGGCGGCTGACGGTGAGGTGACGTTGGGGGTAGCTGGATATCCCGGGGCGAGGGTGGATACACACACAGGCGTGTGCGCACCTAACAACAACCATGTCCGCGCGCGCGTGCGCGCGCATGCTTATTACGGTTTTGTTGAGAAAAGCTGGTGACGTGCAGATCGGGGTTGTAGCGTTGACCACTTCCGTGTAGTTTTAGTCTGTGTTACCCTAGACTTACACACTGGCCTCAATTTCCTCCTCTACAAATGGAGGAACAGGAGATTACTCTGACTGCGTGGCGTCCTTTTTGCCTGAACTCAGGTGCATCCGATTCACGTTCACGTGGGGCTTGTGCTTTCTGAGGCCCTGTGTCTGAGAAAGGTAACGCCTCCAAGTTTTGGAGCAGGGAATCGCTGTGCCTTTCCACCTAGAGGGCGATGGCTGGAGGTTCCCCATCCCCCCCTCCACACGCACGCCACCCCTCACTCACTCAGCACCTACAGCAGGATGCTCCGACTGCTGTCGCCCAAGGCATTTCGGGCCTTGCACTGGCAGGTGTGGCGTGCTGGGTGCGCATCCCGGACACCCAGGCGCAGCTGGGCACCCTCAGGGTGCAGCATGAACCCCGAAGTGCCTGGCTCCACCTGCCGTTGCTGGGATCCCAGCCAGAGGAGCTGGGCAGCTGGCGTGCCCCCGAGGAGGGCACATCCCAGCCAGGCGTCTCCCCCCCTCCAGCACTGACACCCAGGGCTCAGCCACTGCCAGCTGTGGGGCTTCCACAGGGACGGAGAGGGTAAGGCTAGAAGGTGCCCCCTGTGTCTGGGCTAGTGGGGAGGCTTGGAGGTGAGGTGCTGGCCGGCAGTGGAGGAGATGGTGGGGGACAGAGGAGACGGGGCCTGTGGGGTTGACAGTGAAGCCTGTCATGGCCCGGTCTGCCTCCTCTTACAGGCTCTCATTCTATGCCGAATTCCTGTCACCATCTGCTCCAGGCTTTACTGATAGCAGCTGTGTTCCTCGATGCTCCTCTCCCACCCGACCACAGAGCAGCTCCTACAGGTGGGGCCCCTGCCCTATTCACCTCTGCATTAAGCACCTCCTCCTAGCACATGGCAAAGGGCCTCCTTCCCCCTAAAGGCCCACAACCTCTCCACCAGGGCACAGGACCGGACCCATAACAGGTGCTCAGTTTTTATGGACTGACTCCTAGAGACCCAGGGTTTCAGGTGTCCATGAATCTCCTATGATGGAATTTCCAGTCCCGAGACTGAGTAGGAAGGGAAGGAAATATTTTGAGTGGTGGACCTCCCTGCAAACATGCTGGTCACCCAACGTTTGGAAACCAAGATATGAATCATTTTGTGAGAATTGTTCTATGTGACAGCTCTGCTGCTTGCTTTTCTGAAATTTTTACTTCAATATTTAATTCTTTTTTTCTTGAGTTGGCAATAAATAGGACTGCCAGGGCCAGACAAAGACAGAGAAAGAAATCAGACCAAAAACGAATAGAGGGAGTGGGAGAGGCAGAGAGAGACCTCTGGCACCTGAAACATTAATGCAAGTCAAGAATATAGTCGGGCACATTTCATGCAAATTGATGCAAATGAGGGTGACAGGATCCCTCATGGTCTAGATGGTGCTGTCCAGTAATGGCTCCCCCTCCAAACACACATGGGCCTATTTAGCACTTGAAATGTGGCCAGTCCACGTTGAGATGTGCTGTCACTATAAATACACACACCAGATTTTGAAGACAGCACGAAAAAAAAAAGAATGTAAAATATCTCATTAATAATTTTATCATTACATGTTGAAATGATAACATATTGGATATATCAAGCTAAATAAAATGTTTCACTGTTTCTTTTTACTTTTTTAAGTGTGGCTACTAGAAATTTTTAAATTTTATATATATATATATATATATATATATATGGCTCACATTATATTTTTATTGGACAATACAGACCTAGACCCAGCCCCCTGATTGTATGGATCAAAAACTTTGAGTCCCTGGGAGGTGAGGTGACACAGTGTCTTGACTTACTTTGCATTCCAGCACAGCTGTCCCCCAGAGCCCCTCATCCTGATTCCAAAGGGCTGCTGCTCCCACCCTGCCCCAGAACCGAGTCTCCAGCCCCCACTCACCTAGCTGGAGCCGGCAGAGGGCGTCGGGGACCCTGAGTGGGCGAGTGCCCAGGCACGTGAACTCTCTGCCAGCCAGGTCGTCCTGGGCCTGGAGGAGGTGGACGGCCAGCGAGGAGCGGCTGCTGGTGCCGAGGTCGGCTGCCATCCATCAGACCAGCTCGGCACAGCAGGGAGCTCCAGGCCACTCACAGCTCAGCATGATGAACTGGTCTCTGATTGTGGCCATGGTCCAGCAGGTGGGGCTCCAGAGGGGCTGCCCTAGGTAGGGAACACGGCTCGGCATGGCCCTACAGGAGGAGGAGTGGCCGGCAGGCCTACCCATCCTTCCCTCCTTCATTTACTGTTTCACTCACTCATTCCTCCATGTACAGAGTCACTCAATCATTTATTCATTCTCCATTTATTGAGGGCCGACCATGTGCCAGGGAAATAGTGGGAACAGATGCTAAGCAAACAATTGCAATACAATCTGATGAGTGCTAGAGTACAGGTAGAAAGACAGACGCTCTGGGGCTTCAGGGAGGAGGACTTTGAAGACAGGATGACATGTAAACTTGGTCTTGGTAGACGGGTAGGAGTTTCCAAGGCAGAGAGAAAGCCAAAGGCATATTTCAAGACCAACATGCAATAATAGAGTGGTAGAGGTAGAGGGTCAGGTCGATGAGCGCCTCCCTGGAGGCTGGGAGACGGTAAGGAGGGTGTTGCAGGGCTCTAAGCCCGGACTGAGGACAGGGCACAGTGTGGGTGGAGACTGGGGCTGGAGAGGAGAGAAAAGCTGGGAGGTGGGGACTGAGCAAGTGCTGTCACCTCCTCATTACACGGCAAGTCCTGGAGCTTGTGGTCTGGAGTCCCTCCCCGGATCCCAGGGTCCCACTGGTCTGGCCCCTGCCCACTCCTCTGCCTAGAATGGCAGAGCCCTGCTGTTTCCTGCGTGCACTCACAGGGCGTGATCCGCAGAGGGCAGGCAGAGCTGGGGCTGGGTGCCGGCTGGTGCAGGTGAGGACCCTGCTGCTGGGGAGCTGGGTGGCTGCGTGACTCCAGGCGACATTGCCTGCTTCCTTCTGCTCCTACCTCTTTCCCAAGAACCGCTCACCTGTCTCCTCCACAGTCCTCAGTTCACAGTTTGCACAGACCACCATCCTTAGTGGACATCGTTAGACAGAGCCCTAGCTCCTTAAATCCTCTAGACCAGCACTGTTCAATAGGTAGACGTGTGCCACAGATGTGTTAAATTTTCCAAATCTCAAAAAGGAAAAATAACCAAACCCAACCAAGCAAAAAAACACCAATAGTTTTTAAAACAATTTTAATAATATTTTTGGTTTAACCAAACATATGCAGAATATTATAGTTTCAAGGTACAATAAAAAGTATTGATGAGCCCATATATATATATTAGATTAAGTCTTCAAAATCTAGTGTGCATTTTATACTCAGAGCACATCTCAGTCAGGTTCAGCCACATCCCAGATGATCAAAGTCATGCAAGTGGCTACCCTACTGGACAGCGCAGCTCTAGACTATCACAGACCACTGATTTCATTTTTAAAATAAAAAATTTTTTGGAAAAAATGTTTAGAAGTTAATTAGCTTCATGTGTTCTCCTCTTCACTGAAATAACTATTCTAGTCTTTTGTCCACTTTTGTATGGATTGCTGCTTCTTCCTCACTGGTTGTTTTGGAAATCTTTATGTCTTCTGAAAAGTAATCCTTTGTTTGCTATGCGTGCTTGCTTTCAACAGAAGCTTCTGATTTCTAACTTCAGCTTCTCAGCCTCAGACTTAGCACCAAATTGTCACCCTCTCTTCCCACTGTGGCCCCCTCCCTGTTTCTTCAGGGTTCAGCCAGTCAAAGGTAGACCTTCTGAGCCACCCCTGAAATTATGGGTAAAATTGTGACTATGAACGTATGCACATTTTCCTGGTAAGAGGGGCCCATGACCTTGAAAAGGTGCAAACCCCTTGTACTAGAGCCATATTTGGCACCAATGGGTACAATGCCTTGAGCTCCTGCCTACTGGAGCCTCTTGGAGGGCTAGGGTACTCCTAGGGGCCCTGAGGTGTGTCAAGAAGCCAAGCCCAGGTGGGTAGGTGGTTGCAAGCCCTGACCCCTCCCCCAAGACCATTCTGACTCACAGATGATATCCAGGAAGGCTCATCACTGCTCAGCCAGTTGACGGTGTTGTGGGCAGGGCACATATACCAGCCCAGGTGTGTCCAATTGACGGGGTCCAGCTGGATCAGATGCTTCGTGACCCCTACCAGGGCCTCTCCAGGACCTCCGGTGCCTGATGCTACCAGGCAAAGGTCACGGGCTCTGTGACCTCCCACACTGCACATGTGGCCACCACGGAGGTCCCCTCCTCTGGGGACAGGTCGCTCAGCTGCACCTGAGGCTTTGATACGGGCACTGGCCAAAGGAAGGAGAGGCCCTGTGTTTGTTATCACAGACCCGGGTCATGCCCAGCTGTGTCCAGCAGCCCAGAGCTTGCTGGCAGGGTTTGGCCTACCCACCGGGCCCTGAGCATCCCTTCTTCATGATCCCAGGTCTCCCCACTGCCTGGAGGAGGGCCCCGTAGAACCCACGCCCAGCAGAACACAATGGGAAACACATGCAAACAGATGCAAAGCAGCCTGCAATGCAGCTCAAGCCAGCCTGGGTCCCTGGCCAAGCCCCGCAGCCAGCATGGCCAGAGCAAGGGCGGGGTGGGCGGTGTGGAGCTGGCCTCCGGCCTCGTGTCGGGCCTGGCACAGGAGGTGGCCGTGGGCCCCCTTCCCAGCTCCCCCAGCACCAGGCTTCTGTTCTGTAGACTCACGCACGGCCCCCAGAGCCAATGCCCCGGCCTCCGCCTTAGACTCCGCTCTGCTGGTGGCGGCCACGAGCTGCGGAGTCAGTGGGCCTTGGGGGGCGAAGCTCCAGAAGACCGCCGGGGGGCAGGCCGGGAGCCACAGCCCAGCTCCACGGAGCCGCCCTGCACTCCTCGGGTGGAGGGGGCCTCCTCTGGTAGTCCTGGGGTCGCCTGGGGCTGCCCTGGAGACAGAGGCAATGCAGGCTGGGCAGTTCTGGGGTCCCCTGCTCCCCGTCATCGCCCAGAATCTCTGTTACCGGTCTGCAGGGCGGGCTGGCTGCGCAGGGTTTGACAAGGCAGCATAAGCCCTTTTGGAGTTGGTGGACAAGAGACGGTTTCTGCGGGAGCCCACGGAGCTTCCCGTCAGGCTGTGCTGTAGAAGTGGGTGGGGTGGGACACTGGAGCAGAGGTTCCCATCAGACCTTTTGGAAAGCTTGATAAAAATGTAGATTCCTGGGCTTCATCCCAGACTACTGAGTCAGAATCCCCTGGGCTGGGGGGGAGGGGTCAGGGCCCAGGAATCTGTATTTTAACAAGCATCCAGGAGTCGATCTGATGATCAGCCAGAAAATGACTCCCGAGACTCAGGAGATGTACGTGGCCGCCGGCCGTTCAGGCCCCAGAGATCGCTGAGTAAGGAACCCAGGGGGATTCCAGACCCACTGCAGCAAAAGGAAGACGACCCCAGCCTGCCGTCAGCACATCGAGCATCCACTCGTCAGCTGTTAATTGCGGAGCACGTGCTCCAGGCCAGGCACAGGCTACAGTGCCAAGTGAGCCACTCATCCCCGCCCTCATGGAGCTCCCAGTCTCCCAGGGAGTCAGGCAGTAAACAGTCATCATGGACAAGGCAGGCCAGCAGGTGTTCTTTCCTGCTCGGGGCCCAGCATGGAACCCCAGGACCTGCCTGAGCACCCTGTTCTTCTGTCCCTTGTGGTCAGCATACTGTGAAGAGCCTCAGCAAACTTAAGAAAATAAGTGCGTCGGAGGACAACCGAGCCACGGGGCTCATTCGCACTAGCTTCCGTGGACTGAGTGCCCCCCTGTGCCGTGCCCTGCACCGGACTCTTCCCCTGCACCACCTACTGATCTTAACTGTAATGACAATGACATCCCTCCAGACTCTGAAACATGAAATCACTTCGTCTAAAGCCACACAGTAGGTGGAGGAGCTGGGATTGGAGCCCTGGTCTAACTCCCAACTTCAGATTCTCCCCGCTGCTGTCCCCGCAGCTTCCACAGAGAGAGAAGCAGAGGAGACCAGCATGGAGTTGGAGGGAAGGGATCAAAGGCAAGATTCCGATGTTTAACTGATCAAGAAGAAAGACATGTAGCGACTTCCCTGGCGGTTCAACGCTTAAGACTCTGAGCTACCACTGCAGGGAACGTGGGTTCGATCCCTGGTCGGGGACCTAAGATCCCACATGCCCCAGGGCACAGCTAAAAAAAAAAAAGGAAGAAAGAAAAAAGAAAGACATTTAACCCAGAAACTGGTTCTTTCCAACCTCATGGACCCTGCTTTGGCCCACGCTACCAGCATCTCCCACCTAGACTATTGCAAAGGTCTCCCCACTGTTCCCAGCTCCCTGAAAACTGTCAGCTTTGGAGGGAACTTTCTGAAACCCAGATCTGACCATGTCACTCCATGCTTACTCCCTGACAGCGGCCCTCAGCATAAGCTCTAATGGCTTGTTAAGGTAAAGCAGAGTGCTCTCTGTGCCCTGGCCCTGCCTACCCACCGGCACAGAGTGGCCTGAGCATGACTCGCCTGAGGCCCCTGGATGCAGCAGGCAGAGGGGTACCCGCTGCAGGAGGCTAAGTGGTCAGCTCAGGGCCCTCTGACCCACCGTGGCCCCGTCTCCCTGGGTGGCTGCCCCTTCGAGGTTCCTGCCTGGCTCTTGGGCTCCCTGGAAGCCCAGCTCTGGAAGAATGGGGGGTCTGGCTCAGGTTGCCAACCTGGGCCCTCCCTACACCTCCACCCCTGATCTCCTGTTACCCTCACTGTCCCAATTACGGATGAATTGTTTACCAGATGATTCACTCCATCCATAATGCAGAGTAGTGCAGGGCAGGACCAGGCTGGGGCAGACCTGGGGGAGAACCCTGTACTCTCTGAACTTTGATTTTAATGATATTATGAAATTAGAACGCCGAGCGTGGAGGTGAAAAAGGCCCCAACCTCATCAAGTCCAACCACCTGCCCAGTGCAGGACCCCCGTGTGCAGCCCTCCAGACCATGGAGATCAGGAGGTGCAGACACGCCTTTAAATGCCCTTTGACCCCTCTCATGTTTTCCTCAGGTTTCGCGGGGAGAAGCTGGTGGAGTGTTGCCAGGAGCTCTGGACTCAAACATCTCCAGAGTTTGGATTTGGCTGACGACCCCTGAAACTTTAGGACATTTCTGAGCCTCTCTGAGCTCTAGTTTCTTCACAGATTAATGGGGATAATAGTACCTCCTTTCTTGTAAAGATTATTGTGAATATTAAACAAAAAACTCACACTAGCATTGGGGGGCTTCTTGGGCTCTCATAATGTTCTATTTCTTGTCTTGGGTAGGGGTTACAGTTTACAAGCTGTACATTCATTTTATAAATATACTATTACATATGCTTGATAAAATTCACGCACACACACACACACACACACACACACGAATAGTGCCCAGCACAGAGTCGGTGCACCAGCTTTCAAGCTCCTAGCTAGATGTAGCCTGCAAAGTCAGGGCCCTGGGGCTGGAATGGAGACCAGCTTTCCTGCTGTCCAGGGCTCTCTGAATCCCAGCACTCTCTCTCTCTCCCTCTTGCTCTCAGCATGTCCTGCTGCCATAGCTGTCTTTGAGTGACAGCCTGAGATGAGATCAGAGTTTTCCATTATCTGATGGAGGGGCTGGGGGGAGGGTGAGATTCCTGGACCCCAGTGAGATGAGCTCTGATGTCTGGTGTCAGGTTCCTCAGGGCTCAGCTGGGACAGGAGCTGTCAGAGCTGATGCCGGGCAGGCTCCTCCTGGGCCCAGAGATGCTCGCCGTGTGCTCTCGGCCTCTCACTTGTCCTAGGACAATGGACAGCCGGGTGTCCCACTCTCACTTAGCCCACGGCCAAGTTTCCTCCATGTTCTCCACAGGGTCTTCTGCCCCCATGCCATCCTAACTCAGCTTTGAGCAGAATGGCAGATGTCCCTGGGGGTCAGGGTCCTACCTAGTGGGGGTGGCACTACCCTATTTGCCCTACCCTATTGACTATATCCCCCCTCATTCTGATCCCCCCACCCTAACTGGGAAAGCATCAGAACCCTGTTAGACGTTCTTTGGGGAGCAAAGAATGGTGATCTAGCACTGTCGTCCACCTCAGGGTGGGCAGCAGCCCCTGTGTCCAGAGAAAACGTGAGAATTCAGGCAGGGTAAATCAGGAAAACTTTAAAGGAGACTCTGGCTCGTAACGAGGGTTTGTGCTGGCCCTGCAGTTAACCTATTCTGCTTGTGGAATCAGCCTCTCTACCTTTTCTCCCCCAGCCTCTCTACCTTTTCTCCTCCAGCCTCTCTACCTTTTCTCCCCCAGCCTCTCTACCTTTTCTCCCCCAGCCTCTCTACCTTTTCTCCCCCAGCCTCTCTACCCTTTCTCTTCTGTTTCTCCCAGGATCACAGAAGACTTGGGAGCTGCTGTTGAACCCACTGTGTCTCATGGGGGACCCTGGAAGGCAGAGTCGGGGAAGGAGGTTACTTGTCCAGATTCTCCAGAGAAACAGAACCAATAGGATGTGTGTCTGTAGAAAGAGACTTATTGTAAGGAATTGGCTCAGGTGATTATGGGGCCTGGCAAGTCCCAGGGTCTGCAGTCGGCAAGCTGGAGCCCAGGGGAGAGAGCCGAGGGTGTAGGTTCCGGTTCAGAGACTGGCAAGCTTGACACCCATGAACTGCTGCTGTTTCAGTTCGAGTCCAAGGGCGAGAAGAGACGGATGCCTCAGCTCCACGTGCTCAGGCAGGAGCAGTTCCCTCTTATTTGGGAGAAGGTCCACTTTTTATTCTATCCAGGCCTTCAGCTGATGGGACGAGGCCCACGTGAGTGCGAGGGGGAACATTTTACTGATGCAAATGTTCATCTCATCCAGAAACACCCCCCCAGACACACCCAGAATAACGTTTGACCGAATATCTGAGCCCCCAGCCCACCCCCAACCCGCCATGGCCCAGAGAAGTTGGCACCTACAGTTCACCTGGCTCTGCCAGGCCAGGATCCCGGGCAGAGCTGCAGCCTGTCTGGAAGGGAAGAGGAGGCATGACTGGAATGGCAGAGCTCAGGGCCCCAGAGAGACAAGCTGAGGGTGTCCTTCATTTTTTTAAAAAAATTGATTAATTAATTTATTAAATATTTATTTATTTTTATTTATTTTTGGCTGTGTTGGGTCTTCATTGCTGCACGCGGGCTTTCTCTAGTTGCGGCGAGCGGAGGCTACTCTTCGTTGTGGTGTGCGGGCTTCTCATTGCGGTGGCTTCTCCTGTTGTGGAGCACGGGCTCTGGGCACACGGACTCAGTAGTTGTGGCTCGCAGGCTCTAGAGCGCAGGCTCAGTAGTTGTGGTGCACGGGCTTAGTTGCTCCGCGGTATGTGGAATCCTCCCGGACCAGGGATCGAACCCGTGCCCCCTGTATTGGCAGGAGGATTATTAACCACTGTGCCACCAGGGATGTCCCGGTCCTTCACTGTTGAGAGACAAAAGAGTACAGTGATCAGAACACAGCGTTGCCTCTTCATCACCGTGTGATCTTGCATCAGTGAAGAGCAAGGCACTGTGCTGTATACGGTTGGTGCCTCCCTTTCTCCCCTCCTTTCTTTTCCAAGGAGCGTTAGCTAAGCCAGCATAACCTGCTACCATTCTTTGCCCTGGGCGTGCTCCGTGCCGAGTCCCTGGAGCAGATAGAGCTGCAGGCTCTCAGGTTTTGGTCCCAGCTTCTCATCTGCCACTCCTGCTCAGACCCTATGAGCTCCACCCTCACGGTGGGACCTCCATCCACAGCCCACCTGGTTCCAAGGGCTCCCATCAGCACCCACATTCATTGCTTTCGGAGATTCCGGAGGGAGGGAGAGGAGATAGTGTGAGTCAGGAGCAATGAGGGGTCAGCCTGCAGGGGTCTCTCAATTAAACTTAGAAAAGAGGAGGCATGAGGACGTGCTTGAGGACCCAGACTCTTGACTAGTTTGAGCTGAAGTTTTAGAGAACCAGGCGGAAGGCTCCGAGTGGGTCAGTGGGACCTCCCTCGCAGCACAGGAGTCCCCACTGCAGCCTTCGGGACACGTGCCCTTCAGCCTCTGCCCTTGACCAACGTTAAGTGGGCAGTGTACTACAGCACGGCCTTGGGCAAGCAACGCGCCTGCTCTGAGCCTCATCGTCCTCATCTTTAAAACGAGCATAATAATAACGACCTCTTCAGGGTATTGGAGAGAGAGGATGCAGCCACACACATCCGGCACCTCGTAAGCCCACGGTCCACAGTGCACGTTCAGTCAATGCTCGTTCTCGCCCTCTTTGTGTTTAGGTTGAACTGGAATCTGCTTTTCTGACACATCTATCCTAGGGGTTGAGTTCCTCCCATGAAACTTTGCAAAACGATTCAAATCCCTCTTCCAAATGAAAGTCATCCAATATTTGAAACAGCATGTCCAGCCCTCCTCTCCTCCACCTGGATGGTAATCTGAGCTCCCAACCATCGCCAGGCGTGTGATGGGTGTGCCATGTGTTTTCCACCCTCCAGGAGACAGCACTGCTGTCCACATTTCGCGAATGCACTCAAATTCTCTCCTCTCTTTCCCCCGACGGCTTCATTCCCCACGCCCCACTTGGCTCCCCACCTTTGGGCCTCTTCCATTCTGTCCCCACCCACCTGAAGCTATGTCACCTCTGAGCTGACCAGGGGTCCGTGGAACCGCTAAGTTCCTTCTCTCTGACAAGAAGACTCAAAATCTTTCTCAGTTACGTACTGTTAGGGTTTTATTTATCAGTCCAGTAAACATTTGTTTCCTGGTCACCATGTACCAGGGCATGTTGACTCCACTGCTTTGCTGGGCCTTCACCCAGGCCCATGAGCAACGCTGGACAGAACTCAGCACTCTGAGAGGACGCAGCCTCTCCGTGGGGCTCCCCGATCCTTGGACGAGGGAGAGCTGTGGTGCAGCAACTGTCCAGGTTTCCGGCCACTGCCTCACTTTCCAGGAACCTCCGCAGCGCTATGGGCAGCATCGCGCCAGACTGTGACCCTTGTTAAACGCGGGGCCAGGGGATTCTCATTCCTGGCCTCTTCCTGTCTTGCACTCACATCTCTGCTTCTCTGAGCCAACCTGCAGGCCTGATTCTGAACCCCCAGGCCTTGGGAAGAGCAGAATGTGGAAGGATGGGGACAGCTGGGCTGGAGCAGAGGAAGAAGATGATCCTGGAAATAAATGGCTTTTCCATGTGTGTCCACATGGTCCTTGTTGGAGGCCAACCATAGGCTCCCCCTGGGGACCCCAGCGGGAGACGAGCTGAGGGCTGGAGAGGAAATGGGCCAGAGGCTCCACAGTCCACATGGCTCCCGCTGCGTTCACGGCTGAGAGGAGGGGGGATGGGGGCAGGAGGGACAGAGGGTCCGGCAGGGGTCACGGCTTAGTCACTTTGTACACTGCTCCTTGGAGACCGGAGAGGAAATGAATGGGGCCCTAGATGGAGGGGTGAAGAGAGGGAGAACAACAGAGCAGGGGAAGAAGGAAGGGGAGGCGGGAGAGGTAGAGCCCCCTCGGGGCCTGGTGTCTGTGCCAGCTCTGCCTGGTAACGAGCCCTCCTTCCATCTGCTCGACCACTCTCGGTGCCCTTCCACAAACAGCCCTTCCTGGGCCGCTGTGGGCAGGACACCCCATTTCTCTGGGCCTCCGTTTCCTTATGGATGAACAATGTGGTCGTAATGCCCACCAGCCGCTTCTCTGAGTTGCCGTAAGAGCTGGCTGCGTGGTGAAGTAGGAGAGGTCTGCAAAAAGCATAAAAACCACTGTATAGAAGTAGGGGGTGAAACGAGAGCAGATCTTGGAATCAGATCAGCGATCGGATCCTGGCTCCATCATCCACTAGCTGGGTGACAGCAAACAAGTGACTTACTCCCAGTCTCAGTTTTTCCCCTATAAAAGGAGGCTGCTATTAGAAAATTGTTGTTAATTTTGTTATGTGTGATAATAGTTTTGTGTTTATGTAAGACAATGTTTCTATTTGTTTTTTTAATGAATACTAAGATATTCAAGGATGAGATGTCATGGTATCTTTACTTTAAAACACCTCCGTGAAAATAAAATCAATGAAGCAGCTTTAGCCAGGTCTTTAGTTCCATATTGGTTCAGGGATTTTTACGGGGCAGATGCAAAACCTGCTTGACACCGAAGTTAGCATTTCCCTATTTTTGTAAAAGCCTAAACTCTTTGAAAAGTGGTGTCAGGTGTTCTCAGTGGAAGTGGTGGGCAGGAGAAAGGAAAGAGCATTTGGAGGCACTTAAAGTGGAGAGGAGGAGATTTCCCTAACCTGGGGACAGGTCAGAGGTTCCTGGGTCCCTGGGACAGGATGAATCTGAAGTCCAGGCCCGTGACCCAGGGCGGCAGAGAAGTGTAGAGCCCCCTGGAGGCTCGGGCAACAAGGTCGGCAGCAACCATGAGGGACCCGAGGTTCGAAGCTTCTCCGTTTTAACTCATAAACCTCCAAGATTCTGGTGGGACCCTGGGAGGGGCAGGGGCTCCAGTACGGAATCCACTTTATTTGATTTTTTTTTTTTTTTTTTTTTTTTTTTTTTTTTTTGCGGTATGCGGGCCTCTCACTGTTGTGGCCTCTCCCGTTGCAGAGCACAGGCTCCGGACGTGCAGGCTCAGCGGCCATGGCTCACGGGCCCAGCCGCTCCGCGGCATGTGGGATCTTCCCAGGCCGGGGCACGAACCCGTGTCCCCTGCATCGGCAGGCGGACTCTCAACCACTGTGCCACCAGGGAAGCCCACTTTATTTGATTTTAATGAAATAAAGGAACAGATACTCTTGCACACATATGTTTGTGGAGTGAGATTCACACCCACCTCCCTGCTATTATTATCATTAGCGTTGCTGTTATGTCTATTATGAAATAGCCTGGAGCCTGCACCGTGACACCAGGTTGGAGTGCGTGTTGAATGCTGTTCCACTAGAAGAAAGCTTGGGCAAGGCTGAGGTTCCTCCCCTGTAGATGTTCCAGGCCCTTCCCTGCTCCAGCTGGCGATGGGGCTTCTATCATGTCTGGAGTGACAGTGTTAGGACAGCTTTCTCTGATTGAGGGCCTGGTTGGAGAATTCAGCCTTGGCTGGACCCAGTGGGTGTCTGTCTGGACAGGGCTGAGGGGGAGCCAGGCCAGGCACTGAGGTCTGTGGAGGAAGCCAGGGCTCAAGGAAAACTCTTGCCTCTAACTCCATCTTCAGGCCTGGTCTGCTCCCTCCTCCCCCCTTCCCAGTCCCCCGCTCCCCAGCCTGGCTTGATTCTCCAAGTTCCCTGGCTGGGGAGCTGGAAGGAGGAGGGAGTTTCCAGAATGTCTCCGTAGAGCTCCAGGGGGAGGCTTGGCAACTGGAAATTGTCAGCCATCTCCTTGGCAACCGGCAGCCAAATAATTCTGGGAATGGAGGAGGCAGGGGAGCTCTCCGCAGGCTGGCCAAGAGAAGCAGGCCCTCGGCCCCCAGAAAACTTCAATTCTTTCTGACCTGTGTCAGTCAGGGTCCAGACAGGAGACAGAGGCCCATCAGTCAGTTGAGAAGAGAACTTACTATAAAGAATTGGTAACTGGATATAAAGTTGCTAATTAAGTAGCACAAGAGGGCTTCCCTGGTGGTGCAGTGGTTGAGAGTCCGCCTGCTGATGCAGGGGACACCGGTTCGTGCCCCGGTCCGGGAAGATCCCACATGCCACGGAGCGGCTGGGCCCGTGAGCCATGGCCGCTGAGCCTGCGCGTACGGAGCCTGTGCTCCGCAACGGGAGAGGCCACGACAGTGAGAGGCCCGCGCACCTAAAAAAAAAAAAAAAAAAAAAAAATAGCACAAGAGAATGCTTAGGTGTCATGGAGGTGGCAACTGCTGGGGCTGGGAAAACAAAGGAAGAGGCTAGAATCACTGAACCTTAGACATTTCGAGGAAGGGGGACCCAGAGCCTGGGACCCTGACCTCTGAGGAGGAGGCTCTGAGTAGGAAGCAAGGACCCCTGGGCTTGTGCCCAGACCTCTGAGGAAGGGGCTCCTGCCAGCTGGGGGTGGGGTCTCTGGGGCAGGGACGTGGGGATGGGTGGTGGATGATGAAGCTGCGAGTGTTGGAAAAACTGCAAACTGGATTCAGCTGCAGCTTCAGGGTGGGCCTGGGGTGAAGAAGTGTCGTTGAGATGACGCTTAACGGAGAACACACAGACACAAGGAGATGCCCACCCTTCTTCCTCCATCCTGCAACCTCCCTTTAGCAACTCCTACTGGGGAATCTGTGAGGAAACAGTTGGCAAAGCAGAAATGGGGCTCACAGGGCCCAAGGTCAGCGTCGCAAAGCAGTGGACAGAGGATGGGTGTGGAGCTGAGAAGCAAGACTCTTATTAAAGTATTAGCCACTGGGGGGCAGGAAGTTCTGGTCTTCCAGCCCCAGCTTTAGCGGAGAGAGTGGTGCTGAGCACATAGTAGGTGCTCATCTAATATCACTATCTGGCCTCTGCCTTGTTTGGTTCCTGAAAAGGCACGTGGGCTTCCCTGGACTTACTCTGGCTTGTCTGGAAGAGTTACTGACATTCACAGGCTCTGACAGCTGGAAGGAATTTGTATAATGTTAAAGATGAAAACAACATCAGTGAAGAAATATTTAGGTAAAAGTGGACTTAACAAAACTAACTATAAATCTCTGTGATCAAATAATGCGTTAAAGGTAAAGGACAAGATAAATAGATCCAGGGGACAGAAATAGAAACCAGTCGAGAAATATATCCCAGTACATATGGATTATAGTATATGATAAAGGTGGTATTTCAAACCAGAGGGGAAAAGGATAGTTTATTTAATAAATTGTATAGACACAACTGGCTGTCTGTCTGAAAAAACAAAACAAGGTTAAGCTCTCTACCTCATGAGTTATGAAAACCAAGTTTCAAATAGATGAAAGATTTAAATGTATTTAAATTTAAACATTTAAAACAATTTAAATATTGGTTTTATATTTAAACAATTTCATGAGGAAATATTTAAAACAATCTTAAACAATATTTAAAACAATTTAATATTTAAAACAATTTAATGAGGAAAAAATTAGGAGAATATTTATACAATCTAGGGTTTGAGGAGATTTTTCTAAACAAAGCAGAAAGTCCAGAAGCTATAGAGGAAAATTTTAAATGTTTAAATTTTAGAAGGATAAAAGATAACATATACAAAGTCAAAAGACAAATTATAGACTAGAGAAAATATTTCAATTACCACCAATAAAGAGTTAACATCTATAATATACAAAGAGTTCCTACACACAATAAGAAAGAGAAATGACCTAGTCGAAAATGGACAAAACAAATGTCAGTACATTTATGGAAAGATGCTCAACGTCATTAATAGTCAAAAAGATGCAAAATTTTAAAGTGTGACATCACTTTTCATTTATTGGAATAACCAAAAGAATGAGGAAGGGGAAGGGGAAGGGCTGGGGAAGATGTGGGAGAGAAAACACTCTTAATCACAGCTGGCAGGTATGTGAATTACCACGGATTTTTGAGAAAGGGATCTGGTCACATATATAAAAACTAAACATATGCATCTCTTTGACCCAGTCATGTCATGTCTGGCAATTTATCCTATGGGGGAAAAAAAACCCCGGCAAACTCCAGTATGCAAGGTTATGCATACAAAAAATTCCTTATAGCATTTTTTGTGGCGGGTTTTCCCACTATAATAGTAATTGTTGAGTGATACACATACATCCATATACTGTAATGTTATGCAGCTATACAAAAGAATAATTTACACAAAGACAAATGCTGTATGATTCCACTTTAGATACCTCTAAGGTAGTCACACTCATAGAAACAGAAAGGATGGTGGCTGTCCATGGCTGGGGTAGAAGCGGGGATGGGCAATTGTTTAAGGGGTACAGAGTTTCAGTTTTGCAAGATGAAAAAGTTCTGGAGGTCGGATGCACAGCAATGTGAATACTTTACACTATTGAAAGGTACACTTAGAAATGGTTAAGATGGTAAATTTTATGTTATGTGTATTTTACCACAATTTAAGAACAAATAAATTAGAAGGATTTTCATGAGGTTATGTGAGAAAAGCAACTTTCAGAGAAATCAGTGTGGTATTTGTGAAATAAATGGCAATGGATGTACATAAATATCTGTTGGGTAGTCCAGATCTGCTTGGCCGTGATCTGTGTCCTCTGGTTCCAGAGCGCTCTCACCCTCCTCAAAGTCCAGGATTCCAGGCTGGCGTTGAACTAAGCTCACTAGCTCTGTCAGCCTTTGGGTGGCAAAGCACCCTTTAGACTTTTGCCCTGGTGCTCCCCCATCTCAGCCCTCCTCCTCCAAACACCAGGTCCCCACAGGCTCTGGTACTGCTCGCCAAGGCCCACAGCTGTTTCCAATATTCTGCACAAACTTTATTGAAATGGGAAGCCCCATTTCTCATCCGTCAGGCCCCAGCTCCTCCTGATTAGGTACATATGACCTGACCTGTCAGCAAGGCCTGAGCCAGCAATCAAAGGGGAGATTGTTCTGAGCCGGGAGGTGAGAGGGGCAGGAGCCTGGGGAGCTGAGAAGGGCCCAAGGGAGTCTTCAGCCAGCCTGGGGCAGATGCGGGTATTCTCAAGCTGAGGGGAGAAAGGGATGCAGGGCCGGATAAATTCTTTAAGGGCCCCTGGTCTGCTCATCTTCTCTGGCCATATCTTCTCTCTCTAGCCTCCAAGCCTCTTCCAAAAGACATATCCTACAGCAGCATCTCCCCATCCCCAAGCTCCAAACTCAGCCCAGTTTCCCTTTCCTCTCATCTCTCACCTGTACCACAAAACCCCTCTGGATGTAATAAAAAAGAAAAGGTATCCCTTCACAATTCCACTCTTCCTAGAGCTGCAGAATCATCAAAACTCAAATACTGAAAATAACTTAGAGATCACCTAAGTCCCAACTCACTCTCAACATAGAAACTCCCTCAACAGCATCCTTGACCACTGGTCATGACAGTTGACGCTTGAACATTCTAAGCTATGTGGTCCAATATGGTAGTCCCTAGCCCCATGCGGCTATTTAAAAATAAATCCCAGACTTCCCTGGTAGCACAGTGGTTCAGAATCCACCTGCCAATGCAGGGAACACAGGTTCGATCCCTGGTCCAGGAAGATCCCACATGCTGCGGAGCAACAAAGCCCGTGCGCCACAACTACTGAGCCTGTGAGCCACAACTACTGAGCCCACACACCACACCGAAGAGCAGCCCCGCTTGCTGCAGCTAGAGAAAGCCTGCGCACAGCAACAAAGACCCAATGCAGCCAAAAATAAATAAATAAATGTATTAAAAAAAAATCCCACATCTGGGTATATCTCCAAAGGAAATGACATCAGTATCTGAAAGATGTATCTGCGCTCTCATCTTCATTGCAGTATCACTCACAATAGCCAAGATATGGAAGCAACCTATGTGTCCACCAATGGATCAAAAAAAAAATAAAGAAGATGTGGTATAAATATACAATGGAATATTATTCAGCCATAAAAAGGATCACGAATCCCACCATTTGTGATCACATGGATGAAACTGAAGGGCATTATGCTAAGTGAAATAAGACAGAAAGAGAAAGATAAATTCTGTATGGCATACGTGGGACTTTTAAACAAGAAAAAAAGTCAAACTCAGAGAAACAGAGAGTAGAATGGTGGTTGCCAGGGGGCGGGGGTGAGGGAAATGGGGAGACATTGGTCAAAGTGTACAAACGTTTAGTTATCAGATGAACAAGCATGGTGACTAGAGTTAATAATACTGTATTGTATACTTGACATTTGCCTAGAGTCGTTCCTGAGAATTATCACAAAAAAGAAAGAAAGAGAAAAGGTAACTGTGAGTTAATTAAATATGTGTTAATTAACTTGATTGTGGCAATCATTTCACAATGTATACATGGACCAAATCATCATGTTCAACACTTTAAATATATACAATTGTACTTGTCAATTATACCTAATGAAACTGGGAAAAATTTAAAACTCAAAATTCAGTTTCTTAGTCACACTAGCCACATTTCCAGGGCTCAATAGCCACGTGTTGGACAACGTGTCAAGAAATTCAAGGGATCTCACATGTTGCCCTCGTTGCAAGGTAACAAGTTAATCTGCCAGTTTCGTGAACACTGCAGAAGACATGACTCCAGGGTCTGAGACAAGGGGCTTTATTATTTATAGCAGTATCAGTAGTCAGAGTATCAACATTTTCTTGCTCTAGTTTTCTGAGCTCCAATTCCTACAGGGCAACAGGAAGAGGGTCAGAGATACCTGCTTATATGTGCATGAAGTGGGTCACGATAACTAGACAAGAACCCTGAGTTTAGAAAACCTGAATCTTTGATAACAGGCAGGAACCATGCTGTCCTTTGCTCTGGAGGAAGACACTACCTCTACCTTCCAAGGCTGTTGGCTCTACAAAGGTTCTTGAAAAGCGTCCAGGAAAAAGGGCACTCAGTGCCTCTGCTTGCCAAATGCGCAGAAATGCAAGACCCGTGGAGAACTGTCTCCCAGCATAAGGCAGATATTGAACACTTCCATTGCTGCAGAAAGTTCTGTTGACAGAGCTGCTCTGAGCAACGAGGAGCTAGCTGCTTTGCTAGGTCCTCCCCATCACGTCTGAATTCTGACCCAAGGAGTCACCGAGAAGTGAGCCAGCAGTGGCTCTTTGTATCCTTACATATACGTTTCAAGGTGTTTTCCTTGATGCAGATGTTCCTTCACATCACACTTCCTGTCTTTCCTAACTAATGATTTAACATGTATGTGGCGCTTCACTCACTGTTTTCATATGCTCTGTGGTCATGGGGACACCGCGAGGATCCAGGATGGGGGGGCAAAGGTGACTCAACCAGGACACTCCTGAGTGGTCCAACACTCCAGTGCAATGGTCCCCGAACTTTAGCAGGCATCAGAATCCCCTGGAGGGTTTGAAAAATAGAGCTCGCTGAGCCCCAACCCCCGAGTTTCTGATGCAGGAGGTCTGTGGTAGGGCCTGAGAATTCGGATTTCTAAGAAGTTCTCAGGAGGTGCTGATGCTGCCAGTCTGGGGACCACACTGAGAACCACGGCTCTGATGTCAGGGGAGCGGCTCTGGGCGGCTTGCAAGGTGATACGTGGATGACAATTGCTATCTCATCGTGCTTTAATGCATGTTAGAAAATATAACAAGCATGTCAAAGTAGTTATATTTTTAAGTAAAAATAAATTGATTTAAGGAGATATTTACACATCTATGTAGTGTGAAGATTGGCAAAGAAGGCGAAGGCAAAGAGTGATTGAAGTTTGGGCAATACTGATGAAGGGGAAGGGCAAAGGACAAGGATTCAGACAGGCCTGAAGTCCAATCCCAGCTCTGCTGCAGGATGGAAACCATGACCTCTCACCTTCTGCATTCATCAAATGGCATGTTTCCTTGGGAGTTTCCCAGGACTAGTGAGGATCGATTTACTTCCTCCCTCCCTCCCTCCCTCCCTTCTTCTTAAGGAGGCAGGCACAATCCCCACCCTTAGGTTGCTTACAGTCTAGGAGACGTGCTGTCATCTTCAAAAGCTGAGAAATTGTAGGGGTTATTACGTTCCTGGTCCCCACCCTAAGACAGAAGCCACCCCTCCCTTCAGCTGCAGCCCAGGACTCTGGAAGGAGGAATAAGCCCTAGCCTAGGGGATACTGGAGGGTCAGGCATCCTCTCCTGGATGGGCAGACGCAGCTTCCCTCTGCTCCACAGTCCTTCCCTTTGCGGAAGCTGTTATGTTTCTGATCACGTTGCCTCAGGTTAATAACACAGCTGCTTGGCGAATCCTGAGCCCCAACCCATGTGAGAGGGAAGGACCTGGGCCTGGCCCAGAAAATCCTGGATCTTCTAGAGTAACAAGGCCCTGGTCTTAGTGGTAGTAGGGCCGCAGGAAAGAAAAAAATATGACTTAATGAGACAGGAAAACCAATATTCTTCTGACCATCGGCACGAAGAAACCTCTCTGGGGGGACGCCCTTCAGGGAACTCAGGCCAAACCAGATGGTGAGAGGCAGACATTTAAACGAACCCCCTGGGTTCATGCTTTCGGCTGAGGCCTCCAGACTCCAAGTGGTGTTTCCATCCTACCACCAACTCCACGGGTCTTTCTGCTCCCTGCCCTCCCCTGTTTTAATGATCTCAGACCGACATAAAAACAGCTGAGCTCAGCACAAGCGACTGAGACAGGAACATTGCCTCAGGGTCCCCAAGGACCCCAGCTGGGTACCATGCCGCCCTCGTTTCCATTTTGACGGGATAAAGTGAACTCATTTATTCGGTTGTTTTAAGTGAGCTCACACGAGGCAGTGCCAGAGAACGGAGACATAAATCTCTCCCAGCACGTGGAGTCACTGCCAAACACCTTGGATAAAACTTTCTGCCTGCTCGAGACAGTTTTTCACCCCCTTTAGAAATGAGGAGGGAAAAAGTACTAAAAATCGAAGGGAGTTCGGGGAGGGTGTTAGATTCTGGGAATGACAAACTTGTCAACGCTTTGGCCTAATAAAAATTCTTCCAGTAAGAAAGGCAAACTTTCAACTCCGAGATTTTCCTGAGCGTGCTTTCGGGGGAGGGGAGTGGGTGGAGGGCATCGCTGGTCATCTGGCCAGGCTGTGGGTTAACCCTGATGGGGCACGAGGGATTTTCTTGCAGCCCATAAAGGCAGTATCTGCACCAGAGGTGGGCAGCTTGTCACACTTCACACTCTGCGCCGTGGGTACAGCCTCAAATGCTTCTAAACGAGAGCAAACTCACGCAGGCTGTTGGAAAACATTTTGAAAACCCCCAGCCAGGGAGCAACCTTACCTAGGAAGTGCAGTCCCTCAGGGAAGGGACAATGAGTGGTGTGGCCTAGCCAGCCCCTGTGGCCATGGGACAAGAACTGCTTTTGTTTTCCCTTCACTGAGAGTTCTTTAGAGTTTGTATTCTTCGCAAACACTTGAAAGCAACAAACATGTAGAAGTCACCCACAACCTCACCATTCCTATAATGTAGCCAACGGTTTTGTTTCGAAGTCTCTTGTCTACACACGTACAATTCTTTTTTTAAAATAAATTTGTTTATTTATTTATTTTTGGCTGCGTTGGGCCTTCATTGCTGCGCGCGGGTTTTCTCTAGTTGCGGCGAGAGCGGGCTGCTCTTCGTTGCGGTGTGCAGCCTTTTCATCGCCGTGGCTTTTCTTGTTGTGGAGCACTGGCTCTAGGCGCGCGGGCTTCAGTAGTTGTGGCACACAGGCTCTAGAGCGCAGGCTCAGTAGTTGTGACGCAGGGGCTTAGTTGCTCCATGGCATGTGGGATCTTCCCGGACCAGGGCTCGAACCCGTGTCTTCTGCATTGGCAGGAGGATTCTTAACCACTGCGCCACCAGGGAAGTCCCTAAACCCATACTTTTAAAGCAAAATTGTGACTAAGACTCCAGGCCCCCTTCCCGCTACCCCCTCCCTTCTTTTTCAGCCAAGAAGTCTCATCTAGATTGGTGTTCTAGAACTTCACTGCTCAAAGTGCGCTCTGCAGACTAAGGGCATCGCCGCCACCCAGACCTGTGAACTCAGAGCCGCAGCTTAACATGCTCCCTAGTGGTTTCTGTTTACACTCAAGGCTGGGAGAGGATGCTCCAAACACATGGGCCAGGACAAAACTCTTCTATAAACTGGGGCAATACCATTCCTTCCTTCCCTCCTCTTCATGCAGGGATGGGACATGAGTGAGGGGAGGCACTGGGCTGGGTACAGGATGGATTAGGAAGGGTCTCTGCCTTCCTGCGCTTGGTGTCTTCCCTGACATAACGCAGAGATGAGGAGGATTTCAGGGCTGGAAGGGACCTCTGTGGATGAGGCTAGAACCCAGGTGTCCTGACCCCTCCACTCGCATCACTGGTGCCTCACCTGGACTCCCTCAGGCAGACAAGTCAGCAGGTGGGCATGCACGACCCAACCTGGGAACACCCAGCGAGAACACTCACCCCCACACCTCGGCAGTCACAGCCTCCTGGCCAGGCCATCCGTGCCCATTCCCTTGTGTCTGGGCTCCAGGCGTGCCTCCTGACTTTTCTGAGACAGGAAAGATATACTATATGATTCAATATTGTAAAGAAATCAATTATCCACCAATTAATGTATGGACTGAGTCAACAAATTATTACTGCCAAATGGGTACAGATAAAAATTCAGAGGTTTTTTGTAAGTTGAGAAAATGGATCTAAAATTAATCTTGAAGAATAAAATTGGTAATGATTTTTTTTAATGAGAATTAAAATAGTCAAGAGGAGGCACAAGTCCTTGAATTAAAACAATAATACTTGACAATAATACTTAAAACTGTGGCACTAGCACAAGAACAAACCGAAATTAAGTAGGTACCCAGAATCCTATCATATGTGTGTAGTTGTATAGAAATTTAATATGGTAAAGGAGATTGTGGAAAAAAGAAAGATTTCTCAATGAACGGTATGGAATTTAGTTAATTTTTTTAAAAAAGGGAACATGGGACAAATTTGCTATACCTCACACCAGAATAAATTTCAGATGGATTACTCAAATATCTTTTTTAAAGATAAAAATCACAATAATCATCAGGAATAAAACTGAATATTTCCTAGAGCAGGGCTGACATTCTAGAACCAGCAGACAGAAACCACAAAATGATTCGATTATTTCACTACAAAAATGAGACAGTTTGTGTGGAAAAGCCATAGTATAAATTAAAAAGGCAAACTAGGAAAATATACGTTCAGTAAAAAGTTAATATCGTTATTTGGAAAAATCAAGTCACACATGTTCCTCACAAAACTCGGTAAGGACAGCATTAAGGGTCATACGATAAATGGGCAAAGGACACCACAGAGGTTTTTCAAACAATGAACCTCGTGCCCCAAAATAAAAATATGCAACTTTGTCTTAAAAGAAATGTAAACCAGAAAAAGTTACCAAGCAATTTTGAAATGAAAATATCCCTTGCTGGTTAGGTGAGGTGAAATCAGTGGGGTAATATAAACTGAAAGAGTCTTGGTCTTTGGAAGCAATTAGACACTACCTATCAAAAGCCATAAAAAGGCTCCTGTTTTTTGACCTAGTTCTCAAACACAATATCTCTAATTCTAAGAAATAATTCAAAATAATGGGCAAGAAGATTTCCTGCAGCATTATTTACAACGTTGAAAAACCGACAACCACATAAATGTTCAACCAGGATGATAATAGGCATTATGTTATATTCACCTCATAGGATAATATGATCAATTATTATTATAATAATTCCAAAGACCATGTAGCAACATGAAATAAAAAACCACTTGAAGGTTTCAAATAAAAGGACACAATACCATCTACGCACTATGATTAACTAAGTCATATTAAGATGAAAAGGACCATTTCAAGACAATAAGTGTTATGATGAAGTAATGAGCTTTTTGATAATTTTCCCTTACCACTTTTTTGCTGTTTTATTGCTTTTATAAGGTAAATATTAAATTAAAAACGATCCACATTCTGCATAAGCTGATGAAAATAGGTATAATGAGATGGTCACACGGGGAAGCCAGTGAATCTGAAAGTTAAGACAGGGTACAGGTAGGAGTTAATCATTCCATTTTCTTTTTGCTTGTGGGAAACGGTCTTCCTCTGTACAGAGCTCCTGTGGCTCATGCTTTTCCGTGTGCATAGCTCTGCCGTGTGGCGTCAGGGAAACGTGGTATCTTAGAAGGGGTGGAGTCTCAGACGTCAGTTTATTCCCAAATCCCAGCTAATTCAAGAACCAGGACTACAGCATCCATTCCAAGTAAGTGTAATGGATGCTTCCGAATGATTGAATATTCCCACAAGCAGGGAGCTCACCACCTCGCAGAGTAGCCTGTTCAGGCTCCGCCTTCTCACCCATGCCTGAGGCGGCTGTACAGGACCACAGCTCTAACCCTCACACAAAGCAGGGCTCCCTTGTCAGTCACTTCCTTCCAACTGGGATTTCAAGCCGCACATCACAAACTAAGGGACTGAGTGAGACTGCATTACCTTCCTGACAAAAGAAAAACATTAAGCACAAAATAAGAGACTATTCCCATTCACGACAAATGTATTCTAGAATTGGGAATGTAGAAACCCACGGCTATTCTACTGAATAGAAAAAAATAAATTACGGGAAAAGATGAATTCCCAAAGAAAAGTGCAACAGAGAGTTGCCTATGCTTCTCCCTAAAGACTAAAGACTTGAGATGTGTAAAGATTCTCATTTAGAAAATTCTTTCAGTTGTCTGAACACCAGAGCGGGAGACCCATCTTTTCCGTGATCCTCTTCTCATTATCCCAGCGCTTCTGGTTGTCTCTAACCTCAGCAGCAGAAGTGCAAGGCTGATGAGCCGTGAGGCAGGGCTGGCAGCCCAGCGTGGGCAGTGGGACTCTGCCCTGGGTTTACAGGACACATCAGTGCTTCTCTTAACCAAGAATCATCCCATTTCAGGTGTGTTTCCTGTATTTCATGAGAAGAGTCTAAAAGTTTCATGTTTACAGGTGGGGTGGAAGACCAACCACATTAAACATAGATAATGGTGCTTCAACCCCACCCAGATTTTCAAACGATGGATAGAAAAGTATTATTTGGTGGGTGGGGCATAATGTCTGTCCTCCACCCCAAATTCATATGTTGAAGCCCTAAACCAACCCCCACCCCACCATCACCATGTGATGGTATTTGGAGGTGAGGCTCTGGGGAGGTGATTAGGTCATGAGGGCAGGCCCTCACAGTGGGATTGTGGGATTAGGGACACCAGAAAGAATGCACGTCCCTCTCTGTCTGCCACATGAGGACACCGTGAGGAAGCAGACCAGTCCTCACCTCACCAGAAGCCGACCCTGCCAGACCTTGATCTTGGACTTTACTGCCCCCAGAAATCTGAGGAAATACATTTCTGTTGCTTGAGCCCCCCGGTCTATGTGGTATTTTGTCACAGCAGCCCGAGCCGACCGAGACACGAAGCAGTAAGGGAGATGGAGGAAGATGGCAGCATCCAGATACAGGGGCTCTTACGGCCGGCCTGGCTGACCCATCCCTCCTAGAGCCGGAAGACAGTGCCCCCGAGAGAGGGGTAGTGAGCAGGCGGAAGGGAGGAGGGAGAGTCCCAACTCTTCTCTCAGCCGTGGGTAAAAATAGTACGGAAGACGCGGGGATGAGCTCCTTCTGGGCTCCTCCCAGAGCAGAAAGCTGACGCTCCCTGCAGCACAGGGCAAGGCTGTGACGTTTCACAGTCTGTGGGTTGCAACATGATAACAGTCCTCAACACATGCCGATTCCCTGAAAGTGGTAGAGGGGTAGAGTGGGGTTTAGGATTTAACAGGACCCGACTCTTCTGCTGTCCCTTGAGAAAACGAATGTGCCCTCTGGACCAGCCTGCAGGGCTGTCCGTACCGCAGCAGGAAGGCCCCGGGGCTCGGAGGGCAAAGAACAGCAGGCCCACGGGGAGCCCCTCGCTCTGGGCCCCACTGCAGCGTCCACCCCGGCAACTGCGCTGTCTCCGCCTCGGTCCTCTCTCTGACCTGGGCCCCCACTTGAGTCAACGGGAAGGAGGCTGAACCTCTCAGGGGACCAGGAGCCGAACCAAGGCTGGACACAACCGGCTCCTCTCCCAGGGTCTTCTCTGGAAAGGTACCGCTTAACCCCCAGCGACCCTCTAAGACTTTCCACTGTTGACCACACGTGCAGAGTCTGCCAGAGCTCTCCTGGGGCCCGATGTCTGCCGGGAACGTCAACACTTTCTCAAGACCAAAAGCAATCACGTCTCCTGAGAAGGGCTGTCAGACGTCCTACCAGACTAGGACCCACACGTTTGCCTTTCCTGTTATTCATGGTTGCCTCAGATCCAGCACCTAGCATCCAAGGAATCTTGTGCCCCCGGCGGCGGCGAGGTGTTCACTCACGGCTCCCGCTGGAAATTACAGCCCCGCTCTACGCCGTCGGGAATTTCAATATGCTCACAGTCCGAAGCTGGCCAACATAAACCGAATGGATTTGGTTTACTGTCTGCTGCCAAGTAACACACAGCTGATTAGCCCGGCTCATGGATGCACTGACTCATCCGGCTATTCCCGGTTTCTCCACGTACTCTTCCTCGGGCCGGCATCCACGGAGAAAGACAACCCTGGCCCGGCCAGGCACGGAGATGCGAAGGCTGCTGGCAGTTCTGAGCGAGGAGCTGTGCCCCGCAAGACAGCCTTGGGAGTGTCGACTTGCCCAACTGGACAGGCTGTGATGCACACAGAACAGGGATGGATTTCTGCCTCCTAGGTGGAGAGACAAATGGAAGTGAGGGGCAAAGGGGCAGGAAGAGTGCCCACTATCTGCAGACTCTTTGGGAATGGCTGTCAAATGGAAATCGCTCAAGACGCCTGTGAGGGTGACTGACAGAGATCCCGTCAGATCTGGACCGGAAAGGGAGGTGACAAAATCTTACTTAAGAGACCCCAGTGCTCAGCTGACTATGATGGAAAGTCCAACTCAATTCTCAAATAGTAAGAGAGAGCAAACTCTCTCGAAACACTTCCTACGTTTATTCATCTTGCGCCATATGACTGCGGTTCAAAACCAAGGTGGCGAACATCAAGGAAGAACGTTAGTGAAGGAAGAGATGGCAAGGGAATATGCACTCAACGGAACAAGTATTCACTGACTGCCTATTACGTGCTGGGCACTGTGTTGGGGGCTGGGTATCGAGTGGATATGCTGATCCGGCCCAGAGAGGAAGGCAGACGTACCATGAGGAGAACACGAGTGGACCTTCAGAGGCGGAAGCTCTACTTTTTATAGATTCTTTCCCCGGGACTTCTCTTTGCCTCGGCATCTCCTCCCTAAGACAGTGGTCTGTAAGACCTGTTGCTTTACCTGTTTTTAGCTCCCTTAGGTAACTGTGTTTCTGAGCTGTACCCTAAGAGAGTTTGCTTTTTGGTGCACACTATGGGGAAGAAATCTGTATTTTCCCCCAAGTTCTCCAGGTAACTCTGGCAATCAGCTGGATCTGGAACACTGACTCAGTGGATCTACTGAGGGGACTGCAAGGGGGTGCTAAGTACCTGAGGAGAGGCACCGTGCAACTCACGTTCTCTCCTATGAGAGGAGACACAATGTCTTCTCCTCTGGGAAACTGGCCCCGACGGCGTTTGGGGTGCCTCCTCTGAGCCCCTTCCTTAAGCAAAGACCATTATTAAAATAATGTTGGCTTATTCTGAGTCTCTGCTGTGAGACTCTGAATTCTGAAACGACTGGTACATCTTATTCATCTCTCTTCCTTGGTGCTTAGCAAAAAGGGTGCACGATAAATATATGCTGTGGGGTGAGGAGGCTGAACGATTTTCATGTATTTCTGAGCCCTGCCCACAGGATACAACATGGGCAGGTGACATGCACATGGGATAGCAGAAGACATAGGCCAGAAACACCCCTCCACACCAGGATGACAGGCGCATTCACTGAGGCTGCTGGTGGCAGTCTGCTGTGACAGAGCTGGGGCCCAGCTCTGGCTGTGGGCTTTCTGGGAGAGTATCAATTTCCCCCCCTTTTTCTCAAGCCCACTGTTTCACTTTTTAGGAGCAAATGTGAGAAATGAGAAGCATCTCAATGGGACTTGCAGGAAAACATCCGGGATTCTCAGATACACCTTTAAGTTCTTAAAAGTGAAACCCTTTGGCTCCCTGAAGTGTCACCTCTTTACTAAGGCAAGTGGGTTCCCCCCACCTCCACTGCCTGTTTTTAAGAAATGTCTATTAAAAAAAAAAAAAAAAGAAATGTCTATAATAAAGCCACGTTTCCAGAGACTATGACATAAACGATGATGGATTAAATCTTCTCTAATTTGAAGACATTAAGAAGTAAAATAGAACAATATCTTGAAATTCTGTGTTGGTTGAAACACTAAAAAAGAAGCAAAATACTCTTTCAAATCGTTTTACTTTGTGAAGGTTTCACCCAGCACTCACACGTGAGAGTGTGTGTCTGTGCGGGGGGTGCAGGGGTGCGTGCATGTGTGGGGAGGGGCCGAGGGGGAGGTAGGGAAGACATTAGGGGTGGGAGGGGCAGCAGTGAGCAAATCTGAAGACGTGTGGTTTTTTCACTTGACCAACTCAAATTCCAGAAACAGTGACGTTCTACTGCCATCTCGCGGCACCGTGAGATATTCACAGGCGGCATGACCTGCTCAGATTCTATAAACTAAATCCCACAACAACCCAGTAGCCCACGCAAAGATGTTTATCTGTGAAAAGATTGGAGTAAGAAATAATCTCCCTTTATTTATTCAAAAGGATCAAGTGCTTCACATCAATTTGGTTCAGAAAGACCTCAGGTCTTAAAACTAAGGCTACCACAACATTTATTTTGCCATATATTAACAGTTTCATGTTGAAAAAGACTCAACGTAAAAAATCACTTTCAAAACCTACATTGTCACATAAACCAGAACACTTGTAAACGATAAAGTTCTTTCTTCAATATTCAATATTTTCAATTTCATCCAAGTCTTCAGGGTTGAGTTGCTTAATATTGCTGTCTAAAAGAACAAAAGAGAATGGAACAGTCTTATCCCAGGGCCTAAACGAAATTTCATTCCATCCAATTACATTTCTGAAGATAGTGACACCTTGTATGGAAAGCCTCGAGATACTGGGACATTCTCTAGATTAGGTAAGGAAGGGATGGTATCCAAATAACCAATCCATACTAACTACAATGGCATCAAATGCACCAGACAAGACAACATACATGTCTCAATACTGTGGGCCAGAAAAAAATCGCCAGAGTGCAGAGAGGGGAACCTGGGAAGGTGCCTGGTTGCGCTCAGGAGGGTGAAGTGGGCGTGTGCATTGAGGGGGCAGGTTTGCTGAATGGCAACAGGGAGTGTTGATTACCATAGCAACAGTGATCTTAATGGTTCTTTCTCCGCCCCCATCCCTCCTCCGTTATCCTAACGCAGGGGTGCTTAATCAACTTCCCTGCAGGGTCCACAGCCAGTCTGCAAACCTTTTAACATTATATTCCAAATTGCACATATGTGCTTGTGTGCATTTCCCCGGGGATAGTGTCCTCTGCTTCCCACAGAGGTTAAGTACCATTGTCCTAAAGGTGAAAGATACATCTGGAGTCCTGCGAGGGTTCTTCCTCGCCTGCTCCGCAGCCGTATCTATCCAGGGCCCTGGGGCAGGGGGACATCTCAGCTTCTGTTACCCTTCAAGTTTCCACCAGACTGCAACACGCCTGTCCAAGAGCCCCAGAGGGTTAGCAGAGCCTGCCTTGTTTAGATGGTGGTGGGGGGGCGGGCACTGGAGGAAGGCAGCAGGCCTCAGGATTTAGGACTGTCCTAGTTGGTCGCTGGGGCAACAGGAAGGGAAAAATGTACATAAAAAAGGAAGCTGGGGACACAATATCATCTTAAAGGAGCTTATTACTTTGCCTAGGGTGGTTCTTCATGGACGTAAAATCTGCTCCAGATCCCGGAATGAGCAATAAGATAGAAATATGAGCTCCTATCAGTTCCGCTTGGTTTTCACAGCTTCCTTTAATTACCCCCGCCTCCTGTTAGGAACTCTGGCACTAAGAAGTAGAAGCCTCCTCCCTGGCTCCTGCCCCCACCCGACCACAAGCCTCTGGGCTCGAGGTCCATGACACACATCGTCACTGTCAAGGTGGGCAGGTCCACAGCTCTGGGCATGAAGGGCACTACTCACTGAAGTGGTCCTGGATCTTCATCAGCAGGGGCAGCTTATCCACCTCGATCATGTTGAAGGCAAGGCCTTTCTTCCCAAAGCGGCCTGTCCGCCCAATACGGTGGAGGTAGGTCTCATAGTCTGGCTCCTCTGCCGGGTTCACAGGCAGGTCAAAGTTCACAACAATCGTGACCTGCTTCACATCAATCCCTGGAAGAGGAACGACACTGCAGGGTCCTGCAACTTTTTCCTCAGGACATAGCTATTCAAGAACCACATTTGCCAAGGGAATTCTCATTTAATGGACACAACCTGTAAATCACACCTGCTTTTACGTCAATGAAATAGGTCCTTCGGTCAGGCAGTTTGCTTGCAAGCATGTATGTCTATGATGCTGGATAAGAGTGTCAGTAGAAGCGAATTATACATAAGTCTAAACATGTACAAAGCGCGTGTGCATGCATGTGTGCGTGTGTGTGCACGTGCGCGTGTGCTTGTGTGTTGGGGAGGGGCTCTCAGCAGGTCACAGAGCCCTTCCATCTTCTCCACCCCCACTGTGCTAAGTGCCCAGCAAGCCCCTTAGTCTCACATCCCCTTACCCATCACAGGGCCCCAGCTCCACCCCATTCCACGGCCATTGTTCTCATCAGGCCATTTTATCCATTGCCTCAACTGTTACAACAATTTCCGGACTGGTCTCCCCAATCCCTCATCTCCCACTCCTCTAATCGTCACCGTGGTCACCACAGCAACGTCCAGAGCACTTGTGTTTAGAATCCAGCTGCCCAAACAGTACAGGATAAAGTACAAACGACTCGAGACTTCCAGGAGTTCTCCCCTTCCTTTCACACCTTTCACTCCTAACGTGTGTGCTCACCTACTGCCTCCATTCCTCAACACTAAGAAGCTGTCTGGGTCATAATCCTTGTCCTCCCTGTACTGTGCTTTGACTCTGGAGCAATTTGTGCCCTCTTTTCTCTGGGGTCTGGAGTTGTGCTGTCCAGTATGGTAACCATTGGCCTTATGGCTATTTAAATTCATTCAAATTAAAAATCCAGTTCCTCAGCCACACTAGTCACACATCAAGTGCTCAGCAGCCACCATATATGGCTTGGACAGCAGAGAATAGGAGATTTGTATCAATGCAAAAATCTCTATTGGCTAGTGCTGGTCTAGAGAGTCAGGAGTCTAGGCAGCGTGCTCCCAAGGGGAAGGAACCTCATCCTTTTTTAGGCTACTCCTCCAAATGCCAAGCTCAGCACTCAGGGCAGGTCCTCGGTTCTATCTGGTGAACCAGTAATAGATTAGGAAACATGGTTTGAGTATGCGGTGTAGGCAAGGATACAGGAGGAATGAGGAAAGTACGAAGGCCCTCCTCTTGAAAAAACAAAGATTTTTCTTCCAGTAGTCAACAGTTTTAAAATTAAAAACACCTCAGAGATGACCAACATCATTAGTCGTTAGGGAACACAAGTTGAAAACACGAGATACCACACACATCTACTAGAAAGCTTAAGATGAAAAAAGAGTGTCAATACCAATTACTGACAAGGATGGAGAACAACTGGAACTCTCCTATATTGCTGGTAGAGATGCAAGAGGGTACAGCCACTCTGGAGAACAGTTTTGCAGTTTCCTATGAAGCTAAACATACACTTACCACATGACCCAGAAATCCTCCTCCTAGGCATTTACCCAAGAGAAATGAAAGCGTATGTCCACCTAAGCCTTATACATGAATGTTTATTACAGCTTTAGTCCAAACAGCTCCAAGTTGTAACCAATCCAAATGTCCATCAGCTGGTGAATGGAAGACCTAATTGTGCTACAACCCAGTCAATGGAATACTGCTCGGCAATAACAAGGAATGATCTACTGATACATGTAACAACACTGATGAATTCCAAAGTATGGTGTCAAGTAGAATAAATCAGACACAAAGGCTACCAACTGTATGATTTAACTTACATGTCATTCTGCAAAAGACAAAAATACAGAGACAGAAATCTGGTCAGTAGTTGGCAGGGGTCATTAGTTACAGAGACTGATTGAAAATGAGCACTGAGAAATTTTGAGGGGAGATGGAAATGTTCCATATTTTGATTACAGTGATGGGTACGTGACTATATATGTTTGTCAAAACTCTCTGAAACGTATCCTTAAAAAGAGTGAATTTTATCATATGTAAATGATACTTCAATAAACTTGACTTTAAGTGCATACACATACACACCTCGAGCACAGACGTTGGTTGTTACAAGAACTTTCTCCTTCCCATCTCGAAACCTCTGAATGACGGAAGCTCGCTGATCCACAGTCAGCTCTCCACTTAACAGAGACACCTGGTGGCCATCCTGCATCATCTCCACAGTCAACCATTTGGCATTCTGACGAGTCTGCATGAAAATCAAAACCCAGCCTGGCGCCCAAGTTGAAGCAGCCTGGCTATGTGTGCAGCGCTCATGTCTGCAGGGCATGGGAGCTGGGGGTGCTGCAGAGGGGTTTTGCTTCACCTTCCCTTTGGGGCCTAGAGGGATCTGAGAATGTGGCAGGGGATTCGCCCTCCCCTGTGCTTTTCAGGGGCACACCCTCTCAACCTGTAAGAGCTTTGGCTTCTCAGCCCTGAAACAGAGAAAAAAATGCTCCGCCCACCTCTCAGGGTGGTCTGATGACAAAATGAGGTAACCTAACAATGATGACATCCTGTGCACGCCAGGCACTCTGCTAAAACCTGTATGTGCATCCCGTTCATCTGCTTTCATAATGATCTGATGAAGCAGCTGCCTAAGTTCATTTTAAAAAACTGAAAAATAAACCCAAAGCTTAAAACCGTTAAGTGATTTGCCCAAGGTCACATGGCTAGTGGTCACATGGTCACATGGCAGAGCTGAGCTTTCCTTTACTCTACAAGTATGTTTCCAGGGCCATCCATGTGCTGGGTGGGGGCATGAAGGTGAGTGGAACAGGTGAGAGCTTGCTCTCATGGAGCTGACAGTGTGCCCATGGTGGTGAAAAAATACAACCAAGACACGAACACGAAAAACATCAGATTGGAAAAGTAAATATGAAAATAAAAACAAGGGGCTGTTAATAGTGAGTGACTGAGTGGCTACTTTGCTCATAGTAAGTTAGGAGTAGAAGAGAACATTCTTAACCTGATAAAGGGTATCTATGGAAACAGTACAATAAACATCAACCTGAATGGGGAAGTGTTAGAAGCAGTCCCTCTAAAAGAAGGATGCCCAGGGAGTTCCCTGGTGGCCTAGTAGTTAGGATTCCAGGCTTTCACTGCCGTGGCCCAGGTTAAATCCCTTGTCGGGCAACTGAGATCCCACAAGCGGCGTGGCGTGACCGAAAAAGAAAGAAAGAAAAGAAGAAATACGAGAAGGATGCCCTCTGTTTCACACCATATTGAAGTCCTATTCCATTACTTCAGTTCACCCACAAAACACAGATAACCTCTATTCAGAGGTACTCTGAAGATTAAACAACATAATGTACAAAAAGCACCAAACACGGTGCCCGGCTCCACCTGCACAGAAACCTGGGCACGAGTAAGACAAGTCCCGGCAGACTTACCTGGCAGAATATGATGGCCTGGCCAATGGTGATGCCACCGTAAATGTTGCACAGAGCCTGGTACTTGTCTTTCCTATCCCTGCACAGCACATAATACTGTCGGATGTTGTTCAGGGTCAGCTCCTCTTTCCGTAACTTGATAATGTTGGGGTCAGGAATGATTCGCTCCGCAAACTGCCACACGGAGTCTTCAAAGGTCGCTGAAAAGAGGAGCATCTGGCACTCGGAGGGTAAAGCTCTACGAGAGAGGAGGAAAGAAGGCCGTCACCCGATGGCCAGGCCTGTCCCTCTCCTGGGGGGGCCACTTCCAGCACTTGACGCCCACGGCCATCAGCTGCCCCCCACGCCCCTGCTCCTGCTCTGGGGTCACCGTGAAACGTGCTGCGGCCATGACAACTACACCTGCTGCAGAGTGCCACATGTCAGGCCCTCCTGCCCACCAAGAATTTGGGAAAATGGATACACTGAATGTGGAGCTCCAGAGTGAAGTGTAGGTAAGTGATCTGGGCTTTCACGCCAGTCTTCTCCTTAGGAGAGACGGGCTCGTGAAGCCTAGGGTGTCAGTCTAGGTGCTGTTTACGGCAATCATCCCGCACAAGTTCCATGCGGATGAAGGGCACAGAGGCTCATCATTCGATGGCAGGTGTTCTCTCTCTGGGGCGGGAAAGAACAGCCACATTAAGTCTATTTGGAATGGGAAGAACCTGGATATAAGTAAAAGGGGAGCAGAAGGGGAAGATGCTACTGCACGTGGAACGTAAACTGAACCCACAGTGAACAGAGGTTAATTCAAAAAAAAAGGCAAAATGAATGTACGGAGTCAGCAGTCAGGATACAGCTAAGCCTGTGGAGGAGAGAGGGGCGGGTGACAGGAAAGGGGCTGCAGGGGATTTCCGGGGTGCCAGTAAAGTTCTATGTCTTGACCTGGGCCACTGTCCCACGAGCATAGCCTCTCTGTGATAGTTCACCCAGCAGTACACTTAGGATTTGTATATTTCTCTGTCATCAATTAAAAAGTTAATTCTTTAAACAATAAAATAGAAGAGAGACCAGAGAGGAATCACTGCCTTTGAGAAGACAACAGAGCACTTAGAGAATAAGTTGTTAGGGCTAAAAGGGAGCAGGTGAGCTCATACAGTCCAGCGATTCCCAAACATTATTTCAAGCCTGGGACCTGAATCATCTGGGAGCTTTTCAAACAACAATCGGACCAATTTCTGGTTGGCCACGGGAGACTACGTTTGTTACCTTCTCAGTGTCCGGCATCCCACTAATGTGACTATAAAGTGATTAAGATATGAACGCACAAAACGTGCAGAATAAGATAAGAGAAACGGGTGGATACTTCAATATATTTTTGCAAGACAGAAAAGTGTGATAACCAAGAAAGTGGATGAAGCTACAATACGAGCGCTACAGAGGGAAGTGCTGATGCAAAGACAAGCGTTCCCTCAGAACCACTGGGAGGCCTGGGACGTGCAAGACCAGAGGCCTGGTGGGGGGGGATGAGGGCTGTGAGAAGACATGAGGAGAATCGGTATCAGCAGGCTGCGTCGCTCTGCCATCTGCTCTCCCACACCCTTCACCTGGAAAAAGAGGGCACTAGGACTGGTAGCCCCAGGCTGCGGCCATTTCATTCCAGAAAGAAAACTTACACAAATTGCCCAAGGGAAGGAAACATGGGCTGTTCTGCAGAACACATTGGATTTTGAAGACTTAGTATGAAAAGAAAGAATGCAAAATATTTCATTAACGATTTTTAGATTGATAACATTACTTGTTAAGATGCTATTTTTGATATGTCACGTTAAATAAAATATTCTATAACATGAATTTCACCTGTTTCTTTTTTAATGTGGCTATTAGAAAAATTTTAAATTACACATGTGGCTTACATTATATTTCTATTGGACAGTGCTGTGATTTAATGTATTTTAAGCAAAAGAAAGGAAAACTGAACAATGGAGGGATGAACAACCAACATGAATACTCTAATTTTACTTAATATTCTTTTTAGTAGAAAGCCTGTTTTGACTATTGAATCTTCCCTGGACTTCCGCATCTTTTATTCACTGTTACATTTAAACATACCAACTTATTGGTAGGGGATGGCAAGAAGGGAGTCTTGCTTGATCTTGGGCCCACATTTTTTTAAATAGGAAGGCTGGATGAAAATATATACAAGGAGCAGCTGGACCCCACCCTTCTTTGGCAGCTAAGCTTGTACAAGCAGAAGAGCCTCAGCAGAAGGTGAGGGTAAAGCAGACAGCTGAACAGGGGATCAAGTGAAAATACGTATACTGAACGGTAGACCCCTCCCAGCCCATCCACCAGAGCATCCTGCTCTGCTCCCAGGATGCCAGCAACCGAGTGTCCCAGGAAGGAGATTAGAGACATTACATACTCCTAAAGACCTCCAGGTGACAAGCATCCTAAAGTGAAGCTTCCAAGTCACACGCCCCAACCGCCGATAAATAAGAGCTGTCGATAAATAAGCTTTCTAGTTCCTCAACTTGGGTCATGAAAGGCTAGTGCAGGATCACCAGATGTGAGGAGGAAAGATCCGTCACAAAGACAGACTGTAGCCAACAAACATAAAAGGAAACTTAAATCACTCAGAGACAGGGTTGAGAACAGAAAACAATTTTAATGCTATAATTAATATCCTCAAAGAGATAACTGTAGATATCGCATATCTTTCTTGTGTTACGGATGTTTTGCATCCATAAGACAAGAAAAGGAAGCTATGGAAAAGAAACAGAGGACAATGCCAGTATGATCCAGACAGGAAGAAAAAGGCTAACCGACTGTGTTATTTTTAGCGACGGATGGAATGACACATACAACTGGGTTAAAGAGGTAAATAATGGAAACAGAGCAGACTGCATCAAATGAAGGGATGAATTCGGGACTAGGCCTGGTGGAGAAGGGATGTGGAAAGCAAATATGGAAACTGAATCGCACAAGTACAGGATGAGACAGGCAATACTTCTAAATTAAGTTTTTTGCCTCCTCCAAACACACCAGCGCTCAGCTGAATTAGTCTGCCCACACCATGCAAAGGGACACATGTGACTCTATCTTTCCCTTGCCATCCCTATGAAACTGAGTCAAGTTACATTTCCTGGTTCAGAGGCTGCAAGTAAAGTGTCCTGCGGGTGAACAAAGCGGGAACTTTTGATAACAGACGTCTTTCCTCTCTCAGTGTAGAGTGGAGTGTCTCAGATCTTACCAGACACCATGCTTCTACAGTATATCCAGTGAGATTTCAAATCACGGCAACACAAAATACACGCCCCACCCCTCCAATCTCTTAGGTACTTGGTTTTGAAAAAATGGAGTCTCAAAACATCTTTTTGGCTTCTATGAAGTTTTTATACAACACAGAAAATATACAACAAAAGACTGTTGACATTGTATCCAAATACAAATTAGCCTTTGTTCAACTCTCTGCATGAGCAGCAGACAGTGCAAATGTACATTCTGGCATATTCCATTCAGTCTATAAATTCCTTATCAAAGAACATGAAAAGATCTTACCAGCTAAATGTCCTGCATCCTTTGTACACAATACTTTTTAAAAACACATACAATATGCTTACCTGTGATACTGAGCTCTTCATTACCGAAGTTTTGGGTCATTTTGTTATTTCAAACTTGCAGAAGCCTTACTAAGATTTCTAACTGTGCAGAAATGGATGCAGAGCTACCTCAGACGTGTGCCTACAAGATGCCTGCCATTGCAGTTGGCCAGTGAAAAGATTTAAAATGTTGGCCTATTTTCAAAGTTTGAGACAAAAAGAATGTCCAACTCCAACCTGGAAATACGTCAAGGATGAGAATGGAGAAAAGATTACAGTAAAATAGAAATAACACACTGTGTCTCCGTAACTGTCTGATGACTTGTGAAGAGGCCTTGTACTGACTGCACCTGAGCTGTCTGGTGTTCTGTAAAGGCTGCAACAAAAACTTGTAGCAAATAATGACTCATTTTTCCTTTTTTTAGGAATAAAACTGCTGCAGAAGTCGAAAAATGTCAGCAGAAAAGGACAGCCAAGTTGAGGACTTTCTAATTTCTTTACTAAATTTGTAAAGAATCCATCTTTCAGTTGGACAAGTTTAAGTCACCTCTGTGCTTTATAATCATTTTCCCTGAGAAGAAGGGGTTTCACTTATGATGACATCTAATAGACTTCAGAGTGTCTGAAAATGATGGACATTTTAGACATGGATAACCTAAACGATGGATTTATAAATGCACAGATCTGAATGACAAACAGTTGGTCCACCGAAACAAGCCTGCGGATACAGTGGAAGAACATTTTGAAGGAGCTAGAAATTGATTCTTCCAAGTCTAAAAACCACTGTTGCTAGTAGGTAAACTCTTAAGTATTCTATGCTTGAACACTTTTGTTCAGAGGATATCACACTGGACTGATACCAAGAATCAGTGTGGGCTTCTACTATATATAAAATAGATAACTAATAAGGACCTACTGTATAGCACAGGGAACTCAAATCAATACTCTGTAATGACTATTATCAAAAAAGAATCTAAAGAAGACTGGATATATGTATACCTATAACAGATTCACTTTGCTGTACAGCAGAAAACACACACAACACTGTAAATCAACTATACTCCCCCCCAAAAAAAAAAAAGAATCAGTGTGGGCTTAATAAGGGCAGAGCTGCAAGTCAAAATGAATTTTAGATTTGACTGTATTCTGTTTTACTGCCACATACAAGAAAAGAGGGCTGCAGGGAGTTCAGAGGATACTAGAAAAGAGTCAAAACATCTTACCACACTGTGAGACAGAAAAAAAAGTGTCATTATTGTCTCTGTCATTAAATACAGGTACAGTAAGCCCCCTACATACGAACCTTCAAGTTGTGAACCTTCAAAGATGTGGATGTGTGTTCACATGTCCAATCACGTTAAGTTAGTTCACGTGTCTGGCGTATATTGTCACGTGCATGCATCCTCTACAAGTGGTTGTACTTTTGTGTACTTTACTGTGCCATACTGTATAGAGTACGGTAGTACAGTATCTTTATTTGAAGCAAGAGAACGACTTCACTGAACTCCTTGCTGTGCAACACAAGGAGCTTACTAATGAAGACCTGATGGAATTGGAGGCCCAGAGAAAGGATGAAGAGAGAAAAGAGGAAGAAGTAACTGAAGAACTGAAGAGATTCATGACTCAGGAAATGGCAAGAGGATTTTCTTTATTTGAGGAGGCACTGTTAGTTTTTGACGCACAGGACCCGAATGCAGAATGGTACCTGAAGGTTGCAGCAGCCGTTCAGAATGCAATCCATTGCTACCGTGTCATCTATGATGAGAAAAAAAGAGCTACTACCCAGACGTCACTGGATCGTTTTACAAGAGGGTAGATAGAATTGAATCCAGCAAGGAACCAGAACCTGTGCCAGCAACGTCAGGCGTGAGTGAAGTGGCAGCTTGTCCTCCATCTCCTATTGCTTACGATCCTTCAGCTCTACCGTCTCCCACCTCCTCTCCCTCCTCCAGTCAGTAACCCTTCTTGCCTGTTCACTTGATGCCAGCCCCTGTAATGCCAGCTGTTGTACTGTACTACTGTACTTTTCAAGGTACTTGAAAAGTAAGATTAAAAATATTTTATTTTTTGTGTTTGTTTTTTATGTATTATTTGTGTGAAGAGCATTATAAACCTATTACAGTACAGTACTATATAGCCAATTGTGCTAGCTGGGTACCTAGGCTAACTTTGTTGGACTTACGAACAAACTGGACTTAATGAACATGCCCTCGGAATGGAACTCATTTGTATGTGGGGACTTACTGTAATATGTTTAATTAGTTCTATCGTATTTACGTTCTCCTCGTAAATAGTTCTATAATTATGTATCTTAAGTATATACAATAGGGAATTCCAGGGAGGTCCAGTGGTCAGGACTCAGCGCTCTCACTGCTGAGGGCCCGGGTTTGATCCCTGGTTGGGGAACTAAGATCCTGCAAGCTGTGTGGTGTGGCCAAAATTTAAGCAGCCTATCATGTTTAAAAAGATTAAATTGCTGTATCAGAGACGAAACATTATTGCTGTATTTTTCTCATACATATTGTTTAATTAGTTCTCCTATGAGTTACTACAATTGCCAGTTTAGCTCTACAGTTGTTGTGTTTAAATAGTAGCACTAATGTAACAGGAAAGTACAGGATAATACATGATTTCAAATAAACATATTTTCCATATTTTTATGTTACAGTAATAACACATGTACGATTATTTCTTCTGTATTATATTTATATATATATGAGATATATGTGTGTGTACGTATGTACATACATATTTGCCTGCTGTGACTGTATCCCGGGTTGTCTTCCTAAAAAGTTGGTCACCGCAGGGAAAGAAGTAACATAAGAAATTTCCCCAGATCTGGCATGTACAAGTTTTGGGAATGAGAAGAGTGTACCATGTGTCTAGTACAATGAAGAAAAAAAAGATCTGAACCAAAGCACATCATTGAGAAGTTCCAGTACATCATGGAGAAAAAGATTCCAAAACCTTCTAGTGAGGAAAAAACAGATCACGGACAAAAGTCTGAGCATCAGGAAGACATTAAACTTTCCAGCAGCAACACTGGAAACAGAGCATTAATTATAGTAAAAAAACAACCACTTTTCTGTTTTTAACACTGTCTCCGAATTTACAGGAAGAAAGCTTTTCAAGATAGGATTCCACATCCAGGGAAACTCAACCCAAAGATCAAATTTACAGGTACAGTAAAAACAGTTTCAGACAAGCAGGGGCTAGAAAATGAACTTCCTACACATCCTTTTGCAGGAAGCCATTAGCAGATACATTCCAGCATATTCAGTAAACCAACAGTACGCCAAGAAGAAGGACCCACAAGACAGGAGATTCGAAACTGTTAATGAGGACAGGGGAAACCTGTAATGCAGCTGTGACCCCAGGACTGGAGTGCAACCAGTCCAGGCTGAAACTGGAGACAGTGAGTGTGGGAGATCTTCCAGACAAAAAGAAACTGATGGAATTTTAAAATGTATTTGACTATCTGGAGATATCATTGACATATGACACGTATGATGAAACAGGTAGAGAAAAATTAAAGACCGCTACACAGTGATAGTAACCAAATGAAGGAAAATAGGCAACTCTAGGGGGAGAAGCACAAGAAAAACATAATTATAATTCAATAGTCAGCAGTGAACGTTATTTGTGTTGTGATAATGACATCAATACCAGCCGTGAATGTAACCAACAACGTTGTATATAACGAATATACAACGAGAAATACCAAGGTGAGCAGGTTATTTAAAGGTATGAAAGTTAATGTCGTAACGGACAGTATTCTCTAGGGGTTGGGGCAGGGGATTACTGGTTATCATTACAAGTCTTTCAATATTATACTTGAATTTAACACAGTGTATAAATACTTTATTTAAAAAGGAGCAATGCAGACTCTTAAAGCCCACTCCCAGAAATTCTGACTCAGTAAGGTTCAGGTTAGGCTGATAATCTGAAATTTTAAGCCCCTTGGTGATCCTGGGAGAGAGGCCTAGGAAATCGACAGGATTTATTTAACAACTTACAGGCAAAGTCAGGACTAGATACTAGGCTACTGATCCCAGGCTGCTGTGTCCTCACAATAGCGCTATCAGGTTTTAATGAATTCTCTTTAGAATTCTGCTCAAATATAAGATTACTGGCAAAATTTAGTGCAGACCCACTGTATATGGATTCCATCTGTAAGCCTGCAGCACAAGAGTGAAGCAATCAGGCAAGAGTACAAGATGAAGAAGTTGGGAAATTACAGCAGGCTGAAGGCCCATTGAGCTGGTGAAAATAATGAAAACCCAACTTGTTTTAAAGGTGAAAGAAGTGGGGAATAAGCAGTAAAGACAATTAGGAGCAGCAGACAAATGAAATTCCTTCCCTGGACAGAAGATCCAGGAAGAAAAGGCTGGATGTGAAGGTTACCTTTGAATACGAATGCTTTGGTCTGAGAATCCTTGCGTGTCGATCATCACATCTGCTTCATCCAGGACAAACACACGAATCTTAGTCAAATCAATTAATTTTTGCTTGAAACACCAATCTAGGACGGTCCCAGGAGTGCCAATTATAATCTGTTTGGTGACATGAGTGCCTCTGGGAACTAGGGAGCAAAGGAAAAGGGTTTAAAGGTTTCCTTCAGATGCAAACGACTCTAACCATTTACAATTCCCGGTAATGAAACACATTTCATAATGGTTTTCCAAGTGCCAACCCTGAGGGTCTTTGTGGTTTTTGATTTTACAGAGTTTTAGGATAAATTCCCAAGTTTCTAGCTTTACAGTAATGATAATAGTCACGCATATTTGATTCTGCCCCACGGTCATTTTAAAAGCCACCCTGGGTTACATGTCTCTAACTGACACTTGGGAGGCACAGGTTACTTAAAGAAAAGAAAAAAAAGCCACCCTGCAGCATTCCCAGTGTCCTATTGTCCTACAGAAACACTGGCACAGCAGTGAAAGGCCTACAAATCTTCCCGAAATGGAAAACAACCAAAATGTCTATCAACAGGTTACATGAAATAAATGACAGAATATTATACAGCTCGTCAAAAGAGTGAGGTGGGGCTACCCATACTGACATGAAAAGATGTTTAAAACGCCTACGTTTTTGAACAGTACAAAAAAAATGCTCCCATTTTTGTAAGCACTCAAAAACAAAACAAAAAAACACACAAAGATTTGTTAACAAAACCATAGCTGTCTTCGGAAATAGGTTTTTGAAAGAACTTTCACTTTTACCTTTGAATTTTCTGTTTTAAAGTTTTTTTTTTTCACTTTATGCATGTAATACTTTAATGAAAAAGTGAAACAATAAAAGCTGTTCTGCACAAAACAACTGAGCCTCACAGAAAAGAACAAGCAAAAGCATCCTCTTCTGGGCTGTGGGAATGATGCAGCTAACATTTACTGGGTCCTTATTATGTGCCAGGGGTGTGCACAGTGCTTTATCTGTATCATTTTATTTAATTCCAGTAACAACTCTATGATATAGGTGCCATTATATCCACCATTTTAGAGGCAAGAAAGCAGAGAAGGTATATACCACGACTGTGTCAGTGGTGCAGTCGGGATTTAAAGTATCAGCCAGGGCTGGCTTGCTGGTACATACTTCGATTCCCTCGAATGGCGTACATCACTTGAACATCCACACAGAATTTCCCCATCCGTTCGACCACACGGCCAGTCTGCAGAGCCAGTTCGTAAGTAGGAGCCAAGCAGAGGCACTGAGAGAGGGAGAGAGGGAGAGGGAGAGAAGGGGGGAAGGAGAAAGGTTCATGACAGCCATCACGCAATTCTGAAATACAATTAAAATCTGTGGAGGGAGAGGCACAGAAGTGAAACTGGAGATTCTGGTTGAACAGAATATTTTTACTTGAATACGACTTAGCAGCTGATAGATCTAGGGTGAATGTTGAGTATGGAAGGGGAGAAGGGGCTGAAGGATGAAGAAGCAGCTTCCTTTTATATGTTCCTCTCTGAAAGGTCATGAAGAAACAAAGGTTATGGGTCACGTTGTTTTGGTAGAGGAAAAATGGGATGTAGGGGGGCTGGGAATCAAAAAGAGAAGGGATGCAAGACTAATTACAGCTTGAGTGTGGTCCCCATTACCTCTTCCCTGATATTAAAAGTCTGCCCATTTCCAGAGCGCTCCCTGCTTGGTCCAATCCATCTTACACATCTCTGGCAGAAGGTTCCCTGAAACTCTTTCATTTGTTACTTCCATCCCCCCTATAAATGGTGGCTGTTGATGAATGAAGATGTCGATTGAAGAAACTGGTGATATTTAACGCATTTTTGAACTTCAATTAAGGATCTGAGATAGAGGGAAACACAGCTAAAGTGATAAAAACAGTTTCCACACACATTTCTCAACATGTGTTCAAGCATAGCTTCTCCTAAAGGATTTTTACTCATGATATCAAACCCTAGATATAAATTTCCCTGAACTTGTCTAAAGAAAGCACAGGATTTCCTATGCCTGTCACTAGTCACCCACATCCATGTCCACAGGTTATCTTGCTGCGCAGGTTGTAAACTTCCTGAGGGGATCCTTGCTGCCCCATAGCTTTGAGCGCTCCCAACACTTGGGCTCCCAGTTTGTCAATCAATTCGATGAACACAGGCTGGAGAAAGAGGGAGATCACCAGATACTTTCCATGTACTGACACTAGGTTGGGAGAAGGGCAAGCGCAGTTCTAGTCCCTGCTCAGTCGCTCTCTGACAACTGTGACCTCACGTGTGACCTTTCCCTCTCCAAGCCTCTGTTTCCTTCTCCACTAAATGAGTACGAGGGACTGGGTGATCTACAGCTATATAACTATCACTACTGAATGCTCACTTTATGTTGAGCACGGTGCTAAAAATGTACATTAATTCACTCAATCTGCATGACAATCCTATGAGGCAGGTATTCATTCATTCATTCAATGTTTAAGGAGTGGTTTCTACAAGCCAAGCACTGTGATTGAAGTTAGGGTTCAAGGGTGAACAGAACAACTGTGACCCATACCTTTATAAGTGTTATCTTTACTGACAAGAAAACATACTCCAAAAGATTTACTACCTCGCCTAAGACTTTCAGCTGGTAAGTAGAGAGGCTGGGATTGGAACCAGTCAAACTATAAAGCCTGTGCTCTCAATCACTGCCCCATACTGCTGCCCAATACTCTGATTTCATGAAAGAACGTCTATTCTAAACATCATCACATCATTGCAGCAATATTGCCTATTACTAAAATATCTTTGGCACCGCAAGCATTCCCATCTCTGTCCCAGCCTTTCCTTACCTGTGGAAACAATTCCAAGGCATTAACTCTGCTTAGCATTGCCAAGACAAAAGCAGCTGTCTTTCCTGTTCCAGACTGACTCTGGGCTATGAGGTTCTGAGGTCTGTAGAAAAGAGGATGTGCTAGACATAAACTGAATACAAGCTCCCGGGCATAAACTGAATATAAGTGACTAAAAATAGCCAGTTGCAATACCACTACCGCAGAAACTCACGGGTGCGCCAGCATCATAGGGAGAGCCATCTCTTGAATTTTGGATGGTCTATTAAATCCCATTGCATAGATCCCTTTTAGTAACTCTTCTTTTCTGTCAAAAAAACAAAAAATCAAATACTTAAAGTCTGTGATGCGTCAGTAGACTCAGAAATACAAACTTGAAAGGTGCATTTCTAAATTAGGCCACTTTGCAAGTGAATATAAAAAGTAATATTTGGAAATATACAAGTTAAACCTCAACTCTCAAACATATATACAATCATGTCTGCACAGTTGGAGCACTAAAGTAGTAAGTTATGTCATAAGCCCAGGCCAAGGATAGTAGTAAGGGCCTAACGTTGAACTTTCTCTTGAACCAAGAAAAAAAAAAGGAAAAACTCATCTGATAGAAGTGCATCAATTTTCCAGTAGAGTTTTATTTTCCACACAAGCAGAAAACTAAGTGAGATTTATTGTTTATTTCTTTTTAGTCAATGACAAACTTTAACGTTTCAATGGCAATTTTCAGAGAAAACAAAATTTCATTTAGGTGATTCTTATATCAATTCTCTCTAGGAGCAGAAGACGCAATATTAGCTCATTCTTCTGAGCCAGCATTTTTAAATGCGTCTTTCCTGGGGTCTCAGGATAGATGTTAGAGAGAGGATAAAGTGAAGTAGGCTGGAATACTTCCACTACAATGACATGCACATTTTGGACATGCTTAATTGGTAGATTAATTGGTAGATTACTGGCAGCCAACCTTTAATTATAAGTAAGCTTCTCCCCAACTAGAAAGCAGGCATTGGGATTTTGGATTTCCCCACTTACATTAAGTCCGTATCAGTAACTCGACCTATTTAAATACATTTCCTTAATGCCAGTTGATAACTCCCTAGGAAATGCAAACCTATTTGGGAAAGTTATTCATTTAAATACCATCTGAGACAAAAAAAAATAATTAAAAAGGTAAAAGCTTGTAACTTATCTAAAGGGGTATTTGGGTCATCAAAATTCCTGTTATCTGTACTCTGGTATGGAGAGTAGCAATATGGCTGTGTCTGGCTTAGCTATCCCCCTTAGCACAGCAAGCTTAAAATATTTTACCATCAAAAATGTTCTCAAGTCGTTGGACAATTCAGATATCCTAGTGTTCCTCTTTGAGCTATATTTTAATTGCATGCAAAATGTCCACATCTCATTTGAATATTGACCATTAGAACACGAAGGAGATCCTGATGATTATTATTAGCAGATTAGTTTGTTCTGTGCTATGCTCTCTGGAATTTTCCTACACTTAAAGTAAAAATACTCACAGCCGCAGCTCTTCAAATGTTTTCACCGAGTAGAGTGGAGAGCTGGGATCCTTTTGTAAGACTTCAACTCGGTGACTGGATTCTACTAAGGACTGCCGGATTAACTTGTTCAAGAGTGAATTAGCTGCCAATTCCACTAGAAAAACAAGGATAAAACAGGGGATATTGCAGGGGGAAAGTCAAGCCTCCTGAATGACATCTAACAAGTTGCTTCCTTCCATTCACGGGTTGTATATCAAGCAACTGTTCCTACTCTCATTTTTCTTCCAAAAGGTTCTAAAAAGAATGACACAGCACTGAGAATTCCTTTTCGTTTCCACGAGGATCCAGTTTCTTATGCTCTGTTGCTACACCAACCTCTAACCTCAACCAAGCCTACATCTATTGCCAGTAGACCTAATTTTTCCTTGCCAGCTGAAAATTCGTAACCCATCCCTGCATATTCTATTTCAATTTCCTCTAAAGAAGTAATCCTGACTCCTAAGTTAGTATTTCTTCTGACATTCACTATTTATAAAGAAAACAGAAGCAAAAATGGTTCTTTTCCAATTAAGATGGTATTACTCACCCACGTTGTGAAAGTCATGATTAAAGGAAACAATGCCAGTAAATACACGCAAATGAATTTATTTCCTACCTCCATCTTCTTCACCATCTTCTTTGGTGTTATTAACAGAACCGTCTAAAAGGATGGAAGAGAAACAACTGTAAAGATAAATGCCAAGCAGGAACGTCCAGCGTATCATCCCAGTTTCTCCTGCCGACTCTACAGTGTGTACAAAGGAAGGGTCAAGCAGTGGAGGAGTGGGTAAAAAGATTGGAAAGGTAGTGGAGGGTCTTGAATGTTAAATTAAGGGAGCCAAAGTTGCCAGGGACATGAGGAAAGCAATGCTTTTTAAATGAACTGAGCCCAATCTTCTTTAACAACACTCACCTACGTTTGTAACGGTAGTACTCTTAATACCCTGAAGGTTCTTCCGGGGATGGATGACGTTTGAAAACTATTGAAAGATACAAATTTCAATCAATATTGTGAAGCAAGGCATCAAGCAGCCCAGTGCCACCCCCTAACACGGGCTGGAAGGGAGGCTGGGAAGGCCACGCCAATACTGTTTCCTTTGCGATATTATGTATTAACGGATTCCTTTGAGAAGCAGGTCTCCTGTATGAATTATCCTAAAATCGGAGGAGACTTTCTACTGCCCCTGTATATGACGTTCCTCTTTATAAGCCTCTAGTCTAAATGTGACAGTCCTCGGCGGGTCACAGCACGAGCAAGGGATAGCAGATAGGAAAGCGCGTTGGTAGATGAGATGGAAGCTAGCTGAGGCTTAACGGTCAAATTGGGACAGTAGAAAACTCAGGGTCTACTTGGGGCTCCCAGCTGCTTTCCCTCCCGCAGATGTCTTCATTTTGCCTTTTCAAACCAAAGGTCTTGTTTCTCTCGGGGTCTCCTTTCCCGTGGCCCTCTTCCAAACCCTTGTCACACCTCCCCACCACCATCTGACACTCGGCTCCAAACCGTAGCGGAGCTGTCCCTTCCCCTCCCCACCACATTTCCCTCCAGGAGTGCTGTTCTAGCCCCTGCCCCCTTGCCCTCCCCGGTTCGGTGGCAGTTACGTGGCCGTTCAGCCGCTCGCTCTCCGCAGCCCCTGCGTCGCCTCCCCAAAGTAACGACGCCATAGCTGCGATCGCCGCTTCCGCTCCCAGCACGTGCGGCCGCCACAGGCGCGAGGTAGTGCCCGGCCTCACCCAGCGGCCAATGGGCTTTCTCGGGGGGCCGACCAGCCGCCGTGCGCAGGCGCCCGAACTCCGAGGTGGTGGGAGGAGTCGGGGGAGGAGGGCGGGGTCCGCGCAGGAGGGAGCTGGCTGTAGTGGTCTGCCAGTGCCCCAGTTAGCGCCAGGCGTTGGAAAGGCGGCCGGGGCGCTATCGTGGTGAACGTTCGCCCGCGGCTGACCTCTGCTGAGCAACAGCAGCGTGGGACTCTAAGCGGCAGCAATCTCCGTACTGATTCGAGAGTCCTACCTCTCCTACCCCACCACCCTCTCCCCAGACTATTCTCCTGGTGGTGAAGCAGGACCCCTCCACCCCGCTTCAAGCTCTTGTGCCCGCGTCCCCCCGAAATTTCCGCTTCTGCGTTGCAGGATGTTAGAAAGGCTAGTGAATGGCATAGGAAAGTGGAGAGTCAGAATTGGTGAGTTTCATATGACAAATGAATTCGAATGCGAAAGATGCAGCGAGGAAGTAAAGTTGTTCAAGCTCTATCGTCCCTGTTACTAGATACCTGTGATGTTTCCACATACTGGCTTATTTTCATTTTAATTCTGATACACGCCTCTTGGTAAAGCAATCCGGAGAAAATGGTTTCCCTTTCGGTACAACCTTCACCTGCTACCTTCACCTGCATAGTCCGGGATAGATTCTGTGCACTAATGACTGCTAAATTTGGACAAAAGAACCAGATCCCCCCCCCCACCCCCGCCAGTTTTCTAACTGGAATCTTGCGGTTTCGATCAGCATCTCTAGAAAAACGCGCAAACAAAACCTAGTTATGATCTCTCCGTGGTGCTGAAGCAAGACTCCCCATCCCTGTTCGGTCACTCTCGGACACCTCAGTCGTCTGTTTTGAGATTATCACATTCCTTTTCAGCCTTTCCATGTGGATTCTAATTGTAAATGTTTTTGACTCTCAATGATAACTTTCTACTAATTTAAGTACGAATAAAATCAGACCAAGTTCTTAAATTTTAGTTTTCTATTATTTTAGCGCACTAGAAATTATCCTTTTATTCTTCTCCTATCGCAGGACCCAGATTCTGTTTTGTTGGAGGTGGACAATTGGTGACTAGATTAGAAAACATTAGGCAGATTTCAGCGTCAAGCCTGCACTCCCGGCTCTTAGAACTACATTTCCCATGAAGATGTACTACATTTCCCATGAGGCCCCGGACGCGCGCGTAGAAAACGCAGAGGGACAGCTTCCTGTCTCGAGAAAAGCTGCGTGGCCGACGACCGGAAGGTAAATGTGGGGGTTTTGGGGTGGGTTATTTTCTGGGTTCTTCCAAGGGGAACGGACAGATGGACAAACAGATGGACGTTTCTCTCTTTCCCGCTAAGCCCCTGTTCCCATACCTTGATCTTTTCAGGAAAGCGCTCTTTAGAGCATGGAAATGGGAACTCGCTAAAGACCGTGTTTTTGTGTCTGGTGCTTCTTGGAGCACTTGTCAGAAACGTGCAGCAGTAGGAGCTTCTTTAATTCGATTCCTTGAGGGCCCTGGGACTGCGGAGTGTAATCTCTTCTTCCTCAGTTAGAATTTTGTTTGCTCATAAAAAGAAATATTAGTAGAGGTCGGGATCCCAGTAGTATGTGGGGTGGGCAGGCGTGGCAACGATTTTCAAATTGTTTGGGGGATTACTTTCCAGTATTAGTGATCATAGTGCGTGTTTCCTAATCCTTTGGCTATTACCCCTGCTTCCTTCTTTGGTTTAAAAGTTTATCATGGGGAATGCTCTTTCTACTACTTCCACTGGTTACAAATATTTTCGAGACTAAACCTTTTTAACCTCAAAAAATACATTCAAAGTCTAGCGACGGCTGTTTTAATGTTTACAGTCAATGCTTAGCGCACGCACGAAATTCCTTTGTGGTAATTTGGTGGCCCCCCTCCAGGTATTACATGACTGTTTGGGAACCACTGTGCTTCACCCGTCAGGAGTCCTCTTTTCCCCAAAATGTCTTATTACTCGCTTAACTCCTTTGGACTAGTTTTTCGGTTATATAAGGGGTTGAACTAGATAATCACTTCGGAAATTTTTTGATCCGGTAATATTGGGCTTTGAGATATGAAGATGTAAACCATTGTTTTGCTGTAATTTGTATGTGAAAAGTGCCATGTGGCTTTTAACTTTTAAAAAAGAGAGGTTTAAATAAAAACTACCTTTAATCCCACCACCTAGAGTTAGGTGTGTTGATCTTTCCTTGTGCCTTGCGTGTGCAGTATGACTGAGATTGTACGGTACAGTTTGCAACTTGTTTGACCTAATTTGCATTTTTCTATTAGCTTACCATTGATTTCCAGTGACTAATAGTCTAACGTTTAATTATTCACTGTTGTTGGGTAGTTTGCAGTTTTTACGTATTTGCAGTGAATGTATCCTACATGTATCTTTGAGTCACTGATTCTTACTTTCCCTGATGAATGCCTAACAATGGAACTGGGTGAGTGAATGATGTCGCTTAAATATTACGGAGAAAATGTATTTTAGCAGATAGTAATGGTCAAGGTCATTCATTTTTGTTACACAGCTGTGTTTTCCTAGAACAAGCAAGCTATTTCTGCTGTCACTCTTCTGGCTTAAATGCTAAAACTGACAACCTCCAGATTTTAGGTGTTTTTGGACCAGAAGCATCAGGAACAAATAGATCCAAGTTCAGGTGAGCTAAATTAGTGATTTGGTCTGTACCCTAATAGACCAGATTCATTTTGGTTATTATCTCTCTATCTGGTTCCAGCTGCTAGGAGTTTGAAGTTCTGTTGCAGAGTGGGAATAGCCTTCAAGTGACAGGCATAATTTCTAAGAAAATCTTAGTGGCAAATTATAAAAACTATGGCATTCTAGAAGTAACAAATGGAGGGCAATATATTGCTGAAATAATTCTGAAACAAAACTTGGGTTAGAATCTTGCATGTCACACAGTGCTGTTATTGAGCATGTGTTAAAAATTATTAAAACAGCTGGATTTACTATATTCCTTTAGTAACTAAGGTTATCTACGCTGTTACCTTTCCTCTTTTAGGATTGTGTGTAAAGGGCAGGTTTTTGTTCATTCCCTTTGGCTCTCATTATTTAGGTGGTGAGAGTACGATGGGGAGTATGATTGGAAGCAGAATCATAACCTAGGTTTGAGATCATCTTTGGGAAGTATTTAAGTAAAAATAAGGTCAAATTCACAAATTTCCAAAATTCTTTAATTTTGGGCAGTTGCTTACTGCCCAGCAACTTTAAAAACACACTCATAAAAACAGCAACTCACACTAGCCAAAGGTAACAAGTTTATAACAGAAATAGTGCTGGCTTTGCTTACTACTCTGACAAAACAGAAAGACCAGGTCTGTTTTTCTTTTTCTGGCATGATTCCTCTTTCAATTGCTAGATATGAGTGGTAATTTGGAAGTTAAGTGGTATCCGATACCAACGTGACATACACCTAGGAAAGACCAGTGATGGGTGAAGTCCTTACTCTGTGTTCCATGGTCTTTTGAGTTAGTTGTTTCTATTTAAGTAAAAGGAGAGAGGTTAAGAACCAGGTTATCCCAAACAATGCTGTGAAAGGAGAGACAGGTTAAAAAAAAAAAAAAAAGGACTTAAGAAGGAGAAAGAGGGAAGGGAGGCTTCTTGGGCATCACACCATTTGCAAGGTCACAACGAACACCCCAACGAAGGGCAGATCGTTTCTTCTCAGTTGGTACTAGGTAATTGTTTGGAACATATATGTGCTGAGGCTTGGATTGGTGTTCTGCACGACAAAGCATCTGTTCTCGGACACCCCAGCGTAATTCCTTCCTGTGATCTTCACCAGGTAACCGCATCGAGTCCCAGTCTCGTTTATACTCAAAGTAGCGGGCTACCCGGTCTACCTTGCCCCGGTTTCGGCTCAACAGGTCCAGCCTTGGGAGAATAAAGGACTTGGGTCGGCTGGCAACGATCAGGTCTTGTTCAAAGGCTGGAGGGCCCATTTCTTCTCTTCGTAGACAGCAGATGAGCTGATCTTGAGAAATTCCTTGGTATTCACGTGGTAGACTAAATTTTTGTGAAATATCAACTGGAGATTCCCTGTCATCCTGGAACTGCAGATTCATCAGCCTTTGTCTTAAGTCCCAGACATCCATGTCACTTTCTGTACCAGACTCCGATTCACTGATGATCGACTCATCCGTCACTAATACTTCCCCACCTGGCTTTCGACGCAGCACCTTTCTCTTCATCACGGGCTTTCGGAGTCTTTGGGAGGCCTCTGAGACTGCTTCTGAAGAGGCATTGCTTTCTGTATGTGGGTAATGCAATTGCACGGGAAGAGCATGTTGCTTTCCTGGGGTTACTGAGGCTTTACTGTAGGGATCATATGGGATGGACTGGGCTGCTCTCCTGACATCTCCCTCACCCTGCCCTGCACAGATATGGGTAAAAGCTGTAGCAGCTGCTAACATTCGTTCTTCTGGATCCATATTGGCCCATTTTTGTCCATCAGGTCCCACAAGTTCCTGCACTGCTTCCCCTACACTGTAGGACCTTCTGCAAGAGAAAACACCAATCAGTTTTCCAGTAATAAATTTCCAGCCCAAAAATCGTTCATTCCCTTCTTGTGTACTATTTTATAGCAGTGAAATGCAGAAAGAATGGCTAAGGCAGTCATAAGTAGAACAGTTAAGTATATAGTAAAATACAGATTAGTACGGGCAGTATGGGAGCACTTTGGAGGGGCATTAACCCAACTCGAGAGTTTATTGACCGCTTTCGTCTCCACTCTTTTCTTATTCACTCCCACTTTTACTGCCTGGTAGTCTTGCCATCTTTAGTAGCTCCTAGGTTAGGTGAGTTCAGGCATGAGAAAAGCTCAAGAGACTAATGATACGGGGCACAATACTTAATGTACATTATGTAACTTGTACTTAGAGGGACACTTTATGTACCCAGCACTGTTTTTCGTGCTTCACATTTATTAAATTCACGTAATCCTCACAACTGTGGGATAGGTACTCTTAGTATCCCCTTTTCACAGATGAGTAACATGAGGCATTGAGAGATAAAACAGCCCAAGGTTACACAGCTAGTAAGTGGTGGAGCTGGAATTTTAACTCAGGCAGTCTGGATTCAGAGTCCTTGCTTTTAACCATGAGAGTGATTTAATTCAAAAAACCATCACAAAAGCAGTAATATAAATGCATACACTCCTTATGCTTAAGAAATAACACGGTTTCAGCTGCCAAGCTAACTATGTTCGTCCCAACAGCCTGTCACTGAATTAACTTTTAGTACCCAAACCAACCAGTCAAATACCCAATGCCAGTTTCCTGACTGGATCTAGAATAGGTATCTACTGCCCAGTATTTCCTGTGTCTCTACTATTTTTCTTCTTAAGCTGAAAAACTAATACATATACATGTAGTTTAAAGCAAGGACTCCCCACCTCACACCACCCAAACCAAGTTTCACTCTCAAAGGCAGCTTCTTATAATTTCTCCAGTAATTTTCCACATTCATATGCACTTTTATACCATAAAGGAACATATTATACAACTCTTCTAAACCTTAAAGATAGTCTTGGTGATCCAGCTGTTTCAGTACGTGTAGACATACTTCATTTTGTTTAAAGGTACATGGAATTCCAGTGTATGGCTGTACCATAATTTATTCATCCTGTCCCTGACTGATTTTAGACTTAGTCTTTTGTTCTTAAAAACGAATGTTACAACAAATATCTTGTAAGTTTTTACATACTTGTGCAAGCATATGTGTACATTAAATTTCTAGAAATGGAATAGGTGGGTCAAAAGGTATGTGTGTGCTCAATTTTGATAGCTGTTGCTAGATGCCCTCTGAAGAAGTTGTACTGAGTGTGTATTCCAGATCTTGTTTCTCCTTCCTCTCTCCAAGGTGGTATATTATCAAACCCTCTCCTCTTTGCAGTCAGTTTGGTAAAGAAAATACTTCTCATATAAATTGGCATTTATTTAAATTGAGTAAATTTGAGCATCTTTTCATATACTTACAAGCTTTTTCTCCCTTTTGTATGAAATGCTTGTTTTCATTTACCTCTCAGGTTGTTGGATTTTTTTCTTGTTGATCTTTATATTAAAACTGATTTATATATTCGTGGAATACATACCACCTTTACATTTTTCTTGCCAGTTTGTTATTTACCTTCTGACTTTTTGCTGGTAGAAACATATTTTTAGGTAGTCACATTTTTTTGGTTTTCTACAGTTTCTGGGTTTCTACAGTGCCTTACTTATAAATCCCTTTCCTACTTCAGCAAGATTATAAGAAAGTTATCTCATGTTTTCTTCTTGTACTTTTATAGTTTCATTTTTTACATTTAAACTTTTCATCCATCATAGATACAGAAACTCAAAAAGCAAAAACCTAAATGAGCTACCTAGACTTAGATAACCTAGTCAGCCTTAGAACAGATGTGGAGATGATATTCTTTAACTAAAGTAACCATCAGTCAAAGATTGTCTAGTACTGTCCCAGTATTATAGATATAGTACAGTTGTCCTCAGATTATTGCAATATGCCAGGAATTTCAACACTGATATCTAAATTATATTATCTAGAGTGACTTAACTGCTAGAGGTACAGAAATCTTTTATCAGGACATGCATTAAATTTGACTTAAAGATCTTGATGCTTAATTACCTTCTTTCTGCCATCAAAACTGCTTAAAGTAGGAAAATCTTGACTCCAGATTCTACTTCCAATATGAAGTACAATCACTGACAAGTTTCTTCCATCAAGCCAGCTCTTATTGTACCACCTTTAAGACGGAACTGAGTATTAGATAGAACATACAAGCCACTCATTTTACCTGAAATATTGGAAAGCAATAGAAACTTGGAGTAGACATAAATATTGCATATAAACAGATCTTATGATTGGAAAGATGGGACAAATATAATGAGAAGTCAAAAGGAAATGTTTTAGGGAAAAAAATATCAATAACATCCGTCCTCAGTCATCTCAGCTCGTGAAGAAGAGAGAAATGAAATCTACATATTCCGTAAATTCTGACTACTCTTAACAATGCTAGCTGAATACTTTTTTGATGCTGCTTTCCCGTTCCCACTGTGAATTGGCCAGACAGGATGGAAAAGAATGATAGCTGGATGATCAACCCATAATAAAGCTAATGCTTATATCCCTGGGCAGAATCAAAAGTCCATATCCTTTAGGCATCAAATTAAATCTTAGATACTATTTGAACATAATGGAATGATAGTGACATCACCAAAGCAATCAGCACTAAAATTGTACCTCTTTACTCTCTTTTCAGATAGGGTGGATCTCTATGATTTGTTTATTCCTGAGGTTGTCTTATCATGGCTGAAAATGACATAGAAAGAATCCAGACTGAGAAACTCCTAAAAAGAGTGCAAGAACTGGAGCAGGAGGTACAGAGACTTAAAAAAGAACAGGCCAACAACAAGGACTCAAACGTTAGAGAAAATTCTTCAGGAGCTGTAAAAGCTAAGCGTGCATTTGATTTCAGCGCTCACGGTCGAAGACACGTAGCCCTAAAGATAGCCTATCTGGGCTGGGGATATCAGGGCTTTGCCAGTCAGGAAAACACAAACAATACAATAGAAGAGAAACTGTTTGAGGCTCTAACCAAGACTCGACTAGTAGAAAACAGACAGACATCCAACTATCACCGGTGTGGGCGAACAGACAAAGGAGTTAGCGCCTTTGGACAGGTAAGGGCCATTGTACTGTTCCACAAAGCGAGCAATACCAATATATTCTAGGTGTACATACTGAGGATTCAGATTATTTGTATCTGTAAAACAGTATCTTTCTCTAATTCCACAGGTGATTTCTCTTGACCTACGTTCTCACTTTCCAAAGGGCAAGGATTCAGAGGATTTTAATTTAAAAGATGAAGTCAACGATGCGGCTATAGAGATCCGTTATACCCACATTCTCAATCGGGTGCTCCCTCCAGACATCCGTGTACTGGCCTGGGCTCCCGTAGAACCTAGCTTCAGTGCTAGGTTCAGCTGTCTTGAGAGGACCTACCGCTATTTCTTCCCTTGTGCTGACTTAGACATTGTAACCATGAACAATGCAGCTCAGAAGTACGTTGGCACACATGATTTTAGGAACTTATGTAAAATGGATGTAGCCAACGGGGTGATTAATTTTCAGAGGACTATTCTGTCTGCTCAAGTGCAGCTAGTAGGCCAGAGCCTGGCTGAGGAGAGATGGCAAGAACCCTTTCAGTTATGTCAGTTTGAAGTGATTGGCCAGGCATTCCTTTACCATCAAGTCCGCTGTATGATGGCTATCCTTTTTCTGATTGGCCAAGGAATGGAGAAGCCAGAGGTTATTGATGAGCTGCTGAACATAGAGAAAAATCCCCAGAAGCCTCAGTACAGGTAAGTTTAAAAAAATGAAACAAGGAAACACCCAGACCCCCAAAATAAAACAGCTATTGCCCTGAGATATGTAAGAATATATTTTAAAATATTCTTCCTCTCCCCACCATTGTCTAACTAACTAAGTCTCTGATTCTGCCTTCATGAAGCATTTACTCTTAACTTGTAGAATGTTATGAACATGTAGCAGGGAGTGGTATCGTTTAATTTTCTTCTGTTACTGTTCTATCCCTTTAGTAAGAAACTGGTGTTTGGACCAGGCCCCTTAAATAATTTTATAGCATTATGGTGGGGCCGAGTCAGCTCACTTCTAGGTGACTTGTTACCACTGAAATTTAATGTAGACCAGGCCTAACTAGTTGATCCATGGTTTGCTGCCTTTTTCTTTTTTTAATTATAAAGTTGTTCAAGGTTAGGGATGGTGTTTTATTTTCTTAACTATTAGATACTCAATATTGACAAAGTTTTCCCCCTCCTTTTAACCCAACTAATCCTGTCTTTTAAGAATTGTTGGATGGCTGCTGTGTATTCTCATACTCTGTTTCTTCTCTCTTTCTCTCTAGTATGGCTGTAGAATTTCCTTTAGTCTTGTATGACTGTAAGTTTGAAAATATTAAGTGGATCTATGACCGGGAAGTTCAGGAGTTCAATGTTACCCACCTTCAGCAGCTATGGGCTAATCATGCTGTTAAAACTCAGATGTTGTATAGTATGCTACAAGGACTGGACTCTGTTGCGGTGCCCTGTAGGACAGGTATGACAGGGAACCAAAGTTATACAGGGTTATGGGGGAGGGAGATTCACATAAAGTTTGGAGGTGATTCTCTTGTGGTAAAGTATCCATGTAATGCTTGATTGTATACATTATAGGACCAAAGATGGACGGAGTGACAGAATGGAGAAATGTTCAGCCCTCTGTCATAAAGCAGACCAGTGCCTTTGTAGAAGGGGTGAAAATGCGCACTTATAAGCCCCTAATGGATCGTCCTAAATGCCAAGGATTAGAATCCCGGATCCAGCATTTTGTACGTAGGGGACGCATTGAGCACCCGCATTTATTCCATGACGAAGAAACAAAAGCCAAAAGGGACTGTAATGACACACTAGAAGAAAATACTATTTTGGAGAAGCCAACAAAGAGAGTTTGTGTTGATACAGAAATTAAAAGCATCATTTAACCATAGAGAACTCACCAAGATCTAGGAGGCAACAAAACACCATTAGGCTAAAGAAGTTCTTGCTTGAATAAGAAAGAATTTAAACATTCTTTCATTCCTGTCCAAGAGAATTAGAGATGGAAGAAGCAAAAAGTAATTTTAAAATGGACATATATTTACATACACCTGGAAACCTGTGCCTTTTGTTCAAATTCATTAAAGCCAGATCCTGCAAGTGTCTGATTTGTTGTGCTGTCCTTTTTAAAAGCAAATGAGATATTTACTACTCATCTCAGTTCTCACAAAGAGCTTGCCCAAGTGTCAAAAATTAAAAATACAAACTTTAGTAAGTTATATATTTGATTAACTGGTTTAGTGCCAGGCAAGATACCTGAAAATGACCCACGTGGGTAAGGCACAGCATCTCTTATGAAGCTTATCAGTCTAGTGCTGTGTGAGCCACAAATTGTCTCTGTTGCATAGTCCTTTTTAACATTTTACACATGCAGAGAAAACTCTTAGCCCACGGGCCATATAAAAACAGGCCATGCAGTTTACCAATCCCTGGCCTAGTGGTTTAAGGAAAGCTCTTATAAAGAGGAGACATGCAAGCTAAATCTTGCAGAACAAGTGGGAGTCAATTAAAGTGGGGATAAAGTAGCAGAGCTTTAATTGTGTTTAAGGCAGAAGATGCAGCTGTATGAAAGGTTAAAGGTTATAGCATTTGCATTCAGATAACTGTGAATACAGTAGTATGGCTTCAGAGTAACAATAGCACAGTTAGGGAAGGTAAGCAAGGGTCATGTTTTAGAGCCTTGTAGGCCTTCCTAAAAAAGTTTAAATTTTATCTCGAGAGGCCACTGGAAAAAAAAATTAAGAGCCAGAATTGTGTAGGAAAAATATTGCTCTGGGTTTACTGTGCATTGCAAGAGGGCAAGACAGTGGGACCAATTAAGAGGCTGTTGGAGCAATCAAGGAAATAGATGATGACGGCCTAGACTAGATTTGCAGAAAGGGGAACGGAGACAAGTAGGTGAATTTGAGATTAAGAAAGGAGAAGCAACAGGACTTCGTGGTTGAGTGAGTGTGAGGCTCAAAGCAGGGACCTTTCAGGATAACTCCTACGTTACAGATTGAAGCACATTCTGGAGACACACACTAGGACAGGAAAATGAGGTGGGGCTTTGCTTGTTCTCAAAGTTGATAAGTAACCCTCAAAATATGACTTATAAACACCAATATTCATTCAGAAGAGTTTAAAGTTCTCTTAAATAATACATTATCCTTTATAGCAATTAAAACAATAAACATCAAAGTAAATGAACTCAGACCTTCTGCTCAATAGTAACAATTTTCATCACAGCAGAGTGTATTGCTAGTCCACATTTATGATATAATACTATATACTATATGAGATCCAAAGTTTTATTTACCTGCCAACAAATAGTTTGTTCCTACCTACATTCAAAATTCCAGGTATACAAATATGATTTATACCCTCAAGCTGCTAGGTAAAATATAATAATAGATGGGACAATTAGAAACAATACTAACATAGAAATAGTACAGTGATGCTCAGTAGTGGATGGGCCGCAGAAAGAAGACTTCACTGAAAGAGTTCCAAGTTTAGGAAATAAAATAGTATAAGGAAGTGAAGTGACCCTGTAGTTTTGAAGAGCAAGAAGACACAATAGCTTTTACATTCTAGCAGAGTAGGAACCAGAAAAGAGCCCCATTTTAGAGATGGGGAAATAGCTGGACAAAGTAAGATTTTTTCTAAATTGTCAATTGTACGATCCAGGTCTTCTGGAGTTTGAATCACGTCATCGGTTTTTGGGATTGATCTGCCAACATTTCATAATACCCTAAATGTCCTTAAAATATGACTGCTTTCTCCTTTAATTTTGATGTAAAGATAGCGTAATCACTGAGCATAGCAAAATATCCCCACTTAAACATGTAAAGACAAACCAAAGCATTTTATTTTTTTCAGGTTCCTACCTTATTTCAATGTACTTTCACTGGCATTAGTTTTCAAGTCAAAGGAAAACCTAGAAAAGAACAGAGTTTAGGGAATCACTCAAAAAAAAAAGTCAACTATAAAGAAATGATACATGGGACAAAAAGCACTAACTAAAATGCCATGCTTAGGGCTTCCCTGGTGGTGCAGTGGTTGAGAGTCCGCCTGCCGATGCAGGGGACACGGGTTCGTGCCCCGGTCCGGGAAGATCCCACATGCCGTGGAGCGGCTGGGCCCGTGAGCCATGGCTGCTGAGCCTGCGCGTCCGGAGCCTGTGCTCCGCAACGGGAGAGGCCCCAACAGTGAGAGGCCCGCATACCGCAACAACAACAACAAAAAACCAAAAAAAAACACATCCATGCTTAGCAGATTCTATAGAAGCAAAAGAGAGGATCAGGGTCTTTGATCTTTTTTTTTAAATTTTATTTATTTTTGGCTGCATCGGGTCTTCGTTGCTGCATGCAGGCTTTCTCTAGCTGCAGCAAGTGGGAGCTACTCTTCGTTGCAGTGCGTGTGCTTCTTACTGTGGTGGCTTCTCTTGTTGTGGAGCACGGGCCCTAGGCGCGCGGGCCCAGTAGCTGTGGCTTGCGGGCTCAGTAGTTGTGGCACACGGGCTTAGCTGCTCCGCGGCATGCGGGATCTTCCTAGACCAGGGATCGAACCCATGTCCTTAACCACTGCGCCACCAGGGAAGTCCAGGGTCTTTGATCTTAAATGAAATCCTTTCAAGGTTAACTAGGTTATATTATCAAATCTAGAAGAATAAGGATCTAATGACATTACTTTTGGTAGTTACCACAGAAAAACTCAGAACAATCATCATAGATGAAGCAAATCAGAAGTCCCAAAATGTAACTTTGAAGAATGACTTCATTTATCTGTATTGTATAATACGTTGTATAAATTCCAGAGTCAGACCGATGGTAGGGACTAAATGAATATGAGGAGTAAAGTAGGGCTTAGCTTTTTCTTTCTTCACTGGAAAAATGGAAGGAATTATTTCAACAGGTTGTGAAGTTTAAATGAGATTTTATATATATATGTTTATATATATATTATATATGTAATATATAAGTATATATATTATATATATAAATTAAATGGTGCTTTGTGAGAAGTATTACACCATTAATTTCAATGTTCATGCAATACAAAACTACCTACTAAAAAGATAAATACAGAACAGAGGAAAGTAGGGACAGAAATGTAACAGGACTCTGGGCTGGAATGGGCTGGAAGAATTCCAATACTAAGGCCCAAAGAGATTTTTTTTTTATGGCATGTGTAGTATACTATACTATGATTAACATGTTTTCTTTGCAGTTAAATTATTGCACACTTTTTCTTTCTCGAATGTATGAAGAAGATAGGTGCTTGCAAATAATAAAATATAAAATTTAATAAGGTCCACAAGTAGCTGTCAGTTTTTTCTCTTTTTAATATAAAGACCTGATAATCCTTTCTCCTTACTTAGGGGGAAACTTTCACATAGAAGCTAGCACAGCTTGTATTTTGTAGATAAATACAGATGATATTGACCAAAATACCCAACAGTACCTTCTGGTCAAAATCTTAAGCAATTCAGTGTCCCATGTTTACCTAGTTGCAAGTGACCTTCTTGAGGGTGGAGGGGAAGGATTTTAAATTGGAATAGCAGGGCTGGATCACTAGTTAGATTCTAAACTTTCCTGGGAGGCTATTGCAGATTTAGAACAAATTTCTCTACCTCTCGGAAGGAAAGCATGCAGCTTCAAGAACAAAGTATTAGAACAAAAGAAAACAAAACACCCTAAAAAAGACAACCATAATCCAAAGAGACAGCAAACTAGTGGAAATACTGTAACAGGTTCAAAATCACTAATTCAAATTCCTATTAGAAAGCTATTAAAAGGTACAAACACCAGCAGAATAGGAAAAAGACAGGTGATTTACTGAAGAAATAATGACTAATAAACATAGAAAAAGATGTTTCACCTCATTAATAATGCAAATAAAAACATTAAGCTATGCTTCTAGATTGGTAAGACTTTTCAGTACCCAGTGCTGGCTGGAGTGTGGAGAAATAAGTACTCTTACACTGTGTTCTATGTGTTGGAGGAGGGTGTGGAGGGGAGATGACAGTTTTTCCAGAGGGCACTTTGGCATTATGAATCAGAATTTAAAATGTACCATAATTTCTAAGCCACAAAACGTTTCCAAGAAATTATTCTAAGGAGATAAACTGGACAAGAACGCAAACATGTACATGTACAAGTAACCACTACCATGCTATTTTCTGTTGATGAAGAAATTGGAAAAACAAATGTCCATCATTAGGGGATAGGTTAAATAATACGTGGTATAGTAGAGCCATAGCAAGAAATACCATGCACCCATTAAAAATAATAATGCAGGGACTTCCCTGGTGGTTCAGTGGCTAAGACTGCGCACCCAATGCAGGGGGCCTGGGTTCCAGCCCTGGTCGGGTAACTAGATCCCAGAGGACGCTACTAAGAGTTCGCATGCCACAATGAAGATCCCGCGTGCCACAACTAAGACCAGGTGCAGCCAAATAAAGATTTTTTTTTTTAATGATAATGCATATCTACATTTGGCATGGATCAAATCACTTATTCCTAAACTATTAGGGACTAAATAAGGCATAATCTGCTTTTTAAATGAATATACTTTGTTATATTCAAAATACACAATTATATAAAACAAATACATTTACCAATCATGTAAATATATACTCATAATGAATACATCTTAAGTAAACCCAAATATCAACACTGATGTTTTTTTTTTTTGATCTGTGGCTGATGGAATCTCGAGTATTTTCTTCCTTTTTAAATATGTACTTAACAGTGCTTGGATTTATTTCTACAAATACTGAGATTGTATACTTTTTATAACCAGAAAAAAAAAGTTGTTTTTCTTTCTTCATTCTGGGGCAGGACTATAGGATTCTTCAATTTTACACGCTATCCTAACTCATTAGGGAAAGCGCTTCTCGCACTGTGACATCCGGAAGTTCACAAAAGGTGAAACTAGAGGGGGAGAAGACTTTTCTCCCTTCACGACGACAACAAAGACCAGAGACTGCACCAGCTGGCCCGGGGCGTGGTTATCGACTCAGACGCTCACGGCCTCCGGGGAAGCCGGCTGCCCGCGGGCACCGGTCCCGCCGCCCACAGGCCCCTCGGCCCCGTCCACCTCGCAGAGCGGCGACCACGAGGGTGCTCGCCGCTGCGGGCGCCGGGCTGGCAGTAGACCGGCAGCTGGTGCACATCATGACCTTGAGGGGTCGAACGCGCTGGGGGCACGCACGGCGCCGCTCACACGTGCCTCCGCAGGCCGCACACCTGGGCTCGGCGGGAGCGTCAAGGCTCCGTACGGCGCCCTGGGGAAACCGGCACCCAGGGGAGGGAAACTCCAATGCCGCGCTACTCAGAACCTGACCTCTCCACAGCTGTGGGCGGGCGGGCGGCCCTAGGGAGCCAGTGCACCATCTCTCTCAGCTTTTGCCCGCTTACCGGTCCAGCGGACGTCCATCGGCCGCCCCGAGTCCCGCCGCCCCGCTAGCTTAGTACCGCAGGTTTCGGTTAGCGTCCCACAGCTCGCGCAGGCGCACGACCCGCAAACGCGCCCAAGCTGGCGTTAACCGCCCGGCCGCCCAGATTTAAACCCGAAGAGCGTACGGCCCCCTCGGCCCCGCCCTCCTCCTTACTATTGGCCCAGAGGGTAAACGTCTTCCAAGTGTACATCCCGATTGGTGCCTATTTTCTTTTGGCCCTCCCCCATGGGCGGGAGGAGGCCTGGGACTCCGGGCTTGGATTCGCCAGGGCCGCCACGCGCCGAGCTCCAGCGCGTAACCCGGAACCGCGGCGGCGTCGCTTTTAGGTGTCCCCGAAGGGGAGGAGAGGACTCTCAAGCCTCGGTTAACAGCGAGGTAGCTGGATTTGGGGAGAGGTGTTCTAAACGTTCCGTTCACCTCAGGGGAATCTTCCCTTCCCTGCTCCAGCGGCTGTGGGGCTGGGAGACATCGGGGAGGGCGGCTCTCAGAGCCGGGTTGGAGCCACTTCCCCCGGTCCCGCCTCTTGCCTCCTGACGGTTGCCCTGGAGTCTGATACGCGCAGGTTCCGTATAAAGACCGGACGCGCATCCGCAGAGTCCTTCCCGTGGTTTCCGAGGCTCTATGATTTGACCCATTGCTGTGTCTCCAACCCTTGCCAAAGTGACTGTCAGACTGCTCCCACCACTCCAACTTCCTTGGGTGAACGAGGCCTCGCTTGTGGTTTTCCTCTGGAATGCTCCCGTCTGCTCCCTTCGCATAATCTTACCCTTAAATTTGTTTTGTTTTGTTTTGTTTTGTTTACGTACCTGGGGGAAAAGTCTAGTGCTTTGGGAGTTGCTGGCGGTGAGACCTAGAAAAGAAAAAGGGTGGAGGTCTTAACAGCGCAGTGTCCTCATCACTGCCCTGCAACCTAACTAAAGCAACTTGTCCCTCTCGTCCTGAGCGTTCTGTACCCCACCTCACAACAAATAGGAAGGTGACAAATTTAATTTACACTATTAAATTCAGGATTCAGTGAGAGGGAGAAAATAATCCGTAATCTTTTCTTCCAAACTTCATATTACCTCTTACTCTTACCCCTTTGTCCTAGGGCCTTTGCACTACCTCTAAGGCACTTTGGATTTGTTGGGGGAAAGAAGAAGGAATAAACAAAGGAGAAGAAGACAGAAGTAGTTTGTGAAGGTTTGAATGACCCGACCCCTAGATCTCCAGTGTCTTAACACGACTTTAGTGCACACATTCTTTTCTCATGAACAAATATCTCACGTTTAGGTTTCGTCATCTCATAGCTGCATGTCTTTTTCAGTGGCATTGAATTTGTCTTAGAAACAAGAGCGGACAGAGTCATTTTTCTTACCTACTGCTTTGCTCATTCAGCAAACTCCTTACACACACACCCCCATTAGTTTCTTGTTCTCCTTTATGTTAAAATTTTATCTTTGAAACCCTTTAATCAATAACTTGAAGGATCTATCTTCTGTCATCTTTCAAGTGGTATCTTGTGTTCAACTCAATCCCTGTTATTTGGTGGACCACTTCATCCTCCAGCTTTGTCTAGATCTGATTTGATAATCCTCGTGGTTCCTTGATATCCACTGAACTCAGGTCAAGAAAACTTAACCAGGCCATTTAAACTACAGTATATGGAAGGAAATCCTATTCCTGCAAACCAAACTGCATCTTTTAAAAAAAAATATTAAGGAAAATTTCAAACATGGAAAAAATGAAGCTCCGTGAACTCAATGCCAGCCCCAACAATTATTAACTCCTGGCCAATCTCGCTGCTCCCATATCACTATCTACATAGCTCCTCTTGTGTTTCTTTGAAGCAAATAGCAGGCATCTGAAAGCTATAAATATATCAGTATGATTTCTAAAAACATAAAGGACTTTAAAATAGCATAACCACAATATTATTATTACAGCTAAAATATTTAATGTATTTCCTTAATATCATCAAATATCCAGTTTAATTTTCTGCTTGCCTCGTAATTTTTTTTTTTCTCTACTAGGACCCAGTCCACTTCACACGTTGTGATTGGTTGACACGTCTTTCAAGCTTCTCTTACTCTACAAGTTCCACCTCCATATTTTTCCCTTGCAATTTGCTTGTTGAAGGAACCAGTTGTTCAACAACCTGTTGAAGGAACCAGGTTGTTCTGTGAAGTTTCCCATAATCTGAATTTTGCTGATTGTGTCTAAGTGACGTAGTTTAACATGGTTTCCTTACCTTTCGGTAGTAATGCATCCTTTTCCAGATGCTTTCCCTGATTCGGCCTAGCTAGTTTAATTAACGCATCAGCATCTTTATGCATTCGAACATTGCTTTCAACTGGTTATATCCTCATGTTTAAGTTAATCACTCCTTTATGATATCTTTGCTTACCTCACCCCTTTGTTGACATTTTCAAACTCCTTCAAGTGTAGACCTCTCATCTTTTATTTGCATGTGTGTGGATGGTAGTTTAAGGAATAGGTGAGAATGAGATCTTCCAGGAGAGTACAGAGTGAAAAGAGAAGGCAGCCTGCTCTCTTCTGGAAACTCTCATTTGTTGAACTCTGGGAGACTACCCTGTCCTGCTTCTGCTCCTGCCTCTCTCCTCTGCCTTTCAATTGTTGCTGGTCCCCAAGGATTGGTCCTTTTTTTTTTTTTTCTGCTCCCTTGGAGAGCTTGGAGAGTTTCACTCCCTTGGAGAGTTTTTTTGTTTCCACTATTCATTTTATGTGAGATAGTTTCAAAATCTGTAATTTCAATCCTTACTCTCTCCTGAGTTTCTGAAATCTATCTTATCTGCATATTAGAATTTCTACGTGAATTTCTTTTCATCTTTGCAAATGCAGCATATCTGAAATATTACTCATCTTTCCCCTCTGGTTTCACCCTTGTGATTTCCAAGGGTGAATGGTATTATCATTTCCCCGTGCTCTCACCCCTTAAGAGATGATCTTTTTTTTTTTTTTTTGCGGTACACGGGCCTCTCACTGCGTGGCCTCTCACGTTGCAGAGCACAGCCTCCGGACGCGCAGGCTCAGCGGCCATGGCTCACGGGCCCAGCCACTCCGTGGCATGTGGGATCTTCCCTAACCGGAGCACGAACCCGTGTCCCCTGCATCGGCAGGCGGACTCTCAGCCACTGCGCCACCAGGGAAGCCCAAGAGATGATCATTTTTTACTCTTTCTCATCTCCATATATCTCATTAAGTTCTGTCATTTGTTCCCTTGTAAAGTCTCATCTCTCTTCCTTCCAGTTCCTTTTTTACCACTAATCATTAGTTCAGCCCTATTATTTTGTTCTTGGATTCTTTCAGACACATTTAATAATATTGAAGGATATGGCATAGTAGCTAAGACTGTAGGCTCTGGGCCATATTATCTGGGCTCAAATTCTGACTCCTCCAATGCCTAGATATGTGACCTGGGCAAGTTATGTAGCCTCTCTTTGATTCTGTTTTCTCATTTTAAAAATGGAGATGATAATTCGACTTCCTTTGTATGTTTTCTGTGAGAATTAAATGAGAAAAAGTACGTTAGCATAGTGTCTATGAAATAATAACTTACTGCATTATAAATATTGTATAGTATTCTTTAGTCTTTATAATATTCTTTATTCTGTTCTTACGAGAAGAATAGCTCTCTGCCTTCCCTTTTATCTCTCTTGGCTCTGTCCATCCTATACATCATTGCCAGAGGAGTTGTCCTAAAACATTAATCAAGTTATTATGCTAAAGCACCTGCAGTGGCCTCTCTTTGCCAGAGTAAATTCATTCTTCTTGGGGCCCTGCATGATCTGGACCCATCCTGCCTTTTCAGCCTCATTTCCCAGGTCCCCTCTACTCAAGCTTCCCGTTGTAGTCAGTCTTGTTTCTTCACTGTCCTCAAAGCCACTTGGTTTATTTAACTTTGGATCCCTTCCTTATCTAGATTCCCCTCTTATCTCCTTTCAAATCCTATGCCTCTTGAAAGCTCATCTCCAGTTTACCCCTCCCACCAAGCCATGCCTGATTACCCTCAGCCATTGGAATTTGACCCTTTTTGAAATTCCTATAGCACTTACCTTTATTTCTCATTTAACTTCTAAAATACCTAGACTGAGACTGTTAATATTCTGTTTAGTTTAATCTTATCTCTTCATCCCAAGCTGCTCATTTCCTTTCCAGTCTTACTTTCTGATACTTCATAATGTGAGCCCTTCACCAGTCTACTTACTAAGCATTCATATATCAGCAGTGATTATTATTATAACTATGATGATGATGTACACTTCTACCATTGTTCGTACAGGGCCTTCTCTGCTCATCTCTCTCTCTTCTTTTTTAGCAGTCACAAAGGCAACGGTTGTAAACGAAACAGCGAGGGTCAGGAATCAGGAGACCAGAGTTCTCTTCCCAGTAATTTGCCAGCATAATTTGGACAGGTTAGTTTCTCTGTGTTTTTCTTCTCACCTGTTAAATGGAGTTACATTAGATATTATGTTAATTGCTTTCATTTCTAAAATGCTTTCATTTTAAATCTATTTAAGGACCAACTCAAGTATGTTACTCCCAGTCATTCTTATTTATGTCTTAAGCACTGATACTCATATCTTGCTTTTTATTCTTATTACTTCTCCAAGTGTGTATTTCTTTTCCTCCCAAGAAGATCAAGCTCTTTGAGGGCAGGTATATGTCTCATATTTGCTGTTACTTGCCACCACTATCAAAGCTCTGTGTGTAATGGGATTCAGTGTGGTTGGATTAAATTTTAAATTAAATGTCCTGCCATTAAGTCAGAACATTTAATTACTTCCTTTCACTCAGGAGCAAAACTCCTGTCCTGAAATTCCTAATAATCAGTGAGGTGCCCCAGCTGGGAGGGGCAGATGCTATATGAGTTGAGGTGGAATGAAATATGGTGATGTTGTAAATCAGAGTTTCTCAACTTCAGCACTGTTGATATTCTGGGCTAGATAATTTTTTGTTTGGGAGGACTGTTCTGCACATTGTAGGATGTGGAGCAGTATCCCTGGCCTCTACACTTCAGATGCAGTAGCATCCCAATAATGACAATCACAAATGTGTCCAGATATCACCAAATGCCAACCGTGGGGGCAAGACCATCCCCAACTGAGAACCACCTCTTACAAATGAAAGTCTTAGACAGGACATGCCAGATGGTGAACGAGGTTTTCTTTACACCATGTTTCTTTGTACCTGCTGTACTTCTTACAGATGTTTACATTTTTAGAAATAAAAGAATTAAGAACCGAGTAGAGATTTTTGTGTGCAGAAGGGAAGACATTGGAAAATTTCTGTGCCCACAGTCCAAGGAGAAGTAGCAGAGTTAAGCCAGCATTTAGGTGGCTTCATAGAAAGTAGTTTCAACCTGAGGCTCAGAGAGAAAAGGACCCTGAATTCTCAGAGCCTTAGGAGGTTGTGAGAAGGAATTTTAATTTTGGAATGAAAAAGAAAGTAAGATACCTAGGAGAATAATTGGCCCAAGGGTTGACCTAGAGTAGGACTGAAAGAAAGAAACAGGGGAACCCTGGGGAGGAAAGAAACCCTTTGATGCCTTAATGTCGCAGTTATCCGGAGGTTTTGATATAGCAGTCTATATGTATACAAGACTGCTTTAAGTTGATAGTCTCAATTTCACATGCATTTCCAATGTCCTGCATTTGTGCTCTCCTCTTGATTTCCTGCCTTTACTATATGTTTTCCTTTACTGTTAAGCTTTCCCATCTGTAATTTTCTTGTTTCTAGTTGTGGGCTTTTCTTTTCTGCCTAGAGAAGTTCCTTTAGTGTTTGTTGTAAAGCTGGTCTGGTGGTGCTGAACTGTCTTAGCTTTTGCTGGCCTGTAAAGCTTGTGATTTCTCCGTTGAATCTGAACAAGCATATTCTTGGTTGTAGGTTTTATGTTCCTACTATCACCAATTTTTTGAGGATTTTTATCACAAAAGGATGTTATATTTTGTCAAATGCTTTTTCTGCATCTATTGAGATGATCATATAATTTTTATCTTTCATTCTATTAATGTGGTGTATCACATTTATTGATGTGCATTGGTTGAACCATACTTGCATTCCAGCGATAAATCCTATTTGGTCACAATGTATAATCCTTTCAATATGTTGTTGAGTTCAGTTTGCTAATATTTTGTTGAGAATTTCTGCCTCTATATTTATCAGAGATATTGGTCTCTAGTTTTCCTTCCTTGTAGTGTCCTTATCTGGCTTTGGTATCAGGGTAGTGCTGGTCTTGTAAAATGAATTTGGAAATGTTCCTTCCTCCTTAATTTTTGAGAGGCCTTTGAGAAGGATTGGCATTAATTCTTCTTTAAATGTATGGTAGAATTTGCCAGTGAAGCCATCTGGTCCTTCAGTTTTCTGTGTTGGGAGGTTTTTGATTGCTGAATCAGTCTCCTTACTTATTATTGGTCTGTTCAGATGATCTATTTCTTCCTGATTCAGTCTTCATAGGTTTTATGTTTCTAGGAATTGATCCATTTCTTCTAGGTTAACCAACTGATTGGCCTGTAATTGTTCTTAGTAGTCTCATATGATCCTTATTATTTCTGTGTTATCATTTGTAGTGTCTCCTCTTTCATTTCTGATTTTATTATTTGAATCTCTTTTTCTTAGTCCAGCTAATGGTTTGTCAATTTTGTTTATCTTTTCAAAAAAAACAGATCTTAGTTTTGTTTATTTAAAAAACTTTTTGGTCTCTATTGCATTTATTTTCACTCCAATTTTTGTGATTTCTTTGCTTCTGCTAACTTTGGGCTTAGTTAGTTCTTCTTTTTCTAGTTCCTTGAAGTGTAAAGTTAGGTTGTTTATTTGAGATCTTTCTATTTTCTTAATATATGCATTTATCACTATAAATTTGCCTCTTAGAACTGCTTTTGCAGTACCCCATAAATTTTAGTATGTTGTGATTCCATTTTTATTTGCTTCAAGATACTGTTTGATTTCTCATTTGATTTCTTTTTTGAGTCATTGCTTGTTCTGGAGTGTGTTGTTTAATTTCCACATGTTTGTAGATTTTCCAGTTTCCTCTTTTACTCTTTATTTCTAGGTTCATACCATTGTGGTCAGAAAAAAATACTTGGTATCATTTCAATCTTTAAAAATTTCCTAAGACTTGTTTTGTGTCCAGATGATCTATCTGGATCATCTATCTGTATGATCTATCTATTGCTGAAAGCAGGGTACTGAAGTTCCCTACTACTATTGTATCATAGTCTATTTCTCTTTTACTCTGCTAGTATTGTCTTAATACATTTATGTACTTCATGAAGTTGGGTTTGTATATATTTATCATCATCATATCTTCTTGGTGAATTGGCCCCTTTATCATTATATGTTGACCTTCTTTGTCTCTTGTTACTGTTTTTTGGCTTAAAGCCTAATTTTTGTGATATAAGTATAACTACCGCTGCTTTCTTTTGGTTTCCTCTTGCATGGATTACCTTTTTTCATCTCTTCACTTTGAGCCTATATGTGTCCTTAACACATTTTTGACTGGAGACATATTATAGTCACAAGCATTCATTTCTGCAAAAATCTCCCAGTCAATAATGTGTTAAAACTGAAGTCAGTCTCTTGTAGGCAGCACATGGTTTGGTCTTGTTGTTTTATCCTTCCACCCACTCTGTGCCTTTTGATTGGTGAATTCAATCCATTTACATTTAGAGTTATTATTGATATGTAAGGACTTACTAATGCCATCTTATTAATTGTTTTCTGGGTTTTTTGTATTTATATTGTTTCTTTTTCCTGTTGTTTCTGCCTACCTTTATAAATTGGTGTTTTCCATGGTGGTTTGCTGTTTCCCCTTTCTTTATCTTTTGTGCCTCTACTCAAGGGTTTTGTTTTGTGGTTACCATGAGTCTTCCCCCTGCCCCCCAGTTTTATTGAGAAATAATTAACATACATCACTATATAAGTTTAAGGTGTACATCATGATGGTTTGGTTTACATATATTGTGAAATGATCATCATAATAGGTTTAGTTAACATCCTTTATCTCATAGAGATACAGTAAAAAGAAAAAAAGGTCTCCTTGTGATGAGAGCTCTTAGCAACTTTCTTATAACTGGAAGTTTGTACATTTTGACTATCTTTTTCCAATTTCCCCTCCACCATGAGTGTTATATAAGACATCTCATAGGTAAAACAATCTAGTTCAACCTGATAGCAACTTAATTTTGATTGTCTACAAAACTTCACTCTTTTACTTCATCTTTTTTATATCTTGAGGTCATTATTTAACTCTTTTTATATTGTGTATTTATTAACAAATTATAGTAGCTAAATTATACTTAATGCTTTTTCCTTTGACCTTTGTAGTATAGTTAAGTGGTTAACAAACCATGCTATTAGAGTTTTCTAAGTTTGACTGTATATTTACCTGTACCAGTGTGTTATATATTTTCATATGTCTTCATGTCATTAATTAACATCTTTTTATTTCACCTTGTATAACTCCTTTCAGCATTTCTTGCAAGGCAGGTCTAGTGGTGATGAATTCCCTCAGCTTTTGTTTGTCTAGGAAAGCTGTAAGATTTTTATGTTCTGTATACAAGTTCTACTTAGGATATCAGTATTGCAAATATCTTCTCCAAGTCGTTAACTTGTCTTTTCACTCTCTTACTGATACATTTTGATGAACCGCCATTGTTAATTTCAATGAAGCCTAACTTATCAATGTTTAAAAATGGTTTTGCTGTTCAGGTGATGTTTAAGTAACCTTTTGCCTATTCCGAAGTTACAACTACATGCTGTGCTTTCTTCTAGAAGTTTTATTGTTATACTTTTCACTTTAAACCTACAATCCAGTTTGAATTTGTTTTTTGTGTATGTTGTGAGGTAGAGGTAATGTATAGAAAAATTTAACTAAGTAGAGAACCCAGAATTAGTGTTAAGTGCTAATGGAAATTCAGCATATTATGAAAGAGGCATCTCAGATTAGTTGAGAAAAATGTTAACTTTAAAATAAATATTTCTGATACCCTGAGATAACCATAATTCAAAAAGATACATGTACCACAATGTTCATTGCAGCACTATTTACAATAGCCAGGATATGGAAACAACCTAAATGTCCATTGACAGACGAATGGATAAAGAAGATGTGGCACATATATAGAATGGAATATTACTCAGCCATAAAAAGGAATGAAATTGAGTTATTTATAGTAAGGTGGATGGACCTAGAGTCAGTGATAAAGAGTGAAGTAAGTCAGAAAGAGAAAAACAAATACCATATGCTAACGCATATATATATATATATATATATATATATATATATATATATATATATAAAATCTAGGAAAATGGTACTGATGAACCTAGTGGTAGGGCAGGAATAAAGATTTAGTTGTAGAGAACGGACTTGAGGACACAGTGGGGGAAGGGGAGGCTGGGATGCAGTGAGAGAGTAGCATTGACATATATACACTACCAAATGTAAAATAGATAGCTAGTGGGAAGCTGCTGCATAGCACAGGGAGATCAGCTTGGTGCTTTGTGATGACCTGGGTGGGGGGGAGGCTCAAGAGAGAGAGGATATGGGGATATATGTATGCATGTAGCTGATTCATGTTGTTCAGCAGAAACTAACAGAACATTGTAAAGCAATTTTACTCCAGTAAAGATATATTAAAAAATAAATAAAAGATAAATGTTGTTGGACTAATTGGCTAGTCATGTGGAAATAGATTAAATTGGATCACTTTCTTACAAGGGTAAATTACAAATGGAGAATCAAAATGTTAATTTAAATCCATGAAAGTATTAGAAGGAAACATGGATGAATTATTATCTAACCTGGAGCATAAAAAGTAACTGAATTCCATTAGTTATCAGTAAAGTGTAAGATAAATTTTACGATGAGTAGACTAGTTAAAATTTAAATGACTGATAGGACTTCCCTGGCAGTCCAGCAGTTAGGACTCTGAGCTTCCACTTCAGGGGGTGAGGGTTCGATCCCTGGTCAGGGAACTAAGATCCCACATGCTGCAAGGTGCAGCCAAAACGTAAAAAAAAAAACAATAAATGACTGATAATAATTGGTGATGGGAATTATGTAGAGTAACTGGAATTCTCATACAGTACTGGTAGGACTATATATTGGTACCATCACTTTGGTAAACCCTTTGGCAATTTCTTTTAAAGTTATGCATATGCCTACCCTATGACTCATACATGTTACTTTTAATTACCTACCAAAGAGAAATGAGTGTGTATGTCCATCAAAACTCTTATATGAAAATGTTCATAGCAGCTTTATTCACAATAGCCCAAAGCTGGAAACAACTCAATGTCCATCAATAAGAGAATTGATCTAATAAATTGTAGTGTATGTATACAATGGGGAAAAAAAGAATAAACTTTTGTTATAAGTGAAACATGCATGAATCTTAAAAATATTATGGTGAGTGATAGAAACCAGACTCAAGATAGTACTTTCTGTATAATTTATTTTATAATAAGTTCAAGAACAGGCTGGGACTTCCCTGGTGGCACAGTGGTTAAGAATCCGCCTGCCAATGCAGGGGACATGGGTTCTAACCCTGGTCCAGGAAGATCCCACATGCCGTGGGGCAACTAAGCTCGTGTGTCACAACTACTGAGCCTGCGCGCTAGAGTCTGTGAGCCACAACTACTGAAGCCGTGCTCCTAGAGCCCATGCTCTGCAACAAGAGAAGCCACCGCAATGAGAAGCCCACGCACCGCACCAAAGAGTAGCCCCCGCTCGCTGCAACTAGAGAAAAGCCCATGCGCAGCAATGAAGACCCAACGCAGCCAAAAAAAAAGAACAGGTAAAATAAAATTAGTTCTATGGTGATAGAAGTTAGAATAATACTTTTGGGAGTGGATTGTTACCTGAAGAAACTTACTAAGGTGATAAAAATATTCTATGTTTTAAATGAGATGGTGGTTATATAGGTTTATACATTTTTCAAATCACATCAAACTGTATATTTAAAATATGTGCATTTTATTATATATGAATTATACTTCAATTAAGATTATTATTCAACTCATAATGAATAACAGATCTTATTAACAATAAACAATAGGGCTAAAATCTGTTAGATGAAAGATTGAAGGGAAACTTTAGATGGTATAGATAAGTCTGAGAACAAGCAAATTTATGTGATCAATCCTGACATCATTAAAACTAGGAAAACATGTGCTTTCAGATATTTCCAAGGGTTGGGCCAGATTACCCTTTCTAAACTTCCAGGCCTATTTCATACTTGATATAATAAAGTATTGATTTTGAATTTTGAAGTAAGATTAGCTATTCAGTTTTAGAAGAATCCCATCAAAAAAAATTTTTTTTAGTTAATATATTTGAATAGTGGAGGGTTCCATAATAAGAAATGTCCTTTTCATAATCTCTTTGAGAAAAACACATGGTATGTTGGCACTGGAGTGAAAGTTCTATGTCTGGTAGGGAGTAGAGGTTACCATTCCCAGTACACTCAACAAAATAGGTAAAAAACCAGAAAAGTCACGCTAAACAGATGGACAAGAAAAATTCCATCAACTTTACTGGCTGTTCAATTAAACACAATAAAGTTTAATTGGCCAGCTAAAGGCAATAGAGATGAATAAAACAAGGCACATGTTCTAGCTGTGATTTATAACATACTGGGGCAAATTAGACAAACAGAGAAATGATTCATTTTTGTGAAAGAGTGTCAAAAAAAAAAAAGTACCCATAAAGTGACTTGGGTATTCAGAAGAGGGAGAATTTGTATAGTCATTGTGTTCATTGCCGGAGAGGTCAGAGTAGAGGTGGGTGGCAAAAGAGGAAAGGAATTGAGAAGACTAGAAGAGGAATAGGAAGAAATGAGAGTTGTAGTATATCTTGAATGTACATCTTGACAGGCCTAGAAGTGGCTATGTGTGAACTGTGAATGTCACAGAGCCAGGAAATTCTTTATTTGCTGTTTCTTACATTGTATATGGAGACACCATGTAAATGCTAAGAAAATCATGACTGAGTGTGAGATGGACACTGTCCACGGGGGAAAATAACTTTTTGCCAATAGAGGAAAATCTTGAGTGTCCACCATCTGTTTTGTTGCTATTTCTGCTTAATTATAGCCATAATAAGAATTTCTAGTCCACCTCCACTATCTAAGATAATCACAAGGATCTAGATGGTCTTGTTTTAAAGTTTTCTACTGGACCTCTTGGGGGAGGCCTCTTGAAGTACAGAAATGCCAGACCCTGTAATGGGAGAAATCTGTTGTTCAGAATCATTATCCTCCAACTGAGGTAGGAACCAAGCTTGAGGCACCAGGAAGGATAACACTGAATTACAGAGAGAGCTGGGATCCTTCCAGGACAGACAGGGCAGAAAAGCAAGGGCAGGCAGACTGTGAAGGCAGAGAAGCATCAATAACATTTTAAAGGGACAACTTTGGAGAAAAAATATTTTAGATTTTTGAAGTTACAATAATTGTAGTTGCAGCATGTATGAACATAAGTTCATCGTTGAGATCGTATGTCAATTCTCTGCAGAATCTCTGACACACCATATATGATAACTGGAGGATGTTATCTGTAATAAGAAGAAATCATAGAAAATAAGCCAGTGATCTAAGTTCTTTAAAGACAAGTCAAACCTGGCACTAGTCCTGTCAGTAAAAATTTATTTAGGCATCCGAGGTAGGTTTGGGGTTGGCTTCCCATCTTGTACTCCCAAGGGGACTCAGGCAGGGAGATGAAGAAATCACAGGTCCCCTGCAGGGGTTATTTGCCTAAGTTCCCTGGCAACCCTCAACTCTTTGTACAGATGCTTCTTCCTCGTGTCTCATTTCCCCAGGTCCTCTTCTGTCAGCATGCACAGGGACCCATGCCCAGGGGTATACGGCACTTTGGTTCCTCTCTTGAGTTGGCCTTAGTCTGAGATAGGAAATTGGTGGAGTACTCTCCTAAGAATTTTCTAGGAATCTCACAGCACCTCCTCTAACTTACCCTGGAAGATCTTTAAGATCACGCATGTCTCATGCTTCTCAGCAGCACAGACACCGAAGCCTCTTCTACAGCGATCTGTCTGTGTGCGAAGGGGCATGTTATGCATCTCAGGGGTGTCATTGCTGGAGAGCACAGAGCTGGTGTGAGGCCAGGGGAGGCAGGGACTTAGAAGAAGCTAGACCTATCCAGGCCTGAGGTGTGGGGTGTGGTGCGCGGGTAGGTGAAGAGCTGGTGGCTGGGATCCGGGAGTAAGCAGCTGGATCTCTCACCAACTCCACATCCCGGAGAAATGCCTCTGTGAGAGTTAAAGGTTTCTGGTCCCGACTTCAGCCCTTTTAACCTGGTGACTTTGAGCAAAGATTTAGCCTCTGGCTAAATGGCTTTCCGGCTTAAAAATGGTTCTGTTAATGCTGGCCTGGCTTACTTGGCAGCACTGTAGGTAGACAAGAGTGTGATAATGAGGCTGAGAGCTTTAAACTTTTACCTGTGCTAGCATTACTACGATGGGATTTCTGAGATTGGCGGCTTACGTATTGTTAGGTGATATACTCTGTTTTTAACTTGGAACTGAATCTACGTGAAGGCCTCATGAATTATATCATAGTCAGTGCCACTTTTTGTGGTACTGTGGGGTGAGCTGGTCAAAATACAGGTTTAATTTAAAAAAAAACAAAAAAACACCTCTCCTGGGTGCACCTAAGTGAGAAAGTAACATTTATCGAGCATCTCATATGGGCCATGTTCTCTTACTTTGTATCTGATTTAATCCTCACAAAAGCCTTGTAAGTAGGGATTTCCCCATTTCTCAGGTGAGCAACTAGATGTACAGAGAATTTAAGACAGTGACTGAAACATTTTTTAATCTGTCTGATTCCAGTGCATCCAGTATTTTCTTTCCTGCAATCACTTGTTGTAATATAAAAATCCCTGATAAGGGCATCAAAAACCCTTGATAGCACTGAAACCAGCTACAAAATTATTTATTGTAGGCTCAGCAGATGGGATACAGATTTATAAATGGAAAGGATGTCCTGAGGAAAATCTCACTAGGAATTTTGATTATGGGGAATGGTAGGGACAGAGTGGGGAGCACTATGATGGGGCAGCCACAGCGGCTTGAGCCCTTGGCGGGGAATGGCAGAATGTTGAAAAGGGCAGACAAGTTGGCATGGAGGCCCAGGGAGCATTCTGAAGGCTGGCTTCCCCTCCCATATAAACGTGGTCAAGACTCAGCCCCGCATGGACGCCAACTACACATATGGAGTTCCATGGGGCTTCCTAGATCCTGTCTCTGGAGCCCACTCAAGTCTGTGACTCACCCGCAATGCAGCAGAAGACGGATGAGAGCAACAAGAAGTGTTTGTCCATCCTGACAGAGAAGTCTGTTATACAGGAAGAAAAGAAGCCAGGGTCTGCAAGCACAGGTCTTTAGGCCACAAGAAGAAACCTTCCTCTTCATCATAGGGCAGGGATTATTCATGCCTAAGGGGAACCAATCACACAAGGTTTCCTCTAGGAGCTCAAGTTCATGCTCTCTCCACCCCACAGCAGAGAATGATAATTAATAAATGTTGGAGCTTACATGAAGTTAACTTTGTTTTTTATATACTGTTCATCATAGTAATTATTATTAATGCAGTTATGATATTATCATTCTTTTTTTTCTTTTGTTTTTCTTCTTTGATATTATCATTCTTATCCCAGTTTCACAGAGGAGGAAACAGACTTGGTGAGATCCAGCATCTTACCCAAGATCACATATCTAGTGACTTATAGCACCAGTACTCAGAGCAAGACTTTCTAGTTCCAGAAGCCATACTTTTAACCATCTTGATTGAATGCCTCTTGGAGATTTATTCATACATTCAACTAATAGTTATTGAGAGCTTTTATGGACCAGGCACAGTTTCATGTGTAAGAGCAGAGCAACGAATAAGTCAAAAAAAAGCTCACCTAGCTCCACACTTCATGGATGAGAAAACGAAGAGTGAAAGAGATGAAAAGGTGTATAATCTGTGACCAAGCTGGGCCTTCCACCTAGAATTTCTGATTCTCAGCCCAGAACTCTTTCACTTTACTAGAAATCTGTTCTCCAAGGCCAGGGACTGTTTACTTTGTAGGGCTGTGAAATCATCTCTAGAATTATCACATGGCTTGATCTTTAGGAAATTTATATTGTGAATCTGGCCAGTTTTGCCCATGCTTTAGGTATCTGTCTCTACAAAAGTTAACTCAGGTAAGGTTCACCATGGGTAAACCACTGGAAAATTATGACCAGTTCTGGCACTGTCAGTCTCTGAAACCCATCAGTGAGCTTATGGTACTTTGGCTAGAGGCAATAGGAATCTTCTCTCATGAATTCATTTTAACGACATGTTCTTTAGTTGTAGGAACAATATGTTCATCAAAATATCTCAAGTATGACATTTTTAAATATCAGATAAAGATTGGGTGAAATAAAGTCTTAGTTCAAATGCCACAAAATTTATAGTGTTCCTTTTCTATGACCAGAGTGTGGAGCCCATCTCTGCCTAAGAAGAGAGGCCTTAAACATGAGGGAATTTGTTCCTTTGAAAAGAATTGATTCTAGAATGGCAATCAAGATTGTGAAGTCTTTGAATCTCATTTTCTATTCTTCCATCTTTCAGGAGAAGATGTTGGAAACTAGATAGCATTTTCCAGGACTTTCCAAAGGCTTATCAAGAAGGCATACTTCTGAGCCTTTATTTGTCACCTGTTTTCTCTTCTCTCTCTTTAAAGCGAGTGAGTCTAGAATCATAGCAAAGGAAGAAAAAATTCTAGGTTAAACCACAGAGGGTTTGCCCAGTTTCTATTCTTCTTCCTGCAAGGTGCCCCTTGGCAGGTATTTTCTGGAAGGCCCATTGAGTTCTGAATCTCTTTTCTACGGGATTATTTTCAGTTAGGATTGTAGAATTTTGCAACTCCACCCAAGCAAGAGGTTCTCTGATCTACTTCTCATCCTACCACAGTATTTCATCCATCAGATTTTCTCTTGTAAACAATGTCTCGTGGTATGTGTGAACCTTCTAAAGTAGAATGTGTATTTGTGGATGTGAATCTGGAACTCAAAGTAGAGGTCTGAGGTAGAGATATAAAACTGAGCATCATCAGCTCATGGATGACCTCACGCTTGAGCTATGAGAATGGGACCCAGTTCTCACCCAGTCTCAGTGAATCAGAGCTCAGCTAGTTGCCAGCTGCTAACCCACCCAAAGCAAATGAAACAGTTTGTTCTAAAGCTGACTATGTCTTCAAAGTTCATTCTAGAAGACAATGTAATTAATCTTTCCATCCTTTCCAATACCCAAAGCCAAATGTAAGCCTTGCTGCAACTTAACACCTGACAGGATGCTCCCAACATCATCCTCACAGCCAGGCTCTTGGCCCTTGGATGCCAAAACCACAGGTACAGCCTCCACCTCATTGCCTCTCGCAGTCAGGTGCCCTTTCCTGCGTGTGGCTCCTTTTGACTTCAGTTTCTGACACCTACCCTAGCAAAAGGGCCCAGGCTTCTCCTGAAATCTTAAGCACTGCACAGGGAGTTAGTGCTTGATAGTTTCCAGGACCTTAACAAATATGAGCTTTCTCTCTTCACAGACTTTAAAATACTACTAATACCAATCCTATGATGAAAATTATTCTGAACGTCAGTAACTCACCCAGAGTCACAACGTTGGCAAGCAGCAGAGCCAGGATCTGAACCCATGTGTGTACCAAGCTTAAGTTCGGGATAAAGGGAGATGTCCTTTCTAGAATTCAGTATTGGTACAGAGGAGTGGGTACTTTAATGTCTTTTCCAGCCCTGGGAAAAATAACTCTTTTCATTGATGTCTTGCAATTGCACAATAGTGAGCAAGAGATCCCATTTTATGTGCTTGGGACAAAGTAATCTCAGCAACAAGTGCAGTGCACTGTCCCCTTGAGCCCCTCTCTTTACCCATATGCCATCACCTCCAACAGGGTGCATCTCTCTGAGTTTCTTGCTCACCCATGTCTCTAGAACCACATGACCAGCTGTCATCCCAGTGTGTCAGGTTGCCTGACATCTCTGTATTTTGACATTTGCTGTTCCTTTGGGCGCCTGTCCCTATTCACTTCTAACTAACACATCACTAGCCTTCAAAGTCCGGCTCAACTATCCCTTCTTCAGGGAACCTTCCCTGGTCAGGCAGTCAACTTTGAATGTCTCTCATTTAGGCCCCCATAGCCAACTGTGCTTGATGTACTTGTGGTCTCCTTAACTAGACTCAAGTCTTTGTGAGGCCACAGATTAGTGGCCTGGTTCACTTGGTGACGTCTCTTTTTGTGATGTTGACATTTGGTATGTGTGTAGAAAATATTTGCTTTAAAAAATCCATGAATTAGTTAATAACACCTGAAGGCAAACTAGGCACATCTCACCTTTCTGCTGAAACGTCCCTTTCCTACACCACAGAAGGGACACTCAGTGTTTCCCCCACATTCAGACTATACCTGGAATCCTGAACTTAATTCCTGGTGCTTCAGTCTAAGTGAGACAAAGACAAATCTGATATTATTCTGAGATTAGTGAAGAGAGCTAAAAGGAACTAAGGTGTCCAAATCCTGTCTTGAAATATCTGAAAGGTTAAAATGTGGGGAAAAAATTTGACTTACAGAGCACAAAGCTTAGCTATACAATAATGAATAAAGAATGTATATATATATATATGTGTGTATATGTGTGTGTGTGTGTATATATATATATATATTCATCATTGAGGAGAATTTTTAAATAGATGCCTTAGGGGCATTGAGACTCCAGTTGGTGGTTTGGTTGGTTCTGGGAACATTGAGGTACTGTTCGTCACTGAAATTTTATGATTTAGCTGAATAGCCCAAGGGCAGAACACTGGGGGAGATCAACCAGTACCTTCCACAGGCAACTGCACAGGACCAAAGTCCCAGGATGTTTGTTCTCTTTCTGCTGTGCATAGTCTTTCTGGTCTGCATGAGTAAGGGTAAGCCCTGGAGACAGAGGAAGGGTTGGTTGTTGATTAAGAGATGGGAAGATGCTGGGGGAGGAGAAATTTCCAGAATTGGCTCTTGGGGCTTTGGCCGATGCATGTGTGATTATGACAGGGAAACTTCTTCTTTCCACATGTGAATTTCGTGAACATCTGATAGGTATGACCACAGCTAGTCTAAAGTCCTTGGTAAAAAGGTTATTGGTGACATTTTTGGAGTAAACCTTCCCCTCCATCTTTTAAGAAAGCTGTTATCCATTCCTACTATAGAATCCTAGGAGTTTGATCTTCTCCCAGACCAATTTAGTCCATTTCGTGGAGTAAGGAAGCTAAAGTCCCCGTCTTTGCTTCCTCTTCCCCATTACTGGACAAAATCATTAGGCTAGATAAGGGGTTCATTACTTGGGGACCATAGATAAATTTTACAGGAACTCCAACCTTTTGAGATTATATACAATATTTGATTTATGTCTGTATAAGTTAGCTTTCACAAGATTATCAAAGGGATCAGGATCCCTAGAAAAGTTGGGAACCACTAGTCAATAGTAAGTTCCTGTTGGGAAGCCCCCAGGCCTGGAGAACCTTCTCCATACTGCATCCTTTAAGCACCTCTTTCTGTGTCTGGCAGAGCCTTCGACGATGTGTTATAAATGTAAAAAATATCATCTTGGGATATGCTATGAAGGCATGAGGTCCTGCACCCTGAAGTACCACCAGACCTGTGCTGTTGAAAACATTTACTTACTTACCAGAAAAGTTAGTGTTGGGTATAAAGTGACTGAGAAACAACCACCTTTTCCCCTTAGAGACAGTTACCTGCTTTTGTCCATGGAATACATGGGTGAGTAGGATGGGTGAGGGTGGGGTGGTCCTGCAGAGGGTAGGGCAAAGATGGACTTTTCCTTAAGACAGCATTGAGGAAAGGAAAGGTGAGTGTTCCTTATAAGTTAGGAAATAAAATCCACTCTCTGGGTCAGTAATTGATAGACTCTGTCTTTTAGCTCATTTGGGTCTAGAGAAAGATCAGTGAGTCTATGAAAAGAGGTTATTCCTAGGAATATGGTAGGAGAAAACAGAGTCATTACAGTTATATTCCCTTTCTTTCACCTCCTCAGGGCGGAGTATGTATTTTTATTCAAAACTGTCGTGTATGACCAACTGTGAGGACATCAACTTCTTAAGTTTTGAAAAGAGGACAGAGCTCATCTGTTGCAAACATAAAAACTATTGCAACCTCCCTGAGTCTAGTTCTGTATCTCTCCTGGATTTTTGATTATTCTTCAACTCACCATCCCCCTTATCTTTTCCCCCAAACCTGTATTTTGCTCTCCACTTCTAACCAATGGTAGAGAGTGAGAAAGCCAGCTGGTAGTGAAGAGTAGCCATCATAAGGAGGCTGCTAGGAGATAACTGATTCTCATTAATGATGGAGCACTAGACGGAATTTTTGCAAATCCCCACGCACAGCGTTTTGGTTTTCTTACGATGGTGCTGCCATGAATAGTGTTGGGTTTTAAATTGGTTATTTATTATCTCCTATATGGAAATGCAAAGACTTGGGTCAAAATAATCCCAAGCTCGTCCTGGGAATTCTGTGATCATACTTTATCCTTATCCATACCCACTCCTCTGGGCTGGGATTCTCTCTTGATTAGCTCTGACACCTGGCACTCTCCTTTTGCCCATGGGTTTTGGAGATAAAAGAAGACTAACTCCAGTTTCCCAATTTTCTGGCAACGTGAGCCACATCTTTCTCTGGTAGAGCTCTTAGGAGGAATCTCAGGCCAGGAAAAAACTGGACAGACAAAGGGATGAGGCATCAAGAAAAATTTTAGGGGCATTTCAGTTTGTGGAAACTAAGATATGAGAAACAGTTTGGTGTGGGTGGAGTTATCATGGCCCCTCCTGGACAGGTAGCCAGGTAGCACATGGTTGAACTAGGTTATTAAATTGGAAATGGAAACCTTGTGCCAGAATGGCTGGTCAGTCTCCTCTCATAAGAATGTGAAAAAAATGTTGATAATAAAGCAGGTTAAGATAATAGAATGTATAGAGATGCCATGTGGTAGTGTTCCAGTTACAAGGTGTCCTATGTATGATGCAGTTATGAGTAAACAGAAGGGATGATATAGCAGAAGCTAGTGGGGGTGGGAAGAGATGCAGGTGACACGGAATGGAACAAATAGAGGGAAACTGTGTAGCGTTGGTGGTGAAACAACCCACCTGTGGCCAAGGTGGTGAAGCTTCCCTGGGTATAGAATAACCCTGACATTTCTCTCCTTGTGAATGAAGCTTACTACAGTTCTTGGTCCTGGATTTCCACGATCATTTTTCTCCCTTACTATGCCACATGAAATTCTTACAGTAAAACAATTACCCCTCTACTTGAAGAGTTTGGTGTACTCTCTGCCTTTGTCTGCGCCTGAAAATATAATCCTTCCTGAGGAATTCTCATCTGGGATTTTAGCTGGGATGAAGAAAGACATGTAGATAACTTTTTCAAGATAGGCAGGCAGGTTGGAAAAGCCAATGTAACATGGATATTTTGAGTTAGGGAAGCAACATATATTTTTAAAAATTTTATTGAAGTATAGTCGATTTACAATGTTGTTTTAATTTCTGCTGTACAGCAAAGTGATTCAGTTATACATATATATGTTCTTTTTCATATTCTTTTCCATTATGGTTTATCACAGGATATTGAATATAGTTCCCTGTGCTATACAGTAGGACCTTGTTGTTTATTCATCCTATATATAATAGTTTGCATGTGCTAATCCCAAACTCCCAACCCATCTCTTCCCCACCCCACTCCCCCTTGGCAACCACAAGTCTGTTTTCTGTATCTGTGAGTCTGTTTCTGTTTCATAGATATGTTCATTTGTGTCATATTTTAGATTCCACATACAAGTGATATCATATGTTATTTGTCTTTCTTTTTCTGACTTCTCTTAGTATGATAATCTCTAGGTGCATCCATGTTCCTGAAAATGGCATTATTTCACTTTTTTAATGGCTGAGTAATATTCCATTGTGTATAGTACCACATCTTCTTTATCCATTCATCTGTCGATGGACATTTAGGGGAAACAACATATTTTTATTTCTGGCTGTATGTGGGCTCTCTCACCCATTGAATCATGGGTTGGGAAACGTCATTTAGAAAAAAAAGAGAGAGAGATCATTGTTTTTCACTGGGTTTCAAAATAGACTTTAAAAATATTTGTGAATCATTGTTTAGACAAAACTTGGCTTTGTTGAACAAGAAGTTTCTAATTATAAAATCTTTCCTTGATCTTTCAAGAACAAGCATTGGCATTCTCAGCAATAGAGCATTGAATATTACATTATGTAGTGGATGATTTTGGTTTGATTTTGGTGCCCTGCCCAAATCCTTTTTGCTAATCAGTGCATCTGCGACCCAGCTGCATTGAGTGTTGGCTTATGACAATTCACAGCTATTTACTTCTCTGGAGATTTGCCCTCTGCCAGATGGGAGCTGCCTCGCCTGTATGCTGAACTCCCAACTAGAGCAAAGACCTCAGCCAACAAATGGCCGACTCCTTCCATCAAGCTGCACGTGCAGCTTGTGCCAGAGGCAGGCAGGTTGGAAAAAGCCTGCAGTGCAATTTTTGTGCCAGAGCTTTTCCATGGGCTCTGACTAAAGCCAGTCTCCAGTTGAGACCATGTTACTGTTAACATTTCCCCTGACCTCCCTGCTTTCTTTACTCCCCCTCTAAATTTTAAGCTGAGAAAACCAAGTGTTTTCTGCCATCATAGGGCATGGAGCTCTAAAATAAGATGTGAAAATTCCCCAGCAGTCCAGTGGTTAGGACGCTGAGCTTTCACTGCCGAGTGCACGGGTTCGATCCCTGGTCGGGGAACTAAGATCCCACAAGCCGCGTGGTGTGGGCAAAAATTTCAAAAAAAATTTTTTTTAATTAAAAAAATTTTTTAAAATATAAAATAAAACAAGATGAGGTTGGGTTAGAAAATGCAGTTACATTTTGGTGCCTCTGAGGGACAGTGCACGTAGTGTGTGAATTAGCTCCTCATGAATGAGGAGAATCTTTTTTATTAGGCTTCCTTACAGCCTAGATAAAATTGCTGTAATCTTGGAGAGAATTTTCTCTTGGTTTACCCCATCTTGGGATATTCTTCCTGTTTCCGTTTTCCAGCTTGAACAAATGAACAGAATAAGACCTAGGTGAAAATTTCTTTACCCCCATGATAGCACACCAAGTATCAATCCTGAAATAAGCATAAGCTCTTTTTTCATATATGCAACTTTTTCTTCACATATCATTTTAAAGACAGTAATTTGCCTACTAATCTAAAGGTTAATTTGGAGTTGACTGGTGCATAATACATGCAACCTTATGCATTAAATCAAAATAATTTTCACATATATTAAAGATTTAAATGTAATAAAATCCTTACTTCTTAATTGTTGTTACTATTACTGTTTGACCTCTTAGTGTGCGATAGACACGTGTTTTGTACTTTTCGTAAATGGTCTCATTTAATCTTCACAACTTCCTATGAAGTAGCTAGTATTGTAAAACAATGTAATAGATGAAAAACCTGAAGAAGAGGTTGCCCAGAAGCTAATTGGGTTAACTCAACAAGTATCACACAATTTTCCAGTTATTATTGATGCATAAAAAATGATTGTGTTCACTAGTACTGTGGGTCAGCAATTCAGAAAGTAGGTAGTAGGGATGGCTTGTCTCTGCTGCATGATGTCTACGACCGCAGCTGGAGAGACTTGAAGGCTGGAGGTGACTCGAGAGTGGGAGACTGGAATTATTCAGAGGTGTCTTCACTTCTACATTTTTGCAGTTGATACTCGTATAAGTTGTGATGTCACCTGGGGCTGTTGGTCAGAACACCTACATATGGACTCCATATGACTTGGACCCCTGTACTGCATGGAGGCCCAGGTTCCTTACACAGAAGCTTAGGGGCTTTAAAGGCAAGTGTATATTCTAACAAGGTGGAAGTTGCATCACATTTGGAAGTCGTGCATCATCACTTCTGCTACATTCTGTTGGTTATAAGTGAATCACAAGCCTCGCCAGGTGCCACTTTTTTTTTTTTTTTCGGTACGCGGGCCTCTCACTGCTGTGGCTTCTCCCGTTGCGGAGCACAGGCTCCGGACGCGCAGGCTCAGCGGCCATGGCTCACGGGCCCAGCCGCTCCGTGGCATGTGGGATCTTCCCGGACCGGAGCACGAACCCGTGTCCCCTGCATCGGCAGGTGGACTCTCAACCACTGCGCCACCAGGGAAGCCCAGGTTCCACTTTTGATTGGAGAGTAGGTAAGTTGTAGAAGAGCTTGTGATATGGGAGATACTGTTGTAGCCATCTTTGGAAAATACAGTCTGTTACAACTAGTTAATGGCAGAGCTGGAATTGAATCCAGTATTTATACAATCCCAAAGCTCTCTCTCATTCTAAGCTCACTATTATATTAAAGATATTTAGAAATATTTATATAATCTAGTGATGGAGCTTTTCTAATCATGGCATCAGTCACAAAACAGGACAAAATTGATAGATTTGGAAATTCCCTGGCAGTCCAGTGGTTAGGACTTGTTGCTTTCACTGCCAGGGTTTGATCCCTGGTCGGGGAACTAAGATCCCACAAGCTGCGTGGTGAGGCCAAAGAAAAGATTGATAGGTTTGACCACATACAGAAGTAAATGTTTTTGTATGGTAAATCAAAACCATCAAAAAAAACCCCCACATAATATAGAGATTGTAATTTTCCCTTAGCTGTTGTATCTTTAGTTGAATACCTAAAGAGAATAAAGCTCCCTAAAGACCTGTTACCGTGATTGTCTATTGTTGTCAAAGAAAGGATTGTGGAAATAAGAAAAAAAAAAGAAGAATCTCCAGTGGGTCAGAGAGCAGGATGGAGAAGGGTAGAGAATTGATCTGAAAGGGGTAAATGGAAGAAAACCAGTACACTCCACCACCTTTACCTCTCAGCATCCATTCTCCTTCATTTAGGTGGAAACTGCATTCCCAGCACGGGGAATGAGAAACTTCCCATTACAACCTTGGAAGATGATAGAGATTCAGTCATATTATCACCCAAAACCAGGAATAGCTACCCCCAGGGCTGTTTCTGGTGGGAGTCAAGAGAGAGCCTTGAAATGAGCAAGCAATGTAAAATCTTCGCTGAAGGCCTCACTCCTGCAACTGGACGTGAGGATGAGGATAATACAGATGCATTCACAGTGTCTGCTCCACCTTCTCTTACTTCTGCCAGTGTCTCAGCTGGACAGGGTTCTTGACCTGATGGCATAGTCCAGCCTTCATTCCTGTAAGATCTGAACCCTTGGTGGTTTTGTCCTTATTGCATTGTTGCAGGTTTCTATTGAACAAGTCTGTTGGACAAGAGAGTACTAAGGATGTTCCAGCATATCCTGTGGTTTTCAAAAAAAGCTCTTCTTCTCTTCATTGAGTAGCAGCAACCTAAGTTCCCTTGTAATCCAAACAAATCACCACAGTCAGTGCAGTGAATTTTTCTCCGCCTCTTAGCAACAGGCATTTGAGACACTGTGATGTTCTGCTCCCTCTCCCCTGCCCCCACCCTCTCTTATCACAGGCATTGTAGGTTGACAGGGGTGGGGTGAGGCATTCCCTTTACACCATAGGAGAACTGTCCAATAGGTGGCTCCCAGGTTCCATCATAAATGAACGGTAAAGGAATTTGGAAAACTCTTTCTCAGAATAATTCCCTGGCTTATTGTCATGTTGCATACTCTGTTTTAAGATGTAAAACCCTGCCTATTATACATTATTTTAATTTTCTTTTGTTTTATACCAAATCTCATTTTATTCCTGGACAGAGGGTTACCCAGGCTGGAATGGGGTTGGGTTGGTTCCTGAAGGAGACAAAAGAGAAAAATCACATAAAAGATAAAACAGAGCTTTTCCTGGTACCACTTTTTTTCCCAGTCTTAGAAGCCTCTGCAACTGCGTGCAGGACTTGGGCTGCTGGGCCACACGTACTTCAGTGCCTCTCAGCTAGGCTGAGCTTGGGTTCCGAATGTCAACTTGAGAGACTTCAGATTTGTCCTGACAACCAACATAGCGTTTCTTCTATCTTCCTCCTCTTAAATTCACTGTATTAACAGTGAGAATTTTCTAGGAGCTCCCCTTGTATCTTATGAAATCTAAGCTTCTACAGTAATATTTTACTGTTAAAAGCCTCAGAAATCTTCTCCCATGAGTCCTGAATTTCCCAACTATGTTCCTATGTTTCCTATTTGCATGGTCTCTGCAATAATTTATCTAACCTCAGCATATAAGAAAAGATATTTTGGGTTTTCTTCCAGCAGGCGGCCAGAAGTTAAGTGTACTTTCTCTAACATTACCCATGAAACCAAGTTTCTATTCTAGGGCTGTTGAAGACTGGCCATCTACCCTGAGGCATTGGCTGCTTTGAAACCACAGGCAGAGTGTAGCACAGGCCCGGAGGCTTTCTCACACGTGGCCACCCTCTGGCTCAAGAGAGCACACGTTGCCACATTTTAGCAGTTTGATCCAGCAGCAGTTCAAAGTACTCCTCTCTAAGGTTTGTTTCTGCACTTCCTGAAAACTTCCTATTCAAAGGGCTCCTCTTGTAACTATGTTTGAGAGTAAAGGAGGTTTAGTCTTATATTCACTCCTAATTCAGTTTAATCCTATAACTGCTTCTCAGTGCAGTCTTGTTTCCACAATAGGCTCTGGTTCATTGGATGCTGGTCACCCCCTGGGACTCCTCAGCCACTGTCCTTCTTGATGTAATAAAATTTACTATAATTATAATTTTTACATTAAATAGGTAATGAGCATTTTCTTGTGCCAAGTGCTGATCTAAGCCATTGACACACATTAACTCATTTTATTCTTACTGCAACCTTATGAAGTACAGAAAGTAATATACTTTGGTAAAGTCGCATATACAGTAGAGCTGTCATTTGAACCCAGAATTCATAGGAGCATTATTTTAAACTGATATGATACTGCTACCATAAAATGGGCCTCAATAAAGAAGTTAATGTACGAAGGCCCAGTTCCTTTATTCCTAACAATACCACCTTTCAGGGCTGAATGAATATATCAGACTTTATGGAGTGTCTGGCATAGGTGGAGCAAAAATGCAAACCATTGGGTTGGCCAAAAAAGTTCATTCGGGTTTTCTGTACCATCTTATGGAAAAACCCAAACGAAATTTTTGCAATACATGCTAAATATGGCTAGCTCCATAGTCCAATGGAAAGAGAAGGAAAGTGAAATCTTTCCCAGGTGGCCCTCTCACGCATATGACCCAGATCCTAGCTTTGTTCTGTCAACCTAAATTAAGAGGTAAACCGAAGCAAGTTTGAATGACCAGAAATTGAGTTTATTCAGGAAGAGCAGAGGAATTGCAATTCGGAAAATGTATACTGTAGCAAGATACAGGCATGTTTGTTGAGGGTTTGGGGTGAGCTGTATTTATGGGCAATGAGTGCAAAGAGGGGTAAGTCCAGCCAGAGTCCAAGCAGTAAGTTCATTGGCTTGAGGATGGGGAGAGATTCCTGCTGGATGTTCATTGGTCAAGAGGTAAGTCTCAACCTTCTGTAAATCAGGCACTTATGGGAAATCAGTCTCAGTAAGTTCTGTTCTTCTCAGGGAGCATGCGTGAGATTCTTCGTTACATATCCTCCAGTTCCATTTTAGATGGAAATCTAAATCCCTTCCTCTGTTCCTCTGAATCCTTCTTCAAAGCACTATTTACCCCCTCCTTCTATTGTTCTTAGTAGCAACCCCAGCACCTCAAACAATTCCCCAATATCTATCAGATGGGAAGCATCCAATATATTTGTTGATGGTTGTGTAATTGAGTGTTAATTAATACTCTGTTAGGCCTGCTCCCTCCCCAGCAGTCTGATGGCAGTACTTGGCAACCCATAGAATTTTGTTTCTGAAGCAATGCATTGGCCCACATTGCTACGGGCTTGAGGATGTATGTTTCAGGAGGACAGTCTGGGATGAGCTTTAGCTCTCTAAAGCCAGCCCAAAGTTCAGCGAGTGGTTTCAGCTCCTCAAAACCTATTACCTTTGAGATCTTCCTAGCAATACAAGATGAGGCAAAGCCCCCTCAATCATGGGGAGTTTAGTTGTAAACGATCTTATCCCAAATGTAAACATCGATTTTCAAAGATAAACATCCTACTAAATGAATTGTAACCTCATGGAGTTCCATCAACTATGAGGACACATTTTTCATGAATATGCTCAGTGTTACAAGGGCTTCCGTATTCCTCCTCCTGTTTCAAACCCTGCCTAGAAGCTCAGGTGCATAAAAAGGCCGTGAATACTCTCTTTTTATTTTCTTCTTTTTAATTTTATTTTTTGATTTTTTTTTTATTGAGGCAACCTTGGTTTACAACATTATATTACTTTCATGTGTACAACAGTATATTTCTACTTCTGTGCATACTACAGTGTGCTCACCACCAAAAATTTAGTTTCTCTTCATCATACAGTTAGCTCCCTATACCCATTTCGCCCTCCGGCTGCCCCTTCCTCTCTGGTAACTACTACAGGTGACCCTTGAACAATGTGAGGGTTGGGACAACAACCCTCCACCAGTCAAAAATCCACATATAACTTTACAGTCAGGCTTCCTTATAGGAAATTCCACATTCGGGGATTCAGCCAACAGTGGATTGTGTGGTACTATAGTAAGTATTTAGTGAAAAGAATCTGAGAATAAGTGGACCCACACGATTCAAACCCTTGTTGTTCAAGGGTCAACTGTACTCTGTTCTCTGTATCTCCATGTTTGTTTTGTTTGGTTGGGTTTGTAGTGATTTTGGTTTTTATTTGTTTTTAATATTCCATCTATGAGTGAAATCATATAGTATTTGTCTTTTTCCATCTGACATTTCCTCTTAACATAATACCCTGAAGACCCATCTGTGTTCTTACAAAAAATGGCAAGATTTCATCTTTTTTAAAGGCTGAGTAGTATTCCATTGTGTGTGTGTGTGTGTGTGTGTGTGTGTGTGTGTATATATATATATATATATATATATATACACACACACACCACATTTTCTTTATCCATTCTTCCACTGATGGGCACTTAGGCTGTTTCCATAACTTGGCTAATGTAAATAATACCTAGATGAACATTGGGTGCATATACCTTTTCAAATTACTGTTTTTGTATTTTTTGGATAAATATCCAGAAATGGAATAGGTGAATCATATGGTAATTCTATTCTTAATTTTTTTGAGGACTATCCATACTGTTTTCCAGTGTGGCTACACTGATTACATTCCTAGCAACATTGTATAAGGGTTCCCTTTTCTCCACATACTCTCCAACACTTGCTATTTCTTGCTTTTTTGATAATAATCATTCTATTTTGATAATAGCACATTCATGGGTGTGAGATGGTATCTCATTGTGAGTTTGATTTGCATTTCCCTAATAATTAGTGATGTTGAACATCTTTTCATGTGTCTGTTGGCCATCTGTATGTCCTTGGAAAAATATCTGTTCAGTTCCTTTGCCCATTTTTCAATCGAGTTGTTGTTGTTGAGTTCTTTATATTTTGGATGTTAACACTGTGTTGGATATATGATTTGCAAATATCTTTTCCCATTCATTAGGTTGTCTTTTTGTTTTGCTGATGTTTTCCTTTGCTGTGCAGAATATTTAGTAGTCTCATTTGTTTATTTTTACTTTTGTTTCCCTTGCCTGAGGAGTCATAGCCAGAAAGATTGCTAAGACCAATGTCAAAGAGCATATTGTTTTCTTCTAAAAGTTTTATGGTTTCAGGTCTTACATTCAAATCTTCAATCCATTTTGGGTTGATTTTTGTGTAGGGTGTAAGATAGTGGTCCAGTTTTTGTTTTGTTTGGGGGGTTGTTTTTTTTTTTTTGTGCATGTGGCTGTCCAATTTTCCCAACACCTTTCTCCATTGTATGCTCTTTGCTCCTTCATTGTAATTAATTGTTCATATATGTATGGCTTTATTTCTGGGCTCTCAATTCTGCTTCATTGATCGAAGTATCTGTTTTTCTGCCAATACCATGATGTTTTGATTACTGTAGCTTTGTAATATAGTTTGAAATCAGGGAATGTAATACCTCCAGCTTTGTTCTTTTTTTCTCAGGATTGCTTGTTATTTGGACTCTTGTGGTTCCATATAAATTTTAGAATTTTTTGTTATATTTCTGTGAAAAATGTCCTTGGAATTTTGATAGGGATTGCATTGAATCTGTAGATTGTTTTAGGTTATATGGACATTTTAACAATGTTAATGCTTCCAATCAATGAGTATGAAACACCTTTCCATTTTTTGTGTCTTCTTCAATTTCAACAATGTCTTTAGTTTTCACTATACAGGTCTTTCATCTCCTTGGTTAAAGTTATTTTGTGGTGTTTTATTCTTTTTCTGTAATTGTAAATGGGATTGTTTTCTTAATTTCTTTTTCTGATATCTCATTGTTACCATATAGAAATGCAAGATTTTTTTGTAGGTTGATTTTGTACCCTGCAACTTCGTATTCATTTATTGTTTCTAATAGTTTTTTGGTGGAGCCTTCAGGATTTTCTATACATGAAATCATGTCATCTGTAAATATTGACAGTTTTACTTCTTCCTTTCCAATTTGAATGCATTTTGTTTCTTTTTCTTGCCTAATTGCTCTGGCTAGGACTTCCAATACTGTGTTGAATAAGAGTGGTAAGAGTGAAAATTCTTGTCTTGTTCCTGATTCTAGAGAGGTAGTTTTCAGTTTTTCACCATTGAGTATTAGGTTAGCTGTGGGCTTGTCATATATGGCCTTTATTATGTTGAGGTTTGTTCCTTCTATACCCATTTTATTGAGAGGTTTCTTTTTTTATCATAAGATTTTTTTGAATCTTGTCAAATGCTTTTTTTGGATCTATTGATATGACCATGTGATTTTTATCCTTGATTTTGTTAATGTAGTGTATCATATTGATTGATTTGCAGATGTTGAACCATCTTTGCATCCCTGGAATAAATCACTTGATCGTGGTATATGACCCTTTTAATGTATACAGTAATACATTACAGTGTTTGGTTGGCTAATATTTTGTTTTAGGATTTTTGTATCTATGTCCATCAAAGATATTGACTTATATTTTTCCTTTTTGTGTTGTCCTTCTCTAGTTTTGGTATCAAGGTAATGTTGGTCTTATAAAATTAGGGAGTGTTCCTGCCTCTTCAATTTTTTGGAAGGGTTTGAGAAGAATACATATTAAATCTTCTTTGAATGTTTATTAAAATTCACCTGTGAAGCAGTCTGGTCCTGGATATTTTTGTTTCTTGGGTGCTATTTTGTTTTTCTATTTCTTCATGATTCAGTCTTGAAAAGCTGTACAATTCTAAGAATTTGTTGATTTCTTCTAGTTTTATCTTTTATTGGCATATAGCTCTTTATAATATTCTCTTATTATTCTTTGTATTTCTGTGGTATCCATTGCTATTTCTCCTCTTTCATTTCTTATTTCATTTATTTATCAGGCCTCCTCTATTTTTTCTTAGTGAGTCTAGCTAAAGTCTTGTCAATTTTGTTTATCTTTTCAAAGAACCAGCTGTTTGATCAATATTTTCTATTGTCTTTTTAGTCTCTGTTTCATTTATTTGTGCTCTGATCTTTATTTCCTCCCTTATACTGACTTTGGGCTTTGCTTTCTTCTTTTCTAGTTCCCTTAGGTGTAAGATTAGCTTGTCTATTTGAGATTTTTCTTCTTTCTTTCATAGACCTGTATTGGTATAAACATCCCTCTAGTACTACTTTTGCTGCATCCCATAGATTTTAGGTTTTCATTTTTATTTGCCTTTAGGTATTTTTTTGATTTCTTCTTTGATATCTTCATTGTCCCAATAGTTGTTCAAAAACATGTTGTTCAGTCTCCACATATTTGTTATTTTTCTAGCTTTCTTCATGTAATTGATTTCTAGTTTCATATGACTTTGATTGGAAAAGATGCTTGGTATGATTTCAATCTTCTTAAATTTATTAAGACTTGTTTTGTGTTCCAACATACAGTCTTTCTTTGAGAAAGTTCATGTGCACTTGAGAGGAATGTGTATTCTGCTGCATTTGAATGGTATGTTCTATACAAATCTATCAAATTCATTGGATCAGATGTTTCATTTAAGGCTGCTCTTACCTTATTCACTTTCTGTCTGGATGATCTATCCATCGATTTAAATAGGATGTAAAAGTCCCCTACTATTGTTGTGTTGCTCTTAACTTCTCCCTTTATATCTGTTAATATTTTCTTTATGTATTTTGGTGCTCCTATGTTAGGTGCATATATATTAATAAATGTTATGTCTTCTTAATTGATTGTTCCCTTTATCATTCTATAATGTCTGTGTTTGCCTCTGGTTATATTTTTTGGTTTGAAGTCTATTTTTGTCTTATATGAGTATGGCTACATCCACTTTTTTTTTTTTTTTTTTTTTTGGCTGCCATTTGCTTGGAATATCATCTTCCATCCCTTCACTTTGAGACTATGTTTTCCTTTAGAGCTGAGATGGGTTTTCTGGAGGTAGCACATAGTTGCATCTGTTTTTTCATCCATCCAATAGCTCTCTGTCTTTTGATTGGTACATTCAATCCATTTACATTTTGGGTGATCATTTGTCTTTTGTTTTCTGGTTGCTGTGTATCTCTATTTTTTCTTTTTCCTCCTGTTTCTCTCTACTATTTTAGTTTGGTGGTTTTCTATAATGTTTTTCTCAGTTTCATCTTTTTTAAAAAAATATTTTGTGTCTCTGCTCTAGATTTATATTTTGTGTTTACGCTGATGTTTGTATAAAACATCTCATAAGTAAAATAGTCCTTTTCTGCTGATAGCATCTTCATTTGCCTACATGGGTTTCATTCTTTTCCTCTTCCCCTTTTATGTTTTTGTTGTCTCAAATTATCCCTTTTTATGTTATTCATTACCAAATTGGAGTAGCTATAGTTATGTTTTCTGCTTTTTCCCCCCTTTTAACCTTTATGCTATAATAAAGTGTTTAAAATGTTTTGTGATATAAGAGTTGCAATTTTCTGATTCTGTCTCTCTAGTTATCACCTTCCTCAAAGTTTTGTGCACTTTTGCCTTTTTATTTCTGGTAGAAGAGCTCTTTTCAACATTTCTTGTGGGGCAGGTCTAGTAATATTGATGAACTCCCTCAGCTTTTGTTTGTCTGGGAATGCCTTTATTTCTCCTTCATATCTAAAGGATAACTTTGCTGGATAGAGAATTCTTGGCCAACAGTTTTTATCTTTCAGTATTTTGAGAATGTCATTCTACTCCCTCCTGGCCTATAGAATTTCTGCTGAGAAATTTGCTGATGGCCTAATGTGGTGGGGGTGGCAGGGGCTGTCTCTTCGTAAGTTATCATCCTTTTTTCCTTGGCTGACTTTCAAATTCTTTCTTTGTCTTTGACTTTTGACAGTTTTGTCTTGGAGATGGTCTTTTTGCATTGAAGTAATAAGGTGTTCTCTTAGCTTCACGGACTTGTATATCTGGTTCCTTGCCAGGTTTAGGAAGTTTCAGGTATTATTTCTTTAAATAAACTCTCTCCTCCCTTCTCCCTCTCTTCTCCTTTTGGAGTAGCCATTACCCTAATGTTGCCCTTCCTAAAAGAGTTGGATAGCTCTTGTAGACTTTCCTCATTTTTTTTTTAGATCTTAATTTTCTTTCCTCTTCTACCTGTATCATTTCTAGATTTCTATCTTCTAGCTTGCTAATTCTGTCTTCCATATGATCTGCTCTATTTCCAATGCTTTCTAATGCATTGTCCATCTTGTTTATTGAGTTCTTCAGCTCCAGAATAATTTCTGCTTGCTTCTTTCTTAGAGTTTCAATCTCTTTGGTAAAGTATTACTTCTGTTCATTAATTTTATTCCTGAGCTCATTGAATTGCCTTGCTTGTAGCTCATTGAATTTCATGACAGCTATTTTGAATTCTCTATCAGTTAGACTGTAATATTCTGTGACTTTAAGTTTGATTTCTGGAAAATTTTCATTTTCTTTTTGTGTATTACTGTGGTTCTTCATGGTGCTTGATAAGTTGTTCCTCTGCCAGTACATTTGAAGAAGCAATTACCTTTCTTCTTTAGATTAAGCTTTTAATTTTTTTAACTTGGTTCTAATGATTCAACAGGTTAGAAATTAGAGGCCTCTCTTTTGTTTTGCAATAAGTGGCACTATAGTACAAGTTTTTGGGGTTTCTTGCACCTGAACTGCCTCTGGTTATGTTTGAGAGTCTGCACTCTGTCACGGCTGTAGCCCAGTGCCCGCCTTAATGCTGCTTGTGCCTCTGGAGTTATTGGTGTCTTACTATTGCCAGTGTCACTGGCCTCACCTCCTAGGGCACAGGGACGGCAGGCACTTCCACTGCAGCTTGGATCTCCTGAGTTGCACTCTCCACTGCTGTGGGGGAAGAAGGGAACTGGGATCAGCATACCTCTGCCATTTTGAGTATTGTTGGGTTGGTGGGAGCCACTGCTGTAGGTGGTGGCCTAGGGACCGGAATTGTGGATGCCTCTGTGGCTGGAGGGATGAGTTCACAGGCTCCTCTGTCCCTGCTGTTCAGTTACCTGTGTCTGTGAGCACCGCCGCAGCTGTGGGGCCAGAGGCATGTGTCTACCTCTCCTGATGCTACCAGGTTCTCTGGGGCTGCAGGCTGAGCCAAAGTGGCCAGGGACCCAGGATTGTAAGCAACACTTGTGCTGTTGCCCTGGTTCTGCCTCCTCTTTGTATTCCATCTTTTAGATATAAATATGTATGGGTTTTCTGGCATCCTGAGTGTGTTGGGATGAGCTGCTCTGTTGAGTTGTAGATGTTTAACTGATCGAAGGGGAGAGACAAAGGATGCATCTCAATTCGCCATGATACTGATGTCAATACCATTATTTTTTAAATAAATATTCTGTAATTTGAAAGCCCACGATTGGCTGCAAAAGTATGAGCTGAAGTTTTGAATCTACTACATTGCTTTGCGAAGACCACCATTGTAGGCAGGGGATTTCTATATTGCTCTCTATGTGTGAAGAGAGATAGCAAGAGGATTAAATAATATTATATCCCCAAATGAATCAGGAGTCAGAGAGGTGACTGTGTTGGTGTTACCATATGTGCAGGGTGATGGGGTAGCAGAATACGTTGCTCATCTAGATACATAAATTTTCTGAAACACAGTGTAATAGTTTCTATTTCATTTCTTTATCTGATACATTCAAAACCTCCCAGGAAGTCTTTACTCTAAATTCATATAACAAATATTATCTAAATTGTAAGATGCTTGTGATCTAAATGGCCTCTGTGGAAATGGAGAGAGAAGCCAGCTAATCCAGGATGAACATGTTGTTCACAGTAATAGGAGCCTTCACAATTGGCTACCATGTAGAGATAAAGAGATTCTTCTTACCCGGTACTATCTATCTTCCAATCAAGATTGGATGGGAAGAGTGACCTCTTTGAATGAGAAAGCAAAGGCACTGTGAAGAAAAGAGAGTAAGGAAGGGGAGGCAGAGAGATTGCCAGTGACAGCAAAGGCAGGTACATGGGAGAACCTGGGGAGGCAAGCAGTGGAAATCTTGATGGCAGTTTTTGAACAGTATCGGGGACTTCCTGATTAGAGGGCAGTGCCTTCTCTTCCCTCCTTCTGAGGCAGAAGCTCTCTACTACTCTCTTGCTGAGTTCCTGGCTCCCATCACCAACTGTAGTATGAGTGAGGGAGATTTTGATTCTCCCCTCTACTGGAGGGTAATATATGAGTTCACATGGTCTGGAGCCTTCAGAAGATCATTGAGTAATGGACCAAGTTCCTGTTACAGTGTGCTAAAGCTTGGGAAATTTTGCCTGACCTAGACTTGGCTGGGAAATAGGTTGTCTCCCCAGAATCCTGACACTCCCTGCAGGCTCTCTCCTTCCTTTTAGCCAACTACTTCCTCTTCCCCTCCCAAGCCACCTAGAGAACACTGCCAATTCCCAGAAGTTTGGAACATCTAGAAGGGCTCTGGTGGGTTGCCAACATTCTCCAAGAGTTGGGAACTCTATAAATGAAGAGGAGACACAAAGAGAGCCTCCCTAGCCATTAAATGCCAGCTTTTTGGGCTCTATGCATTCTCTGACTGTTTCGTAGACTGTGACCATCCAGAATTGTAGACTGGGGTCCAGTCTCACCCAGGAACAATTACAGAGCTCAGTGAACATCCTTGATGTTCATGTACCAAGGAAAACCGGACAGTCTGCTCTGAACCTGAGCCTCCATCTTCAAAGGTCATTCTAGAAGAAACTGTTCCTGATCTTGGGAACAGGAACACACAAGCCCAATCTAAGCCTTGGTGGCAGGTAAGGTTTAACAGGCCACTCTTTCAGCCACCACCCCCACTAGGTTCTTCCTCATCCCAAACCAGAGCTTTAGCTGCAGGCCCTATAGCCCACTGTCGTCTCTGGGCAGATGACCCTTTCAGAGAGTGGCTCCTGCTGGCTGAGGTTTCTGACATCTCTTCTGGCTAGGAGGTCAAAGCTACTATGGAAAACTAGAAGAAGCACACCTGCTTCACTCTTGGCCTGGGGAAATAGAGATAATGGATCCCACAGTGTCATGTTTGCAAGTGTCAGCCACTTCCAAATGAACTTCTGAAGAAAACTGTATGAAGTTAGAGTCAGTGTTATCATTCTGGTGGGCATTGTACTTGGGTTTTTTGGGGTAAGCAAGAACAGACAGAATGCACAGCTAGGGGGCAGTATAACCTCTACTCCCTCTTCTCCAGCCTGACACGTCAAAGTCCCAGAAGCCTGTAGTAGGAAGGACACATGATGAGCATCCATTGTGACTGCAGTCCTAGAAAATAGGTTGGGGACTGTTGCTTGGGGTGGCTTGCAGGAGCCTCCCATCTGAACTCATCACTCCTAAACTTGGTGGGCTACTATCAGAGCTCCGGACTGGAAGGCAATAGCTGGGGTGATGGGATGGGGCTTGAGAGAATGGTCTCAAGGCAAAGCCCTGTGTGCCTTAGAGACGGAGATCCTGGTGGCTCATTCTAGGAAGAGTCTCAGGAGATGGGGTCATGGAGAAATCTTTCGGAGAAGTCCTTATGAAACAGTTAGTGGTTATTCCTGGCCTTCCCACAACTGATCCCCTTTTCAGCTACGTCTCCTAAGCCCAACATGTAGTAGGAGCTGAACTGATGAAAAGTGGTGACTCAGAATCCAGATCTGACTCCAAATTCATATTCCTTGTTTCTCTTACCTGTCAGACATGACTCCCGACCTGATAACTGAGAGGACATGGATCAGGATCTCCCTCTGCCTTTACACTGTGGTGAAATTTTAATTCAGTCCTGTTTCGTAGGTGTAAAATCAAGGCATTGGGCTATATTGCTTCTATGCCCAACTCCTCTATTTTACCCTTGAAGCATACCTTCAAGGCTATCCAAGGCTAGAAAGTTGAGAAGACGGTTAAAGGAGGGTAAGTGGGGCCAGGTCAGGAGGCAGATTTGGGCTGAATATAGAGGAGGAGAGGGTGGGTCAGTGGTTTCTGGGGTGAGATCCAGACATGCAGGGCAACATTCTTGATCAAGGCTGCTAGAGGGAGCAGGCGTTGGAAGCAGGTCTTAGTGTCAGGCGATCTGCTGGCCTGGGAGTGAGGCAGGTTAGAGGTCCTGGGGAAGAGACGTGACTGTTTCCCCACCACACACGTCCTTTCTCCTGCCTGGATGAGGGCTCTAATGGAAACCCGTAGTAAAGTAAGTCTCTGTCTCCTCACGGACCGACCAGGGACAAGGTGATTCCACTGTCAGGTCTCCTCCCTGCTGAGCAAGCCCAGAGGCAGCACTTGTTTGAGGTTGGCTGAAATGCTTGAAGAGGATATTGCTAAATGCAGGAAACATTTGGGGAGAATTTTTGTTTTTATTTTATTTTCTCTTGCATCCCATGCCCTTTCACTGTCCTCCTACAGAGGCAAAGTAAACCCAACTTTGGGCTGACTACAGAGGAGCCTAATTTGGCCTCAAAGGCATTACTCTTCCTTCCTTCTGTAGAGATAGGGGATGGGAACGGCTTGTGCCCTGGATAGGACAGGAGCAGGACAGGACAGGACAGCAAGTCCCACAGCACCCCTGGTCTAGGAAAGAGCAGCAAGGAGCGGAACAGCCTTGAATGGGAGCCAGGGGTGGGGGGAGCCAGTGCAGGCCCTGGCCCCAGGAGAGGGGGGTTGCTGGGAACCAAGTTCTTGGGGCTCATTTAGAGGCGGGGAGGAAAGAGAAGATTGGAAAGCAAGTCCTCCTCCCTCTGGGGCAGGGAGAGGTTCCCCAGGTATCTCAGGTCTGTCTGTGGCCCACAGTAAGGTCCTGGGGTGAGAGGTGTTGAAAGGCCAAGCATCCGGCAAAGCTTCTGGCTGAGTCAAAGGCAGGCTCAGGCATTAGCCTTGTGAAAGGGGTTTACCAGGGGATCAGCTCCTGAATCTCCTGAATCTCTACTTCTGGGCCTCACATTCTAGGAGGGGTAGTAAGGTAGAGCAAAGGGTGCAAATTCCACAACAAAAACTCAGACTATCACATATATCATGTCAACTGTGATAGTCTTTAATAACATGAATATGAGATATATGTGCAGAAATAATATTATATGGGGATATGGCAAAATATTCACATTGTTATTCTCAGATTCAGGGGCACAAAGAGAATTTTAATTACTTCCTAATAAGTTTGGTATAATTCCAAATTTTCTGTGACTTTTATTCTGAGAATAATGTTGTTCAAAGTTGCCTGAACAAACACAGGGGAAAGACTTGGGTTGCATGAAGTTTGGGGTTGAGGCCCAGATTTTAATTATGATGCAGGAGCATCTTCTCAGGGAGAATAAAAGGCTCTTTGCTTGGAACAGCAAGCTTAATGCTCTTAGCTCAGACCCCCTGGGACTTCCATCCATATATTGCTGCCTGTGTCTCACAAGTTCCAAATGCAAGACTTACAAAGGTGGTCCCTATGTGAATTACTTCCCTGACAATGGCCTGTAAGTTTTAAATCCCAGTCAGGCTTGTGGGACCCCTAGTTTCAGTGGGAGTTTGCCCATGAATAATATTTTCTCTGCTAGCAAGAGAGAGATTCTTTTTTTTATACGGAGAGAGTATTTTTTTTACCCCTTCTCCCTGTCTCCCACTGTCATCTGATGATTCAGGGTACATGTCACTCTAGAGCTCCAGCCCTGGGAACCCTTCTCCAGATTGTAGAGAGAAGGAGACAGCACAGTGGAGTGGAAAGATAACTGAATCAGACAGATGTGCGCCTTGTTACCTGGGGAAAGATATTCCAACTCTAAGCACTCCTGGTCATCAACTGTAAGATGAGGTCAATTATTTCTAACCTACGAAGCTGTTCAGAAAATTCAAAAGGTGAAGTGTATCACATGCCCAAAGAATGTTGGACACCCCGTAGGTCTTAATATTTGTTCCTTCCCCTTTACCATTACCCACGTGTGCGTTTATTAAGCCCTAACAACTATATCAGCTATACCTCTGAGAGTTCCTGTTTTCACCTATGCAGTCACAGAGGCACAGAGAAGTTCAGTAACTGATTTGAGGTCACACAGCAGGGAGGTAGCACACTTGGGCTTCCATCCCAGGTGTTCAGGGAGTATTGTCAGAATGAAGATTACGTGAGGGATCCTACTTGGGTAGAGTGCGTGTCTGGCTCTGGGAATGAGTCCACTCAGGTAAAGAGACCCCACACTCCCTCCCTCCCCAAGACAGGGGAGTCTGCCATCACCACTGCCTGTCTTCTCTGTCGTGACTACTAACTGCAAGGTGAAGGCCGGGAACTTCATCCTGCAAACTTGGAATTAGAGGCTGTCAGAACAGAGGCACCCTTCCCTTGTGCCTTTCAGGTGAACCATACCAATCGTGCCATCCAGTTTGTCATCAGATATTTTTGATTCTCTGATATGTTCAAGGCACCATTCTAGGTGCTGAGAAGAAAGCAGCGCAACACAGGAAACTCTTGCGTTTGTGGAGCTTTCGTTCTTGTGAGGGGAGAGAGATAAAATAACCATAAATAAGGAAAAGCTATAGAATGACAAACTGGTTTAAGTACTCTGGAGAAAAAATCAAATAGGAAAGGGGCATGGGAAGTGTGGTAAGGGAGTTTTGTGTGCGCATATATATATCTGTATCCATATCTATATTTTATAGTACTGCCACATTCCCTTTCTAGTGAGTAATCCAAATATTTCTTCCTCTTTCTCCCCATCACCCCCAGTGTACGTCTCTCCACTGTAATCACTTATGATCTTTCTCCGCCTTGAAAAGTTTAACGAATAAAGCTGGAGGGAAGCTGAGGTCAATTTCCTTCCTGGGCTGTCCCATCCATCTCTCAGAGAGAGATGCTATACCAGGCAGTCAGACCGTATCTGGGGAATCGGCTCTGATCCCAGTGACTCACTTTGTGAGGATGTAGTGCCTCTGGAGGTCATGCTGAGGTGAATGTCTGGGAGGGTTGTGGTACCTTAAAGGGCCTGAGAAACTCACTCACAGTTGCTCAGTGACCCCAGCTTTGTTACAGCTGAGTGGACATCATGTGGATGTGGACTTACACATGTTTTGTGTAGACCAACAAACAGAAATACAACCCTGTGAAGAGGTACTAGGGAGAGAGATTTGACACCAACATTAATTAGTATCTCATGATAGAGCTAACAAAAATGACGTGGGACATCTGCCTGGCCTGAGTTCTAAGTAGGTGGAAACGAAGACAGGATGTACTGTCTCTTGGGAACGCTGTAGAGAGGATTCAGGTGATTTGACCTAAAATTTATGATTTTGTGATTCTGGTGGGATGCCTGAGGACAGGTGATGGGGATAAAAAAAGCTGGAGCCTCCCACTGGGACCTTCTCAGGAATGGGCCCCAGGATGTTCCAGTTGCTTCTGCTGGGCATATTCATAGTGCTCTTCATGAATGAGAGTAAGGCCTGGTGAGGGTGGCACTTGGGTGGGCAAATGGGTGGGCAGAGAATGTATGGGGAGGAAGAGAGGGATTTGGTGACTTGATTCTTGGGACTGGTGTGAAGTGGTTCAAGGAGAATTTTTCTTCTTCTCTGTACAGGAGACAGAGTCCTGACATCGAAATATACGGTGTAGTTCATTTTCAGTTCCTGGGTAAATAATGCCACAATGAGAGGGGACAAGTTTTAGTTCTTTACACATCATCTCTCTACACTCCCTGACTACCCACCACTCTCCTCACTCACTGTTCTAGTGTCTTCTTTCAGCCCCCAGCCTTGGGTGGGGGGCGCTCCTTAACTTCTTGAAGGGAGTAATGACCCCCTGACAGAAGCTGGGAGGGGTGTCAGCATCCTTCTTGTGAGTGTGACACCACCCGTGTATAAATGTTTACAGGTGGGGGCAGCCTTCTGGAGCAGAATCCCTCTCCCTAGAACTCTGCATCAAAGTTTTCCTCTCTTTCTTTAGTTTTTCGATTTTGCAATTATTGTAAAGATTTTAATGGAATGCAGTGTCGCACACGTATGAAGCAGTGTTGGAAGTTTAATTTATTGCTGTATAACAGGAGTTGTACCACAGACCACTTTTACTTTAGTGATCGTGTTACAGGTAAGCAGGGGTAGAAAGAGACAAAAAATATTACCAGTGGTGCCCACAGTCCCTGGACTCAAGATGTGGAGGGAGACTGGGACCAGGGGAGGGTGAGGAAAGTGGGATTCTCCATACACAGACCTGGGATGGAGGCTGCATGGGGGGCAGATGTCTTTTGCCTGGTCCTATTTAGAGAGACACAGATGAGATGCAGACACAGCCTTGGGGCTCATTCCTGTGTATGGAAAACTTTGAGGTTCTGGGGAGAAGTCATCGCTTAGAAGATGGTGAGAGTAAGCAAGGTGGTCACATATGCTTTTCTCTTTCGGGAGACATCTCTACTGTTACTCAGCACTATCTTGCAGGCCTTGTGAAGAGGGAGTGTTCCAAGTATTTCATGACTTAGTGAGAGAAACATATTGCTGTAATCATGACAACAGGTGTAATGATGGAAGCTGTCTCCCAGAAAAGTCAAAGATATTTGGACTAGAAGGAAAGGAACGTATATATGATACTGAACAGGTTAGCTACAAATAAAATGATTAACATTTTGAAACCATCTCTCCCAGTAATTTTTGCCCTTCCCTTACCCAATGGGAACATCATCTTACGTTTTCTTTTTATTAATAATGTTTTGTTTCTTTATTTAAAAATGTATCAAGAGTAGTTTGAAAAGTGCTTGCTTTCTTCTCATTATATAACATAATATGGATTGAGCATCTTATCTATGTTTAGCAAATTGTCATACTCCTTTCTAAGTTTAAATCAGCTTCCAAAATTTTATTCTTTGTGTTGTCAAATGTCATGAAACATCTCTGAGAATTCCTTCAATGTGAAGTTTTTCAACAGCATCACTTCCTTAGAGCCACATTCATCCTTTACAACTATTTTCCTCACTTAAAACTTTATATTCACCTTCACTAAGTTCTGCCTCCTGCATATCTAGAACCGTTTCTTGAACGGCAGCAGTGTCAGCACTCCCATGGTCATCTTTATCTTTTAACTCCATTTACATTCTATCCAAATCCTGCAGTTTTTGCACAGGACAGTCTCTTACTACTGTGCAAAACAAGGACTGCCTGTAATTCTTTGAATATGGGTGCAAATTTCACAGTTGCATCCTTATCTGCACTTGTAGCTGTACCAGGTATCTTAACATTAATCAATTCATGTTGACTTCTGAAACGATGAAACCGGCCTTTACTGGCAGTAAACAGATGTTCTTGTAACTACCATTTTCCTTCAGTGTAGCAACTAACTTCAATGCCAAACTGATTGGGATTTGTTTTTGATTGCAGTCCTCAATCCAAAGTAGAAGTAAATGCTCCAGTTCAACCATGAGCGGCTTTCTGTTCCTACTGCAATTTAAACTAAGAGATGTTGAAGCAACTTTATCTTGTTTTTGTATTCATTCAGTCTTTTAAAATATGTTTTGTCTTGTAGCTTCATGTAGGCCTAGGTCTCTTCCTATCTTTGCTTTGCTGTGGCTATTTTCAAATCTTCTAACCACACCTAATTTCATTTCCAGTGTTATCACTTTTCATTTTTTTGTTCTGTCATATTTGTTGACTAATTCCCTCTTTTGGTTATCCATTTTTGTAAAATGTCACATGGGTTTATCACTGGGAGACAAGGAGGCGACACAACTACATGCTTTACTATCTGTGTGTAACTAATAGATGTTCAGTGACCAATCACCAAGACTTTGAAAGAAGTGATGTAACTGTTACTGTTCATGATGCACATCTTTTATTTGCATAATGATTTTGGAATAAAGAGCTAGTAGCAAAGTCTATGCAATAGTTCACAGTTAATATTGTTACAACTAAAAGTTCAGCCTCATTGTTGGGGGACAGGTGTTGTTTAACTACACTGTGAAAACTAATATTCGTGCATGTTGAAATGTTGCAAAGGACTACCTGTATCTTATATGAATCTTAGCTATATATTTATATACACATATATATTATTCTAGGGTTTGTAGTATTCCTCCTGATATGCAGGCTTATGATGGTTATTAGTTTCTACCATATTCTATTTCTATAAAGAAGAAAATATTTTAATACACAAATTAATTTTAAAATATTTTCCATTTATGTATGCTGGAATTTCCCCCAAATTGTATCGGGTTAGAATGAATATTATACTTTAACATCTTTCAAAGTAGAAAATATGGTAGATTCTTCCATTCAGGGTTGTTTAATTAGTTTATATGAATAGAGTGGAGATACTAGCAGCAGGTTGCACATGTGAAATGATTCATGGGGGACTTACTGTGATGTGTGGTTAGTGTCTAGAATGGTCTCAAATGTCAAAACTAGAAACTAAGAGGAAGCGTCACATTAATAAAGAGATACAGCGTGAGGAAGGTAACTGGTAGCAGGAAGAGTAGCAGGTACACACTGAGTGATACAGATGGAGACTGACTGTCACACATTTATAGCTAAGCTTGAAGTGAAGATTCCTAAAGCACTGTGGCAAAGCCCCTAGAGTTTCATCATATCCAGAAGACTCCAGGTCTGGTCTTCCTGAGCCTGTCCTGTATGTTTCCCATCTTGGATTTTCATGAGATTCTGACTCCCCTTTGCCCCATGTTACAACACCCCATCACCCCCTAATTTTCAACTCCATTCTTTATATTTTACAGAACAAACAACAAACAACTGGGAAGTAGAGGGAACAGTGAGGGAGGCCAGACCCTGAGCAAGTGCAGTAGTTCTAGACTCAGGTCCAGAATTCTCTTCCAGCCAAAGATCTCTTGGTTGGTGGTGGACCTAAGCTGGCAAAACTGATCAAAGGAGACAAACCAACTGTACGGAACTTTCAATCTGGAGGGTTATTAATATCAGGAAAAACAGAGTTTCTTTTGTATAAATGTGTGTAAAAATCATAGATTTCCAATAGAAATGTGTTCATTATTAAAAAATTGTCAGGAAATCACATCTCAAAACTTTGGATTGCAAATTTTATACAAGTTGCACTTGTATTGGAATCCAGGAACCTGGCTCTGAAACCTCAGTAGGCTCTTCCAATTTGACTTTATGTTTTAATGGACTGGGCTCTAAAACAATTGGTGAATGTTTCAAAACATGCCTTGTGAGTATTCAGCACATGTATATGGATTTCTTGATTTATGCTGGTAAGGTGCTGCTAATGGTGACAAAGAGAAACTGGAAAAATGAAAAATTATTTTTACTCTTTCAGCCATTTGGATAATATATTTATTTGTAGTTCTATTGCGGATTTGCTGGGGCAGGGAAACCTGCCCATGGGCCCTCAGGCAGAGGTACCAGCCACCAGGAAGGATGTTATGAGCTGCAACTGGGAAGAGGCTGTGAGTCAGGAGGCTGAAGGTGTTTGCTGTGGAGTTCTTGGGTTGATTTTAAAGCTTTGCTTAGGACTGTCTAGGTAGGACTATGGTCTCTCAGTTGGGACAAGTTGGAGGCTAGCAGTATAGTTTATGAATCTCCACAATTTCCATTATGAAAAAGGCAGAACAAGTAGGATAGTAAAAAGAAAATGCCATATAAAAAATCAGGGTCTACTAGAATAGCCTAAGCCCTCAAAGATCTCAGAAATATAGAAGTACGCCATTAACATTCCTTCTGCAAAAATCGAGCTACATTCTGTGCAAGAAAGGAGCTGTAGGTAGAAATGAAATTGAGCAGGGTAAAAAGACTAAGGAATAGGCAAAAGTTCAGTTATTGGTAGGAGAGGAAACAAGAGGTAGCAAGTCCTGGAAATTATTATGGAGGTTTCTTTACAAAGATAAAAACCAATTAACTACTTTGCTTTCAGTGCATTCAAGAGATCAAGCTAGGAAATCTCCCCTGGTCCAGTTCCATCGCCAACATAAGAATGCTTCTGTACTGGAAAAATACCTTTAATTTAAATATGTATGACATAAAAAGACTGCAAATGAACCTCATATAATAATATGTAAGAAAAGTAAGTTGAATACCATATTAGGGAAAACAAAACAATACCGGAAGAACGTGTCTCTAAAATAGAAACTCAATGTGACATTTCAAAGTTAACCAAAGAAAAGAAATGAGGGAAATAATAGAAATTATGAAAAAGCAGCATAAATCAAAATAAAAATAGGTTCAGAGCCTTCTTTAAATGTCAATGGACTAAACGCTCCAATCTAAAGATATAGAATGGCTGATTGGATGAAAACAAGCCTCAACAAATTTAAGAGGATAAAAATCATACCAAGCATTTTTTCCAACCACAATGGTATGAAACTAGAAATCAGTTACAGAAAGAAAAAGGGGAAAACCACAAATACATGTATACTAAACAACATCCAACTAAAAAAACCAATGGGTCAATGATGAAATCAAAGAGGAAATCAGAAAATACCCTGAGACAAATGAAAATGGAAACACAATTTTCCAAGATCCATGGGATACAAAAAAAAAAAAAAAAACAACTCTTTTAGAGGGAAATTTATAGTGATACAGGCCATCCCAAATAAACAAGAAAAAACGAAAATAAGCAACCTAAACTACCACCTAAAAGAAAAAGAAGAATAAACAAAGCCCAAATTGAGCAGAAGGAAATAATAAGATCAGAGAGGAAATGAATAAAATAGAGACCAAAAAGAAAAACCAATAGGAACCCCCCCCCCAAAAAAGAAACAATAGAAAAAAAAATCAATGAAACCAAGTGCTGGTTTTTTGAAAAGATAAAAAGAATTGGCAAACCTTTATCCAGGCTCACCAAGAATAAAAGAGAGAGGGCTCAAATGAACAAAATAAGAAATTAAAGAGGTGAAATAATAATCAATACCATAGAGATACAAAAAATCATAAGAGAATACTATGAACAGTTATATGCCAACAAATTGGACAACCTAGAAAAAAATGGACAAATTTCTAGAAACATACAAGCTGCCATTACTGAATCAAGAAGAAGCAGGCAATTTGAAGAGGCAGATCACAAGAAGTGAAATTGAATTTATAATAATAATGATTAAAAACCTCCCAGGAAATAAAAGTCCAGGACCAGGGGAAGTCTACCAAACATATAAAGACATACTTATCCTTCTCAAACTATTCCCAAAAAAAAAAAAAAAAATGAAGAGGAGGGAACACTGCCAAATTCACTTTATGATACCACCAACATCCTGATAGCAAAACTAGGCAAAGACACTACGAAAAGGAAAATGTCAGGCCAATATATTTGGGGAATATAGATGCAAAAATTCTCAACAAAATATTAGCAAACCTAATCCAACAATATATAAAAAGGATCATACACTGTGACCAAGTTGGATTTATTCCAGGGTCACAAGGATGATTCAGCTTTCACAAATCAATCAATGTGATACACCACATTAACGAAAGGATGGATAAAAATCACACAATATCTCAATAGATGCAGAAAAAGATTTGACAAAATTCAGCATCCATTCATGATAAAAACTCTCATCAAAGTTGGTATAGAGAGACCATATCTCAACATAATAAAGGCCATTTATGACAAACCCACAGCCAACATCACATTCAAGTGAAATCTGGGACTTCCCACTAAATTCAGGAACAAGACAAGGTTGCCCACTCTCGCCACTTCCATTTAACAGAGTATTAGAAGTCCTAGCCTGAGCAATCAGACAAAAAAAAGAAAAATACCCAAATTGGAAGGGAAGTGTTAAAAATGTCATTATTTGCAGATGACATGATAACTTCATATAGAGAGCCCTAAAGTCTCCACCCAAAAATAGTACTAATAAATGAATAGAACTAATAAATGAATTCAGCAAAGCTGCAGGATACAAGATTAATAAACAGAAATCTGTTTCATTTCTATACACTAACAATGAAGCATCAGAAAGAGAAAGTAAAAAGACAATTCCATTTAAAATCGCACCAAAAATAATAAAATACCCAGGAATAAACTTAACCAAGGAGGTAAAAGACATATACCCTGAAAACTACAAATCATTCATGAAGGAAATTGAAGATCATACAAATAAATGCAAAGATATCCCATGCTCTTGGATTAGAAGAATCAATATTATTAAAATGACCATACTGCCCAAAGCAATCTACAGATTTAATGCAATCCCTATCAAAATACCCAGGACATTTTTTACAGAACTAGAACAAATAATCAAAAATTTATATAGAACAACAAGAGACCTTGAATTGCCAATGTGATTGTGAATAAAAAGAATAAAGTTGGAGGTATAATCCTCCCAGACTTCAGACTATACTACAAAGCTATAATATTCAAAACAATTGATATTGGCACAGAAACAGACACATAGATAAATGGAACAGAATAGAGAGCCCAGAAATAAACTTAGGCCCCTATGGTCAATTATCTACAACAAAGGAGGCAAGAATATACAATGGAGAAAAGACAGTCTCTTCAACAATGGTGCTGGGAAAACCGGACAGCCACATGTAAAACAATGAGATTAGAACATTCTCTCATGCCATATACAAAAATAAAATGGTTTAAAGACCTAAATGTAGGACATGAAACCATAAAGCTCCTAGAAGAGAACATAGGCAGAACACTTCTTAGTAGAAATTGTAGCAATAATTTTGGAACAGTCTCCTAAAGCAAGAAATAAAAGCAAAAATAAACAAATGGGACCAATTTAACCTAAAAGCTTTTTCATGGCAAAGTAAACCACTGACAAAGCGAAAAGACAATCTATGGATTGGGGGAAAATATTTGCAAAAGATGTGACTGACAATGGGTTAGTGTTCAACATATACAAACAGCTCGTACAACTCAATATCAAAAAACAATCTGATTAAAAAATGGGCAGAAGACCTAAATAGTCATTTTTCCAAAGAAGACATACAAATGGCCAACAGACACATGAAAAGATTCTCAACATTATTAATCTTCAGAGAATGCAAATTAAAACCACAATGAGTTATCACCCCACACATGTCAGAATGGCTATTGTCAAAAAGAACACAAATAACAAATGCTGGTGAGGTTGTAGAGAAAAGGGGACCTGCTGCTTCTGGGAGTGTAGATCGGTGCAGCCACTGTGGAAAATATTATGGAGGTGTCTCAAAAAACTAAAAATAGAACTACCATATGACCCAGCAATTCCGCTCCTGTGTATATATCTGGAAAAAACAAAAACACTAATTTGTAAAGATACACGCACCCCAGTATTCATAGCAATATTATTTACAGTAGTCAAGATATGGAAGCAACCTAAGGGTCCATCAGCAGATGAATGGGTAAAGAAGGTTACTTAGCCATAAAAAAGAATGAAATTTTGCCATTTGCAGTAACATGGATGGACTTGGAGGGTATTATGCTAAGTGAATTAAGTCAGACAGAGAAAGGCAAATACTGTATGATATCACTTTTATGAAGAATCTAAAAACTACAGCAAACTGGTAAATATAACAAAAATGATGCAGACTCACAGATATAGAGGACAATCTAGTGGTTACCAGTGGGAGGGGGGAAGGTTGGAAGGGCAATATAAGGGTAGGGGATTAAGATGTACAAACTATTATGTATAAAATATGCTACAAGGATATATTGTACAACACAGGGACTATAGCCAATACTTTATAATACGTATAAATGGAGTATAACCTTTAAAAATTGTGAACCACTATATTGTACACCTGTAACATATAATACTGTACATCAACTATATCTCAATTTTTATAAAGATATGAGGCAAAAGAAAAAGATAAATTGGAATATGTCAAAATTAAAAATTCTGTGCATCAAAGGACAGAATCAACAAAGTGAAAAGGCAACTCATGGAATGGCAAATTGTATACCTGATAAGAGATCATATTCAGAATGTATTAAAAAAAAAACTCCTATAACACAGCAACAAAAAAGACAGCCAGCTGATTAAATTGTGGACAAAAGGACATGAATTCCTCCAAAGAAGATACACAAATGGCCAATAAGCACATGGAAAGGTGCTCAACATCACTAATCATTAGGGAAACACAAATAAAAGCCACAATGAGGGCTTCCCTAGTGGCACAGTTGTTAAGAATCCACCTGCCAATGCAGGGGACATGGGTTTGAGCCCTGCTCTGGGAAGATCCCACATTCCGCAGAGCAACTAAGCCCGCGATTAAGCTAAGCCCACAACTACTGAGCCTGAGTGCCACAACTATTGAAGCCCGCACGCCTAGAGCCTGTGCTCTGCAACAAGAGAAGCCACCGCAATGAGAAGTCTGCGCACCGCAACAAGGAGTAGCCCCCGCTCGCTACAACTAGAGAAAAGCCCGCATGCAGCAACGAAGACCCAACGCAGCCAAAAATAAAAATAAATAAATAAATTTATATAAAAAAAAACCCACAATGAAATAACCCTTCACACCCATTAGGATGGCTACTAACAGAAAAACAGAAAATGACAAGTGTAGGTAAGAATGTGGAGAAATTGGAGCTCTAGTACACTCTGAGTGGGAGTGTGAAATTACGTAGCCACTGTGGAAAACAGTATGGCAGTTCCTCAAAAATTTAAACATAGAATTACTATATGATCTAACAATTTCACTTCTGGATATATACCCTAAAGAATTGAAAGCAGGGACTTGAACAGATACTTGTACACCTGTGTTCATTGTAGTATTATTTGCAATAGCTAAAAGGTGGAAGTAACCTAAATGTCCATCAATGGACGATGAATGGATAAACAAAATGTGGTATATACCTACAATAGAATATTATCTGGCATTAAAAAAGGAGGGATGGGCTTCCCTGGTGGCGCAGTGGTTGAGAGTCCGCCTGCTGATGCAGGGAACCCGGGTTCGTGCCCCGGATCCTGTGCTCCGCAACGGGAGAGGCCCCAACAGTGAGAGGCCCATGTACCGCAAAAAAAAAAAAGGAGGGAAATTCTGGCACATTCTACAGCATAGGTGAACTTTGAGGACATTATGCTAGTGAGATAAGTCAGTCACAAAAGGACAAACACTGGATGATTGCACTTCTGTGAGGTGTCCAATATAGTCAAACTCAGAAACAGAAAGTAGAATGTGCTGCCAGGGGATGGGGAGTATTGTTTGATGGATACAGAGTTTCGGTTTTGTAGGATGAAAAAGATGGATGTAGGATCCATGTGGAGATGGATGGTGGTGATGGTTGTATAGCAACATGAAAGTACTTAATGCCACTGAACTGTATATTTAAAAATGATTAAAATGGTAAATTTTGTTTTATGTATGTTTTACCACAATAAACAACAACACAGTGACAATAGTAGCACAAGAAGCAGAAGTGAGTAAATGGAATCAAATTCTTACAGTGTTCTTGGGTTGCTAATAAGGTGGTAAATGTACTAATTTAAGGTAGACTGTAAAGAGTTAAGTATGCATAACTATTAAAAGAATTATTAAAGAATGTATAATTAAAAAGATAATAGAGAAGATAAAATGACCAATACTAGGTTAATCTTATAAAGGTCCAAGAAAGATAAGAATGAGAAAATATTCTATAGTTGCATAAAATTCAAAATATTTTTTGTCATAAAGCAGGTTCTGATAAATAAATACATTGAGAACATCCACAAAGTATCATTCTTGTTCTCTTATCCATGGGGAGAAAGTTATAACATTTTTTTGTTATGTTTTTCCCTTACCAAAAGATTCTTTTAAGAACCTTGACTTCAAAGATTTTTGCACTCGTCCATGAAACCGGCTATCTTAATTAACAATCTGCTATGCCAGAAATAAAACTTAGACGTGACTTTTTCTGAATTTATACATTGTTCTAAGTTTCTTTGTTAAGACTTTGGCATTTATTCTTTCTCCCTTTATGCTTTTCATGCTCTTTCTTACTGGAAGTGCTTAAAGATCTGTCATCTTTCATAGTCTTTAACTTATGTTTTACTATATATAACTTATGTTTTACTATATTTAGCTTATGTTTTTCCTTATTTCTTAGGTCTGTACTCTGTAAGCCTTTCTATTCTATGGTCATCTTTTCTACATCTTCTTTCTTACTGTATTCTGGGAGAGTTCCTCATTCTGGTCTTCCAAGTGCCTAATTCTTTGCGCATCTTTTTCAAGAAATACGTATAATATTTCACCTATTGTGGGCTTTTTTTATTTGTTATATTTTATACCAAATATTCCCACCTGTTTATTTTTTATTATTTGTTTCAGCTTGCATGTTTAATTATCTCTTTATATTTTCATTCTTGCTTCAGACACCATGAGGACAGCGGTCATGGCTACGGTATCCTAAGGTCCAGCAGTGCCTTAAATACAGGACTTTTAAAATAAGTATTTGTTGGCGAAATTAAAGAAGGGTTTGGAGACGAGAGAAAGAAGAAAACACAATATAGGTATGGAAGAAATGTAACTTTCTTTATGATATTTTTATAATATTAATTAATCACCCTTTTCAGGCCTCATCCTACCAGTTTGTTAGGAATCAGTAATCAATCCTTATGAGCATACATTTTCCAACCCCTATTTTTTCCCAGGAAGGGAAAAAGAGGAAAGGAAGGGAAGGAGCAGGGAAAAGAATTGACCTATCCTCTTTCTTTTCTGAAGCAACTTGGGTATTCAGTGAAAGCACTAGGTTCTGTAACAACCTGCAGGATGTATGTGCTAGAACTGTACAAGCGGAAGACCCGAGCGTGTGTGAGGCGGAGGTGGAGGGTGAGGAAAGGCATCTGGTCATGGGGACAGCTCTCCACAGAGGTTGCTGCTGAGATGTCTAGTGGACAGACCCACATGGCTTCTTCAGACCCCACAGATCTCGTCTTCCTCCATGCCATGCTGCAGGCATGGGAATATTTATGTGACTACTTCTGGTCTCATCTCCTTGGAAGCATACTACAGCTCTTCCCTGTCTAGGGGTTGATGCCTTCCTATGAGTTTGCCAGGGAAGCAGAGTGCAAATACTATCTCTAGAATTCCAGGCATGCCTTCTCCTTTTCTTCTCCAACCCCCAACTCCATAGAGAGTCTCATTCTACAAGGCAGAAAATCTTTTTCTCTTCATGGCTCTGGTACAAATTTCTTTCTATATTCTGCCCTGCTCCTATCTCGGGGAATAGCATTCATGAACAAAATTTATGAAGACTTAAGTCATCTCTTTTCATGTTGCCCCCTCCCTCCCCATGAGGTCAGAGTTATACGCTTTAATTGGAGTGAGATAAGAAGAACAATACCAAGAGAAAAAAATGAAAATATTCTGTCACAGAAGGAAGGGAAGGAGCAGGGAAAAGAACTGACCTATCTTCTTCCTTTTCTGAAGCAACTTGGGTATTCAGTGAAAACACTAGGTTCTGTAACAACCTGCAGGATGTGTTGATCTTGTATTCAAGGTGTTCCCTACCCCTCACCCTGCCAGGGGCCAAGGCAGAGAATCTATTGATAGAAAAAGAGAGGGCTTTTTCTTACATATGCAGAAGGCAGAGCCATATGTTTGCAATCTGAAATGTGCTCTTTTAGAAAATCATTGTGAAGAGGTGGCACCAACAATGTCACCCACCCAGAGACTGGAGCCAGAAAAGGACCAGTCATTTCTAGAGGTCTTCATTGCACAAGTCACAGCTCCTGCAGCACCTGAAGTTCACCAGATAGACACTCCATTTTATATTGTTCACATTAGCACAGTTCTTTAGGCAGCCCCTAAAGGTTAACCAGGGTGTACCATCATCTGCAGAAGGAGGAGAAACAGATCAGCAAAGAGGTTTCTGGAAAAACAAACAAAAAAACACCTTCTTTCCAGCCTGCACCAGCATACAAAAACAACCTTGTGTAGTTCAAGGCTCGGTTATTCAAATGTGAAGAATCGGAAGATGTTGGAATTTGGGGGTTTCCCAAAAGAGAAGCAATAGCAGAGTAGTTAAAAAAAAAAATTCCTGGATATGGGGATGTAATGACAGCAGCAATTCAAGGATTGCGCAAGCTGGATGTTTCCACTGGGAATGTTAACACTGGCTTAAGTAAGGGTTAGAAATACTAAGGAATCACTCAGCACAAAGGCTAGGAAAACTGAGAAATCATGATGTTTAGTCTTACCCATGAAGAGCCATTTAGTCAATATTTATTGCTAACGCTGGCCCCTCTATTTTCACCATTTAAAACCACCCACAAGGAGGTCCAGTCAGGGACAAAGACAGAAAACTGCCCTCCTCACTCCAACATCCAGCTGTTCTCCACTGGCCGTATTGTGCCTCTCCTTTCCCCTCAGTTAAGACTCCTCTGTTTTCTTCAGGCTTCTCAAAATATTGATTCCATAGCTACAGACCCCCACCCCTTAGAGCCTACCTCTATCTATTTTTCATTATGGCATGTGATGGGGTAGAGATAGTCAGTCATCCCAGAGTTGAGACTGCCTGAGCTAAAGTAAGGTCCCACCTTTTTACTATGACTAATGTATCCCTGTCTGCTTCCTCTGCCCCTTCCTCCTTCCCCAAACCCACAACTTACTTCTGAAAATCCTCCCAGTTGTGCAAGCCTCTTCCATTGTTGCAGTACATATTCCTCTGCCTCTGGAACACTTCTCACCTGGAAACTGGAGGTGGCACATCCTACACTGAATAATTTCTATAATTTGGGCCAGAGAATAGGGAAGTCGAAGTGAGAGAGGGTCTCACACTACTATGAAAGGACCCACCTCCCCTTTCAAATTTGAAGTCTGCTGGGAGCCCCGAGGGCTTTGTCAGAGACTCATTAAACATGGGCATCTACCTCTATTAAAATAGGCTAAGACAAAAGAGGGGCTAAAGTTTATGGTCTCAGAAGTTTTAGCCTGTAAAACAGGTGGAGGGTTAAGGAAAAGGGGAACAAAATCAAAACTGAGATAATCAGGTCAGGTCCTCTTCATACTCACCAGGAATACGGTATTCACCAACAAATAGTTCATGGACTGTGCTGGCAAAGAGAAATAAAACATATCTGCAATTTTCTCTAAGATTTACCCTTGCCTAGGGTCACTGTAAGCCTTGTAACACATGAGGCCCATCTTGCTCTCTTAACCTGGAGCCACTCTAGGCTCTTATGTCCCTCCAAAGCCTAGTCCCCTGTCTCGTGGCATATCTGCACCTCTCCCTCTTTTCAATTCTCTTCACCTCTAGAGGGCCTCTCAGCCTCCCCTGCCCATCTCTTAGGATACAGCACAGACTCAAAGGAAAAAGATAAATGCACATTTTTTGTGTGTGTGCCTCATTCCCTTCTTTTTAATTGACCTATGTGACTTTCTTACCTACATGTGCCTGGAAGCTGACAAGGGGGAAAGCATGTGAAATCCATGAAATTGCTACACTTTGGATTTAGCCAGCTAGTGCCTTAAAAATCAACATTCCACTTCCCCCTTTCCCTTTTTCTTGCTTTTTAATACACTCATCCTTAGCCTTGTCAACTGCTGCTCATGTTTTTTCATCAAACTTAAAATCAGCTCCCATCCCAGCCCGATCCTGCTGGAAGAAGTTGTTGAGTGTTGAAATTCAAGGTCTATCTCTGGATTCCTTTCAACCCTCAGTGCTCAGCCTGCCCCTTTCATCTCCTCCCTCCCCCCAAATTCCCCATCCTACACCACTGATCCATTTCTACTCACTTCCATGTTCTTTGTCTGCAAATGACCCATACAGTACTGTTGGAAAAAAGAAAAAAAACACTCTCTGAAGACCTCATTTTAAAAACCTCACCTCACAGCTTCTGTGAAAATCTTTTCAATTCCTTTATAATCTACCTGTTTCCTTCTGCAAGGGCAGACTAAGACTTTAGTGAATGTCCCAGGGACATGATGTGTTGTGGACAAAAGTCATGGCATCAGAATGACAGCTTCTGTTACCATATGGCTCTTATAAGAGAACTTCTGTCATGTGAACCCCGACCCATTCCAGGATCCTGGACACGTCTCTCCAACTGTCAACCGTAGGGACTCACCTCTAAAGCAGCAGAGGAGGATGGAGAGTCCTAGCAGGAGGGAGTTGTCCATTTTGGAGGGAGAAAACAGCAGGTTAGAGCAGGAAGCTGCAAGGTGCCTGTTTATATATCTACCAGGTTGGGCTTCCCCAGGAAGGGCTAGGGGTGGGGACATTGCGGAAGTCCTTCAAAGGCATTTCCTGCTCCTAGGGAAACCAGGGACTCTAAAATTTTTTCTTTTTGGCAAATTGTGGGGAAGAGGGACTGCCTGGGTAAGTCCTGGACCCAATTTATTTCAGTCCTAGCATTCAGGATTTTTGATGCCATGTTCTGTGGTCTTTTCATTATACCACACTGTGGGAGAATACAAGGATAAATCCAGGCTAGGTGGGTTGGATTCAGAGCCATTTACACTGAGATGCTCATTCAAGCTGAGAGAATATATGAGTGTAAATAATTGGAATGCGGGAAGTCCAAAAGAGGGCTAAGCACAGAGCCTTTAAAACTCAGTACTATAGGGAATGGAGAAGAGAGGTGGAGAGGTTAGATTCAGACGCATTGACAGAGGATACTCATGAAGGAAATAGTTTCCCACTGTCAATCATCCTGGAACAAATTAAACCCTGGGGTAGAAAATGAGAGCTGAGGAGGAAACTGCTTCCCGTACTTGGAGTTCCCGGTGGTTGAGACTTAGACTTTTACTAAAAGAGAGGTTTGAGATTACTTCACCTGGAGGGAGGTAAGCTGGTCCTTTCCACTTGATGTTGAGCCAGGAATTGTGTGTGGGGGGGTGTTACCTCAACTCTGAGAGTGACTAGGTAATCAATTAGGGTGGTGATTGAATGTAAAATTCCTGTAGAGGGGATTGAGCCTGTGGATTCTAAGAACAGCCATATTTAGTATCTCATTCTAAGTTTTCTGTTAGTTTCCTTCAGTTATTCCTATACCTTCCAAAAATTGTGATGGGAGTTGCAGCTTAGTCTGTGCTGTCATTGCAAGGAGTTGAAGGAAGGGTCTGTGCCCATGCTTAGGGCAAAGAAATACAGGGGAAAGAAACAGCAACCTGAAGGAAGCAGACTGCAATAGAGCACTCTATAGGTCTACAGCAAAGTGGGGTAGTAGTCTGAGACAGATGTTGGCTGAAGAGGCAGGGACAGCAAGAGTGACGTATGGAAGAGATGTTCTCCAGAATATACTGGGGGTTGTTACTACACGCCCAAAGAGCAAATGGACATTTCCATACAGGGAGGAAGGAGGAAGGGGATATAACTAGTTAACTGCTTACCTGTGGCACCTAGGACTCTGGTGAAGCTTTGAAATAACACCATGAAGCAATCATGTATTACTTTCTAACACACACACACACACACACACACACACACACACACACACACACACACTCGATATCACTGGTTTTTGTGTTCTGCATATTCACTAGAAGATCTGTCCCTTTCCCTCCTCTCAATGCCCTGAAATTTAGCATCTTCTCTTACACCTTTACATTTCTTTCTTCGACTTTTTGAGATCTCCCCTCCTTGCCTTCTAGGAATTCCATAGTTAGTTCTTTGACTAATGGCGGCACACACGAAAGAAGGAAAGGTTTTCTTCCTCTGCCCCACAAGAAACTGTCTCCTCACTTAATTACACTCCGATGATATTATTTTACCACTTCTGCTAAAGCAGAAATTTCCCCCTCTCAGCTTTACTGATCCACCTGAATTAGTTGCTTATATTTGAACCCTATTTTATTGACTTACTTTTCTCCTAAAATCTCCTCAGATTCACACTCCCAGTCTTAGTATCCCATAATACCTGATTTTCTAACTGGGCCACATTCAATACCTTTTCTCAGTGCTCCTAATCCTTTTTTCCTATCCTCTTAGGGTACCCCAAAATAATTATTCTTATGTCATAAATTACAGACCCATGACTTAAAAGTGTTCAGGAATGAATTCCTTTTGCCTATTGCCCCAAACCTCATGTGGAGTCTGCATGACCCCTTTATTCATGCTACCCTTCTCTCCATCACAGAGTTCTGGAGGTCCAGTTAGTCCAGAAGAGTAGCCCTGGATTTTCCTCAGCTCTGCGAGTGACTAGGTGAGTACTCAATTACATCTTTATGCATATGATTAGAAGATGTTTAGATTATGCACTAGGATTTTTGGTTTGCATCTCCAATGTTACCATGCAAAACAATAAATTGATGTTTCTTGAATGGAAATCCACTTTCCAATCGGTTACCATTATTTTCAAAAGACATAGATCTACTCTCCATGGTGAATACAGTAAAAATATCCTGAAATTCATTGGTCATAGAGGTATTTTCACACAGTGACATTTTTGGATAGGTTAATGGAGCTGGTGGTGAGTGCCAAGATTTGATTTGAGGAAAGAGATCTCACCTTAGGCAGATGTCACATGTGATGAGGAAGGTCAACAAGATGAAGAACCACAGTTACTGTTCCAAGGCAGCCCAATGACCTTAAGCTCCTGGGGTTTTCCCAGTACCCATAGGATTTATACCAGTGATCTGGCAGGAAAAGAACGATTTCTTCTAGATCAGGGTTTGAAGGAACAGTCAGATCAGAAAATTTTGTCTCTTTTCCTCAAGCAAGGGAGCAGCTCAGTTCTGGGGAACTGAGACTACATGAAACCAGAGAAGTTCTACCCTCTTGAGGGATGTGAAAATGGAAATTTCAGACAATATGTGCAGATCCAAGAAAGAACATGAAAGAAGTGTCTCTGAGGAGACCTGTGCATATTCTTTTCTACCACGAGAGCCAGCATCCCCGAGGATTGGCTGGGAGTCTCAGAATTGTTCAATACGTCCACAGTTCCCTAGATAGTTCATTCTAGAGTGCTGGGGGCTGGAGAAGGTAACGTGGATGTTAAAGTAACTAGGGAGGCAGTCAACAATGAAGAATAATCTACCCATTGTTCCTGTATAGCTTACAGCTCAAATAAAATGTTCTGTATTTTCAGTGTGCTGTTTCAACAACTCTACTATCACCAAGAGAACTCTATTTATTTATTTATTGAATTTTATTTTATTTTTTTATACAGCAGGTTCTTATTAGTTATCCTTTTTTTTTTTTTTTTTTTGCGGTACGCAAGCATGTGGGATCTTCCTGGACCGGGGCACGAACCCGTGTCCCTGCTTCGGCAGGCGGACTCTCAATCACTGCGCCACCAGGGAAGCCCTAGTTATCCATTTTATACATATTAGTGTATATATGTCAGTCCCAATCTCCCAATTCATCACACCACCACCACCCCTGCTGCTTTCCCCACTTGGTGTCCATACGTTTGTTCTCTACATCTGTGTCTCAATTTCTGCCCTGCACACCGGTTTATCTGGACCATTTTTCTAGTTTCCACATATATGCGTTAATATACGATATTTGTTTTTCTCTTTCTGACTTACTTCACTCTGTATGACAGTCTCTAGATCCATCCACGTCCCTACAAATGACCCAATTTTGTTCCTTTTTATGGCTGAGTAATATTCCATTGTATATATGTACCACATCTTCTTTATCCATTCGTCTGTCGATGGGCATTTAGGTTGCTTCCATGACCTGGCTATTGTAAATAGTGCTGCAATGAACATTGGAGTGCATGTGTCTGTTTGAATTATGGCTTTCTCTGGGTATATGCCCAGTAGTGGGATTGCTGGGTCATATGGTAATTCTATTTTTAGTTTTTGAAGGAACTTCCATACTGTTCTCCAGGGTGGCTGTATCCATTTACATTCCCACCACCAGTGCAAGAGGGTTCCCTTTTCTCCACACCCTCTCCAACATTTATTGTTTGTAGATTTTCTGATGATGCCCATTCTAACTGGTGTGAGGTGATACCTCATTGTAATTTTGATTTGCATTTCTCTAATAATTAGTGATGTTGAGCAGCTTTTCATGGGCTTCTTGGCCATCTGTATGTCTTCTTTGAAGAAATGTCTATTTAGGTCTTCTGCCCATTTTTTGATTGGGTTGTTTGTTTTTCTAATATTGAGCTGCATGAGCTGTTTATATATTTTGGAGATTAATCCTTTGTCCATTGATTCGTGTGCAAATATTTTCTCCCATTCTGAGGGTTGTCTTTTCAGCTTGTTTCCTTTGCTTTGCAAAAGCTTTGAAGTTTCATCAGGTCCCATTTATTTATTTTTGTTTTTATTTCCATTACTCTAGGAGGTGGATCAAAAAAGATCTTGCTGTGACTTACGTCAAAGAGTGTTCTTCCTATGTTTTCCTCTAAGAGTTTTATAGTGTCCGGTCTTAATTTAGGTCTCTAATCCATTTTGAGTTTATTTTTGTGTATGGTGTTAGGGAGTGTTCTAATTTCATTCTTTTACATGTAGCTGTCCAGTTTTCCCAGCACCACTTATTGAAGAGACTGTCTTTTCTCCATTGTATGTCCTTGCCTCCATTATCATAGATTAGTTGACCATAGGTGCATGGGTTTATCCCTGGGCTTTCTATCCTGTTCCATTGATCTATATTTCTGTTTTTGTACCAGTACCATAATGTCTTGATTACTGTAACTTTGTAGTATAGTCTGAAGTCAGGGAGTCTGATTCCTCCCGCTCCATTTTTTCCCTCAAGACTTCTTTGGCTATTCGGGCTCTTTTGTGTCTCCATACAAATTTTAAGATTTTTTGTTCTAGTTCTGTAAAAAATGCATTGGTACTTTGATAGGGATTGCATTGAATCTGTAGATTGCTTTGGTTAGTATAGTCATTTTCACAATGTTGATTCTTCCAATCCAAGAACATGGTATATCTCTCCATCTGTTGGTATCATATTTAATTTCTTTCAACAGTGTCATAGTTTTCTGCATACAGGTCTTTTGTCTCCCTAGGTAGATTTAATCCTAGGTATTTTATTCTTTTTGTTGCAATGGTAAATGAGAGTGTTTCCTTAATTTCTCTTTCAGATTTTTCACCATTAGTGTATAAGAATGCAAGAGATTACTGTGTATTAATTTTGTATCCTGCAACTTTACCAAATTCATTGATTAGCTCTAGTAGTTTTCTGGTGGCATCTTTAGGATTCTCTATGTATAGTATCATGTCATCTGCAAACAGTGACTGTGTTACTTCTTCTTTTCTAATTTGTATTCTTTTTATTTTTTTCTTCTCTGATTGCCGTGGCTAGGACTTCCACAACTATGCTGAATAATAGTGGTGAGAGTGGACATCCTTGTCTTGTTCCTGATCTTAGAGGAAATGCTTTCAGTTTTTCACCATTGAGAATGATGTTTGCTGTGGGTTTGTCATATATGGCCTTTATTATGTTGAAGTAGGTTCCCTCCATGCCCACTCTCTGGAGAGTTTTTATCATAAATGGTGTTGAATTTTCTCAAAAGCTTTTTCTGCATCTATTGAGATGATCATATGGGTTTTCTTCTTCAATTTGTTAATATGGTGTATCACATTGATTGATTTGCATATATTGAAGAATCCTTGCATCCCTGGGATAAATCCCACTTGATCATGGTGTATGATCCTTTTAATGTGTTGTTGGATTCTGTTTGCTAGTATTTTGTTGAGGATTTTTGCATCTACATTCATCAGTGATATTGGTCTGTAATTTTCTTTTTTTGTAGTATCTTTGTCTGGTATTGGTATCAGGGTGATGGTGGCCTCATAGAATGAGTTTGGGAGTGTTCCTTCCTCTGCAATTTTTTGGAAGAGTTTGAAAAGGATGGGTGCTATCTTTTCTCTAAACGTTTGATAGAATCCACCTGTGAAGCCGTCTTGTCCTGGACTTTTGTTTTTTGGAAGATTTTTAATCACAGTTTCAATTTCATTACTTGAGATTGGCCTGTTCATATTTTCCATTTCTTCCTGGTTCAGTTTTGGAAGGTTATACCTTTCTGAGAATGTGTCCATTTCTTCCAGATTGTCCATTTGATTGGCATAGAGTTGCTTGTAGTAGTCTCTTAAGATGCTTTGTATTTCTGTGGTGTCCGTTGTAAATTCTCCTTTTTCATTTCTAATTTTATTGATTTAAGTCCTCTCCCTCTTTTTCTTGATGAGTCTCCCTAATGGTTTATCAATTTTGTTTATCTTCTCAAAGAACCAGCTTTTAGTTTTTTTGATCTTTGTTCTTGTTTCTTTGTTTCTATTTCATTTATTTCTGCTCTGACCTTTATGATTTCTTTCCTTCTGCTAACTTTGGGTTCTGTTTGTTCTTCTTTCTCTAGTTCCTTTAGGTGTAAGGTTAGATTGTTTATTTGAGATTTTCTTGTTTCTTGAGGTAGGCTTGTATAGCTATAAACTTCCCTCTTAGAACTGCTTTTGCTGCAACCCATAGGTTTTGGATTGTCGTGTTCTCATTGTCATTTGTCTCTAGGTATTTTTTGATGTCCTCTTTGATTTCTTCAGTGATCTCTTGGTTATTTAGTAACGTATTGTTTAGCCTCCATGTGTTTGTGTTTTTTACATAATTTGTGTTTTTTCCCTGTAATTGATTTCTAATCTCATAGCATTGTGGTCAGAAAAGATGCTTGATATGATTTCAATTTTCTTAAATTTACTGAGGCTTGATTTGTGACCCAAGATGTGATCTGTCCTGGAGAATGTTCTGTGCGCACTTGAGAAGAAAGTGTAATCTGCTGTTTTTGGATGGAATGTCTTATCCATATCAGTCAAACCTATCTGGTCTATTGTGTCATTTAAAGCTTGAGTTTCTTTATTAATTTTCTGTTTGGATGATGAGTCCATTGGTGTAAGTGAGGTGTTAAAGTGCCCCAATTTTATTGCGTTACTATCAGTTTCCTCTTTTATAGCTGTTAGCAGTTGCCTTTTGTATTGAGGTGCTCCTATGTTGGGTGCATATATATTTATAATTATTATATCTTCTTCTTGGATTGATCCCTTGATTGTTATGTAGTGTCACTCCTTGTTTCTTGTAACATTCTTTATTTTAACGTCTATTTTATCTGCTATGAGTATTGCTACTCCAGCTTTCTTTTGATTTCCATTTTCATGGAATATCTTTTTCCATCCCCTCGCTTTCAGTCTGTATGTGTCCCTAGGTCTGAAGTGGGTCTCTTGTAGACAGCATATATATATGGGTCTTGTTTTTGTTTCCATTCAGCAAGCATGTGTCTTTTGGTTGGAGCATTTAATCCATTCACATTTAAGGTGATTGTTGATATGTATGTTCCCGTGACCATTTTCTTAATTGTTTTGGGTTTGTTTTTGTAGGTCCTTTTCTTCTCTTGTGTTTTGCACTTAGAGAAGTTCCTTTAGCATTTGTTGTAGAGCTGGTTTGGTGGTGCTCAATTCTCTTAGCTTTTGCTTGTCTGTAAAGCTTTTGATTTCTCTGTCGAATGTGAATGAGATCCTTGCTGGGCAGAGTAATCTTGGTTGTATGTTTTTCCCTTTCATCACTTTAAATATATCATGCCAGTCCCTTCTGACTTGTAGAGTTTCTGCCGAGAAATCAGCTGTTAACCTTATGGAAGTTCCCTTGAATGTTATTTGTCGGTTTTCCCTTGCTGCTTTCAATAATTTTTCTTTGTCTTTAATTTTTGCCAATTTGATTACTATGTGTCTTGGCGTGTTTCTCCTTGGGTTTATACTGTATGGGACTCTCTGCACTTCCTGGCCTTGGGTGGCTATTTCCTTTCCTGTGATAGGGAAGTTTGCGACTATAGTCTCTTCAAATATTTTCTTGGGTCCTTTCTCTCTCTCTTCTCCTGCTGGGACCCCTATAATGCGAATGTTGTTGCATTTAATGTTGTCCCAGAGGTCTCTTAGGCTGTCTTCATTTCTTTTCATTCTTTTTTCTTTATTCTGTTCCGCAGCAGTGAATTCCACCATTCTGTCTTCCAGGTCACTTATCCGTTCTTCTGCCTCAGTTATTCTGCTATTGATTCCTTATAGTGTATTTTTCCATTCGGTTATTGTATTGTTCATCTCTGTTCTTTAATTCTTCTAGGTCTCTGTAACATTTCTTGCATCTTCTCAATCTTTGCCTCCATTCTTTTTCTGAGGTCCTGGATCATCTTCACTAACATTTTTCTGAATTCTTTTTCTGAAAGGTTGCCTATCTTCACTTCATTTAGTTGTTTTTCTGGGGTTTTATCTTGTTCTTTCATCTGGTACCTAGACCTCTGCCTTTTCATCTTGCCTATCTTTCTGTGAATGTGATAATTTTTTCTAAGGGTGACCTCAGCTAAGGAGAAATAAGGGATTCCTCTTCTACTTTCCAAGGTAAATTCACCAGTCATGAAAGTCATGCTCAGAGACCAGCAGTCCCATGGTAGCATATAACCTTCTGTTTTGCTGAGTTTACATTGAGGCTATCCCTGACCAGTTTACTGAAGCACATTCCCCCTTCGTATTTCCTCTATCTCTCTCTCTTTCTCTGTCTCTGTCTCTGTCCTCTGTCTCTCTCGCTCTATGTGTGTGTGTGTGTGTGTGTGTGTGTGTATGTGGGAAGCAAGCTGGGAGAAATCTGTTATTTTAAAAATGCCATAGAACTTTCCTACCATGTTTAAGCTGCCTTATTCTGATTCATCATTACTTGGTTGCTGTAAACCTTAGACAAAGTGGATTTCAATGAATTTTGCTCTTTTGGTCAGTGTTTCTGTGGAGGGACAGTCCTTTCGAGCTCCCTCGTCTGTGATGCCTCCAGGGCTCCTCAAAATGTATATTTTAAAATAATTAGGGGTTTCCCTGGTGGCGCAGTGGTTGAGAGTCCGCCTGCTGATGCAGGGGACACGGGTTCGTGCCCCTGTCCGGGAAGATCCCACATGCCGCGGGGTGGCTGGGCCCGTGAGCCATGGCCGCTGAGCCTGCGCGTCTGAAGCCTGTGCTCTGCAACAGGAGAGGCCACAACAGTAAGGCCCGCGTACCGCAAAAAAAAAAAAAAATTAAATAGCTCATAAGTTCTAATTTAGTCCTCACAATTATTCTTGATAGATACCATTGTTTATTTTTTTTCTAGGTAAAAAATCCCTGAGGATAGAGAGGTTAAAGGACACACACAGGGTCACACAACCAGCAAGTGGAGAATCCAGATTTAAACAGAGTTTCATCCAACACTGAGCATGATGCTATAAAGATCACCCATGGAAAGAAGGTAGCTGGTTTTCATAGACCAGAGATTATAATAACTTGGTAAGATTTTTTTATATATATATATTTTTATTTATGTATTTATTTAGTTTTGGCTGCATCAGGTCTTAGTTGCGGCACATGGGATCTTCATTGAGGCATGGGGGATCTTTCAGTGTGTGGGCTTCTCTCTAGTTGTGGCATGCGGGTTTTCTCTTCTCTAGTTGTGGCGCATGGGTTCCAGAGCATGTGGGCTCTGTAGTTTGCGGTGTGCAGGCTCTCTACTTGAGGCTTGCGAGCTCAGTAGTTGCGGGATGTGGACTTAGTTGCCCTGCAGCATGTGGGATCTTAGTTCCCTGACCAGGGATCAAACCTGCATCCCCTGCATTGGAAGGCGGATTCTTTACCACTGGACCACCAGGGAAGTCTCTAACTTGGTAAAATTTTTTAAACTTGTAATGTTCTTGTGTTTGAAGTGATCAGCAGTAAAATCCCAAAACTGAAAAGTGTATGTAGGGTCATGGAGCCTAGTGGCCTATTGCGTGGCCACGCATAGATGGAGAAAATCTGAAACATGAAGTGGATAGTGGTAGTGTGGGAAGGAAAGAAAGAGAGTTGAGTCTCTGGGTCATTGTGAGGAAGGCTGGAGGGTCCTGGAAATCTCCCAGGGTGGGGTGATGCTCTCTCCCAGTTGCTTGCTATGCAGACAGCCCCACTCAGCATGCACCCTAAGCTTCCACAATGGAGAGCTTCCTCATCTCCCTGCAGAAGCCCCATTCTCTCTTGCACATGCTAGGAAAATGCCTCATCCATGGGTCTTCCTTCCAGGACTCCTCCTCTGCCTCCCTGTTCCTCCTGTGTGTTCCCACAGCACAGCTGAGACCCATGATATGAAAATAGTCAGCCTTATCTTTGACTCCTCTTCCTCTCTCATTTCACATTAAACCACTGACAGAGTCCAGTCTGTGCTGTCTTCATAAGATCAGGACTGTCATTTCCTTCTCCATTCCCACTATTGCTGCTCTTGTTATGACTTTCATGTTGCCCACCTGGAGCTTATTCTTTTCTCAGTATGTAAGCATTTGTTGAATTAAATCCATTGAAATAGAGTCTTAACAAGCATTGGTTAGAGAAGCAAGCTTTGCTTCTGATCCTTGGAGCACAGGAAGTCTGTCATTACAGAGTTGGGATGCTGAAGCTGCTTGGAGGAATGAAGAAAGGAGAGAGAGATTATTTTAAGCACTTCAACCTGGGAGAAGCCTCAGAGGAAGCAAGAAAATGATGAAACTGAAGAAGGAGGTGTTGCATAACCAAAGTCAAGGAGATGAGGCCCTGAGAGAAGTGCATCCCCTGATCATGACTCACAGCGCCAGGCAAAGACTGGATCCTGCTCTCAAAGAGGGGCAATAATGCAAGGGGTCTTCTTGAGAGCTTCATGTAGCTCCAGACAGGGTAGGAGGAGGGTTGTGGACCTAGTAGTTCATCAGAATATAATCCTGATAAGCCTGGGAACATAAGCCTTGGGTGCAGCCTGTGGGGTTAGGAGAACAGAACATCTTCTTCTTGAGGCCGTGAGCTGAGATAGTTTTTGATCATTAAAGTCCAAATGGGCATCAGATGAGAGGTGAAAAGCTTAGTCATGTGAGAAGAGGAACAAGGCAACACTGGAACTCTTGGCACCATCCAGAGGTGGGTGGAGAAGGAGTAAGAGGGCATTAGTACATGTATAAGACATCAATATACTCAAGCGAAAAAAAACAGCGCTTATCATTTCAAAGACTTAAACATGTGCCAAAATGTTGACAAAGCAAGGTTAGAAAGAGGACACAGCCTCCTTTCCATGTCTTAGATGTTTCCTGAGAGTGTGTGCTCACATGCAGTATAAGAAAGTGAGATTCCTGTAACAGCTCCATACTCCCCTCCTTGTCCCAGAAAAGTCCCTCCCCCCAGTAGAAGTCTGGAATGCAGCTCCAAAGACATTGTGATGAGGACTTTCTGCTCAGGTCAACAGAGGTACCCAGTAATTCAAAACTGATGAACTAGCCACAAGTTTAGTATCACAGGTATAGTGGGGCATAATTTGAATCATAATATATATATATTTAATTATAAGGTTATCTTTTGTTTCTCAACATGTATCAGTAGTTTACCATTCTGTCTTCTGTCCCATCTCCTACCATTCAGTACCACCAATTGGCTTTATGGGGTATTGGGTTGGGGGACCTATTTTTGCTACTTCCATTATTCCGATGCCGCCATTTGGCTGATCCTTAGAAGACAATCAGTAGACACAAATCTGACTGTATTCATTCAGGAGGATTCTTAGCAAGCAGCAGAGACCACAGTGTGAAAGCCATACTGAAAACACTGTGCTTATTGGGCATGCCACTATGCAAGCAGGTGCACAAGAGCTGTATGAAACAACAATAACAACAGCACCACCAGCAATAAATAATAATAACACCTAGTGGCTTGAGTTTCAGATTTTTATTTTTTCTTTTCAGTTCAGTACCAAAAATTTGAGGCTATGGAGTGATATGACTTTCTCAGTCCTTGGTCTTCTTACCCTATTACTTAACTCCTCTACTGATCACATGTCATAGTTCTAAATACCCTCTATACGCTGATGACTGGCAAATCTCTACCTTCCTCCCTAAACTCTCCACTGCCTTTTAAAAATCTGCATTTGATGGGTTTTTCAAACTTAACATGCCCCAAAACAAACAACTGATTTCCTATCCCAACTCACTCCAACACAATACCCTCCACACACCTGTCTCCCCACTCTAGCCTCACCTCACTTTTCTCACATTCTGTCCCATGTCACCCAATCACTGCACCATTCACCCAATTGCTCGAGCTAAAAACTAAGGGCCATCATAGATTTCTCTTTTTTCTTTCCTTACCCCCCCACCGCACCACACATTCAATCCATTAGCAAGTCCTGTTGGCTGTCTCTTCAAAGTGTTTCCCAAGACCCATCATTTCTTACCACTTGTCTCTAAGTTAACAGTCTCTTTTCTCTCACAGTTTAATTTTTTCTGAGTTTCATTTTCTTTCTTTTTTTTTATTATATAAGTTTCAGGTTATAATTCAACATCTCTATATACTACATAGTGATTCTCCCAAAGGTCTAGTTACCATTCATCACCATACAGTTGACCCCTTTAGCATTTTTCACCTACCCCTAGCCCCCTTCCCTCTGGTAACCACTGATCTGTTCTCTGTATCTTATGAGTTTTGTTTTGTTTGTTTTGTTTTTGGATTTGACATATGAGTGAAATCATATGATATTTGTCTTTTTCCTTCTGGTTTATTTCACTTAGTAGAATACCCTCAAGGTCCAACCATGTTGTCACAAATGGCAAGATTCCATTATTTTTTATGGCTGAATAGCATTCCATTGTATACATATAAACCACATCTTCTTTATTCATTCATCCATCGATGGACACTTTGTTTCCATATCTTGGCTATTGAAAAATAATGCTACAATGAACATAGGAGTGAAATATCTTTTTAATTTTTTTTTTTATTCTCTGGATAAAAACAGAAGTGGAATAGCTGAATTATATGGTAGTTCACTTATTAATTTCTTGAGGAATTTCCATGCTGTTTTCCATAGTGGCTGCAATTTACATTCCCATCAACAGTGTATGAGAGTTCCCTTTTCTCCACATGTTCTCCAAAACTTATTTCTTGTCTTTTTGATAATAGCCATTCTAACAGGTGTGAGGTGGTATCTCATTGTGGTTTTGATTTGCATTTCCTTGATGATTGAGCATCTTTTCATGTGCTGGTGACCATCTGTATGTCTTCTTTGTAAAAATGATATTCAAATCCTCTACCTGGGACTTCCCTCATGGCACAGTGGTTAAGACTCCGCACTCCCAATGCAGGGGGCCCGGGTTCAATCCCTGGTGAGGGAACTAGATCCCACATGCATGCCACAACTAAGAGTTCTTATACCACAACTAAGGAGTGGTGAGCCACAACTAAGGCGCCTGTGAGCCACAACCAAATAAATAAATAAATAAATAGAATATTTTAAAAAATCCTCTGCCCATTTTTAAATTGGGTTGTTTGTTTTAAGTTGTATGAGTTCTTTATATATTTTGGATGTTAACTCCTTATCAGATATATAATTTGCAAATATCTTTTTTCATTTACTAAGTTGCCTTTCATTTTGATGACGGTTTCCTTTGCTGTTCAGAAACTTTGTAGTTGATGAAGGCCCATTTGTTGATTTTTGCTTTTTGTTTCCCCTGCTTTTAAAGTCGTGTTCACAAAAACATCACTAAGGCTGATGTCAGTGAGGTTACCAATGTTTTTTCCTAGAAATTTTATGTTTTCAGGCATTACATTTAAGGCTTTAATCCATTTTGAGTTTGTTCTTCTGTATGGTATAAAATAGTGATCTAGTTTCAATTTTTTGCATGTGTCTCTCTAGTTTTCCCATCATTATTTATTGAAGAGACTGTCTTCTCTCCATCATTATGTTCTTGGCCCCTTTGCTGTAAATTAATTGTTTATATGTGCATGGATTTACTTCTAGGATCTCAATTCTGTTCCATTGATCTGTGTGTCTGTTTTCGTGCCTGTACCATAATGTTTTGATTACTACAGCTTTGTAGTATAATTTGAAATCCAGGAGCATGATACCTTCAGCTTTGTTCTTCTTCCTTAACATAGTTTTGACTATTTGGGATCTTTTGTGTTTCATACAAATTTTAGAATTATTTGTTCTAGTTCTATGAAATATACCATTGGAATATTGATACAGATTGTATTGAATGTGTAGACTGCTTTGAGTAGTATTTACATTTTAACAATATTAATTCTTCCAGTCCATAAGCACAAAATGTCTTTTCATTCATTTATGTCTTCTTTAGTTTCTTTCATCAATGTCTCATAGTTTTCAGTGTACAGGTCTTTAGCCTCCTTGGTTAATTTTGTTCATAGGTATTCTTTTTAATACAGTTGGAAATAGGATTGTTTTCTTAATTTCTCTTTCTGATAGATTGTTATTAGTGTACAGAAATGCAAAAGATTTCTGTATATTAATTTTGTACCTGCAACTTTGCTGAATTCATTTGTTCTAATAGTTTTTTTGTGGTGTCTTTAGGGTTTTCTATGTATAGTATCATAACTTCTGTGAAGAGAGACACTTTCACTTCTCCTTTTCCAATTTGAATGCCTTTTATTTCTTTTCTTGCCTAATTGCTATGGCTAGGACTTCCAATACTATGTTGACTAAAAGTGGTGAGAGTGGACATCATTTTCTTATTCCTGTTCTTGGAGAAAAAGCTTTCAGCTTTTCAACATTGAACATGATGCTGAAGGTTTGTCATATATGGTCTGTATTATGTTAAACTGTGTTCCCTCTATACCCACTTTGTTGAGAATTTTTATCAGAAGTCAATGTTGAATTTTGTCAAATGCTTTTTCTGCATCTATTGAGATGATCACACAATTTTTTTTGTAGATCTTTATTGGAGTATAATTGCTTCACAATACTGTGTTAATCTCTGTTGCACAAAAAAGCGAATCAGCCACACGCATATACATGTCCCCATATCCCCTCCCTCTTGAGCCTCCCTCCCCTCCTCCCTATCCCACCCCTCTAGGTCATCGCAAATCACCGAGTCGATCTCCCTGTGCTATGCTGCTGCTTCCCACCAGCCAACTATTTTACATTCAGTAGTGTATATATGTCAATGCTACTCTCACTTTGCCCCAGCTTCACCCTCCCACCCCATGTCCTCAAGTCTGTTTTCTATGTCTACTTCTTTATTCCTGCCCTGCCAGTGAGAATGATCATACAATTTTTATCCTTCATTTTGTTAAAGTGGTGTATCATGTTGATTGATTTGCAAATATTGAACCATCCTCACAACCCTGGAATAAACCCCACTGAATCATGGCGTTTGATCCTTTTAATGTATTGTTGAATGAGGTTTGCTAATATTTTGTTGAGGATCTTTGTATCTGTGTTCATCAGAGATATTTGACTGTAATTTTCTTTTTTTGTAGTGTCTTTCTCTGATTTGGTATCAGAGTAATGCTGGTCTCATAGAGTGAGTTTGGAAACATTATTTCCTCTTCAATTTTTGAAATAGTTTGAGATGGATAAGTATTATTTTTTTAAAATGTTTGGTAGAGTTTACCTGTGAAGCCATCTGTTCTTGGATATTTGTATATTAAATGTTTGTTTTATTACTGATTCAATTTCATGATTAGTAATCAGTCTTTTCAGATTTTCTATTTCTTCTTGATTCAGTCTTGAAAGATTGTCTATTTTTAGGAATTTATCCATATTTTTCCAGGTTGTTCAATTTGTTGGTGTATAATTGTTCATAGCAGTCTCTTATGATTCTTTGTTTTTCTGTGGTATCTGTTGCAATTTCTCCCCTTTCATCAGGTTTTATTTATTTGAGCCCTCTATTTGTCACTTATACCTTTATAAAGCTGAAATTTAAAAAACAAAAAAAGCTGTATGGGCTTTGGTGGCAGATCCAAGTTGAAATCTCACTCCTGCTCCCTAACATTTTGACCGTGACAAATTACTTAACCTTTTCTAGCCCCCATTTCCAAACTTGTAGAATGAGTATAATGAAGCCTCAAGGAGAAAACAGTCTAGCATCAATATCTTGGAGTTTTTCTTACCTCCTTTTTGAACTCGGGGTCCAGTAGACTGGTAAGAAATCGGGGATTTTTCTTGTTCTTTAGTTGGGAGTAGTTCCTCTGCTATTTCATTTTACTTAACTATCTCTGTCTCTATGAATTTAGGAGAAACAGTTATCTAATGTGGTCTTGACAGAGTGTTTTAGGTGGGAGCATCCCATGTAGACTGTGTGAGCCCAATATTTTTGTTGTGCAGGCTAGTTTTGGTATCGTTGCCAGCCATGTCTTTCCTCAGAGTGTGCTGGCTGTTATCCCTTTGATAGGGGGTGTGATTGGTGTCCCGAGCCTGCACTGGATGTTGGGTGGGGACTCCTCCTTGCTTCATGGCTGTCACAGCCCAGACAGGGATGGGGTCTGCTCCCCAGTTGTTGGAGTAGAAGCCAGGAGGATCGGGTTCAGTCAGGTTCTGCTGCCCTGGAGTATGTGCCCTGACCCAGAGGAGGTGACCACTGAAGCAAGTGAGGCCTGTGTGGTTACAGCAAACCTACGTGTCGCCTGTGCATGCATCTGTGGTTCTGCCCAGAAGCAGCCCAGTCTCATCCCTTTCTCCATTGTGTTAGTCCCAGACCTAGTGCCAGACTGTGGTGTGGAGTGGGCTGGGCTGGGAGCCAGGGCGTGGTGGCTGCAGCAATCAAGGTGGTTGTGCTGCCGCCTGGGACCTCAGCTGCCTCTGTACCAGGGCTTTCCCAGGACCTGTGCGCCCCAGATCCAGCTCCAAGCTGTGGCGTGGTGTGGTCGGAGCCAGAGTTCTCCTGTCAGGTGAGAAATGGAATATTTCTCCATATCAGTAAACAAAGGTTGTCACAGTCATCAGCGATTGCAGGTGGGAACTCAGGAAGGAAAGAATACCTGCCATCAGACTGCAGCCACTCCCTACTATGAGCCCTGAGGAAACTCAGGATATGAAAGCACAGGATACTGGCCCCAGATAGCTGAGGTACACATCAAAGGAATGATTTCAGTGAGCCCAGACTCTTGCATCTTCCCATCCATAGAAAAGTACTAAATTCCTTAACCTGAGATATCTAGTTTTCTTTTACTAACAATAATCTTTTGTTCCTACTACCTGCCCTTTGTTGCCAAACTCCTATATATCCTGCTCCCCCTTTGCCTCCTCGGATCAGTTTTCTCAGGCTTACTTGAAATGCTGCCTCCTGGACTTGACGTCCTCGGTGTGTCCTCCGAATAAAACATAACTCTCAACTTTTAGGTTGTGCATTATTTTTTAATCAACACAGGAAACGAACCCTTGTGTCCTCCTGTCCAGAGCCTGTCCGCCCGAGACTCAGCAACCAGCTGCTGTACATTTCTGGGGTGCCACCTGATGCACTTGCCAACAAAGTCCTGCTTGGTGGGATCCGCCCCCATTGTGCGCACTGACAGTGGGCTCCAAGATTTGGCTGGGACCACATCCCAGGCCCTCCAGGCTGTCTCCATGCAGCTAGATCCCATCCTCTCCTGGGGCCGGTCTGCGGAGACTCAGCACTTAGCTGTTGCATGAATTTGTGGCACCGCCCAGAATGCCCAGTGTGAGCTCTAGACTGGGAGTGCAAGGAGCTGGTGGCTGCCACTGCCGTTCTGTTAGTGCAAGTTCCTGTTCCTGATGCAGAGTGAGGCCAAACAAACTGAGTATGGAGCAGAGAAAGGTTTATTGCAAAGCCATGCAAGGAGACAGGTGGCTCATGCCCTAAAAAAAGCCCAAGCTCCCTGAAGGGTTTTGGCAAAGCATTTTTAAAGGCCAGGTGAGGGAGTGGTGGTCACAGGGCAGGTGATCAGCTCGTGAACAAATCTCTGATTGGCTGATGATGAGGGAACAGGGTGGTGTCACAGGGGTTAAGATTATCAGTCTTTAGGCTCCAGGAGGCCTGAGGCTATGTGCTCATGGTCATCAAGTATCATGTTAACATCAATAGTTAACATCTTCCATTTGGGGGGGCGGTGTTTCACATCTGTAAAACAAGCCAGGAAATGTGCATCAAATACCTAGGTACTTCAGAGAGGAGCTGAAGCAGAGGGTATGGGGGAAGGCCTGTCCCAGGAAGGCCCCATAGGGTCCTGCTAGGTTGCATCTCTCTGCCCTGACGGCTAGTAAGCCAGCATGCACTCAATTCTCACGAGCAGAATCCAGTCCCTTGAGCCCCTCTATCTGTCCCAGAGGATTTCCCAGCAGACAAGGGGGCCCCACAGGGCGAGGATCTGCCTGTGTGGACCTTCTCTCCTTTATAGATTCCTCCCAGGGGCAGAGATCCTGTCCTGATGCCTCCCCGCCCTCCCCACCCCCATCCTACCCAGTTATGTGGAGATCTTTCTTGTAGCTTTGGTTGTATAGGAGATGTTCTGCCAGTTTCCAGTTTGATTTCCGTGAGAATTGTTCCACATGTATTTTTGATGTGTTTGTGGAAGGAGGTCAGCTCCATGTCCTCCTACTCTGCCATCTTGATCCCCATTCTAGAGAATTTTTTTGTCTTAGTCTAAGACTGTTCTTTTTCTCTTAAGAAGATAGCAATTATAATGACTATAATTTTCTAAGCACCTGATCTGTTGTAAACACTGCAAACATTTTGTCAACTGAAGAAAAACGCACAACCTAAAAGTTGCAAGTTATGTTTTATTTGGAGAACTTATTGAGGAGTATAGCCCAGGAGACAGCCTCTCAGTTAACTCTGAAGAACTGTTCCAAAGAGGTAAGGGAGGAGCCAAGATATATGGGAGTTTTTGCTGAAAAAACAAACGAACATGTAGTTGAACGTCAAAAGATTACTGGTAATCACACAAAACAGACATCTCAGATGAATGATTTAAGTGCTTTTCTATATATAGGAAGATGAAGAGTCTGATCATTGAAATTATTCCTTAGATATGCATCTTAACTATCTAGGGCCAGTACCCTGTTTTTCCCCATCCTGAATTCCTTTCAGGGTACACTGTGGCTGCAGTGGCTGATGGCTTGATGTCAGGCAAACATTTTTTGTTTACTGGAATGGCAGGCAACATTTTTTGTCCACAATTTTATCTTAAGTCTTCACATAAGCACACTCATATGGTGCTTATTATGTCAGACCATGGGCACTTCCTAAGGACTCCAGCTACCAAAGGACACTTAAGAAGAAATAAATACACTTTGGGGACTTCCCTGGCAGTCCAGTGGTTAAGACTTCACACTTCGACTGCAGGGGGCGCAGGCTCCATCCCTGGTTGGGGAACTAAGATCCCACATGCTGCAGGGCATAGCCAAAAAAAGAAATACACTTTTATCTATTAACAATATTGACTTTGTAGTTAAAAACCTTCTCATAAGGAAAACCCAGATGGCTTCAGGGTGAACTCTATCAAACACTTCAGGAAGGAATAATAGCAATTCTAGGAAGAGTCTTCCAGAAAATTGAAGAGAAGTTAATTTTCCTAACTCTTTTGTGCAGCCAGTATTACTCTGCTACCAAAACCAGGTAAAGACATCACAAGAAAAGGAACCAATCTGTGACATAGCTTCCAATCTCTAGAACTCTGCATGTGCCTTCCCCTCAATAAAGAACGTGATTTTTCTTGATTCTGCTTAGCCAAGTCCTACAATTACTTACACTGTACCCCCCTCCAAAAATCGTTGTTCTCTCAATCTAGTTAATGGTGACCGATTCTTCTTCCGAATAGATTTTAGTCTTGTAGGTGAGAGGAAATTTCCCGTCTTTCTCCTCTTAGTTCTTTTGGTGGGCAATTAAAATTACATAAGGCAGACTAACAGAAGAAAATAAAATTTATTCTGTGCACATGGGGAATCCACATAAGTACGAAAACTTCCAAAGACAATAAGGCAAGTTGATCTATCTCTCTATCTCTCTATCTATCTTTCTATCTATCTATCCATCTGTCTACCTAACTATATATCTGTCATCTATTCCGGACTAAGGAGAAGGAGGTAGGGGGTCTGAGGCTTCAAGGGGAAGTAAGATAATTCACAGGAGGATAAAAAGAGTTAATGTTTGGGAAACAAATGTTTGCTGGGTCATTCAAAGACAATGGGACATAGAGAGGATTTTGATCAAATTGGCTTTCCTAGGTTCCTTGTGCTGGACATGTTTTTTTAGTGATAACTGAATTTGTAGGCTCCAACTCCATTCTTATAAGACATTCCAAAACTCTGAGGTGAGTCAGTTCCTTACCTTCACCTGAATGGTCGCTCCTTTTACCAGCCCAGTGTTATGTCGTTTGGCTAAATCAAGGAATCCAACACAACGTGTGAGTGTTCCATGCGCTTATATGCCTGCGAAGCAAAGCCTAATACCAGAGCTCAGTGGGATAGTTTGTGGCATTACACACAGTAAGCTGAACAGAGAAAATGTGGAATCTGAAGGTGGCTTCCATCTCTGTTTTACTTAGATCCTCTGTCTTCTCTGGGATGAGGTTGTTACTATCTTGAGTAAGGTCACCTCTTTCCTATGTAAATTCCTTGGTCAGGCCCTGCGTTGGCTGTGGAATGGGGAGAGGAAACAGAACACCCACAATCTTACAGCCAGGGCCTCCCGGTACAGGTATGAACTGTACCCTTTACAGCCCAGGACATAGCTCACAGAACAAGCGACTAGAGAGGGAATCACAGCTTCATCTCCATTCCACACCCTGTCTGGCGCACCATTACTGAGCCCTTCCTGGAGCTTGATTGGCTGCTTTGTTGTCCTTTCCTCAATTTATATGGACTGGCTCCTGTTCCTCCTGCTCCCTGGAGCCCTCGTGGTTCTGTGCTGGTCTTCCACAGAGGGTGAGTACAATGGCAGTAAGGCAAAGGGGGCAGGGTGATGGGGTCAGGGAGTACTGTCAGGAGGAACAGGAGCTACAGAGACAGTGTTTGCTGGAGCCAGGCCCCTGAGCCCTTGGCTGCTGTAAATTCCGTTCCCCATAATGAAAACTCTTCCTGAAGACCCTGCTGTTGCTGCTGTCCAGTAGCTCTCCAAACTCTAACTCCAGGAAAGGTGTGAGGGGAAGGGATGATAAAGAATCACTGGGGCATCTGTAGCTGGGCAAGGTAGACCAATCAACTAAGATCCAGGTCTTAGTAAGAGGTGTCTGAATGGAGATCCTTCTCCTTCTTTTACCCCATTAGATGCTGGGTCTGCTCTCTCAGCTAAACTTGCCCAGCCCTACTGGCAATGAAATGCCCATTCAGTGCCCCTTTGGAAACCACAGCTGCAGGCTGAGCCTGAAAAGAAAGAAGGGAGAGGGCTTCCTGGTAACCACGTGACTCCTAAAATGGATTCCTTGGTAGACGCGGGCTCTGCATGGAGGATCCTCAGAGGCTGAGGAGGAAGGCCTGGAAAGTCGAGGGTTCTGGCCTCAGTCCCAACACCAGCAGCAGCAGCCCTTCTCTCTTCCCCTTAACTACCTGGCATCCCTTGCTCTCATTCCATGGTTCTCCCATATTGTCCAGATTCTACAATGAAATTTATTTCTTGCACCTCCTGCGACGAATTTGTTGGCAAGAACTGCAGAAAGAATTTAGGTTCCTGTCACTCCAGATATCCTGATTTTGCATGCCAGACCAAAGAAGTATATTCTCAACATTTCACCGGAGGTGAGATGAGGGCAGGAGAATGGGGAGGCAGGGGAAATTGACTGAGTTACAGTTTCTCACCTGTACAATGATTGGGTTTTAACGGATGATCTCCAAATTCCTTTCCATTTCTGATATTCAGTGACTGAATCCCTAGTAGAGTATGTCTGTTACAGCTCCTTTGTTGTAAATGTATGTGGGTGTTGAGAGCAGAATCAAGTTTCCCTGGAAAGAGACTGCCCCTTTTGTGGAAGGGTCTTCAAGTCCAGGCTTTGCCTAAGGGGACAGGAGGGAAGGGAAAGACTGCTCACTTGAAAACATTCCCTGTCACATCCCAAGTCTAACTTGGACCTTGGTTATTCTCCTACCCTCTTCAGAATATATCTACAGATATTCTATCCTGGGCTGCCCAAGAAGATGTGTGGAGTATATACACATCACCGAGTGGGAGAAAAACGTGTTCTTCTGTTGTAATACAAGCTACTGCAATAGCTTATCAGTAAAGGATGAGGTTCCATTCAATTCCATCGCATCAGAGGATTTACCTGAGATATTCAGCTAATTTTCAGGGACTTCCTCTTGACTGCATTCTGCTCATCATTCTTTAAAAAAAAATCAAGATCCAGAAATACTTTCACTCTCAACCACCACCCACATTGCCTCCTGAGAGCCAAAAGGCCCAAGAGAAATAAACTATGGATGAAAAAGAAATGCAGTGTAACTTTGAAATGCTGTCTGGGCCCAAGTTAGACAACCAGGCCTGGTTTTCTGGTTCTGCTTTTCTGGCTGGGGGCCAAACTCCAAGTCTAGGGAGTGGGAAAGTGGGGGAGGCTGCACTGGGACATCTGGGGGCACTGAATGCATTACAATAAAAACTCTAATGAATGACAAGACTATATTCGGGGGAACTCATGGGCTGTTTCCACAGTGGACTAGATAAGAAGGAAGGGATACTGGGCAAAGCATGACCTGGCAAAAGTCTCCAAGTCATTTTACTTCTCAAATGTCCAGGATCCTAAATCCCATCAGGCCCCTGACACTCTAGGCCTGGAAAGTCCTCAAAACAGGTAGGCTTTCCAAGGGGGCCTAACATACGATCTATCTTGGAAAATATTCCATGTCACTTGAGAGGAATGTATATCCTGCTGTTGGCATATACATTTTGTATATTTCTGTTATATCTAATTGGTTTATAGTGTTGCTTAAATCCTCTAATTCCTTATTGATCTTCTATATGGTTTTTCTACCATTATTGAAGGTAAAGTGTTGAGGTGGAATGTCTATTTCTTCTTTCAATTCTGTCAAAGTTTGCTATATATATTTTGGTTTCTGTTGTTTGGTGCATATATGTTTATAATTGTTATAGCTTCTTAATGAATTGGCCCTTTTATCAACATATAATGTAATTCTTTATTTCTTGTAACTTAGGTCATTTTGTTATTGGTATAGGCACCCTAGGTCTCCTTTGGCAACAATTTGCATGGAATATCTTTTTTCATCCTTTGAGTTTGTGTCTTTAAATATAAAGTGAGTCTCTTGTACACAGCATATGGATGGATAACGGTTTTTTAAAATTCATTCTGCCAATCTCTGCCTTTTGATTAGAGGGTTTAATCCATTTATATCTAAAGTAATTACTGACAAGGAAGGGCCTACCTCTGCCATTTTGATATTGGTTTTTTGTATGTCTTATAGGTTTTTTTATCTCTCATTTCCTCCATTACTTTGATTTTTTTGTAGTGAACACTTTTCTCTTTTAAATTTCCTTTTCTGTATATTCTACAGATATTTTCTTTGATTACCATAGAAATTATATTTAACATCCTACAGTTATAATTATTTAATTTGAATTGATATGAACTTAACTTCATTAGCATACAAAAACTGTACTCATATACAGTTTTACCCCTTTATGTTACTAAAGTCACAAATTACATCTTTATATATTGTGTGTCCAATAACATAGATATATAATTAATTTTTATTGTGTTTTAAATCATGTAGAAAATAAAAAGTAATTTGCCTTCCCAAATAAGAATAACAAATGTTCTTTAAGCAATTGCTAATTGTCAAACACTCTTCTAAACACTCTACATGTATTGCATCATTTAAAAAATCATCACAGCTCAATGAGATAAATACTGTCATTATTCCATTTTACAAATGAGAAAATGGAAGCCTAGACTTAAAGTACTTTGTCTAAGCTCATAGAGCTAATATGTGCCATAACTGGGATTTAAATTCTGATGTTTGAAGACAGAGTCTGCATTATTAATTGCTATACTATAAGGATTCCAATTCTATTCCCTGACTCATCATCCTTTACCAAATATTTACTGCATTTACAGTGTGGATGGAGAAAAGCATAATAGATTTTAAATGGGTGTGCTAATCAGTTATTTCAGTGCTATGTAGAATTCTCCTAGGTTCATTAGCAGGATTTATCAGATATGCTTCCAGCTCCCCTCCCCTTCCAGATGTGCTGGATTTCCACATTTAGACAATTATTTAGAATAGATAAGAGAGTTGGGGAGGGAGAGCCAGGGAGACAAATGAAGATTAAAAAAATAAAGGAGAGAGAATGAAGAACAGAGAAAGGGAATTAAATAAATAAATGACACTGAGGGGAAAGTCTGGTTGTCCTGTTGGTGAGGTGCTTTGCCCCTCAACCTATGCCACTTTTTTTTTTTTGCGGTACACGGGCCTCTCACTGTTGTGGCCTCTCCCGTTGCTGAGCACAGGCTCCAGACGCACAGGCTCAGCGGCCATGGCTCATGGGCCTAGCTGCTCCGCAGCATGTGGAATCTTCCTGGACCGGGGCACGAACCCGTGTCCCCTGCATCGGCAGGCGGACTCTCAACCACTGCGCCACCAGGGAAGCCCAACCTATGCCACTTTTAGCCACCCATCTGATTCACCCTTCTGACTCTCAAGTGCATGGTTAGAAACTCTGAGTCTGCTCTTTTTACTTTTATTATTCTAAACAAACAAACAAATAAACCGAGCACCAGATTTGAGGACATCACCAGATCAGAGAGTAAGACTAATTTATAAAGCCAAGAAAGAGTTAATTCCTCGCTCCCATGGTTCTGAATGTCTGATATTTGAGGAAGCCACTGAACAAAGAGGGAAGTACTTTGACCCTGTTTCTGGAAGAGATGTATAGAGACTTGCTTAAAGGAAGATAAGGAGATAGGGTAAGGTATTACCTTACTGCTATAGTTATTGTCCTAAAATGTCATTGAAGAAGTGGGATTCCTGGCTCATGTGATAGTTCTATTTTTAATTCTTTTGCGGAACCTCCATATTGCTTTCCATAGTGGATGTGCCAATTTACATTCCCATCAACATGTACCAGAGTTCCTTTTCTTCACATCCTCGCCAACACTTGTTATCTTTCGCTTTTGTTCACAATAGCTATACTAACAGGTATAAGGTAATATCTCAGTGGTTTTGATTTGCATTTCCCTGATGATTAGTGATATTAAGCACATTTTCATGTACTGTTGGCCATCTGTATGTCTTCTTTGGAGAAATGTCTACTTAGGTCCTCAATCCCATTCCATTGCAATATCAAATTAAAATCCAGAATCTTGTGATCTAAGTCAGGTCCTGGGGTGGACGAGGCTTCTCGGGTGTGTTTCTTTGGGTCTTGCAAACTAACGAGACAAGTATCTGCTCTCCACACACTTAACATAAAAGTGTAGGATAGAGAGAGAATAACTGTAATAAACACTTCCATTCAAAAGGAGATAATGTGAGGTACGTAGCAGTCACTGGTCCATGACAATTCTGAAGTCCAGCCTCTCATGTGTAGTCAGTCCTGCAACTGGGAGTGATTCTCTGTGGATCTTAGCTCTGCCCTCTCAGTTCTCTGAATCACCCTTCCTTCTCCAAAAGAAAAGGCCCATGTTCCCAGCTGTCTCAGTCTGCTTCCTGTCCCTAAAAAATTGGGGATCAAAAAGACTCTTTTAATTTTTACTTTCTCTATGCCTGTTAGCCTTTTAAACCTCTGAGCTGATGTAAATGCTCTCAGAAGCAGCCATCTGGGACCTCCTCATAGCCTCACTTCACTCGCTATTCGGCATCTGTTGAGGACTCTTAGAGCCCAGGAAGGGGTTAATTTTTCAGAATTGTTTATCTGGTGAAGGAAAATGAGTGCTTTCAGGACATGAGGTGTGGGTGGTGTGTTCCAGTGTAGGCTGTCTGATTTCTGTTATGTGAGTTATCTAGTTGTCTGCACAGAATGCATCAGAAGAGCTGAAAAAAAAAAAAAAAAAGACTGTCAGCCCATCCATGAGAACATTCTGAGAATGTCCTTGATCAACACTGCTGTGAAAAATCTCTCACAAGATAGACACACATAATTATACATTTGTAAACCCATAAAATACGCAACACCAAGAGTGAACTATATTGTAAACTCTGGTCTTTGGGTGATTATGATGTGTCAGTGTAGGTTCACCAGCTGTAACAAATGTACCATTCTAGTGGGGAACATTGATGTTGGGGGAGGCTGTGCATTTTGGTGGTAGGAGGTATAAAGGAAACCTCTCAACCTCCCTCAGTTTTGCTGTGAATCTAAAACTGCTTTTAAAAAATAGTCTTAATTAAAACATTAAACAAAAACTTTCCTATATATCATACAGCATTAACTGTAATTGTCGTGTTGTACATTACATCCCTAGTATTATTTAACTTATAAGTGGAAATTTGTACCTTGGACCACCTTCATCCCATCCCCTCCCCCACCCCCACCTCTGGTAACCACAAATCTGATCTCTTTTTCTATGAGTTTGTTTGTTTATTTTGATTTCAAAATAAGTGAGATCATACAGCATTTGTCTTTGTCTTATTTCACTTAGGATAATGCGCTGGAGATCCATCCATGTTGTCACAACAGATTGGCAGGATGTCCTCGTTGTATATGTCTGAATAATATCCCATTGTGTGTGTGTGTGTGTGTGTGTGTGTGTGTACACACTTAGGTTATTTCCATGGTTTAGTCTTGAGAGTGTCATAAATGGAGTACGGGGTCTTAATTTTTAGAGATGGGAGAATCCAACTTTCTCCCCAGTACTCAAATCAGTTTCTTATAATGGCATGGTGTCTGAATATACTGGGAACTTTTTAAAGAAGAGGAAGTGAGGCACTAAGTCCTGGGTATGGGGTGACCCTGATCTGGCACCTAATGTTGATGTTTTGCCTCAGTGGGAATTTGTTCCCCCATCCTGGGTTCAGTCTCACCGTGGGTCTCCCAAGAGCCCAAGCTCACCTTCAGTTCTTCTAATTTCCCTGTTATTAAATACACAGTATCCTAACAGTCTAAAATTCCCCCAATATACTGAAATATCCTAAAGACAAAGAAATTCTTTGTTGCTCACCACTCTTCATCCAGTGGTCAACCCACTTTCCAGAAAGTGCTTGTTATACAAATGGTTTTGAGGGAGAGGCCAATCTATTCCACCAGCAAGGATGGGTCTCTCTTACAGGGCAGTATCTTGGATACTGGGTCTTTCATATGATGTGACTTCCTAAGGACCTAAAGCCGGACTCCTTTTATGGGGCATGTAACCTTTGTAGAATATTCCTTCTTTAAGTCCAATCCTAGGGGAGATTGGATGTTGCCCACCTTAAAATAGTTTTCTATGGCTGATGGCCTGGCTCTCATTGTGACACTTTGGGTCTGATTTTCTCTTGCACGGTGGATGAGATGACCAGCTGTGAGAAAAACTGCTCCAATTATGAAATAAGTTCTGTTTTTTTCAGCACGCTGGGCATACACTGAACCACTTTGATTTCTGCAATGACCCCTCTGAGTCATTCAGGATGAGGATGCCTTAGGATGAGGATGAGGTGTCCAAACAAACTGCGTCCTCATTGAATCTCATCTCTGTTCACTCCCTTCAGAATGATCATTTCCCCTGCATGAGGAGTTTCCCTTAAGATATGCTCACTGCTTATTCAGTCTATGTCTTTATTGCTGGTGTTTCTTTCTATTAAATATGAACAGAACTGATTCTGGCTTTTAGTCCATGTCTTATTAATCAGAAGGGAGATTGTGTCACAGATGGGGTGGGCAAATATATCACAAGCTGAAGAAGGGGAGGGGGGCAACTGACCATGAGAAGAGTCCCATTTTTTTAACTGATAGACATTTCTTTCCTCTCTTCCTTTCTTTTCACCTTCCTTCTTTTTTAGCTCTTCCATTCTCTCTTCTTCAACCTCTCCATCACCATTGCTCTTTGTTTTTAAGTTTTGAATATTTATTTTAATTTAGAATCCACAACAACATTGCACAATTGGAAATCGGGGTGGATTGATTGTGCTGGAAATCTTAGAAGAGAGTTATACAGGAAAGGAGTGTGCTGATAAACATCTATTTAACGCATATTATATTACCTCCATGGGGTCTGTAGTCAAGACAATTTGTAGTATGTTGATGTGGGATATGAGGTAACAGGTACATGATGATGGTTGCATAACTCTGTGAATATACCAAAAACCACTGAATTGTAAATTTTTTTTCATAAATTTATTTATTTTTGTCTGTGTTGGGTCTCCGTTGCTGTGTGCAGGCTTTCCCCAGTTGCAGAGAGCGGGGGCTACTCTTCGTTTCAGTGCGCGGGCTTCTCATTGCAGTGGCTCCTCTTGTTGCGGAGCACATGCTCTAGGCACGCGGGCTTCAGTAGTTGTGGCACACGGGCTTCAGTAGTTGTGGCACATGGGCTCAGTAGTTGTGGCACGCGGGCTCAGTAGTTGTGGCTCGTGGGCTCTAGAGCGCAGGCTCAGTAGTTGTGGCACATGGGCTTAGTTGCTCCGCGGCATGTGGGATCTTCCCAGACCAGGGCTCGAACCTGTATCCCCTGCACTGGCAGGCGGATTCTTAACCACTGCACCACCAGCGAAGTCCTGAATTGTAAGTTTTTAAACGAGTGAATTGTACGGTATGCAAGTTATATCTCAATAAAACCAAAAAGCAAAATGGGTTTCACCTTGGTTGAATGTTCTTTTTCTCTCCCAAAGTCTATAACATCTTCATTCACTTGTCTGTGCCATCATCTTCCTTCTGCATCACAAAGGGATTTACTAAAATAGAAGCAGCTCTGTGCATGCTTATTGGGGGTGGGAGTTGTGGAGACAGGCATGAGTTGTGTGGGCAATGAGACTAGACAAAGACAGGAGAAGAGACTTCCCCAAGGTCAATGTACCAGAGAGAGTGATACATGAGGAACATCTAACGGGGGTTAAATATGAATCCTGAAGAGCACAGAGATAAGCCTGAGGGGAAAGGAGGGAAAGGCTAAGACAATTTGCCCCCCCACCCCACCCCGCACACTATTATATTGCAAATTGCTTTGGGAGGGAATTGCAGAAATCCCTTAATCCACAGCAGGTTGTCAATAGCAGTACTCTAAAAAAACCTCCTCCTTATGGCAATTAGTTGAACACAGCGTCTCTGTTCTCATCAGAACATTCCCTGAGAAAGAAAAAAGCAGAACCAATTGTTCCCAAAAGCCAGGTCTGTGGCGAGCCATGACTATCTCAAGGAAAAAGAGATTTATAGAACCTACAGGCTCCATAACGGCAGCCCTGCCACCCCCCTCTCAAAAGTCCTATCCGAGGCTTTTCTCCCAGGATTCGCTAACACTAGGGAATAGCCACCACCAGGGGGAGCTGTGGTTCTAGTTGTTGAGAGCACACAGCAGCTTCTCCCTCTAAGCCGGAGAGGCACAAAGCACTTGCTGAAAACCTGCTGAGTTCCAGTATCTATGAAGAGTACTAGAGGTAGAGTGGTGAGCAACACCCACTCTCTGCGCTAGGACCAAGGACTGGGGAAGTGACAGGAAAGTAGAATACATGGTGAGAAATATCGTGAGGTGGACATGGCAAGGAGCCAACGCGAACACAGAGGAGAGGCATTGGGATAGAACAAAGGGTCAGAGAAGATTTCCAGGGCTGATGACTGTAATTCAAGGTGAAAGTTTGAGTGGCACGAGACACACAGAGCAGAGGCCACTGGGAAGAAGTGTGTGGAAACAGCACACATAAGTACCCGAAGGTCTAAGAGCTTTTGGACCCAGAAAATCATGGTGGCTGGGGAGACCCATGAAGGGATGGGTACAATGATGAGAATAGCCCCAGGTCCACTTGGTCCCTGCTCCCCTTGATGTAATTTTAGGGTCCCCAAAAGGATGACCCTATCCTAAGGCTCAGATCCTTAACCCCTGACCTCAATGGACTCCCTGTATCCAAATATCATGTCTTAAAGAAAGGTGTTGAGCCCTGAAGGAAAAGGGGAATTCTCCACAGCTCTACACCAGAATCCCCCTGATCACCGAACACATTTTCCATGAACTGGCCAAGAAAAGGTTTTAACAGACACACAGATACCATTGGCAGTTTTGCATGTCATCTCACTCCAACAATTCCCATCTTTGTAGAATTCACATTCCTTAGACTGGAGAGCTAAAGCTGCAGGAAGAAAGATGATGCTTAGGGAAGAAGGGAAGCCTCACTGTCACTTCCCAAATAGAGCAGAAGTCACCTGGGAGCCCTGAAGATGTTCTGCCCTTGGATCTTGGTTCTAGGCACCAATATATCTTAGAATGATAGACAGAACAGGAAGAACTATGGACATGATCTAATTCTCTCTTACATTAGACAGAGGAACAACAAACCATTGGAAAGGGAGACTGACTATTCTCCACAGAGCCATACTACCTGCATTTTCAACCTGCATTCTCTTGCCAGCTACAAGCATTACATATAAGATGGAGAGTCAGGTCATTTCCATGGGTATCAGAGCCTGGGCTGAAGCCCCAGGGGTGTGATCAGGGTGGGTAGTTCTCAGGCTGACCACAAGTCCCTGCATCTTCACCCCACATATAAACCATAGTGTAGGGGGTGTGGAAAGCTTACATATCAGATCAAGTCCCCAACAGAGGCCAAGGATTCAAGAAGGTCTCAAGGAGAGTAAGAAGATGGAAGAAGCTTCTTATGTGAAACTGGACCTTATTCCTCGGAGGATCAGTTGGAGCTTGCAGGACCCAGACGAATGGGGAAAAGACTGCCCTGCTTAAGTATTTTTCAAGGTTAAGTCTAAGTCAACAGGTAAACATCCTCAAACCACCTCCCAAGGATTTACCAATTTCTGTGTAAAGCAGGAGACCCAGCTCAAGTAGCTTTTCCGTTTTACCTCCACTGATTCTTGAAGCAGGTTCTGTTAGAGATTAGGTAACACTTGAGCTCCCTGCGACTGGGGCATTGTCTGCTAAGGTCAGCCTACCAGCCACTTTATTATGCACTCAGGCAAGTGTATAATAGGGACAGGAACGGAAGGGAGAGGAACAGATCTGAAACTTTCCACCTACTGCAACATTCCAAATCCCTCTTCCACCACCCATTCCTTTCCCCTGCCTGCCCTAGGACATTGCTCTAGGCTGTTCCAACTACAGGTGACCCAGAGGGTATTCTCAAATTTAACAAGTTTTATGGACAGCACACTAATTGCCTAGCTTACTAGGACAAGGTTGGCCTAGAGTTCTATTTAAAAATGTAAGAAGGGGGCTTCCCTGGTGGCGCAGTGGTGGAGAGTCTGCCTGCCGATGCAGGGGACACGGGTTCGTGCCCCGGTCCAGGAAGATCCCACATGCCGCGGAGTGGCTGGGCCCGTGAGCCATGGCCGCTGAGCCTGTGCGTCCGGAGCCTGTGCTCCGCAACGGGAGAGGCCACGGCAGTGAGAGGCCCACGTACCGAAAAAAAAAAAAAAAATTTAAGAAGGGACTTCCCTGGTGGTCCAGTGGGTAAGACTTTGCGCTCCTGAAACTAGATTCTGCATGCATGTTGCAACTAAGAAGCCCGCATGCCACAACTAAAAGATCCCACGTGCTGCAACTAAGACCTGGCGCAGCCTAAATAAATAAATATATTTTTAAATGTAACAAATACTCCCTTTTCTAAGCAACCCTCCACTTAGCCAGAAGGAAAAAAAGATTATAGACAAAACAAGGTGAGTTCACTACAGCAGGGGTCCCCAACCCCTGGGATCTAATGCCTGATGATCTGACGTGGAGCTGGTGTAATAATAATAGAAATAAAGTGCACAATAAATGTAATGCACTTGAATCACCCCGAAACCATTCCCCACCCCCCCAACCCCTCCCTGCCGTCCATGGAAAAATTTTCTTCCATGAAACTGGTCCCTGGTGCCAAAAAGGTTGGGGACCACTGCAACAGCATCAAGTTGTTTATACCAGAGACCTTAGCACAAACAGGGGGATGGGTATAAGGGAGGTTTTCTCAGTGAAGTGGGAATGACCTAGATCTCAAAGATGGTCAAATTAAAGAGTAGAAAATGGTATATCCAGAGGAGGTGAATTTCTCTGGATGTAGCAGAGGGCTGGAGGTTATACTAGCTGGAATGTGAAATGACCCTAGGAGGCCACCATAGCAGTTCTCATATTTTAATCAACTTTGCTACGGGTGCCATGAATCTCTGAGATCAGAACTTCTTGTTCCTCCTCTCAGCACCTCTCAGATTCACTGCGGGGCTTGAGGACATGTCACCATACCAGCCCTTTCTCTCTTTGCTAGGAGAATTGAGATTTAGTGACCAACAGAGTGGGCCAGGGACTAGGTAAGAGATTTCATACACCAGTGCTACTCTAGTGTGTCTGGGATATACTGGCATGCTCTTATTTCCTTATCCATGTCTATTTCCTAATCATGAACCCATGGATTCCTTTCTCTCAACCTCCTGAAGCACTCTGTTTTCCGTGCAGTTACCCATGTAGCCTGTACTGAAACATACCACCCACACCTAATGCCACTGAGCATTCTTATTCCCTCCCCGATGAACTCCTCTGGAAGAACACTTCCCTGGGCACTGAAAGCCCTTTGTGGATGCAGGACCGTGACAGAGAGTTGTTTCTGAGAACACGCCCAGAAGGTCAGATCTAACCCCCAAATGGAAAAGGAGGCCATATGTGAAAAGTCCATGGCCCAGGTACAGACTCGTCAAGAAATATGGGATACAGAACAGACATGTAACAGAACAACAGAACTTTCTTGCTCCCCAGCGCCAGGGAATAAAAGAAAAACTGTCAAACATCACAAAGGTCTACTGAGATAACACAACACAAGCACTAAGTACTTGCAGTGGCAAACTAGTCATATGTGGAACACGTCAATTCACAGAGAATGGAAGAAGAGAATAGATCTGAGATTCAATGTCATAAGGACCTTGGTTTAAATCCTTGCCTCTCCCTCATCAGAGTGTCCATCTAAGGCTGATTTTCACTGTGAGATTTTTAATTGAAAATAACTTTTTTAATTGAAGGACTGTAGTATATTGTCAAAATATAGAACACGAATGGACGTCCATGTGAAAGAAAAAAAAAAGTCTAGACACAGACTTTACACCCTTCATAAGTATATATACTTTATATATATATGTATTTTTTGTTGCGTTGGGTCTTTGTTGCTGTGTGCGGGCTTTCTCTAGTTGCGGCAAGCGGGCGCTACTCTTTGTTGCAGTGCGCAGGCTTCTCATTGCAGTGGCTTCTCTTGTTGTGGGGCATGAGCTCTAGGTGTGTGGACTTCAGTAGTTGTAGCACTCGGAACTCAGTAGTTGTGGCGCACGTGCTTAGTTGCTCTGCGGCGTGTGGGATCTTCCAGGACCAGGATCGAACCCGTGTCCCTTGCATCGGGAGGCAGATTCTTAACCACTGCGCCACCAGGGAAGTCCCCAAAGACTTCTTTTTTTTAAAGTAAGTGGTCTAGGAACTGACACCAGCAAGAAGGCAGATGCTCCAGACCCTCATTCCCCCATGAAATATTAAAACAACAACAATAACTAGACACTGGCTAAAATAATTTGATAGGAGCTCTGGAAAACAAAAATATACAGCAACCAAGTGAATACCCAATTAAAAAAAAAAGCTGCAAAACGGTGGGAACTTTTATGGTGCTTTTATTTGCCTTTGTCGTTCCTTTACCTGGTGTAAAGTTGGGAAAAATCAACCTCAGGCTGGAAGGAGCAGAACAGGACTTATTCTGTTCTTATGGAGTGAGTCATGTTTCCTTGCTTTTTCATGTTTCCAACCGCTTTGCATTGATATCTGCATGCAGGCGGGTGCAGTCACCTCTTCCGTTCTTTTTGCACTGGCTTCAGTGGGGAAAGGCTTTCACTTGGAGGTGGCTGGGAGGGCACCAGCTGGGTAGGATGAGCATCTTCTGTTCCTGAGAAGGCACTGTGGCATAGTTTCTCCACGCAGCCCAGTCAGCTGAGGTTGATGTCAACCAGACTTGGCAGGGGTCTTCTGTGGCCAAGACTGCAGAGGTCCTGCAGGTGGCAGGGGAGGGTAGGGCTGTTGGCTTCCTTGGGGGTGAAGGTTGCTGGGCTCTTCCTATTCTTTTTTGCCCATGGGAGGAAGTTCTAGTTGAAAAGATCCTTTTCAACCACTGGAGTAGGGTGCTGGCATTCAGAGCAGTATCTGGAGTCAGTCCCTGCATACAGGACTTCAGTTCCCAGGGGCCTTGGATAAGCTGAAGGGGCTGATAAGCCTCTGCTCTGATGATTCCTGGTAGGGGTGAATGTAGAGGGGGACTGGGAGAATGATTCCTAACACGTCTCCTGAAGGAGATGACATTTGATAACAGTTGACATTTAATATCCATATTCTATGTATGATCTTACTCTGTAAAGTATATTTTCTTTAAAAATGTGTGTGCGTGTATGTACTTATCATGAAGAGGCCAATAGGATATACATTAAATTATAACAACGTTTCTCTCTAATGATATGTTTGGGTGGTGTTTTTCAGTAACTTTTAATTCTGCAATAGTTCTAGATTTACAGGAAAATTTTGTCACAACTAATGAGAAAATATTGATAAGTTAACTTTAAACTCTATACTGCATTCAGATTTCATTAGGTTCCTGCCTAGTTTCTGTTTTCTCTTCCAGGATTCCACATTTTATTTTCTCATCATGTCTCCTTACCTCCTCTGGGTTGCGGCTGTTTCTCAGACTTTCCCTGTGTTTTTATAACATTCCATTTTTTTGAGGAGTATGGAACAGGTATTTTGCATAATGTCCCTCAGTATGGGTTTTTCTGATGTTTTATCAGACCTGGGTTATATAATATCAACCTGCCTTATCATGGATGACATTAACCTTGATCACCTACTGAGTAACTATTTGCCACATTATTTCTTGTAAAGTTCCCCCCCCTCCCATTTTCATGCTGTACTCTTTGGAGCGAGTCAGGAAGTACAGCCCCATTGCAGAAGTATTTGATTTTCTGTTGTTAACTTATTTGTATTGTCCAGATTTTCTACAATAGCTACAGAATTTCCATCGATCATCAGTGAAGAGTAGCAGGTTAACAAAAAGCAGGAGTTTATGGGGGGGGGGGTGTTGTTTTGTTTTTATTTTCACTTTTATTGAAAAGGATAAAATTATATCTTTTTAATTTCTGTTTTTGTTACCCAAAATTTTAATTATGGTAAAAACACATAAATAAAATTTACCATCTTAACCATTTCTAAGTGTAAAGTTCAGTCATGTTAAGTACAGTCACATTGCTGTGAAACTGATCTTCAGAACTTTTTCATCTTGCAAAACTGAAACTCTATATCCGTTAAATAACAGCCCTCCATTCCCCACCTCCCAAGCCCCTGGCAACCTCCACTCTACTTCTTTTTGACAAGCATGGCATACCTGGGAGATATTACTCATTCTGTTCCAGACCACTACAGTAAAGACCACAGCAGTAAAGCTACTATTGCAATAAAGTGAAGCACAGAGGTGCGCCTGTGTATGAATTTGTCTCCTTGAGGAATCTCATATAAGGGGAACCATACAGTACTTGTCATTCGGAGACTGGCTTGTTTTACTTAGCACTGTGCCCTCAAGGTTCATCCATGTGGAAGCATGTGTCAAAATCTTCTTCCTTTTTAAGACTGAATGATATTCCTTCATATATATATATATACCACATTTTGTTTATCCAGTTACAGTATTGCTTGGTGAACACTTGGGTAGCTTCCACCCTTTGGCTATTATAAATAACGCTGCTATGAACATGAGTGTGCAAATATCTCTTCGAGACCTCACTTTTAACTCTTTTGGATACATACCCAGAACTGGAATTGCTGGTTATAGCAATGATACACTAATGACAATAATATAGGAATTCTGCTTTTAATGTTTTGAGCAATCATCATGCCATTTTCCATAGTGGCTGCACCATTTTACACTTCTTCTAACAGTAAACAAGCGTTCCTATTTCTCTACATCCTTGCCAACAGTTTTGTTTTCTCTTTTTTGGGTATTAGCCAGCCTATGAGATGTTAAGTGATAAAAGGTACTTTTAAAATAATTAAAAGCCCTCTCATTGGTCCTGTTCCATCACCATGACCCATCCATAGTTCTTTTTGGTGGAACCAAATATAAATACACCCAGTTTAATATAGGCTGGAGTACTTGAGTTGGGTTTTATTGCCATTGATCTTGATGGGGTTGTTGCTGACATTTTTGCCTTTAATAACAAGGCTCTGGCTTAGGCCACGCTCCTCAGTGGACAATCCAACTTGTCTTCCATTCCCACCTCCTAACTCGGCTCAAATTTAAAGGGGAAATTTATTTTAAAATATTTAAATTTGATATTCTGAAAGAAAGTTAGATTTTTAGAAGATTCTTCTTATAACTTTGAAATGTTTTAACTAAATAAAAGTCCTAAAATGATTTAATTTATTCTTGTTAGTTTTTTCAAGAGACATATAAAAGGTTTCATTTAATTTGTTTTAAATTGTGAATGGGAAATAATCAAAAATAAGTAATAAAAATACAAATAATAATCTCCATTTTCCCATAGCAAACAGCAAAGGAAAAGAGAAAGAATATGCTAAGGAAAAAAGATGGGAAGAAACTGAAAACAAAAATAGGAGATGGACAAAAAGAGCAGAAAATGTTATATATAGAAGAGGAGAAGATGTATAAATATACATTGCTACAGTTACAGTGAGAGGATTTTTCCATTAAACAAATGTAAACATCAAGAAAGAAATACCAAGAAGAAAAAAATATTTCTTTGATTAAAAGCATTAAGGTCACTCTTATCAAAGGTCCTATTCCACTTTCTAAATCTGATAAGCCCACTTTTTCTGCCTTAGGCCTTGGTACCTTCTTGGACCTTAAGGCCTCTCTGTCCATCTGCCAGTTGGACACATTTTCCTGAGTTTTCCACTGACCCCGCAAACTCCTGATGTATGAGGTGGTACCCGTCCCCTTCTTGGACACATTGCAGTCACTTCTGAGTTGGTGGGATCAGAAACCAGGCAGCCAGAGGAATAGGGTGACTGTGAGGGATCAGGGTGGGGTGATGATTTGCAGTTGTGAACGAAGCAGAGAGATGAACCAAGGGTGAATTGAGAGCACTTGGTGTACGTTGGTGGGAAGGAGCCGGTTGCCAGGAGAGAAGTGAGGAGGGAAACTTGGGGTAGATAGGAGGACACAGCATGCTCTGCAGGAGCATGTGTGCAGGGATATGGGACCAGAGGTGCCAGGAAGAGAAGGGTGAGGGACATCACTGACAAGGAATCAGCTGTTAGTGACCCTATCATTCTTTTCCCTTTCCATAATATTTATTACAGAAATCTCGACCTTTACAGCAAAAGGTTGAAATCTTCACGTCCCCAAAATAGAAATTTGAAGATAAACAATAATCATAACAGTCCAGTTGAGTGTGGTTGAGGCGCCATCCATCTGGAAGAGAAGGACACTGACACTCAGTGCCAGACAACAGTACCTGGAACCTTCCCCAGCCACCCCAAGCCTGGCCTCCAGACCAGGGACACATCCACCTCCCAGCGAGGGCTCCCCCAGGCTGCAGCCCCTACCCAGTGTCAGGAGTCAGGTGCCAGCTCAAGCCAGAAGAACCTGGCTTAATAGCATTACCTTTCTCTGAGAAAATGAAGAAATCTCTGGTTCTACATCCAGGGCCTTGTTCCATGGTGCAGTTGCCTTTGCCTCTCAAACACTGACCTTTCTTAAAATTTTGGCAGACCATACATAATGTATCTGAAGCTGTAGAAAACAGACATGAAGGCTGATCCCAGAGCTGAATGGCTGATATTAAGGTGGGCTAGAACACTGATAGGGTCCAGAGGGTCAAGGGAAAAACATGATCCTAAATACTTCCTCCAATATATGCTTAAAGCTTGGAAATGTTTGCATCATATTATGACTGTTGATTCTGTAAGGATATGGGTTTTTTACACAGGATTTTGATTCCATTAAAAATGAAATGAATGCTGTCCCCCTCACTATGATGCCATTATGCAGAACAAAATGAGAGCATCTACATACAGGCACCTGAGGCCAGAATATCATGGGACATAAGGACTGTACTGGCTCCAAGGTGGGGATGCAGTCTTACAAAATTTCTTACCGTACCTCCCCACAAAAGACATCTGATGTCCAAACATATCTAAGTGACAGTGGAAATATTGTCACTTACTATGGAAATATTGGTTCAAGATAAGCCTTTCAGGGACCTGTTCCTGGTAGTTCATTGCCCCTTGGCTGTGTCTTTATAGGAAGTCTTGAGCAGCCATTGGCTCTGCCTCTTAGGGTCATCCCAGCAAGCCACAAAACCTCCCACTGAGAAGAGCCCCCAGCCCCAGTCTGGCCCCAGGGAGGGACTGACCCCACTCTGAGACCTTGGAAAGGAACCTGAACTCTTGCCCTGGTAGCAGTCGGGATGGGGACAGCAGAAAGAGACCTCAAATCCTTGCTGGTCAGATCATCCCAGAGCCTCATCCTTGATTTGTCCCCTCCCAAGCTGGTCAGATCACCATCCAGGTGCTGCTGCCCAGCCCACCTCCACAGGTGCTGCTGCCCAGCCCACCTCCACAGGTGCTGCTGCCCAGCCACCACAGGCTCTCACCCACTCCTTGGAAGAGCACGAAAGGCAAGACTCCCAGCAGCAGGAGCAGGGACTTGTCCATGTCAGCCTGGGATGGCGGGAAGATGCAGAGGCGGCTGCAGAGGGGAGCAGGGTGCCCAGGAAGGGTGTGGACAGACTGCTCTTGTGTGCAGATGAGGGAAGCCGAAGAATCTGGACTGAGCTGCTCCTGGGCTGTGGGCAGAAGCTTCCTTTTACACACCTGCCAGTGGGTGTTTCACAGCCACGCAGCCCCAGGAAACGTTCCCACAGAACCAGCCCCTTGGACACTTCCGAGGATAAATGTCCCAGGTGTCCCTCCTGATCCTTTGAGGCTGCCTCCTGATCAGTGGGGGACATGACGCCTGACCAGATCTCGGGGCCCCTCAACAGTTCCTGACTGTTTACTCTCTGGACATCCCACTGCCCCAGGCCCAAGAACAAGAGCTTGTCATGTGGGCCGGGCTTTGCTAAGATAGCCATTTCCTCTGAGTCCACAGTGCCCATGACCACCTCCCCTCCAGTCCCACAGCCCAAGCCAGTACCCAACCTGGGCTGACACCAGCCTCAGGCCTCAGGATGCACTCATTGTAGTTATAGCCTGTGCCTTTTGCTTTCCTTTCCCCCTCCCAATGTTTGTACTCATATTTAGGACCATGGCCCTCTACTAAATGGAAAACACTCATGACATTTGTTAAAAACAGTAAGGTAAACTTTATTCCAGGGGACAACTATAATGGGTTTTGTAGTAGGGAAGAGAGATTGGACTCAACTCTGAATACAACAAGGACAAGTGAAGATTTATAGTCAAGGAGCGGGGGTGAGGTGAGGGTCAGTGATGCAAAATTAACTAAGAAGAAACATCAAATCTATGGGAAATCTTGCTAGGCTGACTCAACAGGATTTTTGCTGAGGGCAGGGCAGAGTGATAAGATACAGAGGCAGGGAATGAGGAATTTGATCAGATATCAAGATGGAGAGTTTTTACTAAGCTGACCCAGCCAGATTCTTGCTAAAACTGGACTATCTGTGCCAAGGACAGGGCCAAGGTCAGGAACTAGACAAAAAGAGTACTCAGAGGAGCCTGACTCACGTTTGGTGAAAGTACAGAGTTTTTGTCACCTCTCAGGACCAAATTGGTGTTGGCGATTGCGAGAGTAGTTGGCAATAATTTTTGTAAAAACAAAAATTATTCAGCATTTTCAAAAACAAGGATCTACAGCCACTGCTACAAATGCAAATACATCATTTAAGATATATCTTCAGCCTATCATGAATACATAGTAAACAAATACTATCCAAACAACAAAGGAATTGAAGCCTTAGAGCTAGATGGATGCCTAGGTAATTTTACAAAGTATAAAACAATTTCTACCATATTCAACTCTTTTATTTTTCTAGCCCCTAAAAATGCAGACCCATTTTTACCAAGTTGGATGTATACAGATAGAGGCAAACACTGCTCCAGGACTGGGCTGGAAGACTCAGAATTTTTGCAAATACTTCGCCATCAACATGGAGTGGGACATGCTAGGATGGGACACACAAGGCAAATAGGGTGCAAATATTTTTGTCATATTTTAATTACAATTCACCATTTATTTTCTCTCAAGTGTCTTCACCTCACTCACCATGTTTAATAAAAATAGCCAAGCCCCCAACTAGAGTGTTCATGCTTGGAGATCCAGCCAAAGGAAGGAGAAAGTTCATGGAGCAAGATCCCAATGTGCAGGTTGGGCGCTAGAGAAAACATTCCAGGTCACAGTGGCTGTCTCCCTTTCCCCTCTCTCCTTCTCCATCTAGACAACCCTTTCATGGCAGAGACCTTGACAGTCACGTTCACCATTAGCCAGAAGCACTCCACACAATGCATGGTACAGAGCAGGCGCTCAGTAATATTTCTGACTAAACAAGAATAAGAGGACAAGTAAATGAATGCTTAGGATCTGCCAGCCCAGAAGGCAACTACGGGAGGAAAAGGGCCAAGAAACCCCACGCACCCACAGACTGAGAGTCCAGCTGTCTCCTACACTGTGAGAGGAGGGCTGTGATGCGTGAGAACTCCCCTTCACCACCTTCAGAAGACAAAAATGATTCAGAGTAGATTCTGCAGGAGTGTGGGGTGCATGGATGACTGATGTCATTGTTACCCAGTCCCCACACTGAGGAACTGTGCTGAGGGACCCAGGGTCCTCTGTATGCTCAGCAGGTCACTCTAACATGATAGTGGAATTCCAGAGATGCACACGGTTCTGCAAATCCCACATGCCCCCGTCTTCACTATGCAAGAACAGAGGGTGTGGAAGGAGTAGAGAATGGAGGAAACAGGATATACACAAATTATTGGAGCTGCCAAGGAACAGAATTCTTCTTTCATAACATTGTTGTACTGAAGATACTCTGTTCTGTGCAAGCTTGAAGGATGTATTGATAATAATAGTGCATAGTACACAATGCATAATGTGATATTATAAAGGGCCACGTTATCACTGGGGAACCTGGGAAAAAGAGAGTGAAAAGCAGAAAATAATGATCTGGTCAAATCATGTCATGGAAATTTATGCTCCTCAAACATTCCGATGATGTTTCCTAAGGGAAGGATAGTGCTGGATGCTTGAGTATGGAATTCTTCTGGCATGATGTACCTGTTCTGTTCAGAGTACTTACAAGAAACAAATAAAGGTTTAGGGGATGTGGCCCCACTAGAAAATGTCTAACAGCTATCTAATTATACTAAAATAAAATGGAGTTGCCACATGGCTAAAATAGTTCCATTTGTATATCCAAACCACACATAAATCATTTAGAAACATCATAAGTAAAATCTATACCTGAAAAGGCCATGATCGCCTCAAAGAGGAATATGCTGCGCCACATTCCTGGCAGGCCTTCGTTCATCCACTCTTCTCCATAAAGTTTCTTTTCTCTTTTATTTTAAAAACATTTTTAATTGAACTACAGTTGATTTACAATATTATATTAGTTTCAGGTGTACAGCAAAGTGATTCATATATATGTGTGTGAAGTGTCTGTAAAATATATATATACATTCTTTTCCACATTCTTTTCCATTGTAGGTTATTACAAGATACTGAATATAGTTCCCTGTGCTATACAGTAAATCCTTGTTGTCCACCTCTTTTATATATACTGGTATCTGTTAATCCCATACTCCTAATTTATCCCTTCCCCCGTTCCTTTTCGGTAACCATAAGTTTGTTTTCTGTGTCTGTGAGTCTGTTTCTGTTTTGCAAATAAGTTCATTTGTATTATTTTTTAGATTGCATATGTAAGTGATATAATATTTGTCTTTCTCGGTCTGACTTACTTCACTTAGTATGATAATCCTTAGGTCCATCCATGTTGCTGCAAATGGCATTATTTCATTCTTTTGTTATGTCTGAGTAATAGTCCATTCTACATATATACATCACATCTTGTTTATCCATTCTTCTGTCAATGGACATTTAGTTTGCTTCCATATCTTGGCTATTGTGAATTGTGCCGCTATGAACATTGGGGTGCATGTATCTTTTCAAATTAGAGTTTTTGTCTTTTCCAGATATATGCCCAGGAGTGAGACTGTTGAATCATATGGTAACTCCCTATAAAGTTTCTTAAACAGCATTCCATAATGTGTCTACATCAGGTTGCACTGGAAGACAATGGTCATTTTAAATGGTGGTGTTATGCTGGATGATACATCACATCCCTGAATGATGTACTGTGGAAATTTTCTCATTTTTCAGGAGAGGAGTCTTCAGGGGTTGATCAGGAATTGAGAGCTTGATAAAAGTCATATATTAATTTATCCTGAGCCCATGAGACTTCCAAAGTTGGGAGGGATCTAACAGTTAGTTGTAATTCATGACTTTATTCCAAGCTTGCTTACTAAATTACCACTTTCACTCCCCATTGCTTCAGTCTAGGGAATAAATTATATGGTCAGTCTACTTAGAGGTTATCAGGCACAATCTCTCCCAGCGCAGGAGACGTTGCCTGGGCAGCAGCCAGACAGGGGGCACCTAGAACCACCACAAGCTTCCAGGCCCACGCCAATCCCTATCAGATCTTTCAGTAATGTGTCTAGGCAGAAACCCAACCTGGAAGTGCCCTGGCCAGAGCACAGACTCAGAAATCAGATGAATCTGGGTTTGAAGACTCGTTCCAACATCTACTGGCTATGAGACTCTGACAAGTCATTAATCTACAGCCCTCAATTTCCCCATCAAGGAAGTAGGGAATGTAATAGCACTTAAGTCGTTAGGTTATAGGTTCAATTCTTTACGTTCATTTTCTTTTCAACTACTAACTAGAGAATACAGTTAAGAAAAGTTTAATTAAAAAATTGGGACTAAGTATTTTCACAGGTTTATATTTAGTGACCTCTATTCTCTGCCTGTATGATTGGTCCAATCATCAGTCCTAACTTCACACCCAAGACACATACACATCGGCAAACCTCCTTCCATATGGTCGTTTGTCTCCCTTCCCCCAACATCACACAAGGAGTGTGGCTATTTTGCCTCATTTCCTGAACTGCCGTCTCCCACCATGTCTCCTCTCATTCATGTTCTACCTTGGAAACCTGCTAACCTTGTCCAGACCAATGACCAACTGCAGCAGTCACAAGACAAGGAATGCTGCTTTATGGGTGGATGAACAGGCTGCCCTCATCACTGGTCCTTCATCATTTCCCAGATCACCACTGGGAACATGCATCTTCTTACAATACATTCTCTTGTGGATTTTGTATATTTTTCATCAATTATGCAGAAAGTACACTCTGTTTGAAGACCTGCTTTTCTGGAACACTGTTAATAAAACCCACATGTATAAACCACCTGGACCAGCCCCTAAACCTCTCCTGTCTGGCTTGCTCTAAACACCCCACCAGCATAATCCACCACTACCAGCACCACTTTAATCTCCACCATCAACACTGACCACCACTAATGCACTCCAGGCATTTTATTATTTTTTTGTATGAAACTTTTATTGTCCCAAGATCAATTTAAAAAAATTTTAATTGGTGCGGCTTCCCTGGTGGCTCAGTGGTTGAGAGTCCGCCTGCCGATGCAGGGGACGCAGGTTCGTGCCCCGGTCTGGGAAGATCCCACATGCCGCAGACCGGCTGGGCCCATGGGCCATGGCCGCTGAGCCTGCGCCCGGAGCCTGTGCTCCGCAACGAGGGAGGCCGTAGCCGTGGTGGGCCCACGTGCCACAAAAGAAAAAAAATTTTATTGGTGTATAGTTAATTTACAATGTTGTGTTAGTTTCAGGTGTACAGCAAAGTGAATCAGTTTTACATATACATATATCCACTGTTTTTTAGATTCTTTTCCCATATAGGTCATTACAGAGACTCCAGGCATTTTAAACCCATGTTCTTTCACCTGTCAGTGCTCAGCCTCCAGGATATTTCCAGTCATGTGTGGGTTTGGGGCATGGAGGAATGATGTATGTAGTGGGGAGGGACATGGATCTAGGGCAGAAAGCACTGGGGAGCTCAAGACTTTGAGTCTTTGTGTCAGTTTCTCTGATGACATCAGTATAAAGTTTCTTCCTGATGTATCAGGGCCAAGCATCAAGAGTACTCCAGAGCATCCCTCCCTTCACTATCTGTTTTGGCATCATTCTTCGCACTCCTAACCGCTCCACAAGCAGAAAGGAAGGACGTGCCCTGGGAACCCTCCTAAGGGCAGCTTGATAAATGGACTTGCCACACAGCCTTATTCCCCAGTGCCACACTCCTCCAAGCAGCGGGTCAGTGTCAGAGTGTTCTCATCTCATCACGGGACACTGCTAATTGAACTGCTCTGCCAAAGCTTGGTTTCTTTGCCCACTTGTGCGCGATAAGGCTAGAGCCACAGGGAAGTTGGGCCAAGGATCCTGCTTCCAGCTGGGAAGATCTCAGGTCCTGAGAGTGATAAATAGGTGTCTGTTGCTGAGTGTGGTTCTATTCTGGGTAGTGAGTGCTAAGGTGGGCTAGGATATCTTTCACAGTCTGTGACAGGCTGAATTCCATCATGGTTCCATGATGTTTGCCACGTATTTCAACCCCCATGATAATGATAAATTCAATGACAGGATTTTGCATATATAATGAAGTTCACTAATCTTTGGGCCATAGATTCAGGAGATTACTGGTATGGACTTACATCTGACCTACAGGCTATGTGACAATAAATGGGTGTAGTTTCCAGTTGCAAACTGTATGGTAATTCTTTACACAATGATAGAAAATAATACGGAGTGATGTCAGCAAGATGGTGGAATAGGAGAGTCCAGCTCTGATACCCTCACAGAAAAATCAGTTTTGTTAACTATCCCTGGACAGGAAGAGCTCTGTGGAACTTATTAGTCCATCAGAGAGGGTCTAGCATAGTTAGTCACATGAGTCTTTTATAAGGTGAGGTTTTCCATGCCTGGTCAAAGTACAGAAACTCAGAGTGATACAAAGCTGGAGGAGGATTCAGCTGAGAGTAATATTGTTGCTGTCTTTGAAGATCAAGAGGCCTTGTGGAGAGCAACTGAGACTCCCTCAAAGGGCTGACAAACAGCATGAAAAATGGACCTCTGTTCTACATTCACAAGTAACTGGATCCTTACAAAAACTTTAATGAGATGTCGATTCTTCTCAGAGCCTCTAAGTAATGTTCAGTCTGGCAAAACAACAACAATAAAATAAAACAAAACAAACAAAAAACCACTTTATTTAAACCTTGTAAGACTCCTAGCAGAGAAGTCAGTTGACCTTGCATAAATATCTGACCTACAGAACTATATGATAATAAAAAGGTATAGTTTTTCAGCTTCTAAGTTTATGCTATTTGTTACACAGAAATAAACAGAAATAGACAATGACATCAGCAAGATGGTGGATCAGGAGATTCCAGGCCTCATACCCCACAGAAACTTTGATTTTGACAAGCATCCCTGGACAGGAATATCTCTGTGGAAACTTGGGAGTCCCGTATGGAGATTCCAGCACCCCGCTCAAGCAAAAATATCCAAGAATAGACACATTAAAGAGGGTAAGAACAGTTTAACTTCACTTGCATCATCCCTCTCCTGGGGAGGAAGATCTGAGTGCAAAGAGAGACTCCCACAGTCCACAATTTCTCCCAAGGGGGAAAGTGAGAAAGGAGTGAGTGCCCATTTTCCCCAGCTTTGCAGCATGTTGCCAGAGTGCTCACTTCTGTCTCATCCCACTCATATCACTGAGAGGATCAGCATGGCTGAATAGTCTGGAGGGAGCAAGAAGAAGGGAAAAAGGGAGGGACCTCAGAAAACCACCTCTTGCATCTCAAAACCTGGCTGCACATCCTACTAACTGGCTGGCAGACTCCACCAAAAGGCCCGTGCATGAACACCACAGGACACCTTATCTGCAGTACCCACCAACTGGCTGAAATAGGCCCCCAACACACCACACGTGCTCTCAAGTTGGTGCACTGAAAACTACCTTGAATAACTATGCTATCAAACTGGATAAACTAGAAGTAATGCATCAATTCCCAGATACATATAACCTTCCAAGACAGAATCATAAGGAATCAGAATTTCTGGGCAAATCAATAATAGATAAAGAGATTGAAAAAGTAATCAAAAGTCATCTACCAAAGAAAATCCCAGGACCAGATGGCTTCATGAGTGAATTCTACCAAACATTTAAAGAAGAAATTACACCAATACTTCTCAAACTCTTCCAAAAAATTTGAGAGCACCTCTAAACTTGTTTTACAAAGCCAGCATTACCCGGATACAAAGACACTATAAAAAAAAGAAAATTACAGGCCAATATATCTGATGAACATAAATGCAAAAATCTTTGACAAAATACTAGCAGACTGAATTCAACAGCACATTAAAATGATCATACATCATGACCAAGTGGGATTTATCTCTGGAATGCAATGATGTTTCAACATAAGCAAACCAATAAATGTGATACGTCACATTAATAGAATAAAGAACAAAAATCATATGACCATGTTAGTAGATGCATTAAAAGCACTTGACAAATTTCAACACCCCTTCATGATAAAAATTCTCAATAAATTAGGTATACAAGAATTGTACCTCAACATAATGAAGGCCATATGCGAACAAGCCCACAGATAACATCATACTCAATGGTGAAAAGCTAATAGCTTTTCCTGTAAGATCAGAAACAAAACAAGGAAAAACTATACTCCAGTAAAAATTAATTAAAAGAAAAATAGAAGTAAAAAAAATAAAGAAACAAAGCAAGGCTTCCCACTCTCACCACTTTTATTCAATATAGTCCTAGCCAGAGTAATTAAGCAAGAAAAATAAATAAAAGGCATTCAAACTGAAAAGGAAGAAGTAAAACTGTCTGTTTTAAGACGATACTATTTTATATATAAAAAAGCCCTAAAGACACCATGAAATCAATACTGCCTGGCCACCAGGTCCAAGTATTCAAAGGGTTTTCCTTGTGTGAGCTGCATGCAATGTCCTGTTGTGGTGGAGCCATAGCTGCTGCTGTGGTCTGTTGGCGCACAAGGCTGGTCCCCAGACCAGATACAGTGCCCAGCTGCCATTTCTTCAGGGCTCTGGTGCATGAAGCTGACCGCAGACCTGGCTGTAGAGCCTGGTCATGGCTGCTGCAGGGTGCTGGTGTGGGAGGGGCTACTACTTGGCTGGCTGTGAGGCTTGGCCAAGGTACAGGGATTGCTGGGACTCTTGGTGGGGCATGCCCACTGGTGCTAACATCTCCCATGTTGGAGGGAGAACTCCAAAATAGCATCCACCAGCACTGGCATTAGCAAGGTGTCTGAGATCACAAAAAAGGCTCCGACCGGTGTCTCAGTTCCTGGGGAGCATCCCAGCTGGTTCCATTGTCCTAACTTCAAGTTTGCTGTGTTTTTCTTCTGTCTGCTCAAATCTGCCTTTGTATCCTTCTAGTGAATTTTCATTTCAGATTTACACTTTTCAGTTCCAGAATTTCTTTCATTTTTTTTGTTTTCTATCTCTTTATTGATATTTTCATTTTGTTCATACACATTTTCTTGATTTTCTCCATATCTTCCTTCAGTTCTTTGAGCATCTTTTACACAGTTGTTTTAAGGCTTTTGTCTACTAGATCTGCAATTATGTCTTTCCAGGGAGAGTTCATGTTGTTTTGTTCTTTTCCTTTGAATGGGCCATACTTTCTTGTTTTTCTGTATGTCTTGTGATTTTTTTGTTGTTGAAAATTGGACATTAATTCTAATAATGTGGTAGTTCTGGAAATCATATTTTCCCACTTTCCCAGAGAAAGGGGAATGAATCTGATTTCCAGATTTTTTTTATTGTTTTTGTTTATTGTTTTTGTTTTTTGATTGTCCTAGGCTGTGTTTGTGCCAAAGATTTGCCTGGGAGGTAAACGTAAAGTCTTTTCAGATCTTTTCTGTCCAATGCCTTTCCTTTGGCATCCTGGTCACTTTTTAATTTTTTAAAAAATTTTCCCTGCATATGTAATTGCTTTTGAAGGTCCTAGTCTTTGATGTCTGGCTCCCCCCAAAAGAAGTGTGGTCCTATAAGTCTCCTGGAAGTCATTTTCAGCCAGAGGGTGAGAGGATTGCAGCAATGTTAGGGAGGCACAACCATGGCTACCTTCCTCTTTGTCTGCACTTCTGTAGTCAAAAGCTGCAATCAGCAATCAGAGCACAGATTCCTGATATTTGGAGGACATGGTTCTTTCACCCATACTAGCCCTTACAAGCTGTGTCCAAGCTACCCCAGGAACATGTGCACAGCTCTCTGTCATAGGACTAAAGGTGAAGGATGGGTAGGTACTGCTGTCTAAAAGCTGAAACTGACCATAATTAACTGCAATTTACTATCCAAGCCTTCCCCTGGAAGTTGCAAGCCTTCAATGGACTCCAGAGTTCTAAAATAGTTACATCAGACAGATTTTCCCCATGTAATTGCTGTCCAAATGGAGAGATAGATTGCTGGTGCTTCCTACCCAGCCATCTTCCCAGAATCCTTTCCCTGAGAGTCATATTGTATTTATTAAGAAAATATCTGGCACAGATATAGAGATTATACAACAAAGAAATATTCACAAAGGTCAAGAGACAGACTGGGAAGAAAAATTTAGTAGACAGACTGTGAATCCTTCTTCTAGACTAAAGAATTCACCCTTAGTCAAAGTTCTTGCAACATTAATCCTGAAGATGGAAGAGTGTCCTGCACGTCCTGCCATGCATTGAACACTGATCCAAGGATATTCTAGAGTCTGCTCTACTTGATTTTCAAGCAGACTCTTGTGAAACTTGTAATTTATGGATGGCAACTACACTCAAAAACATGAGATAGTCACTTATTCTTACAGACACTGTAATAATTCTTACAGAGACTGTAATACTCAATAGCAGGTATTTAAGCAAGGAGATCCCAGACCCGGTGGCATCCCTGCACTATTATAACCCACATTCATGTCAATGCCACATCAACTACATGACCAAAATACGACTTAAGTGTGATGAATGGAGATATTAGATGCTATGTCAGAGTTTTGAGGTTTCTGTAAAGCTGCTAATGTGCATGGCAGTGTACTCAGTTCTGTATAATTTCCAATAAATTGTTCCTGGAAAAAATCAATTGTATTTTCTGAATTGATTAAGAATCTGAGTCTGAAATGCAGCCTGGTGGTTTTTCCTTAGGGTCCTTCTTTTGTTTTCCAACCTAAGTGGAACAAATTAAAATTTCCTCTATTAAGCCCACAGTTTGCTATAGGAAATTATTTACAGCTAGGAGGGTATAAGGATCCTTATTACTTAATGGAATTCCTTTTTAACTACTTTTGATTTGCCAAGAAGTTTTGTTGTTGCTGATAGACAAGTTTTGAACCTCACAAAATAATATTTTCTTCCTTTGAGATCATCATACGATTTATCTCCTTCAGGATATTGATGTGATGTGAATGGATTGATAGATCTTCTAATGCTTACCATACTGGCATTTCAGGTATAATCTTGAACGTTATCTATATGCATTATTTTGCCCTTTATTTTTAAATTCTGCAGCTAACATTTGATTTGATACCTTGTATTTATAATTATAAATAGCTGATCAATAATTTTCTCTCTTTTACTATAATCATCTAAATTTGAGGTAAAATCATCTGGTTAGCTTTGTTTCTATTTCTTAGAAAAATTTTCAAATAATATAGATGAACTATTCTTGAAAGATTAGTGGAACCCACGTGTAAAGCCATCAGAACCTATTTGGGGTTTTGTTTGTTTTGGTTTGGTTTTGTATTTTAAGGACAATCTTTCACTACTATTTCAAAACTTTAATATGATTACTATATTTAAGAATCTTATTCTAGAGCCAATTTTGGAACTTCTTCTTAAAATTTTTCTTAGATGGCTTTAAGTAAGTGAACTAAAACAATGAGCCATAATCTTTAGCTGAGAAGCTTTATGTCCATTTTAAAATTTACTATATGGTAAGAGAGGAGGGGTAGACAGAGAGTGAGACAACCATTTGCCACATGGGATAAAGGCAAGTTACACATAAAAGGGAAAATGTGTTGACACCTGTTTTTAGGACCCTCATAGCTACCATCCAGTGCCATTCTGCTCTTTTTTATCAAAAACTTCCCACAAATTCACATAAAAACCCACCCCAGGAGATGCTTATTTATCACTCATACCCACAGGGATTGGCCTACACCGTGTCTGCTAGGAGAAGCCCACCTTGCAGGGAGAGGCAAACTAAGGTCCAGGCGGTCCCGACCCTGATTATTGATTCATCTCCCAGCTGTCATGAGTCACAAACCCTTTCCAATCTACTCTGGCCAAACGGGAGGACACTGAGAGGACCCCTTCCCCACTGGCTGTTCTTACACCATTTCCTCAAGATTCCCTGCCACCCCCAGAAACAAGTTTGGAGGAGTGTCATTCCTGAAGGTTTCCTGGAAAGAAAATTCCCAAAGCAGCCCAATCATGCCCCAGAATCACTGGGCAGTGACCCCAGAGGAGGGAAACTGAGTGTTCTCTGCTCACACTCGAGGAAGCAAAGAGGAAAAGGTGCTCTGCGGCCAACGGTTCGCTGCTTGTTCTTCATCTGATCCTAAAGCTCCGGAGCCTGGCCCTGCCTGCAGGACGTCAGTTCCTGAGGTCCAAGGCCCTCAGCTCTGATGATTCTTGTTGGGGATGGGGTGGGAGTGGGAGTGAGCTGAGAGTAGCATTCGGGCTCCTCCCAACCCCTCCCCTGAAGGAGATGGTTTAGGAGAGAGTCAGAGAGGGTAGGCTGCAGCAAGATCTAAGCTGCTCTCAGACAAATCAGGAATCTGAGGCCTTGTCTGTGGCCTTGACCCAGGCCACCAAAGAGCAGTCGACATTTAATATCCACATTCTGTATATGATCTTACTCCTGTAAAAGATGTGTATTAAAAAAATTATATATCTATATTTGTATATATCTCCATGTATGCATGCATACTCATCATGAGAAGTCCTGTACAATATACATGTAATTTTTAAAACGTTAATCTCTAAGAAATTATTTGGGAGCGTTTTTTCAATAATTTTTCTTGAATAGTTTTAGACTTTACAAGGATGTTACTCATTTTCTCACCCAGTTTCCCGGACTGTTAACAGTTGACATCACATTGGTACTGTTGTCACAACTAATGAAAAAGTATGGATTCATTATTATTAACTAAACTCCATATTCTATTCAGATTTCCTTAGCTTCTTGCCTAATGTCTTTTTTTTTTTTTTTCCTCTTCCAGGATTCCTCATTTCTTTTACTCACCACGTTTCCCTGTCCCCTCTGGATCCTTACAGTTTCTCAGAATCTCCCTGTTGTTTTTGTGATGTTGATAATTTTGAGGATTTCTGTGCAGATATTTCGCAGAAAGTCCCTTGTTTGTGGTTTGTCTGATGTTTATCTCATGGTTAGGCTGGGGTTATGGATATGCGGGAGGAGAACCACAGAGGCTCAGTGCCATTCTCAGTGCTTTGTATCAAAGGTATATGCTGTTAACCTGCCTTATCGCTGTTGATATCAACCTTGATCACTGGGCTGAGATACTGTTTGGCAGGCTACTCCAATTAAAGTGACATTTCCCCCCTTTCCATAGTATGCTCTTTCAAAGCAAGTCACTGGGTAGCCCATTAAATCTGTTTTTAACTGTTCTTTTAACTTATTTATATTTTTCAAGTAATTTACAAGAGTAAGATTTACATTACTGGTGAGAGTATGTCTAAGAAGGCAGCTTTTCAAATAGAAATGGCCTCGCACTGGTCCTGTCTCCAGAATCCTGGCTCATCCACTGTTCTCTTTAGTACAGCGGGATCTGTACTATAGGCTGGAATACTTGAGTTGGGTTTTCACTAGTGATGCTGATGGAGTTGTTCCTGATATTTAAAGACAAGGCTCTGGCTTAGGCTGTGCCCCACAAAGGCTAATCTAACTGGCCTTACCTTTTTAAAAATATTTATTTATTTATTTATTTATTTATTTATTTTTGGCTGCATTGGGTCTTCTTTGCTGCGCATGGGCTTTTCTTTAGTTGTGGCGAGCAGGGGCTACTCTTCATTGCAGTGTGCAGGCTTCTCATTGTGGTGGCTTCTCTTGTTGCGGAGCATGAGCTCTAGGAGCACGGCTTCAGTAGTTGTGGCTCACAGGCTCAGTAGTTGTGGCTCGCGGGCTTAGTTGCCCCGTGGCATGTGAGATCTTCCCAGTCCAGGGCTCAAACCCATGTCTCCTGCATTGGCAGGCGGATTCTTAACCACTGTGCCACCAGGGAAACCCTGGCCTTACCTTTTATCTCCTATCTTGCCTCGACTTTAGGGGGGAAAAGGCCATGAAAAATATTTACACTTGACATTCTGAAAATAGAAATAGATATTTGGAAGATTTCCTTACAAGTTCAAAAAATTTTAACTAAATAAAAAATCACACGAAAATGAATTTTTTAGACTCTACAAGAGAAACAAAATATTATTGATACGTTGTTTTAATTTATGAAAGAGAAATGTAAGATTATATTAAGTAAAGTAAGATGATCATATTCTTCATTCTTGCATCATGAGTGGTTAGGGAAAGAGAGTGAAGGAAAGGGGTAAGGACAGAGGAAATATAATACAAAGGGAAAAAGAATGAGAGGTAAAAAGGTCAGGAAAAACACACACAGAACTGATGATAAATGTTTTAAAATTCACAGGGAGAGAGATAATAAGATGGTGACACATATTTCTAGGCATAACATAATAGAGCCATTTTTCACTAAAGAGAAGAAAGACATAAATCTTTCTATGCCTAAAAACATATTAAACTCATTGTTCTTATGAAAGATCCTATTCCACTTTCTCAATTCTTCTCAAATTTCTTGGAAGAGTTGCCCATCCTCACTATTTCCTCCTGTCATAGTCCATTCATTCTTCAAACCACTGTAATGTGGTTTCTGTGCCACTTCTCCACTGAACCTGCTCTGCCAATAACATGCACGTTGTCATGGAAAACAGAGACTCATGCTCTTCTGTCCTGGTTCTCCACCTACTTCCATGCCCATCACTCATGACTCTTTTTTGGAGAGAGACCTTCACCTGCTTTTTATTTTGGTGGTCTCTAGTGTCAATGACTTGTCCCCACCCTGTTCCCACCTCACTCACTAGACAACCTCTTTAAGTCTTATAAGCTAAGTTATCAGTAGCTTCTGAGCATGTATATAACATCTAAATCGGATGAGCCCACTTTTTCTGCCTTAGGCCTTGGTACCTTTTTGGACTTTAAGGCCTCTCTGTCCATCTGCAGTTGGACACATTTTCCTGAGTTTTCCACTGACCCCACAAACTCCTGATGTATGAGGTGGTACCCGTCCCCTTCTTGGACACATTGCAGTCACTTCTGAGTTGGTGGGATCAGAAACCAGGCAGCCAGGCAGCCAGAGGAATAGGGTGACTGTGAGGGATCAGGGTGGGATGATGATTTGCAGATGCGAACGAAGCAGAGAGATGAATCAAGGGTGAACTGAGAGCACTTGGTGTACGTTGGTGGGAAGGAGCCGGTTGCCAGGAGAGAAGTGAGGAGGGAAACTTGGGGTAGACAGGAGGACACAGCATGCTCTGTAGGAGCACGTGTGCAGGGATATGGGACAAGAGATGCCAGGAAGAGAAGGGTGAGGGGCATCACTGACAAGGAATCAGCTGTTACTGAGACTTCCAATGCAGTGATTTTCCTCTATATATATTGCAGAAATCTTGACCTTTACAGCAATAGCTCGAAACCTTGAAGTCCCCGTGAATCAACTTCCAAGCTCTACACTTATCATAACAGTCCAGTTGAGTGTGGTTGTAGCGCCACGCATCTGGAAGAGAAGGACACTGACACTCAGTGCCAGACAACAGTACCTGGAACCTTCCCCAGCCACCCCAAGCCTGGCCTGTAGACTAGGGACACATTCACCTCTCAGCGAGGGCTCCCCCAGACTGGAGCCCCTACCCAGTGTCAGGAGTTAGGCAACAGCTCAAGCCAGAAAAGCCTGGTTTAAGAGCATTACCTCTCACATTGAAAAAGTATATATCCGAAGTTCTGCATCCCGGGCCTTCTTCAGAGGTGCAGTTACCCTCGCCTTGCAAACATTTGTCCTTCTTAAAAATACTGCAGACCTTACACAACGTGGCTGGAGCTGCAGAGAAACAGACATGGAAGCTGAGGCCAGGGTTGAATGGGCTGAGACCAAGGTGTGTAAGACACATTAGAACGTAGGAGTTTAAGGACAAAGCATGACTCTAAATATTTCCTGTGCATAATTTGGGGTAAGAAAGATCCCCATTAGATTTCTTCCATTGGATATTTAAGGAAATGGGGTCTTTGACCTGCGGATATCAAAATCCATTAATGATAAATAACTTTGTGCATACTTTATGAGTGAATTGCATGGTATGAGAATGATATCTCACTAAAGCTGTTTTTTTCAAAATAACCTTGAACAAGAATATGACACTTTACTTGCCAGGGGATATGGCAGATACTGGACAGTGAGATATAAGAGGAAAAAAAATGTAGGTGTTCTAACCAATCAAGAGAAATTTCCAAACTTGCACCTAAACAGCACTAAGAGATTATGTCTCCTTAATTTTTGTTCCCTGGGAGCCTGGATGAACTCCCCATAGTAGCAGCTCTGTGCTCAGAAGCTCACTTTAGCTTTGGAGCAATTGTGCAGAACACATTCAGTGCATCCCATATAGCCACCCTGGGCCAGGATCTTGGGGAAATGGATGGGGCATACGGACTACACTGGCTTGAGAATGAGGAGGCAGATTTTAGTCTCCAAAGATTTCCTACGACAGCACCAAAAGTCATCCAAAGTACACACATATATAAGTGAAAAGACTGCTGTAAAAATATTGGTTCAAGATAAGCCTTTCAGGGACCTGTTCCTGGTAGATCATTGCCCCTTGGCTGTGTCTTTACAGGAAGTCTTGAGCAGCCATTGGCTCTGCCTCTTAGGGTCATCCCAGCAAGCCACAAAACCTCCCACTGAGAAGAGCCCCCAGCCCCAGTCTGGCCCCAGGGAGGGACTGACCCCACTCTGAGACCTTGGAAAGGAACCTGAACTCTTGCCCTGGTAGCAGTCGGGATGGGGACAGCAGAAAGAGACCTCAAATCCTTGCTGGTCAGATCATCCCAGAGCCTCATCCTTGATTTGTCCCCCCTCCCAAGCTGGTCAGATCACCATCCAGGTGCTGCTGCCCAGCCCACCTCCACGTCGTCACCCCCTGCCCAGCCACCACAGGCTCTCACCCACTCCTTGGAAGAGCACGAAAGGCAAGACTCCCAGCAGCAGGAGCAGGGACTTGTCCATGTCAGCCTGGGATGGCGGGAAGATGCAGAGGCGGCTGCAGAGGGGAGCAGGGTGCCCAGGAAGGGTGTGGACAGACTGCTCTTGTGTGCAGATGAGGGAAGCCGAAGAATCTGGACTGAGCTGCTCCTGGGCTGTGGGCAGAAGCTTCCTTTTACACACCTGCCAGTGGGTGTTTCACAGCCACGCAGCCCCAGGAAACGTTCCCACAGAACCAGCCCCTTGGACACTTCCGAGGATAAATGTCCCAGGTGTCCCTCCTGATCCTTTGAGGCTGCCTCCTGATCAGTGGGGGACATGACGCCTGACCAGATCTCGGGGCCCCTCAACAGTTCCTGACTGTTTACTCTCTGGACATCCCACTGCCCCAGGCCCAAGAACAAGAGCTTGTCATGTGGGCCGGGCTTTGCTAAGATAGCCATTTCCTCTGAGTCCACAGTGCCCATGACCACCTCCCCTCCAGTCCCACAGCCCAAGCCAGTACCCAACCTGGGCTGACACCAGCCTCAGGCCTCAGGATGCACTCATTGTAGGTGCAGCCTGTGCTGTTTGCATTCCCTTTCCCCTCCCTATATTCGAGCTCATAATTGAGACCTCAGTGGGCCTCTCAATACTGAATCAGTGTTGCCAATGCTGGGGGTAGTCATAATAGCAAACATTTACTTAGTATTTTCTATAAACCAGTATCCACATCTACTGCTACCATACATATCTAAATTAGGATATATCTTCAGCCTATCACAAATATATTAAATATACAGCAAATACTTCCAAAACAAAGAAGGAATAAAAGCACTATAGAGGACTAGTTTATTTTATAAAATATAAATCAATTCCTGCTCTATTAATCTTATTTCTCTGGACTACAAAGGAAGCAGATAATTTTTTTTATTTAAAATTTCGTTGTTGTTGCTCAAAGAAATACCTATGCCCCAATACCTCTGAAAGTACAATCCTGTAGTATCCTGAGTTTATTAATCATGTATAATAAAAATAGCCAATTCCCCAACCAGAGTGTTCATGCTTGGAGATCCAGCCAAAGGAAGGAGAAAGTTCATGGAGTTCATGGGGTTCATGGATCTCAATGTGCAGGTTGAGCACCTGAGAAAACATTCCAGGTCACAGTGGCTGTCTCCCTTTCCCCTCTCTCCTTCTCCATCTAGACAACCCTTTCATGGCAGAAACCTTGACAGTCACGTTCACCATTAGCCAGAAGCACTCCGCACAATGCATGGTACAGAGCAGGCGTTCAGTAATATTTCTGACTAAACAAGAATAAGAGGACAAGTAAATGAATGCATGAGGGTCTGCCAGCCCAGAAAGCAACTACGGGAGGAAAAGGGCCAAGAAACCCCACGCACCCACAGACTGAGAGTCCAGCTGTCTCCTACACTGTGAGAGGAGGGCTGTGATGCGTGAGAACTCCCCTTCACCACCTTCAGAAGACAAAAATGATTCAGAGTAGATTCTGCAGGAGTGTGGGGTGCATGGATGACTGATGTCATTGTTACCCAGTCCCCACACTGAGGAACTGTGCTGAGGGACCCAGGGTCCTCTGTATGCTCAGCAGGTCACTCTAACATGATAGTGGAATTCCAGAGATGCACACGGTTCCGCAAGTCCCACATGCCCCCGTCTTCCCTATGCAAGAACAGAGGGTGTGGAAGGAGTAGAGAATGGAGGAAACAGGATATATACAAATTATTGGAGCTGCCAAGGAACAGAATTCTTCTTTCATAGCATTATTGTACTAAAGATAAGCTGTTCTGTGCAAACTTGAAGGATGTATTGATAATAATAATGCATAGTACACAATGCATAATATGATATTGTAAAGAGACATTATCACTGGGGAACCTAGGAAACGAGTGAAAAGCAGAAAATAATGATCTAGTCAAATCTTCTCATGGAAATTTATGCTCCTCAAACATCCTGATGGTGTTTCCTAAGGGAAGGATAGTGGTGGTCATCATTAAAAAGTCTCCAAATTATACATGCTGTAGAGGGTGTGGAGAAAAGGAAACCCTTCTACACTGTTGTTGGAGATGTAAATTGGTGCCGCAATAATGGAAAACAGTCTGGAGGTTCCTTAAAAAAATTAAAAATAGACTTCCTATATGATCCAGCAATCTTACTCCTGGGCATATATCCAGAGAAAACTCTAATTTGAAAATATACATACACCCCAGTGTTCATATCAACACTATTTAAGATAGCCAAGACGTGGAAGCAACCTAAATGTCCATCAACAGATGAATGGATAAAGATGTGGTATATATACTGGGTTGGCCAAAAAGTTCATTTGGGTTTTTCCATAACATCTTACAGATATATATACACAATGGAAAGTTACTCAGCCATAAAAAGAGAATGAAATAATGTCATTTTCAACAACACGGATGAACCTAGAGATTATCATGCCAAGTGAAGTAAGTCAGAAAGAGAAAGACAAATACCATATGACATTGCTTGTAAGTGGAATCTAAAATATGACACAAATGAACTTATTTACAAAACAAAAATAGACTCAGACTTAGAAAACAAACTTACGCTTAACAAAGGGGAAAAGGGGTGGGGGGGATAAATTAGGAGTTTTGGAGTAGTGGATACAAACTACTATATATGAAATAAATAAACAAGGTCCTACTGTGTAGCACAGGGAACTATATTCAATATCCTGTAATAACCTATAATGGAAAAAATATGAAAAAGAATAGATATATAACTGAATCACTATGCTGTACACCAGAAACTAACGCAACATTGTAAATCAACTATACTTAAAAAAAATAATAATGATTTAGGGGATGTGGGCCCACTGGAAAATGTCTGTGACAGCTATCCAATTATGCTAAAATAAAATGGAGATATTATATGACTAAAATAGCTCCACTTGTATATCTGAACCTCACATAAATCACTGAGAAACATTGTGAGTTCAATCTATACCAGAAAAGGCCATGACCACCTCAGAGAAGAATATGCTGCCCCACACTCCCGGCTGGGCTTCCTTCAGCCACTCTTCCCCATAAAGTTTCTTAAACAGCGCTCCATAATGTGTCTGCATCAGGTTGCACTGGAAGACAATGGTCATTTTAAATGGTGGCGTTATGCTGGATGATACATCACATCCCTGAATGATGTACTGTGGAAATTTTCTCGTTTTTCAGGAGAGGAGGCTTCAGAGGTTGATCAGGAATTGAGAGCTTGATAAAAGTCATATATTAAATTTATTCTGAGCCCATGAGACTTCCAAAGTTGGAAGAGATATAATAGTCACTTCTAATTCATGACTTTATTCCAAGCTTGCTTACTAAATTATCCCTTTCACTCCCCAGGGCTTCAGTCTAGGGAATAAATTATATGGTCAGTCTACTTAGAGGTTATCAGGCACAATCTCTCCCAGCACAGGAGCCTTCGCCTGGGCAGCAGCCAGACAGGGGGCGCCTAGAACCACCGCAAGCTTCCAGGCCCACGCCAATCCCTATCAGATCTTTCAGTAATGTGTCTAGGCAGAAACCCAACCTGGAAGTGCCCTGGCCAGAGCACAGACTCAGAAATCAGATGAATCTGGGTTTGAAGACTCGTTCCAACATCTACTGACTATGAGACTCTGGCAAGTCATTAATCTACAGCCCTCAATTTCCCCATCAAGGAAGTAGGGAATATAATAGCACTTAAGTCGTTAGGTTATAGGTTCAATTCTTTACGTTCATTTTCTTTTCAACTACTAACTAGAGAATACAGTTAAGAAAAGTTTAATTAAAAAATTGGGACTAAGTATTTTCACAGGTGTATATTTAGTGACCTCTATTCTCTGCCTGTATGATTGGTCCAATCATCAGTCCTAACTTCACCCCCAAGACACACACACACTGGCAAACATCATTCCATATGGTCGTTTGTCTCCCTTCCCCCAATATCACGCAAGGAGTGTGGCTATTTTGCCTCATTTCCTGAACTGCCATCTCCCACCATGTCTCCTCTCATTCATGTTCTACCTTGGAAACCTGCTAACCTTGTCCAGACCAATGACCAACTGCAGCAGTCGCAAGACAAGGAATGCTACTTTATGGGTGGAGGAACAGGCTGCCCTCGTCACTGGTCCTTCATCATTTCCCAAATCACCACTGGGAACATGCATCTTCTTACAATACGTTCTCTTGTGGATTTTGTGTATTATTCATCAATTATGCAGAAAGTACACTCTGTTTGAAGAGCTGCTTTTCTGGAACATTGATAATAAAACCCACATGTATAAACCACCTGGACCAGCCCCTAAACCTCTCCTGTCTGGCTTGCTCTAAACACCCCACCAGCATAATCCACCACTACCAGCACCACTTTAATTGCCATCATCAACACTGACTGCCACTAACACACTCCAGGCATTTTATTATTATTTTTGTTTGAAACTTTTATTGTCCCAAGACCATTTTTTAAGAATTTTTATTGGTGTATAGTTAATTACAGTGTTGTGTTAGTTTCAGGTGTACAGCACAGTGAATCAGTTTTATATACATATATATATAATATATGTATATATATATACATATGTATACATATGTACATATGTATACATATACATATATGTATATGTATATAATGTATATATATACATTATATATAATGTATATGTATATAATGTATATATAATGTATATATATACATTATATATATGTATATATATAATGTATATGTATATAATGTATATATACACATATATGTATATGTATATAATATAATACATATATAATATATGTATTATATATAATATACAATTATATATATTATATACATATATATATAATATATAATATATACATATATATAATATATATAATATATAATATATGTATATATTATATATATAACATATATATATAATATATACATTTATATATACATATATCCACTGTTTTTTAGATTCTTTTCCCATACAGGTCATTACAGAGACTCCAGGCATTTTAAACCCATGTTCTTTCACCTGTCAATGCTCAGCCTCCAGGATATTTCCAGTCGTGTGTGGGTTTGGGGCATGGAAGAATGATGTATGTAGTGGGGAGGGACATGGATCTAGGGCAGAAAGCACTGGGGAGCTCAAGACTTTGAGTCTTTGTGTCAGTTTCTCTGATGACATCAGTATAAAGTTTCTTCCTGATGTATCAGGGCCAAGCATCAAGAGTACTCCAGAGCATCCCTCTCTTCACTATCTGTTTTGGCCTCATTCTTCACACTCCTAACCGCTCCACAAGCAGAAAGGAAGGACGTGCACTGGGAACCCTCCTAAGGGCAGCTTGATAAATGGACTTGCCACACAGCCTTATTCCCCAGTTCCACACTCCTCACAGCAGAGGGTCAGTGTCAGAGTGTTCTCATCTCATCACGGGACACAGCTAGTTGAACTTCTCTGCCAAAGCTTGGTCCCTTCAGCCATTCGGGTGGGATTAGGCTATAGCCGCAGGGAAGATGGGCCATGGAACCAGTCTCATACTGGAAAGATCTCACTTCTGAAGGTGATGGACAGGTTGCTGAGGATAAGTGTGGTTCTTTCTGTTCTGGGTGATAAGTGCAACAATGGGCTAGAACATCTCTCACTGTCCAACCCACCTTGCAGGCAGTCAAGGAGATAGGCTGCTTTTATTGCCTTGCCTTCCCAGAAATATAGAATAAATTCTGGACCTGCAGTTCCTTGTGTGTTCTGACTCCTGGATGCCCAATAAAAAGTTGTCATTCAAAGGAAGCCTTCTACCTTTTATTATCTCTATATAAAATACATACTAAAAAATTTATATATCTCTTTATAATACATATATAGAGATAAAGAGACAGAGACAGACAGAGAGATAGAGACAAAAAGAGAAATTGCGGGGATGGGGGGAGGTAGGCAATGATTTCCCAGATATGACACCAAAAGCACAAGCGACCAAAGGACATGATCAAACTTAAAAACTGTTGTAATTCTAAGGCACCACTAAGACAGTAAAAAGACCACCCACAAGCCACAAAATGGAAGAAAATGTTTGCAAGTCATATATTTATTACAAGACTTTTATCTAGAGTATATAAAGAACTCTTATAATTCAACAATAAAAAGATATATAACCCAGTTTTAAAATGGGCAAAGGATCTATACAGACATTTCCCCAATGAAAATATACAAATGGCCAATAAGGTCACAAAAAGATTCTCAACATCATTAGCCATCAGGGAAATCCAAATCAAAACCACAATGAGAGGGCTTCCCTGGTTGCACAGTGGTTAAGAATCTGCCTGCCAGTAATAAAAAATGAAATACTGTTACATGCTACAACACTGTAAGCCTTGAAAACATTATCCTAAGTGAAAAAAGCCAGTCATAAAGGACCAGATATTATATGATTCCACTTATATGAAAAATCCACAATAGGCAAATCTATAAAGAAAGTAGCTTAGTAGTGGCTTAGGGCTGGCAGTGGAGGCGGTGGAGATGGAAAGGCAGTTGTGATAAAAGGTGACAGCTCGTGGGTGCAGGGTTTCTTGCTGGAGTGATGAAAATGTTCTAAAACTGATCACGGTGATGGTTGCACAACTTTGAATATACTGTTGGGAAGGAAGAAAATTTTCCTCTACCCTTCTAGGTTCTTTTGGCTGGTCTAAGAATTAAATTTACATGAGACAGAGTAATAGGACAAACTTAAAATTATTTTTGTATGTACAGGAACCCCACATACCTGAGAGATAAAAAGACAGAAAGCTAAAATAAGGTACAGTATATATGCCATCCTGAAATAAGAAACGGGATAAGGGCCAGAGGCCCTCAAGGACAGAAGAGTAATTCACAGGACAACAAAAAGAACAGGAAACACCGAATCTATAACTACATACATTTAGAGCAATTCCTCTTTTTTTTTTTTAATTAATTTTTATTGGAGTATAGTTGCTTTACAGTGTTGTGTTAGCTTCTGCTGTACAGCAAAGTGAATCAGCTATACGTATATATGTATCCCCTCTTCTTTGGATTTCCTTCCCATTTAGGTCATCACGGAGCATTGAGTAGAGTTCCCTGTGCTATACAGTAGGTTCTTATTAGTTATCTATTTTATACATAGTAGTGTATATATGTCAATCCCAATCTCCCAGCTCATCACACCTACCCTTCCTCCCTTGGTATCCATATGTTTGTTCTCTATGTCTGTGTCTCTATTTCTGCTTTGCAAATAAGTTCATTTGTACCATTTTTCTAGTTCCACATATAAGTGACATTATACGATATTTGTTTCTCTCTTTCTGGCTTACCTCACTCTGTATGACAGTCTCTAGGTCCATCCACGTTACAGCAGTTCCTCTTGAAGAAGATCTGAGGGCTGATTGAACAGCTATTGCACATAGAAGGACCACATAGAAATGGGTAGGAAAATGAAGACACGGTACCCATGAGACACCCCTCCCGCCCCAGATGCTACGACTTGCAGGAGGGAGGGATATTGCTGGAAGAGGCCCAAGGGCAGACTCGCCAACCCTAGGACAAAGCAAAGAAACAGCAATTTAAAGAGCACCTAGACTATATGGGAAGGAAATCCGTTTACTTACCCTAGAGCTTCTGGTCTGGGAACTGCTGGAACCCTCTCCAAAATCGGAGGCACCAGCCAGTGCATTGTTTGAGTCCTCACAGGCCTCCCCTCATCTAGGGCCCACTCCAACCCCAGCTGCCCCACCAAGAGGCCTCAGCCAGGGACTGCCCCCCAGCCAGGGTCTCTTCCAGTGTCAGATGCCCTGCCTGAATTTGATCCTTCATAGTTTCAATATCGTGAAATCTATCCAAAAGTTCCTGAATCATGTGGGGTTTTTCCCTGGAGACAAGCAACACAATTACATGCTTTGCTCTCTGTGAGTCAGTCGAACAACAGATGCACATGTTACTTTGAAAGACATAACATGATCACTGGTCATGATAAGCCATCAGTTACCTACATAGTGATTTGGATTTGTGGACTGAAGGTCTAGTAGTAAGTTCATATTTTATGGAATTACTCACAGTTCATATACCGTGGTAATCAGAATTTGAACTATGTCATGGAGGGACTGGCGTTATTTAACTAATGCATGGTAACTGAAATACGTGCATATTGGGTGTGTGCGAAGTGAGGACTACCCGCATGTATTTTCTTCACAGTTGCCTTCAGTTCATACCCATTCTTCCTACCTGAACCCACAACAATCTTCCTGAGTGAGATAAGTCATCACCGCCTCCACCCCAAATAGCACCCTGACTTCTGCGTGGTCTCTGTCTACCTTGCCCACCCTCCAGAGCATCCTGTGCATGAGCACCCATGTCTCTGCCTCAGTCCATGGTGGGGTGAAGTGAGGCAGGAAAAAGGTCAGGGGACTCAAGGCTTTGAGTGTGTCAGGTCCTCAGCAGACATCATGAGGACACCATTAGCAACATATTGTGACTATGTTGCTGGGAGAGTCTGGGAGACTCTGAGAGACTCTAGGAGAACATTTCCCCAGACTCTCCTGAAAAACAAAAAGTCTCATCAACTGAGGGTTTACTCTGAGAACCTGTGACACCCCCTGGAGTGGGGAGTGTGGTGGAAGAGCACTGAGCTTATCAAAAGACACTGATAGTGGACCTGCTATGCCAACAAGTGGCCCCTGCTTCCACTGAGAGCCAGTATAAGGCAAAGCCCCAGGAGAGCCGGGCTTTGGAGAAGCAGCCTGCTTAGGGGACCTCTTTCCGAGGCCAGTGGACAGACTGCTAGGGCTGAGTGTGGCTCTGTCCTGTCTCCTGTGTGGTGAGTACTGGGTGGGTGGGAAGTTTTGTAACCTGGTGACTCTGGTAACCTGGTAAGCTGGCTCAGCGGCTGGCCACCGAACGAAGGTTTGCCTCTTGAAAGCCATGTACTGCATTTTCATTATCTTTTTGTAAAATAAATTCTTAAAAAATAAAACAAAACACAACAAAAAAAAATTATAACAGAGTGATCAACTCACCCCAGGTGGCCCTGGGACTTTACTGACTTTGGCACTGAAAGTCTCACATCATGGTAAACTCCCTTTTCTCAGGCAAATTTGGGATGGTTAAACATTTATGTATGTGAAAATAAACCTGGAAGTATAGAGACTAAAATATTTATTGATTAACTCTGGTTAATAGATTATTGTTTATTTTAATTTTATTATACATGACCTTATATCCATTTTTTTTTTTGAAGTCCAGAAAAGTGTGATTATATTCACAGAATAGTAATGGTAGCAATACTTCCTATGGACAGTGTACTTTCTTTTTTTTTAATTTTAATTTTTATTGAAGTATAGTTGATAAACAATGTTGTGTTAGTTTTGGGTGTACAGCAAAGTGAATTTGAAAAAGTATAGATACATGTATATATATAATTGAATCACTTTACTGAAAACCTTATATACTTTTAAATCTACCATGTTTTAATTTGCTAAACAGGGAAATTGGGGGAATTATAAAAGTCACTTTAAAACAACATCAATTCCATTCATTGGTCCAGGCTTCATCATCATTAGCCCATCCCTGAATCTCCTGGTTAGGACCAAACCCAAATTGACCTGTATAGGCTGGAGAATTTGGGTTTGTGGTTGTTTCTCTTTGAGGTGAGCTCTTGTGTTGGAGCAGAGAAATAACCAGACCCAGACTCACCTGTCTTCCAATTCTCTCCTTTGTCATTCTCATTATTTTTAAAAGTCCATGAAAAACATTATCTGAGCATTAAATATCTGTTGAAGCTTACTTATGAGAAAGAAAATGTTTTAAACTATTATAAGCACACTAAGTAAAATGGGGAAAGATTAAAAAATAGATGTAATAATAATATAAATAATAGAAATATTCTTCATTTTTACATCAAGCCTAGTTTTTAAAAAAAGGGGTGGGGGAGAAAGAAGGAAACAGCAGAAGAGAGAAAGAAGGGAATGAAAAAGAAAAAGGAACAGGAGAGACATGAAACATGATAAAGATAGAGAAAGGGGAGGGAGAATCTAAAGGAAAATTAAAGGTACAAACAAGGAAATAAAAAGATGGATGAAAATAGAGATTCCTAAACTCATGAGGTAGACTTTCTGCACTAATGCAAGGAAAGGAAAAAAGATGGCAGAAATGTCTTTGTCTAAAAACATGCTGGGGGCTTCCCTGGTGGCGCAGTGGTTGAGAGTCCGCCTGCTGATGCAGGGGACACGGGTTCATGCCCCGGTCCAGGAAGATCCCACATGCCACGGAGCGGCTGTGTTCTCTTTGAGGCGTTTTATGGTGTCGCGTCTTACATTTAAGTCTTTAAGCCACTTTGAGTTTTTTTTGTGTATGGTGTGAGGGAGTGTTCTAACTTCATTGATATGTATGCGGCTGTCCAGCTTTCCCAACACCGCTTGCTAAAGAGACTTTCTTTTCTCTATTGTATATTCTTGTCTCCTTTGTCAAAGATTAATTGACCACAGGTGTGTGGGTTTATTTCTGGAGTCTCTATTCTGTTCCACTGATCTACCTGTCTGTTTTTGTGCCAATACCACACTGTTTTGATTACTGTAGCTTTGCAGTATTGTCTGAAGTCTCAAAGGGTTATGTCTCCAGCATTGTTCTTTTTCCTCAAGATTACTTTGGCAATTCTGGGTTTTTTGTAGTTCCATATAAATTTTAGGATTATTTGTTCTAGTTCTGTGAAAAATGTCTTGGGTAATTTGATAGGGATCTCATTAAATCTGTAGATTGTTTTGGGTAGTATAGCCACTTTAACAATATTAATTCTTCCAATCCAAGAGCATGAGCTATCTTCCCATTTCCTTGAATCATCTTCAGTTTCCTTTATCAGTGTTTTATAATTCTCAGCATTAAGCCTTTCACCTCCTTGGGTAAGTTTTTTTCCTAGTTATTGTATTTTTTTTAAATAAAATTTTAAACAAGATTTTTTTTTTTTACTTTTCTGATATTTCATTGTCAGTAAAGAAATGCAACAGATTTCTGTATATTAGTCTTGTACCCTGCTACCCTGCTAATCTGCTGAATTGGTTTATCAGTTCTAATAGTTTTTGTGTGGCATCTTTAGGTTTTCCATATAGAATATCATGTCATCTGCATATAATGACAATTTTACCTCTTCGCTTCCAATTTGGATACCTTTTATTTCTTTTTCTTGTCTAATTGCTGTGGCTAGGACTTTCAATACTATGTTGAATATAAGTGGTGAGACTGGGCACCCTTGTCTTTTTCCAGAATTTAGTGGGAAGGCTCTCAGCTTCTCACCATTGAGTATTATACTGGCTGTGGGTTTGTCATAAATGGCTTTTATTATGTATGAAATGCTCCCTCTATACCTACATTGGAAAGAGGTGTTTTTTTTTTTTATCATGAATGAATGTTGAATTTCTCAAATGCTTTTTCTGCATCTATTGAGATGATCATGTGGTTTTTGTCTTTTCCTTTGTTGATGTGGTGTATCATATTGATTGATTTACATAATTTTTAAAAAATTATTTTATTTTATTTTTGGCTGCATTGGGTCTTTGTTGCTGCACGTGGGCTTTCTCTAGTTGTGGCGAGCGGGTGTTACTCTTCATTGCAGTGCGTGGGCTTCTCGTTGCAGTGGCTTCTCTTGTTGTGGAGCACAGGCTCCAGGCACGTGGGCTTCAGTAGTTGTGGCACGTGAGCTCAGTAGTTGTGGCTCACGGACTCTAGAGTGCAGGCTCGGTAGTTGTGGCGCACAGGCATAGTTGCTCTGCGGCATGTGGGATCTTCCTGGACCAGGGCTTGAACCTGTGTCCCCTGCATTGGCAGGCAGATTCTTAACCACTGCGCCACCAGGGAAGCCCCAATTTACATGTGTTGAACCATCCTTGTGACTCTGGAATGAATTCAACTTGATCATGCTGTATGATCCTTTTTACATGTTATTAGATTTGGTTTGCTGTTATTTTGCTGAGGATTTTTGCATCTATATTTATCAAGGATATTGGCCTGTAATTTTCTTTTTTGGTAGTGTCTTTGCCTGGTTTTGGTATGACAGGTGGCAGGAATATACAATGAAGAAAGGACAGTCTCTTCCATAAGTGGTGTTGGGAAAATTGGACAGCTACATGTAAAAGAATGAAATTAGAACATTCTCTAACACCATATAAAAAAGAAAAGAAAAGAAAAACAAAAACCTCAAAATGGATTAAAGAACTAAATCTAAGATGGGATACTATAAAACTCCTAGATGAAAACATACGCAGAACACTCTTGGACATAAATCACAGCAATAATTTTATGGCCCTGTCTCCTAGGGTAAAGGAAACAAAAGCAAAAATAAATAAATGGGACCTAAATAAACTTAAAAGCTTTTGCACAGCAAAGGAAACCACCAATGAAATGAAAAAACAATCTACTGAATGGGAGAAAATATTTGCAAATGATATGACCAATAAGGGATTAATATCCAACATATATAAACAGCTCATACAGCTCAACATCAAAAAAAAAAAAAGCAATTGAAAAATGGGCAGAAGAACTGAATAGAGGAAATGCAGTTGACCAACAGGCACATGAGAGGATGATCAACATTGCTAATCACCAGGGAAATGCAAATCAAAACCACAATGATATATCACCTCACACCTGTCAGAATGGATATAATCAAAAAGAACACAAATTGGGAATTCCCTGGCTGTCCAATGGTTAGGACTCTGTGCTTGCACTGCTGAGCTAAGGGCCCAGGTTCAATCCCTGGTCAGGGAACTAAGATCCCACAAGCCGTGCAGAGTGGTTAAAAAACAAACAAACAAACAAAAAACCACAGATAACAAATACTGCACTACTGGTGGCAATATAAGTTAGCGCAGCCACTGTGGAAAATGGTATGGAGGTTTCTCAGAAAACTAAAAATAGATCTACCATTTGACCCATCAATTGCACTCCTCAGTGTATATCCAAAACAAACAAACAAAAACCACAAAAAAACAGTAATTTGAAAAGATACATGCACCCTTATGTTCATAGCAACATTATTTACAACTGCCATGATATGGAAGCAACCTAAGTGTCCATCAATAGATGAATGGATAAAAAAGCTGTGGAATATATATACAATGGAATACTACTCAGCCATAAAAAAAGAATGAAATTTTGCCATCTATAGCAACATGGATGGACTTGGAGTATTTTATGCTAAGTGAGGTCAGTCAGACAGTGAAAGACAAATATGTGTGATATCACTTGTATGTGGAATCTGAAACTACAACAATCTAGTGAATATAACAAAAAAAGAAGCAGACTCACAGATATAGAGAATAAACTAGTGGTTACCAGTGGGAAGGGGAGGAGAGGCAATACGGGGTGTGGGAGAGGGAGGTACAAACTATTGGGTATAAGATAAACTCAAGGATGTATTGTACAAAATGGGGAATATAGCCAATATTTTGTAATAACTGTAAATGGAAAGTAACTTTTAAAAACTGTATAAAAATTTTTAAAAATTAAAAAAAATTGAAAACAAGAAATGTAAAAAATAAAAACACACCAGCTCTTGGTTTTATTGATTTTTTTCTATTTTTTAATCTCTATTTTATTTATTTCCTCTCTGATCTTTATTATTTCCTTCTGATGACTTTAGGTTTTGTTTGTTCTAATTTTTCTAGGTCATTAAGTTAGGTTGTTTATTTGGAATTTTTCTTGTTTTTTTGAGGAAAGCCTGTATCGTTATGAATTTCCCTCTTAGGACTGCTTTTGCTGCATCTCATAGGTTTTGTATGGCTGTGTTTCATTATCATTTGTTTTGAAGTATTTTTGATTTCCTCTTTGCTTTCATTGTTGACCCATTGGTCTTTTAGTAGCATACTGTTTAGTCTCCATGTGATTGTTTTCTTTCTCGTTTCTCTTTCTGTGGTTGATTTCTAGTTTCATGACATTGTAGACAGAGAAAATGCTAGAAATAATTTCTATCCTCTTAAATTTGTTGAGCCTTGTTTTGTGCCCTACTATGTGGTCTATTCTAGAGCATGTTCCATGTGCACTTGAAAAGAATGTGTTTTTTGTTTTTTTTGTTTTTTTAATGTAGTGTCCTGTAGATATCAATTAAGTCTAAGTGTTCTATTGTATCATTCAGGATCTCTGTTGCCTTACAGATTTTCTGTCTGGAAGATCTGTCCATTGATATCACTGGGTGGGGTGTTAAAGTCTCCTGCTATTATTGTCTTCCCATCAATTTGTCCCTTTACCTCTCTTAGTATTTATTTTATGTGTTTAGGTGCTCCAATGTTGGGTGCATATATGTTAATGTGTATGATATCCTCTTCTTGTATTGATCCTTTTATCATTATAATAGTGTCCTCCTTTGTCTATCTTTATGACCTTTGTTTTAAAGTCTATTTTGTCTGATATGAGTATTGCTACCCCCGCTTTCTTGTCATTTCCATTTGCATGAAATAGTTTTTCCACCCCCTTGCTTTCAATCTACATGTGTCTTTTGCCCTAAAGTGGGTCTCCTGTAGGCAGCATATCGTAGGTTCTTGTTTCACTATCCAATCTGCCACTCTGTCTTTTGATCAAAGCATTTAGTCCATTGACATTTAAAGGAATTATTGATAAATATGTATTTATTGCCATTTTAAACCTTGTTTTCCAGTTGACTTTGTATTTAATCCTTGTTCCTTTTTTCTGCTTTTTGTTTTTCCTTTTGTGATGTGTTGATTTTCTTTGTTATTACACTTGAGTTCCTTGGTTTTTGTGAGTCTATTGTATGTTTTTGGTTTGTGGGTATGTGGATTTCAAGTATGTTAACCCATAATTATATTTACTTGTTTTAGACTGATAGCCACGTAAGCTCAAACACATTCTTAAAGGTTCTACATTTTCTTACTACTCTCTCCCTCATTTTGTAATTTTTATGTCCTATTTTACATCTTTATGTTTATCCTTTTGCTCTTCCTTATAATCACTTTCACAAAGTATTCAATTGTTTCTTAATCTATATAATGGCTTATATAAGTGATCTTCAATACTTTTATAAACTTGCCTTTCCTATTGTGATTTTCCCTTTCCTATAGATTCTTGCTTCTTTTCCATTTAGAGAAGAACTTTCAATATTTCTTTTAGGACATGTATAGTATTGCTGTATTCTTCTAGTATTTTCTTGTCTGAGAAATTTTTTCTCTCTCCTTCTATTCTAAATGATAATCTTGCTGGGTATAGTATCCTAGCTTACAGGTTTTTCCCTTTCAGGGCATTAAATATATCTTGCCACTCCCTTCTGGCCTGCAACATTTCTGTATAGAAATCAGCTGATAGCCTTATGGGGTTCCCTTGTAACTAACTCTCTGTTTTTCTCATACTGCCTTTAGAATCTTTTATCTTTAAATTTTGCCATTTTAATTATGATATGTCTTGGTGTAGGTCTGTTTGGGTTCATCTTGTTTGGGACTCTCTGTGCTTCCTCTACCTGGATATCTATTTCTTTCTTTTGGTTTCACACGTTTTCAGCCATAATTTCTTCAAATACATTTTTGATCCTCTTTTCTCGTTCTTCTCCTTCTGGAATCCCTACTATGCATAGGTTGGCATGTTTTATATTATTCCATAGATCTTGTATGCTGCTTTCTTCTTCTTTTTTTAATTTGTCTTTCTGTCTGCTTTTCTGATTGGGTGATTTCCATCATTCTATCTTCCAGATCACTTCTTCGTTCTCCTGCACTATTTAGTTTGCTATTTATTGCCTTTAGCCTGGTTTTCATCTCAGCAATTGAATTGTCTAATTTTGATTGGCTCCTCTTTATAGTTCTAGTTCCCTGTTACAGTGATCCACTTTTCTATCAATAGCCCTTTCTAATTCCTTTAGCATTTTATTATGTTCTTTTTGAACTAGGAGTCTGATAGACTGGAGAGGTCTGTTTTATTGTTTTTTCTTTCAGGGGATTTCTCTTCTTTTAATTGGGAGTAGTTCCTCTGGGTTTTTTTTTTACTATATTTCTCTGACTCTATTAATTTAGGAGAAACAGTTATCTACTGTGGACTTGAAGGTCTTATATGAGGGAGAGACCCTGTGTAGCATGTAAGAGTACAATATTTTGGGTGCAGGGGTGTTTTGCGTATGGATGCCTGCCATATCTTTGCTCAGAGTGTGCTGGCTGTTGGTCCCTTGATAGGGGGTGTGTTCGGTGTTGTGGTGACCAGAGTCTGCACTAGATGTTGGGCAGGGCCTCCTCTTTGATCTGTGGTTGTCATAGCCCTTAAGGGGACAGGGTCTGCTCCCCACTTGTTGGAGTAGAAGCTCCCAGATCTGGTTCTAAGCTTCATCGTGAGATAGGTGGGACTGGATTGCTCCCTCTAAGAAAGGAGCCTCTGAGTGTTTTTCTGCGAGAGGTGTTCGCTGGGACCTGTGATTCTGTGATGTTGCCTGCCACCTGGTGTGCATGCCCACAAAGATCACTGTTGCTGGCACTGCCATCAGGGGCTGCCTCCACATGGGAGCTCCAGTAATTGGCTTGGAGCTCCCTTAAGCATGCATGTGTGCTCACAAAGCTGCTGGTGTGAAAACTCACGGGCACTGTGTCCCCTGAGCCCACAGTTAATCAGCTCAAATGGCCCTCAGGCATGCATGTGCAGTCCTGGTCCCAATATCCACCACAGCAAGAACCCGCCTGAGCTGTATCCCAGCACCTGCAGTAGGATTGGTGGTAATGGGCTCAGATTTCAGCCCTGCCTCCACATGTGCCCACAAAGTTCACAGAACCCACAGCTGCCAGAGTCTTTGCTCCACTGTAAGCATGCTGATAATGAGGCTGCTATGCAAACCCATGTCCCTCCCTTCCTGTGTTGACATGGGATTCCTATGGAGGACACACACTCCATCCTGCACGTGCCCCCAGTTGCAGCCCAACTGCACTCCAGTCCCTATGACCTGTCTCTGTGCAACCAACCTGAGTCCTCTCCCTATGTCTGTCCAGTGAACCCCCAGTTTCAGCACGCAACCACTGTGCACACCAGCGGGCATACATCTCAGGCTGGGATGTGTGGTGATGTGGCCAGGACTGTCTGTACTGGTCTCTCTCTACCCTGTGGGGCTGAAGCCAGCTCCTACACTCTCCTCTCAAGCCTCTGAAGCTCCTTACCTGTCCTGGCATAACTCCCAGCCAGGTTCCCAGGGTGAGGGAACTTTTCCTTTTTCAGACCTCCCTCCCTGGGGTGCAGGTCCCATCCCAATTCCTCTTCTTCTCCCTTTTCCCTTTGTCCTACAATTTGTTTTCCATGTAAGTAGCCTCTGTGGAGAGGATGGACACTAAGGAAATGTACTACTTTGAGGAGTCTAAACCTCATTTCAATAGGACTTGATAACATTGTTCAAAGGTGAATTTAACTCAAATATACATGCACCCCAATGTTCATAGCAACACTATTTACAGTAACCAAGACATGGAAGCAACCTAAATGTCCATTGACAGAAGAATGTATAAAGAGGATGTGGCGTATATATGTATAATGGAATATTACTCAGCCATAAAAAAGAATGAAATAATGCCATTTGCAGCAACATGGATAGACCTAGAGATTATCATACTAAGTGAAGTAAGTCAGACAAAGACAAATATATGATATCACTTATATGTGGAATCCAAAAAGTGATACAAATGAACTTATTTACAAAACAGAAACAGACTCACAAATATAGAAAACAAAGTTATGGTTACCAAAGGGGAAAGAGAGGAGGAATAAATTTGGAATATGGGATTAGCAAGATACAAACTACTATATATAAAATATATAAACAACAAGGACCTATTGTATAACTCAGGAAACTATATTCAATATCTTGTAATAACCTATAATGGAAATGAATCTGAAAAAGAATACGTACATGTATAACTGAATCACTTTTGTGTACACCTGAAATATTATAAATCAGCTATACTTCAATTTAAAAATCAAAATAAAAAAAAGAATATTAAGCCCAGCTCCAACATCTGGGTCTATTTGTATATAGCTCTCCACTGGTTAAACTCAGGGACCCTTCTCTATCCCCCACCACTTGGGAAGATGCTTGATCTACGTGTTCTCACTAAAGTCCTCCGTGGAGGGAGAGGTTAGATCTGTGCTTATGAACAGATGAAGATCCTCCTGTTACCCATATATGTCTGTGTTTGGCTTGAGCCACCAAATGATAAAAACGAATCCCTCTCATTGATTCTCAGCTCTGCTTCTAAACCCCCTTCCATCCCTCCCTCCCTGCGCTGAGCACATATTTTACCTCCTAATGTTTTCTCTCTGTGTCAAATATCAGGGTTTTTGGTGTAATTTTTTATGGAAGGAAGAGACATGGAACTAGTACATGGAAACTGATTCAAGGGCTGATTGGGTTGGGGGCCAGTGAGTCCAGAAGAAAGAGAGATGATTGTAGAAGACAATATATAGTCTTAATAATCTATTAATCCTTTAATAGTCCCAAACAGCCTCTAGTCAGTTGTGTAGGTTCCATATTTGCCAGACAAACTGTTTGATCCCAGCCATGATTCTCTTGCCCTATGTCTTGCTGGGTTCTCACTCATAAGCGCATTGATGAAGGAGACATTGGAAGCAATTAAGCCATGTTTTAGGAAGAAAAGAGAAGTCATCAGTGAAATGCAAATCAAAACTACCTTGGAACCCCCATACATCATAGGAATATAAAATGGTGTAGCCACTTTGGATAACACTTTGGCAGTTCTTTTAACTTTTTTTAACTTTTTTAACTTTTTTTAGAAAGTTAAACAATGAATTACCATATGACATAGCAATTTCATACCCAGGTATTGGTGAAATAAAAATACTTTTAAGGCAGAACAAGAAAATCTTTAAACATAAGATTCTGTCTCTATCCATTTGGGCCACTACCCCTCTTTACTGTGCATTGTGCATCCACATTATACATTAGCCAGATCTCCTTAGAAGACACAGGAATACCTGCTTGACCGAAAACAGCAATTTTCTCCTGGCATCAGCAAGGTAACTCCTTAGGAGATAACATTCCTTTCTCAATCCTGTAAGGGGTCATGATGACCCACTACTTGCCTTGTAAGTGCAGATTTGGACTATGTAAACTATCCATATGTTACTTTGATATATAATCTGTTGTCTCAAAAACGTATATAACTGTGCTTTGACCTCTAATGGGTGGAACAGTTCTTGGAGATTTCTGAAAGAGTGTTTCCTGGGTTATAATCCTCAAGTTGGGTAGAATAAAATTCCCCATTTCTTTCTTGGATTGACTATCAATTAATTTTTTCATTGACAGTATATACCTAAGAGAATTAAAAACAAGCTGACACAAAAATTTGTACACAGGTGTTCATAGTAGCATAATCCATACTAGGCAAAATGTGGAAAAAACCCAAATGTGTGTTAACTGCTGACTGGATAAACAAAGTATGGTCTATCCATACAATGGAATACTATTCAGCAATAAAAAGAAATGATATACTGATACATACTTGTCTACTTAAAGAAAAATGTATAACGTAAGAGTTGTGAGTTTATGTTTTATTTAGTGACTTACTGAGGACTATAGCCTGGGTGACATCCTCTCAGTAACTCTGAGGAAATTACACAAAAGAGGCAGAGGAGAAGCCAGTTTATATGATTTTTGGCTAAGGAATATGTGTATCCAAGCATACATCTTGGTGAAAGATTACTGCTAGGCACAAAGAACACATATCTCAAGTTAACGATTTTAGTGTTTTTCCTATGTATGGGAAGGTACAAGAATCTGGTGTCATTAAAATTCTTCCTGAGATATATAACTATCTAAGGGGCCTGCTTGTCCACAGCACAGGGTGCTCCATCTGTTATCATCTTAATTTCCTCTCAGAGTGCACTGTTGGTCAGCAGTGCAGTGGGTTACAACTTAACTCTTGAGGAACCAGGTGGTGAGCAGTGCTCTCTGTTCTGCTTTGTTTACATGCCACAACATGAGGGAACATTGGAAATGAACAAACAATTAAACAGAAACGGATAAATGCTTTCAAATGTCAGCTGTGCCTTCATCTTTGGGTTTTCTGCATCCTCAAAAAACAAAAACAAAAAAAACCCTTTAAAAAAACCTCTTTCAAAGGTTGGAAAATTCAAGAGAAGAATAGTATTTTATAACATATGAAAACTATATGAAATTCAAATTTTAGTGTCCATGAGCAAAATTTTGTTAGAACACAGCCACGCGCATTTATTCACCTATTTTCTGTGGCTGGTTTTTGCTACAAATGACAGAGTTGAATAGTTACAAGAGACTGTATGGTTCACAAAGCCTAAAATGTTTACTCTCTGGTCCTTACAGAGAATGTTTGTCTATTCTTGCTCCAATAAGTAACTTTTGGATTGGAGAGAGTATTGTGAACTTTGGAGACAGATCGTCTGGGTGGAAATCTACTGCCACAGTTTTGGGAACCTATTATACCTCTCTAGGCTTTAGTTCCCTCATCTATAATATGGGAATAATAATAGTACCTCCCTCACAGAGCTGTGAGAGTTAAAAGATATAATGCATACAAGAGTACTGCTTTTGATACCTGCAACTTACGATTATCATTGTCTTATTATTGGCTGCATCACGGAAAGATACAAATGCTCAGAGCAGACACAATCATAAGGACTGGATACATTTTAGTGACATTCAACATCTTTGCACCTTTGAAATGTACCTTTGGGTGAAATATTTAAACATCAAGCATTGGTGGATGAAAAATGGGTACTTAGTGTGCCAGAATAAGATCACATATGCACTCTGCTTCTTATTCTAACGATAATTCCACCACTCAGAATTATCTTCAGTCTTCTGTCTTTGCAGATGGACTTTCTGTGGTTTTCCATCACATGGATGAAGATGAGCACCCCATAGCAGCTGAGTTTTATAGTACAGTTCTAATCATATTCAAAGAATTCGATTCTAAAATCCAATAACAAATTGCCAGGAAAGAGAATTTTATTGACTCAACTTGGGTCAAGTGTCCACCACTGATCCAGTCAACCCACACCAGAGGAAAGTCTTCTAACGTCCACATGGTTTGCACCCTTGAGGAGATGTGTCTAAATGCACTCTCCCACCCAGCCTGTGGCATGTTTTCTGTGAATGCAAAAACAAGCTATGGTGATCCGGAGACCATTATCAGGTGATAACCAAAAAACGCAGAAGGCTGCAAATAAGAAAAAGAGTTTATTTAGAGTTCTAAGAATTACATTTTGGGAGGCACCGATTCGAATGGCAACTCAAATGTGCTCCAGCGGGAACAGAAAATAGCAGGGGCTTCTAAAGGCAAAAAAAGATATTCCAGAGAAGTAATGAAAGTTATCTTTACAGAACTACGATTGGTGCCGGCAGACTTTCAGTCACTTGCTGGAAGCACATTGGTTGCTAAGCTGTGGTCTCTAAGGAGTAAAGAAGGCAAGTTCCAGGTGGTCTCAGGATGGATGGGTCCAAAGTTTATGTTGGGTTTAGGGATGGACGTGTGTAAGTTCCACTTCCTTAATAGCCTCCCAACTCCATCTTAAATCACTTTGACATAAGTGACTCCATTTTTAAAAAATTTTTTATTTAAGCCACTTAAGAGATTTGTGTTACAACACCTAGCCCACTCAACTAACCCATCATTTATGGACTCCCCTCACACTTCTACTGTTTTCAGCTTTCAAAGACTCTCCCTCCTCCTTCAGTTCCTGCCCCCAGAACATGCAGAATCACAAATGCAGCCTTCCACAGATGCTGCCTTTTTAAGCAGCAATTGATGTGACTGATGATTTAGGGCCTGAAAAGGGAGAAGGTAGCCTTGAACCTAGCTATGCCCATCAATCTTCACCCCAATTTGGTTTCAAAAATTATCCCTGGGGCATCTCGCAATGAAGGAAAGGAAAGGGGGCCTGAAAACAGAACGAGTCTGAGGCTGCTTCTTAAAAGGGACCCATATTCAGATCACAGAATCTTGGAGACTGTGGTGGTTGAAAGGGATCCTAACTTAGCTTCATCCACCACGTCAGGGCAAAAGCTGGGCCCTGTCTTTAGAACTTGTTGCAGAGAGGTGAGTCATGGCAGCATCTAAATTCCACCGTAACACTGAATTTAAAGAGCTTCATAGGAACACATAGGCTGCTACAACCCTGGTATCCATAGGAAATGGTGTCACCTGGAAAGGGACAGAGAAGAGGGCAAGTGAGGTCCCAGAACCCAGGCTGCAGGCCCATGGGCATGGGGCCCAGCATATCCTGGTATGCAGCTCAGTAAATATTCCTGAACGAAATCACAGGATCAATGCATCAACCAACTAATCAAGAATGAGGGGAAAATAGCACATCCCATGGAGGACTCATGCTCCTGGTAGGGTGAATGTCTGCCTCCTGGGAATGAGATGCTGGAGATAGGCCCCCTAATGGGCTCTCCTAAAATAGCTCTGCAAGCTCTGTATATTAGAGCTCAATCCATTCCCTCCACACAAGAGAGGGCAGAGAGGATGAATGGAAATTGCCCTCTCCACCCTGACCATTTCTCCCCCAGTCTATGTCCCTAGTTCCCCAAAACCCCATCACAGTCAGGTCCCACTCAGAGGAATTTCAGCAGCCCAGTTCTAGTTACCCTCAGGAGCTAAACTCCTTACTTTGCTTACAGGTCACCATCCCAATTAATAGTGAGTGGCAGCCCAGTACCACAACGAGATGAAAATGTTTCACTAGGTTAAGAAAAGAAAACCAACCCCTTTTCTATGCAGTTCCTACTCCCAGGGTTCCTGAGGGGTCACTTCCCTGAGTCCTACAGGCACCCAGCCTTGTTCTTGGGGCCCAGGCTCTCATGGTGTCCCATGGAGGGTTCATACTATCCCCCCACCCTGAACACCCACTGCCAGCCCCTAACCTCTGGCAAAGGTCACCCAGGAGACTTCTCAGGCCCCACCTACCTTCGTAGACCTTCCTCAGGAAGCACTGCTGGCTGCCTTGAGTGTGGCAGAAGCTTCCCCTGTTCTCGCAAACCCCGCTGGCATTGACTCGGTGACACTGGAAACATTCTAGAGCTGGAAAGTCAAAGCAGCATAATAAGGCTCTTATGGCCCAGCATCCCGGCTGCTCAGGAGGGAGCACACCTGTGACCCAGGTGCGCCTGGACACTGACCAGCTCCCAGTGCCTGAGGAATGTGCTGAAAGCAGGTCATTTCTCCATGCTTGGCTTGCACCTGGGAGGAGGCGTGCGCGCCTCTAGGCACAAGGTCTGCACCTGAGCACAGAGGGCTCTGCCTGTCCTCCCAGGGATGGGCTGTGCTGCTGGAGGAATGAGGTCAAGCCTTTCACTGCAGCTCCATTGACCCCACTTGCCAACTGATTATCACCCCAACACCAAGGGGCACCATTGAAAATGTTCCATGTGAATGGCATCTGCAGGAGCAGAACAGGTGATGGTTGGAGTTGCAAAGGAGTCGGCACTGCCCACCCCTGCTCCGTCCTGGCTGCAGCTTCACAAAGCCTCCCCTCACCCTCCTTCACACAGAGCCCCACCCTCCACTCTCCCTTTCATCTGAGGAGTCGGGCTCCAAGGAGAACGCCAGGACTCAGCCTAAAAGGAGAGCTGAAGGGGACAGGTAGGGGAGAGAAAGGACGGGTGGGAGGAGGAGGATGGGAAGTAAAAGAGAAGATTGGAAGTAAGAGAGTGAGGCAAGCCAGGGGGAGATTGAGGAGGGGAGGGGAGGAGAGGAGGGGAGGAAGGAAGGGAGGGAGGGAGGGAGCTTCCAGACAAACACTTGCCCTGGAGCCTCCTTCTTGGGATGAGCACCCAGTGGTCCCTGCGCTCCCTGCGTTATTCACCAAACAGTGAGCACTGACATCTGGGAGGCCCTATTCCATGTGTTGGGAATTGAGTGCTGAAGGAGCACTAAAACATGCATTCCACTTATTTAAACAATAAACAAATAAATGGGGAAAATGACTGACAATGAAAAAGAAGAAAGGTTATTTCAGGTCCTGGTGACTTGTGAAGATGTTGAGATGGAGGAAACATGGAGGAGACAGCATGGGGAGACCTTGGGGAGGCAGAAAAGCTTTCTCAAGTGTGATTTAAGCTCAAACCTGAATGATTTTGTTTTTAAAGCTGACTACTTAAACGGCTGGGAGAAGTTGGGAAACTGGTTCCAGGAAGATCCACAGGCAAGTGCACAGAAGGGTTCTGAGACGGAATTAGCTTGGCCAGCTTGAGAAACAAACAGAACAACACAGGTAAAGTGGAAAAGGGTGAGAATATTATAAAATGGGACTGAAGAGGTCGGTAGAGACCAGACCATAAGCACGTATCTGCTTAGACCCGCACTGTTGTACATGGTATCCACAGGACTTACATGGCTGTTGAGCCTGTGAAATATGAGTAGTCCAAACAGATGGGCTGTAGGTCAATTTCAAACACTTAGCACACAAAAAAATTTTAATTGCTCATCAGTAACTTTGATGTTGATTACATGCTGAAGTAATATTTTAGATGTATTGGGTTAAATAAAGTGTACTATTAAAGTTAATTTTACACATTTCTTATTTTTTTAATATGCCTACTAGAAGATTTAAAATAACATCTGTAGCTCAGCTTATATCTTATTTGGACAGGACAGTTTAGGCCATTGTAAGAACTGGGATTTTATTCAAAGTTGGAGGAAGCCATCAGAGGTTTTTCAGTAGAGAATGACATTAACTGATCTATGTTTTGCAGTTTCACTATGTTTTTCTATTCACTGCAGGTGTGCAGACAATAGATTTTAAAGAAAGAGAAAGTAACAGAGGGCTAGGAAAGAGGGTGGAAACTGGAAGGAAGCCACAAGTCAACCGAATCCGTGCAAAATGTGAGAAATTAAAGGTCAAGTATAAATGAAATATTTATGTGGGAAACAGGGGCTGGGAAACCTACAGCAGAACAAATAGAAGGTCATTTCAATGTGCTTGCCACGACCTCATCATTTTTTGTGTAGTTTAAATCTGAAACTATACATTTTTTTATTTACTCACACATTTTTATCTTGCAGTAAAGCTTTTCGCCTGGAATGAACTTTGAAAAGTACACACTCAATAGAAAACTGAGCACTCAATTCCTCTTGCTCTAAACTTAATGATGACTGTATAACTTGAACAGCCTGTCTGTCAATATTTACCATTGCCCCTGGGCCTGTGCTGTCCCTGATCCCATGAAAACCTCCTAAAGATACAAATCTGCTTAAGAATTTCAGTGGCTCTTTTGAAAGTTAGTAGTTATTTGAAGAAGGCTGTGCCCTAGGATGATTTCACTTGTGCAGCTGCAACAGAGGCCTCACGTATCACTGACTGAAGCAGGTGTAATTCCCATTGTCCTCCCTGTAGCCCTCAGCCTTCACCTCCACATGCTTGTGACTGCAACACTTGTGACTCTGACGGGGGGCTGTAGGACACACTCGCTGTGCATACAGGGCAGCTGGAACAGTGGAGAGCAGATGCCTCTGGGAGCGTCCCTCTCCCAAGAACAGATGGGGAATCGGTGGGTGACTACTCCAAGTTTCTCACCCATGAGTTGGATCCTCTACACTGTCCTCCAGAATTTCCAGCAGGATGGATTCCATTTGCCCACCATGGTGTCCAGCTTATTAACTTCATTGCATATTCTGTCTTACTTCCCCACGCCCCTTCTGGTATTTCCTGGGATCACCTTCCAGACAAATGATTTTTACTCCTATCAGCTTCAGAGGGAAGCACAAGCCAGGATGATGGATTTTCATTTAGATCAAATGTGTGTTCTTCTAAATTAATTTTTTATATTTTTTATTCTGAGTCTTCTTGTGCTTTTACAAAACAAACAAAACATTGACTATTAACAGACTGATTCCGTTTGCTGAAGAAGGACATTGGAAACAAATGATGCCTGTTAATGCCAATGATCATTCCAGTTTTCAATCAATCATGGAATCAAATAAAAGCTATGAAAGTATATTCTGTAGAAGGTGAAATACCTGACTTTTTGTGAATGCTATAATAAATATAATTTAAAAGTCCACATAGAACATAAAATCATTACAAATGCTGGTAGAATATAATATTGCAGCAAAAAAAAAAAAAAGTTTTTACTTAATTGAGGCCCAGAGAGCAAAAAATGCCCTGATAGTTGGTTTTGATTCACACATAATTCTGAAGTGTGTCCTAACTGTGTCCAAACCAGATAGTATATGAATATAAATAAATATATATGTAAATACTTTATATATTTTAATGTTATATATTATAATGTTAAAATATATAATATATATAACATATAGAATATGTTATATTATGAATTATATATATGAAAAAATATATTTTATATATTATATATGTATGTGCACATACACACCCACAGATAAAATAACTGAACTGTAAAAGTTTTGTGATGTGGAATAAAAAACAGTCTTTAGCAAAATTTCTCCCTGCTCCTTGTCATCAAGCAGATCTGAAAATGGTTTAGCTCCTAAGGAACAACATTGTGATTCAATCCAAGTGTGCTACAACAGTAATGAACATTTTGTAAAAGGTCCTGCAAATATCAGTTGCATTTTGGTCAGGTAGTAGATTTTGACTCCATTTTTTTATGTTTCACAGCTGGCAGCCTTGAAGTCTCTCCCCTGTGCCCCACATCTGGGCCTCAGGAGCTCCCTCCTTTACCACTGGTGGGAGTTTCAAACCACACAAGCCCCTACCTGAATGCAGGAACCCTTGCCCTGTCTGTCCCCCTCACCACCATAGAAGCCATCTTAAGACACCTGGCAGTAAGCCCTGCTCTCCCGAGAAAGCCTCATTAGGTAAGTAATAAACCTTTTCATACTCTCCTGGTGCATATGTGACATCATCAGTCGTGACATCTGATCCAAGTTTGGGTGAGGGTCCATCCTGTTTCTACAGTGTAACCCCAACAGTCTGAAATCTTAAAGTAGTCAACAAATGGAGTACCCAAGTATTTCAGCTTTCAAAAATGTTTAACCAGTTGAAGTTATGAAAAACAGACTTTCAAGAAAAAGATATTGAAATGTATTCCTACGAAAGCAGAATGCCCCAGATTAAATTGTAAAATGTATATGGTCGTCTTATCTGTTGGACATTCTAATGTCAAGGCAAGCAGACAAAGAGTCAAAGAGAGAGGCAGTGCCTGGAAACATAACCTGCCACTCACCCAGGTTCTCCTCAGTCCCCATTGCCCTCCTACATGCTCCCCAGAGGGCTCACCTTGCAGGAATCTCAGCAGTGAGGACAGGACCACCACCAGCAGCAGCAGGAGGCACTTACCCATCTCTGGATTTGGCCCCAGCACCAAAGATTTACAGAAGGCAGGACGGAACCACAGGCCTTGAGAGCCTCTGAGATACGGCTTTATAATTCCAGGCTGGGAGGAGCAGCCAATGGCAGCCCAGGCAAAGGGCTGTACTTCCACAGACAAAGAGCAAACAGGGTCCCTGAAGGAACTGGGGCCCTGCATTCCTTTCAGCATTATTGGCCCTGCTCACCTCCACTGGCCCTACTGAGGGAGCCAAGTTATGTAAGAAGAGCTGGCTATTTTGTGTCTCCATTTCACAATTGTAAAATGGAAGACTAGAGTCTGACTTACACTGCCTAAGGATTTGGGAATTCAATTGAGTTAGTGATGTTTTATAATCTAAGAGGTTTGCCATATTGAAAGGAACTACTGAGATATGGTGTGAACAAAAATACTCCTATTAAGGATACTCTCTTATTAAAATAAGCCTAGGGAAATAAACACATGCTTAGACTTTGTAAAGTGCAGGCTGGACACAAATAGATTTTGGTGGTAGTGTTACCAACCAAGGTTCCTGGCCTCCTTAATCAAAAGAAATTGATCAGAGGCCAGACAAGAAATTCAGGCAAGGCTTTATTGGGGCCCCTGCTGCAGCAGGGGAAAGTGAGAACTAGCAACAGTTTCCCTTATTCACTAGCTCACTCAGAGGAGGTGAGCTGGTTCCTTACATGGGGTGAGGTAGGGGTGGGTCCAGGGGTCAGGCTGGAGGGGTGGCTTAGGTGGTCTGCCCACCCCTTTGGTGGTGTTGTGTGCAGGGGGCATACGTAGGACCCTGCTTTTGCTCCCGGCTCTTCAGAAGTGGCAGTTGTGCTTTTGGCCTCTTTGTATCTTGTTGTCCATAATCTGCCCCAACTGCACATGCACACAGTTATTTCTAGTCCCTTATAGTTTCTTTGTATTTTGTTGCTGGAGGAGACATTTGTCCAGGTGCAAGCACTGCAGAAAGGGTCCTAGGTCCCAGGTCCCAGCCTGTCTCAGTATTATTGTCTCCTTTCTTGGAAATGAAGCACATCTGCATTTGTTTTTTCACATTTTGGCAAACAGGAGCAAGATGGAGTATTTCTCCATTTCTCCATCTTCAAGATCTATACTACAAGCAACCCAGAGTTCTTGTTGTCAGTGTTTCATCTCACTATTCCTTTTTAAATAAAATTTTCTTTTCTATTCTGGATGCTAGATTAGAGCCAGTGGAGAACTCTCTTTCCAGAATGGTGTCAGGAGGAGATCTGCAGACCCATTCCCACCCCATCCAATGAAACAACTATAACTGGCAAAAGCTATGTTTAAAACAATCATTTTAAATCTCTGGAAAATGTCCTAAGGGCATACAACAAATCAAGAAACTTTTTTTTTCAAGAAAATGTACTAAATCTCAGTAGGAACAGTGAGAATCTGTGGCATCTGAACCATAACTTGCACAGGTCTGCATGAAAGAAATTCCACTCTAGGAAGGTATGGCCAAGAAAATGGGGCATTCTTTACCCCAGCTCCCAGTGGAGGGACATGGCATCTCACTGGGAGGGTCAGACCACTAGCATTCCTCAAGCATCGTAGTTCCAAGTTGCAGAAGCTAAATTCCTGCATGTATGGCCAAGACAAGTGTGTCCCTTCCTCCACCAACCATGCTCCCCACCAGAAAGCAGAGCCTCTAACACAGGTGTGGCAGTCTGATAATATTGGGTCCCAATTGCCCTCAGCTATGGCAGAGGTTCCATTTCAGGAGAGGCAAGACAAGAAGACCAAAGGCTACTCCCCCTGCGCAGTACCTTGCTTGGAAAGCAGGGATGTAGCTCTTGGCTAAGTAGGTCTCTGCCCCTCCACAAACTCTGGGCTTAGAGATTTTGCCAAGAGAGATGGGCAGTCCATAGGAGCTTAAGAATCTGAAGTTCTCCCCAGAAAAACAAACTTTATTCTAAACAGAGTGTGCGGACATTCAAGAATAAGGGCATCCTCAAAAACAATGGAGATTTTGGTGGTAAGCAATTAAAGAAGAGACTCTTATCTCCCTGCAAGCAACACATTAAACTGTAGGTTAGCTAGTTTACCAGAGAGAACCAGAGAAAGAAACAGCTAAGAAAAATCCTACTGGGAGCAGAACAAATATGAAAGACTGGCCTGAAAAGTGATCTTTATAAAAGGGATCTGAAATTAATTGGATCAGACAATGAAGCTTTTCATGTCCTAAGTCATTGTTAATAGAGCCATCAGCCAGTTAGTCATGGAGCCCACAGCTTGGTGTGACACAAGTAGAGGCAGACAATTTCACAGAGAATCAGGGAAAGAGATGGTCCCAAAGAGCCCTGGTAGGCCACTCTCATCCCAGGATGACTGTGACCATGCACCAGCCTGTGCCCTCTGAGGGGTGACATCAAAGCTGTCACACTGCAGGGAAAATAGATTTCACTAAAATAGTCCAGCCAAGTCGCTAAACAAATAAACAGGAAAATGATGACAACAACAAGCCCGGGGAGGTAAGGTGAAAGAGCAGGAATCAATATCCAGAGTTACTACAATAATTTACCTAAAGTGTTCAGTTTTCAACCCAAAATTATGAGACATGCAAAGAAACAGGAAAGTATGACCTATACACATAAAAAAAAACACAAAAAAACAGGCAATAAAAACTGCCTTTGATGGGGGGTGTCAGAGGAGTGGATGGGGAGATGGTCAAATTTTTATTATAAGATGTCTAAGTTCTGGAGATCTAATGTGTAGCATGGTGACTATACTTAATAAAACTGTATTGTATATTTGAAACTTGCTAAGAGAGTAGATCTTAAGTGTTCTTACCACACACATACACACACACACACACACATACACACACACAAGGATAACTTGTAAGATAGATGTTTTAATTAGCTTGATTGTGGTAATCATTTCACAGTATATACATATATGAAATCATCATGTTGTAACTTTTAAATATACATAATTTTTATTATCAATTATACCTCAGTAAAGCTGGGGTAGGGGGTTTCAACCGAAAAAAATACACACACCCTAAAAGTTGAGAGTTATGTTTTATTCGGCAGAAATTTTTAGGACTTTAAGCCCAGGAGGCAACTGCTCTGAGGAGGTGTGGGGGGAGCCAGGATATATAGGAGTTTTGCAAGAAGGGCAGGTAGTCTGAACGTCAAAAGATTATTGTTAATTAAAGAAAACCAGATATTGAAAATTAAGGAATTTAGCACTTTTCTGTAAATGGGAAGATGCAACAGTCTGGGCTCACTGAAATCATTCCTTTGATATGCACCTCAGCTATCTGAGGCCAGTATCCTGTGTTTCCACATCCTGAGTTTCCACAGGGCTCACTGTGGGGAGTGGCTGCAGTCTGATGGCTGCTAGATGGCAGGCATTCTTCTCCTTCCTGAGTTCCCTCAGTGCTCACAAGCTCACCAATGGTGGCTGCAATCTCTAATGACTGTGACATCCTTTGTTTACTGATGTGGCAGGAAATATAACATTTCTCAGGGGAAAGAAACTTTCCATGAGACATCCTAGATGTCACATTTAACAAATATAAAATTATATGTTTGGTTCTATTCCTCTGAGGAACCTTGATTGATGCATCATCCAGAAAGTTCAACAAATTCTTAGTAGGATGAACACAAGAGATTTACATCTAGGCATATCATAGTAAAAATGTTAAAAGGCAAAAAAACATCTTGTAAACAGCATGAAAACAAATGACTCATGACATACAAGGGATTCCCTCAATAAGGTTAAAAGCTGACTTCTCTTTAGAAATAGTGGGGGCCAGAGAAGATGGGATGACAAATTTAAACTGCTGAAAGAAAAAACAAAACTGTCAACCAAGAATCCTACATTCACAAAATTCATCTTTCAAAAATGAAGGTGAAATACAGACATTCCCGGATGGACAGCCAGTGCAGAGGGTAGGGGGTGGGAGGGTGGTAAACATCATCCCATCCTCTGGGTTGTTCTCCAGACTAAGAGAGAGATTTCTACTGAATAATATATACTATATATAAAATGCATCCCAATGAAAGATGCTGAAAGAAAAAAAAAGCAGGTTTTTTTAAATCTCATACATATATTAGAAATGATTTTTAATGTGTTGTTGGGAAATGTTCCCTGATTCCTTACTGCTTCTATAAAAGACCCAGACATGTACATGTATACAGTTGGGAGCTGGGTATGTGTACAGTTTAAAGATAAAAAATGTTTGCTCTCACTCTCCTAGGAACATTTCACTTTTCATGAACCATAAGAATTAGATCTCTAATTACTTGTTTACTTAATTGCTCTGATTCAGGAGAATAATAAGCAACGATCTTCCCTCATCTCTCTCAAAGTGTAACTGAGCAGGAACCTATGGGGCCTTCCCAGGACAGGCCTTGCCCCCATATCTTCTGCTTTAGCTCTTCTCTGAAGTACCTAGATAATAGTATTTGATGCAAATTTCCTGAGTTGTTTTCCAGATGTGAAAACCCCCACCAAATGGAAGATGTGAACTACTTGATGACCATGAGCACATAGCTCCAGGCGTCCCAGAGCCTAAGGACTGATAAAGTTAACCCCTGTGACACCACCCTGTTCCCTCATCATCAGCCAATCAGATAATTGTACAGGATCCGAACACCATACCCTGTGACCTCCTCTCCATTACCTGGCTTTTAAAACTGCTTTGCCGAAACCCTTCGGGTAGCTCGAAGCTTTCTGGGGCATGAGCCACCTCGTCTCCTTGCATGGACTTGCAATAAACCTTCCTCTGCTCCAAACTCTGACATTTCAGTTTGTTTGACCTCACTGTGCGTCAGGCACATGAACCTTCATTAACAATTTTGGTGAGCCAGCCAGGAGTCTGTGCCCGTGGCTGGTCAACTCTGGCCTGGGGCAGCCCCTTCCCTGAGCCTCCAGCTGCTGTTGGAGCCCATTTCACTCCAGGGATCTTGGAGGGACTGTCCCCAACAGGCGTTGGCCTCCCATGGCATGAGGCTGTTTGAGGCGGAGAAACATCTGGAGCTGTGGTCCACATTCGGTGTCATTGGGTGAGCTGCTCCAGCTTGCGCAAGCTGGGAATTCTCTCCACTCCATTTGGGCTGCTTGCCTGGTGGGAAGTGAGCCACTTGAGGGTAAGTCACTCTGGTGTGTACAACCAGGAACATAATCCCCCCTCAATTTGGGTTTTTCCTTTACAGGACAAGCCAATTTGTTTGATTGGGGTACCCTGTTGGAGAGGGGAATTGTTGTTGTACTCTACCCGATTTGGGAACCAGCTCATTTGCTTTTTGAGAGCCAGGCTTGCCAACTTGTTTGGAGGCCTCCGTTTGGGAGTGGAAGTGGAATTTTAGACTACACCTCTTCTGATTTTCTGTCTGTGTGACTGTAGCTTAGTTGTTTGTGTTTTTGTGTGTATCATTTTGGGGTGAGCCACTCATAGTCCATTCTTTCTGGCTATGCCTCGTCTGATTCTTTGTTTGTGGGACCATGAGTTTGTGGTTTATATGTGTGTTAGTACTTGCATTAGCCAGTTGAGATGTCTTTGGTGAATGATGGGGCTCATGTGTGACGACACCAGGGTATCCTTCCCTATTGCATAGGTTTCACCTGTGGTGGAGCATTGGTTGAGATTTTCCCTTTTGAACTAGCCACGATCATTCATTCAGCTTCATCTCCAATGGGACATTGGTTGGGGTTCTCCCCTTTTGGACTGATGGGGCACTGGTTGGGAATCTTCCTTTTTTGAGGGTCTAGGGAACTGTGACCCTGAGAGACTGATTTGAATTGCTGTTTGCTTGATATTTGATAACACTGGCCATGAATAATTAAGTATGGATGATCAGAGCTCTGTTCCATCTTATAGTCCCCTAGAGTATTTTTGTAAAACTAATAGATCTTTAGCTATGCTTCCTAAATGAAAGAAAATGCCTCAATACTCCCTGAGATCTGGAGGGCAAAGGCCCCGAATGGCTTGGCTATTATATCAAAGTGGATCTTTTGCAATTGCTTTTATCTTGTGGGTATGTGTGTGTCTGTGAATGAGTGTCTTGGTACCTGAGTCCAAATCCCTTTTTCTCTTCCTGGTTTTGCTGAAAGAGGGTCATGCAAAAGTGAGCAGATGATATGTATTATTGTATTTGTTTCTTTAAACTGAGGTGGATATTTGGGAACAGGGAAAAAGAAAGCTCTCTGAAAATAGCCCAAGATGGCTGGGTTTGGTGTAAGTAGTTAGAAGAGGAATTTGCATTTCTCTTCCTGTGCCTTTGAAATGTAAATGATTTACCTGGGTTCTCTGGAACTTATCTAATCAATCTGTGTTGCTTGGTACTGGAAAAAGGGATGCAGGAATAACATTCAAACTGTTGGGAATGTTCTCTCAGCTAAACTTTAATTCATAAGCTTCATAAGGGTAGGAAGAAACTTACAGTAAAATCTGTTAATTATAAAAGGGTGAAAGAGGTCCAACAGGGACAGGCACTTTTGGTTATGCATTTCATAGCCCAGTCTTCCCTAGACATCAGGCACAAAATTCAGAAAACAATTGCTGGTCCTCGGACTCTAATGAACGATTTGTTCCAATTGGCTTATTCAGTTTTCAATAATAGGGATATGCCCCAAAAGGCTGAATGCACCCAGAGAAATATGCAAAAGGATACTGGTGCAACCTTTTTGGTCTTAACCTGAAAGGTTGGAAACCTTAGCAACCATAAAGAGTATGTAATGGGGGGTGTCAGGGAAAAGGCAGGGGCATGCTTTCCTGGAACACCTTTGTGCAAGATTAATGACCAGCTGTTTTTATATTCCTTTCTGTTTATGCCTGATTGTCCCATCCCTTTAATGGGAAGGGATTTATTAACTAAGTTAGGGGCCACTCTGTTTCTTGAGGGGCAAGAAACATCACCAAATTGTTCTAATGCAGAAAGGAACAGATAAAATCTGAAGTTAAAATAGAAGGCTTAATAGACCCTGGAATGTGGAATATCAAGGTTCTGGGCTTGGCTGAAGATATCCAGCCAATGATTATTAAGTAAAAATGGTTATATATTGTCTAAATATAAGGTACAAATTTCTTAAACCTAGGGAAGATCCCCAAAACTGTTTGTAAATAGATTACCAAAATGGGAGGCCACTGGTCTAACTAAATGAATCATAACTGATAATCAGAGGCTGATAGGAATTCTGGGGGGAAGCCTTCTCCCCTAAGCTAAATGAGGAGCCACCCAGTTCTTTGAAAAAAAAAAAAGAAAAACCAAACTGTCCTTGTTTTACAACTCTAGTCTTTACAGGACCAGAGGTGTGGCTCTAAAAATAAACCAGTGCCCAGCAATGCTTGTACCATTCCCCAAACGTTCCTTATTTATCTTAAGAGACTTACAAGTATTAAACAAAGGGGAAACAAAGTCATCCTAGGAGAAACTTGCCTGTACCTTTGAGATGCAAATGTCCTATCTGGTCTTCTCAGGAACCTTCATCTCTGCCATCTTTTTAAAATGCAAATTTTGAAAAGAGGGAAAAGTAATTTAGAAATTGACTTGTCAAGGGTAAATAGAAATCCTAAGTGTCTTTTCTGTAAATATTTAGCCATCCAAGTGAGCTTGATTTGTTCCATCTGCAAGAAACCTAATTTTAATCCAACCTCTTTTGTAAACTGGTGGGTTTTACATTGCTCTACATGACTCAGGGATGAAATTTTGAAATGAGAACTGTGAGGTCTCTCCATTTGTGTGTTTGTATGTGTGTTTGTCTTTGGATAACATTGCTGAGGTTAATGTGTAAATGAGATTGGTTTAATTGGCTTAAAGAAAAGTAAGCACTTACAAATCAAACAATCCTAAATACAAGAGAAATTAAGCTAAATGAGTTTCAGGTTCACGTGAACTGGGAAATATTCAGTATTAAATTAATACCTGGTATTAATGTTTAAGATTGTTGATCTAATTAATATAGGCATGTCTTTAGAGTCATCAACATTAATTATAATAATTTCACTGCACCTAAGTTTAATAGAAGTTTAATGGAATCTTGTTATATCTGTTGCAAATTTGTCAGCAAGAAAAATAACTTGATATGATGAAACTTTAAAGTAAATGTAAACAAGATAAGAACTTTTAGGTAAACTCTATAGGAATAATTATGTTTTGAAAATTATCTAAAATAGTCTCTCCAGATTTTGGTAACTATTACTTGCCTCTTGGTTTTCACTAGAAATTAAGGTTTATAAGAGTCAGGGATTCTAATTTAAATATGTAATTAAAGCTACTGGAAGTAATAAAACATTTCACTATACAGTAGGAAAGTGGGATATATGTTTTGAGTAAAAGGAGTTTTATGCATGGTCAGGCTGAGATTAGATAAAACTTAATTGGGTAAATGGATTTTCATATTAAAAGTAGACTGGTACAGGACTAGACTTGGTTCCTCTCTGCTAAGAGAACAATTTTACTTGGAATGCTGCTTTTGATGACAGATTGTGTGAACTTCCTTGCCTTTCAGTGATCTGTATTTGTTTTTAAATATTCATAGTGACCTATGATTCTATCTGACAAAATGTTTTTAAAAAAACTTTTTGAGGGCTTCCCTGGTGGCGCAGTGGTTGAGAGTCCGCCTGCCGATGCAGAGGACACAGGTTTGTGCCCCGATCTGGGAAGATCCCACATGTCACGGAGCGGCTAGGCCCATGAGCCATGGCCGCTGAGCCTGCGCGTCCGGAGCCTGTGCTCCACAACAGGAGAGGCCACAACAGTGAGAGGCCCGTGTACTGCAAAAAAAAAAAAAAAAAAAAAACTTTTTGATATTTTTGATGAACTTCCTATCAAATTCTAATTAAAGTTCTTTTGACTTCAGCTAGCTTTGGGATGCTTCAGAGGTCCCCTGAGGCAACTCAGAAAAAGAATATATATATTAAAATGACTAGAATTGGTTGGTATGCTAAATTACATGAAAAGCATTGTCAAATGAGTGATAACCCTCGTAAGATTATACAGTTTGAATAAATGTTATTAATATAGGCATTCTAGAAATTATATAGTTTCTGAAATTCGTATACGTCCTGGTATAATGCTATAATTTTAGTTGTTATCTTAAAATGTTGTATGAAACAACAACTTGGATAAGCTTCTTTGCCAAGAAGAATTGTAATCAGATCTTTAACTTTGCCTTTTTAAGACCTTTATCATTCATATGCAGCTAAGCTGATGCTTTGAAAAACTGCCACATCTTCAAGAAGAATCATAGAAAGGATGTTTTGACAAAAACAGGTTTCTGATAACTTTTAAATCAAAAGTTAAATAAATAAAAACTTAAATAAATAAAAACTAGGTAAGATATTTTTAAAGTCTAATGGAAACTCTGATTTCATAAAACTGTCAGTAAAAAGGATTAATTATATGGGACTGAGTAAACTGATGAATATGATTGCAATTTTTTAGTTTTGTCTGAAATATTACTGGCTTTTAATCTGTGTTTTTACTAAGGGGTTTAATATTCCCTGCCCAAGGCTGATCAATTCCATTGCAAAATCACCCGTCATTGCCCCTGTACAGCAGGAAGTAGCCAAGGTCAGTCATTGCCCCTTTCCCCACAAGATTGTGGAATGGACATTGGCTGCCGGGACCTATAATAGGGAAAAACAAATCTGACTCCATATCAGATCTGTTTCTTTTACTTTAAACTTTGTATTCCCTAGCTCTTGCTACAAGTTAATCACCAAAGTGATGTTGCCTATAGCTTAAAGTATACATAATGGCCCATCTCAGGGAATCCTGCCCCATGCTTGAATGTTAAACTAGAATACCTTTGTTCAGCTCGCAGGAAACATCCTGACCCAGCCCACCTGTGAATGGCTGCAGGAAAGAAGAAATTAACATATCCCCTCCTGAGTCTGGCTGAAACCAGGAGATATTTGCAACAATTTATAACCTATGTTGCCTTTTTTTTGTGGTTTCTTGAATTAACAAATGTGTGACCCGAGCTGCTGATAAGATGATAATATATAGTTCCATATGAGATCAATGATTATACTAATGTAATTCTAGATATGGGAAGAAGCAAGAGGAGGGAATATTTTCCTGGACCATAAGAGACTGGTAAGGTAGGTGGTCCAGAGACTTTTGGCATTAAGGCCTAGTCCAGTGATAGCACACTGAGTGGTCTACCAATGAAACCTTCAGCAGACCTGGGAATGAGCATTCTTAGCACTGTGGAACAAGACGGTCATGAAATTTCCGCAAAACCATGGTCAAATTCAGGATCATGAAGGGGCCCTTTTGGGTGAGAATTGGCACTTGCCATCTTCCTCTCCATTGCAGCTGCTGACCTTCAACAGCCCCTGAAAGGAGTTCAGAGTGGAGATCAGGAATGAGGCACTCTTTGCTCTGGGAAAAACTGGCAGAACAGGCCTTCAGATAGTTAGATATTTTTAGAAGATTTTATGAGCCCAAAATCTTTTATCTTCTCATATCTAGAAAAGCATTAAAATCACTAATAGTGACATCTGCTTTGGCCATTGAGGAGAGAAATGCATCTGGAAGTAAAAATGGAGTAGCTGTGTCAGACTCAGACACCACCAGCCATTCTCAAAGCAGTGTCTTCCGGAATGTGGGTACCTCTGTCAAATTTACAATTAACCTCCTTATCTGAACCTTTATCCCTTTTCTTGTTCAAAACTTGTACTCCTCAAGGTTGAGGAGTATCAAAGAAAAGGGGGTAATTGTAACTGAGCAGGACCCTATGGGGCCTTCCCAGGAAAGGCCTTCCCCCATATCCTCTGCTTTAGCTCCCCTCTGAAGTACCTGGATAATAGTATTTGATGCAAATTTCCTGAGTTGTTTTCCAGATGTGAAACCCCTCCTCCAAATGGAAGATGTGAACTACTGTGAGCACATAGCCCCAGGCCTTCCCCCCTCCTGCTGGAGTCTGGGGACTGATAAAGTTAACCCCTGTGACACCACCCTTTTCCCTCATCATCAGCCAATCAGAGAATTGTGCAAGATCTGATCACACACCCTGTGACCCACCCCCCCACCAGGCTTTTAAAAATGTTTTGCCAAAACCCTTCAAGGAGCTCGAGGCTTTTTAGGGCATGAGCCACCTCATCTCCTCGCATGGCCTTGCAATAAACCTTTCTCTGCTCCAAACTCCAACGTTTCAGTTTGTTTGACCTCACTGTGCGTTGGGCACATGAACTTGCATTAACAAAAGGGCCAAGTAGTTACTGCCTGAACTAGGTCCCTGCCTTAAGCTCTCAAGGTGCCAGGAAAACTGGAACACTCTTACCCTTAGGCATTTACATTTCAGACAGGAATGAGGCCTGGAGACTTAGAGACACCTCTAGATTGAGAAAGCCAAGGACACATGATGGCCCCTGGAGACATTTTATTTACTTAGCAGAAAGTTACAGTGAGAATCCAGAAAATCCCCAGGGAGCAAAAGTTTTGCTCCCTCCTTTCAGGAAGGGCTGAGGACAGCTGTCTCTCTCTTGTGTATAAATGGCCAAAAATCCATTTTCTCGCACTTTTGCCTGTGGACTGTGAAGCCACTTGTGTGGGAGAGTTTTCCACTTATCTTTTATTGCATCACCCCAAGAGTAAAGACTAGAGCAAAGGGGGGCCGCAAATTTATTGCTTACTGTGAGATAATTAATTTAAAAATAGCTCTGATGCAGAACATCTATGCACTTTCAGGATAAAATTAATAAAGATACATGTCAAGAGCCCAACATTTTAAAGTGTTGTTTTAGAAGTAAAACATTGTTTTTCTGTGTAAATGCAATATACTATACACTGGAATGTTGTAGGAAGTCATATATTATGGATGCGGTGATATTTTACTAAGTAAAAATAAGTAAAACCTCTTATCATAAAGAATAACAACAACAAAATCTTGGCATTCACTGCAATGGAAACTGAACCATCATAAAGTTTAAGTGAGAGGAATTCCCTCAGAATTATTAAGGGCCCACATCTGGGAAAACTCACATTTGTGTTCCATTCAATCAGCATCCTTAGAAGCATAGAGTAGGGAGAACACTTTGCCCATTCCCCTGCCTTTATACCATTATCCATTAGACGCAGTAGCTGTGTGCTTAGGACCCACAATACTGTTAGAGACCCACAAAATTGTTTAATTTTAAAATCAGAAGAAAATAAATGAACATTTAAGTCAAAGAAAGTATTTTAACATATAATATTCACAGATTCATCTTTATACCAATGCAGTCATAAAGCATAACTTTAATGACTTTAATGGAGGAAGAGGCCCACAAAGGCAAAAGTCTTCTAGGACCCACAAAAGTCATCATGCAGCCCTATTTCAACAGCGCCTACTCAGTTTATTCATGTGTGTGTCCTAGAATGAAAGTCTGCATCAAATTAAGGTTTCTTCCTCCAAGGGCTGGAAAATGGGGTCAAGCAAGTCCCATCATTATGGCCCCTTGAGAAGGCCATGAAATGAGGCCAGGGGAGGACTCAGCAGCTCCTCTGACCAGGCAGATGCAGGCTGGCAAAAGCAGGAGCACACTGACTCCTAGCCTTTCAGTCCAGATTTGTGTACGGTGGACTCAAGGTAAAGTGTGGCTTCCTTTGGGGGTGAGAAAGATGTGCTTATATTGGCAAATATAAACTTTTTGGAAATTTTAATAAGATGCATTTCCTGGGACTCCCCTAGTGGTCTGGTGGGTAAGACTCCCAATGCAGGGAACCTAGGTCCAATCCCTAGTCAGGGAACTAGATCCTATATGCATGCTGCAACTAAGAAGTCCACATGCCACAACTAAAAGATCCTGCATACTGCAACGAAGATCCCACATGCCACAACTAAGACCTGGTGCAGCCAAAATAAATAAATAAATAAATATTTTTTAAAAGATGCATTTCCCCTTCCAGAAAGCCATGTAGCTTGGATTTAGGGTATTTGCAGTAAACTGAATGATGGCCCTCAAAGATGTCCATATTCTAATCCCTGGAACCAGCCAATGTTATCTCACGGCAAAGAGGGGCTTTACAGATGTTGATTAAGGATCCTGAGATGGGGAGATTACATTGGATTAACTGGGTGGGTGCAGTGTAATCACAATTGTCCTTATAAGAAGGCAGTAGATCAGAGTCAGTAGCAGGAGGTGTGATGATGGAAATGAGAAGTTGGAGTGATGTGAAGGGGCCACAAGCCAAGAATGCCAATGGCCTCTAGTAGGTGAAAGAAACAAGGAAGGGATTCTCCCTTGGAACCTCCAGAAAGATCCAGCTCATGTGGGCTTCAGTAGTTGTGGCACATGGGCTCAGTAGTTGTGGCTCGTGGGCTCTAGAGTGCAGGCTCAGTAGTGTGGCACAGGCTTAGTTGCTCTGCGGCTTGTGGGATCTTCCCGGAGCAGGGCTCGATCCCATGTCCCCTGCACTGGCAGGCAGATCCTTAACAACTGTGCCACCAGACCCTGTAATTTGATTTTGGCCCCATGAGATTTGCTTCAGACTTCTGAACACCAGAATCGTAAGGGAAATAATCTGTATTGTTTAAACCAGTAAGTTTGTGGTTTTGTTTTGTTTTTTTACAGCAGCAACAGGAAACTAATACAGAACTTCTCAGCTTTAGGCTGAATCTGCGACCATATTTACTCTCTTCCCAGAGGTAAGAGAAAGTTCACAAATACTCCATTCCTTCTGTACTTCTTCCCCTGGTTTATGATCACAAAACCTTCTAGAGGAGAGAGTTTATTCTCTAAGGCTGTTGTTACTTTCCACCTGGCCCAAGGCCTCAGGAAGACTCAATTACCTCTCAATAACAATGATTACTTTCAACTAAGCATTAATGCAGGGCCAGCCACTGTGCCGAGAGCTTTAGAAGTGTGGACAAAGAAAGAACAAAGAGTGTCACTTATCATCCAGTTATACAAGGGTTAAATCTCAACAGTCTGCAGTTATCCACTGACAGAGCACCCTGAGGGGAATCCAAGATGAAAAGACAGGATGAAGCCTTCTGTGCTTTGGATAAGAGGACCCCTAGCTAGTTAAGATGCATGTCTCAGGAAGAATTTCAGTGACCCCAGATTCTTGCGTCTTCCCATACATAGAAAAGGACCAAAAGCATTAACTTGAGATACCTGTTCTTTGTGATTAGAAAGAATAATCTTTTACCAAGATGTGTGCTTGACTACATGTATTTCCTAGCTGAAATTCATGTATAAGTTACTCCTCCCCTACGTCTTCGGAGCAGTTTCTCAGAGCTACTGAGAGGCTATCTCCTGGGCTATAGTCCTCATAAATAAAACTTATATTTACAACTCTATGTTGTGTGCTTTTCTTTAAGTCAACATAAGCATTTTCCATTTGCTCCTTTTAACTTACAGTATGGTAGGTATTATTACTCCCATTTCGTGAATATGATAACTGAGGGTAAGCAATGTGTCCAGGTTCACACAGCTAGTAACTCCCACTCCACTACTGGCCTCCAAGTCTCTGTAACTCATCACCTGTGGGCACCTGCCTTGCCCCAGTCCCAGAAGACTGTCCTCCACCAGGAATGCACAGTCCCTGGGGCATGTAACTACCTTAACAGAAATAGTTTTTCTATGGTCCCCATGCCCACAGCTACCACTACCACAAATTTACTCAATCTAACCTTAATTAGAATTGGCTCTTTGTCAATGTCTTGGCTTTCTGAGAGGTTTCATTTGGGCCCCTTGAAACTGAGCAGGACCCTGTGGGGCTCCTGGGCACAAAAGCCTTTCTGTGTCACCTTTCCTGAGTTCCAAAGGACAGGGTCAAACATTTGCTAATCAGGGAAGTGAGGAGATGCAGAGATAAGGGAGGAACAGTCAAAAAACAACAGTGCAGCCTTCGGGCAGGGCTCTAGTTCCTCCTCAAGGGATACACACAACAATATCTTGCAGCTGTTTTGCAGATACTGAAACCCCCACCAGGTGAGAGAAGTTAACTCTGTGCTGCCCACAAGCACGCAAACCCCAGACCCGGTTGGAACCAGAAGGTTGATGATTCTGACTCCCACTTACCTCCCCACCAGCCAATCAGAAGAGTGTCCATGAGCTGGTCACGCCCTCTTGGAACCATTACTATAAAACTCCTCAATACCCCCTCCAAGTTGGGACACACAGTTTTGAGGGCATTAGCCTGCTCTGGCTCCCTTTGCCTGGCAAAGCAGTAAAGCTTTTCTACTTCACCCAAACTCTGTCTCCGAGATTTAATTCGGTGTTGGCGTACAGAGGCCGATTCAGCTTCACCCTCTTCTGGCCTCCATAAGCATACTGACTGAAGAAAACTACTTTATCAAGTGATTGTTCTAGTCTCCTGATTATGTGGTTTCTGAGGGGCTCAGGTAGGACGAGGGAGTAGAGCCTGCCACTTAGCTCAGCCCTGAGGGAGTCAGTCTCTTGGAGCTTCTCCCTGCTTCTCGCTGCAGAGAATCCAAGTCCAGGGACTCTCCCAGCTCCCAGTGGGTGTTACAATCACATCTTATTCTCCTTGTTGGAGAGGAACAGACCCCCACCCTGGGGTTATGAAGATGGCCAAATATACAAGTAACAGTTGGACAGGTGAGGGTGATAGCAGTTTATTAGTCACATAATGTGTCCCAATTATGTGGCAGGATCACAAACTAATGCACTAAACTCTTTTTATCCTTTCCTCTCCCTCCTTCTCAAAATAGCTCTAATTTCTTCTAAGAGGTTTCTAGGATTTTTCATTGCCTGACCTCAGGGATAGTTTTTGGCAAGCACAAACAGAAGCTGTTGAGGACAACTTCTCTCCCTGGCTTTTTTATCTGGAAGCCTGAAATCTTTCACAGGGTTACCTAGTTGAGGAGGTTAAGGAGGTGGGAGGAGTGAATGCCTGGAGAGCAGTAAAAGAATCAATCGCTCCTCCCACTTCAGGCAGAGCATGAAGGAGGGCGTGACATCAGAGAGGCATGGCTGACGGTACACTCAGGTGGATCACCTCCACGGATTTCAGACGCGGCAGGAATCAGTTTGGACCCCAAGCATGAAACAAAAACAGAGACCAAAGAGCCCAGCATGCGCATTTCTGAGGTAAGTTTGGGCAAAAATTGATGAACATCCACTGATGTGTTTCTCTTCTTAAGACGCTCCTCACAAAGGACGAGGTGAGGATGTTAACGCAAGTTCAGATGACTGATGCACAGTGAAGCCAAACAAACTGAAACGTTGGAGTTTGGAGCAGAGTAAGGTTTATTGCAAGGCCATGCAAGGAGATGAGGTGGCTCATGCCCTAAAAAGCCTGGAGCTCCCCTAAGCGTTTTGGCAAAGCGTTTTTAAAAGCCAGGTGAGGGAGGGGGGTTGCAGGGTGTGTGATCAGATCTTGCACAATTCTCTGATTGGCTGATGGTGAGGGGACAGGGTGGTGTCACAGGGGTTAACTTTATCAGTCCTTAGGCTCCAGGAGGCCTGTGCTCATGGTCATCAAGTCATTAACATCTTCCATTTGGTGGGGGGTTCACATCTGGAAAACAATTCAGGAAATTTGCATCAAATACTGTTATCTAGGTACTTCAGAAAGGAGCTAAAGCAGAGGGGGAAGGCCCCATAGAGTCCTGCTCAGTTACAGGTAGAAAACACAAAATTAAGAGAAGAAATTTTCCACCATTCAGGTAGGTGGTGCTTGGGTATCAGATTATAGCTGATCTTGAGAATTAAAAAATATAGAATTTCTTGGACATCAGAATATAATGTCGGCTGAAGAAAAACACACAACCTAAAAGCTGTGTAATGTTTTGTTTGGCAGTGTCTTCCTATAGCATGGGAAGACAGCCTCTCAGATAAATCTGAGTAGCTGTTCCAAAGAGGTAAGGGAGGAGCCAGGAAATAAAAGAGTTTTTGCTGAAAAAAGAAATGAAGTCAAGCATCAAAAGATCCAAAACCAGACATCTCAAGTTTATTATTTTTGCGCTTTTATGTGTATGGGAAGATGCAAGAGTTAGGGTTCATTGAAATCATTCCTAGATATGCATCTTATCTAGGGCCAGTATGCTGTTTTTCTCCATCCTGAATTCCTTTTAGGGTGCACCATCTGGGATGGCTTGAGAGACTGATGGATTGATGGCAAGGAACATTCTTTGTTTACTGAAATGGCAGGCAACAACTTTTTTTTTTTTTTTTTTGCGGTACGCGGGCCTCTCACTGCTGTGGCATCTCCCGTTGCGGACCACAGGCTCCGGACGCACAGGCTCAGCGGCCATGGCTCACGGGCCCAGCCGCTCCGCAGCATGTGGGATCCTCCCAGGCCAGGGCACGAAACCGTGTCCCCTGCATCGGCAGGCGGACTCCCAACCACTGCACCACCAGGCAACATCTTTTTTTGTCCACAGTAGTAACAACAGTCCAAATGGAATGAATTTTCCTTGCTCCTTCAGCACTCAATTCCCAGCACCTGGAATAGTGCCTCCCACATGTCAGGTGCTCACTGTTTGGTGAATAACGCAGGGAGCGCAGAGACCACTGGGTGCTCATCCCAAGAAGGAGGCTCCAGGGCAAGTGTTTGTCTGGAAGCTCCCTCCCTCCCTCTCTTCCTCCCTCCCTTCCTTCCTCCCTCCCTTCCTTCCTCCCCTCCTCTCCTCAATCTCCCCCTGGCTTGCCTCACTCTCTTACTTCCAATCTTCTCTTTTACTTCCCATCCTCCTCCTCCCACCCGTCCTTTCTCTCCCCTACCTGCCCCCTTCAGCTCTCCTTTTAGGCTGAGTCCTGGCGTTCTCCTCGGAGCCCCACTCCTCAGATGAAAGGGAGAGTGGAGGGTGGGGCTGTGTGAAGGAGGGTGAGGGGAGGCTTTGTGAAGCTGCAGCCAGGACGGAGCAGGGGTGGGCAGTGCCGACTCCTTCGCAACTCCAACCATCACCTGTTCTGCTCCTGCAGATGCCATTCACATGGAACATTTTCAATGGTGCCCCTTGGTGTTGGGGTGATAATCAGTTGGCAAGTGGGGTCAATGGAGCTGCAGTGAAGGGCTTGACCTCATTCGTCCAGCAGCACAGCCCATCCCTGGGAGGACAGGCAGAGCCCTCTGTGCTCAGGTGCAGACCTTGTGCCTAGAGGCGCGCACGCCTCCTCCCAGGTGCAAGCCAAGCACGGAGAAATGACCTGCTTTCAGCACATTCCTCAGGCACTGGGAGCTGGTCAGTGTCCAGGCGAACCTGGGTCACAGGTGTGCTCCCTCCTGAGCAGCCGGGATGCTGGACCGGAAGAGCCTTATTATGCTGCTTTGACTTTCCAGCTCTAGAAAGTTTCCAGCGTCACTGAGTCAATGCCAGCGGGGTTTGCGAGAGCCGGGAAAGCTTCTGCCACACTCAAGACAGCCAGCAGTGCTTCCTGAGGAAGGTCTACGAAGGTAGGTGGGGCCTGAGAAGTCTCCTGGGTGACCTTTGCCAGAGGTTAGGGGCTGGCAGTGGGTGTTCAGGGTGGGGGGATAGTATGAATCCTCCATGGGACACCATGAGAGCCTGGGCCCCAAGAACAAGGCTGGGTGCCTGTAGGACTCAGGGCAGTGACCCCTCAGGAACCCTGGGAGTAGGAACTGCATAGAAAAGGGGTTGGTTTTCTTTTCTTAACCTAGTGAAACATTTTCATCTCGTTGTGGTACTGGGCTGCCACTCGCTATTAATTGGGATGGTGACCTGTAAGCAAAGTAAGGAGTTTAGCTCCTGAGGGTAACTGGAACTGGGCTGCTGAAATTCCTCTGAGTGGGACCTGTGATGGGGTTTTGGAGAACTAGGGACATAGACTGGGAGAGAAATGGTCAGAGTAGAGTGGGCAATTTCCATTCATCCTCTCTGCCCTCTCGTGTGGAGGGAATGGATTGAGCTCTAATATACAGAGCTTGCAGAGCTATTTTAGGAGAGCCCATTTGGGGGCCTACCTCCAGCATCTCATTTCCAGGCGGCAGACATTCACCCTACCAGGAGCATGAGTCCTCCATGGGATGTGCTGTTTCCTCTGAATTCTTGATTAGTTGGTTGATGCATTGACCCTGTGATTTCGTTCAGGAATATTTACTGAGCTGCATACCAGGATATACTGGGTCCCATACCCATGGGCCTGCAGCCTGGGTTCTGGGGCCTCACTTGCCCTCTTCTCTGTCCCTTTCCAGGTGATACCATTTCCTATAGATACCAGGGTTGTAGCAGCCTGTGGGTTCCTATGAAGCTCTTTAAACTCATCTTACTGTGGATTTTTAAAAATTGAGATATAGCTGATGTACAGTATTATATAAGTTACAGGTGTACAACATAGTGCTTCACAATTTTTAAAGGTTATACTCTATAGTTTAAAATTATTTATAAATTATTATAAACTATTGGCTAGATTCCCTGTGTTGTACAATATATCCTTGTATCTTATTTTATACGTAACAGGTTGCACCTCTTAATTCTCTACCTCTGTCTTGCCTTTCCCCCCTTCCCTCTCCCTACTGGTAACCACTAGTTCTCTATATCTGTGAGTCTGTCTCCTTTTTGTTTATTCACTAGTTTGTTTTGCTTCTTAGACTCCACATATAAGTGATATTATACAGTATTTGTCTTTCTCTGTCTTATTTCACTTAACATCATACCCTCCATGTCTATCCATGTTGTTGGAAATGACAAAATTTCATTCTTTTTTTTATGGCTGAGTAGTACTCCATTGTGTGTGTGTGTGTGTGTGTGTGTATGTATCTCACATATTCTTTATCCATTAATCTATTGATGGACACTTAGGTTGCTTTCATATCATGGCAATTGTAAATAATGCTGCTATGAACATTGGGGTGCATGTACCTTTTCAAATTAGTTTTAGTTTTTTTCAGATATATACCCAGGAGTGCAATTGCTGGACCACTATTTTTAGTTTTTTTGAGAAACCACCATACTGATATCTACAACAATTTATATTCCCACCAACAGTGTATGGGGGTTCCCTTTTCTCCACATCCTTCCCAACACTTATTATTTGTGCTCTTTTTGATGATAGCTATTCTGACAGGTATGAGGTGATATCTCATTGTGGCTTTAATTTACATTTCTCTGATTAACAATGTTGAGGATCTTTTCACATGCCTGTTGCCCAGCCGTATGTCTTCTTTGGAAAAACATCTGTTCATGTCTTCTGCCCATTTTTTAATTAGGTTGTTTGTATTTTTGATGTTGAGTTGTACGAGCTGTTAATAATTTTTGGATATTAACCCCTTATCAGTCATATCATTTGCAAGTATTTCCTCCTATTCAGTAGGTTGTCTTTGCATTTTGTCAATACTTTCCTTTGTTGTGCAAAAGCTTAAGTCTAATTAGGTTGCATTTGTTTATTTTTGCTTTTATTTCTGTTGCTTTAGGAGACAGATCAAAAAAATATTGCTGTGGTTATGTCTAAGACTGTTCTACCTTTGTTTGCTTCTAGGAGTTGTATGGTTTCAGTTCTTACATTTATGTCTTTAATCCATTTTGAGTTTGTTTTTTTTAATGGAATGAGAAAATATTCTACTTTCATTCTTTTACAGGTAGCTGTCCAGTTTTCCCAGCACAATTTATTGAAGAAACTGTCTCCTCTCCATTGTATATTCTTGCCTCCTTTGTCAGAGATTAATTGACCATAAGTGTATAGATTTATTTCTGGCCTCTCTATTCTGGTTCATTGATCTATTTGTCTGTTTTTTGCCACTACCATACTGGTTTGATTACTGTAGCTTTGTGGTATAGTGTGAAGCCTGGGAGCATGATTTCTCCAGCTCTGTTCTTCTTTCTCAAGACTGCTTTGGCTATTCAGGGTCTTTTGTGTTCCCATACAATTTTTAAATTATTTGTTCTATTTCCATGAAAAATGCCCTTGCTATTTTGATAGTGATTGCATTGAATCTGTGGATTGCCTTTAATAGTATGGTCACTTTAATAATATTAAACTGTTCATGAACACAGTATATCTTTCCATCTATTTGTGTTGTCTTCAACTTCTTTCATCAGTTTCTTATAGTTTTTTGAGTGCAGGTCTTTTACTTCCTTAGGTAGATTTAGTTCTAGGTATTTTCTTCTTTTTTTTTTTATATAGGTTTTTTTTTTTTTGAAGATGTTGGAGGTAGGAGTTTTTATTAATTAATTTATTTATTTTTGCTGTGTTGGGTCTTCATTTCTGTGTGAGGGCTTTCTCTATTTATGGCAAGCGGGGGCCACTCTTCATCATGGTGCATGGGCCTCCCACTATCGCGGCCTCTCTTGCTGTGGAGCACAGGCTCCAGACACGCAGGCTCAGTAGTTGTGGCTTACGGGCCTAGTTGCTCCGTGGCATGTGGGATCCTCCCAGACCAGGGCTCGAACCCATGTCCCCTGCATAAGCAGGCAGATTCTCAACCACTGTGCCACCAGGGAAGCCCCGTATTTTCTTCTTTTTGATGCAGTAGTAAATGGGATTGTTTCCTTTATTTCTCTTTCTGATAGTTCATTGTTAGTGTATAGAAATGCAACAGATTTCTGTATATTAATTTTGTATCCTGCCACTTTATGGAATACATTGATGAGCCCTAATAGTTTTCTGGTGGCATCTTTAGAATTTTCTATGTATAGTATCATGTCATCTGCAAACAATGACAGTTTTACTTGTTCCTTTCCAATTTAGATTCCTTTTATTTCTTTTTCTCTGATTGCTGTGGCTAGGACTTCCAATTTAAGTTGAATAAAAGTGGCGATGGTGGGCATCCTTGCCTTGTTCCTGATCTTAAGGGAAATGCTCTCTGCTTTTCACCATTATGATAATAGCTGTGGGATTTTCATATATGGCCTTTATTATGTTTAGGTATTCTATGTGCACATTCTGGAGAAATTTTATTGTAAATGGATATTGAGTTTTGTCAAAAGCTTTTTCTGCATCTATTGAGAATCATATAATTTTTATTCTTTGATTTGTTAATGTGTATCACATTGATTAATTTGTGAATATTGAAAAATATTGAAAAATGCAAATTCTTGCACTCCTGGGATAAATCCCACTTGATCATGGCGTATGATCCTTTTAATGTGTTGTTGAACTCAGTTTGCCAATATTTTGCTGAGGATTTTTACATCTATGTTTATCAGTAATATTGGCATCTAATTTTCTTTTTCTGTGATATCTTTATCTGGTTTTGGTCTCATAGAATGAGTTCAGAACTCTTCCTTCCTTTGCAATTTTTTTGAATAGTTTGAGAAGGATAGATGTTAATTCTTCTCTAAATGTTTTGTAGAATTCACCTGTGAAGCTCCCTGCTCCTCAACCTTTGTTTCTTGGGAGTTTATAATTTACTGATTCAATTTCATTACTGGTAAATGATCTGTTTATATTTTCTATTTCTTCCTGGTTCAGTCTTGGGAGATTGCACATTTCTACAAGTTTGTCTGCTTCTACTCAGCTGTCCATTTTATTGGCATATGGTTGTTTATAGTAGTCTCTTATGATCTTTTGTATTTCTGTGGTGTTGGTTGTAACTTCCTTTTTCATTTCTTATGTGACTGATTTGGGCCCTCTCTTTTTTCTTGATGAGTCTGGCTAAAGGTATATCAATTTTGTTTATATGTTCAAAGAAGCAACTCATAGTTTCATTGACCTTTTTTTTGCCTATTTCATTTATTTCTGCTTTGATCTTCATGATTTCTTTATATTCTTTTTTTTTTTTTTTTTTTTTTTTTTTTTTGCCTGTGTCAGGTCTTAGTTGCAGCATGCAGGATCTTCATTGAGGTATGCGGGATCTTTCATTGCAGCATGCAGGCTGCTCTCTAGTTGTAGCATGGGGGTTTTCTCTTCTCTAGATGTGGTGTGTAGCCTCCAGGGCGCATGGGCTCTGTAGTTGTTGTGCATGGGTTCCAGAGTGCGTGGGCTCTGTAGTTTTGTGGCACACAGGCTCTCTAGTTGAGTCACACGAGCTCAGTAGTGTGGCACACAGGCTTAGTTGCCCCATGGCATGTGGGATCTTAGCTCCTTGACCAAGCATTGAACCCGCATTCCCTGCATTGGAAGATGGATTCTTTACCACTGGACCACCAGGGAAGTCCCTCTTTTTATTAACTTTGGGTTTTGTTTCTTTTTTCCAGTTCTTTAGTTGTAAGGTTAGATTGTTTATTTGAGATTTTTCTTGTTTCCTGAGGTAAGCCTGTATCATTATAAATGTCCCTCTTAGAACGATTTTTACTGCATCCCATAGATTTTGGATCATTGTGTTTTCATTTTCATTTGTCTCCAGGTATTTTTAGGTTCCCCTTTGGTTTCTTCAGTGATCCATTGGTTGTTTAGTAGCATATAGTTTAGCCTCCATGTAGTTGTGATTTTTGCAGTTTTTTTCTTGTAATTGATTTCTAGTCTCATAGCATTGTGGTCAAGAAAGTTGCTTTATACAATTTCAATTTTCTTTAATTTACCAAGGCTTGTTTTGTGGCCTAGCATGTGATCTTTCCTGGAGAATGTTCCATGTGCACTTGAAAAGAATGTTTATCCTGCTGCTTTTAGGTGGAATGTTCTATACGTATCTATTAAGTTCAGCTGGTCTAATGTGTCCTTTAAGGCCAGTGTTTCCTTATTCATTCTCTGTCTGGATGATCTGTCCATTGTTGTGAGGTGTTAAAGTCCCCTACTATTATTGTGTTACTGCCAACTTCTCCCTTTATGTCTGTTAATATTTGCTTTATGTTTAAGTGCTCCTATGTTTGGGTGCATATATATTTACAGTTGTTATATTTTCTGTCTGAATTGATCCCTTGATCATTATATAATGTCCTCCTTTTTCTCTTGTAACAGTCTTTACCTTAAAATCTATTTTGTATGATGTAAGTGTTGCTATGTCAGCTTTCTTTTGATTTCCTTTTGCATGGAATATTTTTTTCTATCCCCTCACTTTCAGTCTGTGTGTCTTTAGATCTGAGGTGTGTCTCTTGTAGGTAGCATATATACTGGTCTTGTTTTTATATCCATTCAGCCACACTATGTCTTTTATTGGAGGATTTAGTCCATTTACATTTAAAGTAATTATTCATGTGTATATTCTTATTGCCATTTTGTTAATTTTGAAGAGGAGGTGGTTTTTGTTTCTTTCTTCTTTTGTTCTCTTTTCTTGTGGTTTGATGACTGTCTTTAGTGTTATGTTTGGATTCCTTTTTCTTTTTTGTCTATGTATCTATTATAGATTTTTGGTTTGTGTCTATCATGAGGTTTTTATATAGCAATCTATATATTTATGTGATTGTTTTAAGTTGCTAATCTCTTACAAATGCATTTTAACAACCCTGCATTTGTACTGTCCTCACCTCACAGTTACTGTTTTTGACATCATATTTTACTTCTACTTGTTTTGTGTATCCTTAACTGCCTATTGTGGATATAGAAGATTTTACTACTTCTGTCTTTTAACCTTTCCATTAGCTTTGTGTGTAGATGATTTCCTACCTTTACTGTATGTTTGCCTTTACTGATGAGCTTTCTCATTTCATACATTTATGTCTGTAATTGTAGCCTTCTCTTTCACTTAGAAAACTTCCTTTAACATTTCTTACAAAGGTGGTCTGGTGGTGCTGAACTCTTTTAGCTTTGCTTGTCTGTAAACCTTTTGATCTCTCCATCAAATCTAAATGAGAACACTGCTGGGTAGAGTATTCTTGGTTGTAGGTTTTTCCTTTTCATCATTTCAAATATATCATGCCACTCCCTTCTAGACTACAGATTTTCTGCAGAAAAGTCAGTTGTTAGCCTTAAGGGAGATCCCTTGGATGTAATTTGTTGCTTTTTCCTTGGTGCCTTTATCTTAAATTTTTGTCATTTTAATCACATAGTGTCTCAGTATGTTCCTCTTTGGGTTAATCCTATATGGGACTCTCTGCACCTCCTGAATTTGGATGTCTGTTTTCTTTCCCAGGTTAGGGAATTTGTCCACTCTTGTGTCTTCAAATATGTTCCCAGCCCCTTTCTCTCTCTTCTTCTTCTTCTTTTGTATCCATTCAGCCACACTCCTGCCTCTCCAGGAGACGGTCCAAGATGAAGAGGTAGGTATTCACCCAATAATGTGAATATTATTTAGCTTAATGTTGTCCCAGAGGTCTCTTAAACTGTCCTCATTTCTTTTCATTCTTTTTTCTAGTCAGCATCAGTGATTTCCAATCCTCTGTCTTCTAGCTCACTGATCTAATCCTCTGTATCTTTTAGTCTACTATTTATTCCTTCTAGTATATTTTTCACTTGTTACTGTATTCATCACCTTTGTTTGGTTGTTCTTCAGATTTTCTAACTCTTTGTTAAAAACTTCTAACTTCTCACTTTGTCCTTATATTCTTCTCCTGAGTTCTTTGATCATCCTTATGATCACTGAACTCCTTCTTGGGCAGATTGCCCACCTCCACTTCATTTAGTTCTTCTGGGGTTTCATCTTGTTCCTTTGCCTGGAACATGTTTTTCTGTCACCTCATTTTGCATAAGTTGCTGTTTTTATTTTTCTGTATCTGGTAGGTTAGTTACATTTCCCTACCTTCAAGAAGTGGCCTTTTTTAGGAGATGTCCAATGCATCCCCACAGCACACTACCCCCTTGTCACCTGAGCTCTGTGCTCTAGGGGTTCTTCCTATATGGGTTGTGTTTTTTCTTCTGTTGTCTTCGGCTAATTATGACGGTGGGTAGTCTGGTAGGCTAGGTTGACCCTGGCCTGGTTGGCTGCCAGGCACTGCCTTGTGCAGAGGCTGCCAGCCACTGGTTGGCAGGACCAGGTCATGAAGCAGCTGACTTCAGAACCCAGGGGATCCCAGGGGTTATGTTGGCTCACTGGTGGGTGGAGTCATCGTGCAGAAGACTCTGGGAATGTTGCCTATCCACTGGTGTGTGAAGCCAGGTCCCAGGGTTAGTGCAGGCCTACTGGCTGGTGGAGCTGGGTCAAGGAGTCTGGTTGTGGGTCTCAGGGATTCCAGAGCTGGTGTCAGATAACTGGGGGGCAGGGGGCATGGTACTTCCTGAAAAAGTTGGGTGGGGGGTCTAGAGTGTCCTGAAGCTTGTGTTAGCCTGCTAGTGAGCAGGGCCAGGGCCCAGTTGGTCCCAGGGCAGGGTCCGGCCTGCTGATGGGCAGGGTGAGCCCACAAGTTGTAGGATTGTGCTTTTCTTGAATCTGGTTTCTCTCTTTTTTTTTTTTTTTTAGAAATTTTATTTATTTATTTATCTATCTACTTTGCATCAGGTCTTAGTTGCAGCACGTGGGATCTTCGTTGGGGCATGCGGGCTCTTCATTGTGGCACGTGAGCTTCTCTCTAGTTGTGGTGTGTGGGTTTTCTCTTCTCTAGTTGTGGCACGCAGGCTCCAGGGCAAGTGGGCTCTGTAGTTTGCAGCACACAGGCTTTCTAGTGGAGGCGCATGAGCTCAGTAGTTGTGGCATGTGGGCTTTTCTGCCCCATGGCAGGTGGTATCTTAGTTCCCCGACCAGGGATCGAATCCATGTCCCCTGCATTGGAAGGCAGATTCTTTACCACTAGACCACTAGGGAAGTCCCTTGAATCTGGTTTCTGCCCCCTGGTGGGTGAGACTAGTACAGTGGGTAGAGCAGGCTCTCTGGAGGGCAGGGCCAGGCCCCAGGGTCTTCTAAAGCTGGTGTCTGCCCATTGGTAAGTGGAGATGTGTCCTAGTCCCTCTGGTGAGCAGAGCCATGTCCATAGGCAGCTGTGGGCTCAGGAGGTCTTGAGGCAGCTGATAGGTGGGGTTGTATCCCTGACTAGTTAGTTGCTTGGTCTGAGGCATACCAGCACTGGTGCCTACAGGCTTTGGGTGGGGCCAGCTCTTGGCCCTGATGAGTGGAGGGAGGATTCCACAGTGGCGCTTGCCAGCACCAGTGCCCACAGTAGAAGGGCCACCAAGAATGGCTGCCACCAGCATCTATATTTCTAGGGTGAGCTGCTATTCCCTCCTGCCTCTCCAGGAGACTGGCCAAGATGATGAGGTAGGTATGACTCAGGCTCCTCTCAAAATACTGCATCTGCCCTGGTCCCAGAGCATGTGAGACTTTGTATGTGCTCTTTAAGAGTGAAATCTCTCTTTCTCTCAGCACTCTGGGGTTCCCTAAAGTAGTCCCCTCTGACTTTCAAAGCCAAATGCTCTGCGGGGCTCATCTTCCAGGCGCTGGACTCCAGTGTGGGTCTCAGACCTCTCACTCCTTTGGGAGAACCTCTGCAGTAATTATTCTCATTTGGGTTCATCCACCCAGGAGTATGGGACTTGACTATATCACATGTCCATCCCTCATACCCATCTCATTGTGTTTCCTTATTTATGTCTTTAGTTGTAGATCTTTTTTGGTAGGTTCCAGTCTTTTTTCATTGGCTGTTCTGCAGATAGTTGTGATTTTGGTGTACTTATGAAAGGAGGTGAGCTCAGCGTCTTTCTACTCCACCGTCATGACTGATCTCTTGCTGTGAATTTTAGATGCTACCACTACTCACCTCTCTGCAACAAGTTGTAAAGACAGGTCCTAGTTTTTGCACTGATATGGTAGATAAAGCTAATTTAGCATCCCTTTCAACTATCAGAATCTCCAAGATTCTGTGGTCTGAATACAGGTTCCCTATGAGAAGTCTCAGACTTGTTCTGTTTTCAGGCCCCATTATTTTGTCCTTTCCCACTAACAGTTTACAAGGATTCCCTTCTATCCACATCCTTGATAACATTTGTTATTTGTAGACCTTTTAGCCATTCTGAAATGTGTAAAGTGATATCTCATTGTGTTTTTGATTTGCATTTCTCTAATCATTAGCAGCATTGAGCATCTTTTCATGTGTCTGTTAGCCATCTATATGTCTTCTGTACACAAATGTCTATTTAAGTTTTCTGCCCATTTTTTGATTGGGTTCTTCTTTTTTTAAAAAAAATATTGGGTTATATAAGCTGGTTTATATGGGCTGGATATTAATCCTTGTTGATTGTATCATTTCGAATATTCCATTCAGTAGGTTGTCTTTTCATTTTGTTCATGGTTTCCTTTGCTGTGCAAAAGCTCTTAAATTAATTAGGTCCCATTTGCTTGCTTTTGTGTTTGCTTCTTTTGTCTTAGGAGACAGATCCAAAAAAATTGCTATAATTTATATTAGAGAGTGTTCTACCTATGTTCTCTTCTAGGAGTTTGATGGTTTCAGGTCTGCCATTTAGGTCTTTAATATATTTTGAAGTTTTTTTTTTTTTTTAATGAAGTATAGTTGATTTACAATATTGTGTGAGTTTCAGGTGTATAGCAAAGTAGATTTGGCTATGTATTTTTTCAGATTATATTCCATTATAGGTTATTACAAGATAGTGAATATAATTCTCTATGCTATACAGTAAATCTTATTGCTTGTCTATTTTATGTATAGTAATTTATATCTATTAATAACATACTCCTAATTGGTCCCTCTGCCCTCTTTCATAACCATAAGTTTGTTTTCTATGTCTGTGAGTCTGTTTCTCTTTTGAGTATAGATTCATTTGTATTGTTTATTATTTTACACATATAAGTGATATCATATAGTATTTCTCTTTCTCTACTTGAGTTACTTCACTCAGTATATTATTCTCTAGTTCCATCCAGGTAGCTGCAAATGGCAATATTTCATTCTTTTTTATGGCTGAGTAATAGTCCATCTGTCTGAATTCAATTTGTTGGGATATAACTGTTCATAGTAATCTCTAATGATTTTTTTTGTATTTCTACAGTAATTAGTTGTTATTTCTCCTCTTTCATTTCTTTCTTTCTTTCTTTCTTTCTTTCTTTCTTTCTTTCTTTTTCTTTTCTTTCTTTTCTTTCTTTCTTCTTTCTTTCTTTCTTTTTTTACATTTGGGTCCTCTCTATTTTCTTCTTGGTGAGCCTGGCTAGAGGTTTATTGACTTTGTTTATCTTTTCAAACAATGAGTTCTTGGTTTATTGATATTTTCTATTGCTTTTTTGGATCTCTTTTATTTATTTCCTCTCGGATCTTTATTATTCCCTTCCTTCTGATGACTTTGGGCTTTGTTTGTTCTTTCTCTGATTCTTTTGGGTAGTAGGTTAGGTTGTTTATTTGTGATTTTTCTTGTTTCTTGAGGAAGGTATGTATTGCTATGAACTTCCCTCTTAGAACTGCTTTTGCTGCATCTCATGGGTCTTTTAAGGTTGTGTTTGCATTTTCATTTGTCTTGTGGTATCTTCTGATTTTGTCTTTGATTTCATTGTTGACCCATTGGATTTTTAGTAGAATGTTGTTTGATCTCCTTGTGTTTGTTCTTTTCCTGTTTTTCTTTCTGTGGTTGATTTCTAGTTTCATACAATTGTGGTCAGAAAAGATGCTTGTAATAATTTCTATCCTCTTAAGTTTGTTGAGGCTTGTTTTGTAGCCTACTATGTGATCTATCCTAGAGAATGTCCCATGTGTGCTTAAAAAAAATATCTATCCTCTTTTTGGGGGGTGTAGTGCCCTATAGCTATCAGTAATGTCCAACTGATCTATTGTGTCATTTAAGACCTCTGTTGCCCTCCTGATTATCTGTCTGGATGATCTGTCCATTGATGTCAGTGGGGTGTTAAAATCTCCTACTATTATGGTATTATTGTCAATTTCTCCCTTTATGTCTGTTAGTATCTGTTTTCTATATTTAGGTGCTCCTATATTGGGTGTAGATATGTTAAGGAATGTAATATCTTCTTCTTGTATTGCTCCCTTTATCATTATATAATACCCTTTGTCTTTCTTTATGGTCTTTTTTTAAAGTCTTTTTTGTGTGATATGGGTATTGATACTCCCATTTCCTTGTCGTTTCCATTTCTGTGAAATATCTTTTTTCATCCCTCACTTTCTGTCTAAGTGTGTCTTTCTCCCTGAAGTGAGTCTCTCATAGGCAGCATATTTTAGGTTCTTGTTTGTTTTATCCATTCTGCCACTCTATATCTTTTGATCAAAGCATTAGTCCATTGGCTTATAAAGTAATTATTGATAGGTATGTACTTATTGTCCTTTTAATACTTGTTTTGAAATGTTTTTGTAGTTCTTTGTTCATTTATTCTTTTTGTTTTTCCTTTTGTGGTTTGATTTTCCTTTGTCACATGCTTGAATTCCTTTCTTTTTGGCTTTTGTGAATCTATTGTGTGTTTTTGATTTGTGGTTACCATGGACTTCAAGTATGTTGACCCATAACTATATCTACTTGCTTTAAACTTATAGTCATTCAAGTTCAAACACATTCTAAAAGATCTACATTTTTATACTCCCCTTCCCCACATTTTGTGATGTTCTTGCCCAATTTACCTCTTCATACTTATCCTTTTATTGTTAATTGTAGTTATAATTGATTTACAGTGTTTTACTCTTTCTTAATCTATGTACTGACTTATTTATGTGATCATCAATCCTTTTGTATGTTTGCCATTCCCACTGTAAATTTTCCTTTCCTACAAATTCCTGCTTCTTTTCTATTTAGAGAACACTCTTCAATATTTCTTTTAGAATAGGTATAGTAGTATTGAATTATTTCAGTTTTTGCTTGTCTGAGAAATTCTTCATCTCTCCTTCTATTCTAAATGATGATCTTGCTGGGTACGGTATCTTAGGTTGCTGGTTTTTCCCTTTCAGGACTTTGAATATATCATACCACTCCTTTCTGGCCTGTAAAGTTTTTTTGGAGAAATCAGGTGATAGCTTATAGGGGTTCTATTGTAACTGACTATTTTTCTTTTTCTGCCTTTAGAATCCTCTCTTTATCTTTAACTTTTGCCACTTTAATTATGATATGTCTGGTGTGAGTCTGTTTGTGTTTATCTTGTTTGGGACCCTCTGTGCTTCCTGTCCATGGATATCTGTTTCCTTCTTTATGTTTGGGAAGTTTTCAGTCATAATTTCTTCAAATACATTTTCAATCCCCTTATCTTTCTCTTCTCCTATAAAACCCCTGTATGTGTAGGTTAGCACACTTCATATTATCCCATAGCTCTCGTGTTGCTTTCTTTTCTCTTCATTTGTCTTTCTATCTGCTGTTCTGATTAGGTGATATCCATTATTCTATCCTCCAGATCACTTATTCATTCTGCTGTCTCATTTAGTCTGCTATTTGTTGCTTTTAGATTGTTTTTTATCTCAGAAATTGAATTGTCTATTTTTGATTGTTTCATTTTTATAGTTTCTAGTTCCTTGTTACAGTGCTCTGAATTTCTATTGATAATCTTCCTTAATTCCTTTAGCATTTTTATTACCTCCTTTTTGAACTTGAGGTCTTATAGACTGGTGAGGTAAGTTTCATTAATCGTTCTTTCAGGGGGTTTTTCTTATTCTTATAATTGGGAGTAGTTCCTCTGCTTTTTCATTTTACTAAACTTTATCTGTCTCACTGAATTTAGGAGAAACTGTTGACTACTATGGTCTTGAAGGAGTATTTTTTTTTTTTAAATTTATTTATTTATTTATTTATTTATTTTTGGCTGTGTTGGGTCTTCGTTTCTGTGCCAGGGCTTTCTCTAGTTGCGGCAAGTGGGGGCCACTCCTCATCGCGGTGCGCGGGCCTCTCACTATCGCGGCCTCTCCCGTTGCGGAGCACAGGCTCCAGACGCGCAGGCTCAGTAATTGTGACTCACAGGGCTAGTTGCTCCGCGGCATGTGGGATCTTCCCAGACCAGGGCTCGAACCCATGTCGTCTGCATTGGCAGGCGGATTCTTAACCACTGCGCCACCAGGGAAGCCCTTGAAGGAGTATTTTTATGTGGGAGTGTCCCTGTGTAGACTGTGTCCAATATTTTTGGTACAAGGGCTGGTTTTGTTATGGAAGCCAGCCATGTCTTTCCTCCAAGTGTGTTGGCCGTTATCCCCTTGATAGGTTGTGTGTGTTGTGTTGGGGTTTTAAAGCCTGTGCGGGATGTGAGATGGAGCTTCATCTCTGCACTGTGGCTGTCACGGCACTGTCAGGGGTGGGGTCTTCTTCCCAGTTGTTTAGTCTCCACGTGTTTGTTCTTTTCCTGTTTTTCTTTCTGTGGTTGATTTCTAGTTTCATACCAGTGAGGTCAGAAAAGATGCTTAAAATAATTTCTGTCCTGTTAAATTTGTTAATGCTTGTTTTGTGGCCTACGATGTGATGTATCCTAGAGAATGTCCCATGTGTGCTTTAAAAAATATCTATCCTGGTTTATGATCAGGCTCTGTTGCCCTTGAGTGCATGCCCTGCCCCAAAGGAGATGATTGCTGAAGGAAGTGAGGCCTGTGTGATCACAGAGGACCCGTATGCTGCCTGCATAGGCATCCATGATTCCACTCAACAGCAGCCCAAGATCATGTCCCTTTCTCTGTTGTGTTGGTCCCAGATCTAGGGCAAGGCTGTGGTGTGGAGTAGTCTGGACTTGGGGGTCAGAATGGTGTGGCTGCAGGAACTGAGGTGGCTGCACTGCCGCCTGAGATCTGGGCTGCCTCTGTGGCAGAATTTCCCCAGGACCCTGTCTGCCCCAGCTCCTGTGCCAAGCTGGGTGTGGAGTGTGTGGAACCTGGGCACTCTATTGAGAAACAGCTGCTGCATACTCCCTCCAGGCCTGTCTGCCTGATATTCAGTGCTTAACCACTGAACCCTCTTGTGGCACCACCCTGTGTACAGGCTGACAGTGGCCACCACTGCCCACCTGGGTCATACCTCATGCCCCCTTGTCCGTCTATGCATAGCTAAACCAAGTCCTCTCCCAGGGCCTGAGATTCAGTGCTTAGCCGCTGTGGCCTCTTGCTGCTGCGCCCTCTTGTGGTGTCTCCTGGTACATGCTCTGATGATACCTGCTGTGGCTAGACCTGCCGCCCTGTGTGAGCTGACAGTGGGCTCTGTGGCTCCTGCCAAATCACACCCCAGGTGCCCTGGTCTGTTTCTGCAGAGCTAGATCAAATCTTGCCCAGATCTCCTGTCAGGCTTTGGTGTGCCGTGAGCAGGGCCAAGGCATTTGCACCTTTGGAATAGGAAGTGCAGCAAGGCGGAAGCCACCAGTACAACAAGGCTCTCTCTGTCTCTATTGTTAGCAAGCCAGTGTGTACACACTCCTCGGGAGTACAGTTGAGGCTTCTCCAGCCCTTCCATCTGTCCCAGTGGATTTCCTAGCAGGCAAGGGAACTTGTCTCCTCCACATGGGAACTCAGGATGGGATGCCCCAATTGTGGCTCGACTTGCTCACTCTCCAGGGCAGTTGTGCACCTGTGTGGACCTTCTCTTCCTTACAGGTCCCTTCCAGAGGTGCAGGTCCTGACCCGATGCCTTTGTTTTCCATCCTAGTGGGTTACATGGAGATCTTTCTTATAGTTTTGGTGGTTTAGGAGTTCTTTTGCCAGTTTCCAGTTAGTTTTCTGTGAAAACTGTTCCACAGGTAGATGTGTTATTTATTTATTTATTTTGCGATACACGGACCTCTCACTGTTGTGGTCTCTCCTGTTGTGGAGCACAGGCTCCCGACGTGCAGGCTCAGTGGCCATGGCTCACGGGCCCAGCCGCTCCATGGCATGTGGGATCCTCCCGGACCAGGGCACGAACCTGTGTCCCCTGCATCGGCAGGCGGACTCCCAACCACTGCGCCACCAGGGAAGCCCCAGATGTGTTTTTGATGTGTTGGTAGAGAGATGTGAACCCCACGTCCTCCTACTCTGCCATCTTGATCCAAGAAGCCATTTTGAGTTTATTTTTGTATATGGTGTGAGGGAATGTTCTAATCTGATTGTTTTGCATGGGGGTGTCCAGTTTTCCCAGCATCACTTATTGAAGAGACTGTCTTTTCTCCATTGTATAGTATTGCCTCCTTTGTCATAGATTAATTGACCATAAGAGCATGGGTCTATTTCTGAGCTCTCTATTCTGTTCCATTGATCTATGTGTCTGTTTTTGTGCCAGTACCATGCTGTTTTGATTACTGTAGATCTGAAGTATAGTCTGAAGCCTCAGAGGTGGATACTTCTAGCTTTGTTCTTTTTTATCAAGATTGCTTTTGCAATCCTGGGTCTTTTGTGGTTCCAAATAAATTTTAGGATTATTTGTTCTAGTTTTGTGAAAAATATCCTGGGTATTTTGATAGGGATTGCATTAAATCTGTAGATTACTTTCAATAGTATGGCCATTTAAACAACATTAACTCTTCCAGTCCAAGAGCGTGAGATATTTTCCCATTTCTTTGAATCATTTTCAATTTCCTTCATCCACGTTTTATAGTTTTTAGAGTATATGTCTTCTACCTCCCAGGTTAAGTATATTCCTAAGTATTTTATTCTTTCTGATGCAATTTTAAATGGGATTTTTTTTACTTTCTTTTTGTTCATTATTAGTGTATAGAAAAGCAACTGATTTCTGTATATTAATCTTATATTCTGCAACTTTACTGAATTCATTTATTCTAATATCTTTTTGATGGAGACTTCAGGGTTTTCTTTATAAAGTATCATGTCATCTGCAAATAGTGAGTTTTGTTTCTTTTGAATTTAGATACCTTTTTTTTCTTTTTGTCTGATTGATGTGGCTAGGGCTTTGAATACTATGTTAAATAGACATCAGCCCCCACTATTTTCTATTTTCCTCGGAGCTCATTTGAGCGGCCACTTGAACCAGCCAGCTCACTGACTGCAGCCCAACCTCGAGTTCAAGTTGGAATTGATGTCTGAAGGGCAACCACTGGGAGCTGGGAGAGTTGAGGAAAGGATCCAGAGAGGATCCTCTAAGAGGAGGGATATGAAAGACAGTATGACAGTTGACTACTTCAAGGGTGTGGTCCTCTCAATCATGGGGTGATGGAATGAAGGAGTAAACAATTGGGTTACATCTATAAAATGGGCATAATAATTTTACCTCACCCATTTCATGGGTTGTTTGGGGAATGTTCCACCTGATGATAAATGTGGAAAGTACAAATATTGTTATGCAGGTATCACCAACTTCTGAACATACTCTAAACCTGAAAATGCATGTGAAAGTAGAAATGTGGAAAGTAGCCTTTGTATTACAACCAGGTTTCCATTCCTAGTTAACTAAAGATGTAAAATTCCTAATTATGTGTCATCATTTAGAAACAATCTATAATATATTTACTTTCAGATTTCAAACATATTCCTTATGTCCAGTGATCCTCACAACTGTTCATGAAGTAACATAGCTTAAGTCCAAAGAGCATCCAATTGAGGTTCTAGATCCTGCTTTTGCTGCAGTTAATTATTTTTCATTTTTAGATCAACTACTAAGTTTACGGAACTTAACGGTCTTATTTCTGGTACCCATCATTTATATTTTTCAGTTGTCCACTTCATTTTGCAATCAAGAGAAGCAAAACGGAATAATTTTCAAACAATCTCCCAAACAGTGCTGAGACCAAGCTGCTCAAGTTAGGCAACATGAGGCTGGTCAGTGGCACCCCCTTGTGTTGGATGGGAGCATTCTTTGTCAGTAGATGCACCAGGGATTCAGCATTTCATGTTCAAAAATACAGATTGAGTAAAAGCTAAATATAGGAATGCACAGGACTGCTGTATGTCAGTTTAGAGTGTGAGCTTCAGAAGCTGGCAGTCTGACAAGATCAATATAAAAAATAACTGTCAGAACTAGACTCCTGAGCTTTTCCCAAGGTGTGAACCATCAGACTTAGCCCAAAACATCTCCTTCCTCAGATTTGCAGAAAGCCCTCTACATAGTCGAAGTTCAAAAACTGTTTTCTGAATGCCTGATGAAAAGTCTCTAGAGAAGTCTATTGGCTGTGGCAGAAATGGGTATTACAGATGAATTCAAGGAACATATTATTCATGTAACAGAAATATAATCATTGAAAACACTGACTTCTAAGTGAATTGGCATTGTCTTAGATTAATGTCTCTACTGATGATGGCAAAGAAAAAAAAACTTTTCAACTTTTCCACTTCTAAAAGTTAAGACCTTTGTTTTTGTAGAGAAATGGTTGAGTCTGTAGATCTGTGAAGGCAGGACTAAGGGTGCAATAGGGCCTGAAGGAAATTGTTCTTCCTAAGGATGTCATGAAGATTTGGGGACATCTGTGGTTACTAGGGCTCCAGAGAAAAGAGATGTGGTGAGAGGAAGGAGCAGTCTTGAGGGGAGAGGTGGTCAAGAAACTGGTGGTATCAAACCATTCTATTAAACCCCAGACTCTCAAGACCCCTGTGTACAGAAATGCCATTTGTCATTTGGAGGTAAAAGGTGAATTTAGAAAAGCAGCTAAATTACTTGTGGGGGTGGGGCTGAGCACAGGTGCAAAGGGAGCTGAGGAGATGAAATGCTATGAGGTCATGAGTCCAGGGAAAGGAGAACTTGGAGCCAAGAGCGACGATGAGAGAGAAAGTAAAGTGCTGCCCGTGCCCACATGCATGGAGGCAGGATTTCCAAATAAACAGGAGGCTTTCCTGGTTCAGGGTGTTTGGAGGTACAGGCCCAGGGCAGAGGTGCTTGAACTAGTTGTGGTCCCCTGGCAGCTCCCAGCAGAGACAGAATCCCATGGACACTGGGCTCCCATACAGGAAGCACCTGCTAGAGGACACATGTCACAGAAACAAGTGTTTCCTTGGAGGGTATGGAGCCAGCACCTGGGGAGGAAGATTCTGAGTCATAGCAGAACTGGGTGGTCTCTGAAGCAGAGAGGTGAGGGTGACCAAGAGGAGTCTCCCAGGCAGCCTGAGAGAGCTGGGCCATCCTGGCCACAGTCCACTCTGCACCCACAGGAAGGAGGGAAAGCCTCTGAAACGTGATGTGAGCAGAGACATCTGCCCAGCGCAGTGCAGCAGCTGAGTGACAGGCCAGGCTGAACCTGTGCCTTGGGCTACAGAGGCCGCGGACAGGGTGCAGTCTGGTTTCAAGTGTTCTGTCTGCATAAGAGTAAGACCCCTCCAATCTTGCCCCAGCCCTGAATTCTCAGGTCACTGAGGTTATTGTGGGAGGAGGAGGGGTTAGAGAGGAAGATCACCTGCTGCCACCAGGATGTAGCAGAGAAAAGAAATCCTCACAACTCACACCTGGGGAGGCTGAGTGGCTGGCCCTCAAGGGATACACGGGTACTTGACATCGGAAGGCTCCCTAACTGAGGCCCTGGGTGGGCCTCTAGATGAGCTCTCCCATATGTTAGCTCTCCAGTTCTGGAGGCAGACCTTCACATGTGGGACAGAGGTGACCAAACAGCAATTCTCTATGTGGTTCCACTACACACACACACCCTTTTCTTGAAGAAGCAGAAACCCTGAAAATGAAGGCACTGCTAGCACTTGAATACATTTCTCCATTTCTATTCATTTGATCAACTCTTGCTATCTTCTTAAGCCTTCTTTTATTGTTTATAACAGTAATTAACTATATTGTAGTTATATTATAATTCAGTATTATTTTTGAGCCATATATATCTAAGCATTTACAATCAGCTAGTACATTTGGCATTTTGCAACAGTTTATTTATTAAATAGGGATTTAATAAACTTTATATTCCTTTAACTTGAAACATAATGTATTCTAGCTACAGGATTTAATGGGTCTTCTTCACAAAGCTCCCAATACTCTTAATTTAATATTTTTCCATTTTTTTATATTCAAACAAAGTCACAAAAATTATAATCATCCTCATCAGTTCACTTAGTCCCATGTAATTAATTTTTTTTCATCTTGATATTTTCTTAGCACTTTTATGAATTCATCAGTTTTCCATTAGAGTTCTGAAAATGCTTATTCATTCAGTTCAGCAGTATAGTCAGTAACCAGAAACCTGAATTTGTCAGAGTCTTCTCCATGAATTCCTTGAAGATGAAACCCTTTTATAGGAACATTTTTGTAAAAGCATCAGAGCACACCCAGAAGTGTCTGTAAATGATAAAAGACTTAAAAATGACCACGGTTATTAAAGATTTGATGAAAGTCCATAATAATGCAATTGACAAGGAAGTTTAGTTATTTCTGAGATATACATTTTAAAATAATAACTAGAATTATGACTTATAACATTACACCAGAACGTATAAGATTTTTAGCAATTTCATGTAATGTTTGAAACATTTATATTAACATATTTCCATACAAATAACCCAAAGGAAGTTTAATATTAGTTTTTGGTTTTTTTTGAATTTTATTTTATTTATTTTTTTATACAACAGGTTCTTATTAGTCATCAGTTTTATACACATCAATGTATACATGTCAATCCCAATCGCCGAATTCAGCACACCACCATCTCCACCCCCCACCCCCCACCCCCCCCGCAGCTTTCCCCCCTTGGTGTCCATATGTTTGTTCTCTACATCTGTGTCTCAACGTCTGCCCTGCAAACCGGTTCATCTGTACCATTTTTCTAGGTTCCACATACATGTGTTAATATACGATATTTGTTCTTCTCTTTCTGCCTTACTTCACTGTGTATGATAGTCTCTAGATCCATCCACGTCTCAACAAATGACCCAATTTCGTTCCTTTTTATGGCTGAGTAATATTCCATGGTATATATGTACCACATCTTCTTTATCCATTCATCTGTCGATGGGCATTTAGGTTGCTTCCATGACCTGGCTATTGTAAATAGTGCTGCAATGATCATTGGGGTGCGTCTTTTTGAATTATGGTTTACTCTGGGTATATGCCCAGTAGTGGGATTGCTGGATCATATGGTAATTCTATTATTAGTTATTTAAGGAACCTCAGTACTGTTCTCCATAGTGGCTGTATCAATATACATTCCCACCAACAGTGCAAGAGGGTTCCCTTTTCTGCACACCCTCTCCAGCATTTGTTGTTTGTAGATTTTCGGATGACGCCCATTCTAACTGTTGTGGGTGATACCTCATTGTAGTTTTTTTTTTTTTTAATTTTTTTTTTTTTTGCAGTACACGGACCTCTCACTGTTGTGGCCTCTCCCATTGCGGAGCAAGGCTCCGGACGCGCAGGCTCAGCAGCCATGGCTCACGGGCCCAGCTGCTCCGCAGCATGTGGGATCTTCCCGGACCGGGGCACGAACCCGTGTCCCCTGCATTGGCAGGCGGACTCTCAACCACTGCACCACTTGGGAAGCCCTGTAGTTTTGATTTGCATTTCTCTAATAATTAGTGATGTTGAGCAGCTTTTCATGTGCTTCTTGGCCATCTGTATGTCTTCTTTGGAGAAATGTCTATTTAGGTCTTCTGCCCATTTTTGGATTGGGTTGTTTGTTTCTTTAATATTGAGATGCACTAGCTGTTTATATATTTTGAAGATTAATCCTTTGACTATTGACTCATTTGCAAATATTTTCTCCCATTCTGAGGGTTGTCTTTTCATCTTGTTTATGGTTTCCTTTGCTGTGCAAAAGCTTTTAAGTTTCATTGGGTCCCATTTGTTTATTTTTGCTTCCATTACTCTAGGAGGTGGATAAAAAAAGATATTGCTGTGATTTATGTCACAGAGTGTTCTCCTATGTTTTCCACGAAGAGTTTTATAGTGTCCAGTCTTACATTTAGGTCTCAAATCCATTTTGAGTTTATTTTTGTGTATGGTGTTAGGGAGTGTTCTAATTTCATTCTTTTACATGTAGCTGTCCAGTTTTCCCAGCACCACTTACTGAAGAGACTGTCTTTACTCCATTGTATATCCTTGCCCCCTTTGTCATAGATTAGTTGACCATAGGTGCATGGGTTTATTTCTGTGCTTTCTATCTTGTTCATTGACCTATGTTTCTGTTTTTGTGCCAGTAACATATTGTCTTCATTACTGTAGCTTTGTAGTATAGTCTGAAGTCAGGAAGTCTGATTCCTCCCGCTCCATTTTTTCCCTCAAGACTGCTTTGGGTACTTTTGTGTCTCCATACAAATTTTAAGATGATTTATTCTAGTTCCATAAAAAATGCCATTGGTAATTTGATAGGGACTGCATTCAATCTGTAGATTGCTTTGTGTACTATAGTCATTTTCACAATATTGATTCTTCCAATCCAAGAACATGGTATATCTCTCCATCTATTGGTGTCATCTTTAATTTCTTTCATCAGCGTCTTATAGTTTTCTGCATACAGGTCTTTTGTCTCCCTAGGTAGGTTTAATCTTAGGTATTTTATTCTTTTTGTTACAATGGTAAATGGGAGTGTTTCCTTAACTTCTCTTTAAGATCTTCCATCATTAGTGCATAGGAATGCAAGAGATTTCTGTGCATTAATTGTGTATCCTGCAACTTTAACAGATTCATTGATTAGCTATAGTAGTTTTCTACTGGCACTTTTAGGATTCTCCATGTATAGGATCATGTCATCTGCAAACAGTGACAGTTTTACTTCTTCTTTTCCAATTTGTATTCTTTTTCTTTCTTTTTCTTCACTGATTGCCATTGCTAAGACTTCCAAAACTATGTTGAATAAGAGTGGTGAGAGTGGACATCCTTGTCTTGTTCCTGATCTTAGAGGAAAGACTTTCAGTTTTTCACCTTTGAGAATGATGTTTGCTGTGGGTTTGTGATATATGGCCTTTATTATGTTGAGGTAGGTTCCCTCTATACCCACTATCTGGAGAGGTTTTATCATAAAACGGTGTTGAATTTTGTCAAAAGCTTTTTCTGCATCTGTTGAGATGATCATATGGTTTTTATTCTCCAATTTGTTAATATAGTGTATCACATTGATTGATTTGCATATATTGAAGAATCCTTGCATCCCTGGGATAAACCCCTCTTGATCATGATGTATGATCCTTTTAATGTGTTGTTGGATTCTGTTTGCTTGTATTTTGTTGAGGATTTTTGCATCTATGTTCATGAGTGATATTGGTCTGTAATTTCTTTTTTGTAGTATCTTTTTCTGGTTTTGGTATCAGGCTGATGGTGGCCACATAGAATGAGTGTGGCAGTGTTCCTTCCTCAGCAATTTTGTGGAAGAGTTTGAAAAGGGTGGGTGTTAGCTCTTCTCTAAATGTTTGACAGAATTCACTTGTGAAGCCATCTGGTCCTGAACTTTTGTTTGTTGGAAGATTTTTAATCACAGTTTCAATTTCATTAGTTGAGATTGGTCTCTTCATATTTTGTATTTCTTCCTGGTTCAGTCTTGGAAGGTTATACCTTTTTAAGAATTTGTCCATTTCTTCCAGGTTGTCCATTTTATTGGCATAAAGTTACTTGTAGTAGTCTCTTAGGATGCTTTGTATTTCTGCAGTGTCTGTTGTAACTTCTTCTTTTTCTTTTCTAATTTTATTGATTTGAGTCCTCTCCCTCTTTTTCTTGATGAGTCTGGCTAATGGTTATCAATTTTGTTTCTCTTCTCAAAGAACCAGCTTTTAGTTTTATTGATCTTTGCTATTGTTTTCTGTGTTTCTATTTCATTTATTTCTGCTCTGATCTTTATGATTTCTTTCCTTCTGCTAACTTTGGGTTTTGTTTGTTCTTCTAAAGGAACTAGAGATTGTTAGATTGTTTGAGATTTTTCTTGTTTCTTGAATTAGGCTTGTATAGCTATAAACTTCCCTCTTAGAACTGCTTTTGCTGCATCCCATAGGTTTTGGATCATCGTGTTTTCATCGTCATTTGCCTCTAGGTAATTTTTGATGTCCTCTTTTATTTCTTCAGTGATCTCTTGGTTATTTAGTAATGTATTTTTTAGCCTCCATGTGTTTGTGTTTTTACGTTTTTTTCCCTGTAATTCTTTGTAATCTCAAAGTGTTGTGGTCAGAAAAGATGCTTGATATGATTTCAATTTTCCTAAACTTGCTGAGGCTTGACTTGTGACCCAAGATGTGATCTATCCTGGAGAATGTTCCATGCGCACTTGAGAAGAAGGTGTAATCTGCTGTTTTTGGATGGAATGTCCTATAAATATCAATTAAATCTATCTAATCTATTGTGTCATTTAAAGCTTCTGTTTCCTTATTTATTTTCATTTTGCATAATCTGTCCATTGCTGTAAGTGAGGTGTTAAAGTGCCCAACTATTATTGTGTTACTGTTGATTTCCCCTTTTATAGCTGTTAGCAGTTGCCTTATGTGTTGAGGTACTCCTATGTTGGATGCATATGTATTTATAATTGTTATATCTTCTTCTTGGATTGATCATTACATAGTGTCCTTCCTTGTTTCTTGTAACATTCTTCATTTTAAAGTCTATTTTATCTAATATGAGTACTGCTACTCCAGCTTTCTTTTGATTTCCACTTGCATGGAATATCTTTTTCTATCCCCTCACTTTCAGTCTGGGTGTGTCACTAGGTCTGAAGTGGATCTCTGGTAGACAGCATATATATGGGTCTTGTTTATGTATCCATTCAGCAAGCCTGTGTCTTTTGGTTGGAGCATTTAATCCATTCAAGTTTAAGGTAATTATCGATATGTATGTTCCTATGACCATTTTCTTAATTGTTTTGTTTTTCTAGGTCCTTTTCTTCTCTTGTGTTTCCCACTTAGAGAAGTTCTTTTAGCATTTGTTGTCGAGCTGGTTTGGTGGTGCTGAATTCTCTTAGCTTTTGCTTGTCTGTAAAGCTTTTGATTTCTCCATCGAATCTGAATGAGATCCTTGCCAGGTAGAGTAATCTTGGTTGTAGGTTCTTCCCTTTCACCACTTTAGGTATGTCGTACCACTCTCTTCTGGCTTGTAGCATTTCTCCTGAGAAATCAGCTGTTAACCTTATGGGAGTTCTCTTGTATGTTATTTGTCATTTTTTCCCTTGCTGCTTTCAGTAATTTTTCTTTGTCTTTAATTTTTGTCAATTTGATTACTATGTGTCTCGGCGTGTTTCTGCTTGGGTTTATCCTGTATGGGACTTGGTGCATTTCCTGGACTTGGGTGGCTATTTCCTTTCCCATGTTAGGGAAGTTTTCGACTATAATCTCTTCAAATATTTTCTCAGGTCCTTTTTCTCTCTGTTCTCCTTCTGGGACCCCTATAATGTGAATGTTTTGTGTTTAATGTTGTTCCAGAGGTCTCTTAGGCCATCTTCATTTCTTTTCATTCTTTTTCTTTATTCTGTTCCGCAGCAGTGAATTCCACTATTCTGTCTTCCAGGTCACTTATCTGGTCTTCTGCCTCAGTTATTCTGCTATTGACTCCTTCTTGTGTAGTTTTCATTTCAGTTATTGTATTGTTCATCTCTGTTTGTTTGTTCTTTCATTCTTCTAGGTCTTTGTTAAACATTACTTGCATGTTCTCGATCTTTGCCTCCATTCTTTTTCCGAGGTCCTGGATCATCTTCACTATCATTATTCTGAATTCTCTTTCTGGAAGGTTGCCTATCTCCACTTCATTTAGTTGTTTTTCTAAGGTTTTATCTTGTTCCTTCAACTGGTACATAGCCTTCTGCCTTTTCATCTTGTCTATCTTTTTCTGAATGTGGTTTTTGTTCCACAGGCTGCAGGACTGTACTTTTCTTGCTTGTGCTTTCTGCTCTGGTGGATGAGGTTATCTAAGAGGCTTGTGTGAGTTTCCTGATGGGAGGGATGGTGGTGGATAGAGCTGACTGTTGCTCTGGTGGGCAGAACTCAGTAAAACTTTAATCCGCTTAAATGCTGATGAATGTGTCTGGATTCCCTCCCTGCTGGTTGTTTGGCCTGAGTCAACCCAACACTGGAACCTACCTGGGCTCTTTGGTGGCACTAATGAGAGACACTGGGAGGGCTCATGCCAAGGAGTACTTCCAAGAACTTATTCTGCCAGTGTCCTTGTCCCCTCAGTGCTCCACAGCCACCCCCACCTTGGCAGGAGATGCTCCAACACTAGCAGGTAGGTCTGTTTCAGTCTCCCCTGGGGTCACTGCTCCTTCCCCTGGGTCCCAATGTGCAAACTACTTTGTGTGTGCCCTCCAGAGTGGAGTCTGTGTTTTCCCCAGTCCTGTTGAAGTCCTGCAGTCAAATTCCACTAGGCTTCAAAGTCTGATTCTCTAGGAATTCCTCCCTCCGTTGCCAGGCCCCCGGGTTGGGAAGCCTGACGTGGGGCTGAGAACCTTCACTCCAGTGGGTGGACTTCTGTGGTATAAGTGTTCCCCAGTCTGTGAGTCACCCACCCACCAGTTATGGGATTTGATTTTACTGTCATTGCGCCCCTCCTAACATCTCATTGTGGCTTCTTCTTTTTCTTTGCATGTGGGGTGTCATTTTTTGGTGAGTTCCAGTGTCTTCCTGTCGATAATTGTCCAGCATCTAGTTGTGATTCTGGTTTCTCGCAAGTGGGAGTGAGAGCACGTCCTTCTACTCCACCATGTTGGTTCCTCTCTTAATTTTAATAGAGACAACAGCTTTTTTTTCCTGTCCTACTTGTTCAAAAAATAGTAGCAAATGTGAGGGACAAGATATTTCCCTTCTCAGCCTCCTCCCTACCTTCTGAACTTACCATCGAATGATTCTCTTCTAATTTTAAGTATTCTGTGAAAGGAACCATGATTCCATTTTTTCAGCAACAATGAAATAAGCATAACATTCATCAGTATAGAAAAGAAACAGAGAAGAAAACTATAACAGTTCTCTTACAGAAGAAATGAGGCATGAGGCAGGGGCATTAGTATTAAACATTTTAGGAAAGGAATTCCCTGGTGGTCCAGTGGCTAGGGCTCTGCACTTCCACTGCAGGGGTCATGGGTTCAATCCCTGGTTGTGGAACTGAGACCCCACATGCCTCAGGGTGACCAAAAAATAGAAAATCAAAAGATTTTAGGAGAAATAACACATGTGCCCCACTCCTAGACATGTCCCTGGTATAAGCTAGAGGTAAGGGGCAGTTAGGTGATGCTGTCCATGCAGATGGAGCAGGGGAACCCCCACCTGAGCACTGCCAGCAGAGGCCAAGGTCCCCCCAGAGGGGAGAAGAGAGAGGTGAAGTGGGGTTGGAGGTGGGGCAGCCTGGAGCTGAGCCAGTGTTAGCAGACACAGTATCTGGATGGATGCATGGGTGCTGGCCCTCCCTAGGAGAGGGCCATAGTCCACAAAGGCCTGTCAGGAATGCAGGTGAGGGACTGCAACCAAGGGCAACACGACTGAATTGCTAAGGTCTAGGACATTTGGCTTGTTCACATCATTTTATGCCCAGAAAACCTTCTCTTTAATCAATTCATGTCCTTAACTTTTTAAAAACTTTGACCCAGAACTTCATCTCCCCTGGGGGTAATCAACATTTCCTGATACCGGGTATGTGCTAGACCCCAGCTGGATGCTGGGGTCAGAGTGAATCAGGGCATAGCACCGTCCATGAGGGCTCTGAAGGACCCAAAGAGGGTCATCTGAACAGGTGAAGTAGACAGCAGTGGGTAAATACTGTGAAGAGATGAGCAGAGGGCCTCGTGGGGTCACCAGGGATAGAGAAATTGATACCTTCTAGGAAAAGCAGGAGGTGACATTTGAGCTGTATCTTCAAGGAAGAGCTGAGGTTTTGCTGGCCTGGAATGGAGACAAGAATGTCTCCTTGAGGGAACGCTTAGAGGTGAAGCCTCATAGTAATTAAGACAGAGCTGAGGCTGGGACAGACGTGTGGAATATCTGTCGGAAGCCTTATTGAACGTAAGTGTGGATGTTGTGCTCGAGCTACTGTAACCCAAACCACAGACTGGGTGGCACTAAGCCCAGACATTACTTTTCTCAGAGCTCTGAGGCTAGAAGTCCAAGATCAAGTGTTGGCAGGATTGGTTTGTCCTGCACCATCTCTCCTTGGCTTGCATCTGCCACCTTCTTGCTGTGTCTTCACATGCCCTTTTCTCTGTATGGGCCAGTCTATCTGGTGTCCATCTATGTCTCCAAATTTCCTCTCCTTAAAAGAACCTGGTGGAGTAAATTAGAGTCCCACACTACAGCCTCTTTTAATGTTAATTACCTCTTTAAAGTCCCTATATCTAAATATAGTCATATTGTGAGTTACTTGGGTTTAGGGCTTCAAATGTGAATTTGCGGAACCCAATTCAGCCCCATGGACATTTTGCCTTGTTGTGAGTGTATTTCCTTCATGTCTTGTTCGTGGCATGAATTGTGTATGTAAATGGTCCATGTTAATAGCCCTGAAGTCTTTGCTGGATGTGGGTAAGGTGAGGGATGGGTTCCCTGGGTTGCTGGGATGAGTGGGGTGGAAGGGAGTTGTGGAAAAGAGGGACCCTCCTCCTGGGTTCCACAGTGTTGACCTGGTTCTCTGCTTTCACTGCCATCCCTTGAGGACTTGGAAGGACTTAAGTCTTTGTCTGAGTCTTAATTATGTCTCTGAAAAACAGTGTGACCCAGGACCAAGTCATTTATCCTTCTGAAGCCACACAGTTGTCATTGGTAAACTAGATAAAAGACCCTTTCCTCTTCCATGATGTGCTGTGAAGAGTCCACAGTGGCTCATATGTACAATACCTTCAAAAATTATATATCTATTCAAATATGATGAGTTTCTCCATCTCTGCAGCATAGAACTGACCCTTTTAAGCCTTCCCTCTGCTTTGTGACCAGTACTCCTGAGTAGCAATGAGATAACTTTTTCCTGCCGGGAAGAGGACTAAGAGCAAAGGCTCTGTTTAGAAAGGTGGTCAGGAGCACCTGCAGAGGCAGCATTCTTGTTCAGATCCCACACTGTCCCCTGGCTCACTGCAAAGCAGGGAAACAGGCCTTCTCTTGAGCTGGTACTTCTCATGAATTAATGACATCCTTTCCTCTATCAGCTTGTCTTCTTCCTCATCTTCCTGTGATGTGAGTTAAACCGTGGGCTTACTTTTCTCCCCTCCTCCCTCCATGTTACTCTGTCTCTCTCTATTTTTTTTTATAAGAATAGTGGTTTTTATTTTTTTATTGAGGTATAGTTGATTTACAATATTATATTAGTTTCAAGTGTACAATATGGTGATTCAAAAATTTTATAGATTATACTCCATTTAAAGTTATTAGAAAATATTGGCTATATTCTCTGTGCTGTACAGCATATCCTTGTAGTTTAATTGTTGCATACAGAGTAGTTTGTCCCCCTACCTTTCCCCACTGGTAACCACTAGTTTATTCTCTATATCTGTGAGTCTGCTTCTTTCTTGTTATATTCACTAGTTGGTTGTATTTTTTAGATTCCACCTATAAGTGATAACATACAGTGTTTGTCTTTCTATGACTTATTTTACTTAGAGTAATACCCTCCAAGTCCATCCATTGTTGCTGAAAATGGCACAATTTCATTTTCTTTTATAGTGAGTGGAACTGCATTGTATATATATACACACCACATCTTCTTTATCCATTCTTCTGTTGATGGACACTTAGGTTGCTTCCATGTCTTGGCAATTGTAAATAATACTGATATGAACATTGGAGTGCATGTCTTTTTAAATTAGTGTTTTCATTCTCTTCAGAAAATTCCAGGAGCAGAATTGCTGGGTCATATGGTAACATCATTTTAGTTTTCTTGAGGTACCTCTATATTGTTTTCCATAGTGGCTGCACCAACTTACACTCCCACCAACAGTGTACGAGGGTTCCCTTTTCTCTACATCCTCACCAATATTCATTATCTGTGGTCTTTTTGATGATAGGTATTCTGATGGGTGTGAGGTGATATCGCATTGCGGTTTAGGTTTGCATTTTTCTGCTGATTAGCTGTGTTGAACATCTTTTCATGTGCCTGTTGGCCACTTGTATGTCTTCTTTGGAAAAATGTCTACTCATGTTTTCTGCTCACTTTTAATTGGGTTTTTTGATATTGAGTTGTATGAGCTATCTATGTGTTTTGGATATTAACCCCTTATCGGTCATATCATTTGCAAATATTTTCACCCATCCAGTAGGCTGTCTTTTTGTTTTGTCAGTGATTTCCTTTGCTGTGCAAAAGCTTTTATCTCTGTTTTGTCCTTCCTCCCTCCCTCCCTCGCTCCCTTCTTTCCTTCAGATATAACTGAGATATAGTTCACATACCACAAGATTCACCTTCTTAAAATGTACAATTCAGTGGCTTTTATATATTCACAAATTTTGGCAAACATTGCCACTAACTAATGGCATAATATTTCATCACCTCCAGAAGCAACCCTCCTTCCTCAATCCCTGGCAACCAATAATCTGCTTTACTTTTTAAATTACTAATTGTGATATAATTCACATACCATAAAACCCATCATTTAAAAGTATGTAATTCAGCAGTTTTTCGCATACTCACAAAGTTGTACAACCGTCACCACTATCTAATTCCAGAATATTTTCTTCACCACAAAAAGAAATCCTGTATCCATTAACATTCACTCCCCATTCATCCAACCCCTAGTTTTTGGCACCCACTCATCCATTTCCTATTTCTACGAATTTGCCTATTCTGGACATTTCATACAAATGACTTCATTCCATGTGTGTCCTTTTGCATCCAGCTGCTTTCAGTTAGCATACTCTTTTCAGTGTTCATTCATGTTGAGGCATGTATCAGTACATCATATCTTTTTATTGCTGAGTCCCCGAATAAAACATAAACTCACAACTCTTTTTCTTTAAATAGACAAGTATGTATCAGGACATCATTTTTTTTCATTGCTGAATGGTATTCCACTGTGTGGATAAGACCACTTTTTGTTTTAGCCAGTCAGCAGTTGACACACATTTGGGTTTTTTCACTTTTTGCCTATTATGGATTATGCTACTGTGAACATTTGTGTGCAAGTTTTTGTGTGAGTTTCTTTTCACTTCCCTTAGGCATATACCTGGGAGAGGAATTGCTATATCAGATGGTAATTCATTGTTTCACATCTTGAAGTGCCAAAGTGTTATCCAAAGTGGCTGCACCATTTTGCATCTGCACCAACAATGTATGAGGGTTCTAATTACTCTGCGTCCTCACCAACATTTTTTGTTGCCATCTTTATTAAAGTCATCCTAGTGGGTGTGATGTGGATGTCTCATTGCAGTTTTGGTTTGCATCCCTAATAACTAATGATGTTCAGCACCTTTTCATGTGCTTGTTGCTATTCACATATCTTCTTAGGAGAACTATCTATTCAAATGATTTGCTTATTTTTTGGAGTATTTGTCTTTTACTGTTTTTTACGTATATTAGTAAATAATTCTTATGTATTTATTTATATATTATTGTTATTAGATTCTTACCAGATATATACTTTGCAAATATTTTCTATCATGCTGTGGCTTTTCTTTTCATTTTGTTGATAGTGACCTTTAAACCTCAAACATGTTTAATTTTGATAATGCCAAATTTGTCTATTTTTTCTTTGGTGCCTGTGCTTCCAGTATGGGGTAGCGTTTCTACAGGTAGAAAAGGGAGCTCATCAGGGACCAGGGAAAAGCTATTTCCATCACTGCAATTCTAACCAAGTGCTATTGAGCCCTCAGCCTTTAAGCCTTTGAAGTGATAGGTCTTGGGGGGGAAGATCCTGGCCCTCAAGTACATGGTATACATCTGGGAATCATAGGAACACCCTTACAGAACAAGAGTTTTGGAAAGCAGGACAGTGTTGCTTAGGTACTGATTGTGCTTGTAGCAGGAAAGAGTCTGATAGGACTGAAGATGGTCAGAGAAGGTATTTGCTGAGTCTTGAATTATCAAACTACTGGGTGAGGGAGGGTATTAATATTTATTAACTACATACTAATTGCTAAGCAGTGTGCTAGGCTCTTTACATCCTTGATCAAACTCAATGCCCCCTGCCTATATGGCAGGAAAATGAACGATGAAATGATGGCTGGAGAAGGTTAAATATCCTACCAGAAATCACAGATGTGGTAGGTGTTGGTACTGGACCTTATTCAAAGAACTTTCTATTATACTATCTCCCAATGCCCTTAGCATCTCTAGAGCCTAGGAGAGATGGAAGGGAGCCAATGCAGTGCCGGGTGCAGAAACGAGTCTTCTCTTTGTTCACCCGAACGTTTGTCCTTCTGCACCTGACATGTTGATATTCCTCTCATGTTGGAACGTAAAAGGCCAGGGTGGTGCATGTAGCTGTGAGACAAATCCCTGTAATCAATTGTTTCTCTTCTGCCTAGAACATGGGCAATGTGCTTCCAATGCCCCCTTGATCGTCCTCATCTTCTCTTTGTCAATACACTTCTAAGTGAGCAAGTGCCCAGCAAGGCACAGGGAGCCAGAGAATCATGGTGAGGATAGACTTAGCTCAGAGCGTTAGAGGACAGTGAGGAGGGGACACCAGGCTTAGGTGGAGTGAGAAAGGAACAGGTAGAGGAAGGAGGAATGGGCTCACCATTCACTATCAGACATTCACTGAATCCCCCGGTTCAAGTCTGACCCTTCACTCCTGCCTCCTTCTGTTCCTGGAGTCCAGAGGCTGGAGCTCTCTGATAAATGTCTCAGCTTTGGGCGGGCACAGGTGGATGCCTGTTCTTCATTGTAGGGTGTTGTAAGAAATGGAAATCTAACTGCTTCTTGCAACTTCCTTACTGATTTTTAACTCAGACCTTCTCTCATTTTGCAGTTCCTTGTGGCTCCAATTCCAGAGACTTTATGGGTTCCACGGGGTCCATCGACAGCTTCTAGTCCATCCTCACCAGGCCTTTAGGTTTCACATCCCTGCTCTATCAAGCCATCTACCAGCCCACCCTCCATCTTCTTTCTCCATGTATTATCGTTCAGTGTTACAAGTGCTTGTGTTTCCTCCAGGGTGAGGTGTGCACTCTGTCTCCCATTCTCCTTGTGGTGTTTGGGTGGTTTCTGAGAGGAGAGGAAGGCAGAAATATCTTTCCTCTGTCATCTTGAAAGCTGGAAGGCTGCCTGAGAATTGTAAAGGCATTATTCCATTGACTCCCACTGTCCAGTGCTGCTAACAAAAAGAACAGTGCAGTTATTACTGTTTTGTAGTTGACCTGCTCCTCTGTCTAGGAAAGGGTAGTATCTATTCTTTATACTTGACCTACTGAAATGTCACAGTGATGTGTCTAGGTGGTGTTTTAATTTGTTTTTCTTCCTCGACATTTGCTAGACTTTGAAGATTTACGTCTGACCTCAGGGGAGGAATATGTGCTTATGTTATTACTTTCATATTTCTTTGTTAAATTCTTCCCATTCGTGTCATCTTTTTTTCCTTTTTTCCCCTGGAAAGTGTGTTGGTTAGTGGTGAACTCTGGGTTCATCACGCCTATCTTAAATAATTTCTTGGTCATTTTTTCTCTTTGTCGTTTTTCTCTGCTCCGAGAGATCTAAGGCCCAGATAGGCAAGGGGGAGAGAGGAAGGTGTAGGACCCCAGCACAGGATGTGCAGAAGGAGGAGCAGCACATCACAAATGCTTCAGGGGAGTTCAGGAGAGAAGGGTTGGCAGTGTGGGATCCCAGGGTCTGAGCTTCTTGCCCTCTGTGGCCACATGACTCTCCAGGTCAGGCAGCCAGACTTCATTGGGTCTGACTGGCTTAAGTTCCAGGTCCAGTAACAAATGCTTTGCAGCTGGTGTTACTTATAACAAAAAAATGGAAGCATGATGAACAGGAAGTCCCTCAAAATTAGTTGGTTACCTCCCAACCACCCCCAGCCTAAGCCAACAATCCAGAGGCTTCCCCAGGAGACTCAGTGACACAGCACTTTCAGACTCAGCAGAGGGAAACTTCATACCCTTTTCCTGCTCTCATCCCTGGGAGCCTCCACCCCTCTCTGGCTACATAGATCGTGCACAGATGAGGACCTCTACTGGGTGGACATTCAGGTTGGAAGTGACTCCATTTTGGCTGCAGTCCTCAGGGCTTGTCCCTGAGAGCACATGAGGCCATTCTGTTACTTCTCTGGAGTATTGGGGAGTGTTTTCTCCATTGAACAGGCTCCACCTCCTCCAGATTCCTGACTGTTGAACAACAAGGGAGGGAGAGGTCCTCTCCCTTCCTTCATCATTTTACTGATGTCACCCAGTGGGATCCAACTTTTCTGTGAATTCTCTGCAACCTTTGACAGCACTGGCCTCACCTTGTCCTCAGTCTTGGCTCTCCCAACCCCTGCCACTGAGAAAGTGGACCCCTGTCCCCATTTCCCTGGCCACCTACTGATCATGGATGTGTGCACAACAGCCTCTCCTCTGATGCGTGGGGTCCCTGGTCCTATGAGCTCATCTCTTGCCCACAAGGAGCCACATCCACCTCCCTCTCAGTCTTCTCAGGCTCCTTCAGGATCATGCACAAAACATTTATGCCTGGGTCCCTTCCAGATCTGCGTGAGTTCCAGGTGATTGGGACTAAGAACAAGGAGACCAACACCACAAGGGATGATCACCCCAGGCTTTGCCCTCTGACATGTCTGTAACAAAGAGGAACAGGGTGCAGGCCAGAGAGGAGCCACACAGGAGCTGGGTGCCCTGCTGGCTCCACGAGCAGATGCACACTATGACCCACGTCACCATCTACCTGTGGTTCCTTCCTCAGGGACACACTCAGAGCCACAGGCACTTTCTTATTATCTCCTCTCTGGGCTGCAGCTGTCCCGACATCCCAGAAAGCAGCTGGCCTGCTGGTATTTCCTTTAGCTCTCTGAGAAGAAGACTCTCTCAGCAACCTGCATGTCATGTAAGTCCAGGTCTGGCATGTCTCTGAGTGTGAGGGACGCAGGGCCAGTGCATAGGCTCTGACGAGGAGATATGTGCTCCCCGGCTACCTATAGGATCCGGAGACCTCAGAGGTGATCCAGGTAGAAAAGGACACCTCTCTCACCTCCTCACTTCCCTAGGTATGGCATTTAAGTTGCACAGGAGGTCAGGAGAATGTTCCCTCCCTTTCCCAACCTTCCCCAAACCACAGTGCCGTGTTTAGCAGAAAAGACTTTTAATGTCTAGTGTGAGGAGAGGAAAAGGGTTGATCTGGGGCAGTGTGAGGGCCTTAGTTTCCCAAACACTCAAGCAAAGCACAACAGACACAGAGAACTAAGAAGCCAGGAGCAGACTCATACTCCCTTGAATTGAATCTAACTTTGATGTAACATGGTTTTTGTGGGCTCTCTGAAAGCTTACCTGGAGCAGTAAGTACAAGTGAAATCACTATGGATTTGCCATGTCTATGGTGGTGAAGAATGTTACGTCTTCTAATTTCTTTACTCATCTTTAATCTGACTCCCAGCCACCATGTGCCGGGTTGGCAGAGAACTCAATCTCTGTCATTATCAGGGGTTTTCCCATTGTCATTTCCTTTGAGGGAGTGTATTCCACATCAGAGGAAACCTGTCAGGTTTGTCCAAACTTAGGATGGAGCTGCCGGTGAAGCTCCTTGGTCCATGCTTTTGTTTCTTGCTTGGGCCCCACACTGATTCCTGCCAAGTCTGAAATCCAGGAAGATGAGGGGTCCCCTTCCTGAGTGTACTACCAGCCACCTCCCCCCACCACCTCTCTGAAGTCACCTGCTCCTTCAGGCACTTCCAGGACCAAGAAGGGGGCCTAGGATCCCAGTTCCCTTCCACTTCTGGGAGAAATGTATTTCTCCTTTCAAATATTTATGGAGCAGTTGCCATATGCCAGTCATTGTTCTAGATATCCTGGTATTACTCCTGAATCAGGTCCAGATGCTTGCCACTTGAAAATCAATATATATAGAGAGAGAAACACCGGTAGAAAGGAAACTTGTTTTTAATCAGAATGCCGGCAATCTGGGGAGATGGTGGACTCAATGTCCCCCAAAAATCCACCTCTGAAGATTCTGCTTGGCCATGAAAGCTTTTAAAGGGAAGTAATCTCAGTTAATCATTTGACATATGGGATCAGACTCATCGCTATCCCCGCACTGTGTGCAGGCTTGTATGCCAGTTTGTCGACTTCTTGTGATTTTTCTTTAGATGCTCCTATTCACAAAGTCTGTTCACAAGATTACTGAAGGGGAAGCTAGGGAAGAGATCTAGTCATCTGTTAATTACTTATTCTTCATTTCTACTTCTTTGACCTATGGAAAGAACCAACAAGTTAGGCAAAATATTGTGTGATCAAAAACTTTGAAAGTTGTGCTTGGGCCAGAGATGAGTAGAGCATGGGAGGCGCCTGGTTTAAGGTTAGTGACAAGACAAAGGGGGCTCCTGCAGAGGGCTCTTTCCTGCAAAGAACTCTTTCCTGCCCAAAGCTGCTTATACTGGGATACTCAGTAAATTGAACAGGAAAAAAAATTTTTAGCCCATTTTAAATTGGGGTGACAGAAACATTAAATATAATAACAAATAGAGTCTGCTTGCAAGGTGAGAAGTGCTATCGGGGAAAAGTAGCCCCTGATATGGGGATTTGTGAATGCTGGGATTGTGGGTGTGTTCTTAAGGAAGTGGCAGCTTAGTCCTCTTTAAGGATGGAATCTTTGGGCCAAACTTGAAGAGAGGGAGTTAACCATACAGGTCACAGGAAGAGGGCATTCCTGGTAGAGAGAATAGTTGAGAGAGAGACAGAGACAGAGATTGGGGGAGAACTACTGGGAAAGTTGAGTGAAGGAGCATCTGATTGACTTGACCCTGGAAGGATCACTCTGATTACTCTACAGAGCAGACAGTTGAGGTAGGCAGCACTGTTCAGAAGCAGGGAGACAAACTGGGAGCATTTTATAGTAATCCAATAGAGAGAAAATGGTGGCTCAGACCCAGGTAGTAGAAGTGCAGTGGGGAGAAGTGATGCACTCGAAGGCATTTATCTCTCTCTCCTCCTTTCTATGAAAACCTCTCAAGGGCATCAAGATTCCAGATTAAAAAATCAGAAAGAGATTGTCCTCAAATGACTGCTTGTGCAGCATAAGACCTCCTGTGAGGCAAGGGAATACAAAGGACATGGAAACTTCTTAGAGTTAGGGCTAATCTAAGAAGGGAAAAGAAAATGGGGAGGAGAGAGGAAATGAAAAAGCGGTGTGTCAGTAAATTATCCTGACACACACATTTTTCTTTTTGTCCTTTAGTTAAACATCATATGATGGGAAAAGGGGGGTTTAGGGAAGTTTTTAAAGCAACAGCAGCTGGCTGGCAGAATTGCATTGTTGGTCTCCCATAGTCAAATAAGAAGAGAGGAGAGAGGTGTTTGGCAGAACTCCCAGGGCATGGCAGAGATACCTGGCCTGGTGAGAGCTTCTGGGACCATTGCTAGGTGGTCTTTGGTAGACACAATATGTTTGTATGGGAACTGGATAAAAAGATTGTCCACCAGCTTCATTTGCAATTTTGGGTGACCTCCATTCCATGACCTGGGGTGCCCCCTCCCCACACCCTGCCATTCCTCTAGTGACAGTGAGGGCTTTCTACCAATTCTTCTCATTCTTTTAAGAACTTTCCACCCATTTTGCCAATCAAATATATCACATAGCACCTTTTCATTGTTTGTTAGCCACCCATATGTCTTCTTTGGAAAAATGTCTGTTCAGATCCTCTGCCCATTTTTGTAATCAGCTTGTTTATGTTTTTGATGTTGAGCAGTGTGCATTCTTTGTATACTTAGATATTAACCCCTTATCAGATATATCATTTGCAAATATCATCGCCCATTCAGTAGGCAGCCTTTTCATTTTGTTGCTGGTTTCCTTCATGTATAAAAGCTTTTTAGTTTTATGTAGTCCCATTTCTTTATGTTTCCTCTGGTTTTCCTTGCCTGAAGAGACATATCCAAAAACATATTACTAAGACCAATGTCAAAGTATGCACTGCCTATGTTTTCTTCTAAAGTTTTATGGTTTCAGGTCTTACATTTAAGTCTTTAATCGATTTTTAATTTATTTTTGTGCATGGTATAAGTAGTCAGTTTCTTTTGCATGCAGCTGTCTAGTTTTCCCAACACCATTTATTGAAAAGACTATTTTTTCCACCATTGTATTTCTTGCCTCTTTTGTCATAGATTAATTGCCCATATAAGTGTGATTTCGCTTTTGTGTTCTTTATTCTCTTCCATTGATCAATGGGTCTGTTTTTGTGCCAGTGTCATACTGTTTTGATTACTGTACGTTTGTAGTATAGTTTGAAATTGGGGAGTGTGATAACTCCACCTTTGTTCTTCATTCTCAAGATTGTTTTGGCTATTTGGGGTCTTTTGTGTATCCATACAAGGTTTAGAATTATTCGTTCTACTGCTATGAAAAATGTCATAGTTATTTTGATTGGGATTGCATTGAATCTGTAAATTGCCTTGGATAGTATGGTCACTTTGCACTTTGACAATATTAATTCTTCCAATCCATGAGCATGGTATATCTCTCCATCTGTTTGTGTCATCTTTGATTTATTTCATCAGCATCTTATAGTATTCAAAACAGAGGTCTTTTACCTCCTTAGTTAGGTTTATTCCTCGGTATTTTATTATTTTTTGATGTGATTATAAATGGGATTGTTTTCTTAATTTCTCTTTCTGATAGTTCATTGTTAGTGTAAAGAAATGCAACAGATTTCTGTGTATCAATTTTGTATCCTGCAACTTTGCCACATTCATTAATGAGTTCTAGTAGATTTTTGTGCCTTCTTTAGAATTTTCTGTATATAGTATCATGTTATGTAGAAACAGTGACAGTTTTACTACTTCCTTTCCAATTTGGATACCCTTTATTACCTTTACTTGTCTGATTGCTGTGGCTAGGATTTTAATATATGTTGAATAAAAGTGGTGAGAGTGGGCATCCTTGTCTAGTTCCTGGTCTTAGAGGAAATGCTTTCAGCGTTTCATCATTGAGTATTATGTTAGTGGTGGGCTTTTCATATATGGCCTTTATTATGCTGAGGTATGTTCCCTGTATACTCACTTTCTGGAAAATTTGTATCATAAATAGATGTTGAATTTTGTCAAATTTTTCTGCATCTATTGAAATAATCATATGATTTTTATTTCTCAATTTGTTAATGTGGTGTATCACATTGATTGATTTGCAGTATTGAACCATATTTGCATCTCTGGGAAAAACCCAACATGATCACAGTATATGATCCTTTTAATGTATTGTTGATTTGATTTGCTAATATTTGATGGAGGATTTTTGCATCTAAGTTCATCATTGATATTGGCATGTAATTTGCTTTTTTTGTGATATCTTTATCTGGTTTTGGTATGAGGGTGAGGCTGGCCTTGTAGAAAGAGTTTGGAAGAGTTCCTTCCTCTACAATTTTTTAGAATAGTTTGAGAAGGATAGGTGTTAACTCTTCTCAAAATGTTTGATAGAATTCAAATGGGAAGCTGTCTGGTCCTAGACTTTTTTTTTCCCCAACATCTTTTTTGGAGCGCAATTGCCCTACTTTGGTGTGTTAGCTTCTGGCCCACAACAAAGCGAATCAGCCATTCACATACATATGCTCCCACATCTCTTGCCCCTTGTGTCTCCCTCCCTCCCACCCTCCCCATCCTAGCCCTCCAGGTGGTCACAAACCACCGAGCTGATCTCCCTGTGCTATGCGGCCGCTTCCCACCAGCCATCCACTTTACGCTTGGTAGTGTATATATGTCCATGCCACTCTCTCACTTTCTCACAGCTTACCCTTCTCCCTCCCCATAACCTCAAGTCCATTCTCTAGTAGGTCTGTGTCTTTATTCCCATCTTACCTCTATGTTCTTCATGACGTTTTTTTCCCTAAGACTCCATATATATGTTTTAGCATACGTTATTTGTTTTTCTCTTTTTGTCTTACTTCGCTCTGTATGACAGACTCTAGATCCATCCACCTCACTACAAATAACTGAATTTTGTTTCTTTTTATGTCTCAGTAATATTCCATTGTATATACGTGCCACACCTTCTTTATCCATTCATCTGTTGATGGACACTTAGGTTGCTTCCATGTCCTGGCTATTGTAAATAGAGCTGCAGTGAACATTTTGGTACATGACTCTTTTTGAATTATGGTTTCCTCAGGGTATATGCCCAGCATTGGGATTGCTGGGTCATATGGTAAGTCTACTTTTAGTTTTTTAAGGAACCTCCATATTGTTCTCCTTAGTGGTGGTATCAATTTACATTCCCACCAACAGTGGAAGAGGATTCCCTTTTCTCCACACCCTCTCCAGCATTTATTGTTTCTAGATTTTTTGATGATGGCCATTCTGACCGGTGTGAGATGATATCTCATTGTAGTTTTGGTTTGCATTTCTCTAATGATTAATGATGTTGAGCATTCTTTCATGTGTTTGTTGGCAATCTATATATCTTCTTTGGAGAAATGTCTATTTAGGTCTACTGCCCAATTTTGCATTGGGTTGTTTGTTTTTCTGTTATTGAGCTGCATGAGCTGCTTGACTTCTGTTTTTAGGGATTTTTTAATTACTGATTCAATTTCATTACTGGTAATTGGTCTGTTCATATTTTCTATTTCTTGTTGGTTCAGTCTTGTGCGATTCTACATTCCTGGGAATTTGTCCATTTCTTCTACGTTGCTTATATTATTGGTGTATAATTGTTCACAGTAATTTCTTTTGATCCTTTGTATTTCTGTGATGTCAGTTGTAACTTCTCCTTTTTCATATCTGATTTTATTGATCTGGGCCCTCGCTATCTTTTTCTTGATGAGTCTGGCTAAAGTTTTATCAAATTTATCTTTTCAAAGAGCCAGCTCTTAATTTCATTGATCTTTTCTATATAAATTTCTACTTCATTTATTTCTGCTCTGATCTTTGATTTCTTTCCTTCTACTAAGTTTTGGTTTTGCTTGTTCTTCTTTTGATAGTAACTTTAGGTGAAATATTAGATTGTTGCTTTGAGATTTTTGTTTCCTGAGGTGTGCTTGTATTGCAATAAAGTTCCTTTGGAACTGTTTTTGCTGAGTCCAATAAATTTAGATTATTGTGTCTTTGTTTTGTCTTCAGGTATTTTTGGACTTCCTCTGATTTCTTCAGTGATCCATTGGTTGTTTATTAGTATATTCCTTAACCTCCGTTTGTTTGTGTTTTTTTCCCTGTAGCTGATTTCTAGTTTATAGCTTTATGATGGTTGGAAAAGGTGCTTGATAAGATTTCAATTTTCTTAAATTTACTGACACTTGTTCTGTGGTCTGGTATGTGACCTATCCTGAAGAATGTTCCGTGTACACTTGAATGTATATCCTGCTATTTTTAGATAGATTGTTTTGATATATCTATTGATTCCAGCTGTTCTAAAATATCATTTAAAGCCAGTGTTTCCTTATTGATTTTCTGCCTAGGTGATCTCTCCATTAATTTAGGTAGGGTGTTAAATTTCCCTACCATTATTATGTTACTGCCAATCACTCCTTTATGTCTGTTAAGATTTGTTTTAGGTTTTTAGGTGATTCTGTGTTGGGTGCATACCTGTTGAAAATTGTTGTAGTTTCTTCTTGGATTGATCCCTTGATCATTATGTAGTGTCCTTCTTTGTTTCTTATAACAGTCTTTATTTTAAAGACTATTTTGCCTAATATGAATATTGATACTTTGGCTATCTTTTGATTTCCATTTGCATTGAATACCATTTTACATCCCCTCACTTTCAACCTGTGTGTGTCTTTAGATCTGAAGTATTTCTCTTGGAGGCAGCATATATATGGGTCCAGTTTTTGTATCCATTCAGCTACTCTGTCTTTTGATTGGAATATTTAGTCCATTTACATTTAAAGTACTTATTGATAGGTATGAACTTATTGCCATTTTATTCATTTGGGGAGTTGTTTTTGTAGGCACCTTTTGTTCCTTCTTTTGCTTTCTTCCCTTGTGATTTAATTTTTTTTTTCTTTTGGCTGTGCCACACAGCATGTGGGATCTTAATTCCCTGACCAGGGATCAAACCCATGCCCCCTGCAGTGGTAGCATAGAGTTTTAATCACTGGACTACTAGGGAAGTCCTTTAATATCTATCTTTAATGTTATATTTGGATTCCTTTCTTTTTGTGTGTGTGTATATCTATTATGTATTTTTGGATTGTGGTTACCATGAGGTTTATATATAGCACTATATATCTATGGGTCCTAGGTTGGGTGGTTGTGGGGTGGGGTTCCCAAATTTATTGTCAGCCTGCTGGTGGACAGAGCTAGTTCCTATCATGGCTGGCTGTGGGGTCTGGGGTGTACCAAAGCTGGCATCAGACTGCTGGTAAGAGGGGCCAGATCCCTAGGTGGCTGGTTGAGGGGCCAAAAATGTCTTGCAGGTTGTGTAATCTTACTGGTGAGTGTGACGTGGAGGTCCCAGAGCTAGTGTCAGCCCACTGGTGGGCAGAGCTGGGTCTTAGGGTCTCTGTCTCTAGGCGCCTTGGAGTTGGTGTTGGCCTGTTGGTGGGTAGGTTCAGGTCCCAACAGATGGCTGCAGGGTCCTGAGAGTCCTGTGGCTGGTGCAGTGGTGGGAAGAGCCATGTCCTGGGTCGTCTGTTGGACGGAGCTGGGTGTTTTGTCTTCTGGGAGCTCAGAGACTCCAAAGGCAACCAGCCTGCTGGTGGGTGGAGCCATGTTCCCACCCAGCTAGCTGCTTGGCCTGAGGTGTCCCAGTACTGGAACCAACAGGCTGGTGGGGAGGGGGGCCGGTCCCAGTGTTTATTAACAAGAGGGAGGATTGCAAAATGACGCTTGCCAGCACCAGTGTCCTCTTGATAAAATGAGCTCCCCAGATTGGCTGCTGCCAGTGTCTATATCTCTATGGTGAGCTCCAATTGCTTCCTGTCTCTCCAAGAGGCTCTCTAAGGTCAGCACGTCAGTCTGACCCAGGCTCCTTTCAAATTATTGCTTCTGCCCTTGATCTTAGAGTGTGATATTTTGTGTACACCTGTGAAGAGTGGATTTGCTGTTTCTTACAGCCGTCTGGTTCTCCTGAAAGTAAACCCCACTGGCCTTCAAAGTCAAACATGCTGGGGCCTCATCTTCCTGGTGCAAGAAACCCCAGTCTGGGGGGCGCAATGTGGAGCTCAGACCTCTTGCTTCTTGGGGAGAACTTCTGCAGTTGTAGTTATCCTCCTCTTTGTAGGTTGCCTACATGGAGGTATGGCTCTTGACTAAACGACATCTCTGCCCCTCCTATCCATCTTGTTGAGGTTCCCTCTTAATGTCTTTATTTATTTATTTATTTTCGGGGGGGATTTTTTTTTATATTCAAAGAGAAAGTTACAGAAATTATAATCATCCTCATCAGTTCACTCAGTCCCATGTAATTAATTTTATTTCATCTTGATCTTTTGTTAGCACTTTTATGAATTCATCAGTTTTCCACTAGAGCTCTGAAAATGCTTATTCAGTCAGTTCAGCAGTATAGTCAGTTACCAGAAACCTGTATTTGTCAGTCTTTTTCATGAAGTCCTGGAAGATGAAAGCCTTTTATAGGGACATTTTTGCAAAAGCGTCAGAGTACACCCACAACTTTCAGTAAATGACAAAATACTTAAAAATGACCATGGTAAAAGATTTGATGAAAGTTCAGAATAATGCAATTGACAACGAAATTTAGTTATTTCAGAGATATACATTTTAAAGTAATAACTAGAATTATGACTTGTAACATTATAGCTGAACATATAACATTTTTAGAAATTTCATGTAATGTCTGAAACATTTATATTAACATATTTCCATACAAATAACCCAAAGGAAGTTTAGTATTAGTTGTTTTATTGTTTGTTTGTTTATACTGCAGGTTCTTATTAGTCATCAGTTTTATACACATCAGTGTATACATGTCAATCCCAATCGCCCAATTCATCACACCACCATCCCCACCTCCCCGCAGCTTTCCCCCCTTGCTGTCCATACGTTTTTTCTCTACATCTGTATCTCAACTTCTGCCCTGCAAACCGGTTCATCTGTAACATTTTTTTAGGTCGCACATACATGCACTAATATACGATATTTGTTTTTCTCTTTCTGACTTATTTCACTCTGTATGACAGTCTTCAGATCCATCCACATCTCAACCAATGACTCAGTTTCGTTCCTTTTAGTGTCTGAGTAATATTCCATTGTATATATGTACCACTTCTTCTTTATCCGTTCGTCTGTCGATGGGCATTTAGGTTGCTTCCATGACCTGGCTATTGTAAATAGTGCTGCAATGAACATTGGGGTGCATATGTCTTTTTGAGTTATGGTTTTCTCTGGGTATATGCCCAGTAGTGGGATTGCTGGATCATATGGTAATTCTATTTTTAGTCTTTTAAGGAACATCCACTGTTCTCCATAGTGGCTGTATCAATTTACATTCCCACCAACAGTGCAGGAGGATTCCCTTTTCTCCACACCCTCTCCAGCATTTGCTGTTTGTAGATTTTCTGATGATGCCCATTCTAACAGGTGTGGGTGATACCTCATTGTAGTTTTAGTTTGCATTTCTCTAATAATTAGTGATGTCGAGCAACTTTTCATGTGCTTCTTGGCCATCTGTATGTCGTCTTTGGAAAAATGTCTATTTAGGTCTTCTGCCCATTTTTGAATTTTGTTGTTTGTTTCTTTAATATTGAGCTGCATGAGCTGTTTATAGATTTTCCAGATTAATCGTTTTTCCGTTGATTTGTTTGCAAATATTTTCTCCCATTCTGAGGGTTTTCTTTTCATCTTGTTTATGAATTCATTTGCAGTGCAAAAGCTTTAAAGTTTCATTAGGTCCCATTTGTTTATTTTTGTTTTTATTTCCATTACTCTAGGAGGTGTGTCAAAAAATATCTTGCTGTGATTTATGTCAGTGTTCTTCCTATGTTTTCCTCTAAGAGTTTTATAGTGTCCGGCTTTACATTTAGGTCTTGAATCCATTTTGAGTTTATTTTTGTGTATGGTGTAAGGGAGTGTTCTAATTTCATTCTTTTACATGTAGGTGTCCAGATTTCTCAGCACCACTTATTGGAGAGAGTGTCTTTTCTCCATTGTATATCTTTGCCTCCTTTGTCATAGATTAGTTGACCATAAGTGCATGGGTTTATCTCTTAGCTTTCTATCTTGTTCCATTGATCTACGTTTCTGTTTTTGTGCCAGTAACATATTGTCTTGATTACTGTAGCTTTGTAGTATAGTCTGAAGCCAGGGAGTTGATTCCTCCCACTGCGTTTTTTTCCCTCAAGACTGCTTTGTGTACTCGGGGTCTTTTGTGTCTCTATACAAATTTTAAGATTTTTTGTTCTAGTTCTTTAAAAAATGACATTGGTATTTCATAGGGATTGCATTGAATCTGTAGATTGCTTTGGGTAGTATAGTCATTTTCACAATGTTGATTCTTCCAATCCAGGAACATGGTATATCTCTCCATCTGTGGTGTCATCTTTAATTTCTTTCATCAATGTCTTATAGTTTTCTGCATACAGGTCTTTTGTCTCCCTAGGTAGGTTTTATCCTACGTATTTTATCCTTTTTGTTACAGTGGTAAATGGGAGTGTTTCCTTAACTTCTCTTTCAGATTTTCCATCATTATTGCATAGGAATGCAAGAGATTTCTGTGCATTAATTTTGCATCCTGCAACTTTAACAGATTCATTGATTAGTTATAGTAGTTTCCTACTGGAATTTTTAGGATTCTCTATGTATAGTATCACGTCATCTGCAAACAGTGACAGTTTTACTTCTTCTTTTCCAATTTGTGTTCTTTTTATTTCTTTTTCTTCTCTGATTGCTGTGGCTAGGACTTCCAAAGCTATGTTGAATAAGAGTGGTGAGAGTGGACATCCTTGTCTTGTTCCTGATCCTAGAGGAAAGGCTTTCAGTTTTTCACCACTGAGAATGATGTTTGCTGTGGCTTTGTAATATATGGCCTTTATTATGTTGAGGTAGGTTCCCTCTGTACCCCCTTTCTGGAGAGTTTTTATCATAAATGGGTGTTGAATTTTGTCAGAAGCTTTTTCTGCATCTGTTGAGATGATCATATGGTTTTTATTCTCCAATTTGTTAAAATGGTGTATCACATTGATTGATTTGCGTATATTGAAGAATCCTTGCATCCCCGGGATACACCCCACTTGATCACGGTGTATGATCCTTTTAATGTGTTGTTGGATTCTGTTTGCTTGTATTTTGCTGAGGATTTTTGCATTTATATTCATGAGTGATATTGGTCTGTAATTTTCTTTTTTGCAGTATCTTTCTCTGGTTTTGGTATCAGGCTGATGGTGGCCTCATAGAATGAGTGTGGCAGTGTTCCCTCCTCTGCAATTTTTTGGAAGAGTTTGAGAAGGATGGGTGTTAGCTTTTCTCTAAATGTTTGACAGAATTCACTTGATCCTGAACTTTTGTTTGTTGGAAGATTTTTATCACAGTTTCAATTTCATTAGTTGAGATTGGTCTGTTCATATTTTGTATTTCTTCCTGGTTCAGTCTTGGAAGGTTACATGTTTCTAAGAATTTGTCCATTTCTTCCAGGTTGTCCATTTTATTGGCATAGAGTTGCTTGTAGTAGTCTCTTAGGATGCTTTGTATTTCTGCAGTGTCTGTTGTAACTTTTTCTTTTTCTTTTCTAATTTTATTGATTTGAGTCCTCTCCCTCTTTTTCTTGATGAGTCTGGCTGACGCTTGTCAATTTTGTTTATCTTCTCAAAGAACCAGCTTTTAGTTTTATTGATCTTTGCTATTATTTTCTGTGTTTCTATTTCATTTATTTCTGCTCTGATCTTTATGATTTCTTTCCTCTTGCTAACTTTGGGTTTTGTTTGTTCTTCTTTCTCTAGTTCCTTTAGGAGCTAGAGATTGTTAGATTGTTTGATATTTTTCTTGTTTCTTGAGGTAGGCTTGTATAGCTATAAACTTCCCTCTTAGAACTGATTTTGCTGCATCCCATAGGTTTTGGATCATCGTGTTTTCATCGTCATTTGCCTCTAGGTACTTTTTGATGTCCTCTTTTATTTCTTCAGTGATCTCTTGGTTATTTAGTAATGTATTTTTTAGCCTCCATGTGTTTGTGTTTTTACGTTTTTTTGCCTGTAATTCTTTGTAATCTCAAAGTGTTGTGGTCAGAAAAGATGCGTGATATGATTTCAATTTTCCTAAATTTGCTGAGGCTTGATTTGTGACCCAAGATGTGATCTATCCTGGAGAATGTTCCATGCGCACTTGAGAAGATGGTGTAATCTGCTGTTTTTCAATGCAATGTCCTATAAATATCTATTAAATCTATTTAGTCTATTGTGTCATTTAAAGCTTCTGTTTCTTTATTTTCATTTTGGATAATCTGTCCATTGCTGTAAGTGAGGTGTTAAAGTGCCCAACTATTATTGTGTTACTGTCGATTTCCTCTTTTGTAACTGTTAGCAGTTGCCTTATGTATTGAGGTACTCCTATGTTGGATGCATATGTATTTATAATTGTTATATCCTTCTGGGATTGATCATTACATAGTGTTCTTCCTTGTTTCTTGTAATATTCTTCATTTTAAAGTCTGTTTTATGTGATATGAGTACTGCTATTCCAGCTTTCTATTTATTTCCATTTGCATGGAATATCTTTTTCTATCCCCTCACTTTCAGTCTGGGTGTGTCACTAGGTCTGAAGTGGATCTCTGATGGACAGCATATATATGAGTCTTGTTTATGTATCCATTCAGTAAGTATGTGTCTTTTGGTTGCAGCATTTAATCCACTCACGTTTAAGGTAATTATCAATATGTATGTTCCTATGACCATTTTCTTAATTGTTTTGGGTTTGTTTTTCTAGGTCCTTTTCTTATCTTGTGTTTCCCACTTAGAGAAGTTCCTTTAGCATTTGTTGTAGCGCTGGTTTGGTGGTGCTGAATTCTCTGAGCTTTTGCTTGTCTGTAAAGCATTTGATTTCTCCATCAAATCTGAATGAGATCCTTGCTGGGTAAAGTAATCTTGGTTGTACGTTCTTCCCTTTCATCACTTTAAGTGTATCATGCCACTCCCTTCTAGCTTGTAGCATTTCTGCTGAGAAATCAGCTGGTAACCTTATGGGCGTTCCCTTGTATGTTATTTGTCGTTTTTCCCTTGCTGCTTTCAATAATTTTTCTTTGTCTTTAATTTTTGACAATTTGATTACTATGTGTCTTGGCGTGTTTCTCCTTGGGTTTATCCTGTACGGGACTCGGTGCACTTCCTCAACCTAGGTGTCTATTTCCTTTCCAATGTTAGGGAAGTTTTTGACTATAATCTCTTCAAATATTTTCTCAGGTCCTTTCTCTCTCTATTCTCCTTCTGAGAACCCTATAATGTGAATGTTGTTGTGTTTAATGTTGTCCTAGAGGTCTTTTAGGCCATCTTCATTTCTTTTCATTTTTTTTCTTTATTCTGTTCCGCAGCGGTGAATTCCACTATTCTGTCTTCCAGGCCACTTATCAGGTCTTCTGCCTCAGTTATTCTGCTACTGACTCCTTCTAGTGTAGTTGCCATTTCAGTTAGTGTATTGTTCATCTCTGTTTGTTTGTTCTTTAATTCTTCTAGGTCTTTTATAAACATTTCTTGTATGTTCTCGGTCTTTGCCTCCATTCTTTTTCCGAGGTCCTGGATCATCTTCACTATCATTATTCTGAATTCTTTTTCTGGAAGGTTGCCTATCTCCACTTCATTTAGTTGTTTTTCTAAGGTTTTATCTTGTTCCTTCAACTGGTACATAGCCTTCTACCTTTTCATCTTGTCTATCTTTTTCTGATTGTGGTTTTTGTTCCACAGGCTGCAGGATTGTAGTTTCTCTTGCTTGTGCTTTCTGCTCTCTGGTGGATGAGGTTATTGAAGAGACTTGTGTGAGTTTCCTGATGGGAAGGACTGGTGGTGGATAGAGCTGACTGTTGATCTGGTGGGCAGAGCTCAGGAAAACTTTAATCCGCTTAACTGCTGATGAATGGGGCTGGATGCCACCCCTGTTGGTTGTTTGGCCTGAGGCAACCCAACACTGGAACCTACCTGGGCTCTTTGGTGGCGCTAATGAGAGACACTGGGAGGGCTCACACCAAGGCGTACTACCAAGAACTTCTTCTGCCAGTGTCCTTGTCCCCTCGGTGGTCCACAGCCATCCCCGCCTCTGCAGGAGACCCTCCAACACTAGCAGGTAGGTATGTTTCAGTCTCCCCCGGGGTCACTGCTCCTTCCCCTGGGTCACTACTACTAAACCCACTACTTTGTGTGTGCCCTCCAGAGTGGAGTCTCTGTTTTCCCCAGTCCTGTCGAAGTCCTGCAGTCAAATTCCACTAGGCTTCAAAGTCTGATTCTGTAGGAATTCCTACCTCCGTTGCCAGACCCCCAGGTTGGGAAGCGTGACGTGGGGCTTAGAACCTTAACTCCAGTGCGTGGACTTCTGTGGTATAAGTGTTCTCCAATCTGTGGGTCACCCACCCACCAGTTATGGGATTTGATTTTACTGTGTTTGCGCCCCTCCTACCATCTCATTGTGGCTTCTCCTTGGTCTTTGGATGTGGGGTATCTTTTTTTGGTGAGTTCCAGTGTCTTCCTGTCGATGACTGTCCAGCATCTAGTTGTAATTTTGGTTTCTCGCAAATGGGAGTGAGAGCACGTCCTTCTACTCCACCATCTTTGTTCCTCACTTAATTTTAATAGAGGTAACAGATATTTTTTCCATCCTGCTGGTTAAAAAAATAGTAGCAAATGTGAGAGACAAGATATTTCCCTTCTCAGCCTCCTCCCTACCTTCAGAACTTATATCGAATGATTCTCTTCTAATTTTAAGTAATCTGTGAAAGGAATCATGGTTCCATTTTTTCAGCAACAATGTAAAAAACATAACTTTCATCAATATAGAAAAGAAACTGAGAAGAAACCTATAACCGTTCTCTTACAGAAGAAATGAGGCATGAGGCAGGGGCATTAGTATTAAACATTTTCGGAAAGGAATTCCCTGGTGGTCCAGTGGCTAGGGCTCTGCACTGCCATGCAGGGGGCATGGGTTGAATCCCTGGTTGTGGAACTAAGATCCTACATTCCTCAGGGTGTGACCAAAAAATAGAAAATCAAAAGATTTTAGGAGAAATAGCACTTGTGCCCCACTCCTAGACATGTTCCTGGTACAAGCTAGAGGTGATGGGCAGTTAGGTGGTGCTGTCCATACAGAGTGGAGAAGGGGAACCCCCACCTGAGCACTGCCAGCAGAGGCCAAGGTCCCCCCAGAGGGGAGAAGAGAGCAGTGAAGTGGGGTTGGAGGTGGGGCAGCCTGGAGCTGAGCCAGTATTGGCAGGCAGATTATCTGGATGGATGTGTGGGTGCTGGCCCTCCCTGGGAGAGGGCCATAATCCACAAAGGTCCGTCAGCTGTGCAGGTGAGGGACTGCAACGAAGGGCAACATGACTGAATTGCTAAGGTCCAGGACATTTGGCCTGTTCACATCATTTTATGCCCAGAAAACATCCTCTTTAATCAATTCATGTCCTTAACGTTTTAAAAACTTTGACCCAGAACTTCATCTCCCCTGGGGGTATTCAACATTTCCTGATACCGGGTATGTGCTAGACCCTAGTTGTATGCTGGGGTTAGAGTGAATCAGGGCATGGCACTGTCCATGAGGGCTCTGAAGGACCCAAAGTGGGTCATCTGAACAGGTGAAGTAAACAACAGTGGGTAAATACTGTGAAGAGATGAGCAGAGGGCCTTGTGGGGACACCAGGGATAGAGAAATTGATACCTTCTAGGAAAAGCAGGAGGTGACATTTGAGCTGTATCTTCAAGGAGGAGCCGAGATTTTGCTGGCCTGGAATGGAGACAAGAATGTCTCCTTGAGGGAAGGCTTAGAGGTGAAGCCTCAGAGTAATTAGGACAGAGCTGAGGCTGGGACAGACGTGTGGAATATCTGTCGGAAGCCTTATTGAACGTAAGTGTGGATGTTGTGCTCGAGCTACTGTAACCCAAACCACACACTGGGTGGCACTAAGCCCAGACATTACTTTTCTCAGAGCTCTGAGGCTAGAAGTCCAAGATCAAGTGTTGGCAGGATTGGTTTGTCCTGCACCATCTCTCCTTGGCTTGCATCTGCCACCTTCTTGCTGTGTCTTCACATGCCCTTTTCTCTGTATGGGCCAGTCTATCTGGTGTCCATCTATGTCTCCAAATTTCCTCTCCGTAAAAGAACCTGGTGGAGTAAATTAGAGTCCCACACTACAGCCTCTTTTAATGTTAATTACCTCTTTAAAGTCCCTATATCTAAATATAGTCATATTGTGAGTTACTTGGGTTTAGGGCTTCAAATGTGAATTTGCGGAACCCAATTCAGCCCCATGGACATTTTGCCTTGTTGTGAGTGTATTTCTTTCATGTCTCGTTCATGGCATGAATTGTGTATGTAAATGGTCCTTGTTAATAGCCCTGAAGTCTTTGTTGGATGTGGGTAAGGTGAGGGAAGGGTTCACTGGGTTGCTGGGATGAGTGGGGTGGGAGGGAGTTGTGGAAAAGAGGGACCCTCCTCCTGGGTTCCACAGTGTTGACCTGGTTCTCTGCTTTCACTGCCATCCCTTGAGGACTTGGAAGGACTTAAGTCTTTGTCTGAGTCTTAATTATGTCTCTGAAAAACAGTGTGACCCAGGACCAAGTCACTTATCCTTCTGAAGCCACACAGTTGTCATTGGTAAACTAGATAAAAGACCCTTTCCTCTTCTATGATGTGCTGTGAAGAGTCCACAGTGGCTCATATGTACAATATCTTCAAATATTATATATCTATTCAAATATGATGACACTTTCTCCATCTCTGCAGCATAGAACTGACCCTTTTAAGCCTTCCCTCTGCTTTGTGACCAGTACTCCTGAGTAGCAATGAGATACCTTTTTCCTGCTGGGAAGAGGACTAAGAGCAAAGGCTCTGTTTAGGAAGGTGGTCAGGAGCACATGCAGAGGCAGCATTCTAGTTCAGATCCCACACTGTCCCCTGGCTCACTGCAAAGCAGGGAAACAGGCCTTCCCTTGAGCTTGTACTTCTCATGAATTAATGGCATCCTTTCCTCTATCAGCTTGTCTTCTTCCTCATCTTCCTCTGATGTGAGTTAAACCCTGGGCTTACTTTTCTCCCCTCCTCCCTCCATCTTTCTCTGTGTCTCTCTATTTTTTTTAATAAGAATAGTGGTTTTTATTTTTTTATTGAGGTATAGTTGATTTACAGTATTATATTAGTTTCAAGTGTACAATATTGTGATTCAAAATTATTATAGATTATACTCCATTTAAAGTTATTAGAAAATATTGGCTATATTCTCTGTGCTGTACAGCATATCCTTGTAGTTTATGTATTTCGTACAGAGTAGTTTGTCCCCCTCCCTTTCCCCACTGGTAACCACTAATTTGTTCTCTATATCTGTGAGTCTGCTTCTTTCTTTGTTATATTCACTAGTTGGTTGTATTTTTTAGATTCCACATATAAGTGGTATCATACAGTATTTGTCTTTCTCTGACTTATTTTACTTAGAGTAATACCCTCCAAGTCCATCAATTGTTGTTGCAAATGGCACAATTTCATTTTCTTTTATAGTGAGTGGTACACTGTTGTATATATATACACACCACATCTTCTTTTTTATTATTATTATTTTCTTTTTTGTGGTACACAGGCCTCTCACTGTTGTGGCCTCTCCCGTTGCGGAGCACAGCCTCCGGATGCGCAGGCTCAGCGGCCATGGCTCACGGGCCCAGCCGCTCCGTGGCATGTGGGATCTTCCCAGACCGGGGCACGAACCCGTGTCCCCTGCATCGGCAGGCAGACTCTCAACCACTGCGCCACCAGGGAAGCCCCACACCACATCTTCTTTATCCATTCTTCTGTTGATGGACACTTAGGTTGCTTCCATGTCTTGGCAATTGTAAATAATACTGATATCAACATTGGAGTGCATATGTCTTCTCAAATTAGGGTTTTCATTTCCTTCAGAAAATTCCAGGAGCAGAATTGCTGGGTCACATGGTAATACTATTTTAGTGTTCTTGAGGAATCTCCATATTGTTTTCCATAGCGGCTGCACCAACTTACACTCCCACCAACAGTGTACGAGGGTTCCCTTTTCTCTACATCCTCACCAATATTCATTATTTGTGGTCTTTTTTTTTTTTTTTTTTTTTTTTTTTTTTATTTGTGGTCTTTTTGATGATAGGCATTCTGATGGGTGTGAGGTGATATCTCATTGTGGTTTAGGTTTGTATTTTTCTGCCGATTAGCTGTATTGAACATCTTTTCATATGCCTGTTGGCCACTTGTATATCTTCTTTGGAAAAATGTCTACTCATGTTTTCTGCTCACTTTTAATTGGGTTTTTTTTTTAAAGCAAGTGATATTTAAGATTAGTAATTTTTTAAATGAATTTATTTATTTATTTTTGGCTGCATTGGGTCTTCATTGCAGTGCTCGGGCTTTCTCTAGTTGTGGCGAGCAGGGGCTACTCTTCTGTTGCGGTGCATGGGCTTCTCATTGCGTGGCTTCTCTTGTTGCAGAGCACGGGCTCTAGGCACGTGGGCTTCAGTAGTTGTGGCTTGCGGGCTCAGTAGTTGTGGCTCGCAGGCCGTAGAGCGCAGGCTCAGTAGCTGTGGCACACGGGCTTAGTTGCTCCGTGGCATGTGGGATCTTCCCGGACCAGGGCTCGAACCCATGTCTCCTGCATTGGCAGGTGGATTCTTAACCACTGTGCCACCAGGGAAGCCCTAACTGGGTTTTTTGATATTGAGTTGTATGAGCTATCTATGTGTTTTGGATATTGACCCCTTATCGGTCATATAATTTGCAAATATTTTCACCTATCCAGTAGGCTGTCTTTTTGATTTGTCAGTGATTTCCTTTGCTGTGCAAATGCTTTTATCTCTGTTTTGGCCTTCCTCCCTCCCACCCTCCCTTCCTCTCTCCCTCCCTCCCTCCCTCCCTCCCTTCTTTCCTTCCTTCTTTTCTTCAGATATAATTGAGATACTGTTGACATACCACAAGATTCACCTTCTTAAAATGTACAATTCAGTGGCTTTTATATATTCACAAAGTTGGGCAACCATTGCCACTATCTAATGGCATACTATTTCATCACCTCCAGAAGCAACCTTCCTTCCTCAATCCCTGGCAACCACTAATCTATTTTATTTTTAAAATTTTTAATTATGATATAATTCACATACCATAAAACCCACCCTTTAAAAGTATGTAATTCATCAGTTTTTCGCATACTCACAAAGTTGTACAACCATCACCACTATCTAATTCCAGAATATTTTCTTCACCACAAAAAGAAATCCTGTATCCATTAACATTCAATCCCCATTCATCCAACCCCCAGTTTTTGGCACCCACTCATCCATTTCCTATTTCTACGGATTTGCCTATTCTGGACATTTCATACAAATGACTTCATTCCATGTGTGTCCTTTTGCATCCAGCTGCTTTCAGTTACCATACTCTTTTCAGTGTTCATTCATGTTGAGGCATGTATCAGTACATCATATCATTTTATTGCTGAGTCCCCGAATAAAACATAAACTCACAACTCTTTTTCTTTAAATAGACAAGTATGTATCAGGACATCATTTTTTTTCATTGCTGAATGGTATTCCACTGTGTGGATAAGACCACTTTTTGTTTTAGCCAGTCAGCAGTTGACACACATTTGGGTTTTTTCACTTTTTGCCTATTATGGATTATGCTACTGTGAACATTTGTGTGCAAGTTTTTGTGTGAGTTTGTTTTCACTTCCCTTAGGCATATACCTGGGAGAGGAATTGCTATATCAGATGGTAATTCATTGTTTCACATCTTGAAGTGCCAAAGTGTTATCCAAAGTGGCTGCACCATTTTGCATCTGCACCAACAATGTATGAGGGTTCTAATTACTCTGCGTCCTCACCAACATTTTTTGTTGCCATCTTTTTTAAAGTCATCCTAGTGGGTGTGATGTGGATGTCTCATTGCAGTTTTGGTTTGCATCCCTAATAACTAATGATGTTCAGCATCTTTTCATGTGCTTATTGCTATTCACATATCTTCTTTGGAGAAATATGTATTCAAATGATTTGCTTATTTTTTGGAGTATTTGTCTTTTACTGTTTTTTCCATATCACAGTAAATTAATTCTTATTTATTTATTTACATATTATGGTTATTAGATTCTTACCAGATATATACTTTGCAAATATTTTCTATCATGCTGTGGCTTTTCTTTTCATTTTGTTAATAGTGATCTTTAAACCTCAAACATGTTTAATTTGAATAAAGCCAAATTTGTCTATTTTTTCTTTGGTGCCTGTGTTTCCAGTATTGGGTAGAGTTTCTACAGGTAGAAAAGGGAGCTCATCAGGGACCAGGGAAAAGCTATTTCCATCACTGCAATTCTAACCAAGTGCTATTGAGCCCTCAGCCTTTAAGCCTTTGAAGTGATAGGTCTTGGGGGGGAAGATCCTGGCCCTCAAGTACATGGTATACATCTGGGAATCATAGGAACACTCTTACAGAACAAGAGTTTTGGAAAGAAGGACAGTGTTGCTTAGGTACTGATTGTGCTTATAGCAGGAAAGAGTCTGATAGGACTGAAGATGGTCAGAGAAGGTATTTGCTGAGCCTTGAATTATCAAACTACTGGGTGAGGGAGGGTATTAACATTTATTAACTACATACTAATTGCTAAGCAGTGTGCTAGGCTCTTTACATCCTTGATCAAACTCAATCCCCCCTGCCTGTATGGCAGGAAAATAAACGATGAAATGATGGCTGGAGAAGGTTAAATATCCTTCCAGAAATCACAGATGTGGTAGGTGTTGGTACTGGACCTTATTCAAAGAACTTTCTATTATACTATCTCCCAATGCGCTTAGCATCTCTAGAGCCTAGGAGAGATGGAAGGGAGCCAGCGCAGTGCAGGGTACAGAAACGAGTCTTCTCTTTGTTCACCCGAACGTTTGTCCTTCTGCACCTGACATGTTGATATTCCTCTCATGTTGGAAGGTAAAGGCCAGGGTGGTGCATGTAGCTGTGAGACAAATCCCTGTAATCAATTGTTTCTCTTCTGCCTGGAACATGGGCAATGTGCTTCCAATGCCCCCTTGATCGTCCTCATCTTCTCTTTGTCAATACACTTCTAAGTGAGCAAGTGCCCAGCAAGGCACAGGGAGCCAGAGAATCATGGTGAGGATAGACTTAGCTCAGAGCGTTAGAGGACAGTGAGGAGGGGACACCAGGCTTAGGTGGAGTGAGAAAGGAACAGGTAGAGGAAGGAGGAATGGGCTCACCATTCATTATCAGACATTCACTGAATCCCCCGGTTGAAGTCTAACCCTTCACTCCTGCCTCCTGCTGTTCCTGGAGTCCAGAGGCTGGAGCTCTCTGATAAATGTCTCAGCTTTGGGTGGGCAGAAGTGGATGCCTGTTCTTCAGTGTAGGGTGTTGTAAGAAATGGAAATCTAACTGCTTCTTGCAACTTCCTTACTGATTTTTAACTCAGACCTTCTCTCATTTTGCAGTTCCTTGTGGCTCCAATTCCAGAGACTTTATGGGTTCCACGGAGTCCATCGACTGCTTCTAGTCCACCCTCAGCAGGCCTTTAGGTTTCAAATCCCTGCTCTATCAAGCCATCTACCAGCCCACCCTCCACCTTGTTACTCCATGTATTATTGTTCAGTGTTACAAGTGCCTGTGTTTCCTGCAGGGTGAGGTGTGCACTCTGTCTCCCATTCTCCTTGTGGTGTTTAGATGGTTTATGAGAGGAGAGGAAGGCAGAAATATCTTTCCTCTGTCATCTTGAAAGCTGGAAGGCTGCCTGAGAATTGTAAAGGCATTATTCCATTGACTCCCACTGTCCAGTGCTGCTAACAAAAAGAACAGTGCAGTTATTACTGTTTTGTAGTTGATCTGCTCCTCTGTCTAGGAAAGGGTAGTATCTATTCTTTATACTTGACCTACTGAAATGTCACAATGATGTGTCTAGCTGGTGTTTTAATTTGTTTTTCTTCCTCGACATTTGCTAGACTTTGAAGATTTACGTCTGACCTCAGGGGAGGAATATGTGCTTATGTTATTACTTTCATATTTCTTTGTTAAATTCTTCCCATTCGTGTCATCTTTTTTTCCTTTTTTCCCCTGGAAAGTGTGTTGGTTAGTGTTGAACTCTGGGTTCATCACCCCTATCTTAAATAATTTCTTGGTCATTTTTTCTCTTTGTCGTTTTTCTCTGCTCCGAGAGATCTAAGGCCCAGACAGGCAAGGGGGAGAGAGGAAGGTGTAGGACCCCAGCACAGGATGTGCAGAAGGAGGAGCAGCACATCACAAATGCTTCAGGGGAGTTTGGGAGAGAAGAGTTGGCAGTGTGGGGTCCCAGGGTCTGAGCTTCTTGCCCTCTGTGGCCACATGAATCTCCAGGCCAGGCAGCCAGCCTTCATGGGGTCTGACTGGCTAAAGTTCCAGGTCCAGTAACAAATGCTTTGAAGCTGGTGTTACTTATAACAAAAAAATGGAAGCGTGATGAGCAGGAAGTCCCTCAAAATTAGTTGGTTACCTCCCAACCACCCCCAGCCTAAGCCAACAATCCAGAGGCTTCCCCAGGAGACTCAGTGACACAGCACTTTCAGACTCAGCAGAGGGAAACTTCATACCCTCTTCCTGCTCTCATCCCTGGGAGCCTCCACCCCTCTCTGGCTACATAGATCGTGCACAGATGAGGACCTCTACTGGGTGGACATTCAGGTTGGAAGTGACTCCATCTTGGCTGCAGTCCTCAGGACTTGTCCCCAAGAGCACATGAGGCCATTCTGTTACTTCTCTGGAGTATGGGGGAGTGTTTTCTCCGCTGAACAGGCTCCACCTCCTCCAGAGTCCTGACTGTTGATCAACAAGGGAGGGAGAGGTCCTCTCCCTTCCTTCGTCATTTTACTGATGTCACCCAGTGGGATCCAACTTTTCTGTGAATTCTCTGCAACCTTTGACAGCACTGGCCTCACCTTGTCCTCAGTCTTGGCTCTCCCAACCCCTGCCACTGAGAAAGTGGACCCCTGTCCCCATTTCCCTGGCCACCTACTGATCATGGATGTGTGCACAACAGCCTCTCCTCTGATGCGTGGGGTCCCTGGTCCTATGAGCCCATCTCTTGCCCACAAGGAGCCACATCCACCTCCCTCTCAGGCTTCTCAATCTCCTTCAGGATCATGCACAAAACATTTATGCCTGGGTCCCTTCCAGATCTGCGTGAGTTCCAGGTGATTGGGACTAAGAACAAGGAGACCAACACCACAAGGGATGATCACCCCAAGCTTTGCCCTCTGACTTGTCTGTAACTAGGAGGAACAGGGTGCAGGCCACAGAGGAGCCACACAGGAGCTGGGTGCCCTGCTGGCTCCACGAGCAGATGCACACTATGACCCACGTCACCATCTACCTGTGGTTCCTTCCTCAGGGACACACTCAGAGCCACAGGCACTTTCTTATTATCTCCTCCTCTCTGGGCTGCAGCTGTCCCGACATTCCAGAGAGCAGCTGGCCTGCTGGTATTTCCTTTGGTTCTCTGAGAAGAAGACTCTCTCAGCAACCTGCATGTCATGTAAGTCCAGGTCTGGCATGTCTCTGAGTGTGAGGGACGCAGGGCCAGTGCACAGGCTCTGATGAGGAGATATGTGCTCCCTGGCTACCTATAGGATCCGGAGACCTTAGAGGTGATCCAGGTAGAAAATGGACACCTCTCTCACCTCCTTACTTCCCTAGGTATGGCATTTAAGTTGCACAGGAGGTCAGGAGAATGTTCCCTCCGTATCCCACCCTTCCCCACACCATAGTGTCGTTTAGCAGAAAAGAGCTTTAATGTCTAGTGTGAGGACAGGAACAGGATTGACCTGGGGCAGTGTGAGGGCCTTAGTTTCCCAAACACTCAAGCAAAGCACAACAGAGACAGAGAACTAAGAAGCCAGGAGCAGACTCATACTCCCTTGAATTGAATCTAACTTTGATGTAACATGGTTTTTGAGGGCTCTCTGAAAGCTTACCTGGAGCATAAGTATAAGTGAAATCAGAATGGATTTGCCATGTCTATGGTGGTGAAGAATGTTACGTCTTCTAATTTCTTTACTCATCTTTAATCTGACTCCCAGCCACCATGTGCTGGGTTGGCAGAGAACTCAATCTCTGTCATTATCAGGGGTTTTCCCATTGTCATTTCCTTTGAGGGAGTGTATTCCACATCAGTGGAAACCTGTCAGCTTTGTCCGAACTTAGGGTGGAGCTGCCGGTGCTGAAGCTCCTTGGTCCATGGTTTTGTTTCTTGCTTGGGCCCCACACTGATTCCTGCCAAGTCTGAAATCCAGGAAGATGAGAAGTCCACTTCCTGAGTGTACTACCAGCCACCTCCCCCCACCACCTCTCTGAAGTCACCTGCTCCTTCAGGCACTTCCAGGACCAAGAAGGGGGCCTAGGATCCCAGTTCCCTTCCACTTCTGGGAGAAATGTATTTCTCCTTTCAAATATTTATGGAGCAGTTGCCATATGCCAGTCATTGTTCTAGATATCCTGGTATTACTCCTGAATCAGGTCCAGATGCTTGCCACTTGAAAATCAATATATATAGAGAGAGAAACACCGGTAGAAAGGAAACTTGTTTTTAATCAGAATGCCGGCAATCTGAGGAGATGATGGACTCAGTGTCCCCCAAAATACCCCCTCTGAAGATTCTGCTTGGCCATGAAAGCTTTTAAAGGGAAGTAATCTCAGTTAATCATTTGACATATGGGATCAGACTCATCGCCATCCCCGCACTGTGTGCAGGCTTGTATGCCAGTTTGTCGACTTCTTGTGATTTTTCTTTAGATGCTCCTATTCACAAAGTCTGTTCGCAAGAGTACTGAAGGGGAAGCTAGGGAAGAGATCTGGTCATCTGTTAATTGCTTATTCTTCATTTCTACTTCTTTGATCTATGGAAAAAAGCAACAAGTTAGGCAAAATATTGTGTGATCAAAAGCTCTGAAACTTGTGCTTGGGCCAGAGTTGAGTAGAGCATGGGAGGCGCCTGGTTTAAGGTTAGTGACAAGACAAAGGGGGCTCCTGCAGAGGGCTCTTTCCTGCAAAGAGCTCTTTCCTGCCCAAAGCTGCTTATACTGGGATACTCAGTAAATTGAACAGGAAAAAAAAATTTTAACCCATTTTAAATTGGGGTGACAGAAACATTAAATATAATAACAAATAGAGTCTGCTTGCAAGCTGAGAAGTGCTATCGGGGAAAAGTAGCCCCTGATACGGGGATTTGTGAATGCTGGGATTGTGGGTGTGTTTTTAAGGAAGTGGCAGCTTAGTCCTCTTTAAGGATGGAATCTTTGGACCAAACTTGAAGAGAGGGAGTTAACCATACAGGTCACAGGAAGAGGGCATTCCTGGTAGAGAGAATAGTGGAGAGACAGAGACAGAGATTGGGGGAGAGCTACTGGGAAAGTTGAGTGAAGGAGCATCTGATTGACTTGGCTCTGGAAGCATCACTCTGATTTCTCTACAGAGCAGACAGTTGAGGGAGGCAGTACTGTTCAGAAGCAGGGAGACAAACTGGTAGCATTTTATAGTAATCCAGTAGAGAGAAAATGGTGGCTTAGACCCAGGTAGTAGAAGTGCAGTGGGGAGAAGTGATGCACTCGAAGGCATTTATCTCTCTCTCCTCCTTTCTACGAAAACCTCTCAAGGGTATCAGGTTTCCAGATTAAAAAATCAGAAAGAGATTGTCCTCAAATGACTGCTTGTGTAGCATAAGCCCTCCTGTGAGACAAGGGAATACAAAGGACATGGAAACTTCTTAGAGTTAGGGCTAATCTAAGAAGGGAAAAGAAAATGAGGAGAGAGGAAAAGAAAAAGCAGTGTGTCAGTAAATCATCCTGACACACACATTTTTCTTTTTGTCCTTTAGTTAAACATCATATGATGGGAAAAGGGGGTTTTAGGGGAGCTTTCTGAAGCAACAGCAGCTGGCAGAATTCCTTTGTTGGTCTCCCATAGTCAAATAAGAAGAGAGGAGAGAGGTGTTTGGCAGAACTCCCAGGGCATGGCAGAGATACCTGGCTTGGTGGGAGCTTCTGGGACCATTGCTAGGTGGTCTTTGGTAGACACCATATGTTTGTATGGGAACTGGATAAAAAGATTGTCCACCAGCTTCATTTGCAATTTTGGGTGACCTCCATTCCATGACCTGGGGTGCCCCCTCTCCACACCCTGCCGTTCCTACGGTGACAGTGGTAGTTTTCTACCAATTCTTCTCATTCTTTTAAGAACTTTCCACCCATTTTGCCAATCATATCTCACATAGCACCTTTTCATGTGTCTGTTAGCCACCGATATGTCTTCTTTGGAAAAATGTCTGTTCAAATTCTCTGCCCATTTTTTTAATCAGCTTGTTTCGGTTTTTGATGTTGAGTAGTGTGCATTCTTTGTATACTTAGATATTAACCCCTTATCAGATATATCATTAGCAAATATCATTGCCCATTCAGTAGGCAGCGTTTCCATTTTGTTGACGGTTTCCTTCATGTATAAAATCTTTTTAGTTTTATGTAGTCACATTTCTTTATGTTTCCTCTGGTTTTCCTTGCCTGAAGAGACATATTCAAAAAGATATTACTAAGACCAATGTCAAAGTGTGCACTGCCTATGTTTTCTTCTAAAGTTTTATGGTTTCAGTCTTACATTTAAGTCTTTAATCGATTTTTAATTTATTTTTGTGCATGGTATAAGTAGTCAGTTTCTTTTGCATGCAGCTGTCTAGTTTTCCCAACACCATTTATTGGAGAGACTGTCTTTTCCACCATTGTATATTCTTGCCTCTTTTGTCATAGATAATTTGCCCATATAAGTGTGAGTTCCCCTTTGTGTTCTTTATTCTGTTCCATTGATCTATGGGTCTGTTTTTGTGCCAGTGTCATACTGTTTTGATTACTGTACCTTAGTAGTATAGTTTGAAATTGGGGAGTGTGATAACTCCACCTTTGTTCTTCATTCTCAAGATTGTTTTGGCTATTTGGGGTCTTTTGTGTATCCATACAAGTTTTAGAATTATTTGTTCTACTTCTATGAAAAATGTCATAGTTATTTTGATTGGGATTGCATTGAATCTGTAAATTGCCTTGGATAGTATGGTCACTTTGCACTTTGACAATATTAATTCTTCCAATCCATGAGCATGGTATATCTCTCCATCTGTTTGTGTCATCTTTGATTTATTTCATCAGCATCTTATAGTATTCAAAACAGAGGTCTTTTACCTCCTTAGTTAGGTTTATTCCTTGGTATTTTATTATTTTTGATGTGATTATTAATGGGATTGTTTTCTTAATTTCTCTTTCTGATTGTTCATTGTTAGTGTAAAGAAATGCAACAGACTTCTATGTATCAATTTTGTATCCTGCAACTTTGCCACATTCATTAATGAGTTCTAGTAGATTTTTGTGCCTTCTTTAGAATTTTCTGTATATAGTATCATGTTATGTAGAAATAGTGACAGTTTTACTACTTCCTCTCCAATTTGGATACCCTTTATTACCTTTCCTTGTCTGATTGCTGTGGCTAGGATTTTAATATATGTTGAATAAAAGTGGTGAGAGTGGGCATCCTTGTCTAGTTCCTGGTCTTAGAGGAAATGCTTTCAGCTTTTCATCATTGAGTATTATGTTAGTGGTGGGCTTTTCATATATGGCCTTTATTATGCTGAGGTATGTTCCCTATATACTCACTTTCTGGAAAATTTGTATCATAAATAGATGTTGAATTTGTCAAAAACTTTTCTGCATCTATTGAAATAATCCTATGATTTTTATTTCTCAATTTGTTAATGTGGTGTATCACATTGATTGATTTGCAGTATTGAACCATATTTGCATCTCTGGGAAAAACCCAACGTGATCACAGTATATGATCCTTTTAATGTATTGTTGATTTGATTTGCTAATATTTGATGGAGGATTTTTCATCTAAGTTCATCATTGATATTGGCATGTAATTTGCTTTTTTTTGTGATATCTTTATCTGGTTTTGGTATGAGGGTGAGGCTGGCCTTGTAGAATGAGTTTGGAAGTGTTCCTTTACAGTTTTTTAGAATAGTTTGAGAAGGATAGGTGTTTACTGTTATCAAAACGTTTGATAGAATTCACCTGGGAAGCTGTCTGGTCCTAGACTTTTTTTTTTTCCCCAACATCTTTTTTGGAGCACAATTGCCCTACTTTGGTGTGTTAGCTTCTGGCCCACAACAAAGCGAATCAGCCATTCACATACATATGCTCCCACATCTCTTGCCCCTTGTGTCTCCCTCCCTCCCACCCTCCCCATCCTAGCCCTCCAGGTGGTCACAAACCACCGAGCTGATCTCCCTGTGCTATGCGGCCGCTTCCCACCAGCCATCCACTTTACGCTTTGTAGTGTATATATGTCCATGCCACTCTCTCACTTTCTCACAGCTTACCCTTCTCCCTCCCCATATCCTCAAGTCCATTCTCTAGTAGGTCTGTGTCTTTATTCCCATCTTACCTCTACGTTCTTCACGACGTTTTTTTTTTCTTAGATTCCATATATATGTGTTACCATACGTTATTTGTTTTTCTCTTTTTGTCTTACTTCACTCTGTATGACAGACTCAAGGTGCATCCACCTCACTACAAATAACTCAATTTTGTTTCTTTTTATGTCTCAGTAATATTCCATTGTATATACGTGCCACATCTTCTTTATCCATTCATCTGTTGATGGACACTTAGGTTGCTTCCATGTCCTGGCTGTTGTAAATAGAGCTGCAGTGAACATTTTGGTACATGACTCTTTTTGAATTATGGTTTCCTCAGGGTATATGCCCAGTATTGGGATTGCTGGGCCATATGGTAACTCTACTTTTAGTTTTTTAAGGAACCTCCATATTGTTCTCCATAGTGGTGGTATCAATTTACATTCCCACCAACAGTGGAAGAGGATTCCCTTTTCTCCACACCCTCTCCAGCATTTATTGTTTCTAGATTTTTTGATGATGGCCATGCTGACCGGTGTGAGATGATATCTCATTGTAGTTTTGAATTGCATTTCTCTAATGATTAATGATGTTGAGCATTGTTTCATGTGTTTGTTGGCAATCTGTATATCTTCTTTGGAGAAATGTCTATTTAGGTCTTCTGCCCATTTTTGGATTGGGTTGTTTGTTTTTTTGTTATTGAGCTGCATGAGCTGCTTGACTTTTTTGGGGGACATTTTTTATTACTGATTCCATTTCATTACTGATAATTGGTCTGTTCATATTTTCTATTTCTTCTTGGTTCAGTCTTGTGAGATTGTACATTCCTGGGAATTTGTCCACTTCTTCTAGGTTGCTTATTTTATTGGTGTATAATTGTTCATAGTAATTTCTTTTGATCCTTTGTATTTCTGTGGTGTCAGTTGTAACTTCTGCTTTTTCATTTCGATTTTATTGAACTGGGCCCTCTCTATCTTTTTCTTGATGAGTCTGGCTAAAGGTTTATCATATTTATCTTTTCAAAGAGCCAGCTCTTAATTTCATTGATCTTTTCTATATAAATTTCTACTTCATTTATTTCTGCTCTGATCTTTGATTTCTTTCCTTCTACTAACTTTGGGTTTTGTTGTTCTTTTTATAGTAACTTTAGGTGAAATATTAGATTGTTGCTTTGAGATTTTTGTATCCTGAGGTGTGCTTGTATTGCAGTAAACTTCCTTTGCAACTGCTTTTGCTGAGTCCAATAAATTTAGATTATTTTGTTTTTGTTTTGTCTTCAGGCTTTTTTGGACTTTCTCTGATTTCTTCAGTGAACCATTGGTTGTTTATTAGCATATTCCTTAACCTCCATGTGTTTGTGGTTTTTGTGATTTTTTCCTTGTAGCTGATTTCTAATTTACAGCTTTGTGGTTGTAAAAGGTGCTTTATAAGATTTCGATTTTCTTTAATTTACTGACACTTGTTTTGTGGTCTGATGTGTGACCTATCCTGAAGAATGTTCCATGTACACTTGAATGTATATCCTGCTGTTTTTAGATAGATTGTTTTGATATATCTATTGATTCCAGCTGTTCTAAAATATCATTTAAAGCCAGTGTTTCCTTATTGATTTTCTGCCTAGGTGATCTCTCCATTGATTTAGGTAGGGTGTTAAATTTCCCTACCATTATTATGTTACTGCCAATCACTCCTTTTATGTCTGTTAAGATTTGCTTTAGGTTTTTAGGTGATTCTATGTTGGGTGCATACCTGTTGAAAATTGTTATAGTTTCTTCTTGGATTGATCCCTTGATCATTATGTAGTGTCCTTCTTTGTTTCTTATAACAGTCTTTATTTTAAAGACTATTTTGCCTGATATGAATAATGATACTTTGGCTATCTTTTGATTTCCATTTGCATTGAATACCATTTTACATCCCCTCACTTTCAACCTGTTTGTGTCTTTAGATCTGAAGTATTTCTCTTGGAGGCAGCATATATGTGGGTCCTGTTTTTGTATCCATTCAGCCACTCTGTCTTTTAATTGAAATATTTAGTCCATTTACATTTAAAGTACTTATTGATAGGTATGAACTTATTGCCATTTTGTTCATTTGGGGGAGTTGTTTTTGTAGACATTTTTTGTTCCTTCTTTTGATTTCTTCCCATGTGATTTAATTTTTTTTTCTTTTGGCTGTGCCACACAGCATGTGGGATCTTAGTTCCCTGACCAGGGATCAAACCCATGCCCCCTGCAGTGGTAGCATAGAGTTTTAATCACTGGACTACCAGGGAAGTCCTTTAATATCTATCTTTAATGTTATATTTGGATTCCTTTCTTTTGTGTGTGTGTGTATATCTATTACGTATCTTTGGATTGTGGTTACCATGAGGTTTATATATAGCACTATATATCTATGGGTCCTAGGTTGAGTGGTTGTGGGGTAGGGTTCCTAAATTTATTGTCAGCCTGCTGGTGGGCAGAGCTAGTTCCTATCATGGCTGGCTGTGGGGTCTGGGGTGTACTAAAGCTGGCATCAGACTGCTAGTAAGAGGGGCCAGATCCCAGGGTGGCTAGTTGAGGGGCCCAAAATATCTTGCAGCTTGTGTAAGCCTGCTGGTGAGTGTGACGTGGAGGTCCCAGAGCTAGAGTCAGCCCACTGGTGGGCAGAGCTGGGTCTTAGGGTCTCTGGCTCTAGGGTCCTTGGAGTTGGTGTTGGCCTGTTGGTGGGTAGGTTCAGGTCCCAACAGTTGGCTGCAGGGTCCTGAGAGTCCTGTGGCTGGTGCAGTGGTGGGTAGAGCCAGGTCCTTGGTCCTCTGTTGGACAGAGCTGGGTCTTTTGGCTTCTGGGATCTCAGGGACTCCAAAGGCAGCCAGCCTGCTAGTGGGTGGAGCCATATTCCCACCCAGCTAGCTGCTTAGGCTGAGGTGTCCCAGTACTGGAACCAACAGGCTGGTGGGGAGGGGGGCAGGTCCCAGTGTTTATTAACAAGAGGGAGGATTGCAAAATGATGCTTGCCAGCACCAGTGTCCTCTTGATAAAATGAGCTCCCCAGATTGGCTGCTGCCAGTGTCTATAACTCTATGGTGAGCTCCAATTGCTTCCTGTCTCTCCAAGAGGCTCTCTAAGGTCAGCACGTGGGTCTGACCCAGGCTCCTTTCAAATTATTGTTTCTACCCTGGTTCTCAGAGTATGATATTTTGGGTGCACCTGTTAAGAGTGGATTTGCTATTTCCTACAGCCGTCTGGTTCTCCTGAAAGTAAACCCCACTGGCCTTCAAAGTCAAACATGCTGGGGCCTCATCTTCCTGGTACAAGAAACCCCAGTCTGGGGACCGCAATGTGGAGCTCAGACCTCTTGCTTCTTGGGGAGAACCTCTGCAGTTTTAGTTATCCTCCTCTTTGTAGGTTGCCTACCTGGAGATATGGCTCTTGACTAAACCACATCTCTCCCCCTCCTATCCATCTTGTTGAGGTTCCCTCTTAATGTCTTTATTTATTTATTTTGTGGGGGGGATTTTTTATTTTTATTTAAAGAGAAAGTTACAAAAATTATAATCATCCTCATCAGTTCACTCAGTCCCATGTAATTAATTTTTTTTCATCTTGATCTTTTGTTAGCACTTTTATGAATTCATTAGTTTTCCACTAGAGCTCTGAAAATGCTTATTCAGTCAGTTCAGCAGTATAGTCAGTTACCAGAAACCTGTATTTGTCAGTCTTTTTCATGAAGTCCTGGAAGATGAAACCCTTTTATAGGAACATTTTTGCAAAAGCGTCAGAGTACACGCACAACTGTCGGTAAATGACAAAATACTTAAAAATGACCATGGTAAAAGATTTGATGAAAGTTCAGAATAATGCAATTGACAACGAAATTTAGTTATTTCTGAGATATATATTTTCAAGTAATAACTAGAATTATGACTTAGAACATATAACATTTTTAGAAATCTCATGTAATGTCTGAAACATTTATATTAACATATTTCCATACAAATAACCCAAAGGAAGTTTAGTTTTAGTTCTTTTTTTTGTTTGTTTGTCTATACTGCAGGTTCTTATTAGTCATCAATTTTATACACATCATTGTATACGTGTCAATCCCAATCGCCCAATTCAGCACACCACCATCCCCACCCCCCTGCGCTTTTCCCCCCTTGGTATCCATTCGTTTTTTCTCTACATCTGTATCTCAACTTCTGCCCTGTAAACCGGTTTGTCTGTACCATTTTTCTAGGTCGCACATACATGCACTAATATACGATATTTGTTTTTCTCTTTCTGACTTACATCACTCTGTATGACAGTCCTTAGATCCATCCACGTCTCAACAAATGACTGAATTTCGTTCCTTTTAGTGGCTGAGTAATATTCCATTGTATATATGTACCACTTCTTCTTTATCCATTCGTCTGTCGATGGGCATTTAGGTTGCTTCCATGACCTGGCTATTGTAAATAGTGCTGCAATGAACATTGGGGTGCATGTGTCTTTTTGAGTTATGGTTTTCTCTGGGTATATGCCCAGTAGTGGGATTGCTGGATCATATGGTAATTCTATTTTTAGTCTTTTAAGGAACCTCCACTGTTCTCCATAGTGGCTGTATCAATTTACATTCCCACCAACAGTGCAGGAGGATTCCCTTTTCCCCACACCCTCTCCAGCATTTGCTGTTTGTATATTTTCTGATGATGCCCATTCTAACTGGTGTGGGTGATACCTCATTGTAGTTTTGATTTGCATTGCTCTAATAATTAGTGATGTTGAGCAACTTTTCATGCGCTTCTTGTCCATCTGTATGTCTTATTTGAAGAAATGTCTATTTAGGTCTTCTGCCCATTTTTTATTTTGTTGTTTGTTTCTTTAATATTGAGCTGCATGAGCTGTTTATATATTTTGCAGGTTAATCCTTTTTCCATTGATTTGTTTGCAAATATTCTCTCCCATTCTGAGGGTTGTCTTTTCATCTTGTTTATGAATTCCTTTGCAGTGCAAAAGCTTTAAAGTTTCATTATGTCCCATTTGTTTATTTTTGTTTTTATTTCCATTACTCTAGGAGGTGGGTCAAAAAAGATCTTGCTGTGATTTATGTCAAACAGTGTTCTTCCTACGTTTTCCTCTAATAGTTTTAGAGTGTCCGGCTTTACATTTAGGTCTTGAATCCATTATGAGTTTATTTTTGTGTATGGTGTAAGGGAGTGTTCTAATTTCATTCTTTTACATGTAGCTGTCCAGATTTCCCAGCACCACTTATTGAAGAGACTGTCTTTTCTCCATTGTATATCTTTGCCTCCTTTGTCATAGATTAGTTGACCATAGGTGCGTGGGTTTATCTCTGGGCTTTCTATCTTGTTCCATTGATCTATGTTTCTGTTTTTGTGCCAGTAACATATTGTCTTCATTACTGTAGCTTTGTAGTATAGTCTGAAGTCAAGGAGTCTGATTCCTCCAGCTCCATTTTTTCCCTCAAGACTGCTTTGTGTACTCGGGGTCTTTTGTGTCTCCATACAAATTTTAAGATTTTTTTGCTCTAGTTCTGTAAAGAGTGACATTAGTGTTTGATAGGGATTGCAGTGAATCTGTAGATTGCTTTGGGTACTATAGTCATTTTCACAGTATTGATTCTTCCAATCCAAGAACATGGTATATCCCTCCATCTCTTGGTGTCATCTTTAATTTCTTTTATCTGTGTCTTATAGTTTTCTGCATACAGGTCTTTTGTCTCACTAGGTAGGTTTAATCCTAGGTATTTTATTCTTTTTGTTACAATGGTAAATGGGAGTGTTTCCTTAACTTCTCTTTCAGATTTTCCATCATTAGTGCATAGGAATGTAAGAGATTTCTGTGCATTAATTTTGTATCCTGCAACTTTAACAGATTCATTGATTAGCTATAGTAGTTTTCTACTGGCATTTTTAGGATTCTCTATGTATAGTATCACATCATCTGCAAACAGTGACAGTTTTACTTCTTCTTTTCCAATTTGTACTCTTTTTATTTCTTTTTCTTCTCTGATTGCCGTGGCTAGGACTTCCGAAACTATGTTGAGTAAGAGTGGTGAGAGTGGACATCCTTGTCTTGCTCCTGATCTTAGAGGAAAGGCTTTCAGTTTTTCACCATTGAGAATGATGTTTGCTATGGGCTTGTGATATATGGCCTTTATTATGTTGAGGTAGGTTCCCTCTGTACCCCCTTTCTGGAGAGTTTTTATCATAAATGGGTGTTGAATTTTGTCAAAAGCTTTTTCTGCATCTGTTGAGATGATCATATGGTTTTTATTCTCCGATTTGTTAAAATGGTGTATCACATTGATAGATTTGCATATATCGAAGAATCCTTGCATCCCTGGGATAAACCCCACTTGATCATGATGTACGATCCTTTTAATGTGTTGTTGGATTCTGTTTGCTTGTATTTTGTTGAGGATTTTTGCATCTATATTCATGAGTGATATTGGTCTGATATTTTTGTATCTTTTTCTTTTTTTGGTATCAGGCTGATGGTGGCCTTATAGAATGAGTGCGGCAGGGTTCCTTCCTCAGCAATTTTTTGGAAGAGTTTGAGAAGGATGGGTGTTATCTCTTCTCTAAATGTTTGACAGAATCCACCTGTGAAGCCATCTGGTCCTGAACTTTTGTTTGTTGGAAGATTTTTAATCACAGTTTCAATTTCATTAGCTGAGATTAGTCTGTTCATTTCTTGTATTTCTTCCTGGTTCAGTCTTAGAAGGTTATACTTTTCTAAGAGTTTCTCCTTTTCTTCCAGGGTGTCTATTTTATTGGCATAGAGTTGCTAGTAGTAGTCTCTTAGGATGCTTTGTATTTCTGCGGTGTCTGTTGTGACTTCTTTTTTTTGTTGTTGTGACTTCTTTATCATTTCTAATTTTATTGATTTGAGTCCTCTCCCTCTTTTTCTTGATGAGTCTGGCTGATGGTTATCAATTTTGTTTATCTTCTCAAAGAACCAACTTTTAGTTTTATTGATCTTTGCTATTGTTTTCTGTGTTTCTATTTCATTTATTTCTGCTCTGATCTTTATGATTTCTTTCCTTCTGCTAACTTTGGGTTTTGTTTGTTCCTCTTTCTCTAGTTCCTTTAGGAACTAGAGATTGTTAGATTGTTAGATTGTTAGATTGTTTGTTTGCGATTTTTCTTGTTTCCTGAGGTAGGCTTGTGTACCTATAAACTTCCCTCTTAGAACTGCTTTTGCTGCATCCCATAGGTTTTGGATCATCGTGTTCTTATTGTCATTTGTCTCTAGGTACTTTTTGATGTCCTCTTTTATTTCTTCAATGATCTCTTGGTTATTTAGTAATGTATTTTTTGCCTCCATGTGTTTGTTTTTTTTTTGCATTGTTTTCCCTGTAATTCTTTGTAATCTCAAAGTGTTGTGGTCAGAAAAGATGCTTGATATGATTTCAATTTTCCTAAATTTGCTGAGGCTTGACTTGTGACCTAAGATGTGATCTATCCTGGAGAATGTTCCATGCTCACTTGAGAAGAAGGTGTAATCTGCTGTTTTTGGATGGAATGTCCTATAAATATCAATTAAATCTAACTAGTCTATTGTGTCATTTAAAGCTTCTGTTTCCTTACTTATTTTCATTTTGGATAATCTGTCCATTGCTGTAAGTGAGGTGTTAAAGTGCCCAAGTATTATTGTGTTACTGTCGATTTCTTCTTTTATAGCTGTTAGCAGTTGCCTTATGTATTGAGGTACTCCTATGTTGGGTGCATATGTATTTATAATTGTTGTGTCTTCTTCTTGGATTGGTCATTACATAGTGTCCTTCCTTTCTTGTAATATTCTTCATTTTAAAGTCCATTTTATCTGATATGAGTACTGCTATTCCAGCTTTCTTTTGATTTCCATTTGCATGGAATATCTTTTTCTATCCCCTCACTTTCAGTCTGTGTGTATCACAAGGTCTGAAGTGGATCTCTGGTAGACAGCATATATATGGGTCCTGTTTTTGTATCCATTCAGTGAGCCTGTGTCTTTTGGTTGGAGCATTTAATCCATTCATGTTTAAGGTAATTATTGATATGTATGTTCCTATGACAGTTTTCTTAATTGTTTTAGGTTTGTTTTTGTAGTTCCTTTTCTTCTCTCGTGTTTCCCGCTCAGAGAAGTTCCTTTAGCATTTGTTGTAGAGCTGGTTTGGTGGTTCTGAATTCTCTTAGCTTTTGCTTGCCTGTAAAGCTTTTCATTTCTCCATCGAATCTGAATGATCTTTGCTGAGTAAAGTAATCTTGGTTGTAAGTTCCTCCCTTTCATCACTTTAAGTATATCATGCCATTCCCTTCTGGCTTGCAGCGTTTCTGCTGAGAAATCAGCTGTTAACCTTATGGGAGTTCTCTTGTATGTTATTTGTCGTTTTTCCCTTGCTGCTTTCATTAATTTTTCTTTGTCTTTAATTTTTGTCAATTTGATTACTGTGTGTCGCAGCTTGTTTCTCCTTGGGTTTATCCTGTATGGGACTCGGTGCACTTCCTCGACTTGGGTGGCTATTTCCTTTCCCATGTTGGGGAAATTTTCAACTATAATCTCTTCAAATATTTTCTCGGGTCCTTTTTCTCTCTATTCTCCTGGGACCCGTATAATGTGAATGTTGTTTTGTTTAATGTTGTTCTAGAGGTCTCTTAGGCCATCTTCATTTCTTTTCATTCTTTTTCTTTATTCTGTTCCACAGCTGTGAATTCCACTATTCTGTCTTCCAGGTCACTTATCTGGTCTTCTACCTCCGTTATTCTGCTACTGACTCCTTCTAGTGTAGTTGTCATTTCAGTTAGTGTATTGTTCATCTCTGTTTGTTTGTTCTTTCATTCTTCTAAGTCTTTGTTAAACATTTCTTGTATGTTCTCGGTCTTTGCCTCCATTCTTTTTCCGAGGTCCTAGATTATCTTCACTAACATTATTCTGAATTCTTTTTCTGGAAGGTTGCCTATCTCCACTTCATTTAGTTGTTTTTCTAGGGTTTTATCTTGTGCCTTCAACTGGTACATAGCCTTCTGCCTGTTCATCTTGTCTATCTTTTTCTGAATGTGTTTTTTGTTCCACAGACTGCAGGATTGTAGTTTTTCTTGCTTGTGCTTTCTGCTCTCTGTTGGATGAGGTTATCTAAAAGGCTTGTGTGAGTTTGCTGATGACAGGGACTGGTGGTGGATAGAGCTGAGTTTTGCTCTGGTGGGCAGAGCTCAATAAAACTTTAATCCGCTTAAATGCTGATGAATGGGGCTGGATTCCCTCCCTGTTGGTTGTTTGGCCTGAGGCAACCCCAAACTGGAACCTACCTGGGCTCTTTGGTGGCACTAATGAGAGACACTGGGAGGGCTCATGCCAAGGAGTACTTCCAAGAACTTCTTCTGCCAGTGTCCTTGTCCCCTCGGTGATCCACAACCACCCCCACCTCTGCAGGAGACCCTCGAACACTAGCAGGTAGGTATGTTTCAGTCTCCCCTGGGGTCATTGCTCCTTCCCCTGGGTCACTACTACTAAACCCACTACTTTGTGTGTGCCCTCCAGAGTGGAGTCTGTGTTTCCCCCAGTCCTGTCAAAGTCCTGCAAGTCAAATTCCACTAGGCTTCAAAGTCTGATTGTCTAGGAATTCCTCCCTCCGTTGCAGGACCCCCAGGTTGGGAAGCCTGACATGGGGCTGAGAACCTTCACTCCAGTGGGTGGACTTCTGTGGTATAAGTGTTCTCCAGTCTGTGAGTCACCCACCCACCAGTTATGGGATTTGATTTTACTGTGATTGAGCCCCTCCTACCATCTCATTGTGGCTTCTCCTTGGTCTTTGGATGTGGGGTATCTTCTTTGGTGAGTTCCAGTGTCTTCCTGTCGATGATTGTCCAGCATCTAGTTGTGATTCTGGATTCTCGCAAGTGGAAATGAGAGCACGTTCTTCTACTCCACCATCTTGGTTCCTCTCTTAATTTTAATAGAGGCAACAGCTCTTTTTTCCATCCTACTGGTTAAAAAAAAAGTAGCAAATGTGAGGGACAAGACATTTCCCTTCTCAGCCTCTTCCCTTCCTTCTGAACTTACCATCGAATGATTCTCTTCTAATTTTAAGTATTCTGTGAAAGGAATCATGGTTCCATTTTCTCAGCAACAATGTAATAAACATAACTTTCATCAATATAGAAAAGAAACAGAGAAGAAAACTATAACCGTTCTCTTACAGAAGAAATGAGGCATGAGGCAGGAGCATTAGTATTAAACATTTTAGGAAAGGAATTCCCTGGTGGTCCAGTGGCTAGGGCTCTGCGCTTCCACTGCAGAGGTCATGGGTTCAATCCCTGGTTGTGGGACTAAGACCCCACATGCCTCAAGGTGTGACCAAAAAATAGAAAATCAAAAGATTTTAGGAGAAATAGCACTTGTGCCCCACTCGTAGACATGTTCCTGGTACAAGCTAGAGGTGATGGGCAGTTAGGTGATGCTGTCCATGCAGAGTAGAGAAGGGGAACCCCCACCTGAGCACTGCCAGCAGAGGCCAAGGTCCCCCCAGAGGGGAGAAGAGAGCAGTGAAGTGGGGTTGGAGGTGGGGCAGCCTGGAGCTGAGCCAGTATTGGCAGGCAGATTATCTGGATGGATGTGTGGGTGCTGGCCCTCCCTGGGAGAGGGCCATAATCCACAAAGGTCCGTCAGCTGTGCAGGTGAGGGACTGCAACGAAGGGCAACATGACTGAATTGCTAAGGTCCAGGACATTTGGCCTGTTCACATCATTTTATGCCCAGAAAACATCCTCTTTAATCAATTCATGTCCTTAACGTTTTAAAAACTTTGACCCAGAACTTCATCTCCCCTGGGGGTATTCAACATTTCCTGATACCGGGTATGTGCTAGACCCCAGTTGTATGCTGGGGTTAGAGTGAATCAGGGCATGGCACTGTCCATGAGGGCTCTGAAGGACCCAAAGTGGGTCATCTGAACAGGTGAAGTAAACAACAGTGGGTAAATACTGTGAAGAGATGAGCAGAGGGCCTTGTGGGGACACCAGGGATAGAGAAATTGATACCTTCTAGGAAAAGCAGGAGGTGACATTTGAGCTGTATCTTCAAGGAGGAGCCGAGATTTTGCTGGCCTGGAATGGAGACAAGAATGTCTCCTTGAGGGAAGGCTTAGAGGTGAAGCCTCAGAGTAATTAGGACAGAGCTGAGGCTGGGACAGACGTGTGGAATATCTGTCGGAAGCCTTATTGAACGTAAGTGTGGATGTTGTGCTCGAGCTACTGTAACCCAAACCACACACTGGGTGGCACTAAGCCCAGAAATTACTTTTCTCAGAGCTCTGAGGCTAGAAGTCCAAGATCAAGTATTGGCAGGATTGGTTTGTCCTGCACCATCTCTCCTTGGCTTGCATCTGCCACCTTCTTGCTGTGTCTTCACATGCCCTTTTCTCTGTATGGGCCAGTCTATCTGGTGTCCATCTATGTCTCCAAATTTCCTCTCCGTAAAAGAACCTGGTGGAGTAAATTAGAGTCCCACACTACAGCCTCTTTTAATGTTAATTACCTCTTTAAAGTCCCTATATCTAAATATAGTCATATTGTGAGTTACTTGGGTTTAGGGCTTCAAATGTGAATTTGCGGAACCCAATTCAGCCCCATGGACATTTTGCCTTGTTGTGAGTGTATTTCCTTCATGTCTTGTTCGTGGCATGAATTGTGTATGTAAATGGTCCATGTTAATAGCCCTGAAGTCTTTGCTGGATGTGGGTAAGGTGAGGGATGGGTTAGCTGGGTTGCTGGGATGAGTAGGGTGGGAGGGAGTTGTGGAAAAGAGGGATCTTCCTCCTGGGTTCCACAGTGTTGACCTGGTTCTCTGCTTTCACTGCCAACCCTAGAGGACTTGGAAGGACTTAAGTCTTTGTCTGAGTCTTAATTATGTCTCTGATAAACAGTGTGACCCAGGACCAAGTCACTTATCCTTCTGAAGCCACACAGTTGTCATTGGTAAAGTAGATAAAAGACCCTTTCCTCTTCCATGATCTGCTGTGAAGAGTCCACAGTGGCTCATATGTAAAATACCTTCAAAAATTATATATCTATTCAAATATGATGACAGTTTCTCCATCTCTGCAGCATAGAACTGACCCTTTTAAGCCTTCCCTCTGCTTTGTGACCAGTACTCCTGAGTATCAATGAGATAATTTTTCCTGCTGGGAAGAGGACTAAGAGCAAAGGCTCTGTTTAGGAAGGTGGTCAGGAGCACATGCAGAGGCAGCATTCTAGTTCAGATCCCACACTGTCCCCTGGCTCACTGCAAAGCAGGGAAACAGGCCTTCCCTTGAGCTGGTACTTCTCATGAATTAATGGCATCCTTTCCTCTATCAGCTTGTCTTCTTCCTCATCTTCCTCTGATGTGAGTTAAACCCTGGGCTTACTTTTCTCCCCTCCTCCCTCCATGTTACTCTGTCTCTCTCTATTTTTTTTTATAAGAATAGTGGTTTTTATTTTTTTATTGAGGTATAGTTGATTTACAATATTATATTAGTTTCAAGTGTACAATATGGTGGTTCAAAATTTTTATAGATTATACTCCATTTAAATTTATTAGAAAATATTGGCTATATTCTCTGTGCTGTACAGCATATCCTTGTAGTTTATTTATTTCATACAGAGTAGTTTGTCCCCCTCCCTTTCCCCACTGGTAACCACTAGTTTGTTCTCTATATCTGTGAGTCTGCTTCTTTCTTTGTTATATTCACTAGTTGGTCGTATTTTTAAGATTCCACGTATAAGTGGTATCATACAGTATTTGTCTTTCTCTGACTTATTTTACTTAGAGTAATACCCTCCAAGTCCATCCATTGTTGTTGCAAATGGCACAATTTCATTTTCTTTTATAGTGAGTGGTACTCCATCGTATATATATACACACCACATCTTCTTTATCCATTCTTCTGTTGAGGGACACTAAGGTTGCTTCCATGTCTTGGCAATTGTAAATAATACTGATATCAACATTGGAGTGCATGTGTCTTTTCAAATTAGTGTTTTCTTTTTCTTCAGAAAATTCCAGGAGCAGAATTGCTGGGTCATATAGTAACACTATTTTAGTTTTCTTGAGGAACCTCCATATTGTTTTCCATAGCGGCTGCACCAACTTCCATAGCAGCTGCACCAACTCCCACCAACAGTGTACGAGGGTTCCCTTTTCTCTACATCCTCACCAATATTCATTATTTGTGGTCTTTTTGATGATAGGCATTCTAATGGGTGTGAGGTGATATCTCATTGTGGTTTAGGTTTGCATTTTTCTGCTGATTAGCTGTATTGAACATCTTTTCATGTGCCTGTTGGCCAGTTGTATGTCTTCTTTGGAAAAATGTCTACTCATGTTTTCTGCTCACTTTTAATTGGGTTTTATTTTTTTTTAAAGCAAGTGATGTTTAAGATTAGTAATTTTTAAAATGAATTTATTTTTGGCTGCATTGGGTCTTCATTGCAGCGCTCGGGCTTTCTCTAGTTGTGGCGAGCGGGGGCTACTCTTCCGTTGCGGTGCGCGGGCTTCTCATTGCGTGGCATCTCTTGTTGCAGAGCATGGGCTCTAGGCATGTGGGCTTCAGTAGTTGTAGCTCGCAGGCCCTAGAACGCAGGCTCAGTAGCTGTGGCACACGGGCTTAGTTGCTCAGCGGCATGTGGGATCTTCCAGGACCAGGGCTCGAACCCATGTCTCCTGCATTGGCAGGTGGATTCTTAACCACTGTCCAACAAGGGAAGCCCTAATTGGGTTTTTTGATATTGAGTTGTATGAGCTATCTATGTGTTTTGGCTATTAACCCCTTATCGGTCATATAATTTGCAAATATTTTCACCCATCCAGTAGGCTGTTTTTTGCTTTGTCAGTGATATTCTTTGCTGTGCAAACGCTTTTATCTCTGTTTTGTCCTTCCTTCCTTCCTTCCTTCCTTCCTCCCTCCCTCCCTCCCTCCCTCTCTTCTTTCCTTCCTTCTTTCCTTGAGATATAATTGAGAAATAGTTGACATACCACAAGATTCACCTTCTTAAAATGTACAATTCAGTGGCTTTTATATATTCACAATGTTGGGCAACCATTGCCACTATCTAATGGCATAATATTTCATCACCTCCAGAAGCAACCCTCCTTCCTCAATCCCTGGCAACCAGTAATCTACTTTATTTTTTAAATTTTTAATTGTGATATAATTCACATACCATAAAACCCACCCTTTAAAAGTATGTAATTCATCAGTTTTTCACATACTCACAAAGTTGTACAACCATCACCACTATCTAATTCCAGAATATTTTCTTCACCACAAAATGAAATCCTCTACCATTAACATTCAATCCCCATTCATCCAACCCCTAGTTTTTGGCACCCACTCATCCATTTCCTATTTCTATGGATTTGCCTATTCTGGACATTTCATACAAATGACTTCATTCCATGTGTGTCTTTTTGCATCCAGCTGCTTTCAGTTAGCATACTCTTTTCAGTGTTCATTCATGTTGAGGCATGTATCAGTACATCATATCGTTTTATTGCTGAGTCCCTGAATAAAACATAAACTCACAACTCTTTTTCTTTAAATAGACAAGTATGTATCAGGACATCATTTTTTTTCATTGCTGAATGGTATTCCACTGTGTGGATAAGACCACTTTTTGTTTTAGCCAGTCAGCAGTTGACACACATTTGGGTTTTTTCACTTTTTGCCTATTATGGATTATGCTACTGTGAACATTTGTGTGCAAGTTTTTGTGTGAGTTTGTTTTCACTTCCCTTAGGCATATACCTGGGTGAGGAATTGCTATATCAGATGGTAATTCATTGTTACACATCTTGAAGTGCCAAAGTGTTATCCAAAGTGGCTGCACCATTTTGTATCCCCACCAACAATGTATGAGGGTTCTAATTACTCTGCGTCCTCACCAACATTTTTTATTGCGATCTTTTATAAAGTCATCCTAGTGGGTGTGACGTAGATGTCTCATTGCAGTTTTGATTTGCATCCCTAATAACTAATGATGTTCAGCATCTTTTCATGTGCTTATTGCTATTCACATATCTTCTTTGCAGAAATATCTATTCAAATGATTTGCTTATTTTTTGGAGTATTTGTCTTTTACTGTTTTTTACATATCTAAGTAAATTAATTCTTATTTATTTATATATTATGGTTATTAGATTCTTACCAGATATATACTTTGCAAATATTTTCTATCATGCTGTGGCTTTTCTTTTCATTTTCTTGATAGTGATCTTTAAACCTCAAACATGTTTAATTTTGATAAAGCCAAATTTGTCTATTTTTTCTTTGGTGCCTGTGCTTCCAGTATTGGGTAGAGTTTCTACAGGTAGAAAAGGGAGCTCATCAGGGACCAGGGAAAAGCTATTTCCATCACTGCAATTCTAACCAAGTGCTATTGAGCCCTCAGCCTTTAAGCCTTTGAAGTGATAGGTCTTGGGGGGGAAGATCCTGGCCCTCAAGTACATGGTATACATCTGGGAATCATAGGAACAGCCTTACAGAACAAGAGTTTTGGAAAGCAGGACAGTGTTGCGTAGGTGCTGATTGTGCTTGTAGCACGAAAGAGTCTGACAGGACTGAAGATGGTCAGAGAAGTTATTTGCTGAGTCTTGAATTATCAAACTACCGGGTGAGGGAGGGTATTAATATTTATTAACTACATACTAATTGCTAAGCAGTGTGCTAGGCTCTTTACATCCTTGACCAAACTCAATCCCCCCTGCCTGTATGGCAGGAAAATAAACGATGAAATGATGGCTGAAGAAGGTTAAATATCCTTCCAGAAATCACAGATGTGGTAGGTGTTGGTACTGGACCTTATTCAAAGAACTTTCTATTATACTATGTCCCAATGCCCTTAGCATCTCTAGAGCCTAGGAGAGATGGAAGGGAGCCAGCACAGTGCAGGGTACAGAAACGAGTCTTCTTTTTGTTCACCCGAACGTTTGTCCTTCTGCACCTGACATGTTGATATTCCTCTCATGTTGGAAAGTAAAAGGCCAGGGTGGTGCATGTAGCTGTGAGACAAATCCCTGTAATCAATTGTTTCTCTTCTGCCTGGAACATGGGCAATGTGCTTCCAATGCCCCCTTGATCATCCTCATCTTCTCTTTGTCAATACACTTCTGAGTGAGCAAGCGGCCGACAAGGCACAGGGAGCCTGAGAATCATGGTGAGGATAGACTTAGCTCAGAGCGTTAGAGGACAGTGAGGAGGGGACACCAGGCTTAGGTGGAGTGAGAAAGGAACAGGTAGAGGAAGGAGGAATGGGCTCACCATTCACTATCAGATATTCACTGAATGCCCCGGTTCAAGTCTGACCCTTCACTCCTGCCTCCTTCTGTTCCTGGAGTCCAGAGGCTGGAGCTCTCTGATAAATGTCTCAGCTTTGGGCGGGCACAGGTGGATGCCTGTTCTTCATTGTAGGGTGTTGTAAGAAATGGAAATCTAACTGCTTCTTGCAACTTCCTTACTGATTTTTAACTCAGACCTTCTCTCATTTTGCAGTTCCTTGTGGCTCCAATTCCAGAGATTTTATGGGTTCCACTGGGTCCATCGACTGCTTCTAGTCCACCCTCACCAGGCCTTTAGGTTTCACATCCCTGCTCTATCAAGCCATCCACCAGCCCACCCTCCATCTTCTTTCTCCATGTATTATCGTTCAGTGTTACAAGTGCTTGTGTTTCCTCCAGGGTGAGGTGTGCACTCTGTCTCCCATTCTCTTTGTGGTGTTTGGTTGGTTTATGAGAGGAGAGGAAGGCAGAAATATCTTTCCTCTGTCATCTTGAAAGCTGGAAGGCTGCCTGAGAATTGTAAAGGCATTATTCCAATGATTCCCACTGTCCAGTGCTGCTACCAAAAAGAACAATGCGGTTATTACTGTTTTGTAGTTGATCTGCTCCTCTGTCTAGGAAAGGGTAGTATCAATTCTTTATACTTGACCTACTGAAATGTCACAGTGATGTGTCTAGGTGGTGTTTTAATTTGTTTTTCTTCCTCGACATTTGCTAGACTTTGAAGATTTACGTCTGACCTCAGGGGAGGAATATGTGCTTATGTTATTACTTTCATATTTCTTTGTTAAATTCTTCCCATCCGTGTCATCTTTTATCCTTTTTTCCCCTGGAAAGTCTGTTGGTTAGTGTTGAACTCTGGGTTCATCACCCCTATCTTAAATAATTTCTTGGTCATTTTTGTCTTTGTCTTTTTTCTCTGCTCTAAGAGATCTAAGGCACAGACAGGCAAGGGGGAGAGAGGAAGGTGTAGGACCCCAGCACAGGATGTGCAGAAGGAGGAGCAGCACATCACAAATGCTTCAGGGGAGTTCGGCAGAGAAGGGTTGGCAGTGTGTGGTCCCAGGGTCTGAGCTTCTTGCCCTCTGTGGACACATGAATCTCCAGGCCAGGTGGCCTCTGAGAGTGGCAGCCAGCCTTCATGGGGTCTGACTGGCTAAAGTTCCAGGTCCTGTAACAAATGCTTTGAAGCTGGTGTTACTTATAACAAAAAAATGGAAGCATGATGAACAGGAAATCCCTCAAAATTAGTTGGTTACCTCCCAGCCACCCCCAGCCTAAGCCAACAATCCAGAGGCTTCCCCAGGAGACTCAGTGACACAGCACTTTCAGACTCAGCAGAGGGAAACTTCATACCCTCTTCCTGCTCTCATCCCTGGGAGCCTCCACCCCTCTCTGGCTACATAGATCGTGCACAGATGAGGACCTCTACTGGGTGGACATTCAGGTTGGAAGTGACTCCATCTTGGCTGCAGTCCTCAGGGCTTGTCCCCGAGAGCACATGAGGCCATTCTGTTACTTCTCTGGAGTATCAGGGAGTGTTTTCTCCGTTGAACAGGCTCCACCTCCTCCAGAGTCCTGACTGTTGAACAACAAGCGAGGGAGAGGTCCTCTCCCTTCCTTCATCATTTTACTGATGTCACCCAGTGGGATCCAACTTTTCTGTGAATTCTCTGCAACCTTTGACAGCACTGGCCTCACCGTGTCCTCAGTCTTGGCTCTCCCAACCCGTGCCACTGAGAAAGTGGACCCCTGTCCCCATTTCCCTGGCCACGTACTGATCATGGATGTGTGCACAACAGCCTCTCCTCTGATGCATGGTGTCCCTGGTCCTATGAGCTCATCTCTTGCCCACAAGGAGCCACATCCACCTCCCTCTCAGGCTTCTCAGGCTCCTTCAGGATCACGCACAAAACATTTATGCCTGGGTCCCTTCCAGATCTGCGTGAGTTCCAGGTGATTGGGACTAAGAACAAGGAGACCAACACCACAAGGGATGATCACCCCAGGCTTTGCCCTCTGACCTGTCTGTAACTAAGAGGAACAGAGTGCAGGCCAGAGACGAGCCACACAGGAGCTGGGTGCCCTGCTGGCTCCACGAGCAGATGCACACTATGACCCACGTCACCACCTACCTGTTGTTCCTTCCTCAGGGACACACTCAGAGCCACAGGCACTTTCTTATTATCTCGTCCTCTCTGGGCTGCACCTGTCTCGACAACCCAGACAGCAGCTGGCCTGCTGGTATTTCCTTTGGTTCTCTGAGAAGAAGACTCTCTCAGCAACCTGCATGTCATGTAAGTCCAGGTCTGGCATGTCTCTGAGTGTGAGGGACGCAGGGCCAGTGCACAGGCTCTGACGAGGAGATATGTGCTCCCCGGCTACCTATAGGATCCAGAGACCTCAGAGGTAATCCAGGTAGAAAATGGACACCGCTCTCACCTCCTCACTTCCCTAGGTATGGCATTTAAGTTGCACAGGAGGTCAGGAGAATGTTCCCTCCGTTTCCCAACCTTCCCCAAACCACAGTGCCGTGTTTAGCAGAAAAGACTTTTAATGTCTAGTGTGAGGAGAGGAAAAGGGTTGATCTGGGGCAGTGTGAGGGCCTTAGTTTCCCAAACACTCAAGTAAAGCACAACAGAGACAGAGAACTAAGAAGCCAGGAGCAGACTCATACTCCCTTGAATTGAATCTAACTTTGATGTAACATGGTTTTTGTGGGCTCTCTGAAAGCTTACCTGGAGCAGTAAGTATAAGTGAAATCAGAATGGATTTGCCATGTCTATGGTGGTGAAAAATGTTACGTCTTCTAATTTCTTTACTCATCTTTAATCTGACTCCCAGCCACCATGTGCCGGTTTGGCAGAGAACTCAATCTCTGTCATTATCAGGGGTTTTCCCATTGTCATCTCCTTTGAGGGAGTGTATTCCACATCAGAGGAAACCTGTCAGGTTTGTCCAAACTTAGGGTGGAGTTGCTGGTGTTGAAGCTCCTTGGTCCATGCTTTTGTTTCTTGCTTGGGCCCCACAATGATTCCTGCCAAGTCTGAAATCCAGGAAGATGAGGGGTCCCCTTCCTGAGTGTACTACCAGCCACCTCCCCCCACCACCTCTCTGAAGTCACCTGCTCCTTCAGGCACTTCCAGGACCAAGAAGGGGGCCTAGGATCCCAGTTCCCTTCCACTTCTGGGAGAAATGTATTTCTCCTTTCAAATATTTATGGAGCAGTTGCCATATGCCAGTCATTGTTCTAGATATCCTGGTATTACTACTGAATCAGGTCCGCATGCTTGCCGCTTGAAAATCAATAGAGAGAGAGAGAAGAAAGAAACACTGGTAGAAAGGAAACGTTTTTAATCAGAATGCCGGCAATCTGTGGAGATGGTGGACTCAATGTCCCCCAAAAAACCACCTCTGAAGATTCTGCTTGGCCATGAAAGCTTTTAAAGGGAAGTAATCTCAGTTAATCATCTGACATAGGGGGTCAGACTCATCGCCATCCCCCCACTGTGTGCAGGCTTATATGCCAGTTGGTCGACTTCTTGTGATTTTTCTTTAGATGCTCCTATTCACAAAGTCTGTTCACAAGATTACTGAAGGGGAAGCTAGGGAAGAGATCTGGTCATCTGTTAATTACTTATTCTTCATTTCTACTTCTTTGATCTACGGAAAGAACCAACAAGTTAGGCAAAATATTGTGTGATCAAAAGCTTTGAAAGTTGTGTTTGGGCCAGAGATGAGTACAGCATGGGGGGCACCTGGTTTAAGATTAGTGACAAGAAAAAGGGGGCTCCTGCAGAGGGCTCTTTCCTGCAAAGAGCTCTTTACTGCCCAAAGCTGCTTATACTGGATACTCAGTAAATTGAACAGGAAAAAAAAAATTTAAACCCATTTTAAATTGGGGTGACAGAAACATTAAATATAATAACAAATAGAGTCTGCTTGCAAGGTGATAAGTGCTATCGGGCAAAGGTTGCCCCTGATACGGGGATTTGTGAATGCTGGGATTGTGGGTGTGTTTTTAAGGAAGTGGCAGCTTAGTCCTCTTTAAGGATGGAATCTTTGGGCCAAACTTGAAGAGAGGGAGTTAGCCATACAGGTCACAGGAAGGGGGCATTCCTGGTAGAGAGAATAGTGGAGAGACAGGGACAAAGATTGGGGGAGAGCTACTGGGAAAGTTCAGTGAAGGAGCATCTGATTGACTTGTCTCTGGAAGGATCACTCTGATTACTCTACAGAGCAGACAGTTGAGGTAGGCAGCACTGTTCAGACGCAGGGAGACAAACTGGGAGCATTTTATTGTAATCCATTAGAGAGAAAATGGTGGCTTAGACCCAGGTAGTAGAAGTGCAGTGGGGAGAAGTGATGCACTCGAAAGCATTCACCTCTCTCTCCTCCTTTCTATGAAAACCTCTCAAGGGAATCAGGTTTCCAGATTAAAAAATCAGAAAGAGATTGTCCTCAAATGACTGCTTGTGCAGCATAAGACCTCCTGTGAGGCAAGGGAATAGAAAGGACCTGGAAACTTCTTAGAGTTAGGGCTAATCTAAGAAGGGAAAAGAAAATGAGGAGAGAGGAAAAGAAAAACCAGTGTGTCAGTAAATTATCCTGAAACACATATTTTTCTTTTTGTCCTTTAGTTAAACATCATATGAAGGGAAAAGAAAATGAGGAGGAGAGAGGAAAAGCAAAAGTATTGTGTCAGTAAATTATCCTGACACACACATTTTTCTTTTTGTCCTTTAGTTAAACATCATATGACGGGAAAAGTGGGTTTTAGGGGAGCTTTGTAAAGCAACAGCAGCTGGCTGGCAGAATTGCATTGTTGGTCTCCCATAGTCAAACAAGAAGAGAGGAGAGAGGTGTTTGGCAGAACTCCCAGGGCATGGCAGAGATACCTGGCCTGGTGGGAGCTTCTGGGACCATTGCTAGGTGGTCTTTGGTAGACACCATATGTTTGTATGGAAACTGGATAAAAAGATTTCCACCAGCTTCATTTGCAATTTTGGGTGACCTCCATTCCATAACCTGGGGTGCCCCCTCCCCACACCCTGCCATTCCTACAGTGACAGTGAGGGCTTTCTACCAATTCTTCTCATTCTTTTAAGAACTTCCCACCCATTTTGCCAATCAAATATCTCACATAGCACCTTTTCATTGTTTGTTAGCCACCCATATGTCTTCTTTGGAAAAATGTCTGTTCAGATCTTCTGCCCATTTTTGTAATCAGCTTGTTTATGTTTTTGATGTTGAGTAGTGTGCATTCTTTGTATACTTAGATATTAACTCCTTATCAGATATATCATTTGCAAATATCATCGCCCATTCAGTAGGCAGCCTTTTCATTTTGTTGATGGTTTCCTTCATGTATAAAAGCTTTTTAGTTTTATGTAGTCCCATTTCTTTATGTTTCCTCTGGTTTTCCTTGCCTGAAGAGACATATCCAAAAAGATATTACTAAGACCAATGTCAAAGTGTGCACTGCCTATGTTTTCTTCTAAAGTTTTATGGTTTCAGGTCTTACATTTAAGTCTTTAATCAATTTTGAATTTATTTTTGTGCATGGTATAAGTAGACAGTTTCTTTTGCATGCAGCTGTCTAGTTTTCCCAACACCATTTATTGAAGAGACTATTTTTTCCACCATTGTATATTCTTGCCTCTTTTGTCATAGATTAATTGCCCATATAAGTGTGAGTTCACTTTTGTGTTCTTTATTCTCTTCCATTGATTAATGGGTCTGTTTTTGTGCCAGTGTCATACTGTTTTGATTACCGTACGTTAGTAGTATAGTTTGAAATTGGGTAGTGTGATAACTCCACCTTTGTTCTTCTTTCTCAAGATTGTTTTGGGTATTTGGGGTCTTTTGTGTATCCATACAAAGTTTAGAATTATTCGTTCTACTGCTATGAAAAATGTCATAGTTATTTTGATTGGGATTGCATTGAATCTGTAAATTGCCTTGGATAGTATGGTCACTTTGCACTTTGACAATATTAATTCTTCCAATCCATGAGCATGGTATGTCTTTCCATCTGTTTGTGTCATCTTTGATTTATTTCATCAGCATCTTATAGTATTCAAAACAGAGTTCTTTTACCTCCTTAGTTAGGTTTATTTCTCGGTATTTTATTATTTTTGATGTGATTATAAATGGGATTGTTTTTTTAATTTCTCTTTCTGATAGTTCATTGTTAGTGTAAAGAAATGCAACAGATTTCTGTGTATCAATTTTGTATCCTGCAACTTTGCCACATTCATTGATGAGTTCTAGTAGATTTTTGTGGCTTCTTTACGATTTTCTGTATATAGTACCATGTTATGTAGAAATAGTGACAGTTTTACTACTTCCTTTCCAATTTGGATACCCTTTATTACCTTTTCTTGTCTGATTGCTGTGGCTAGGATTTTACTATATGTTGAATAAAAGTGGTGAGAGTGGGCATCCTTGTCTAGTTCCTGGTCTTAGAGGAAATGCTTTCAGCGTTTCATCATTGAGTATTATGTTAGTGGTGGGCTTTTCATATATGGCCCTTATTATGCTGAGGTATGTTCCCTGTATACTCACTTTCTGGAAAATTTGTATCATAAATAGATGTTGAATTTTGTCAAAAATTTTTCTGCATCTATTGAAATAATCATATGATTTTTATTTCTCAATTTGTTAATGTGGTATATCACATTGATTGATTTGCTGTACTGAACCTTATTGGCATCTCTGGGAGAAACCCAACATGATCACAGTATATGATCCTTTTAATGTATTGTTGATTTGATTTGCTAATATTTGATGGAGGATTTTTGCATCTAAGTTCATCATTGATATTGGCATGTAATTTGCTTTTTTTGTGATATCTTCATCTGATTTTGGTATGAGGGTGAGGCTGGCCTTGTGGAATGAGTTTGGAAGTGTTCCTTCCTCTACAATTTTTTAGAATAGTTTGAGAAGGATAGGTGTTAACTCTTCTCAAAATGTTTGAAAGAATTCACCTGGGAAGCTGTCTGGTCCTAGACTTTTTTTTTTCCGCAACATCATTTTTGGAGCACAATTCCCCTATTATGGTGTGTTAGCTTCTGCCCCACAACAAAGTGAATCAGCCATACACATACATATGCTCCCACATCTCTTGCCCCTTGTGTCTCCCTCCCTCCCACCCTCCCCATCCTACCCCTCCAGGTGGTCACAAACCACCGAGCTGATCTCCCTGTGCTATGCGGCCGCTTCCCACCAGCCATCCACTTTACGCTTGGTAGTGTATATATGTCCATGCCACTCTCTCACTTTCTCACAGCTTACCCTTCTCCCTCCCCATATCCTCAAGTCCATTCTCTAGTAGGTCTGTGTCTTTATTCCCATCTTACCTCTACGTTCTTCACGACGTTTTTTTTCCTAAGATTCCATATATATGTGTTAGCATACGTTATTTGTTTTTCTCTTTTTGTCTTACTTCACTCTGTATGACAGACTCTAGGTCCATCCACCTCACTACAAATAACTCAATTTTGTTTCTTTTTATGTCTCAGTAATATTCCATTGTATATACGTGCCACATCTTCTTTATCCATTCATCTGTTGATGGACACTTAGGTTGCTTCCATGTCCTGGCTATTGTAAATAGAGCTGCAGTGAACATTTTGGTACATGACTCTTTTTGAATTATGGTTTCCTCAGGGTATATGCCGAGCATTGGGATTGCTGGGTCATATGGTAAGTCTACTTTTAGTGTTTTAAGGAACCTCCATATTGTTCTCCATAGTGGTGGTATCAATTTACATTCCCACCAACAGTGCAAGGGGATTCCCTTTTCTCCACACCCTCTCCAGCATTTATTGTTTCTAGAGTTTTTGATGATGGCCATTCTGACAGGTGTGAGATGATATCTCATTGTAGTTTTGAATTGCATTTCTCTAATGATTAATGATGTTGAGCACTCTTTCATGTGTTTGTTGGCAATCTATATATCTTCTTTGGAGAAATGTCTATTTAGGTCTACTGCCCATTTTTGCATTGGGTTTTTTGTTTTTCTGTTATTGAGCTGAATGAGCTGCTTGACTTCTGTTTTGAGGGATTTTTTTATTACTGATTCAATTTCATTACTGGTAATTGGTCTGTTCATATTTTCTATTTCTTCTTGGTTCAGTCTTGTGAGATTCTATATTCCTGGGAATTTGTCCATTTTTTCTAGGTTGCTTATTTTATTGGTGTATAATTGTTCACAGTAATTTCTTTTGATCCTTTGTATTTCTGTGGTGTCAGTTGTAACTTCTGCTTTTTCATATCTGATTTTATTGATCTGGGGCCTTGCTATCTTTTTCTTGATTAGTCTGGCTAAAGGTTTATCACATTTATCTTTTCAAAGAGCCAGCTCTTAATTTCATTGATCTTTTCTATATAAATTTCTACTTCATTTATTTCTGCTCTGATCTTTGATTTCTTTCCTTCTACTAACTTTGGGTTTTGCTTGTTCTTCTTTTTATAGTAACTTTAGGTGAAACATAAGATTGTTGCTTTGAGATTTTTGTTTCCTGAGGTGTGCTTGTATTGCAATAAACTTCCTTTGGAACTGCTTTTGCTGAGTCCAATAAATTTAGATTATTGTGTTTTTGTTTTGTCTTCAGGTATTTTTGGACTTCCTCTGATTTCTTCAGTGATCCATTGGTTGTTTATTAGTATAATCCTTAACCTCCATTTGTTTGTGTGTTTTTCCCTGTAGCTGATTTCTAGTTTATAGCTTTATGATGGTTGGAAAAGGTGCTTGATAAGACTTAAATTTTCTTAAATTTACTGACACTTGTTCTGTGGTATGGTATGTGACCTATCCTGAAGAATGTTCCATTTACACTTGAATGTATATCCTGCTATTTTTAGATAGATTGTTTTGATATATCTATTGATTCCAGCTGTTCTAAAATATCATTTAAAGGCAGTGTTTCCTTATTGATTTTCTGCCTAGGTGATCTCTCCATTGATTTAGGTAGGGTGTTAAAGTTCCCTACCATTCTTAAGTTACTGCCAATCACTCCTTTTATGTCTGTTAATATTTGCTTTAGGTTTTTAGGTGATTCTATGTTGGGTGCATACCTGTTGAAAATTGTTATAGTTTCTTCTCGGATTGATCCCTTGATCATTATGTAGTGTCGTTCTTTGTCTCTTATAACAGTCTTTATTTTAAAGACTATTTTGCCTAATATGAATATTGATACTTTGGCTATCTTTTGATTTCCATTTGCATTGAATACCATTTCACATCCCCTCACTTTCAACCTGTGTGTGTCTTTAGATCTGAAGTATTTCTCTTGGAAGCAGCATATATATGGGTCCAGTTTTTGTATCCATTCAGCCACTCTGTCTTTTGATTGAAATATTTAGTCCATTTACATTTAAAGTACTTATTGATAGGTATGAACTTATTGCCATTTTGTTCATTTAGGGGAGTTGTTTTTGTAGACACATTTTGTTCCTTCTTTTGCTTTCTTCCCTTGTGATTTAATTTTTATTTCTTTTGGCTGTGCCACACAGCATGTGGAATCTTAGTTCCCTGACCAGGGATCAAACCCATGCCCCCTGCAGTGTTAGCATAGAGTTTTAATCACTGGACTACTAGGGAAGTCCTTTAATATCTATCTTTAATGTTATATTTGGATTCCTTTCTTTTTGTGTGTGTGTATATCTATTATGTATTTTTGGATTGTGGTTACCATGAGGTTTATATATAGCACTATATATCTATGGATCCTAGGTTGGGTGGTTGTGGGGTGGGGTTCCCAAATTTATTGTCAGCCTGCTGGTGGAAAGAGCTAGTTCCTATCATGCCTGGCTGTGGGGTCTGGGGTGTACCAAAGCTGGCATCAGACTGCTGGTAAGAGGGGCCAGATCCCAGGGTGGCTGGTTGAGGGGCCAAAAGTGTCTTGCAGCTTGTGTAAGCCTGCTGGTGAGTGTGATGTGGGGGTCCCAGAGCTAGTGTCAGCCCACTGGTGGGCAGAGCTAGGTCTTAGGGTCTCTGTCTCTAGGGGCCTTGGAGTTGGTGTTGGCCTGTTGGTGGGTAGGTTCAAGTCCCAACAGATGGCTGCAGGGTCCTGAGAGTCCTGTGGCTGGTGCAGTGGTGGGCAGAGCCAGGTCCTGGGTCCTCTGGTGGACAGAGCTGGGTCTTTTGGCTTCTGGGATCTCAGGGACTCCAAAGGCAGCCAGCCTGCTGGTGGGTGGAGCCATGTTCCCACCCAGCTAACTGCTTGACCTGAGGTGTCCCAGTACTGGAACCAACAGGCTGGTGGGGAGGTGGGCAGGTCCCAGTGCTTATTAACAAGAGGGAGGATTGCAGAATGATGCTTGCCAGCACCAGTGTCCTCTTGATAAAATGAGCTCCCCAGATTGGCTGCTGCCAGTGTCTATATCTCTACGGTGAGCTCCAATTGCTTCCTGTCTCTCCAAGAGGCTCTCTAAGGTCAGCACGTGGGTCTGACCCAGGCTCCTTTCAAATTATTGCTTCTGACCTGGGTCTTAGAGTGTGATATTTTGTGTACACCTGTGAAGAGTGGATTTGCTGTTTCTTACAGCCGTCTGGTTCTCCTGAAAGTAACCCCACTGGGTTTCAAAGTCAAACATGCTGGGGCCTCATCTTCCTGGTGCAAGAAACCCCAGTCTGGGGAGCGCAATGTGGAGCTCAGACCTCTTGCTTCTTGGAGAGAACCTCTGCATTTGTAGTTATCCTCCTCTTTGTAGGTTGCCTACATGGAGATATGGCTCTTGACTAAACCACATCTCTGCCCCTCCTATCCATCTTGTTGAGGTTGCCTCTTAATGTCTTTATTTATTTATTTTCGGGGGGGGGGTTTTTTTATATTCAAAGAGAAAGTTACAAAAATTATAATCATCCTCATCAGTTCACTCAGTCCCATGTAATTAATTTTATTTCATCTTGATCTTTTGTTAGCACTTTTATGAATTCATCAGGTTTCCACTAGAGCTCTGAAAATGCTTATTCAGTCAGTTCAGCAGTATAGTCAGTTACCAGAAACCTGTATTTGTCAGTCTTTTTCATGAGGTCCTGGAAGATGAAACCCTTTTATAGGAACAGTTTTGCAAAAGCATCAGAGTACACCCACAACTGTCGGTAAATGACAAAATAGTTTAAAATGACCATACTAAAAGATTTGATGAAAGTTCAGAATAATGCAATTGACAACAAAATTTAGTTATTTCAGAGATATACATTTTAAAGTAATAACTAGAATTATGACTTATAACATTATAGCTGAACATATAACATCTTTACAAATTTCATGTAATTCTGAGACATTTATATTAACATATTTCCATACAAATAACCCAAAGGAAGTTTAGTATTAGTTGTTTTATTCTTTGTTTGTTTATACTGCAGGTTCTTATTAGTCATCAGTTTTATACACATCAGTGTATACATGTCAACCCCAATTGCCCACTTCAGCACACCACCATCCCCACCGCCCCTCAGCTTTCCCCCCTTGGTGTCCATACGTTTTTTCTCTACATCTGTATCTCAACTTCTGCCTGCAAACCGGTTCATCTGTACCATTTTTCTAGGTCGCACATACATGCACTAATATACGATATTTGTTTTTCTCTTTCTGACTTATTTCACTCTGTATGACAGTCTTTAGATCCATCCACGTCTCAGCCAGTGACTCAGTTTCGTTCCTTTTAGTGTCTGAGTAATTTCCATTGTATATATGTACCACTTCTTCTTTATCCATTCATCTGTCGATGAGCATTTAGGTTGCTTCCATGAACTGGCTATTGTAAATAGTGCTGCAATGAACATTGGGGTGCATATGTCTTTTTGAGTTATGGTTTTCTCTGGGTATATGCCCAGTAGTGGGATTGCTGGATCATATGGTAATTCTATTTTTAGTATTTAAGGAACCTCCACTGATCTCCATAGTGGCTGTATCAATTTACATTCCCACCAACAGTGCAGGAGGATTCCCTTTTCTCCACACCCTCTCCAGCATTTGCTGTTTGTAGATTTTCTGATGATGCCCATTCTAACAGGTGTGGGTGATACTTCATTGTAGTTTTGGTTTGCATTTCTCTAATAATTAGTGATGTCAAGCAACTTTTCATGTGCTTCTTGGCCATCTGTATGTCTTCTTTGGAAAAATGTCTATTTAGGTTTTCTGCCCATTTTTTGATTTGGTTGTTTGTTTCTTTAATATTGAGCTGCATGAGCTGTTTATAGATTTTGCAGATTAATCGTTTTTCCGTTGATTTGTTTGCAATAATTTTCTCCCATGCTGAGGGTTTTCTTTTCATCTTGTTATGAATTCCTTTGCAGTGCAAAAGCTTTAAAGTTTCATTAGGTCCCATTTGTTTATTTTTGTTTTTATTTCCATTACTCTAGGAGGTGGGTCAAAAAAGATCTTGCTGTGATTTATGTCAAACAGTGTTCTTCCTATGTTTTCCTCTAAGAGTTTTAGAGTGTCCGGCTTTACATTTAGGTCTCAAATCCATTTTGAGTTTATTTTTGTGTATGGTGTAAGGGAGTGTTCTAATTTCATTCTTTTACATGTAGCTGTCCAGATTTCTCAGCACCACTTATTGAAGAGAGTGTCTTTTCTCCATTGTATATCTTTGCCTCCTTTGTCATAGATTAGTTGACCATAAGTGCATGGGTTTATCTCTGGGCTTTCTATCTTGTTCCATTGATCTACGTTTCTGTTTTTGTGCCAGTAACTTATAGTCTTGATTACTGTAGCTTTGTAGTATAGTCTGAAGCCAGGGAGTTGATTCCTCCCACTGCGTTTTTTCCCTCAAGACTGCTTTGTGTACTCAGGGTCTTCTGTGTCTCTATACAAATTTTAAGATTTTTTTGTTCTAGTTCTTTAAAAAAATGACGTTGGTATTTCATAGGGATTGCATTGAATCTGTAGATTGCTTTGGGTAGTATAGTCATTTTCACAATGTTGATTCTTCCAATCCAGGAACATGGTGTATCTCTCCATCTGTGGTGTCATCTTTAATTTCTTTCATCAGTGTCTTATAGTTTTCTGCATACAGGTCTTTTGTCTCCCTAGGTAGGTTTTTTCCTACGTATATTATTCCTTTTGTTACAGTGGTAAATGGGAGTGTTTCCTTAACTTCTCTTTCAGATTTTCCACCATTAGTGCATAGGAATGCAAGAGATTTCTGTGCATTAATTTTACATCCTGCAACTTTAACAGATTCATTGATTAGTTATAGTAGTTTCCTACTGGAATTTTTAGGATTCTCTATGTATAGTATCACGTCATCTGCAAACAGTGACAGTTTTACTTCTTCTTTTCCAATTTGTATTCTTTTTATTTCTTTTTCTTCTCTGATTGCTGTGGCTAGGACTTCCAAAACTATGTTGAGTAAGAGTGGTGAGAGTGGACATCCTTGTCTTGTTCCTGATCTTAGAGGAAAGGCTTTCAGTTTTTCACCATTGAGAATGATGTTTGCTGTGGGTTTGTGATATATGGCCTTTATTATGTTGAGGTAGGTTTCCTCTGTACCCCCTTTCTGGAGAGTTTTTATCATAAATGGGTGTTGAATTTTGTCAGAAGCTTTTTCTGCATCTGTTGAGATGATCATATGGTGTTTATTCTCCAATTTGTTAAAACGGTGTATCACATTGATTGATTTGTGTATATTGAAGAATCCTTGCATCCCTGGGATAAACCCCACTTGATCATGGTGTATGATCCTTTTAATGTGTTGTTGGATTCTGTTTGCTTGTATTTCACTGAGGATTTTTGCATCTATATTCATGAGTGATATTGGTCTGTAATTTTCTTTTTTTGCAGTATCTTTCTCTGGTTTTGGTATCAGGCTGATGGTGGCCTCATAGAATGAGTATGGCAGTGTTCCTTCCTCTGCAATTTTTTGGAAGAGTTTGAGAAGGATGGGTGTTATCTCTTCTCTAAATTTTTGACAGAATTCACTTGTGAAACCATTTGGTCCTGAACTTTTGTTTGTTGGAAGACGTTTAATCACAATTTCAATTTCATTAGTTGCGATTGGTCTGTTCATATTTTGTATTTCTTCCTGGTTCAGTCTTGCAAGGTTATACGTTTCTAAGAATTTGTCCATTTCTTCCAGGTTGTACATTTTATTGGCATAGAGTTGCTTGTAGTAGTCTCTTAGGATGCTTTTATTTCTGTGGTGTCTGTTGTAACTTTTTCTTTTTCTTTTCTAATTTTATTGATTTGAGTTCTCTCCCACTTTTTCTTGATGAGTCTGGCTGACGGTTATCAATTTTGTTTATCTTCTCAAAGAACCAGCTTTTAGTTTTATTGATCTTTGCTATTGTTTTCTGTGTTTCTATTTCATTTATTTCTGCTCTGGTCTTTATGATTTCTTTCCTCTTGCTAACTTTGGGTTTTGTTTGTTCTTCTTTCTCTAGTTCCTTTAGGAACTAGAGATTGTTAGATTGTTTGTTTGATATTTTTCTTGTTTCTTGAGGTAGGCTTGTATAGCTATAAACTTCCCTCTTAGAACTGATTTTGCTGCATCCCATAGGTTTTGGATCTTCCTGTTTTTATTGTCATTTGTCTCTAGGTACTTTTTGATGTCCTCTTTTATTTCTTCATTGATCTCTTGGTTATTTAGTAACGTATTTTTTAGCTTCCATGTGTTTGTGTTTTTTACGTTTTTTTCCCTTAATTCTTTGTAATCTCAAAGTGTTGTGGTCAGAAAAGATGCGTGATATGATTTCAATTTTCCTAAATTTGCTGAGGCTTGATTTGTGACCCAAGATGTGATCTATCCTGGAGAATGTTCCATGCGCACTTGAGAAGATGGTGTAATCTGCTGTTTTTCAATGCAATGTCCTATAAATATCAATTAAATCTCTCTAGTCTATTGTGTCATTTAAAGCTTCTGTTTCCTTATTTTCATTTTGGATAAGCTGTCCATTGCTGTAAGTGAGGTGTTAAAGTGTCCAAGTATTATTGTGTTACTGTCGATTTCCTCTTTTATAGCTGTTAGCAGTTGCCGTATGTATTGAGGTACTCCTATGTTGGGTGCATATGTATTTATAATTGTTATATCTTCTTCTTGGATTGATCATTACATAGTGTTCTTCCTTGTTTCTTGTAATATTCTTCATTTTAAAGTCTGTTTTATCTGATATGAGTACTGCTACTCCAGCTTTCTTTTGATTTCCATTTGCATGGAATATCTTTTTCTATCCCCTCACTTTCAGTCTGGGTGTGTCACTAGGTCTGAAGTGGATCTCTGGTAGACAGCATATATATGGGTCTTGTTTATGTGTCCATTCAGCAAGTATGTGTCTTTTGGTTGGAGCATTTAATCCACTCACGTTTAAGGTATGTTTATCGATACGTATGTTCCTATGGCCATTTTCTTAATTGTTTTGGGTTTGTTTTTGTAGTTCCTTTTCTTCTCTTGTGTTTCCCACTTAGAGAAGTTCCTTTAGCATTTGTTGTAGAGCTGGTTTGGTGGTGCTGAATTCTCTTAGCTTTTGCTTGTCTGTAAAGCTTTTGATTTCTCCATTGAATCTGAGTGAGATCCTTGCCGGGTAAAGTAATCTTGGTTGTAGGTTCTTCCCTTTCATCACTTTAAGTATATCATGCCATTCCCTTCTAGCTTATAGCGTTTCCACTGAGAAATCAGCTGGTAACCTTATGGGAGTTCCCTTGTATGTTATTTGTCGTTTTTCCCTTGCTGCTTTCAATAATTTTTCTTCGTCTTTAATTTTTGACAATTTGATTACTATGTGTCTTGGTGTGTTTCTCCTTGGGTTTATCCTGTATGGGACTCGGTGCACTTCCTCAAATTAGGTGGCTATTTCCTTTCCAATGTTAGGGAAGTTTTCGACTATAATCTCTTCAAATATTTTCTCGGGTCCTTTCTCTCTCTATTCTCCTTCTGAGAACCCTATAATATGAATGTTGTTGTGTTTACTGTTGTCCTAGAAGTCTTTTAGTCCATCTTCATTTCTTTTCATTTTTTTTTCTTTATTCTGTTCCTCAGCAGTGAATTCCACTATTCTGTCTTCCAGGCCACTTATCAGGTCTTCTGCCTCAGTTATTCTGCTACTGACTCCTTCTAGTGTAGTTGTCATTTCAGTTAGTGTATTGTTCATCTCTGTTTGTTTGTTCTTTCATTCTTCTAGGTCTTTTATAAACATTTCTTGTATGTTCTCGGTCTTTACCTCCAGTTTTTTCCCAAGGTCCTGGATCATCTTCACTATCATTATTCTGAATTCTCTTTCTGGAAGGTTGCCTATCTCCACTTCATTTAGTTGTTTTTCTAAAGTTTTATCTTGTTCCTTCAACTGGTTCATAGCCTTCTACCTTTTCATCTTGTCTATCTTTTTCTGATTGTGGTTTTTGTTCCACAGGCTTTGTAGTTTTTCTTGGATTGTAGTTTTTCTTGCTTGTGCTTTCTGCTCTCTGGTGGATGAGGTTATCTAAGAGGCTTGTGTGAGTTACCTGATGGGAAGTACTGGTGGTGGATAGAGGTGATTGTTGCTCTGGTGGGCAGAGCTCAGTAAAACTTTAATCCGCTTAACTGCTGATGAATGGGGCTGGATGCCCTCCCTGTTGGTTTTTTGGCCTGAGGCAACCCCAATCTGGAACTTACCTGGGCTCTTTGGTGGCACTAATGAGAGACACTAGGAGGGCTCACACCAAGGCGTACTACCAAGAACTTCTTCTGCCAGTGTCCTTGTCCCCTCGGTGATCCACAGCCACCCCCGCCTCTGCAGGAGACCCTCCAACACTAGCAGGTAGGTCTGTTTCAGTCTCCCCCGGGGTCACTGCTCCTTCCCCTGGGTCACTACTACTAAACCCACTACTTTGTGTGTGCCCTCCAGAGTGGAGTCTCTGTTTCCCCCAGTCCTGTCGAAGTCCTGCAGTCAAATTCCACTAGGCTTCAAAGTATGATTCTCTAGGAATTCCTCCCTCCGTTGCCAGACCCCCAGGTTGGGAAGCGTGATGTGGGGCTTAGAACCTTAACTCCAGTGTGTGGACTTCTGTGGTATAAGTGTTCTCCAGTCTGTGAGTCACCCACCCACCAGTTATGGGATTTCATTTTACTGTGATTGCGCCCCTCCTACCATCTCATTGTGGCTTCTCCTTGGTCTTTGGATGTGGGGTATCTTTTTTTGGTGAGTTCCAGTGTCTTCCTGTTGATGATTGTCCAGCATCTAGTTGTGATTCTGGTTTCTCACAAATGGGAGTGAGAGCACGTCCTTCTACTCCACCATCTTTGTTCCTCACTTAATTTTAATAGAGGTAACAGATATTTTTTCCATCCTGCTGGTTAAAAAAATAGTAGCAAATGTGAGAGACAAGATATTTCCCTTCTCAGCCTCCTCCCTAACTTCTGAATTTATATCGAATGATTCTCTTGTAATTTTAAGTAATCTGTGAAAGGAATCATGGTTCCATTTTCTCAGCAACAATGTAAAAAACATAACTTTCATCAATATAGAAAACAAACCGAGAAGAAACCTATAACAGTTCTCTTACAGAAGAAATGAGGCATGAGGCAGGGGCATTAGTATTAAACATTTTCGGAAAGGAATTCCCTGGTGGTCCAGTGGCTAGGGCTCTGCACTGCCACTGCAGGGGGCATGGGTTCAATCCCTGCTTGTGGAACTAAGATCCCACATTCCTCAGGTTGTGACAAAAAAATAGAAAATCAAAAGATTTTAGGAGAAATACCACTTGTGCCTCACTCCTAGACATGTCCCTGGTACAAGCTAGAGGTGATGGGCAGTTAGGTGATGCTGTCCATGCAGAGTGGAGCAGGGGAACCCCCACCTGAGCACTGCCAGCAGAGGCCAAGTTCCCCCCAGAGGGGAGAAGAGAGGGGTGAAGTGGGTTTGGAGGTGGGGCAGCCTGGAGTTGAGCCAGTGTTAGCAGACACAGTATCTGGATGGATGTGTGGGTGCTGACGCTCCCTGGGAGAGGGCCATAATCCACAAAGGCCCGTCAGCTGTGCAGGTGAGGGACAGGAACCAAGGGCAACATGACTCAATTGCTGAGGTCTAGGACATTTGGCTTGTTCACATCATTTTATGCCCAGAAAACATTCTCTTTAATCAATTCATGTCCTTAACGTTTTAAAAATTTTGACCCAGAACTTCATCTCCCCTGTGGGTATTCAACATTTCCTGATACCGGGTATGTGCTGGACCTCAGTTGTATGCTGGGGTTAGAGTGAATCAGGGCATGGCACTGTCCATGAGGGCTCTGAAGGACGCAAAGACGGTCATCTGAACAGGTGAAGTAGACAGCAGTGGGTAAATACTGTGAAGAGATGAGCAGAGGGCCTTGTGGGGACACCAGGGATAGAGAAATTGATACCTTCTAGGAAAAGCAGGAGGTGACATTTGAGCTGTGTCTTCAAGGAAGAGCTGAGGTTTTGCTGGCCTGGAATGGAGACAAGAATGTCTCCTTGAGGGAAGGCTTGGAGGTGAAGCCTCATAGTAATTAGGACAGAGATGACGCTGGGACAGACGTGTGGAATATTTGTCGGAAGCCTTATTGAATGTAAGTGTGGATGTTGTGCTCGAGCTACTGTAACCCAAACCACAGACTGGGTGGCACTAAGCCCAGAAATTACTTTTCTCAGAGCTCTGAGGCTAGAAGTCCAAGATCAAGTGTTGGCAGGATTGGTTTGTCCTGCACCATCTCTCCTTGGCTTGCATCTGCCACCTTCTTGCTGTGTCTTCACATGCCCTTTTCTCTGTATGGGCCAGTCTATCTGGTGTCCATCTATGTCTCCAAATTTCCTCTCCTTAAAAGAACCTGGTGGAGTAAATTAGAGTCCCACACTACAGCCTCTTTTAATGTTAATTACCTCTTTAAAGTCCCTATATCTAAATATAGTCATATTGTGAGTTACTTGGGTTTAGGGCTTCAAATGTGAATTTGTGGAACCCAATTCAGCCCCATGGACATTTTGCCTTGTTGTGAGTGTATTTCCTTCATGTCTTGTTCGTGGCATGAATTGTGTATGTAAATGGTCCATGTTAATAGCCCTGAAGTCTTTGCTGGATGTGGGTAAGGTGAGGGATGGGTTCCCTGGGTTGCTGGGATGAGTGGGGTGGAAGGGAGTTGTGGAAAAGAGGGACCCTCCTCCTGGGTTCCACAGTGTTGACCTGGTTCTCTGCTTTCACTGCCATCCCTTGAGGAGTTGGAAGGACTTAAGTCTTTGTCTGAGTCTTAATTATGTCTCTGATAAACAGTGTGACCCAGGACCAAGTCACTTATCCTTCTGAAGCCACACAGTTGTCATTGGTAAAGTAGATAAAAGACCCTTTCCTCTTCCATGATCTGCTGTGAAGAGTCCACAGTGGCTCATATGTAAAATACCTTCAAAAATTATATATCTATTCAAATATGATGACAGTTTCTCCATCTCTGCAGGATAGAACTGACCCTTTTAAACCTTCCCTCTGCATTGTGACCAGTACTCCTGAGTATCAATGAGATAATTTCTCCTGCTGGGAAGAGGACTAAGAGCAAAGGCTCTGTTTAGGAAGGTGGTCAGGAGTACATGCAGAGGCAGCACTCTAGTTCAGATCGCACACTGTCCCCTAGCTCACTGCAAAGCAGGGAAACAGGCCTTCCCTTGAGCTGGTACTTCTTATGAATTAATGACATCCTTTCCTCTATCAGCTTGTCTTCTTCCTCATCTTCCTGTGATGTGAGTTAAACCCTGGGCTTACTTTTCTCCCCTCGTCCCTCCATCTTTCTCTGTCTCTCTCTATTTTTTTTTTTTAAGAATAGTGGTTTTTATTTTTTTATTGAGGTATAGTTGATTTACAATATTATATTAGTTTCAAGTGTACAATATGGTGGTTCAAAATTTTTATAGATTATACTCCATTTAAAGTTATTAGAAAATATTGGCTATATTCTCTGTGCTGTACAGCATATCCTTGTAGTTTATGTATTTCGTACAGAGTAGTTTGTCCCCCTCCCTTTCCCCACTGGTAACCACTAGTTTGTTCTCTATATCTGTGAGTCTGCTTCTTTCTTCGTTATATTCACTAGTTCGTTGTATTTTTTAGATTCCACATATAAGTGATATCATACAGTATTTGTCTTTCTCTGACTTATTTTACTTAGAGTAATACCCTCCAAGTCCATCCATTGTTATTGCAAATGGCACAATTTCATTTTCTTTTATAGTGAGTGGTACTCCATTGTATATATATACACACCACATCTTCTTTATCCATTCTTCTGTTGATGGACACTAAGGTTGCTTCCATGTCTTGGCAATTGTAAATAATACTGATATCAACATTGGAGTGCATATGTCTTTTCAAATTAGGGTTTTCATTTTCTTCAGAAAATTCCAGGAGCAGAATTGCTGGGTCACGTGGTAACACTATTTTAGTGTTCTTGAGGAATCTCCATATTGTTTTCTATAGCGGCTGCACCAACTTACACTCCCACCAACAGTGTACGAGGGTTCCCTTTTCTCTACATCCTCACCAATATTCATTATTTGTGGTGTTTTTGATGATAGGCATTCTGATGGGTGTGAGGTGATATCTCATTGTGGTTTAGGTTTACATTTTTCTGCTGATTAGCTGTATTGAACATCTTTTCATGTGCCTGTTGGCCTGTTGTATGTCTTCTTTGGAAAAATGTCTACTCATGTTTTCTGCTCACTTTTAATTGGGTTTTTTTTTAAAGCAAGTGATATTTAAGATTAGTAATTTTTTAAATGAATTTATTTATTTATTTTTGGCTGCATTGGGTCTTCATTGCAGTGCTCGGGCTTTCTCTAGTTGTGGCGAGCAGGGGCTACTCTTCCGTTGCGGTGCGTGGGCTTCTCATTGCGTGGCATCTCTTGTTGCAGAGCATGGGCTCTAGGCGCGTGGGCTTCAGTAGTTGTAGCTCGCAGGTCCTAGAGCGCAGGCTCAGTAGCTGTGGCACATGGGCTTAGTTGCTCAGCGGCATGTGGGATCTTCCAGGACCAGGTCTCGAACCCATGTCTCCTGCATTGGCAGGTGGATTCTTAACTACTGTGCAACGGAAGCCCTAATTGAGTTTTTTGATATTGAGTTGTATGAGCTATCTATGTGTTTTGGATATTAACCCCTTATCGGTCATATAATTTGCAAATATTTTCACCCATCCAGTAGGCTGTTTTTTGCTTTGTCAGTGATATTCTTTGCTGTGCAAACGCTTTTATCCCTGTCTTGTCCTTCCTTCCTTCCTTCCTTCCTTCCTCCCTCCTTTCCTCCCTCCCTCCCTCCCTCCCTTCTTTCCTTCCTTCTTTCCTTCAGATATAATTGAGATATAGTTGACATACCACAAGATTCACCTTCTTAAAATGTACAATTCAGTGACTTTTATGTATTCACAAAGTTGGGCAACCATTGCCACTATCTAATGGCATAATATTTCATCACCTCCAGAAGCAACCCTCCTTCCTCAATCCCTGGCAACCAATAATCTACTTTATTTTTAAAATTTTTAATTGTGATATAATTCACATACCATAAAACCCACCCTTTAAAAGTATGTAATTCAGCAGTTTTTCACATACTCACAAAGTTGTACAACCATCACCACTATCTAATTCCAGAATATTTTCTTCACCACAAAATGAAATCCTCTACCATTAACATTCAATCCCCATTCATCCAACCCCTAGTTTTTGGCACCCACTCATCCATTTCCTATTTCTATGGATTTGCCTATTCTGGACATTTCATACAAATGACATCATTCAATGTGTGTCCTTTTGCATCCAGCTGCTTTCAGTTACCATACTCTTTTCAGTGTTCATTCATGTTGAGGCATGTATCAGTACATCATATCGTTTTATTGCTGAGTCCCTGAATAAAACATAAACTCACAACTCTTTTTCTTTAAATAGACAAGTATGTATCAGGACATCATTTTTTTTCATTGCTGAATGGTATTCCCCTGTGTGGATAAGACCACTTTTTGTTTTAGCCAGTCAGCAGTTGACACACATTTGGGTTTTTTCACTTTTTGCCTATTATGGATTATGCTACTGTGAACATTTGTGTGCAAGTTTTTGTGTGAGTTTGTTTTCACTTCCCTTAGGCATATACCTGGGTGAGGAATTGCTATATCAGATGGTAATTCATTGTTACACATCTTGAAGTGCCAAAGTGTTATCCAAAGTGGCTGCACCATTTTGCATCTGCACCAACAATGTATGAGGGTTCTAATTACTCTGCGTCCTCACCAACATTTTTTGTTGCCATCTTTTTTAAAGTCATCCTAGTGGGTGTGATGTGGATGTCTCATTGCAGTTTTGGTTTGCATCCCTAATAACTAATGATGTTCAGCATCTTTTCATGTGCTTATTGCTATTCACATATCTTCTTTGGAGAAATATCTATTCAAATGATTTGCTTATTTTTTGGAGTATTTGTCTTTTACTGCTTTTTACGTATCACAGTAAATTAATTCTCATTTATTTATTTATATATTATGGTTATTAGATTCTTACCAGATATATACTTTGCAAATATTTTCTATCATGCTGTGTCTTTTCTTTTCATTTTCTTGATACTGATCTTTAAACCTCAAACATGTTTAATTTTGATAAAGCCATATTTGTCTATTTTTTCTTTGGTGCCTGAGCTTCCAGTATTGGGTAGAGTTTCTACAGGTAGAAAAGGGAGTTCATCAGGGACCAGGGAAAAGCTATTTCCATCACTGCAATTCTAATCAAGTGCTATTGAGCCCTCAGCCTTTAAGCCTTTGAAGTGATAGGTCTTGGGGGGGAAGATCCTTGCCCTCAAGTACATGGTATACATCTGGGAATCATAGGAACACCCTTACAGAACAAGAGTTTTGGAAAGCAGGACAGTGTTGCATAGGGGCTGATTGTGCTTGTAGCACGAAAGAGTCTGACAGGACTGAAGATGGTCAGAGAAGGTATTTGCTGAGCCTTGAATTATCAGACTACAGGGTGAGGGAGGGTATTAATATTTATTAACTACATACTAATTGCTAAGCAGTGTGCTAGGCTCTTTACATCCTTGTTCAAACTCAATCCCCCCTGCCGATATGGCAGGAAAATAAACGATGAAATGATGGCTGAAGAAGGTTAAATATCCTTCCAGAAATCACAGATGTGGTAGGTGTTGGTACTGGACCTTATTCAAAGAACTTTCTATTATACTATGTCCCAATGCCCTTAGCATCTCTAGAGCCTAGGAGAGATGGAAGGGAGCCAGCACAGTGCAGGGTGCAGAAATGAGTCTTCTCTTTGTTCACCCGAACGTTTGTCCTTCTGCACCTGACATGTTGATATTCCTCTCATGTTGGAACGTAAAAGGCCAGGGTGGTGCATGTAGCTGTGAGACAAATCCCTGTAATCAATTGTTTCTCTTCTGCCTGGAACATGGGCAATGTGCTTCCAATGCCCCCTTGATCGTCCTCATCTTCTCTTTGTCAATACACTTCTGAGTGAGCAAGTGCCCGGCAAGGCACAGGGAGCCAGAGAATCATGGTGAGGGTAGACTTAGCTCAGAGCATTAGAGGACAGTGAGGAGGGGACACCAGGCTTAGGTGGAGTGAGAAAGGAACAGGTAGAGGAAGGAGGAATGGGCTCACCATTCACTATCAGACATTCACTGAATCCCCCGGTTCAAGTCTGACCCTCCACTCCTGCCTCCTTCTGTTCCTGGAGTCCAGAGGCTGGAGCTCTCTGATAAATGTCTCAGCTTTGGGCGGGCACAGGTGGATACCTGTTCTTCATTGCAGGGTGTTGTAAGAAATGGAAATCTAACTGCTTCTTGCAACTTCCTTACTGATTTTTAACTCAGACCTTCTCTCATTTTGCAGTTCCTTGTGGCTCCAATTCCAGAGACTTTATGGATTCCACTGGGTCCATCGACTGCTTCTAGTCCACCCTCACCAGACCTTTAGGTTTCACATCCCTGCTCTATCAAGCCATCTACCAGCCCACCCTCCATCTTCTTTCTCCATGTATTATCGTTCAGTGTTACAAGTGATTGTGTTTCCTCCAGGGTGAGGTGTGCACTCTGTCTCCCATTCTCCTTGTGGTGTTTGGATGGTTTATGAGAGGAGAGGAAGGCAGAAATATCTTTCCTCTGTCATCTTGAAAGCTGGAAGGCTGCCTGAGAATTGTAAAGGCATTATTCCATTGACTCCCACTGTCCAGTGCTGCTAACAAAAAGAACAATGCGGTTATTACTGTTTTGTAGTTGACCTGCTCCTTGTCTAGGAAAGGGTAGTATCTATTCTTTATACTTGACCTACTGAAATGTCACAGTGATGTGTCTAGGTGGTGTTTTAATTTGTTTTTCTTCCTCGACATTTGCTAGACTTTGAAGATTTACGTCTGACCTCAGGGGAGGAATATGTGCTTATGTTATTACTTTCATATTTCTTTGTTAAATTCTTCCCATTCGTGTCATCTTTTTTTCCTTTTTTCCCCTGGAAAGTCTTTTGGTTAGTGTTGAACTCTGGGTTCATCACCCCTATCTTAAATAATTTCTTGGTCATTTTTTGTCTTTGTCTTTTTTCTCTGCTCTAAGAGATCTAAGGCACAGACAGGCAAGGGGGAGAGAGGAAGGTGTAGGACCCCAGCACAGGATGTGCAGAAGGAGGAGCAGCACATCACAAATGCTTCAGGGGAGTTCAGGAGAGAAGGGTTGGCAGTGTGGGGTCCCAGGGTCTGAGCTTCTTGCCCTCTGTGGCCACATGAATCTCCAGGCCAGGCAGCCTCTGAGAGTGGCAGCCAGCCTTCATGGGGTCTGACTGGCTAAAGATCCAGGTCCAGGAACAAATGCTTTGAAGCTGGTGTTACTTATAACAAAAAAATGGAAGCATGATGAGCAGGAAGTCCCTCAAAATTAGTTGGTTACCTCCCAACCACCCCCAGCCTAAGCCAACAATCCAGAGGCTTCCCCAGGAGACTCAGTGACACAGCACTTTCAGACTCAGCAGAGGGAAACTTCATACCCTCTTCCTGCTCTCATCCCTGGGAGCCTCCACCCCTCTCTGGCTACATAGATCGTGCACAGATGAGGACCTCTACTGGGTGGACATTCAGGTTGGAAGTGACTCCATCTTGGCTGCAGTCCTCAGGGCTTGTCCCCGAGAGCACATGAGGCCATTCTGTTACTTCTCTGGAGTATTGGGGAGTGTTTTCTCCATTGAAAATGCTCCACTTCCTCCAGAGTCCTGACTGTTGAACAACAAGGAAGGGAGAGGTCCTCTCCCTTCCTTGGTCATTTTACTGATGTCACCCAGTGGGATCCAACTTTTCTGTGAATTCTCTGCAACCTTTGACAGCACTGGCCTCACCTTGTCCTCAGTCTTGGCTCTCCCAACCCGTGCCACTGAGAAAGTGGACCCCTGTCCCCATTTCCCTGACCACCTACTGATCATGGATGTGTGCACAACAGCCTCTCCTCTGATGCATGGTGTCCCTGGTCCTATGAGCTCATCTCTTGCCCACAAGGAGCCACATCCATCTCCCTCTCAGTCTTCTCAGGCTCTTTCAGGATCACGCACAAAACATTTATGCCTGGGTCCCTTCCAGATCTGCGTGAGTTCCAGGTGATTGGGACTAAGCACAAGGAGACCAACACCACAAGGGATGATCACCCCAGGCTTTGCCCTCTGACCTGTCTGTAACTAAGCGGAACAGGGTGCAGGCCAGAGAGGAGCCACACAGGAGCTGGGTGCCCTGCTGACTCCACGACCAGATGCACACTATGACACACATCACCATCTACCTGTGGTTCCTTCCTCAGGTACACACTCAGAGCCACAGGCACTTTCTTATTATCTCCTCCTCTCTGGGCTGCAGATGTCCCGACATCCCAGAGACCAGCTGGCCTGCTGGTATTTCCTTTAGTTCACTGAGAAGAAGACTCTCCCAGCAACCTGCATGTCATGTAAGTCCAGGTCTGGCATGTCTCTGAGTGTGAGGGACGCAGGGCCAGTGCACAGGCTCTGACAAGGAGATATGTGCTCCCCGGCTACCTATAGGATCTGGAGACCACAGAGGTGATCCAGGTAGAAAATGGACACCTCTCTCACCTCCTCACTTCCCTAGGTATGGCATTTAAGTTGCACAGGAGGTCAGGAGAATGTTCCCTCCCTGTCCCACCCTTCCCCACACCATAGTGCCGTTTAGCAGAAAAGAGCTTTAATGTCTAGTGTGAGGACAGGAACAGGGTTGACCTGGGGCAGTGTGAGGGCCTTAGTTTCCCAAACACTCAAGTAAAGCACAACAGAGACAGAGAACTAAGAAGCCAGGAGCAGACTCATACTCCCTTGAATTGAATCTAACTTCGAAGTAACATGATTTTTGTGGGCTCTGTGAAAGCTTACCTGGAGCAGTAAGTATAAGTGAAATCAGAATGGATTTGCCTTGTCTATGGTGGTGAAGAATGTTACATCTTCTAATTTCTTTACTCATCTTTAATCTGACTCCCAGCCACCATGTGCCGGGTTGGCAGAGAACTCAATCTCTGTCATTATCAGGGGTTTTCCCATTGTCATCTCCTTTGAGGGAGTGTATTCCACATCAGTGGAAACCTGCCAGGTTTGTCCGAACTTAGGGTGGAGCTGCCGGTGCTGAAGCTCCTTGGTCGATGCTTTTGTTTCTTGTTTGGGCCCCACACTGATTCCTGCCAAGTCTGAAATCCAGGAAGATGAGAGGTTCCCTTCCTGAGTGTACTACCAGCCACCTCCCCCCACCACCTCTCTGAAGTCACCTGCTCCTTCAGGCACTTCCAGGACCAAGAAGGGGGCCTAGGATCCCAGTTCCCTTCCACTTCTGGGAGAAATGTATTTCTCCTTTCAAATATTTATGGAGCAGTTGCCATATGACAGTCATTGTTCTAGATATCCTGGTATTACTCCTGAATCAGGTCCAGATGCTTGCTGCTTGATAATCAATAGAGAGAGAAACACTGGTAGAAAGGAAACTTGTTTTTAATCAGAATGCCGGCAATCTGGGGAGATGGTGGACTCAGTGTCCCCCAAAAATCCACCTCTGAAGATTCTGCTTGGTCATGAAAGCTTTTAAAGGGAAGTAATCTCAGTTAATCATTTGACATATGGGGTCAGACTCATCGCCATCCCTCCACTGTGTGCAGGCTTGTATGCCAGTTTGTCGACTTCTTGTGATTTTTCTTTAGATGCTCCTATTCACAAAGTCTGTTCGCAGGATTACTGAAGGGGAAGCTAGGGAAGAGATCTGGTCATCTGTTAATTACTTATTCTTCATTTCTACTTCTTTGATCTATGGAAAGAACCAACAAGTTAGGCAAAATATTGTGTGATCAAAAGCTTTGAAAGTTGTGCTTGGGCCAGAGATGAGTAGAGCATGGGGGGCGCCTGGTTTAAGGTTAGTGACAAGACAAAGGGGGCTCCTGCAGAGGGCTCTTTCCTGCAAAGAGCTCTTTCCTGCCCAAAGCTGCTTATACTGGGATACTCAGTAAATTGAACAGGAAAAAAAAATTTAAACCCATTTTAAATTGGGGTGACAGAAACATTAAATATAATAACAAATAGAGTCTGCTTGCAAGGTGATAAGTACTATCGGGGAAAAGTAGCCCCTGATACGGGGATTTGTGAATGCTGGGATTGTGGGTGTGTTTTTAAGGAAGTGGCAGCTTAGTCCTCTTTAAGGATGGAATCTTTGGGCCAAACTTGAAGATTGGGAGTTAGCCATACAGGTCACAGGAAGGGGGCATTCCTGGTAGAGAGAATAGTTGAGAGAGAGACAGAGACAGAGATTGGGGGAGAGCTACTGGGAAAGTTCAGTGAAGGAGCATCTGATTGACTTGGCTCTGGAAGCATCACTCTGATTACTCTACAGAGCAGACAGTTGAGGTAGGCAGCACTGTTCAGACGCAGGGAGACAAACTGGGAGCATTTTATTGTAATCCAGTAGAGAGAAAATGGTGGCTTAGACCCAGGTAGTAGAAGTGCAGTGGGGAGAAGTGATGCACTCGAAAGCATTCACCTCTCTCTCCTCCTTTCTATGAAAACCTCTCAAGGGCATCAGGTTTCCAGATTAAAAAATCAGAAAGAGATTGTCTTCAAATGACTGCTTGTGCAGCAAAAGACCTCCTGTGATGCAAGGGAATACAAAGGACATGGAAACTTCTTAGAGTTAGGGCTAATCTAAGAAGGGAAAAGAAAATGGGGAGGAGCGAGGTAAAGAAAAAGCAGTGTGTCAGTAAATTATCCTGACAGACACATTTTTCTTTTTGTCTTTTAGTTAAACATCATATGATGGGAAAAGGGGGTTTTAGGGGAGCTTTTAAAGCAACAGCAGCTGGCTGGCAGAATTGCATTGTTGGTCTCCCATAGTCAAATAAGAAGAGAGGAGAGAGGTGTTTGCAGAACTCCAGGGCATGGCAGGGATACCTGGCCTGGTGAGAGCTTCTGGGACCATTGCTGGGTGGTCTTTGGTAGACACAATATGTTTGTATGGGAACTGGATAAAAAGATTGTCCACCAGCTTCATTTGCAATTTTGGGTGACCTCCATTCCATGACCTGGGGTGCCCCCTCTCCACACCCTGCCGTTCCTACAGTGACAGTGGTAGCTTTCTACCAATTCTTCTCATTCTTTTAAGAACTTTCCACCCATTTTGCCAATCAAATATCTCACATAGCACCTTTTCATGTGTCTGTTGGCCACCCATATGTCTTCTTTGGAAAAATGTCTGTTCAGATCTTCTGCCCATTTTTGTAATCAGCTTGTTTCAGTTTTTGATGTTGAGTAGTGTGCATTCTTTGTATACTTAGATATTAACCCCTTATCAGATATATCATTTGCAAATATCATCGCCCATTCAGTAGGCAGCCTTTTCATTTTGTTGCTGGTTTCCTTCATGTATAAAAGCTTTTTAGTTTTATGTAGTCCCATTTCTTTATGTTTCCTCTGGTTTTCCTTGCCTGAAGAGACATATCCAAAAAAATATTACTAAGACCAATGTCAAAGTGTGCACTGCCTATGTTTTCTTCTAAAGTTTTATGGTTTCAGGTCTTACATTTAAGTCTTTAATCGATTTTGAATTTATTTTTGTGCATGGTATAAGTAGTCAGTTTCTTTTGCATGCAGCTGTTTAGTTTTCCCAACACCATTTATTGGAGAGACTGTCTTTTCCACCATTGTATATTCTTGCCTCTTTTGTCATAGATTAATTGCCCATATAAGTGTGAGTTCCCCTTTGTGTTCTTTATTCTCTTCCATTGATCTATGGGTCTGTTTTTGTGCCAGTGTCATACTGTTTTGATTACTGTACCTTAGTAGTATAGTTTGAAATTGGGGAGTATGATAACTCCACCTTTGTTCTTCTTTCTCAAGATTGTTTTGGCTATTTGGGGTCTTTTGTGTATCCATACAAGTTTTAGAATTATTTGTTCTACTTCTATGAAAAATGTCATAGTTATTTTGATTGGGATTGCATTGAATCTGTAAATTGCCTTGGATAGTATGGTGACTTTGCACTTTGACAATATTAATTCTTCAAATCCATGAGCATGGTATATCTTTCCATCTGTTTGTGTCATCTTTGATTTATTTCATCAGCATCTTATAGTATTGAAAACAGAGGTCTTTTACCTCCTTAGTTAGGTTTATTCCTAGGTATTTTATTATTTTTGATTTGATTATTAATGGGATTGTTTTCTTATTTTCTCTTTCTGATTGTTCGTTGTTAGTGTAAAGAAATGCAACCGATTTCTGTGTATCAATTTTGTATCCTGCAACTTTGCCACATTCATTAATGAGTTCTAGTAGATTTTTGTGCCTTCTTTAGAATTTTCTGTATATAGTATCATGTTATGTAGAAATAGTGACAGTTTTACTACTTCCACTCCAATTTGGATACCCTTTATTACCTTTCCTTGTCTGATGGCTGTGGCTAGGATTTTAATATTTGTTGAATAAAAGTGGTGAGAGTGGGCATCCTTGTCTAGTTCCTGGTCTTAGAGGAAATGCTTTCAGCTTTTCATCATTGAGTATTATGTTAGTGGTGGGCTTTTCATATATGGCCTTTATTATGCTGAGGTATGTTCCCTGTATACTCACTTTCTGGAAAATTTGTATCATAAATAGATGTTGAATTTTGTCAAAAACTTTTCTGCATCTATTGAAATAATCCTATGATTTTTATTTCTCAATTTGTTAATGTGGTGTATCACATTGATTGATTTGCAGTATTGAACCATATTTGCATCTCTGGGAAAAACCCAACGTGATCACAGTATATGATCCTTTTAATGTATTGTTGATTTGATTTGCTAATATTTGATGGAGGATTTTTGCATCTAAGTTCATCATTGATATTGGCATGTAATTTGCTTTTTTTGTGATATCTTTATCTGGTTTTGGTATGAGGGTGAGGCTGGCCTTGTAGAATGAGTTTGGAAGTGTTCCTTCCTCTACAATTTTTTAGAATAGTTTGAGAAGGATAGGTGTTAACTGTTTTCAAAACGTTTGATAGAATTCACCTGGGAAGCTGTCTGATCCTAGACTTTTTTTTCTCCCCAACACCTTTTTTGGAGCACAATTGCCCTACTTTGGTGTGTTAGCTTCTGCCTCACAACAAAGCGAATCAGCCATACACATACATATGCTCCCACATCTCTTGCCCCTTGTGTCTCCCTCCCTCCCACCCTCCCCATCCTACCCCTCCAGGTGGTCACAAACTACCGAGCTGATCTCCCTGTGCTATGCGGCCGCTTCCCACCAGCCATCCACTTTACGCTTGGTAGTGTATATATGTCCATGCGACTCTCTTACTTTCTCACAGCTTACCCTTCTCCCTCCCCATATCCTCAAGTCTAGTAGGTCTGTGTCTTTATTCCCATCTTACCTCTAGGTTCTTCATGACCTTTTCTTTTTCTTAGATTCCATATATATGTGTTAGCATACGTTATTTGTTTTTCTCTTTTTGTCTTACTTCACTCTGTATGACAGACTCAAGGTCCATCACCTCACTACAAATAACTCAATTTTGTTTCTTTTTATGGCTCAGTAATATTCCATTGTATATATGTGCCACATGTTCTTTATCCATTCATCTGTTGATGGACACTTAGGTTGCTTCCATGTCCTGGCTATTGTAAATAGAGCGGCAATGAACATTTCGGTACATGACTCTTTTTGAATTATGGTTTTCTCAGGGTATATGCCCAGTAGTGGAATTGCTGTGTCATATGTTAACTCTACTTTTAGTTTTTTAAGGAACCTCCATATTGTTCTCCATAGTGGTGGTATCAATTTACATTCCCACCAACAGTGCAAGAGGATTCCCTTTTCTCCACACCCTCTCCAGCATTTATTGTTTCTAGATTTTTTGATGATGGCCATTCTGACCGGTGTGAGATGATATCTCATGGTAGTTTTGATTTGCATTTCTCTAATGATTAATGATGTTGAGCATTCTTTCATGTGTTTGTTGGCAATCTGTATATCTTCTTTGGAGAAATGTCTATTTAGGTCTTCTGCCCATTTTTGGATTGGGTTGTTTGTTTTTTTGTTATTGAGCTGCATGAGCTGCTTGACTTTTTTGGGGGACATTTTTTATTACTGATTCCATTTCATTACTGATAATTGGTCTGTTCATATTTTCTATTTCTTCTTGGTTCAGTCTTGTGAGATTGTACATTCCTGGGAATTTGTCCACTTCTTCTAGGTTGCTTATTTTATTGGTGTATAATTGTTCATAGTAATTTCTTTTGATCCTTTGTATTTCTGTGGTGTCAGTTGTAACTTCTGCTTTTTCATTTCTGATTTTATTGATCTGGGCCCTCTCTCTCTTTTTCTTGATGAGTCTGGCTAAAGGTTTATCATATTTATCTTTTCAAAGAGCCAGCTCTTAATTTCATTGATCTCTTCTATATAAATTTCTACTTCATTTATTTCTGCTCTGATCTTTGATTTCTTTCCTTCTACTAACTTTGGGTTTTGCTTGTTCTTTTTATAGTAAATTTAGGTGAAATATTAGATTGTTGCTTTGAGATTTTTGTTTCCTGAGGTGTGCTTGTATTGCAATAAACTTCCTTTGGAACTACTTTTGCTGAGTCCAATAAATTTAGATTATTGTGTTTTTGTTTTGTCTTCAGGCTTTTTTGGACTTTCTCTGATATCTTCAGTGAACCATTGGTTGTTTATTAGCATATTCCTTAACCTCCATGTGTTTGTGGTTTTTTCCTTGTAGCTGATTTCTAATTTACAGTTTTATGGTTGTAAAAGGTGCTTGATAAGATTTCAATTTTCTTAAATTTACTGAGACTTGTTTTGTGGTCTGGTGTGTGACCTATCCTGAAGAATGTTCCATGTACACTTGAATGTATATCCTGCTGTTTTTAGATAGATTGTTTTGATATATCTATTGATTCCAGCTGTTCTAAAATATCATTTAAAGCCAGTGTTTCCTTATTGATTTCTGCCTAGGTGATCTCTCCATTGATTTAGGTAGGGTGTTAAATTTCCCTACCATTATTATGTTACTGCCAATCACTCCTTTTATGTCTGTTAATATTTGCTTTAGGTTTTTAGGTGATTCTATGTTGGGTGCATACCTGTTGAAAATTGTTATAGTTTCTTCTTGGATTGATCCCTTGATCATTATGTAGTGTCCTTCTTTGTCTCTTATAACAGTCTTTATTTTAAAGACTATTTTGCCTAATATGAATAATGATACTTTGGCTATCTTTTGATTTCCATTTGCATTGAATACCATTTTACATCCCCTCACTTTCAACCTGTTTGTGTCTTTAGATCTGAAGTATTTCTCTTGTAGGCAGCATATATATGGGTCCTGTTTTTGTATCCATTTAGCCACTCTGTCTTTTGATTGGAATATTTAGTTCATTTACATTTAAATTAATTATTGATAGGTATGAACTTATTGCCATTTTGTTCATTTGGGGGAGTTGTTTTTGTAGGCATCTTTTGTTCCTTTCTTCTTTTGCTTTCATCCCTTGTGATTTAATTTTTTTTTTCTTTTGGCTGTACCACACAGCATGTGGGATCTTATTTCCCTGACCAGGGATCAAACCCATGCCCCCTGCAGTGGAAGCATAGAATTTTAATCACTGGACTACCAGGGAAGTCCTTTAATATCTATCTTTAATGTTATATTTGGATTCCTTTCCTTTGTGTGTGTGTGTATATCTATTATGTATATTTGGATTGTGGTTACCATGAGGTTTATATATAGCACTATATATCTATGGGTCCTAGGTTGGGTTGTTGTGGGGTGGGGTTCCCAAATTTATTGTCAGCCTGCTGGTGGACAGAGCTAGTTCCTATCATGGCTGGCTGTGGGGTCTGGGGTGTACCAAAGCTCGCATCAGACTGCTAGTAAGAGGGGCCAGATCCCAGGGTGGCTAGTTGAGGGGCCCAAAATATCTTGCAGCTGGTGTAGGCCTAGTGAGTGAGTGTGATGTGGGGGTCCCAGAGCTAGTGTCTGCCCAGCAGAGCTGGGTCTTAGGGTCTCTGGCTCTAGAGGTCTTGGGAGCTGGTGTTGGCCTGCTGAAGGGTGGGTTCAAGTCCCAACAGATGGCTGCAGGGTCGAGAGTCCTGTGGCTGGTGCAGTGGTGGGCAGAGCCGGTCCTGGTTCCCCTGGTGGACAGAGCTGGGTCTTTTGGCTTCTGGGAACTCAGGGACTCCAAAGGCAGCCAGCCTGCTGATGGGTGGAGCCATGTACACACCCAGCTAGCTTCTTGGCCTGAGGTGTCCCAGTACTGGAACCAACAGGCTGGTGGAGAGGGGGGCAGGTCCCAGTGTTTATTAACAAGAGGGAGGATTGCAAAATGTTGCTTGCCAGCACCAGTGTCCTCTTGATAAAATGAGCTCCCCAGATTGGCTGCTGCCAGTGTCTATATCTCTACGGTGAGCTCCAATTGCTTCCTGTCTCTCCAAGAGGCTCTCTAAGGTCAGCACGTGGGTCTGACCCAGGCTCCTTTCAAATTACTGCTTCTGCCCTGGGTCTCAGAGTGTGATATTTTGTGTGCACCTGTGAAGAGTGGATTTGCTATTTCCTACAGCCGTCTGGTTCTCCTGAAAGTAAACCCCACTGGCCTTCAAAGCCAAACATGCTGGGGCCTCATCTTCCTGGTGCAAGAAACCCCAGTCTGGGGAGCGCAATGTGGAGCTCAGACCTCTTGCTTCTTGGGAAGAACCTCTGCAGTTGTAGTTATCCTCCTCTTTGTAGGTTGCCTACCTGGAGGTATGGCTCTTGACTAAACCACATCTCTGCCCCTCCTATCCATCTTGTTGAGGTTCCCTCTTAATGTCTTTATTTATTTTCAGGGGGGATTTTTTTTTATATTCAAAAAGAAAGTCACAAAAATTATAATCATCCTCATCAGTTCACTCAGTCCCACGTAATTAATTTTTTTTTCATCTTGATCTTTTGTTAGCACTTTTATGAATTCATCAGTTTTCCACTAGAGCTCTTAAAATGCTTATTCATTCAGTTCAGCAGTATAATCAGTTACCAGAAACCTGTATTTGTCAGTCTTTTCCATGAATTCCTTGAAGACGAAATCCTTTTATAGGAACATTTTTGCAAAATCATCACAGTACACCCACAACTTTCAGTAAATGACAAAATACTTAAATATGACCATGGTTAAAGATTTGATGAAAGTTTAGAATAATGCAATTGACAACAAAATTTAGTTATTTCAGAGATATACATTTTAAAGTAATAACTAGAATTATGACTTATTACATTATACCAGAACATATAATAGTTTTAGAAATTTCATGTAATGTCTAAACATTTATATTAACATATTTCCATACAAATAACCCAAAGAAAGTTTAGTATTAGTTGTTTTTTGTTTGTTTGTTTGTTTATACTGCAGGTTCTTATTAGTCATCAATTTTATACACATCAGTATATACATGTCAATCCCAATCACCCAATTCATCACACCACCATCCCCACCCCACTGCGTTTTTTTCCCCTTAGTGTCATTACGTTTGTTCTCTACATCTGTATCTCAACTTCTGCCCTGCAAACTGGTTCATTTGTACCATTTTTCTAGGTTGCACATACATGCACTAATATATTTGTTTTTCTCTTTCTGACTTACTTCACTCTGTATGACAGTCTTTAGATCCTTCCACATCTCAACAAATAACTCAATTTCATTCCTTTTTGTGGCTGAGTAATAATCCATTGTATATATGTACCACTTCTTCTTTATCCATTCGTCTGTCAATGGGCATTTAGGTTGCTTCCATGAACTGGCTATTGTAAATAGTGCTGCAATGAACATTGGGGTGCATGTGTCTTTTTGAGTTATGGTTTTCTCTGGGTATATGCCCAGTAGTGGGATTGCTGGATCATACGGTAATTCTATTTTTAGTTTTTTAAGAAACCTCATGTGTTCTCCATAGTGGCTGTATCAATTTACATTCCCACCAACAGTGCAGGAGGGTTCCCTTTTCTCCACAGGCTCTCCAGCATTTGCTGTTTGTAGATTTTCTGATGATGCCCATTCTAACTGGTGTGGGTGATACCTCATTGTAGTTTTGATTTGCATTTCTCTAATAATTAGTGATGTTGAGCAACTTTTCATGTGCTTCTTGGCCATCTGTATGTCTTCTTTGGAGAAATGTCTATTTAGGTCTTCTGCCCATTTTTGGATTGGGTTGTTTGTTTCTTTAATATTGAGCTGCATGAGCTGTTTATATATTTTGGAGATTAATCCTTTTTCCATTTTTTGTTTGCAAATATTTTCTCCCATTCTGAGGGTTGTCTATTTGTCTTGTTTATGAATTCCTTTGCAGTGTAAAAGCTTTAAAGTTTCATTAGGTCCCATATGTTTATTTTTGTTTTTATTTCCATTATTCTTGGAGGTGGGTCAAAAAGGATCTTGCTGTGATTTATGTCAAAGTGTGTTCTTCCTACGTTTTCCTCTAAGAGTTTTATAGTGTCCAGCTTTACATTTAGGTCTTGAATCCATTTTGAGTTTATTTTTGTGTATGGTGTAAGGGAGTTTTCTAATTTCATTCTTTTACATGTAGCTGTCCAGATTTCCCAGCACCACTTATTGAAGAGACTGTCTTTTCTCCATTGTATATCTTTGTCTCCTTTGTCATAGATTAGTTGACCATAGGTGCGTGGGTTTATCTCTTGGCTTTCTATCTTGTTCCATTGATCTACGTTTCTGTTTTTGTGCCAGCAACATATTGTCTTCATTACTGTAGCTTTGTAGTATAGTCTGAAGACAGGGAGTCTGATTCCTCCAGCTCCATTTTTTTCCTTCAAGACTGCTTTGTCTATTCGGGGTCTTTTGTGTCTCCATACAAATTTTAAGATGATTTGTACTAGTTCCGTAAAAAATGCCTTTGGTAATTTGATAGGGACTGCGTTCAATCTGTAGATTGCTTTAGGTACTATAGTCATTTTCACAATATTGATTCTTCCAATCCAAGAGCATGGTATATCTCTCCATCTGGTGGTATCATTTTTAATTTCTTTCATGAGTGTCTTAAACTTTTCTGCATACAGGTCTTTTGTCTCCCTATGTAGGTTTATTCTTAGGTATTTATTCCTTTTTTTGCCATGGTAAATGGGAGTGTTTCCTTAATTTCTCTTTCAGATTCTTCATCATTAGTGTATAAAAATGCAAGAGATTTCTATGCATTAATTTGTATCCTGCAACTTTAACAAATTCACTGATTAGCTCTAGTAGTTTTCTGGTGGCATTTTTAGGATTCTCTATGTATAGGATCATGTCATCTGAAAACAGTGACAGTTTTACTTCTTTTCCAATTTGTATTCCTTTTATTTCGTTTTCTTCTCTGATTGCCGTGGCTAGGACTTCCAAAACTATGTTGAATAATAGCAGCAAGTGTGAACATCCTTGTCTTGTTCCTGATATTAGAGGACATACTTTCAGGTTTTCACCATTGAGAATGATGTTTGCTGTGGGTTTGTCCTATATGGCCTTTATTATGTTGAAGTAGGTTCCCTCTATGACCACTTTCTGGAGAGTTTTTATTGTAAATGAGTGTTGAATTTTGTCGAAAGCTTTTTCTGCATCTATTGAGATGATCATATGGTTTTTATTCTTGAATTAGTTAATATGCTGTATCACATTGATTGATTTGCATATATTGAAGAATCCTTGCATCCCTGGGATAAACCCCACTTGATCATGGTGTATGATCCTTTTAATGTGTTGTTGGATTCTGTTTGCTAGTATTTTGTTGAGGATTTTTGCATCTACATTCATCAGTGATATTGGTCTGTAATTTTCTTTTTTGTAGTATCTTTGTCTGGTGTTAGTATCAGGGTGATGGTGGCCTCATAGAATGAGTTTGGGAGTGTTCCTTCCTCTGCAGTTTTTTGGAAGAATTTGAGAAGGATGTGTGTTAGCTCTTCTCTAAATGTTTGGTAGAATTCACCTGTGACGCCATCTGGTCATGGACTTTTGTTGGAAGATTTTTAATCACAGTTTCAATTTCATTACTTGAGATTGGTCTGTTCATATTTTCTGTTTCTTCCTGGTTCAGTCTTGGAAGTTTATACCTTTCTAAGAATTTGTCCATTTCTTCCAAGTTGTCCATTTGATTGGCATAGAGTTGCTTGTAGTAGTCTCTTAGGATGCTTTGTATTTCTGTGGTATCCATTGTAACTTCTCCTTTTTCATTTCTAATTTTATTGATTTGAGTCCTGTCCCTCTTTTGCTTGATGAGTCTGGCTAATGGTTTATCAATTTTGTTTATCTTCTCAAAGAACTATCTTTCAGTTTTATTGATCTTTGCTATTGTTTTCTTTGTTTCTATTTCATTAATTTCTGCTCTGATCTTGCTGATTTCTTTCCTTCTACTAACTTTGGGTTTTGTTTGTTCTTCTTTCTCTAGTTCCTTTAGGTGTAAGGTTAGATTGAGATTCTTGAGGTATGATTGTATTCCTATAAACTTCCATTTTAGAACTGCTTTTGCTGCATCGCATGGGTTTTGGATCATTGTGTTTTCGTTGTCATTTGTCTCTAGGTATTTTTTGATGTCCTCTTTGATTTCTTCAGTAAACTCTTGGTTATTTAGTAACGTATTGTGTAGCCTCCATGTGTTTGTGTTTTTTACGGTTTTTTCCCCTGTAATTCTTTGTAATCTCAAAGCATTGTGGTCAGAAAAGATGCATGATATGATTTCAATTTTCTTAAATTTTCTGAGGCTTGATTTGTGACCCAAGATGTGATCTATCCTGGAGAATGTTCCATGCATACTTGAGAAGAAAGTGTAATCTGCTGTTTTTGGATGGAATGTCCCATAAATATCAATTAAATCTATCTGGTCTATTGTGTCATTTAAAGCTTCTTTTTCCTTACCTGTTTTCATTTTGGATGATCTGTCCATTGGTGTAAGTGAGGTGCTAAAGTCCCCCACTATTATGGTGTTACTGTTGCTTTCCTCTTTTATAGCTGTTAGCAGTTGCCTTATATATTGAGGTACTCCTATGTTGGGTGCATATATATTTATAATTGTTGTAACTTCTTCTTGGATTGATCCCTTGATCATTATGTGGTTTCCTTCCTTGTCTCTTGTAACATTCTTTATTTTAAAGTCTATTTTATCTGATATGCGTATAGCTACTCCATCTTTCTTTTGATTTCCATTTACATGGAATATCTTTTTCCATCCCCTCACTTTCAGTCTGTGTGTGTCCCTAGGTCTGAAGTGGGTCTCTTATAGACAGCATATATATGGGTCTTGTTTTTGTATCCATTCAGCAAGCATGTGTCTTTTGGTTGGAGCATTTAATCCATTCACGTTTAAGGTAATTGTTGATATGTATGTTCCTGTGACCATTTTCTTAATTGTTTTGGGTTTGTTTTCAAAGGTCCTTTTCTTCTCTTGTGTTTCCCACTTAGAGAAGTTCCTTTAGCATTTGTTGTACTGCTGGTATGGTGGTGCTGAATTCTCTTAGCTTTTGCTTGTCTGTAAAGCTTTTGACTTCTCCATCGATTCTGAATGAGATCTTTGCTGGGTAGAGTAATCTTGGTTGTAGTTTTTTCCCTTTCATCACTTTAAGTATATCATGCCACTCCCTTCTGGCTTGTAGATTTTCTGCTGAGAAATCAGCTGTTAACCTTATGGGAGTTCTCTTGTATGTTATTTGTTGTTTTTCCCTTACTGCTTTCAATAATTTTTCTTTGTCTTTAGTTTTTGCCAATTTGAATACTATGTGTCTTGGCGTGTTTCTCCTTGGGTTTATTCTGTATGGGACTCACTGCGCTTCCTGGACTTGGGTGGCTATTTCCTTTCCCATGTAGGGGAAGTTTTCAACTACAATCTCTTCAAATATTTTTTGGGTCCTTTCTCTCTCTCTTCACCTTCTGGGACCCCTATAATGTGAATGTTGTTGCATTTCATGTTGTCCCAGTGGTCTCTTAGGCTGTCTTCATTTCTTTTCATTCTTTTTTCTTTATTCTGTTCCACAGCAGTGAATTCCACTATTCTGTCTTTCAGGTCACTTATCCATTCTTCTGTCTTAGTTATTCTGCTATTGATTCGTTCTACTGTAGTTTTCATTTCAGTTATTTTATTGTTCATCTCCGTTTGTTCTTTAATTCTTCTAGGTCTTTATTCAGCATTTATTGCATGTTCACAATCTTTGACTCCATTTTTTTCCCTAGGTCCTGGATCATCTTCACTATCATTATTCTGAATTCTTTTTCTGGAAGGTTGCCTATCTCCACTTCATTTGGTTGTTTTTCTGGGGTTTTATGTTTTCCCTTCATCTGGTACATAGCCTTCTGCCTTTTCATCTTGTCTGTCTTTCTGTGAATGTGGTTTTTGTTCCACAGGCTGCAGGACTGTAGTTTTTCTTGCTTCTGCTGTCTGCCTTCTGGTGGATGAGGCTATCTAAGAGACTGGTGGTGGGTAGAGCTGACTGTTGCTCTGGTGGGCAGAGTTCAGTAAAACTTTAATCCACTTGACTGTTGATGGGTGGGGCTGTGTTCCTTCCCTGTTGGTTGTTTGGTCTGAGGCAAGCCAACACTGGAGGCTACCTGGGGTCTTTGGTGGGGCTAATGACCAACTCTGGGAGGGCTCACACCAATGAGTACTTCCCAGAACTTCTGGTTCCTGTGTCCTTGTCCCCACGGTGAGCCACAGCCCCACCCCCAACCCCCACCTCTGCAGGAGACCCTCCAACACTAGCAGGTAGGTCTGTTTCAGTCTCCCCTGGGGTCACTGCTCCTTCCCCTGGGTCCCGATGCACACACTAATTTATTTGTGCGTTCCATGAGTGGAGTCTCTGTTTCCTCCAATCCTGTCGAAGTCCTGCAATCAGTTCCCACTGGCTTCAAAGTCTGATTCTCTAGGAATTCCTCCTTCTGTTGCCGGACCCCCAGGTTTGGAAGCCTGACATGGGGCTCAGAACGTTCACTCCAGAGGGTGGACTTCTGTGGTATAAATGTTCTCCAGTCTGTGAGTCTCCGACGCATCAGTTCTGGGATTTGATTTTACTGTGATAGCACCCCTCCTACCATCTCATTGTGGCTTCTCCTTTGTCTTTGGATGTGGGGTGTCTTTTTTGGTGAGTTCCTGTGTCTTCCTGTTGATGATTGTTCAGCAGCTAGTTGTGATTCTGGTGTTCTCACAAGAGGGAGTGAGAGCACATCTTTCTACTCCACCATCTTGGTTCCTCTCTTCCCTCTTTGTCTCTTTAGTTGTAGATTTTTTCTGCTAGTCTTCAGGTCTTTCTCATTAATAGTTGCTCTGTAAATGGTTGTAATTTTGGTATGCCCATGGGATAAGGTGAGTTCAGGTTCTTTACCATCTTGGCCACTCCCTTATCTTAATTCTTTTAGGCAGTTAAGGGGGAGTTCAAAAGCCCTTCCTGAGTCTTTTGGGCCTGATTGTCTTAGGCTTAAAAATATTCACATGTTGGGCTTCCCTGGTGGCACAGTGGTTGAGAGTCCGCCTGCCAATGCAGGGGACACGGGTTCGTGCCCTGGTCCGGGAAGATCCCACATGCCGCGGAGTAGCTGGGCCCGTGAGCCATGGCCACTGAGCCTGCGCGTTCAGAGCCTGTGCTCTGCAGTGGGAGAGGACACAACAGTGAGAGGCCCGCGTGCCGCAAAAAAATAAAAAAAAATTCACATGTCAAAGTGGCACATTTGGGAGTGGCATATTCTGCTCCCCTTCACTCCCACCTTTGAAACTTCCCCAAGAAGTTTCACATTCCAGAAGTAGAGTTGGTAGATTGCTCCATCACTGAACCAGTCTCTTAATCCTTATAATAGGTCAGTGCAGTTAAGCAATTGTGCCTCATAGCAGGAGGCAGTTATGCAGGTAGGCTCCCAAAGTTATGCCCAGTCTGAGTCTTGAGGGCAGCCAGTCAAAGATTTCTAATTGTTGGGCTCAAAGCATCTTCAGATGAATTGAAAGCAGGCAGTGGCAATCTGACAGGTTTTCATGATTTGCAGTTTGAAAGTCTCTGGTGATATTTCTGAGTGGCCCATACAGCAACACACACAAAGATTATCCATACATGAGCTGTTGTGATTTCTCTGAGGTTTAAATCAAGTTGTCCAACTTTTCTTACGTGGCTTCAGAAAAAGAACAGTTTTCGTTCTCAAGGATTCCAAATCAGAAGGGTGGGGAAAAAACTGGAAACATTAGTTTGGAGAGTTGGAGCCAAATATTGGAGGAAATGAGAAGAATTCAGAATCTAGTCCACTTTACAGGTAGAAAACAAAACCTCAATGAAAACAGCTCTAGAATTAGATACCCACAAAGGTGTATTGTTGAAACATAATTTTTCTCTCATTATCACCCCCATTTCTATTGAAGATAATTTGCAAACAAATTAGTCTTATTGCATTTAAGTCTAGTTTTAATAAACTGGGCCTAATTATTTACATAAGTGTAGCAAGAATAGTGATTGACCACATAGGCTCTTTTAATCTGCTTTATTGGAACTTTTCATAAGGAATCTCAGAATGGACTTTTAAAAATCTATCAAGACTAGGAAGCCAAGCCAAGAACTTGACACCAGGCTTCATTTGCACAATACCTGTAGATTTGGGTGAATTCGTCTCTTCTCAAGGTCCCCCAAATATCCTGAGTTTCCTGCACTTGCCAGGAAATGACCTTCCTTATTCATGTGGTAAGGCTATGGGTAACCCTGTAAGCAATGTAATAGGGCAGTTTTTCTGAGGGGCTTTATTGGCTCCATGAAGTCAACTTTAGTTCCTTAAAGCTATCTGGTCATATCTGATTCTATGCATATTGTCAAATAAGACATTCTAGCCAAAACCTTTGTAATATAACCAAGTTTTCCAATTGCATCCTTCTACAAGAACAGATTCTTACTGAATTTATGCAAATAACTAAATTGCCATGAAAGTAAGAATACTCACTGATGTTTTCCTAATTCTGAAGGGATCATGTAGGAAGAAAAATTAACTATTTCATCTTTGTTCACAAAGGTATACTTTACCATGTTGCTGTAAGTCATAGATAGCTTAAGAAAAAAGGTTTGCTTAATCTGGAAAAACAAAACATTAAGGAACCAGCAATGTTTCAAACAAAGTCATTAAAAAATTATAATAATCTTCATCAATTCATTCAATCCCATAAAACTAATTCTTGTTGATATTGATTGATCATTTTTTTAGCACTTTCATGAAGCCATCAGTTTCCCTGTTAGAGTTCTGCAAATTCTTACCCATTTTCGTGAATTATCTTAAAGTGATCAGAAACCTGTATTCTAGAGAACTTGTCAGAGTCCTTTCCATGAATCTCTCTGAAGATGAAACATATTTGCAAAAGCATGAGAATAAAACAATAACTGTTTATAAAGTACAAAGACTTAAAAATGGCCATGGTTAAAAATCTGATGAGAGTTCACTGAAGTTCTATTGACAAGGAAATTTAGTTATTTCTGTTACATACAACATTTTAAGATAATAACTAGAATTATGGCTATTTACATCATTACATCAGGACATATATTAATAATATATATCCATACAAATATAACTTAAGAAGGTTTAGCATCACTTACTTGATAATGCTTCCCATGGAATTTAATATATCAAATAAGCCTAATTAGAGTAACGTCTCTTTTTTTAAAATAAGAGAACAAATTTTCCAGAAGCCCTACGGAGAAATTCTAAAGTTACTTGCAGATCAGAAAGACTTCTAAAGTTACTTGCAGATCAGAAAGACTTCATTTAGAATTTGATTTTGGAAAATGTTTCAAAAATATCAAAATGTTTTGGACACTTGACTAAAAATGACCACAGATCATTAAGAAACAATACTTAATTATCCAGTTTAAAGTGACAATAAGAGATTTCAAAGGCAAATACAGAAAGTTACATACTTCTGAATAAAACTTAGCTATTTTAATATCAAAGACTTCATTTATTTAAGTAATCAAAGAGCTAGTGCTAAAGATAACATGAAGCACCACAGGAAATTATTTTGATAAAACAAAATCTTTGCTTTCTAGGCAGATTACTTAAAAAGTAAAGAAAAACCTTATTTTAAATTTCTTTTAAGAGCAGACCAATAATCCAAAAAACCTGTCCTTTTAGCAGAAGAAAATTCAGTTTTACATAAGTACACTATTGGTATTAAAGCTTAATTTTACAACCCTTATAAAGCCAGTTCAATTTTTAGCCAACTTGATCACAAAAGATTTCTTCTTCCTCTCTCCTTTTAACTTTCTATGTGCATAGTGTGTCCTTCATTTCCTTCCTTCCCATTCTGAAATAACCAGATTTAATTTAGGACAAAATCACTTTAATTTCCCTCGATAAAAATGCTTCTCCATACCTTGTACCTTTTCTAAACAAACAAAAAATAAAACTACATTCAACTTCCCTTGCATACAGAGTTGTTTCCCTTATTATTTGTAGTAACTAAAAGTTACACGTTAGAATTCTTGACCCTTAGAAACCTTAATTCCTAATGAAAACTAAGTAAGCAATTATGAACTGTCTGTTAGAACAGCATCTTTAGATTGGCAAATTTATGAACACATTTTATAATTTCTAGAAACACATGTCTTTCTTATAGTACAGTTTTTCAGTGTGGCATGAAACACGTAGAAACCAATAGATCCAAATATTTTCAGTTCCTCTGTAAAAGGAAATCAAAAGTGGGTAAATCTATTTTCAGTAATTAATGTTTCAGTATTTTATCTTATTTAGAATTGATCTAGATATTCAGTGAATTTTTATCATTTAACTGAACTTAGCAAACTCTAAGTATGTAAGTTACCAAAAACATTTGGGAAACTATGTAAGTACACATACCATAAAACATAATTATGTGGGAAAAAGTTCACCTAAAAACTCTTATCCCATTTACACCTATCTAAATCACTTGCTCCCAAAAATTATGTTTAGATTACCCATGATAACTTCATGAGACAAAGTCACCCATCACCCCAGGCTATTTTTCTTGCTGACAAATTTTGTAACTGATAATGTGAACTTATTTTACTAAAAAACCAAGGTAAAATCAAAGCATTATATTCAATATTGAGAACTCAAGACATGTTCACATCTTTGACTAGATTTTATTTACCCTAGGTTGTCCCAGATCATGTAAACTTGAAAAACATTTAGGTTAAGTTTCTATACTTCTGAGAGTATACTTAATTTATATAGCACTTGTTTGTTTTTAAGTCAATTAAATGGAGTTCTTTACAAATTAATTTTAGCAATATCATTCAGAGGTAGAAAATACAACACATCTGCAATAGAGAGAGAGAGAGAGAGAGAGAGAGAGAGATACATAGATAGGTAGATAGATATAGACACATAAAGATTAGACAGATAAAGAAACCTTATAGTTTTCATTTTTAAAATTTAGCCATGAGATGGTTATAATAATATAAAACTCACTAGTTTACAAAACAACAGTTTGAATAAGTTAGGTTTACCTGACTAGATTTGGGACATGGTAGTTTATATTTTTTAAAAGCCTCTCCCCTCCACCCCTCTTCTTCTCTGATGAGTATGGGTTGTATTTTAGCTGTTTCCTGGGGTGTTTACATTTTAAAGACATGGTGAGATTTACATTTCAAAGGACAGAAAAAGAATGAAAGTTTTTTCCCAGGAGTTTTGAGGTATATTTCTCTATTATCAGAAGTTTAGGATAATTACTATTTAAATTTTTCCTTCATTTTAGAACAATTCTGTTCCAATGTCCTGATATTTTATAATATCTACAAGCATTTTGAGGTGAATAGGGGAGCTTTGGGGGATAGTAACTTTTTCTAGAGCTACATTTCTGTTTTTGCAAAGGATTTTAAGATAAGGACAGTTGCTTTTCATTTCTCAAATAACTGGGTTGCCGCCTAAATGGTATCAAGGGGCTGATCCTCCCATCCAACTACATTATCTTCAATTTATTTCTTTATGTCAGGGAGAGTGTCAACTAAGATGGAAATCAAAAGTTTTATATGTTCTGGATTTAGAGCTGTTTGTCTGCAATGTTTTAGTAAATCATTTCACAAAGACTTGAAGCCAGTATGCCTTTTGTTAAGTCTGTATAAAGCATTTTAACAAAGGCGTTCTTTCTGAGTTCACAATTCAAACTTGAGCCAATTCACCTTAGGGGAAAAAAGCCTCAACTATTGCTTCTGTCAGGCCCTGAGTATTAGCCTTCAGCTGATCATTTGTAGGCAGGCCTAGAAGAAATTCTGGTCATCTGTATCCTCTGTGTGGTGTGGGCTTTCCTCAGGGAGCTGTCTCACTTGTCTGTTAACTACAGTGTAATCATGAGTAGGAAGAACACCCACTAGCAGCTAATCAAGGTCCCTGTGACCAAGGTTGTGAATGGCCACTGATCTTTCTAGGTTTCTCTCTGAATTTGATAGGATCTTCTGAAAGTGGAGGTAAAGGGTCATTAAAATTTTAAAAATCTGCTGCTGTCCAGGTGGTGCTGCTTTGGGTGGGAATCTAGCATACGTCCACAAAAGACATTGTATAGGAAGGCCTTAAGTTGGCAGAGCCTGCTTACAGAGCTCTGGAAAGTGGAGGAGTTGTAGGGACAACAGAGTAAGCCCTACCGCCTATCTTGGGTGCTTCTGCTAAATTCAATTCCTGAATTTTAGTATTTACATGAGTAACCTGTATACCCCAGGCCTGGAGATTAGGCCAGAGCACTCTCATAAATCTTGTAAAGAAAGGGAAGTCAAAATAGGCAGCTGAGTGTTTGAGGGATTTTCTGTGGAAGGAGGGGGAATTTGGGAGTTAAGGGGTTTTGCTGAGATGATGGGGCTGGACTTCAAGAAGAGGAATTTAGTTTTTGGTTCTAAGTCTAATTTCTGTTCCTTCATCTTATTAAGGGACTCTCTTATTAAGGGCCAGTATAGTCCTTTGTGTCTTTTAAAAATTTGGTCTTTCCATAGGTACCAAATAAGAAAATTTTTTAGAATGAAAGCTAAAAATCTATTTTTTTAATTCAAATATAGCCAATTCAAAGTATCCATGGGAATTCCCTGGTGGTCTAGTGGTTAGGACTTGGCGCTTTCACTGCCAGGGCGCACATTCGATCCTGTTTGGGGAACCAAGATCCTGCAAGATGTGTGGCGCAGCCAAAAAAACAGAACACAAAGCATCCATGATCTGGCCATTGACAAGTAGGATCTTACATTAATCTCAATAGTAACTCAAACCAATAAGCCTTTTTTATGGCTTAAACAAAGATGCAAAAGGTGTCACAAAGGAGGTAAGATGCAGCAAGTATCCCAGAGGAGGATGCAAATAGATCCCACATACCACAACTAAGAGTTCGCATGCTGCAACTAAAGATCCTGCATGCCACAACTAAAAAAGATCCTGCATTCCACAATGAAGATCAAAGATCCTTCATGCTGCAAGTAAGACCTGGCACAGCCAAATAAATATTTTACAAAGTAAATCAAATAAAAAAGACTGTTACAAGAGACAAAGAAGGACACTACATAATGATCAAGGGATCAATCCAAGAAATTGATATAACAATTGTGAATATATATGCACCCAACATAGGAGCAACTAAATACATAAGGCAAATATTAACAAACATAATAGGAGAAATTGACAGTAACACAATAACAGTAGTGGAATTTATCACTCACTCTACATCAATGGACAGATCATACAGAAAATCAATAAGGAAACAACACATTAGACAAGATGAACTTAATTGATATATATAGAGCATTCCATCTGAAAGCAGAATACACATTCTTTTCAAGTGCACATGGAATAATCTCCAGGATAGAGCAGATGCTAGGCCACAGAACAAGCCTCAGTAAATTTAAGAAAATTGAAATGATATCAAGCATCTTTTCTCACCACAACATTGTGAGATTAGAAATAAACTACAAGGAAAAAACACCACAAACGTGGGGACTAAACAATATGCTATACATCACTGAGGAAATCAAAAACTAACTAGGGACAAATGAAAATCAAAACATCACAATCCAAAACCTATGGGACACAGCAAAAGTAGTTCTAAGAGGAAAGTTTATAGTCCTACAGCTTATCTCAGGAAACAAAAATCATAAATAACCCAACTTTACACCTAAAGGAACTAGAAAAAGAAGAACAAACAAAACCCAAAGTTAGTGGAAGAAAAGAAATCATAACTAACACAGCAGAAATAAATGGCTTTTAAAAATGGAAAATATCAAACAAAATCTGGTTCTTTGAAAAGGTAAACAAAATTGATAAACATTTAGCCAGACTCATAAAGCAAAGGGAGAAGGCCCAAATCAATAAAATCAGAAATTATAAAGGAGAAGTTAAAACCAACATCATGGAAATGCAGATGATCATAAGGGACTACTGTGAACAACCATATGCCAATAAAATGGACAACTTAGAAGAAATGAACAAATTTTTAGAAAGGTACAATTTCCCAATAATGAACCAGGAGGAAATAGAAAATATGAACAGACCAATTACCAGTAATGAAATTGAATCAGTAATTTAAAAACTCCCAACAAACAAAAGTCCAGGACCAGATGACTTCACAGCTGAATTCTACCAAATATTTAGAGAATAGTTAACATGTATCCTTCTCAAAATATTCCAAGCACTGCAGAGGAAGAAATACTTCCAAATTCATACTATGAGGCCACCATCACCCTGATACCAAAACCAGACAAAAATATCACACTCACACACACACAAAGGAAATTATGGGCCAATATCTCTGATGAACATAAATGCAAATATCCTCCATGAGATAGCAAACCAAACCCAACAATACACTAAAAGAATCATACACAATGATCAAGTGGGGATTATCTGAGGAATGCAAGGATTTTTCCATATCTTCAAATTAATCAATGTATATACCACATTCAAAAATTGAAAAATAAAAACCATATGATCATATCAATAGATACAGAAAAAGCTTTTGACAAAATCCTACATCTATTTATGATGAAAACTCTCCAGAAAGTGGGTATAGAGGGAACATACCTCACCATAATGAAGGCTATGTATGAAAAGCCCACAGCTAACATAATACTCAATGACAAAAAGATGAAAGCATTTCCTCTAAGATCAGGAACAAGACAAGGATGTCCACATTCACCTTTTATTCAACACATTAGAATCCTAGTCACAGCAATCAGACCAGAAATGGTAATAAAGGGTATCCAAATTGGCGAGGATGTAGAAAAACTGTCACAGTTTCTAGATGACATGATATCATGCACAGAAAATCCTAAAGAAGATACAAAACTCAACTAGAACTCATTAATGAATTTGGTAAAGTTTCAGGATACAAAATTAATATACAAATTAATTAAAATCTGTTGCATTTCTGTACACTAACAATGAACTATCACAAAGAGAAATTAAGGAAATAATCCCATCTACTGTCACATCAAAAAGAATAAAATACCTAGGGATACACCTACCTGAGGATGTAAAAGACCTGTAGTCAGAGCACTGTAAGGCAGTAACAAAAGAAGTTGAAGACAGCACAAACAGATGGAGAGATATACTCTGTTCTTGAATTCGAAGAATCAATATTGTCAAAATGACTGTACCACCTAAGGCAATCTACAGATTCAATGCAATCCCCATCAAATTACCAATGACATTTTTCACAGAACTAAAACAATTTTAAAATTTGTATGGAAACACAAAAGACCCCAATTAGCTAAAACAGTCTTGATAAAGAAGAACAGAGCTGAAGAATCACAGTTCCAGGCTTCAGACTATACTAAAAAAACTAAAGTAATCAAAACAGTATGGTACTGGCTCAAAAAACAGACCCATATATTAATGAAACAGGATAGAGAGCTCAGAAATAAACACACACACTTATGGTCAATTAATCTATGACAAAGGAAACAAGAATAAACAATGGAGAAAAGCAGTCTCTTCAATAAGTGGTGCTGGGAAAATCAGAGAGCTGCATGTAAATGATGTAATTAGAACATTCTCCAACACCACATACAAAAATAAACTCAAAATGGATTAAAGACCTAAATGTAAGACCAGAAACCATAAAACTCTTAGAACATAGGCAGAACAATCATTGACATAAATTGTAGCAATATTTTTGGATCTGTCTCTTCAAGGAGGGGAAATAAAAGCAAAAATAAACAAATGGACCTAATTGAAAGGTTTTGCATGGCAAATGAAACCACTGACAAAACAATAATAAAAGCTACTGAATTATGGAAAATTTTTCAAATGATATGACCATTAAGGGGTTAATATTCAACATTTATAAACAGCTCATATGTCAACAGTTTTTTATAAAGTTTAAAAAATGGGCAGAAGAACTGAATAGATATTTTTCCAAAGAGGAAATTCATATGGCCAACAGGCACATGAAAAGATACTCAAAATCACTATTCACCAGGGAAATGGAAATCAAAACCACAATGAGATATGATCTCACACTTGTCAGAATGGCTATCATCAAAAAGAATACAAATAACTTTTTTTTCTGGTTCCAGATGGTAGAGTAGAAGAATGTGTGCTCACTCCTTCGTGCAAGAGCACCAGAATCACAACTAACTGCTGAACAATCATCAACAGGAAGACACTGGAATTAACCAAAAAAGATACCCCACATCCAAAGACAAAGGAGAAGCCACAATGAGACGGTAGGAGGGGCGCAATCATAATAAAATCAATTCCCATGACTGCTGGGCGGGTGACTCACAAACTGGAGAACACTTATAGCACAGAAGTCCACCCATTGGAGTGAAGGTTCTGAGCTACACATCAGGCTTCCCAACCTGGGGGTCCGGCAACGGGAGGAGGAATTCCTAGAGAATCAGACTTTGAAAGCGAATGGGATTTGATTGCAGGACTTTGACAGCACTGGGGGAAACAGAGACTACACTCTTGGAGGGCACACACAAAGTAGTGTGCGCATCAGGACCCAGGGAAAGGAGCAGTGACCCCATAGGAGACTGAACCAGACATACCTGCTAGTGTTCAGGGTCTCCTGCAGTGGCGGGGGTGGCTGTGGCTTACCATGAGGACAAGGACACTGAGGACAAGGACACTGGGCAGCAGTTCTGGGAAGTACTCCTGGGCGTGAGCCCTCCCAGAGTCTGTCAGTAACCCCACCAAAGAGCTGGATAGGCTCCAATGTTGGGTTGCCTCAGGCCAAACAACAAACAGGGAGGGGACCCAGCCCCACCGAGCAGCAGAAAAGTGGATTAAAGTTTTACTGAGATCTGCACACAACCAGTCCCTCCCATCAGAAACTTACACAAGCCTCTTATATAGCCTCATCCACCAGAGGGCAGACAGAAGAAGCAAGAAGAACTACAATCCTACAGACTGTGGACAAAAGCCACAATCACAGAAAGAGACAAGATGAAAAGGCATAGGGCTATGTACCAGATGAAGGAACAAGGTAAAACCCCAGAAAAACAACTAAATGAAGTGGAGATAGGCAACCTTCCAGAAAAAGAATTCAGAATCATGATAGTGAAGATGATCCAGGACCTCAGAAAAAGAATGGAGGCATACATCGATAAGATGCAAGAAATGTTAAACAAAGACCTAGAAGAATTAAAGAACAAACAAACAGAGATGAATACAATAACTGAAATGAAAAATACACTAGAAGGAATCAATAGCAGAATAACTGAGGCAGAAGAACAGATAAGTGACCTAGAGGACAGAATGGTAGAATTCACTGCCGTGGAACAGAAGAAAAAGGAATGAAAAGAAATGAAGACAGCCTAAGAGACCTCTGGGACAACATGAAACGCTACAACATTCACATTATAGGGGTCCCAGAAGGAGAAGAGAGAGAGAAATAACCTGAGAAAATATTTGAAGAGATTATAGTAGAAAATTCCCTAACATGGGAAAGGAAATAGCCACCCAAGTCCAGGAAGTGCAGAGACTTGCAGGCAGGATAAACCCAAGAAGAAACATGCCGAGACACATAGTAATCAAATTGACAAAAATTAAAGACAAAGAAAAATTATTGAAAGTACAAAGGAAAAATGACAAATAAGATACAAGGGAACTCCCATAAGGTTAACAGCTGATTTCTCAGCAGAAGCTCTACAAGCCAGAAGGGAGTGGCATGATATATTTAAAGTGATGAAAGGGAAGAACCTACAACCAAGATTACTCTACCCGGCAAGGATCTCATTCAGACTCGATGGAGAAATCAAAAGCTTTACAGACAAGCAAAAGCTAAGAGAATTCAGCACCACCAAACCAGCTCTACAACAAATGCTAAAGGAACTTTTCTAAGTGGGTAACACAAGAGAACATAAGGACCTACAAAAACAAACCCAAAACAATTAAGAAAATAGTAATAGGAATGTACATATCGATAATTACCTTAAACGTGAATGGATTAAATGATCCAACCAAAAGACACAGGCTCGCTGAATGGATACAAAAACAAGACCCATATATATGCTGTCTACAGACCCACTTCAGACCTAGGGACACATACAGACTGAAAGTGAGGGGATGGAAAAAGATGTTCCATGCAAAATGAAAGCAAAAGAAAGCTGGAGTAGCAATACCGATATCAGATAAACTAGACTTTAAAATAAAAAATGCTACAAGAGACAAGGAAGGACAATACATAATGATCAAGGGATCAATCCAAGAAGAAGGTATAACAATTATAAATATATATGCACCCAACATAGGAGCACCTCAATACATAAGGCAACTGCTAACAGCTCTAAAAGAGGAAATCAACAGTAAAACATTTATACTGGGGGACTTTAACACCTCACTTACACCACTGGACAGATCATCCAAACAGAAAATTAACAACAAAACACAAGCTTTAAATGACAAAATAGACCAGATGGATTTAATTGATATTTATAGGACATTGCATCCAAAAACAGCATATTACACTTTCTTCTCAAGTGCACACGGAACATTCTCCAGGATAGATCACATCTTGGGTCACAAATCAAGCCTCAGTAAATTTAAGAAAATTGATATCATAGCAAGAATCTCTTCTGACCACAGTGCTATGAGATTAGAAATCAATTACATGGAAAAAAACGTAGAAAACACAAACACATGGAGGCTACACAATACGTTACTAAATAACCAAGAGTTTACTGAAGAAATCAAAGAGGACATCAAAAAATACCTAGAGACAAATGACAATGAAAACACAATGATCCAAAAACTATGTGATGCAGCAAAAGCAGTTCTAAAATGGAAGTTTATAGGAATACAATCCTACCTCAAGAATCTCAAATAAACAATCTAAACTTACACCTAAAGGAACTAGAGAAAGAAGAACAAACAAAATCCAAAGTTAGTAGAAGGAAAGAAATCAGCAAGATCAGAGCAGAAATAAATGAAATACAAACAAAGAAAACAATAGCAAAGATCAATAAAACTAAAAGCTAGTTCTTTGAAAAGATAAACAAAATTGATAAACCATTAGACAGACTCATCAAGAAAAAGAGGGAGAGGACTCAAATCAATAAAATTAGAAATGAAAAGGAGAAGTTACAACAGACACTGCAGAAATACAAAACATCATAAGAGACTACTACAAGCAACTCTATTTCAATAAAATGGACAATGGGAAGAAATGGACAAATTCTTAGAAACGAATAACCTTCCAAGACTGAGCCAGGAAGAAATACAAAATATGAACAGACCAATCACAAGCACTGAAATTGAAAATGTGATTAAAAATCTTCCAACAAACCAAATCCCAGGACCAGATGGCTTCACAGGCAAATTCTATCAAACATTTAGAGAAGAGCTAACACCCATCCTTCTCAAACCCTTCCAAACAATTGCAGAGGAAGGAACACTCCCAAACTCATTCTATGAGGCCACATCACCCTAATACCAAAACCAGACAAAGATACTACAAAATAAGAAAATTACAGACCAACATCACTGATGAATATCGATGCAAAAATCCTCAACAAAATACTAGCAAACAAAATCCAACAATACATTAAAAGGATCATACACTATGATCAAGTGGGATCTATCCAAGGGATGCAAGGATTCTTCAGTATATGCAAATCAATCAATGTGATACACCATACTAGCAAATTGAATAATAAAAACCATATGATCATCTCAATAGATGCAGAAAAAGCTCTTGACAAAATTCAACATCGATTTATGATAAAAACTCTCCAGAAAGTGGTCATAGAGGGAACCTACCTCAACATAATAAAGGCCATATATGACAGTCCCACAGCAAACATCATTCTCAATGGTGAAAAACTGAAAGCATTTCCTCTAAGATCAGGAACAAGATAAGGATATCCACTCTCACCATTATTATTCAACATAGTTTTGGAAGTCCTATCCATGGCAATCAGAGAAGAAAAAGAAATAAAAGCAATACAAATGGGAAAAGAAGAAGTAAAACTGTCACTGTTTGCAGATGACATGATACTATACATAGAGAATCCTAAAGATGCCACCAGAAAACAACTAGAGCCAGTCAATGAATTTGGTAAAGTTGCAGGATACAAAGTTAATGCACAGAAATCTCTTGCATTCCTATACACTAATGATGAAAAATCTGAAAGAGAAAGTAAGGAAATACTCCCATTTACCATTACAACAAAAAGAATAAAATACCTAGGAATAAGCCTACCTAGGGAGACAAAAGACCTGTATGCAGAAAACTATAAGAAACTGATGAAAGAAATTAAAGATGATACAAACAGATGGATAGATATACCATGTACTTGGATTGGAAGAATCAATATTGTGAAAATGACTATACTACCCAAAGCAATCTACAGATTCAATGCAACCCCTATCAAATTACCAATGGCATTTTTTTACAGAACTAGAACAAAAAAATCTTAAAATTTGTATGGAGACACAAAGACTCTGAATAGCCAAAGTAATCTTGAGGGAAAAAAATGTAGCTGGAAGAATCAGACTCCTTACTACAAAGCTACAGTAATCAAGACAATATGGTACTGGCACAAAATCAGAAGTATAAATCAATGGAACAGGATAGAAAGCCCAGAGATAAACCCACACACCTATGGTCAACTAATCTGACAAAGGAGGCAAGGATATACAATGGAGAAAAGACAGCCTCCTCAATAAGTGTTGCTAGGAAAATTGGACAGCTACATATAAAAGAATGACATTAGAACACTTCCTAACACCATACACAGAAATAAACTCAAAATGGGTTAGAGACTTACATGCATGACCAAACACTATAAAACTCTTAGAGGAAAACATAGGAAGAACACTCTTTGACATAAATCACAGCAAGATCTTTTTTGACCCACCTCCTAGAGTAATGGAAATAAAAACAGAAACAAACAAATGGGACCTAATGAAACTTAAAGGCTTTTGCACAACAAAGGAAACTATAAAGAAGACGAAAAGTCAGCCCTCAGAGTGGAAGAAATTATTTGCAAACAAAGTAACGGACAAAGGATTAATCTCCAAAACATATAAACAGTTCATGCAGCTCAATATTAAAGAAACAAACAACCCAATCCAAAAATGGGCAGAAGACCTAAATAGACATTTCTCCAAGGAAGACATACAGATGGCCAAGAAGCACATGAAAAGTTGCTCAACATCACTAATTATTAGAGAAATGCAAATCAAAAGTACAATGAGGTATCACCTCACATCAGTTGGAATGGGCGTCATCAGAAAATCTACAAACAGTAAATGCTGGAGAGGGTGTGGAGAAAAGGGAACCCTCTTGCACTGTTGGTGGGAATGTAAATTGATACAGCCACTATGGAGAACAGTATGGAGGTTTCCTTAAAAAACTAAAAATAGAACTACCATATGACTCAGCAATCCCACTACTGCACATATACCCCAAGAAAACCATAATTCAAAAAGAGTCATGTACCACAGTGGTCATTGCAACAGTATTTACAACAGCCATGTCATGGAAGCCACCTAAATGCCCATCAACAGACAAATGGATAAAGAAGAAGTGGTACATATATACAATGGAATATTACTCAGCCATAAAAAGGAACGAAATTGGGTCATTTGTAGAGCCATGGATGGACTTAGAGACTGTCATACAAAGTGAAGTAAATCAGAAAGAGAAAAACAAATATAGTATATTAACGTATATATGTGGAACCTAGAAAAATGGTACAGATGAACTGGTTTGCAGGGCAGAAATAGAGACACAGATGTAGAGAACAAACGTATGGACACCAAGGGGGAAAGTGGCAGGGTGGTGGTGGTGGGTTGAATTGGGAGATTGGGATTGACATGTCTACACTAATATGTATAAAATAGATAACTAATAAGAACCTGCTTTATAAAAAATAAATAAAATTCTAAAATTCAAAAAAAAAACTAAAAAAAAAAGAAAAGAATACAAATAACAAATGTTGGTGAGGATATGGGGAAAAGGGAACTCTGATACACTGTTGATGGGAATACAAATTGGTGCAGCCCCTGTGGAAAACAGTATGGAGTTTCCTCAAAGAGCTAAAAATAGAACTACCATAAGACCCAGATATTCCACTCCTGGATATATATACATACATATATCTGAAGAAAAATAAAACACTAATTCTAAAACATACATGCACCACAATGTTCATAGCTTCATTATTTACAATTGCCAAGATATGGAAGCAACCTAAGGGTACATCAGCAGATGAATGGGTAAAGAAGATATGGTATAAGTATACAATGGACTACTACTCAGTGATAGAAAAGAATAAAAATTTTCCATTTGCAGCAACATGGACAGACTTGGAGGGTATTATGCTTAGTAAAATAAGTTGGAGAAAGACAAACACTGTATGACATCACTTATATGTGGAATCTAAAAAATACAATGAACTAGTGAATAAAACAGAAGAGACTCACAGATATAGAGAAGGAACTAGTGGTCACCAGTGGGGAGAGGGAAGGGGGCAGGAGCAATATAGGGGGTTAAGAAGTACAAACTATTATATATAAAATAAGCTACAAGGATATACTGTACAACATGGGGAATATAGCCAATATTTTATAATAACTATAAATGGAGTATAACCTTTAAAAATTGTGAACCAGTATATTGTACATCTGTAACATAATATTGTACAACTATACTTCAATAAAAAATAAATTTAAAAAAATTTTAAGATAAAAGGATGAAAGGAAATCCTCATTCTTTTTTTTTTTTTTTTAATATATATATGCACATGAACAGGTTTAGGTAAGGCTTGGGTCTCTTGGAGTCAAAGCAATTCCTGAAAGGGATGTGCCACTGAGTTGAGGCTTATGTGATGCTTTACAGAGTACCTCACTGCTTGAAAATTTTCTTGAGGTTGGTGGGTAATCTAGTGTCAATCTAACCCATTCTATGACCCACTTTTTCTAATATGGGAGTCTTTGAGCTAGGAAGTGAGCACTTTAAAGTGCTGTTAAATGCTCAACCCATGCTCACCAATTTTGTAGCTTCCAAGATGTCCCTTATTAACAGCCTTTGCCTCAACCACATTAACCCACAGCAAAGTCTGTCTAGACAGATGCCAATCTGGTGAGAACCGTGAACTCAGCAGTCTGCGGGGCCTGCTCAAACAGCAGTCTTATAGGGTCTATGCCTGCGTTCTAGCCTATGGTTTTCCTCCTTATGACAAATGATACAACAGAGACAAAGAAAAACAGTTTATCTCTGGGAGGAAACAGATCAATAAAACCCAAGAGTAACAAATTTTTACCAAACTCACTATACCCAAGGAACTATTTCCACAAATATTTTCTCCTGTTAATCTAAATTTAGGAAAGGGAAGTAAGAAAAAGGACTCTCACCACCCTTGCTCCCACTGGACCTTTCAGGCAGAGATCTGGGAGACTGACTTGGTAAGAATTTATTCCTTGTGCTGATTTTTTTGTCAGAGGTCCCAGGATCTCTCAGCTGCAGCAGCCTCAAAGGAAGCAGTGTCCAGCCAGTGAAGTTAATCCCTTCAAGGTCACTAAATATATGGGGGGAGGGGAGGAGTTCTTCTACCCTTCTAACTTCTTTTGGCTGATCTATTAATTAAATAAACATAAGACAGATTAACAAGAGAAAAACAAATTTGATTTTATATGTACAGAGCCTCACATAGACATAAGAAGTTCCAATACTGCCAGGCAATTGAGGCCTATATGCCGTCAGGAGCTAAAGAGAAGGGATAGCAATCTGGAGCTTCAAAGGGAAGGAAGACAATTCTCAGGAAGAGGAGAAGAACATGTTTTGTAGACAAATGTTTTTTATGACAATCAGGAACAACAGCACACAGAGAGGCATCTGAACGAACAGGCCCTGCCAAACTCACCCCAGCCCACCACCTACCCATAATGCTCTTTGTCGTTATCTCTGGTGATAGCTGCCTTCCTGAGCCAGGCCCTCTATCTAAATTCTTTTAGGTGGTTAAGGGGGAGTTTAAAAGCTCTTCCTAAGTCTTTTGGGCCTTGATTGTCTTCGGTTCAAAATAATCTGTATGCCAGAGTGCCACATTTTGGGGTGTTGTATTCTGCTCCCTTTCACAGACCTCTCTTACCCAGTGAGAATCTGTGATGGTCTTTCCCTGCATGCCATGGCCATGGTTTTGCCATGTTTTACCTTCTGTAGTCTGTTATGACAGCAGTCAGTGTTTATTTTCTTTTCCCAAATAATCAGACTTTGATGTTCAGCCTGCAATCCCTCAAAATCTGGGGGGCTGGGGAGGGGGGAAGAGGGGGGTGGTAAACACTATGAAATGGGAGCTGGGAGGGTCCTCTGTTCTGGATTCTTTGTAGAGAGAAACAGGAAGAAGCTCCAACGGACTGAATCCCTCAGGGCTGAGGTAATCGGCAGGGCCCACCCCCCTCCTTCTACATGAGCTCCTCAGGAACTACACAATTGGAGAATAGAAGAATCATCTGAGTAAAAGAAAATCATTTCTTCTTAGTTTGTTTATGAAGGCCAGGATATGGCTCCAAATAGGCCTCTAAAAAGGCCAAAACATGTTTTTAAAGGTCCAATTCCAACTTAAGGACAGGTTGATTAAATGGGTGGTAGTGGTAGGTATGAGTAGACATACAGTCTAGCTCATTTATGGCAGAGCACAAAGGAAAGAGGTAGCCTCCATAAAAACAGATTAAAGCATAAAATTATAAGAGTGGATTAGCTAAGCTTTTAACAAGTATTAAAAAAACAAGTGAGAACTTGAGTGTCACTTTGAAATGAATGAGGGCCTCAGACCCAAGTATATTTTGCACTTAGTTGTGTGCAAGGAAAATCAAAATGGAATTGTTATTGCTAGGAGGGCTTTCCAAAAATGGAGCCTGGAGGGCACTGAGGAAGTGTGACATTTGCACGTCTCAGCCTGGGTGGAATCTGACTCTTTGACCATTTATTGTTCTGACAAAGGCATCCAGAACATCAGTATACTTATGGACACTTCATCTGAAACGACTTGTGACAGCCGTCCCTCAAGGACAAATATTTCCTTCCTCTGTCAGAGCATAGCCTCGTGGCTTTTGCCTTTGTAAGCCCCTGAGTCTTTCTCTTCCCTGGAACGCTCTTTCAGTTCTACCTGAATCTATGTCTCCTGAATTGCAATTCTTAAGACCCCAGATAAATTCTTTTCTTATTTGCAGCCTTCTGCATTTGTTGTTGTTATTGTTGACAATTGCAACCTCTATTCCAGAGATGTCTAGCCAGTGCTAATGAGAGAGATTGGGGGCAGAGCAAGAGAGAGCATGGAGCCTCACCCTCCACCCCACAGCCTTGTAGACTTGCAAACCCTCATCAGCAGCTTCTGAAAGCAGTAAGCCTCACTTACTTTCCTTGGGCACTTTTTGCTCTGAAGCAAATGTCTTAAATTACTGAAGGAGGGACAGAAAATCCTATTGATTTAAGGGCACAGAGGAATTCATATGGTGGCTGGAATAAGAATAGGAAAAAACGAAAAACTTTACATCTTTGAGATGGTCAAAAACTATCACCGAAGACTAACCACAGAACAAAGCACAAAGCAGGGTCAGGAATATACTAAAAAAGCCCTGCCTCTGAGGCCCAGGCATAAGAAGATAGCCTAAGATTGCAGCTGAACCAGGGTAACAGAGAATTCTTAGGTTGTAAGCACAAGCTTAGCACCAAATAACAAGCAGCAGCATTATAATGCTGAGAGAGGAGTGATGGGGGTAGAATATACCACCCCAAAATATGCCTTTTTAGCATAAGGATTATTTTAGGATGGTTATTTTTAAGAAACAGCAAGCAAAGGAGAAGCTCAGAAAACTGAATTAAAGTTACACTTTTGTAAGAGACATTTACATTTATAAGGGAAACCTCCATTTGTAAGGGCATCTCCCTCCCTGTACCAGGAATAAGAGGGTGACTAAATCTCTAACAACTCTTGTCAATGGAGAAGGCAATGACTTAAATCTGCATAACAACCTTACCCTTGTTTACTATGTAACATCCTGGTAACATCCCGTAACTCATTTTCCCCCACCCCCAAATATTCTTTTGTCTTTAGCTGGGGATGGTGTTTACATGGAGATGGTGGTGACTTGAGTCACTTTGGGGAATTACTTGCTTTTCCTGGGTATCTCTCATGTATATAGGAGGTATGCATGCTATTAAACTTCTGTTTGCTTTTCTCCTGTTAATGTGTCTTTTATTACAGGAGGGTCTTAGCCAAGAACCTAGAAGGTAAAAGGAAAATTATTGTTCCTCCCCACAGGAGTATAAGCTTGGAGAGGGACCTCATCTATTGTGCAGGAATGCAAGGAAGTGTAAACGCTGAGTGGGGAGCATGAACACAAAGAAGAACACTCCAGCAACCCTGACACCCGCCTAAGCATGAGAATACAACAACCCATCACTGGAGGAATTTGAAGCCTGTGGCACATAGAAAGTAATGGTAGCAACAAGAAAAAGTAACCTGTCACAATTCCTGACTAGACGGACTCAAAAAAAGAAGCATGTCCATTTCCAGGTTTCAGTACTATTTATCTCATTCTCTACTAACACTAAAATGTCAAGCATTTGATAAAGAGTTACAAAAACAAAAAGGGAAAACAACCCACTGTCAAGAAATAAAATAATCATTTACTGATTAACAATGGCTTAGATATAGAAAACATTAACCAGGGACATTAAAATAATTATAGTTAATAGGTTAAATGAGTGAGTGGAAAAGTTAGACAACATGCATGAATAGATGAAGAATTTGAAAGGAGAAATAAAATCTAAGTCAAATGGAGATGCTAGAAATAAAATTACACAATATCAGAGGTAAAGAATTACTGTGATGTGCTCAAGTACTTCACTGGTGGTCCAGTGGTTAAGAATCTGCCTTCCAATGCAGGGTATGTGGGTTCAATCCCTGGTTGGGGAACTAAGATCCCACATGCCGTGGGGCAATTAAGCCCACATGCCACAACTAGAGAGCCCACATGCCACAAGTACAGAACCCACGTGACACAACTAGAGAAGCCTGCATGCCACAACGAAGAGCCCGCATGCTGCAACTAAGACGTGATGCAGCCAAAAATGTAAATTAAATAAATAATTGTTTTTTTAATTACTGTGATGGGCTCATAAATAGACTCAATACAGCTAAGGAAATAATCAGTAAACTTGAAGATTGAGAAAGAGAAATTATTCAGATTGATGCATGAAGAGACATCATTTTCATCATCACCATCTTAAGAAGGAGGAGGAGGAGGAGAAGGAGAAGTAGTAGTAGTTAAGTTTTATTTGTGTTAGTTTTATTTGGGACAAAATGAGGACTATAGCCCAGGAGACAGCATTTCAGATAACTCTGAGAAACTGCTCCAAAGAAGTAGGGAAGAGGTCAGCATATATGTGATTTTGGTGAAGGGGGAGTATATGCAATCAAGTGCATATTTTTTTGCATAAGGTCGCCGCTAGTCATGAGGAGCAGATGTCACCACGAAGGATTTTACTGCTTTTCTAGATATGAGGAGACACAGGAATTGGGCTCATAAAATCTTCTCACAAAAATATCTATCTAAAGACCTGTTCTGCCAGTTTTTCCCAGAGCACAGAGTGCCTCATTCCTGCTTGCCACCCTGAAATCCTTTCAGGAGTTATTGAAGGTCAGCAGCTGCAGCAACTCATAATTTAATCTGTGTAGAGGTAGATGTCAGGTTCCAATTTGTAGTTGGCACCCAAAAAGAGAAGAAAGAGAAAATGAGACAGAATATGTACCTAAAGACATAATAGCCAGCACTTCCTTGGTGACGCAGTGGTTAAGAATCTGCCTGCCAATGCAGGGGACATGGGTTCGAGCCCTGGTCCAGGAAGATCTCACATGCTGCAGAGCAACTAAGCCCATGCACCACAACTACTGAGCCCGCACTCTAGAGCCCACAAGCCACAACTACTGAGCCCATGTGCCACAAATACTGATGCCCACATGCCTAGAGCCCATGCTCCGCAACAAAGAGAAACCACCATAATGAGAAGCACGTGCACCACAGCAGAGTAGGCCCCACTCTCTGCAACTAGAGAAAGCCTGTGCGTAACAATGAAGACCCAATGCAGCCAAAAATAAATAATTAATTAATTTTTTAAAAGACATAATAGCAAAGATTTTCCCAAAATAATAAAAAAAAATCAAAACACAGATCCAAGAAGCTGAAAGAATCTCAAACAGAATGAATACCGAAAACACCACTATGTTCATCATCTTAAACTAACTGCTTAAAACAAAAGATAAAGAGAAAATCTTGACATCAAGAGAAAAAGAAAGAAACTTTTCAAGTATTTTAATTCTTACTTATTTTAAGGTAAGCTGTGATAAATTAAAGATTTATACCAAAAGATCAAGAACAACCACTACAAATATTCCAGAAAAGGGGCATAACTAATAAGCCAATAATGGAAATAAAACCTTACCATAAAAAATACATAATCCAAAGTAAGGCACAAAAATGCCTGTATGCTTCTATGGGAAAATAGCAAAAAACAAACAGTATGATAAATTTTAATCCAATCATATTAATAATTGCATTAAATATAAATAGAATAACACCCTTCAATTAAAAGCAGAGATAGTCAAATTATGTTACAAACCAACACCAAATATGTGCTGTACTCAAAAAACACACAAAGATATAAATAGATTAAAAGTAAAGGGATGGGAGAAGACATATACGCAATCATTAATCCAAAGAAAGCTGCAGTGGCTGTATTATTGTCAGATAAGATAGATTTCAGGATAATGAATACTACCATGGAAAAATAGGTTAATTATTCAACAAGTCAATCCACCAACAAGACTTTAAAATCCTAAATGTTTTCTGCACTAACAACAGAATTTCAAAATGTACAAAGCAAAACCCAATAAAATTGAAAAGAGAAATAGATTCATAATAATAATTACAGATTCACAAACACATGGAGGCTAAACAATATGCTACTAAATAACCAAGATCACTGAAGAAATCAAAGAGGAAATAAAAAAATACCTAGAGACAAACGACAGTGAAAACATGACAATCCAAAACTTATGGGATGCAGCAAAATCATTTCTAAGAGAGAAGTTTATAACAATACAATCCTACCTCAAGAAACAAGAAACATCTCAAATAAACAATCAAAACTTACACCTGAAGGAACTAGAGAAAGAAGAACAAACAAAACCCAAAGTTAGCAGAAGGGAAGAAATCATAAAGATCAGAGCAGAAACAAATGAAATAGAAACAAAGAAAACAATAGCAAAGATCAATAAAACTAAAAGCTGGTTCTTTGAGAAGATAAAATTGATAATCCATTAGCCAGACTCATCAAGAAAAAGAGGGAGAGGACTCAAATCAATAAAATTAGAAATGAAAAAGGAGAAGTTACAATGGATACCACAGAAATACAAAACATCATAAGAGACTCTATGCCAATAAATGGACAACCTGGAAGAAATGGACAAATTTTAGAAAGGTATAACCTTCCAAGACTGAACCAGGAAGAAATGGAAAATATGAACAGACTAATCACAACTAATGAAATAAAAACTGTAATTAAAAATCTTCTAACAAACAAAAGTCCAGGACTAGATGGCTTCACAGGTGAACTCTATCAAACATTAGAGAAGAGTTAACACCCATCCATCTCAAACTCTTCCAAAAAATTTAGGAGGAAGGAACACTCCCAAACTCATTCTACAAGGCCACCATCAACCTGATACCAAAACCAGACAAAGGTATCACAAAAAAAGAAAATTACAGAACAATATCACTGATGAATATAGATGCAAAAGTCCTCAACAAAATATTAGCAAACAGAATCCAACAACACATTAAAAGGATCATACACCATGATTGAGTGAGATTTATTCCAGGGATGCAAGGATTCTTCAATATACACAAATCAATGTGATACACCATATTAACAAATTGAAGAAGAAAAACCATATGATCATCTCAATAGATGCAGAAAAAAGCTTTTGACAAAATTCAACACCCATTTATGGTAAAAACTCTCCAGAAAGTGGGCACAGAGGGAACCTACCTCAACATAATAAAGGCCATATATGACAAACCCACAACAAACATCATGATCAATAGTGAAAAACTAAAGCATTTCCTCTAAGATCATGAGCAAGACAAGGACGTCCATTCTCGCCACTATTATTCAACATAGTTTTGGAAGTCATAGCAATGGCAACCAGAGAAGAAAACGAAATAAAAGGAATACAAACTGGAAAAGAAGAAGTAAAACTGTCACTTAGCAGATGACATAATACTATACATAGAGAATCCTAAAGATGCCACCAGAAAACTAATCAGAGCTAATTAATGAATTTGGTAAATTTGCAGGATACAAAATTAATGCACAGATATCTCTTACATTCCTATACACTAACAATGAAAGATCAGAAAGAGAAATTAAGGAAATCTCATTCACCATTGCAACAAGAAAAACAAAATACCTAGGAATAAATCTACCTAAGGAGGTAAAAGACCTGTATTCAGAAAACTATAAGACGCTGATGAAAGAAATTAAAGATGACACAGATTGAAAGATATACCATGTTCTTGGGTTGGAATAATCAATACTGTAGAAATGACTATACTATCCAAAGCAATCTACAGATTCAATGCAATCCCTATCAAATTACCAATGGCATTTTTTACAGAACTAGAACAAAAACACTTAAAATTTGTATGGAGACAAAAAAGACCCTGAATAGCCAAAGCAATCTTGAGGGAAAAAAATGTAGCTGGAAAAATCAGACTCCCTGACTTTGGACTATACTACAAAGCTACAGTAATCAAGACAATATGGTACTGGCACAAAAACAGAAGTAAAAATCAATGGAATAGGATAGAAAGCCCAGAGATAAACCCACACACCTATGGTCAACTAATCTCTGACAAAGGAGGCAAGGATATACGATGGAGAAAAGACAGCCTCTTCAATAAGTGGTGCTGGGAAAACTGGACAGCCACTTGTAAAAGAATGACATTAAAACACTTCCTAACACCATACACAGAAATAAACTCAAAATGGGTTAGAGACTTAAATGTAAGACCAAACACTATAAAACTCTTAGAGGAAAACATAGGAAGAACACTCTTTGACATAAATCACTGCAAGATCTTTTTTGACCCACCTCCTAAAGTAATAGAAATAAAAACAAAACAAACAAATGGGACCTAATGAAACTTCAAGGCTTTTGCACAACAAAGGAAACTATAAAGACGAAAGTCAGCCCTCAGAGTGGAAGAAAATATTTGCAAACAAATCAACGGACAAAGGATTAATCTCCAAAATATACAAGCAGCTCATGGAGCTCAATATCAAAAAAACAAACAACCTAATCCAAAAATGGGCAGAAGACCTAAATAGACATTTCTCCAAAGAAGATATACAGATTGCCAACAAACACATGAAAGGATGCTCAACATCACCAATCATTAGAGAAATTCAAGTCAAAACTACAATGAGGTATCACCTCACACAGGTCAGAATGGCCATCCTCAAAAAATCTATAAGAAATAAATTCTGGAGAGTGTGTGGAGAAAAGGGAACCCTCTTGCTCTGTTGGTGGGAATGTAAATTGATACAGCCACTATGGAGAACAGTATGGAGGTTCCTTAAAAAATAAAAATAGAATTACCATATGACCCAGCAGTCTCACTACTGGGCATATACCCAGAGAAAATCATAATTCAAAAAGACACATGCACCCCTAATTTTCATTGCAGCACTATTTACAATTGCCAGGTCATGGAAGCAACCTAAATGCTCATCGACAGTCAAATGGATAAAGAAGAACTGGTACATATATACAACGGAATATTAGCCATAAAAAGGAATGAAATTGGGTCATTTGTAGAGACGTGGATGCATCTAGAGACTGTCATACAGAGTGAAGTAAGTCAGAAAGAGAAAAACAAATACACTATATTAACGTATATATATGGAACCTAGAAAGATAGTACAGATGAACCAGTTTGCAGGGCAGAAATAGAGACACACGTGTAGAGAACAAATGTATGGACACCAAGGGGGGTAAGTGGCAGGGGGTGGTGGTGGTGGTGGTGGTGGTGGTGGTGGTGGTGTGATGAATTGGGAGATTTGGATTGACATATATACACTAATATGTCTAAAATAGATAACTACTAAGAACCTGCTGTATAAAAAAATAAAATTCAAAAAGAAATAGTTACAGATTTTGTTTTCTTATTTTTTTGGCAATTCCATGCAGCATGTGGGATTTTAGTTCCCCAACCAGGGATTGAACCTGTGCCCCCTGCATTGGAAGCACAGAGTCTTAACTACTGGACTGCCAGGGAAGTCCCTTTTTAATTTTTATTTTATATTGGATTATAGTTAATTTACAATGTTGTGTTAGTTTCAGATGTACAGCAAAGTGGTTCAATTATACATATATCAATACATTTATCTTTATTTTTCAGATTCTTTTCCCATTTAGGTTATTACAGAATATTGAGATGAGTTCCCTGTGCTATACAGTAGGTCCTTGTTGATTACTTTATACATAGTAGTGTGTATATGTTAATTCCCAACTCCTAATTTATCCCTCCCCACCACTTTTCCTGTTTGGTAACCATAGTTTGTTTTCTAAGTCTGTGAGTCTGTTTCTGCTTTGTAAATAAGTTCATTTGTTTCATTTTTTTTAGATTCCAAATATGAGTGACATCATATGGTATTTGTTTTTCTCTGTCTGACTTACTTCACTTAGTATGATCATCTCTAGGTCCATTCATGTTCCTACAAATGGCATTATTGCATTCTTTTTTTTTTTTTTTTTTTTTTTTTTTTTGTGGTACACGGGCCTCTCACTGTTGTGGCCTCTCCCGTTGCAGAGCACAGGCTCTGGACGTGCAGGCTCAGCGGCCATGGCTCACAGGACTAGCCGCTCCACGGCATGTGGGATCTTCCCGGACCGGGGCACGAACCCGTGTCCCCTGCATCGGCAGGCGGACTCCCAACCACTGCGCCACCATGGAAGCCCTATTTCATTCTTTTTGATAGCTGAGTAATAGTACATTAATAGTTACAGAATTTGAAACTCGTCTCTCAGTAATTGACAGAACAAGTTGACACAAAATCACTACATGGATTATCTGAATATACAATTAACAAATTAGTCCTAACTGACATTTGTAGAATTTATCAATACGACAGTAGTAGAATAATATTGCTTTCATGTGCACATGGAACATTCACAAAGATAGACCATACTCAGGACCATAAAACCTCGACAAATTTTAAAATAAATCATACAAAGTATGTTTCCTGACTATAATAAAATTAAAATAGTAATAATAACAGAAAGGTAACTGAAAAAGTTCAAATTTTGGAAATTAAACAACCGTTCTAAAACTGTTCTAAACAAAAGGAGGAAGCCAAAGGTTAAAAATAGAAAATATTTTCAATGAAAATGAAAACACAATATATCAAAATTTGTAGGACACAGCTAAAGCAATGCTTAGAGGACATTTACAACATTAATCCTAATTGAAATATCATTTGTTTTAAGAAATCACTTTTTATAAATCATAAGCAGGGAAGGAAATCAAGATGTCCAAGTAAGAGGACATGGAGTTCACCTTTCCCTCCAAATACATCAAAAATACACCTACATGTGGAACAATTCTTATGCAAAACAAACTGGAAATTGGCAGAAGGACTCCTATGTAACAAAGGCTGTCAAAAAATACACATGTAATTGGGTAGGACAGAAAGAAAAGTGATTGAGTCAGGCCCTGTGCCCCAGGGAGGGGACTCAGAGGGAAAGGAAAATCACACAGATGGACACTCACCCTGGGGAGTGAGCAAGCTGAGCTACAGACAGCATCCCAGTCCAGGGGTCCCATGAATAGGAGACAAGCCCCCTTGGCTGTTTGGAGAACCACTAGGACAGATAGGCTGGAGAAGCCAAGACTCCACTCATGAAGAGCACACAGGTGCTGGCTTGCCACCAGGCTGGGCAGAGAGAGTCCTGCCCTATCAGATGCCACCTTGCCATGCACCCCTCTCTGATCTAGGGTGGCCGGGACTAGGGAAAAGATTTGACCTAGGGACACAGAGGTGACCCAGGGGCCTGGGGTAGAGCCCAGGTGAGGCAGCGGTGGCCATTGATGGCACTTACTCAAGCAGTGCCGCAGAAGCAGTCCAGACTTCTGATGGCAGTGCAGCTGCTAGAACTCCTGCAGCCACCTTGCTGTGTACCCCAGTCCAAGCCAAGCAAACCATCCTGGCCAGCTCACTCCATGGCACAAGGCAGCACTAGACCTGGGGCTGTCACAACCAGGGAAAAGACACAACCATGGGCTCTATCTGAGCAGAGCCACAGATATCTGCACAGGCAGAGGTCTGGGTTTCTGTAAGCACATGAGACCCACTTGCTTCAGCACTTCCCACCTTTGGGGCAAAGTTCCCAGTGCAAAGAGAAAAAAAAAACATACTCTTGGAGGGAACAGAACAGCTCAAGCCCAAACCTCAGGGCTTCTGCTCCAGCAACATAGGAACTAACTCCAGCCCTGTCAGGGCAGTGCTGGCCACTGAGCAGAGAGGAAGTCCTGCCTCACACCCTATGCAGGCTCTAGCTCTTCCATCTCCAGCCACATGCCCTACCAAGGTAATAGCAGCCAGCACACCCTGAGGAAAGATGTGACTGGTGTCCACATCAAATCCAGCACCCCCCCACCAGAGGCATTGGGCATATGCAGTCTACATAGGGACTCGCCCACATAAGAACACCCTTCCAGACCGCATTAGATAACCATTTCACCTAAATTCACAGAGACAGAGAAAGTTAAGTAAAATGAAAAGGCAGAACTACTCTCAATTGAAAGAGCAAGAGAAATACCCTAAAAAAAATAATGAAACAAATAAACAATTTTCCAGATAAAGAATTCAAAACATTGGTAATAAATATTCTAACTGAATTAGGAAAGATAAGTGATCTAAACACAGATCATTTTAACAAGGAAATAGAAAATATAAAAAAGACCCAATCAATGGGCTTCCCTGGTGGTGCAGTGGTTGAGTCCGCCTGCCGATGCAGGGGACACAGGTTCGTGCCCCGGTCCGGGAAGATCCCACATGCTGCGGAGCGGCTGGGCCCGTGAGCCATGGCCACTGAGCCTGCGCATCCGGAGCCTGTGCTCTGCAACGGGAGAGGCCACAACAGTGACAGACCCGCGTATGGCAAAAAAAAAAAAAAAGACCCAATCAAAATAGATAATTCAAGGGGCTCCAATCATGATGGTAGAATAGAAGGACATGGAGCTCACCTCCTCCCAAAAATACATCTATGTGTGAAACTATTCTCACAGAATCCCTACTGAACAAGGGCAGAAGATCTCAGAACCTAAAAGTGCAAGAAAGATCTCCATGTAATGGGGTAGGATGAAAGGAAAAAAAAAAAGTAAGAAGAGACCTGCACCTCTGGGAGGAAGCTCTGAAAGAGGAAAGGTTCCTACACCCTGGGAAACCCCCTCACTGGTGGGAAGATCACTGGGACAGAAAGGGAGCTTCAGAGGGTTGGAGGAGAGCACAGCAGCTGGTTTGCAGAAGGCAGAACAGAAAGAGACCTGTACAGACAGTCCATTCCTCTACCCTGCCCTCCCCAGCCTGAGACACGTATCTGCTACTACACTTGGGGGCTGGGTGCTAAAACTCAGGCTTTAGAGGACAAACCCAGGGAGAGCCTGAAACTCATCCTGCATGGAGACAGCCTGAAGGGGCTGGAATGTGGTATGGTGGCAACCAGGGGGTGTATGCAGAAAAAGTCCAGGCCCACCATAGAAGTGAAGCACCAAGGTTAAGGGGCGCATGAAGGGAGGGGTGGGGCCCACCATATCAGCCTCTTTCTCCACCTGCTCTCAACTGGCTCAGTGTCACCTTTACAAGCTCTGGGAGCGTGCAAGCACAAGCGGGTTGCCCGCAATCAGAGCCAGGACTGAAATCAGAGTTGATCCCCAGGGTTGTGCAATCTGCAGATTTATACCATCACTGCCAGCTTTGTAAACTCAGCACCTGCAGGACATCCAAGTGGACAATGGGTGCTTCCGCAGCTGGGATGGGTCTGGCTTTAGCAGCTTTGGGCTTAGAGGGTGTGCACACGTGGAGGCAGGGCCAGGTCTGGGCTGCTTCCATAGCTCCCAAGGTGGGTCCAAGTGCATGACTACTGCGTTCCTGGTACCTGACTTCAGTGGATCTGTGCTGGCAGATCTGTGCTGGTGGATTTGTAAACAGAGCACCTGAAGGACACCAAGGCCTACTGACTGCATTCCTATGGCTGACGAGGGGCCGAGGGCAGTCCTAACATCAGTGTACTTTGTGAGCCCACACAATGGGTTTCAGATGACACCACAGAGTGCACTCCCTGATGGGCAGCTCTGGCAGGGAATACTCAGTGTCTCTTCTCCCAGTGGGAGTGCTCCAATCCCACCTACCTCACACCACAGCTCAGAAATAGATCAGGGGGTGGCGGGTGGTGGGGATTCCCTGGTGGTCCAGTGGTTAGGACTCTGTGCTTCCACTGCATGGGGCATGGATTCAATCCCTGGTCAGGGAACTAAGATCCTGCATGCCACAAGTCGTGGCCAGAAAAAAAAAAAGTAAAAAAAAAGAAGCAGATCTGGGGGCTCCTACTCCAACAACTAGGGAGCAGACTCTGCCCTCTAAAAGGGCTGTGACAACCATAAAGCCAAGAGGAGGCACTGCTCAACATCCAGTGCAAGCTCTGGACACCACAACACCAGTCACAATCCCCTGTCAAGGGGATGATTGCCATCACACATTGAGGAAAGATGTGGCAGGCATCTTTACTAAAAACAGCCCTCAAGCCAAAAATATTAAACCCACATAGGTTACACAGGGACACTCCCACATAAAAATAGCCCTCCAAGACCACAGTAAATAATTGTTTCTCCTAAACTGATACAGTAAGAGAAATATAAGTAAAATGAAGAAGAAGAGGAACCACTTCCAATTAATAGATCAAGAGAATTCCCCTGAAAGAACAATGAAACAAACTGCTTCAGTCTAATAAACACTGAGTTCAAAAAGGAGATAATGAAAATACTAAAGGAATTAAGAAAGGCTATCAACAGAAATGAAGATTACTGTAAAAAGGAACTAAAAACTATAAAGAGGAGCCAAGAAAAATTAGACAACTCAATTGCTGAGACAAAAGCTGAGCTAGTGCCAATAAATAGCAGATTAAATAATGCAGAAGAATGAATAAGTGATCTGGAAGGTAGAATAATGGGAATCACCCAATCAGAACAGCAGATAGAAAAATTAAAACAATATAAGAGACCTATGGGATAATATAAATTGTGCCAATCTATGTGTAATAGGGATTCCAGAAGGAGAAGAAAGAGAAAAGGGGATTGAAAATGTATTTGAAGAAATTATGGCTGAAAACTTGTGAAACCAAAAGAAGGAAATAGATATCCAGGTAGAGGAAGCACAGAGGGTCCTAAACAAGGTGAACCCAAACAGACCTACACCAAGACTTATCATAATTAAAATGGCAAAATTTTAAAAAAGAGGATTCTAAAGGCAGCAAGAGAAAAACAAAGAGTTAGTTACAAGGGAATCCCCATAAGGGTATCAGCTGATCTCTCTACAGAAACATTGGAGGCCAGAAGGGAGTGGCAAGATATATTCAAAGTCCTGAAAGGGAAAAATCTGTAACCTAGGATACTCTACCAAGCAAGATTATCATTTAGAATAGAAGGAGAGATAAAAAATTTCTCAGATAAGGAAAACCTAAAATAATACAGCAATACTAAACATGTCCTAAAAGAAATATTGAAATGTCTTCTCTAAATGGAAAAGAAGCAAGAATCTATAGAAAAGGGGAAATCACATTTGGAAAGTAAATCACTTAAATAAGCCAGTATACAGATTTAAAAAATCAAAAATATTTTGTGAAAGTGATGATAACCAAAATGCAAAAAGATAAACATGAAGATGTAAAAGACAGTATCAAAATCATAAAATGTAGGGGAGGAGAGTAAGAAAATGTAGGATTTTTTTTTTAATATGTTTGAGCCTATATGACTATCAGTCTAAAGCAAATAGATATAGTAATGGGTTAAATAACATACTTGAAAAACAGTAACCACAAATCAAAAACAAACAATAGATTCATGAAAAACAAAGGAAGAGAACATAAGCATAATACAAAAGAAAATCATCAAACCACAAAAGGAAAAACAAAAAGGAACAAATAAGAAATACAAATCAACTGGAAAACAAGGTGTAAAGTGGCAATAAATACATATCTATCAATAATTACCTTAAATGTCAATGGACCAAATGCTCCAATCAAAAGACATAGATTGACAGATTGGATAAATAAAAAACAAGAGCCTACAATATGCTGTCTACAGGAGATCCACTTTAGGGCAAAGGACACACACAGATTGAAAGTGAGGTGATGGAATAAGATATTTCATGCAAACAGAAATGACAAGAAAGTGGGGGTCATGATACCCATATCAGACAAAATAGACTTTAAAACAAAGGCCATAAAGAAAGAAAAAGAAGGACACTATATAATGATAAGAGGATCAATACAAGAAGAGGATTTACACTTGTCAACATATATGTACCCAATATAGGAGCAGCCAAATACATAAAAGAAATACTAACAAAATTAAAGGGAGAAATTGACAGATATACAATAATAGTAGAAGACTTTAACACTCCACTCACACCAATGGACAGACCTTCCAGACAGCAAATCAATAAGGCAACAGAAGTCCTAAATGATACAGTAAAACACTTAAAATTAATTGATATTTTCAGGACATTACATCCAAAAAAACCAGAATACACGTTCTTTTGAAGTGCACATGGAGCATTCTCTAGGACTGACCACATACTAGGGAAGAATAAAAGCATCAATAACTTTAAGAGTATAGAAATTATTTCAAGTATAGTTTGTTTGTTTGTTTGTTTTCTGGACACGCAGGCTCAGTGGCCACGACTCACGGGCCCAGCCGCTCCGCGGCATGTGGGATCTTCCCAGACCGGGGCACAAACCTGTGTCCCCTGCATCAGCAGGCAAACTCTCAACCACTGCGCCACCAGGGAAGCCCTATTTCAAGCATATTTTCTCACCACAATGGCATGAAACTAGAAATCAACTGCAGAAAGAGAAATGAGAAAGAAAAAAATTACATGGAGACTCAGCAACATGCTACTAAAAACACCAATGGCCAATGATGAAATCGAAGAGGAAATTTAAAAAGACCTTGACACAAATGACAATATAAACACAATCAGGGACTTCCCTGGTGGCATAGTGGTTAACAATCTGCCTGTTAATGCCGGGGACACAGATTCGAGCCCTGGTCCAGGAAGATTCCACATGCCACAGAGCAACTAAGCCCATGTGCCACAACTACTGAGCCTGTGCTCTAGAGCCCATGAGCCACAACTACTGAAGCCCACCCACCTAGAGCCCATGCTCCGCAAAAAGAGAAGCCACCACAATGAGAAGCCCATGCACAGCAACGAAGACCCAACGCAGCCAAATAAATCAATAATTTTAAAAATAAATAAATAAAAATAAACACAATCATACAAAATCTATGAGATGTAACAAAAGAAGTTATTAGAGGGAAGTTAATAGAGATACAGGCCTTCATTTTAAAAAAAAGAAAGAAAAAAGAAAAGAAAATTTCAAATAAACAACCTAAACTACCACCTAAAATAATTAGT